>NC_137129.1:37651246-38887496 GCF_949319135.1 Squalius cephalus | reverse complement strand
AGTCCAGTTATCAGGCTCTCTGACATTCTCTCGCTTTATCCAGAATCTGCAGAACCAAAAACAAAATACAACTAGTATTGGTTGTTTTTCCATGCAAAGGTTGTATTTGAAACAAGAATGAAGCTTAGGGTGACCACTCGTCCCACTTTGCGTAGTACCGCACAGCATTTTCACCCCTTGCCTCGCACGTCGCACATTAAGAAAATGTAATTTTGTTGATGTAATTACTTCTTGTGGCCTGCGAATTCACAACGAGTACAAATAGCGATGCAGATTAACACTAGGCGATTTCCTAGGCAGATATTGACTTGGGACTATATTAGGGGGAAGCACAGGCGAAGCACTGCTACTTGGGCGCAGAGATATCACGCAACACATGAAATCCTACGACATCCATCAACATACCGGCGTGAATAGTAGCTGGCAATTTTTCCTACAGTACATGAATGGCGATGAACATGACTGATTTTGTGAGAGATGAAGAGGGTGACTTCTCAGACAGTCAAGATTCAGAACCATACCTCTATGAACCAGAGTTTTCAGAAGATGAGCTGCATGCTTTGGAAATAATGGTCACGCAATTTAATCTATTAATCCGTGACGTGGACATGTTTATTTTGTTATTTTCGTAAAATCAGCACGTTTTTTAAACTAATGTATTTCAATGGGAAGCATTTTTCGTGATCACAGCACGAATCTTTCTGCCTGTCGGGCTGCAGCAGAGAAGCTGTTAAATCAACATTTATTCACAAGATCTTATCTTATCATGGTTTATGTATTTTTTTTTTAATGTTATTATTTCGATCATATTGCCAGGGAAGCTGGATTGCTTTGCTGTTTATTGATATTTGTAAAATTATATTTTATCAGTAGGAAATCGCGCTGAAGAAGTCTCATTCTGAACACATCACGATATTTGGCATCAGTTCACGTGTGTCAGATGTTGGTAAGTAGTCGTAAATACGCTGTCCTAATAATGTTTGATATAATGTCTTTTCTGTTTGTCAATATTAATCAGATTAGCTCACGTTCAGTCACTGCATTATATCTGTCCTCTCCACGGAGGCTTTGTGTTTCATTGCTTTCTAATTCAAAACAGGGTGATTAAACACTGTCTGTCACGTGACGTGCTATAGGCCTATAGACCTTCAATCAGTTTCAATCAGTAAAAGTAGTACAATTAGTTCCAAAGTTGTATTTGTAGTAGAAGCACAGTAAAAACAACACTTACCATGATTTTACCACATTAACATTAGTTTTACTGTGACAAGTGTAGTAAAAAGACAGTAATCACAAAACTTACCATGCTTTTACCACACTATTGGTAGTTTTAATGTGATACTTATTGTAAATGCACAGTAACCACAACACTTACCATGCTTTTACCACAGTACCCTAGTTTCACTGTGATTGGTGTAGTACAGGACAGTAATCACAAAACTTACCATGCTTTTACCCCAGTATTGGTAGTTTTAAAGTGATATTTGTTGTAAATGCATATTAACCAAAACACCTGCCATGCTTTTAATGCTTTATAATGTAACATCCGATATTTGTAAGGTAAATCAGTACTTTTTCCTTTAAATAATCCTATATATTATACATAATGATATTTTCTTTTCTCTTTTTTCAGCTGAAAAGACCAAAAGGACCTTTCGGACTCAGTCAGCCCATTATTGTTTGAGGAGAAGTAAACGGAGGAGACGGAAAGCTGCAAAGGCAAATATTCGCAATGGTATGTATGTGTTGGTTTGAACCCTAAATCAAACATTTTATCAAGAATTTGTTGTTTCTTAAACCTTTTCTTACAAAACCCATTGCCCAATCAGTAAGAACATAGTCTGAAAGTCTTAATAATTCACAATATTTAACAAGTTGTTGTTGTAAAGTTTTTCTTTCTTCAAAGCAAGAACCAGGAGAAATTGGGTTCACGTTCATGAAGTTATTCTTTATTGAGGACTTCGCGTTGACGTGGCTGTAGTTCTTCCAAAATCTAACTCAAACATTATACATTGTAGGTTATATACCTTCCAAGGGGGAGGGACTTACATTGAGGTTGAACAAAGCATGCAAATGAGTATACAGGTTAAGGAACCAGCCCCAGACCCCAGCGGTTTACCAGTCTCAATTTAATCAGCAATACCTATTCAAATGCTGATACTGGCCAGGAACTCTGGTTCCTAAGGCCATCCCAGAGCCATTAAAGACAAAAGGTGCGTCTGGGGCTACTGGCTCGAGCCATTAATGACAAAAGGTGACTTATAATAGAGAAAACAGGTCTGGCAGAAACTGTTGATACCATTATCCTAACCTAACCTTAAAATGCTAACTTCAATATACTCAACTTTTACTGTTGCAAACTAAATTAAACATTTAATAAATTTGTAACACAACACTTCCCTCTTTGAGAGTTCTTAAAAACTCTCACAAAATACAAATTTAGACACTTAAAAGTTCATTCTTGTAACTTGAAAAAGTTACAGGCACGTATAACTTATTCTGTGTTGTGTCCTTGATTTACATGAGTGTCATAGTTATTCTCAAAACCATAACTGTTGACACATACGACACAGGGTGTAAAATGTCGTATAAACTACATGATTACACAGAAAACCATGTAGCATAAGAGTGGAAGTCTTGAAAGTCCATGGCGCCTGAATAGCTGTGAAGTCTGTTTCCTGTAGAGTCCATTTCCCACGAAGAGTCGCTCTGATGACTCGTCCCTCATGAGGCTTGTTAATGGAAATCTGAGGTGATGCTTTATACCAGTATGCCGCTTGTGATGACATCATGGCATACAAACATACTTGTAACATAATAAAACAAAGAAACGGCAGACCAGCAGTATTCATGCATGGACTTCATTCTTCCATAAGTCGCACATGTTCTGTGTTGATTTTCTGTAATTGCATGTTGACACAGAAACAAACATGCAATTAGGGTTCGTATGTCTCTGCGTTGTGTTTTTTTTTTTTTTTTTTATGGTTGGAACTAATTTTCTTGTGAACAAGTTTCTGAACCATGAAGAATTATCTTCAGTCATCTGGTGTGTAATTTTGTTGAAAGATCAAGATTGCTTATTGGTTAACCCGACATTAACCCGGTGCAGCACTCATGTAATGGTGCAGGCTTGTAGTCTTGATCATGTCGAATGGATGACTGAAGGTTTCTTATGTGAGTCTCTGCATTGTGTATTATTCTTCTGTGTTGGTTGGCTCGGCAGTGGGTCTAGTTGTTTTCTTGAGGTTGTGGCTTCATATGCAGGTGGGGAGGTCTTTGCATATGGATCTCGGGACAGCCATCAAGTGGTATCTGCACAGAGGAAGAAAGAAAACAAAAGACGACAGAGCAGTATTTGTCCAAACACTAGGGTTGTAGCAGTATTTGTTTAAACACTAGGGTTGTAGCGTTTTCAGAGTCTGCTGTTGTTGTTTCATTCTTTCCCTATTTCTTAATTGATTTGACACCTATGGACCAGTGAGGTAAGGATGGACTAAATGGGGAAAGGCCTATGAGGTAGTGTCTTCACTTCAGTTCTTCCCAGGGCACCTCACTTGTCCGTGTGTCCTATCCTGTCCCTTTAGATGGGGGAAACAACTGTACAGTGTGTGAGAAAATTGGCACATTTCCATTCTCCAGTGAAGCATCAGTCCTAATAAACATCATTAACAGAGGATGGTTGTCTGACTGCAATATTCTGTGGTATAACATTATAAGCTGTGAGTCTTACTTAACCAGGGTTCCCCAAAAGAAGGCTGAGACAGTCACATTCTATTAAACAAACATCAGACTTTCATCTTTGTTGTTGTTTATGGAGAAATTAAGCACTCACAGCCTAAATGGTTAACACCGTATCAAGTTGCCCAACGAGTTTAACGAAGAGGGAAGGGTCTGCTTCAGAATAGCAAGCAGGCTAAGCAGCAGCTGAGTAACCTTGTTAACTTCTTTAAAGTTATTTTTGCTTTTCCTACACTCATTCATCCAATGGCCAGATTTACC
The DNA here is from genome assembly GCF_949319135.1 of Squalius cephalus. Lineage (NCBI taxonomy): Eukaryota > Metazoa > Chordata > Actinopteri > Cypriniformes > Leuciscidae > Squalius > Squalius cephalus. Next base: position 38,883,497 of record NC_137129.1, on the reverse strand, counting down.
ACAGTAATTACAACTGCCCTCTCTCTTAGGACATTTGTGTTTCTGTTGCTTCTCTGAGTTTACCTTAAAAGAAACTGCTGCAATTCTTACTCTCTCTTTGACATCAGAGTCTCTTTCCCAAGTAACTAAACTGTCCAAGTTGTCTTGCAGGGTTCTCGTACACCATGTCATGTTTAAGTAAGGCAACGCCTTTCTGTGTTCTGGCAAAAGACAATGAAACCATGTGCGAACCAAAGGGCCATTATCACCTAACACCTTCTCTGGAGTGTCTGTAAATTCCACTGTACGCTGCAGCTGACTGACAGAATCGTTCTGTGAACTCACAAACAGTTTCACCCTTCTTCTGTACACAATTGGTAATTTTCGACCAATCGATTTTGGGTCCTAAGATATTCTTTAGGATTTTCAAAACACCTTCTCTCAAATCACCTTTACTGACATGTTGCAGTTCGGAAGTAACAGCAGACTCAAAATTGTTGAATTCAGATTCAGTTAGAATTTGTGACATCAGCTGTGTGACTTGTCGTAAAGACGCATTTTACTGATCAATGCTCTTCTAAATTCAGAAAAATGTGTGCGTGCTGAGGGTAAGCTCTGGGATAGTCTCTCTACATCTTTAGGACCTAAAGATGTTTTGGCAACAGTTTGCATTTGGACAACAGAAGAGTTGGGTTCACTTTCAGTTCCCTGAGAACTTCTCCTAGCCCCACAAACCTGCACTGAATCTACAGGCTCATCAGTTACTGATTGGATGGCTACATCTGTTTCAAAGAAAGCTTTTAAGTCAGGATAATTGTTATCAGGCTGACTAACTTCTTCCACATCAGTTTTTTCTGCATCTTTGTTGCGGTTTCCTTTCTTAGTCGCAGAAGATAATCTAGCACGGAGCTCTTTGATCTGTTTCTCTAGCTCTGAGTTGCGCTTAGACTGTTCTGTAGCTTTTGCTAAAACAAATTATCTGTGACAACAAATAATGCCCTTCACATTGTTTTTGCGGATGCTTGCTCCAAGCACCTTTTTACAATCTTCAATAGACCATACTTTGTCTGCATCAATGCCAAATTTCTTTGTCAAATTCAATCTGACTTCCTCAGTCACGATTGAGTCCATGTGCTCTCTTAACAAAGACTTAAACTCATTGTCTGTCCATGTTGTGGGTATCAGCCTAGCATTCCTTCTAACCATTTTGTGACTTCCTTTGTTACTTAACAATCACAAAACACTAAAACTTCTCTCTACTGTCTTACAAACAGAGGGTACAATCTTATTAGCACATGACGCTAACTCTTCTCTAGCTTACAGAGGATAGGTCTTCTCTTAGCAAGAGGATACACACAATATTAACATGTAACTGTTAATCTTCCCTGCCTGAACAACAGAGGATACATTTCATCTCTAAAAGCAAACTTTAGAGGCTTATCTTTAGTTAACCAAACTCTACAGCTGTTTGTTAACTACTTCTCTGAACGGCGCAGAGGAAAACAATTTTTGTACTGGTCTGCAAAGATTCTTTGAATGGATTGAAACTCACCAAGTCTTTCGTTTGAAGAGAAAGATTCCGTCTGGAAAAATTCAGTCTTTGAGATCTTTTTGGAGCTTGAAGTTTTCAATCTGGATTCAGAAGATTCAGTCTGGAACTTAGTCAGGCTTTGTTGAGATCTTTGAGCTTGAAGTTTTCAATCTGGATTCAGAAGATTCAGTCTGGAACTTAGTCAGGCTTTGTTGAGATCTTTGAGCTTGAAGTTTTCAATCTGGATTCAGAAGATTCAGTCTGGAACTTAGTCAGGCTTTGTTGAGATCTTTGAGCTTGAAGTTTCAAGATTCAGTTTCCTTTTTCTCCATCCGGCTCACGGCACCATCTGTTGTAAAGTTTTTCTTTCTTAAAAGCAAGAACCAGGAGAAATTGGGTTCACGTTCATGAAGTTATTCTTTATTGAGGACTTTGCGTTGATGTGGCTGTAGTTCTTCCAAAATCTAACTCAAACATTATACATTGTAGGTTATATACCTTCCAAGGGGGAGGGACTTACATTGAGGTTGAACAAAGCATGCAAATGAGTATACAGGTTAAGGAACCAGCCCCAGACCCCAGCGGTTTACCAGTCTCAATTTAATCAGCATACCTATTCAAATGCTGATACTGGCCAGGAACTCTGGTTCCTAAGGCCATCCCAGAGCCATTAAAGACAAAAGGTGCGTCTGGGGCTACTGGCTCGAGCCATTAATGACAAAAGGTGACTTATAATAGAGAAAACAGGTCTGGCAGAAACTGTTGATACCATTATCCTAACCTAACCTTAAAATGCTAACTTCAATATACTCAACTTTTACTGTTGCAAACTAAATTAAACATTTAATAAATTTGTAACACAACATTGTCAAATTCGTACAATACTCATACATATTTGTATACTCGTACACAATCCTGCAGCTTTTACTCCTAGTGCTGTCATTGGCTACTGCCTCCAATTCCTGTACATATTTATCGCGATATTTGTAAATCAGTTGCGCCCCTTCTTGGAAAGTAGTCGGATGTCCCACACACTGTCAGAAAGTTGCAATATTAATTGCATTGTATTTATTACAATTATTACAAATTGGTCCCTGTCTGTTTATGTTCCAATACATGATGTCTCTCCACACCTCATAACCTACCTCTGTTTGCAAGAGTGGAAAAGCTTATCTGACCTGTCACATGACATCAGATACTCAATTATTTTGTCATAATCAGATCAGTTACACTGCTGATAACTGTCCCGTTTGCATGAAAATCATTTTCATATGATTATTGCTTGCTATTAAAGACATAATTTTATTCATAGAAATGCCCACATATCAGTGAACTTATTACATAAAAATGCTTTTAACATTTAATTATGCAACACTCTTTACAGAAAAATATCCCACCATTATGGATAAAACTCACAACATCATTTTCTCATAATAACTGTCACAGTCATCGTCTGGACCATTCTGTCTTCGTCATCACTACACTTCCCAGAATCCTCCTTGTCTCCACACCTGAACTCACTCCCTCAATTACTCACCTGTTCTTCGTCTTCATCATCTGTGTCACCTGTGCTCACCTCATCATTGTTGATTTGCGTCTGTATTTAGTTTCCCTCTGTTCAGTTATTCCTTGTCGGTTATTGTTTGTGTAGTTAGCACTTTGTGCACTAGCACACTATTTTGTGTTTGTGTAGTTAGCACTAGTTTGTTTGGATTCTGCCTATGGAAATAAATATTGAGTATTTTGTATCTTCGCTTGACCTTCGTCTTCTTCATCCACCCGTTGACGTTACAATAACGAGATGTTATGTCGTTAAAACAACATATTTTCTTGGCCTTATAAGGACATGCGGTCATGTACAAAATATGCCTTTATCCACATAAAATTGATAGCCTATCACGCCTTTATCACACTTCTATGTTCAAAAAGCTTAAGCAAATAGTAGCAGCCCCCAATCAGGCAAAATTAATCAATGAGGCCCTTTTTTAAAAATATATTTTATATAGCCTAGGCCTATAAGTTTTTTTTATATATAATATATTATATATAAGATTTATTTTTGTTAATAGGCTATATCTTAATTACCTAGAGATATAATTAAACAAAAAGTAGTCAAAACACATCTAACAGAACATGTAGCCTAAGTTGTTTATTTTTAACAACATTGTATTCTTATTTTGTTTTTAATTAACGAAATAACGTCTTTATAACAGAAGATACAATACAAAAATCTTCAAGATACAGCCTACAATCTTCACATGTATAACGGATTGTCACCTCATAAACAGTTCTTTGTGTGGTGGAATAAGCAATGCTATATAGAATGGTTAGTATCTTAATTTAAACTTTATTTTATTATTTTATTAGTTCATTAACTAATTATGCTAAGCCTATCATGTAAAACCATAGACAGTATATAAACTGGACACAGCGACCCCATTGGATTCAATGGAGACAAGTGAAGTCAATTAGAAGCACTCACTTCCTGGGGGTCGAGCGCACTGCGCAGACTCAAACCGAGCTTGACGACGTAGTACGACGAGCTTCTTCTAGTAGCTGTGCCAAGATAAATCTGAATCATTCCCTTCCGAATCTTGCATAGATGGAGAGCGTGAGTAGGAGGTGTCCATGAGCTAAGAGCAACTTTTGCTAAATTTTCTGATTAATTATTTTGTCATTTTGCCTCCACGTCCCCCCGACTGCGCGTGAGCTTCTCCTCCTGTCCATACGGTAATCTCTTTACTGTGCGACAGAGAGTCGTGTAGTTATGACGCAATCGTTAGCCTATTTTTACAAAAACTGCTTCTACGGGGCCATAACGTAAGATACAAGGTAATGGAGCCTTTTATACATTTTCGTGTTTCTTTAAAAATAAATAATGGACAAATGGAGTCTTTAAATGCCTTAGATGTAAAGTTATTCGCTGTCAAAGTGACGCCAAAATGAATGGGAGTCAATGGAATGCTAACAGCAGGTGGGGGTCCGCTAATCAATAGCGGCCCCCGGGGAAGCTTCAATATTTTATGAAACCCTGCCCCCCTGTGTAAAACGCATTTTGCAGCTGCACAGCTAGCACAGTGAGTGTCTGGCTCACTCATTGGCTGTGCTGCGGCAACTGCACATCCAATGGTGCGGGCGCGGCCTTAGCCTATATTAGTCATAGACAGCAGAGAAAGACGGGCTCTGTAGACAGTAAAAGATATTAGTCCCCGAAAAATGCCATTTTAGCAGGTTTAACGACTGAAGCGACAACTTGCCAGGTTACTATAGTGCGGCCAGCTACGCAATACTCGTTCCCTATTCCCTACTCTCAGGGAACTGAGGTTACGATAGTAACCGAGTAGTTCCCTTTCGAACGGTCATTTCGTATTGCGTACAGTAGCTATACGCAGTGGGGACGCCATGCAAAACGCCACACTATAAGTAACTAGTTGCCTACTGCAGCTCAGGACCCCTCAACTCAGGATTTACACACAGTTCTACAGTATAAATTACTACACTTGCTGTTAATATTTACATAAGTCAGGTAGAAAAATTGCCCATAGGTTGTTTTAAAAGTTAATTTGATGAGAATTTGATTAGACCAAAATAAACAAGCTTTATGCATTTTGTTTGTGATTTGTGTCATGTATGACTATTGTGCATCTGACATAATACTATTATGGTAAATGTGATGTCCTAATTATAAAATATAAAAATCGCAAATTTTTTCACAAATTTCTGGAAATTACCACCACAAAATCAGTCATTTTGATCGCAAAAATCACACAAAAAAATCTTGAAATCCTGGAGGGACTTCCTATAATTCTCTTCTCTGCATTTAACTTCTGCTTTATCTTATAATCTAGTTTATACTTGAGACTTGGAATTATGTGCTGCAAATACTGTTAATTCTTATAATAAAATGTTTGTTAGGTCACTCATTTGTAAGTAACTTTGGATAAAGATGTTTTCTAAACGTATAAATCATTTGTAGATGCATAAATTCTTGACTTTCATTCAGTTTCACTCAGAAATATGCTGTGTTATGGAAGTAAAAATGTTACATTTTTCATGTTGACCTAATATTTACAGAAATGTTTAGCATATTTTTTTCCATCTTAACATTTTGATTGCTAAAATGTCATCAATGGTTGCAAAGAAGTCTTAATGCAGGCCTAAAGAAAATATTTATTTGTAGTCCGTCTCAGTATAAACACTGTAGAATATGAAATCAAATGTAATAAGGATGCATTACACGTAGTATAAATATATACATTATTAAAATGAAATGTTCCAAAAGAAGGGTTTATAGTGATGTCATAGAAGAAGCTTTTTTTTTTTTTGTTCTCCAAAGAACCTTTCAGTAAATCCAATGTTTTCTTAGTTTGAAAAACTCCAGCATTAAAAAGAAAGAAAGTTGCCAGCTACCGCCAGCATTTTTGATCATTTTCATAAAATTTTCATGGCCCCCAGAATATATCCCACATATCCCAAGAAACAGACCCTGTGCTTTAAAAAAAACGGAACAAACAAAACCCCAAAACGTTTTATTCCAGGTTCATGGATTATTTTATTTTTTTATTTTTTATCAGCAATTGAATGTGGGTAAGTTTCATTAAAAAAAAAGCAACATTTTGAGCAAAAGTCTGAGAAAAAAGTGTTTTTGGAGTGGAATAGATGGAGTCCATCAACACCCTCAAAGCTTCACAGTGCTAAAGCTCATCCTGGTTCAACATTTCATTTAGGACCTTTGGCAGTTTTGATTTATATGCTGTTTATTGTTGTTGATTGCATTATATTACATAATGCATCTGATTACATATGCTATCACTTGTTTCTGCATCATCTTCACTTGTCTTTTTATCAGGAGATTCAGAACTCTTTCAGAAGATGTGTCATAGCGCCCAAACCATATTACAGTGCAAACACAGAAAGCTGGAAATTTACATCAATGTCTGGGAAAGAGTTAATAATCTTAATAACCTCCACTATAAATAACCTTTTGCGCAATGTAAAGGTTTCATGGATGTTTTATGTAGGAATTTTGATGTATTATTCACTTTTTTTTTTTTTATACTGTCAGCGTATGAAAAGAAACTTAAAAAAAATGAGACCTTGAATCCAGTGGACGACACAAAGTGCACAACCTGTGTTGTTGTTGTTTTTTTAAAGAACTGGGAAACCAAGCTGTGAAGTGCATCAAACTGGTCTTTGTAATTTGCATCCAAAACAAAGAAGCACAGTGAAGATCAGATACTGGTGCAGAAAGACTTTTATGCTATTTACATTCTCTACACAAATCAGAAGTGAAATTTTCTGGTTGCTGTATTTACCTCACCTGTGACATTGTGGTCCTGATCAGACACAGACACAGACACATTGAAATCTGAATTTAAAAGCAACAGATGCAACACAAATAAACAGATATCAAAAGCTCACATTTAGGAATGAAAGAAGAGTTTAGTGTGTTAGAAGCACCACCAGCGTACAGACACCTCTGAGAGCAAAGACGAGACAGACACTGAACTATCAGAAGAACTTTAGCCCATTTATTCAGAGCAACTTCTTTATTGAGGGATATTTTAAATAAAAGATGTTTACATATAGTCTAAAAGACAAAAAAAATGCTGAATTTATAAAAATGATCCCATTCAGAAGTTTATGTATTGATTCTTAATACTGTGTTGTTACCTGGATGATCCACAATGGTTGTGATGTTTTATGATGGTTGTTAATGAGACCTTTGTTTGTCCTGAGCAGTTCTTCAGAAATCCTCTTGCAAATTATTTGGTTTTCCAGCATCATTTGCATATTTGAACCCTTTCCAGCAGTGACTGACTGTGTGGTTTTGAGGTCCATCTTTTCACCCTGGAGGGCAATTGAGGGACTCATACGCATGTATTACAAGTATTACAAAAGGTTCATACATAAACTATTGCTCCAAAAGGAAACACGATGCATTATTTGTATATAATAAAAAAAATATTTGTTGAGAGGAGAGCACGGAGAGAATAGACAGACTGTTTTCTCTTCTAAAGGGATTGGTAGAAATAACATTTTGGTTATGCAAATACAAATTTGTAAATGAAACAAAATTGTTCTATAAACATTATTTATTTTTATGCAAGTTATAATTTGTAAATGAAATATAAATAAATTATTCTGTATATTTATTTTTGTCTTGTCAATTAATTTGTAAATGAAACAAAATCAATTGTTCTAAACATTTTCACTTACAGTACTTTTTACAACTATTTATAATATTTATTATTTATTTCAGTTTCCCTATCAGAGACGCTGCTGCCGAACACTTTTGAGAGATGCACAGACGGGTAATTCATACACGCTTCATAATATCTTGGTTATGTACACTGTAAAAAAAGGTATGTGCTACTTGCTTAAAGTCCCTGTAAAGGCAATTCTAAAAAAAAATTCTAAACACATTATAAATGTTAGAAATGTATTGCTAAAACATATTACAAAGACTGTGAACTATGAAGAATTGTGGAGTTAGACCGTTAAACAGTTTTTCACTGTTGCTGTGTTCCGGATTTTTTGGGCGGGGCTAAAACGGGGGCTCGATGACGCACTGGAGCCCCTGAGCTCCTGGACACGCCCCTACTTGATGACGTACTGGAGCCCCTGAGGCTGCCCCCTCCCCTATCAGTTCGCCGCTCAATCGCGAGTTTACTGTCAGTATTATTTACTACAGCCTACAGTTTGCTAGCTAGCTATGCCATCGTCACGGAAATGCGTATTACCTGGATGCGATCACTTACAAAACAGATCGGTGTCCTTATTTAAATTTTCAAACAACGATCATATCAACAAGAGGTGGATTAATTTTGTGAAGAGCCACCTTGATGGAGAGCTGAGGATCACCAACAACACCCGCCTCTGTAGTGATCATTTTACACAGGATAGTTTTATAAACTTTCGTTGGAGACAACTGGAATTCACTGATAATCCGCTGTTACTGGTGAATGGGGCCGAGCTGACTATCTCCCGCCTCGCCGTTCATCCTCCCGTCGCGCCGACAACTGGTGCCATCATCAGCAGTGCGTGCCTGCGAGTCAACTTTCCCGCAAGTGGGCGTGGTTTCAGTGCAGCCAGCGGACACGCCCCCAGCGTTTGAGAGCAGAGACGACTGCTAATTTTTTCAAGATTTTGATCGCTCATTTTATTTACTTGGCTGCTTTTTTTATCATTCCAATTTGGCTGGGTGGCTAATAACACATTATTCTGTGGTGTGACAAACTCAGAACACGTACTTAATTTTGACTTTACAGGGACTTTAAAAAAAAAGAAAAAAAAAAAAAAGAAAATTGGTAACAATTTTAGTTACGAACCGCTCTGAGACACGAGGATAGAGGATCCAAATGCAGCTTTTATTAAAGGGGTTATCCAGAATCGTAATCCAACAAGCAGAGGGTCAAGCACAGGAAGACAGTCCAAACAAACAAACAAACAAAACAAAACAGGCAGGGGTCAGAGACACAAGAGTAATCCATGGGACAGGCAAGAAATCCAAAAAACCAAGAGACAAGAAAACCAGGGAAAACGCTCAGAAGTGCAGTGCAACAACATACAAAACTTCGCAGTGAGTGAATGAGTGAACATGGTATAAATAGGCTGAGACTAACAAACAGGGTGATGAGACACAGGTGAAGTGAGTTCTGGGAAATGTAGTTTGTGAGGGAGTGATAATAGTCTGGTGTGGAGTGCCCTCTGGTGGCTCTCAAGGGCACTCCAGCTGGTGACCGTTATAATCACACATGATATGTTCGATTAGTTTTGGCTTGTTTTTTTTTTTTTTCATGGAATCTACTTGATTAAATCATGTAAAATCCCCTAAATTATTTAGTCTGTGACACAATGAATTTAATATTTTCAGTGAAATATGCTTTTTTTATTTTAAGTCTCTCGAAATTCTGTAAATCAGAGATGACTTTGAGTTATATTGTATAATTAAAAGACTGTATGCCTCTAGCATAGCAACAAACTTTATGGCACCATCAATATACACTGCTCAAAAAAATTAAAGGAACACTTTGAAAACACATCAGATCTCAATGGGGAAAAATATCATGCTGGATATCTATACTAATATGGACTGGGTAATGTGTTATGAACGAAAGGATGCCACATCGTTTGATGGAAATGAAAATGATCAACCTACAGAGGATTGAATTCAAAGACACCCCGGAAATCTAAGTGAAAAAATGATGCAGCAGGCTTGTCAATTTTGCTGAAATTTCATTGCAGCAACTCAAAATGGTACTCAGTAGTTTGTATGGCCCCCACGTGCTTGTATGCATGCCTGACAACGTCGGGGCATGCTCCTAATGAGACGACGGATGGTGTCCTGGGGTATTTCCTCCCAGATCTGGACCAGCGCATCACTGAGCTCCTGGACAGTCTGAGGTGCAACCAGGTGATGTCAGATGGACCGAAACACAATGTCCCAGAGGTGTTCTATTGGATGTAGGTCAGGTGAGCGTGGTGGCCCTTCAATGGTATCATTCCTTCATCCTCCAGGAACTGCCTGCATGCTCTCGCCACATGAGGCCGGGCATTGTTGTGCACCAGGAGGAACCCAGGACCCACTGCACCAGCATAGGGTCTGACAATGGATCCAAGGATTTCATCCCGATACCTAATGGCAGTCAGGGTGCCAGTGTCTAGCCTGCAGAGGTCTGTGCGTCCCTCCATGGATATGCCTCCCCAGACCATCACTGACCCACCACCAAACCGGTCATGCTGAACGATGTTACAGGCAGCATAACATTCTCCACGGCTTCTCCAGACCCTTTCCTGTCTGTCACGTGCTCAGGGTGAACCTGCTCTCATTTGTGAAAACCACAGGGCACCAGTGGCGGACCTGCCAATTCTGGTGTTCAATGGGAAATGCCAATCGAGCTCCCTGGTGCTGGGCAGTGAGCACAGGGCCCACTAGAGGACGTCAGGCCCTCAGACCACCCTCATGAAGTCTGTTTCTGATTGTTTGGTCAGAGACATTCACACCAGTGGCCTGCTGGAGGTCATTTTGTAGGGCTCTGGCAGTGCTCATCATGTTCCTCCTCGCACAAAGGAGCAGATACCGGTCCTGCTGATGGGTTAAGGACCTTCTACGGCCCTGTCCAGCTCTCCTAGAGTAGCTGTCTGTCTTCCTGGAATCTCCTCCATGCTCTTGAGACTGTGCTGGGAGACACAGCAAACCTTCTGGCAATGGCACGTATTGATGAGCCATCCTGAAGGAGCTGGACTGCCTGCGCAACCTCTGGAGGGTCCAGGTATCGCCTCATGCTACCAGTACTGACACTGACCCTAGCCAAATGCAAAACTGGTGAAAAACAGTCCAAAAAGATGAGTAGGGAAAAAATGTCAGTGGCCTCCACCTGTAAAACCATTCCTGTTTTGGGGGTTGTCTCACTGTTGCCCATCTAGTGCATCTGCTGTTAATTTCATAAACACTAAAGCAGCTGAAACTGATTACCAACCCCCTCTGTTACTTAACTGACCAGATCAATATCCCAGGAGTTTAACTGACTTGATGCTATTCTCTGATTAAAAAGTGTTCCATTTATTTGTTTGAGCAGTGTAGAAAGTCATTGCTCAATGAACAAAGCAACATGCTTTTGTAACACACTCGAGGAATAACACTAACTCCAGAGCGTGTTGGAACATCTCGGTTACTAATGTAACCCTCAGGGAATGGGAGACGTAAGGTTGACGTGACGACGTAATTGGGATCACTTCAGGGAGCCCTATCAACTTTGAGTGTCTACAGAACGAGCCAATGACCGTTGGCGTGCGTGAATCGTGTCACACGCCCCGCTCCACAACGCGGGTATAAACAGGAAGCGGGGGCACGCACACATTGTTATTTGCTGAGGAACCGAGACCATGACGGCTGAGGAGCGATGGTCAGCAGCGATAGTCAACAACGGTGCCGACGGGACATTACATCTCCCATTCCCTCCTTCAGGGAACGAGGGTTACATTAGTAACCGAGATGTTCCCTTTCAGTCGCTCATGTTCAACGTAACATTGAAGTGACAATGTAATTGGGATCCCATTGAAAACGCCACGGTTGCTGCCACATCCAGCTATGGAAGACTCACAAGACCTGTGTAGAGGAGTTCAGACTGCTGTTCCGTTCTCTAACTCTTGGATAACACTGGGAAAACGTACCTTTCCAGAGGAGAGGGACGCTGCGGAAGCCACATCCTGCCCGAAGGGAGGTACCATGTGGAGGATACACATATGGACTGGCCGGTTAGGGGCAGAGAAACATATGGACTGTCACTGGGGTGCCTACAGCCTAAGAAGGGTGAGGCAACACCAGAAAATGAAGGCAGAGCGGACTCTGCCAAGGGAAAGACATGGGCTCACCACAGAGAGCTGGTCGTGGAAGAATACGCATATGGGATCGCCACAGGGATCACCACATATAGAACCCAGCCTAGCACAAGTTACACAAGCATATGAGCACTAGGCCTGGCGTTGGACACTCCGCAACGTCCGACTGCCGAAGGGGTGTGGAGGAACTCACAGGGTTCACCTAAGTGGGGAACTCAACTGGAGCAAAAAAGAGCACATATCCGATCCATGTGGAGGGAAGGGGCACAGCAAATTGACACTAAAGCAGGAACTTCAGTGTTACCGGCTGGTTGAAGCGAGCACACAGGAAGAAACCGGCTCAACATGTAGGCTATAAAGCCTAGCGAACGTGTTAGGTGTCGCCCAGCCCGCAGCTCTACAGAACTTTTAACTCAGCTGATTGCAAGGGCTCAAAGGGTGGTCTCTGAAGTGCCGAAAGGACCAGAGACAAGTCCCAAGAGGGTATGGAGAGTGGGCTAGGCAGATTTAGTCTCCTAAGCAACGGTCGCAATGCTGTCCTAGTAGCGCCATTTTAAAGCGGCCCGGCACAAGATGTACTGCTAACAACTCAAGGAGGGGATGTGCCAATGCAGTTGAGGCCCCATCCACAGACCTTAAGCTGCATTCCTGTTGTATGTGGCCCCCCAGCCGGTGGCCAAGGCATTCGTGGTGACCACAGAATGCCTAGATACTTGTTCTAGGGGAACACCTGCCCGCAGGAACAAAGGGTTCGACCACAGTCTGAGAGTTTGGCGACAGTGCGGGGTCACTTGGACCCGGCACGTGCCGCTCTGCCATCTCGGCAGACATCTCGGGACTCATCAGCGCCTCCAGAACACCGTTACTGCTGCTCGCTGGCCATAAAAGAGGGGCCTGAGGGTGACAAGGCATAGCCTTGAGAAAAAATTTGTTTTCTCAAAACAATTGAGAAAAACTGTAATAGCATTAGTCTGCTATCAGTGGCTCAAGCCTCCGTTACAAGCTCTAAAATTAGGTTTTGGAATTAGCAACAGAGCTTTTTACAGTTTTTCTCGATTGTTTACACACATTTTCTGAAAGCATGCCTCATATTCTCAGAACTCTACACACAAATCCAAAAAAACACACACAATGGGCAAAACCCCTCAATTCTCCTGCAAAATGAAACTTTATATTCAAAACGATGTTATTTCTTCTCAAAATGGTATTTTGTTTTCAAATGACACACACAAACCGTCACATGAATAGACATTTATAAGAACCAGTTGAACACTGATGTGCTCAATGTAAAACACTATGATGAATGGAAAACACTTATTCTCCATTCATCATAATGACTTCATAATGACATAATGACTTTTTTTGTTCAGTGTTACACTTACTACAGACAGTACATACATAAGTCTGTTGTAAAATATTTGAGAATATTGTTTTTATACTCAGAACACACAAAAACATGGTAACAAATATATTTTATTTTTCCCACAAAAACAATGTACACAGTGTACATCCCAACCAACACAAAGTTGGACATACAGTGGTCTACATACAAAACAACAGAAGAATTGACTGTATACAGTTACAGTAAAAAAAAAAAAAAATCCAATGTTGGCATCCATTGCACCATTGAAGAGCTCACCTGTTGCCCTTTTATGCTAAAGCTCTGATTGCTAATTGTAAAACTGTGTGACAGGTGTTTGCCCATGTGAAGAGTCAGTGTGCATATTTGAATGGCAGTGTGTTCCTTGTGAAAACAAGAGATTTTCTTTGAAATATTGAAAAGTAATGTACAAATAATTATTGAAAAATAATGTAAAAATAATTAGGGACTTTTGTCCCTATTACAGTTTTTTCTCGATTGTTTACACACATTTTCTGGTACTTGAGACACAATGACCACAACATGTAACTCATTCACCAACCCCCTGAGCCAATTCTGCTAAACTACAAGCACAATTCCTGCTTTACACTCAAATTGCAGTTCTAAAACACACTTTTTTCAAAACACTACACACAATTCTCTGCATTTGGTACAATTTTCATGCAGAAAACCTGTTTTCACAAGGAACACACTGCCATTCAAATATGCACACTGACTCTTCACATGGGCAAACACCCATCACACAGTTTTACAATTAGCAATCAGAGCTTTAGCATAAAAGGGCAACAGGTGAGCTCTTCAATGGAGCAATGGATGCCAACATTAGATTTTTTTTTTTATTACTGTAACTGTATATAGTAAATTCTTCTGTTGTTTTGTATGTAGACCACTGTATGTCCAACTTTGTGTTGGTTGGGATGTACACTGTGTACATTGTTTTTGTGGGAAAAATAAAATATATTCGTTACCGTGTATTTGTGTGTTCTGAGTATAAAAACAATATTCTCAGATATTTTACAACACACTTATGTATGTACTGTCTGTAGAAAGTGTAACACTGAACAAAAAAAGGCCTAAATCATTATGATGAATGGAGAAGAAGTGTTTTCCATTCATCATAGTGTTTTACATTGAGCACATCAGTGTTCAACTGGTTCTTATAAATGTCTATTACAGTTTTTCTCGATTGCTTAAACACTATAACCAGGCTTTTGAACTAAAATGTCAAAACCATAATGCCATTTATCAAGAAGCACACCCATTTCACTAAACTATAAACACTATTCCCTGTTTTGACACATGAGTCAGATTTGTTGAACTGTCACTGCAAAACTCTACACACAAATCCCTTCATTTCTCATTGCTTAGACCATGTTGTCATATAGAAAGCACTAGCATTCAAAATTGTTCACTCAATCAGCACAGCTTCAGCTCAGTTAGCACACAATTACCCAAGTGGAAACACTAAGAGTCAAAATTTATCACACATCAATCAGAACCTTCAATAGATATATAAAAGGGCCCAAATCAGTTTATTGAGTTTTGGAGCAATGGATCCAGAAAGACATGAAGGAAGAGGGATAAGAATGAGGAGGAGGAAGGGCAAGGACAAGAAGACAAGCAGTCTCAGATGAAATTCAAGCCACTCTAGTTGGCCATGTCTTTATCAATGGTATGACTATGAGGGAGGCTGGGCTACGAGTAAGGCCAAATTTGAGTCGCTTTACCGTCGCCTCGAGAACCTTCAGGGAGGTGTGGTGGCAAACAAAATTCTATCACTGAATAAGAGACAAACATTTCCAATTGTCTTTGATGAGGTGTATTCTCTTGCAAGAAAAGGCCAGCAGTCGTACAGTCACACAGAGTGACACAGAGTGTGACAGTGAAGGGAGGGCTTCCTTTCTCCTTTATAGTCTCGACTCCCAGAATGTTATCTTTCTTTATGATGGTATTTCAACCATATGTGGAACATTCTTAGACGTGTCCATCATATTGTATCCTTGAGTGGAGGCCCTCCTGTCACGACCAACACTCTTTACCATTCCAATACAATTCCATATTAGAATAAGGTTTGTGTGTGCTCTTTTACTGTCATATGATGGTCACACACATCTTACTGTAAGTAAATATAAAACATTTTTTAGAGGAGAGAATATATATAAAAAAAAAAGTAAAACAGGGAAAAAATGTTTGTTTTGTTGTGTGTGTGTTGTACTGTGTACATGAATGAATAAAAATGTGCCAATGTATCCACTGGTTGTGTCTTTTGTGTTCATCATGTGAAAAGGTTTGTGAGGGGGGGAACCACAAGCAACATAACTTACCAGTTTTGGAAATGTTGTCTTGAATTTATTGCACCAGTGTCTTAGACTATGTTGCAGTGTGTGTGATTTTGAGGGCTTGTGTGTCCTGTCTGAGGGCAAAGTTTGGTTTTTCAGCAAGAGTGAATGGTTTTGAGTGTAGAGTTTCATTTTGACCTGAAAATAGGATGTTTGGGGAACTGGGTGAGACGTTATGGATTTGTGTTTACAGTTTTGAGAATACGAGGCATAGTTTCAAGAAATGTGTTTAAGCAATCGAGAAAAACTGTAATATGATGGTTTGTGTGTGTCATTTGAAAACAAAATACCTTTTTGAGAAGAAATAACATTGTTTTGAATGTAAAGTTTCATTTTGCAGGAGAATTGAGGGGTTTTGCCCATTGTGTGTGTGTTTTTGGATTTGTGTGTAGAGTTCTGAGAATATGAGGCATGCTTTCAGAAAATGTGTGTAAACAATCGAGAAAAACTGTAATTTAATGGAATTCTTCAATTATTCCTTACTATTCCTTACCTGTAATTCTTTTGTTTTTTATGAGTTTAATAAATAACTCTGTCTTGTCTTCTGTCCAAACATGCTACGCCATTGTTACTGACCTCAGACTATAGGGGATATCTGGGCTCGCAGCAAAGGACACACAGGCAGTGAAGCACTGTGTACCTGTGAAACAATAAAAGAGACCCTTTTGTCTTTTGGCGCGTCAGTTTACTTCTGAGATCACGCAGACATATTAGTCTTTGCAGACATATGGTTATGTGGCCTAATAAAATATAGATTTTGTAAAGTTGTTTTGTACCTCTTTAAAGTTCTATTGAACAGCTTCAAAATCAGATCTGAACGATTTGGGTTTTTAAAGGCTCTTTCAGTCAAAACCTCACTGAACCAAGAAACGTCTCTTTCGATCGCAATGATTCTGGTTAACAGCTCATCAGAATTTGAACTGCCTCATTACATTCACAGTAAAACATTCACAGCCCTATATAAGAGTGCTTTGTGAAGGGATTCTGGTGTTCACTTTTGTTTGAAATTATTCAACAAATGACATCCCCTTCCTTAAGTGCCCTGCAAGGGTTGCAAAACACAGTTCAGAATGTGCCCTTACAAGTCTCCCATGAGCATTAATTGTTGCAATGTGTTGCACATGCTGCCTATAGTGTTCCAAATGAGTTACTTAGGAGCTTCCATGACAATAAGGATGCTGCCTTATAAGGGAGCTGCCCATGTAGACAGTGAGACAGCTCAGTAGGTTTTGGATCAGAGCCTTGCCTGTGCAAAAGTTCTGACAGCTGCCCTGAAGCTTAATAAGCAGAGGTGAAATGTTTCATGCCCTCATGATAAAAATGAGATGCATTATAATTTAGAGACTGATTATGAATTAAAACATGATAATGACACTGTCACACCACTTGTTTACCCCAAAATGTAAATTATATAATGAAAAAGAAGTGACACATTTAAATCTCCAGAGAAGCCATGTTCAAAAGCTGGTGAGTTCTGTTCTCATTTCTGTCACTGTACAAATCAGAAGTGAAAATATTTTGTAGTTTTGCCACTTTAACTTCACCTGTAGCATTGTGGCTTTAAAAAGGCAACAGTAAAACGGCACTGTTTAAATTCAGACATGAGCAAATGAAGGGGTTATCAGTGATTAATTGAACTGTTTAAGTGCTGTTGAGTTAAAATACCTGTGTAACCTATTTATTTATAACTAATGAGACATTTAAATGTTCGTCCCACTTGTCGCTGAATTTCTTTTATAATTTACTAGATACGACAAGTAATTGGGTCTGGAGTTTTGGGAATGCTACACATTTAAGTGCTGTAGTTTTAAACATCATAAAATGTTTTTTGTTCTAACATTAAAGGCCCCATTTTAATGATCTAAGCGCAAGGTCTAAAGTGCAGGGCGCAAGTACACTTAGAAGTCCATGCACACGATCCCAGTTGATAAATAAGGGTCTTATCTAGTGAAACGATCGGTCATTTAAAAACAAAAAAAAATTATTTTTAACCACAAATGCCCGTCTTGTACAATCTCTGAAATGCGTCACGCATTACATCATCACGTTGGAAAGGTCATGTGTGACATCGTTAAACATCCAGGATATGCACACGTAAGGATCATTTTAAACAATAAACTGACAAAAATGCATATAAATATGTGTCATTCAACATACAATAACTTTGATTGGTCCTCTTACTCCAAACTTGTAAACACTGGGTCGGTATTTCTGACTACGTCAAGTGACCTTTCCAACGTGTTGACGTAATGAGATAGTACAAGACGGGCATTTGTGGTTAAAAAGCATATAATTCTTTTTTATTTTTTTAGAAAATGACTTTCGCTAAATAAGACCCTTATTTCTCAGCTGGGATCGTGTCGAGCCTTTGAAGCTGCACTGAGACTGACATTTGAACTTTCGAACCGTTGGTTGCCATTGAAGTACATTATATGGAGTAAAAATCCTGGAATGTATTCCTCAAAAACCTTTATTTCTTTTCGACAGAAGACAGAAAGACATGGACATCTTGGATAATTATCAGGAAAATTTTATTTGAAAGTGAACTACTCCTTTACACAACATGGCGCAGGACGTGAAAATGATAACTGCGTTGGGCTGAAATTAGCAAACACTTGCGTCGCGCTTGGCACTGGATTGCACCGGGTGTATGATAGGCCCTAAAGGTTTATTTCTTACAGTTATTTTAGATGCATACTCAAAACAGATCTTGCCAATATATATATATTATTTATAGGCTACTTATAGCACATACAGTAGGAATGTCTCAGAAGTACAATGCCATCTGCTGACCACAGCATAGTTTCACACAGAATATTAAAGAACTTTATAAGAACATCTCATCCTTAAAAAACTGTTATGCAGAAGCATCATCCCCATTTTAACAAATTTTTTGAAAAGAGGACTTTCTGAGGAGAGCTATGTCTAGCTTTGAAAATTTCTTGAAAAGTTGTTTTAGGTAAAAAAAGTTGTTTGTCTAAAATGTGACAGAAATCATATGCTTCACTCCTGCTCTTACAAGCATAATAATGACTACAAAATGGGATATAAGTGCACTCAATATAAAAAGCTGCTTGTGCATTTACATTTATGCATTTGGCAAATGCTTTTACCCAAAGCAACATACATTGCATTCAACATAATACATTTGATCAGTTCATGCAATTGCTGGGAGTCAAACCCATAAACTTTGTGTTGCTAGCGCCATGCTTTACTGTTTGAGCTACAGAAATGCAATTTTCTTGACAGTTTAGAGATTCTAGATTTTAAAAAAAGCCTAAAAAACAACAAAACAAACGTAGTCTATACATTTCACTGGAGGAAAATTACAGCATTAACTGAATAAGCAACAAAATCCTAAGTAAGACGTTTTTCTTTTCTAAACATGTGCATGAAAATAGACCTCTTTCATTACATATCAATGAAGGAGGTAAATTAAAAAATATTTTCACAGATAAACTTATTCTGATTATTGCAAGAAATATCAGACCAACTGTTTAAATAGTCGGAAAAATTTCTTGCAACAGCACAGTTCTCTCCATTGGGATCGGCTCCTCTCCAGTTATCAGGTTCACTTTTCTGAGGGACCCTCTGGATCCAAAACCTTCAAGAGCAGAAACAGGTGGTCAGTGTTAAAACCATATTCTTCCTTTCGAGAATATTTTGAAGAAAACATAGTTCTTTTTCGGTTGAGGTTTTGCATTGTCCCAGTGGAACATATTCTGACATATGTGAATGTAATACTGGGTATTACATTTTTTTTTTTTTTTTTTTGTGATTTCAGGTCATGTGGAAAGACGGCAGATGATCATGGCAAACAAGGTGGAAGAAGTAACTTAAAAAAATCTGAATGCCTGAGTCTTCTGATTCCATATGATTGCACTGTTGTATTTAGTTTTATACTGTATATTTACCCATGTGAATATTCATTTGATCCTTGTGACTTGTGGCTGCGCAAGGTTTGCTACAGTAAGACCGCGATTGTGTTAGATGCCACCCATATATATATATATATATATATTTTTTTTTTTTTTTTACTAGGCTCTGTCATTTAAAACATGTCTTTTTCTATCACTATCCTAATGACACATCTCTACATTTCTGAAGGTTGCTGCTCGCATCTCAGCCTACCTGATGAAAATGTCTTGCTGTATGAATGACCTTTACCTTCAACTCAACCTTGCAGAGACAGAACTGCTTATGGTTTCTGCCAAACCATACTTGCTGTGTGATCCTGCTGATGTGCCTTGGACAACATAAGAAATATCAGGACCTTCCTATCAGAGTGTGGCGAGCAGGACGAGGCAGAGGGCTGTGAGAGAACGGCACGAGGCCGGTGGCGTGATTACTGATGAGCGACACCTGTGAGACGCACCGGTCTCGTATCTCTCACGGAGGAGCGGAAGCATAAAAGGAGGAGCAACGACAGTGGAGATCGAGTGAGGAACAGGCCTGGACTTGTGTTTTATGTTTTATTATATGTGACAGCAGTCGTCCGTGAGGGGCTGGTGTCTTTTACTTTCGTTTTGTATTTGTTTATTTTATTATTAAATATTTGTTTTATTTTTGATATTAAAGATTGTTGAATGTTCGCCGGTTCCCGCCTCCTTCTTCCCATAACATCTGAACTGTGTAACACAGAGCTACACAACTCCTTGTCCAAGCTCTTGTTCTATCCAGACTGGACTATTGTAACACTCTCTTGGCAGGCCTTCCAGCATCAGTCAAACCTCTGCAACTGATCCAGATGCTGTAGCAAGAGTGATATTTAAAGGTAGCCCTATACCTTAACTCACTGCTTCAGATCTCTGCGTCCTCCAGAAGCTTGTGTTCTGCAAGTGAACGGCACCTTGTGGTGCCATCATCCCAAAGAGATGCAAAATCACTTTCACTGACCTTCACCTGGACTGTTCCCTGCTGGTGGAATGACCTGCCCTACTCATTTTCAAGAAACACTTTGTTATAATTTGTTTTTTGTTTTTTTTTTAAATAAAAAAATGCTATTTGTACTGTGCTAGACTAACTGAGACTTGTCACTGCACTTGTTGCTTTTATTGTTCACTTAATTGGTAAGTCACTTTGGATAAAATATAATTGTAAATGTATAAAATAACAGTTATATTAGAGTATAAAGGTATACAGCAATTGCCTTTTAATGTGGATTTTTAATGTGTATTTCCTATCATTCACGTGTTTGTTCAATGACTAATACTGTAAATATGCAGGTATTCTGTACTTATACTGTACATTTAGTTAATTTAACAGAAATTGACTGTACATTTGCTATTATTAAGTACTTAATTAGAAATTGGTCAAAGAAGTTGTGAAATTGGATCTGTAAAAATTAAAATTAAAACTAAATATACAAACATTTGTTTTCAATTTATTTATATATTACATTTTTAGTTATTTGACACAGAAAAACTATATTAAAAGAAAATTACTGTAGATAGACAGCATTATTATAAAATAACTTTATAAACGCCTAATTTTACATTTAGTAAAGTTACAGTTAGTAGTTTGACATAATTCTTCCATTTTCCCATGGTTTAATAAGCAATTATCAAGAGTAATATAATGTAATTTAATACATTTTGACTGTAAAGTAAATTTTTAGAGTTTTTGCATGTAATTTAGTGAAATAGTTATTTGCTGACTTTTAACCGTTTTTTTTACAGGAATTTTTTTTTTCTCCTTTTTATAACAGTTCTCTAACTTTTTGGGGCCAGGGACCCTCTCAGTTAATGTGGGTGGGATTAATTAACATAATATGCTTGTTTAATAGGTGAAAATGGTCCCCATCTGTAAATATGCACTTTTCAGTAACAGTAACAATAACATGCACTTTGCATTTTATTATTACATTACATATAATGTAAAATACTGTGAAATAAAACAAAATGTTTACAAACATTATAATCATGCATTTTATTTCCCCAAAAACAAATCCTTTTTAATTTAACGTTATTCAGAACAAAACAAGAATGAAAAATATATATAGCCTATAAAATAAATAGTGGATTGGATTAGCAGCTGATCAAAAAATAAATAATAAAATAAAATAATAATAATACTATGGAAACTACGGTATAGCAAATTATTTTGCAGACCCTCAGGCTATTGTTCACGGACCTCACTTTGAGAACCGCTGTTGTAAAATATACCATTATTGCAAATATTTTAATGTTCTTTCCTGTAGTCGAACAGTGTGTTACATTGATTAACAAACAATTGCAGACAGAGTTCTTACTGTACTCCAGTTTCAGTGAGAGTTTGGTTATTCACCCAAACCCAGCGTCCTTCAGTTTGCAGATCATTGAGACCAATCCAGTAATGGTCTTTTATTTCAGAGTACAGAAATATCTAATAGAGAAAAGGCACATGAATGAATGACTGAATTAATTAATGAATACATCAGTTACTTTCTCAGTAACAGTTAGATTTCTCAGTCTTACCTGTTCTGGTAGGCTGGTTATGGTCACCAGATCGGCTCCTTTTGAAACACAGAAAGCACGACTGCTTGACCAGTTGAGTTTTTCAGAGCTGAAGAAATACAACTTTCCACCCCAATCTCTCAACTTCATGTCACTGTTCAAAGTCTGAGCTGTGAATGCTTAAAAAAAAAAAAAAAACATATGAAAAGATACATTCTTCAGATCATAACAATCTTGAAGTTAATCAAAGTTTGGCTTAATGTGCAGAAATGAACAAACATTTTGTCTAAGCCTGTGTTATGTGACTAGAAAAGAAATAGCTCACCTTTGTAAAATAACAGTTGCTCTGGTACAGAAAGTTATGAATAACAAAATAAAAATAAAAAACAGACAAAATCATTAAGTAGTAATTTCTCTTTACAAACTGTTAATGAAACGTTGTACTGGGTGCATTAAATATATTTTACTCACTTGTGCTTTTGGTCTCTTGCATGCTTTTGGTCTCTTGCATGCCATCTGATTAAAGAAAAAACAATTGCAGTATAAATACACTCGAAAGATAGTTCTTTACACGTAGTAACAGTTCTATTTAAAACGGTGTCGTCCTGAAAAACCCTTTATATGCTAAAATTGTTTGTGTTAGAGTTTAGGGTTCTTTATTCCCACATTTGTTTTTTTTCAAATCTGTAACTGTCACCTCATTACTGATTTTCTGGAGCTCAGCTATACAACTACACAGACTGTCAACATACTCTCAACAGGCAAATGATTATTTCTTAAAATGTCTCTAAATTATAACTTTAAAAATTGTAACTGGTTTCCTAACAATCATGTCTTTTTCTCTTTTTAGTTGAAGTGAAAATGTAAGTGTGAGCAGCTCTGTTCAGTTAATGATACTCATCTTCTCTTCTCCACAAAGTAACAGAGATATGGAATTTATGGTCCATATTGTTTGATTTTTTAAAATTTATTATTACTTTATGGCTAAACATACCCAGTCATAAAAATAAACATTATAGCTATCCCAAGACTTTATTTAACTTTTTCCTTTTAACACAGTAAAGAGCTCATACTGTCCATTTTTGCCTTTATGAACATGACTGTTTTTACATAATCAACTGGAAGAAACACAATGTACTGAAAGCTACTAGTACACCGGTGACCAATCCTGCTCCTGCTGATCGACTGTCCAGCACAGTTCATCTCCAACCCTAATCAAACACTACTAATCAGAACATAATGTGTCAGGGCAAAGGTTTATGGGAAATGTAGTTCATGATGGAATGGCAAAGGACTAAGGAGGAGTGCCCAGCTGCTGGGTGCAACAACTAGTACAGGGGTGCCCAATCCTGCTCCTGCCGATCGACTGTCCTGCACAGTTCATCTACAACCCTAATCAAACACACCTGAAGCAACCAATTAAGGTCTTCAGGATCACTTGAAAATTAAAAGCAGGTGTGTTTGATTAGGGTTGGAGATGAACTGTGCAGGACAGTCGATCAGCAGGAGCAGGATTGGGCACCTCTGACCTAGTAGCTTTCAGTACATTGTGTTTCTTCCATTTGATTATGTAAAAACAATCATGTTCATAAAGGCAAAAATGGACAGTATGAGCTCTTTACTGTGTTAAAAGGAAAAAGTTATATATATATATATATATATATATATATATATATATATATATATATATATATATATATATATATATATATATATATATATATATATATATATATATATATATATATATATATATATGAGAGAGAGAGATATACTCACACATGATCCCCACAACACAGAGACCTCCAAGAGCCAAAACAAGAGAGACACCGAGGACGATCAGAAGAACTTTAGTCCACTTTGAGGAACAAACTTCCTTGTCTGTTTTATGTGGATAGAAATTTGAAAAGATAAAGGAAATATTTTCTGTATCCTTGCATTGGTTCAGCTGATGTATTTTTATGTTGTACAATAAAATTTAAAAGTGTTCTCCAAAGACTTTTTTCAGCCATTTAACCAAAATTTCATTAAAAACAAAAAAACAAACAAACAAACAACAAAAAAAACATTAAATTTGGGTTGATAGAAGCTGAAGTGCTAAACTGCTAACTCGTTTCCATGTTTTGACCTACTAAAGTGACATATCTGCACCACTCCAATCTGTCAGGTAGAATAAGAGTCGGTACGGCACACTGACAAATCCCACTTTAATAAGCTTTTCACGAGCAGGGACCATGCCACAACCATCAATGTTGGAGAATTTTTTATTGAAGAAATTTAGGGATGAATAGGGAGAGGATGAAGTTGATGGTTGTCAGGTTGATCTGGACTCTGGTGTTGGTGGCCGGGAGACTCAGAGTGGTGGCATCATCTCAGTTAAATGTAGGCAGAGTGATTAGGACCCCCCAAAGATTGGGAAGAGCTGAGGTAGGCTTGGCCTGACAGAGGTTGTTGAGGTTGTTACAGATGTAAGAGCAATATGCTTGTAAAGATTAAGATCGTCGCATCTAAGATACCTTGTCTGGCCGCTAAGGTCGCTGCTCCATTGCGGAAGGAATGTATTGAGGGGTGCTCTGGAGATATGCTGGTGATACAGGGGATTTAATAGAAGTGCTTGCTTAACCAGGAACCGGCTGAGCCGGTATTCCACTTTGAGTAAGAAAGAGCTGATGTAAATAGGGTGTGATACTCCTAATTGCTTCTCTGAAGAGTGAATATGAGAGTGTCTAGAGAGTGGAAAGAAATGTTAAAGATGCAGAAATGGATACATGGATTGAAGGCGGAGGAAGTATGGGCAAATTCTGAACATTGTGGGAAACTGAAAGACATGCAGGACCATGGACTCTAAACAGCTTGAGTGTTGAGGGGATAGAGAGGCTAAGTAGGTTGGTGGTTGGTAGAGGGAAACAGTTCCAGCCAGTTAAGCTGACAGTGTGCTTGGGGAAGCATTAGTGAGATTTCTGATCTGCTGGGTTAGTTGAAGTTGGTTGTTGAAAATGTCAGATTCTTTAGCCGAGAGTTTGAACTTCTGAAAAGTCAGTCGGCTATGAGATTGAGGTGACCAGGTATGCAAGCGTTTCGGCCTGGAAACTGGTGTTGAGTGGAAATTAGATTGAGCCTGTGCAAGAATTGCATAATGACAGCAGAATGTGATCTGCCTTGTTTATGATATGTGGATGAGTATTGATTTCCTAGTGCATTCATGCCCCCAAAGAATGGTGGCTATGATTATGGAGTGTATTTGTAAGTACTGAGGAGAACGTGCCTGAATGTGAGTTGAGCAAACTGAACTCTGGGGCCATTCAGAGGCAAACCAGCACCTATCATAATAACCTATGAATCCTCTGGAGAGTGCTGCGTCAGTGTATAATTTAATGTCGGAGTAATGTAGTTGTTGTAGAAAAAGAAATGCCATTCCAGGATGGGATAAACTGTTGTCGTGGAGTAACTCTTTAGGCAGAATGTTAGACAAGAAGGGTTTCCCCTGAGGGATTATCTGAATCCTGTAATTGAGGTGGCCTAGAAGTGCTAGTAACTGTCGCTTTGAATTTATCTGCTATTAGAAATTTGGAGAGAAGCAGAGTGGATTTTTGTGGGGGGCAGAGATTCTTGGAAGGAAATTGAGTCAAAAAATTGAGCCTAAAACTCAACGGAGGTACAGGGCCCAGAGGTTTTCTCCTCTGATAGCGGAATGCAGAGTTCGGTGAAAGCGGAAAGCCTTGACCGTGGTGGTGCAAATGGAAGTGTGACAATTAAAACAATCTTGCTTTGTTATGTGAACGATTGAATTGGATAACTTTGCATTAAGAGTGCATTGAAGGCGAGCCATGGTCCTGTTCCTGATGTTGTTCTTAGATTTGAAAGACGTGGGTTATCAGGAATTGAGTGCTGGGGAGGTGGCTGGCAAGGAGAACGAGGAAGCCGGTTTCCGCGTCTACTATAGCTGCACGTTCACACTGTCAGTACAAATCCGATTATTTGTTTATCCAATTGGAATCTGATTAATTATTGATTGTTCACACTATGTATCACAACTGATCCGTTTTGAGTTTCCATGCTGCTCTTTCGTTTTTCTGAATATCCGCATTGGTTTCTATGGCAATGACGTTGCTTTTGGTAGGCATACGCCACAAACAACAGCAACCGCAACATGAACGGGTTAACAATACTGCAACATGGATGGGTTTGCAATAGCGATGATGTCTTATTTAAATTTTACAACCTGAAAATGTGTAGCTGCCGCGCTGGACTATGCGTCTTCTGAGGCAGCGGCAGAACCAGAGGCTGGTATGCACAGTTTTTTTTCTGTGCTGTTGTCTCCGCCAGTTTCAAAATATGTCTCCGTTATATTGTCATTTTCTGCTCATCTGGCGCTTTACTAGCCTGGCAAGCCAGACCTACATCAAGATGTTGGGTCTGGCAACTCACCATAGACACGGCTCAATCCGAGGGGTGGGATAAACGGCTGTCTTTCAAATTCCCTCTGCACGCAATAGGACAGCGCTTCACCCAACCAGAGCGTTTTCCCAACAGCGGAGCTAGTTGATAGATACAACTTTTGCCATATCTGGCCGGCAAAACTACGAACACATCTTCCTTTTTTTAAGAATGACTTAAGTGCTGTTCTATGCTCTTTTCTCAAAGAAAAACCTAACTACAAGTCCTCCAGAGTCGCGGACAAAGCCGATTCGAAAGATGTTCGCCAGCAGCAGCAGCTCCGTCATTCTTTGTTTTCAAGTGGCAGCCGGCAGGGAACCGTCGCAACTCTGTCGTCATTATGTTAAGCCCGCCCCGCCTACTCTATACACGACATGATTGGCCTGACCCAATTTAGGTTTTTGCAGCTCGAAAGTCAATGGAGAGTTGCTAGACTGCCCTGGCTGCAAAATACATTTTGCTGCTGCTAGGGTGCGTCTAGATTTCTAGGCTAGCGCTTTACAATAACACAGCATTGTTTCGGCAGTGACTTTCGGGACTTTTCCTATTTTTCCCAACGTTTGATGTTTATATTTGACGTGGTGTGAGAAAGTCACATAAACCATGCAAAATCCGATCAGGGCAATACTGAAATGGATTTCCAGAAATGCGATTTGAATATGATTTCGATTGCAATTTCAATCAGATATGCACAAAAATCGGATTTGGACTGACAGTCTGAACGTAGGCCTATGCGTATGGCAATTGTGGTTCGTAGGTCTTGAAGGTGGAGAAGAGGGAGCCTGGGAACGAATTGGAGTTGGAGAGTTTTCTTGAGATGGTTTTTCACGAGAATGCGAACAGGGCTGAGGAACACATGCACACCAGAACGCAAGCATTGGGAAGTATGACTGTGATCGGAATGATGAGAGATGATCCTAAATAGGTTGGAATTGAAATTGAACAGATCGTCATTCTGAATTAGGTAAATTAATCTGTATGTCTGAATCCGTAGTAAGTGAACTTCGAGAGAACGAGACAAACATTACTGTAAGGGGCGGCCCGATATAAGAAGGTTTTAAGAAGTCAAGTAATTGGTTGAGGCGTGGCCCCGCTCCCGAACCTCAGCTAACTAGTTAACTCCATTTATCTCCTTGACACCACTCACTAACATTTGAAGCAGAAATATGTCACTGGATACATAATTAGTGCTTCTGCAAAGCTTCACCTCCAATGTATGATACTTGAGAGATCGCAAGCAATGCAGTTTGCTGACACAGAGTTTGGTGAATTATTTATTATCTCTATATTTAAGAGAAACATGATTTTTGTAGTAGGTCCTACCTGTGTCCCTTTGATAAATGCAAATAAAATAAAGAAGAGTTGTTATTTATTTATTTATTTATTTATTTATTATTACTACTACAATAATATTGTATTATTATCAGGACTCACAAATAGGCTATTCCCCCATTGCATGATTATACATGATTTTCAACATTAGATTTAGTTTAATGTAGTATTAATGTTACTGAAACTCCAGATTAACTTGTGCTTTCAATGCAGGCATTCGTTGAATCTCAAGCCTCCCGCCTCTCCTATATCAATGCACTATACATACTGTATAAAAATAAACCATATGAAACGCTTTGAATAATCATACTACTAAAACTAAATGATGATTTAATGATCTACTGTTCTAGCGCGTGCGCTTCAGTTGATCAATGCAATCAATCACAGTTCTACTCGCAAGAAAACATGTCAAAATAATTCCCAAACTGTAAATGGTTAGTTTATTCAAAAATGTAAATTCTGCATTTTCTAACTCTCATGATGTTAGGGTTAGGGTTAGGGTTAGGGCACGCAAGCATTTGAGCATGTTTACAATATGTGCGTCGTTGTAAATCTGTTCATGGGCTAAAACAATTGTCTCTCTTCTGAAGACTTGGATTTGGATTAGACAACTCGATTGATATTTTTTTACGATGCCTTATGACAAAAAATAAAATAAAAATAAAAATCTTTTAAGTTTTAGAGAAATTGACTAAATTTGAAGGGAGAGAAATCATAACAATATCATTTGTGTTTGGAAGTTGAATATCTTATAGGCCTATGCGTAAGTTTGAAACGGGTGAGTAGCCTATATGATGACAATTTAAATTTTTGGGTGAATTAGCCTAACTTATAAATACAGTAAGCTGAGTCTTGGAGTAACTCTATATCGAATCATATTGTTTACATCAATGATACTTACATCGTCACATTTTTATATTGTGATATGATCTCAATATTTACATCCCTGTTTACTGCAGTGCTAAATCTAAAAAAAAAAAAAAAAATAGAAATTATAATGCAAAGTGATAACATCCCCAGCCTTACCTTTATATTGAGAGCGTTACTCACCTGGATTTTCATAGATTGAATCCATTTCATGAGCCTGACAGAAGACGTGTCCGCTGAGACTTGAGTGCTGCTTGAGTTTGTTCAGAATAAGGAAGACGCACGAAGAACGCCACTCTTTTTATATAATAAAAGACAGGAAGTTAAGTTATCCAAATAACAATTCTAGGAACTAAAATGAGGTAGTCCTATAAGGAAATGTGTTTGAGTTTCAGTAAAAAACGTTGGGTTGTTTTTTAACCCAACCGCTGGGTTACAAATGTATGAGTCACTATGTTGGGTTATTTTTCTAAAATGTTGGGTCAATTTTAACATTGTTAACATCATTCTTATTAATAACCCTGCTGTTAAGTGAAATTTTAAGTTAAGTAAGAATGTTAAGTTTGAATTTTAAGTCTGTGACAGTTGGAAAGGCTGAACAGCCTGAAAGGCTGCTGCAGCCTGATTATGAAAGGTAAGTCATATCGTTTTTTATATAACTCTTATAACATTAAGTATCGTGTACTGAAACGTTGACTATAGGCTATTCTAAAACTGAATTTTATATTTTTAAAAATGTAGTTTGTTATTCCCTCATGCTCATGGTCTTGCAGCTATAAGAGCAGAAACGAAATATATGTGTGTCTGTGTGTTTTAATTTTTTGCTGCTTTTATATATTGAAAAATATGTGACTATAAATTTACTAATATATCATAATGTATGTCATTTTATTTCAGTAATACACGTCATACTATAGATAAGCATGTTATAAGATATGGTATTGCATGTGTATACATTACAGATATATTTGCTTATGCAGTATAAACACATATATAGAGAAATATACAATGTAATATATATATATTATAATCATTTAAATTATAAATGTTTAATATTTTTAAGTTTCCTATAACATTAGTAACTTCTGACTATAAAGTGCTTAGTAAAGAGACTATCACTGTACTGAGGAATGCTCAGCCATTACTTTTTAAATTAGGTAACACAATCACAATGGAATAAGGCGATTTGTCAACCTAACAACAGACTATACTCTTCAGCACAGTGGTAACCCCAAAACTCAGACATACCAGAAAACCTTTTAAATTCCAAAATAATAGAACATAAAACACTAAAAGATCTTCCCTATATTATTGAGCAAAACACATGAAATAACACAACATTTTAACATTTGCTCTCCTTTAACAGTCAGAAGCAAAGCATGCTGGGAACTAGAAATTGAGGAAAGTCCTTATAATGGACTGAAATTATGTACGGAACCAAGTTTAAATGGAGTTTGTAAATTAAGTGCCTTCGGCTAAATTATTTGCAGTTTCCTATGTTCAATATGGAGGTTTGTTTGGCAATGATTTCCTCCTAAAGTATGATTTAAAAACTAAAAGCTACTAAAAGCTACTGTAGCGAGTTGCAATAATGCTACTGTCCAAAATTGAGGTCAAGAAGTAATAATTACAGTAACTCAGTCAATACAACTCTGAACAGAGCAAAGATCTAGTATCAGTTATACTTACAATTCATCCAGAGAGCGCAGAGACCTCAGAGAGCAAAAGCAAGAGAGAAACCCAGAACAATCAGAGGAACTTTAGTCCACTTAGGAGAAGTGACCTCTCTCTCCGAGTTGCCTGGGGTTAGAAATTTAGTGAGATAATTAAAATATGAGAAAATATTTTATATTTATTTCTGATCACTCATGACTCGTTTAAAGTTTCAGTTAAAACCTACTTGCAAACATTTAGACAAGATTGAAGTATGATGAAAGTGTGATTTTATTTAAGACCGAATCTTCAAACAAACTGTTTTCAGACTCTTTGACCCTGCACACCTGGTATTAAAATGTGTTTTGGTCGATCGGATCACAAGTGGACGATTGCTAAATACAGGTGTAAACGGGGTCTAAAACGTTTGGAGCTTGTCCCTTTTTGATCGCTTCCAGATGTAGCCGCGTGTTCATTTGCAATGGGCATAAATTTGAAAGTTTACACCAGGGAGAGAGAGAGTTGCCTCACCCCCAGAAGGCAGACTTAAACTCTACCCCTCTAAGATACCCGACTACGCCACCCCGGAGGCAAATTTACCGGGGAATCGCCTGATAAGATTTACTTAAAGCACACAGATTCGGTTGCGGCTGAGATAAGACCAGAGACAGATGAAATACAAAATGACAGTTTTTATTTGGGCACCATTAATAAATGTATTTAAATATACGAATCAAAATGCACACAAACACACAATTCGGCCTCCACTCCAGGGCTGGGGACTAGTCGCTCATTCTCTGAAAATGACACAGCAAACACTCGTGCACTCACACTTCAGACCACAAATGTGGAACACTGCAATCGGAAGAGACCACCACCAAGCAGAGAGAGAGACTCGTCCACACAGACACGAATCCTGATCACCCCAACCACTGGAGAGGAAGCAGAATTACACATTAAACATTCAAATCAAATATACACACTTACATTCTTATAAAACTGAGTACTCAATGACTTAGAGCAATTACACACACGTATGGTTGCCATCCACTAATAAACCAGTAAACTGAAATGGTGGATGCAAGAAAAAAAACAAATTCACAACTCTAGTCAAACAAAAGAAAACGTCCGGTTAACAACCAGTTCACAGAAACTTGGTTGACAACAAAATAATAAAAAAAACAAAAACAAATCTACAACAAAAGAATACTAAATGTTTAAAGCAATGGGTTCACATAAACAAAACAAAGCAAAACAGAATAAGCAAAAAATAATTCAAATTATATAGCGTTTACACCACTTCAAAAAAAGGAACCAAATCAAGATGATGACTGCTGGATGGTTAAACCATTTAATGCCTCAAAGCGAGAGTAACGTTAGGCCATCGTATCGAACCTGCGGCACGCCAGGCTACCAGACAGCTGATGTTGCGAGTGTCCAACTTTAAACAGAAATAAACAATACCACAGCAGCACGTGAATGCAGTTCGCGGTAGATTACGCATCCATTCCTGCAGTCGAGCCAGCACAGCACCACGAGACGAGAGTCTGTAACGTGACCATATGCAGCACAATACTGAACAACAATCAGTGGTATAACAGTCAGCATATACAAAGACAGCCACAAAAGCCCCGACGAGAAACCCACTGCAATGTTTCTCCCTCAGTCTGTAAACTAAAAAAGATAAATACAAATTTAAAGTGGTCAATCCAGACCCTTAGTGCAACAAACAATAATTTAACACAACCTACCGGTTTACACTGCTTGCGATGCACAGGGCATTTAAACTCCAGGGCGTAGAAGCAATCGGGTACCACATGCGTTGTACAGGCTTCCTCAGTCCACACTAGAAAGATACGCGAGCCAAAGTACATAAAACCCAGTTCAAAACAAACGTTCAGGAATACAGCCGCGACTGCAGCTCCTTACCAGACAAACACTCCCACGACACACCGGAAATGGATGACGTCACCCGTGACTATGAGACGCACCTTCCTACCACACCTCAAGCTATCTTTATAGGCCACGTAAACTAAGGCACGCCCCAGAGAGAGATTATCATTATTGGCTACACAGAGGTAGTTGAAAACACATTCGACCGAATTGCTTTCGTAGTGTAAACGATCATGTGGTCGAATGTGTTCAAACAGCCACAAAAGATGTCTACTCTCCGCCTACTGAACTAATGCGTGAACATTATGGGAAGAGTAGCCTAGAAATCTAGACTCGCTAGCCTGGGTGCCAGCCTGGGTGCCAGCCTGAACCCCGCCCACAACATTTTTTGATCGGGAAGTTCGGTCTGGACTCGATCCATTGAGGAGTAATTATGCTCGGCTCCCAGAAGGCCGAGCCAATCAAATTGCCAGGGCGGGCTTTAATCGATGATGGACAGATGATCTGCGGTTACGTAATCACTCACGTCACCAAAGAGTGCTTGGGTGGAATTGGTTTTCAACAAAGATGACTGCAGCTGGAGATTAACGCGTCTGTTATAAAAGAAATTGACAGCGCATTAATTTTAAAAGACGAACAGAGAACCGCAATCAAGGCATTTGTCGATCGGAAAGATGTGTTTGCCGTCCTTCCTACGGGATTCGGCAAAAGTTTAATTTATCAGTTGGCTCCGATTGGTCGCTAAGAAGATGGGACGCAATGCAAACCCTGTGGTCATTGTGGTATCTCCTTTGGTAGCACTCATGGAGTGCTTTATTATTACTTTACTCATTAAGATTAAGATTAAGATATACTTTATTGTCCCCGAAGGGAAATTTGTTTTGGACTCTGTCCATTCCGCAGCTTAACAGAGACAACACAGAAGACAATTTTATGAATTATTCAAAATGAATTAACATTTCCTTAGCACATCCTCTCCCAAACATTCTCTCATATACATTTAAATAGATACATATGTATAGTAGAAGACACATTAACGCCTTCCATTGGCACTTGTAAAACTTAAAAACTGTTACTTAATTAAAACTGGCATATTGCACACAAAAACACACAACTGATTGCACACTCTCCATATGGCCTACAACAATACACAACTGACATATTGCATACTCCATAGCACCTATTAAAATACACAACTGACATATTGCACTCTCCCTAAGGCCCATAGAATACACAGTTGGCATACTGCATACTCCATAGTACCCATAAAATACACAACTGATATATTCCACAAGGCCTATATAATACACAATTGGCATACTGCATGCTCATAGTACCGCTAAGATACACAACTTATATATTGCACATTCTCTATGGCCTACAAATCGCACAAATGACATATCACGCACCTCAACAACCAACATATTGCACACCCCAAAAGCCTACAGATTGCAAAAGAACATATTACACACACCTACATATTAGAGTTAATGAGCTTAATAGACATAGGTAAAAAATTATTTTTATAACGGTTTAGCCTACATTTAGGAACTCTAAATCTTCTACCAGATTGTAAAAGCTGAAATTCTGGATGAAGGATGTGGGTCGGGTCAGAAACTATTTTTTGTGCCTGTCTGATAACCGACTGCTCATAGATTTTCTGGGGGGGCAGATAGTTTTTGACCCCCATAATCTTCATAGCTGTCTTAACTTGACGAGCGATCTGTGATTTTGATTGTACTGTCAGGTTACCGTACCAGCTTGTAATACCGTACTTTAAAATACTCTCTAATATTGCATGAAAGAACAACAACATACATTTTTGTTCTACTCCATACAATCTAAGTCTCCGTAAAAAATGCATTCTCTGCTGGAGTCTGGAACAGACATTGTTTATTTACATGGTCCTTCCAGGTCAGTGCATTATCAATATGTACACCCAGGTACTTGTAAGAGCTAACCTGAGTAATGGGTACATTGTTAATTACTACAGGCCTGGTATCACCTATGGCTTTTGGGTCAAACACCATCTCCTTAGTCTTAGTTACGTTTAGCACACGATAATTATCATCACACCACTGAACAAATTCCTCTATTTCTGTATGATACGCGGCTGGACTTTTTTCTTTATGCATAAGGCCAAGGATTGCTGTATCATCGGAGAATTTAATAATATAATTATCAGTATGGAGTCTAGAGCAGTCGTTAGTATGTAATGTAAAAAGGGCTGAATTACTTTACTACTTCTTCCTGTGTGTGTGCAGTTGAGCTCTGTTGACAACTATGCTCGCTCACTGCGTTGCTCTGATTGGTTGTAGGTCTATCCAATTGAGTAATTTTGATTTTTTTTTTTTCCCTGGTTCGGTTAAGACACGCCTCATAATCAAAGCCCTATAGAGCAGTATCAGACTCACATTCTGCCTAGAATATGAGTATGACGAAGTCAGGCTATAGATGCACCCTAGCGGCAGCAAAATGTATTTTGCAGCCAGGGTAGTCTAGCAACTCTCCGTTGACTTTCGAGCTGCAAAAACCTAATTGGGTCAGGCCAATCACGTTGTGTATAGAGTAGGCGGGGCGGGCTTAACATAATGACGACAGAGTTGCGACGGTTCCCTGCTACTTGAAAACAAAGAAGAGCTGCTGCTGGAGAACAGTCTTTCGAATCAGCTTTGGCCGCGACTCTGGAGGACTTGGAGTTAAGTTTTTCTTGGAGAAAAGAGCAAAGAACGGCACTTAAGTCATTCTTAAAAAAAGGAAGATGTGTTCGTAGTTTTGCCGGCCAGATATGGCAAAAGTTTAATCTATCAACTAGCTCCGCTGTTGGGAAAACGCTCTGGTTGGTTGAAGCGCTGTCCTAATGCGTGCAGAGGGAATTTGAAAGACAGCCATTTATCCCGCGTGTTTGTACTGTCAAGCATGCAAGGGAATTATAAAGTTTGAGTTTTGAATTATAAGTGTTTATGAAACATGTTCAAATCTTTTTTGTCAGTAAATGGTAGTGAGGTATGAACAACATTTTAAATTCTTGTCTTATTACTTTAAATGTGTCTATTCAACAACCGCTGCTGGCTTGATCGCAGAACTAATAGCAGCATAACAGCGTCTTGCACTGCACCTGTTTCAGCCATTTTATAACGTATTTTAACGAAAATCGATGGCTTCGGTAGTTATTAAAGAGAGAATTCAATATATATTTTTCTTGTGTGGTAGGCTAATGTTAACGTGCGCATTCAGTCCATGAGAGACATTATCCAGAGACAGACAAATTATCTGCCGGTGCTCCGCGCTTATTTTAATCGCCCTATTAAGTAACTTACTTATAAAATAAGTACAAAAAGCCTTTTACCTCTGTAGAATATTATGGACGTTATCAGCAAGTATCACATTAAGATTAGTCAGTTGTCTTAAATTGTTATCTTTGACAATAGATGTCTGCCACTCCTGCTGACCTCGAAAAGACGGGTAACCTGCCTGTGAGTCCTCGTTTGATCCTGCTTGGTAAGTATATCATATTAGACATGTCTGCAATTTAAAACAAGGCTCACACAAGTTTTACTATTATGAGAGGCCTCACATTTATGTACTTCATTCTAGAGTTTACTGTTTTTGAATCATGTTTTATTGCACTGTGCTGGTTTGAATTTGAGGACATTTTTATTCATCAAACCCAAGTTTGAGTCTTTACAACACAATCACTACACTTTATTGTATTGTAAACTCTTTTTCCCTCTCGGAGGCTGGCTTAGCATTAAGTTAAAAACAGACTAAAACAACCTTTCCCTTTTTTTTTTTATGGAGATATTATAGGTTTTGTTATCTTGTAAGACATGACATTGTGTGCCTTTTTTCAGGTTATAAAATAATGTAGGCTACTAATTTCTCACTACCTTTTCTACACCAAACTCTCCAGAGATCATGAATAAACATTAATTTATCCATTCCTTTATGGTCCAGGTGATAATCCGGGGCAATGGATGAAACGATGGAGTATCAGCCTGGAAGGCCGAATAATCTGCGAGGGTGTGCAGCCAACTTTTCTCTCTGGACTTGCTGCATTGTTCTCTTTGTATTACATCTTTAATTTGCAGTACCAAGAGGAAGCAGCATCCACACTAGAATTCCTTCAAAGGTAACAAATTTGGACTTATTTTATTTATTTCTAAATAATATGTTAGTATTAGTATGGTGACAATGGAATCCTCAAGCCATCCTAGGTATATATTACTTTCTTCTTTGAGCCGAACACAGTCAGAGTTATATAAAATAATATACTGGCTTCCCAGCTTTGCAATGGCATTAAATAGATCCCGAGTTTTTGAAGCTCAAAAATATCCATGTTTATAACTTTTATAAACTATAATCACTGGCTTCCGGAAACAGCCGTACACGAGTTCATGATAGAGTCGAGTTGCGGCAGAAGAATGACCTCTGACCCGACATATGAAATCTTATATCAAAGTCCTTTTCTTTCAAAACGTCTCTTTTTAGACTTCTAATTCATGATCGGCATTTTGTTTTACTCTATCCTCTGCACTTCCGCATTCGTCAATTCTAACCTAATCTTTCGCTACATCTTCGCCATACTTCAGGTCAGAGGTCACCCTTCCACCAGAACTCAACTCAATCATGAACACACATACGGCCATGCCAGAAGCCAGTGATTATATTTTATAAAGTTATAAAATACAGATATCTTTCTTACAAAAATGCATGGCTTTTCTTCAGAAGACATTTATTAACCCCACTGGATTCATATTGATTACTTTTATGATTGATTGATGCATTTATTGGAGCTTCAAAAACTTGGCATTGTTCAGTGCCATTACAAAGCTGGGAAGGATGTTATGTAATATAACTCTAATTGTGTTTGGCTGGAAGAAGAAAGCCATATACACTTTGAGGTTGAGTAAATTGTGGGATAAATTCTTGTTTTGGGTGAACTATTCCTTTTAAATCATTGTTCACTGAAGATATTCTCCTCTTATTTTTCAGACGTTTTGTTGGAATTAATCCATAAAAGGGGACCAAGGCTGCAAGGGGAAAAGTGATGTCCAAAAACTTCTGGGAAAACCGTGCAGAAGAAGACCATAACCGTCAGTACCAAAGTATCAAATCTTTTAAAAAGACTTATGGACTTTGAGTGGCACTTCATTTAAAATGTAGCTGACACTCCCCACACATGCAGTTTGTTTTCAGAAACATGGTGGCCTGGTGTTATATTTTGTTTATACAGAGTTGTTTAGATATTAAAAAGGGCTGGTGTTTTTTAAAGCCTGATTTAAGAGGTTATTTTTTAATGATTTAATTATTTTAAATAATTACTTTGTTTTAGTGCAACTGTTTTTGGGCTAATTATTGGGGTGTCATTGTAAAAAATGATACTGTAAAAAAATGGTAAACAAAACGTCTGAAAAATGTACAAAACGTCTGTGGTATCTTTGGCAAAAAAAGAGAAAAAAATCACTTTTTCGTAATTGTATATGCACTGTAAAAAAACAGTAAACTACTGGCAGCTGTGGTTGCCATTATCATACTGTTAAAATACGGTGTGTTACTGTTTTTGAAATTAACAGCTAAATACCGTTTTGACAACTACAGCATATAGCTGTTAAATACCGGGCTGTAAAATTACAGTTTTATACTGTAGTTGTCAAAACGGTATTTAGCTGTTAATTTCAAAAACAGTAACACACCGTATTTTAACAGTATGATAATGGCAACCACAGCTGCCAGTAGTTTACTGTTTTTTTACAGGATTATTTTTTACAGTGTAAATTGGGTCAGGCCAATCACGTTGTGTATAGAGTAGGCGGGGCGGGCTTAACATAATGACGACAGAGTTGCGACGGTTCCCTGCTACTTGAAAACAAAGAAGAGCTGCTGCTGGAGAACAGTCTTTCGAATCAGCTTTGGCCGCGACTCTGGAGGACTTGGAGTTAAGTTTTTCTTGGAGAAAAGAGCAAAGAACGGCACTTAAGTCATTCTTAAAAAAAGGAAGATGTGTTCGTAGTTTTGCCGGCCAGATATGGCAAAAGTTGAATCTATCAACTAGCTCCGCTGTTGGGAAAACGCTCTGGTTGGTTGAAGCGCTGTCCTATTGCGTGCAGAGGGAATTTGAAAGACAGCCATTTATCCCGCCCCTCGGACTGAGCCGTGTCTCAGTTCTGAGTTGCCAGTCTGAGTTGCCAGACCTAACATCTTGATGTAGGTCTGGCTTGCCAGGCTATGGGAAGAGCTCAAGCCAGACCGGATTTAAACTTTGTCGGCTGGAGACCCAAGTTTGATTTGAAGACGAAAAACGAAAAAAAGAAGCACAATGTTCTCTCATATCCTGATTTCTAACACACACTCACACTAGACACGAAAGCTATGAGGGTTTTTCCATCGTCCTTTCATGTTCGTATGTAAAATTCATGAGCTTATTTCAATAGATCAAAAGATCTGAAAAAGCATATACATTTTTCAAATAAGCCCAAAAGACTTGATTAGCTGATCAGCATTAAGGTTGAAGCTGTGGGCCGTGGCCCTTCAGGAACTGAGTTTTGCACCCTTGCTTTGAGCAATATCATTTATTTATACTTTTGGCAGATGCTTGTATCCCAAGTAACCTGTATTGCATTCAACATTGCATGTGAACTTCATGATCATCATGATCTATATCTGAGCTACAGGAAGACAGAGTTTTTTATTTAAATGACAGTGTTGACAGCGTTTGATGCCCAGAGAACACATGAACAGATAAATGTATAGCTAAATGTTGCTTTGGACAAAAGCACTCGCCAAATGTGTAATTGTTGAATAAA
Source organism: Squalius cephalus (assembly GCF_949319135.1). Classification (NCBI taxonomy): domain Eukaryota; kingdom Metazoa; phylum Chordata; class Actinopteri; order Cypriniformes; family Leuciscidae; genus Squalius; species Squalius cephalus. Next base: position 38,844,501 of record NC_137129.1, on the reverse strand, counting down.
CACATAAGAAAACCATTTACACCATCATTACTAGAGCTAAATCATTAAAATAGAAATGAATGCATACTGATAACATCCCAGCCTTACATTTGTTTTGAGAGCAGGTTTCACCTGAAGCAACTGTTGAAAGTATGAAACCAGAATTTTCATAGACTGAATCCATTTCATGAGCCTGACAGAAGACGTGTCCACTGAGACTTCAGTGCTGCTCGAGTTTGTTCAGAATAAGGAAGCCACATGAAATATTATTCATATTAATACAGACTGGAAGTATGAAGTTATGAGCCTGAATAACAGATCTAGCAACTATGTTTGACTACATGTGATAGCCTCTAAAAAATAACATAGCCTATAATTATGTTTGTGTTCACTAAGAGAGAAGAATGAGTCTGTACAGTACAACCCCAAACATTAAATTCTGGTCTGGAGATATTCAACTCAGTGAGTTGTACTTTTTCTGGGGATTTCTATGTGTTGCGTTTTATTAATGCATTCTCACAACTTGTGTTTTGTCTGGACGAGACGGAGTGAACTGCCGCACTAATAAAGTTTCACGAATGTGCACAGAAGATCACCGGCCAATGGCAGGATTTTCGTTTAATCATAGGTACAGAAAGTTTTGGTTAGTTATTAAAAAAAATAATATATATATAATAATGTATATATAATGTATATCCCCAGAACATGTGGGATATGCAACACATGTCGCATGGGATCATTCTCTAATACTTTTGCTTTAAAAAAAATTCAAAATAGTCGCTATTCACTGCCATCATATTACGGAAGACGATTAGGGCCAAGCAATAATAAAAAATAAAACCATCTCGAGATTAAAGTCATTATAATGCGAGATTAAACTCGTTATATTTCGAGAAAAAAAGTCGAAATACAATCTTGAGAATAAGCTCATTAAATATCGAGAATAAAGTCGTTGTGTTTCGAGAAAAAACTCGTTAAATTTCGAGAAAAAAAGTCGAAATACAATCTTGAGAATAAACTCATTACATTTAGAGAATAAAGTCGTTGCTTTCGAGAAAATAACTCATTCAATTTCGAGAAAAAAAAAACTTGAAATACAATCTTGAGAATAAACTCATTAAATTTCGAGAATAAAGTTGTTGTGTTTCGAGAAAAAACTCGTTAAATTTCGAGAGAAAAAAAGTCGAAGTAATCATGAGAATAAACTCATTCAGTTTAGAGAATAAAGTCGTTGTGTTTCGAGAAAAAAAAGTCGAAATGAAATGTAGAGAACAACACATTCGATCAGTGTTCATTGTATAGCCTACTGATAGAGGATGGCAGAGTTGGATCACTTAGTCAAGCTATATTTTAGACTTTCTTTCAGTAACAAAGAATATAACATTCTTAGGTCTAGATCGGCTAGGTCTTTTTAGAAGAAAAAATCTGTCAAATTTGCGCGATACTCGCTTTTGTCCAACATGAAATTCATCGAGGTTTCATGGTTTCCCAGGATACCATAAGACGCATTATTAAACTTGTTGATCCTCAAGGTGTGGTATTTCGACGAAGGAGACGCTTGAGAAGACGCCATAGACTGCACTCTGGCATATGGACAGCTTTGATAAATTAAAACCGTACGGCATTGCCATTAATGGCTGTATAGATGGTTACAGTCGTTACATTCTGTGAATGGAGGCGTACACAACCAACAACGATTAATAATGCGTCTTATGGTATCCTGGGAAACCACGAAACCTCGATGAGGTTGATATCAGTAGGCTATACAATGAATACTGAGAACTCAATGCGTTATTCTCTACATTTCATTTCGACTTTTTTTCTCGAAACAAGACTTTATTCTCGAAATTTAATGAGTTTATTCTCACGATTACTTCAACTTTTTTTCTCGAAATTTAACGAGTTTTTTCTCGAAACACAACTACTTTATTCTTGAAATTTAATGAGTTCATTCTCAAGATTGTATTCTGATTTTTTTTTCTCGAAATTGAACGAGTTTTTTCTCGAAACACGACTTTATTCTCGAAATGAAATGAGTTTATTCTCAAGATTGTATTTAGACTTTTTTCTCGAAATTTAAAGAGTTTTTTCTCGAAACACAATGACTTTATTCTCGATATTTAATGAGTTTATTCTCAAGATTGTATTTCGACTTTTTCTTCTCGAAATTTAACGAGTTTAATCTCGCATTATAATGACTTTAATCTCGAGATGTTTTTATTTTTTTTTATTATTGCTTGGCCCTAATCCTCTTCCTTATCACATAGACGAGTGTGAGGTGGTAAATTTATTTATTTTATTTTCTTATTTTGTGGTCCGACCGTCCGATAAAGAAAGAACAACACCAGGGTGATTTAAATGATGACTTCATTTTCATTTTAGAGTGAACGAACCCTTTAAGGTTTCAGGGGAAACATAACATAACGGACCGGTATATTAACGGACAGATGTTTTCCTGCAGCATTGCTCTTTGCTTGTTTGCTTCTACAAGGTTTTTTTTTTTTTTTTCTGGTCCCTTCTGGTTTTTCCTTTTCTCTGTTTTCATCCCTTCAGATGTCTCATCCAATCAAACCAATATCAGTCTAGATGCAGTAATAAAATAGCATAACATTTATTCATTTATTACACTTTTATTGTAAGCAACTTACAAATGATGAACTTCACAAGCAATTTATAATAGAGCCTTCAATAAAGCAGTAGAGATGCTGCATTACTGACCTCTTGTGGAGAAAAGAACAGAAATACAAAGTGACAGAACAGACAAAAGTTGAATGCTGTAAAAATGCAAAATTAGAAGATTATCATTGATTAAATTCCATTCTGTTTCTCACACAAACCTATAATGTGTCCTCAAAAGAGTAGCGTACATTAAATTTACAGCATTCATTCAGCAATAGCACACAAGTCTTATAGTTATTCAATTGTTGCTGTTATTTTAGACACAAAACACAGATCTTTGCAGCTAAACATAGCTATCTCTAGTTTAATGTGCATTATGCAACATTTAAATAGACCTCATTAATTAGTTCCACTGATGGAGGTAAATTAATATTTCTTGTCACAAATAAACTTTTTCTTTTTTTTACAAGAAGCATCAAACCAAGATTTAAAATTCCCATTCACATCTCCCAGACTAGCACAGTTCTCTCCAGACGGATCCTGTACTCTCCAGTTATCAGGTTCTGTCGGCCCCTCAGTGTACCAGAACCTATAAGACACAAACATTCTGGGTATAGACACATATTTCTTTTCTGCAATAATTTTATAAAACACCTGTAGTTATAAGGTCATCGTCTCAGTTCTTGGATGATTGTTTTTATGCATTTTTGTTGTTGTTGGTTCTCAACTTGTCAATTCAAACTACACTGATGTAGTTATCATTTGATGATATTACACATGCAGTATTCTTACTGTAGTCCAGTTTCAGTGAGAGTTTGGTTGTTCACCCAAACCCAGTGTCCTTCAGTCTCCAGATCATTGAGACCAATCCAGTGCGTCACTTTAATTTTAGAGACCAGAAAATCCTAAAAGAGAACATTTGTTGGTCATGTTTTATCTCATTACATACAACTCAGATGCCCAACTCAAGCCGAAAACACTTCACACAACTTGGGTTACAATCTCGTGTAACACCTCAGATGAATACAGTGCAGGAAACAGTGTGTGGTTTTGGCCATAATGTGTTCAGCTTCTTCCTCTTGAGGTTCAGTCACTTGTGGTTTTGCTTTAGCACACCACATTTTATTACATTTTATCACCAGAAAAACTGCCACACAGACATGATTAATCTTCCTCTGAGCAAGGTTACAATTATTTGTTCAGTTCTCAGCCGATTTCCACATATATAACATTATGCCTAATCCTGATTTCAAGGTTAGAATTATGGCCAGTGACAGAAAAAAAAAATGCAAACAATACACAGATGATTTCTGATACACTGGGTGTTTTACAATATCCAAACAGTGACAAAGAACATCTTATGTTAATGTAAAGTTCTTTGACATTGACATTAAATTGAGTATTTGAGCGTTTTATCTTCTATGCAGATTTTAATTAAATGATACATTTTAGGCTACTTATTCTTTTTTTTTTTCTTTTTTTTTTTTGTAACTGTACATGATGGAAATGTTTTCAAATTAGGCAATGTTAAAGATATAGTTCACCCAAAAATGAAAATTAGCCCATGATTTACTCACCCTGAAGCCATTCTAGGTGTATATGGCATTCTTCTTTCAGACGAATACAATCAGAGTTATATTAAAGGTCCCGTTATATGCCCCTTTTCACAAGATGTAAAATAAGTCTCTGATGTCCCCAGAGTGTGTATGTGAAGTTTGAGCTCAAAATACCCAACAGATCATTTTTTACAGCATGTTTAAATTGACATTTTTTGGGGCTCAGAAAAACGAGCTGTTTCAGTGTGTGCCCTTTAAATGCAAATGAGGTGCTGCTGGACGACACAGGGGGCGGAGCTTCATGAGCTCGCGCTCAGTCTGTCAGGAAAAATTCATCTCACGGAATGATGATAATATCAGAAACTCTCAGTAACGGCGTTCATTTCGAGTCGGACAATAATGCCTACAGAGTCAGAGTGCTGTATAGAGATGAAACAGGTATGGTTTAGTAGTTTAATTACGGTTATTATAACGTATTTGTCATCTGCTTGTAGGCTATGTATCCATTATTTATTAATAGCCTACAAGTCTGCTGTCTGAATGATGATCAAACATATACTGATGAGTTTAATAAAGTTTAAAGTTTTAAAGTTTATTGTACATCACACAAAAGATGAAGCGTCAGTTTTACTTCAGAAAATCACCGTAAGAGCTGAGTAAACACAGTAGGCTAAGTTATAAGAAGTGCACAAGTAGCCAGTAGAGTTGAGGGAGCATTTCTGTGGGCGGAGGTTAGTCAAGAAACGGTTCTAGTGACATCATTAAAGAAGGAAGTAGAGGGATGTAGTCCAATCGAGCCGTTTTTTGTAGTCAACTTCTGTTAAATAAAATATCTCGCTTGGCATTGAACTTTGAGCTTTATAATTTTACAGATATTATTTATGCTCTAACAGCAACATTACACACTAACTAAAGTTTGAAACATGGGATCACGCAGAACGGGACCTTTAAAAAACTGTCCTGGCTCTTCCATGCTTTGTAATGGCAGTGAATGGCTTTCTGTCTTTGGAAGTCCATTAAAGTGCATCTATTCGTTATTAAAGTGTTCCACGCATCTCCGGGGGTTAATAAAGGCCTTCTGAATTGATGCACAACTGAACTTAACGGACAACGTAATGACGAACGTGGTTGCCCAGCCCTGGGGTGCATTTCCCAAAAGCATCGTTGGCCAACTATGTTCGCAAGTTCCGTCGTTATCAGTATAGTTCAACGAGTCAGTGATTCCCGAAACCATCGTTCTAATGATCATTCGCAAACAGCTTCGCAAAGTTGTGTAGTTGGAACGACAGCTCTAGCTCGACCTGTGGTTAAAAGCATAGTTTCTAGTTTGCATGACATGTGGACTTAAATACTAATCTTGAGTAAAATAAGCAAGCTGACATTCAGTACAACCTGTGTCTTTTATTTATAATACATACAAATGTCATTTACGTCTTTTAGTTTGTCAAGAGATTTAAAGGGGACCTATTATGCCCCTTTTCACAAGATGTAAAATAAGTCTCTGATGTCCCCAGAGTGTGTATGTGAAGTTTTAGCTCAAAATACCCAACAGATAATTTTTTACAGCATGTTTAAAATGTCACTTTTTGAGGCTCAGAAAAACGTGCTGTTTTAGTGTGTGCCCTTTAAATGCAAATAAGCAGCTGCTGCACGGCACAGGGGGCGGAGCTTCATGAGCTTGCGCTCAAAGCCAGGACAATCTCATCTCACGGAATGATGATAATATCAGAAACTCTCAGTAATGGTGTTCATTTCGACCCGGAGTTGGAAAATATTGCTTACAGAATCAGAGTGCTGTATGGAGATGGAACAGGTATAGTTTAGTTTAATTACCCGGTGTTATACCGTATTTGTCATCGGCTTGTATGTAGCCTACAATAGCCAACAAGTCTACTGTTTCAGACCAGGTCCGAATGATGATCAAAAATATACTGATGAGTTTAATAAAGTTTATTGTACATCACACAAAAGATGAAGCGTCAGTTTTACTCCAGAAAATCACTGTAAGAGATGAGTAAGGCGCCGTTCACATATCGCACCTAAAAACGCGTAGAAAACGCTAGGCGCGCCACCTTCTCCTTTTTCCAAAGCGCTAGGGCGGTTGCGCTCCGGAGGCGTCTGTCGTTGCTAAGCAACCATCAGCTGCGCTCTCCGTTACAGCAAGGAAATTTCAGCAATGGATTTCCACCACCGAAAAACCCTTGCTGTAACTCTGTTACAAGATTTATTTACTAAGAAAAGTAAAAAACGCAATGATGAGCTGCTCCTCCATTTTTCTGCTGAGGTTTCAAAGTAAAAGAAAAGGTGAGGAAGCTGATTGGTTGGTTCTTGTCACGTGACCTATGGTGCGCTTGCGGCATTCTGAAAAGTTGAGATGTTTTTATCTCGATGCAGCACGGACGCGCTTGGAAAAAACGAGCGCGTCGCACCGTGACCACGTCGCTTCCATTATGAACGCGCATACCGTGCGCCTACGTTTGAAATAACAAACTTGAGCGCGCAAAAGACGCGATATGTGAACAGGCCCTAAACACAGTATAAGAAGTGCGTAAGTACATAAACGAATTTCGGTAGAGTTGAGGGAGCATTTTCTTTGAAAACAAAATAATTCCACCTCGTCTTTAGCGGCTGCCTCAGATTTTGGGAGTAAATAGAGAAAGAGCTATGTGGATTAATACATCCAGCCACACAACACCTACAACGCTTTGGAGACATTCTCGTCAGTGCAGCAGCTGTGAACTCGATCAGGACGGGTCTATGTTGAAACGGCAGTGCCTGTCAACACTCGTGGGCGGGGCCTGTGCTTAGTGACGTCACTAAAACAGCATTCTGAAAACAGGTCGTTGGGAGACACTGCTGATGATTAGGGATTAATAAAAAAGGAGTGAGTGGATTTTTATCACTATTGGGTGGTTGTGTACACACACTGCCAACACACATTTATGTCCAAACAGCATGCAAAAGTGAATTTTGCATAATAGGTCCCCTTTAAAGCACCGTTTTTGAAGACTGCGCATGTGTGAATGTGCTCTACTATGTAAGAACGAGCCTATGATTGTGTAACGAGTTACAGTTTAAAATATATATTTATATTTATAAATAATTTTAGAATTGACTGTAGCAGAATCAATAGTACAATTATTTAATCAGTTCATCCAATGAACAGAAAGCATAATCAATTATTAATTCTAGGAAATATATTATATTCCTGCCCAAGAAAGAATAACCATTTCCAACTAAAGTAAATAAATTACTAGCAGGGTAATAGCATAGGTATCGCTAGATCAATATGTTTAAGTGACTTCGATATGTGGCAAACACAGACAATAAAGCGTCGATATAATGGTTTAATAAATGAAACTAGGGTAGGCTACACACACAACTAAACTAAGCAAAGATTGTATACAAAATCAAGAAAGTAAAGAAAAATGAAGAAAGAGAGAGAGAAGAGAAGATAATGGCAAGATTGCAATCAGTTAACCACAACCTACGAGAAACATCAGAGAATCAGGGTCACCTTGAAGGGGCACAATAACTTAGGAACGCATCTAAAGGCTGCGAACGGGTACTTGCATTGACTTCGTTTTACTGAACAAGTCCAGATGCAGGAGATTCTTGAGATTCTTGATGATTTTACCAGGAGTGCGCTGAAGCGTTCGTTTGGGTTCTTGGGGTGGTCCATGTTGAATCCAAAGAAGTTAACTTAACGATGAAGTTGCCGGAAGAAGACAGGAGAATGTTGTCTCAAAGAGATTGAGCAAAGATCTGACCTAATCAGATACTCTTAAAGGTCCTATCCGTTCACACCCATTTGTTGAGGTGACCAAGTCTATGTTCCATCTTATCTCCATTTGCATGGTCATGCTGGCATGGAGAATTTGTGCAGTCTTTACACAAAAGTATGGTACAAATATTTATGATGCAATTTATCAAAACATTTTGTACACCATTGATTGTAAAATCAAATGGGGATTATTTTGATACTAAGAAAGAGGGGATTTGAAGACATTAAAGCAGTGATACATCATCTTTGGATATCAACATTGGAAGTTACTCTAACATAACTTAAGAATCATAACTAGGCTAATAAAACATAGGGACATGCATAAAACACAGGAGAAATATTATTGGGAATGTTTGTGGATATGAATGGAGTAAATGTCCTTTGTGTATTGGAGTTTGTCTCTATAGTCTTTACGCCTGTAACCCTAGTTCCCTTTCGAGGGAACTCACAATGCGTCAATGACGCTTTGGGAACACTCCTGCGTGATTGTGTCTGAAGCACTTGTGTCAACTAGTCCAATGGCGAGAGTGGGCGTCATGGGCGGGTGACGTCACGACCAGGAAAGGATAAAGCACGTCCGGAATAGAACCGCGCTAACTTCGAAAAGGGCCGAAGCAAGTCGATCACAGGGATGTAGGAAGTATGGCAAAGTGACGCATCATCTCGTTCCCTCCTCAGGGAAATAGGGTTACAGTCGTAACCTGAGACGTTCCCTTTCGAGGGAACTCATGATGCGTCAATGATGAGTTTGGAACGAGAATACCAAAAACGCCATACGAACCAGAGCCTGTCTGTGTGAATACTGCACAACTAAGACGAGAGAACCTGAGAAAACTGAAAACTGGGCCCCACTGTCCGAAATCCGCAATATGAAGTAAAAACCCATCACTTAATACATACAGTTTCCTCGTGGAGGGAGCTCTGGAGTGAAGTATGGTCTCCACAACCTCAGTTAAGAGACCAAAGTCAATGAGTTGGGCCCCCTCAGAGGCCAAACCCACAGGTTCCAAATTTCTGGGCTGGGGTGAAGGGTCACCCCTTCCACTTGAGACCGAAGGTCCCTCCTGACTGGAATCTCCAAGGGAGAGCCGTCGAGGAGAGACACCAGGTCCTAGAACCAGTCAGCTCGGCCAGAACGGTTCTACTAGTAGTAGAATTATTCTGTCCCGGCGGACCTTCTCCAGAACTCCTGGGAGCAGAGTAATCGGGGAAAGACGTACAGACGTTGCCTCGGCCATGTCAATACCACAACGTCTAGCCCCAAGGGAGCTGGGTGTGTGAGGGAGAACCACAGTGGACCATGCGTCGTATCCTGAGACGCGAAGAGATCCACTTGTGCCTGGCCATAACCCCCCCAAATGTGCTCCACCACCTCAGTGTGGAGCCTCCATTCCACGGGCCTCAGCCCCTGCCTCAACAGAATGAAACTGGATTCTGTAACCTCTCTCTATTATCTGCAGGACCCATGGAGATATATTTGGCAGATTCTTCACTCTGTCAGAAATCTACTAGGGTACCAGTCTCTCAAGACTGGCCTCTGGTGTTATTGTAACAGCCACTTCGGTGACCTTAAGCACACTGGCAGGAAACAACCGAACTGACTGTTTTTGAACCCCCCTCAGAGGGTGCGAGTCTGACACAGAGTCGTGGTGGCACTGAGCCATGTGCTCGCTGGAGACCGCTGCGCCCCAAGGCACCAAGGGTGGCGTGCCTGAGGTGGCGTGCACCAACGGCTTCCTGAGGGCACCGAGGTGGTGCAGGCACCGTATACTGAGGTGTACACTGCTCCACCCCGGTCGGGGTTGCCCTCAGAAGTCTGACACCAGTGGCGTCAGGACCTTGGCCGAAGCCTTTTTCGCAGAAAAAACGGTCCTCAGATCCATCTTCTGCTTCAAAGGCTTCTGTTGAGAATGGCATTCTGGTCCCCAATCTTTTTGAGGGCGAGCACAGGAAATGACACTCTATCCTGTACAAGGAGTTTATGAATGGTTAGGGCTGCTCCGCCCAGCAGCCTCATTTACGCCTTACACACCAGCGCCAAGAGTTTCTAACTGGCCTGGAGAGTAATGCCGAGCCTTAAGGGGAGCCTAAGCCGTGACAGGACTAATAGCTCGCAAGCGTCTGTTCTGCCTTTGGCATCGGCCATGCCCAAGCTCTTTCAACCCAATTTATTAAAAATACATTTTTAGAATTGAAAATACAGGCTGAAAGGTTTGATCCGGGATCTCATTTTTTATTAGTGGAGATCGGGAAAAACTGGAAGGCCCCTAACATGGAAGTTATAAACTCCAAAACTCATTGTACACAGGGGATTGAGATGGAGAATCTTCAATTCCCTTAACTCGATGCTCAGCACATCCATCTCCTCGGAGGTGGACAGCTGCAGCACCGAATTATACCATTTAATTCCTTAAAATTAAATGTAGTAAAAGATCAACCAGACAAGTTAACACGGTCTGGATGAAATGCTGAACTTATACATGAATCTAACAAATGAAAGTCAGAAAAGCAAATTTAAATGCAGCTCACTTATTTAATTCCTCAGAATCAAACAGCAAAAAATCAACCAGACAAGTCAACATAGTCTGAATGAAAGGCTAGTATATATGAGTATATATTTATATATAGGCTTATATATAAAAAAGTAGTTTCAACATACAATAAAAGAATCATAAATTCATAGCTTACAATACACTATGTATCTTTTTAATCTATACTTTGTATTTGCATAACCACTTGATTCTTATTGCAGTCTTCTTTAAATAAACAGTAGCATGGGGAAACTCCCGATATAGTGCACACACGTTGGTAATATTTATGAATGAACATAGCCCGTCCACTATTTTCATTTTTATATAGAGCTACTAGCCTGGGTTTCCCCATACTGCCTTGAGCAGCGCGATTTTATTCACGCTGCAAGGTAGTCTGGACACCATGGACTAATTTTTCCCCTGAAATAGGGAACCAATCACAGAACGGGGAGGGAGCAGGAAGACGATGACGAAGTATATGCGACACACCGAAGCAGTTTGTTTATCTATGGATCCAACATGACAGACGTAAAAATATATGCATATTTTTAGGAACACATCTACAAAAATATGCCTGTATTTCAAGTTGATAAAATAATTTAAAATCCACATCAGTTTATTTGTGCCGACGCGCCACGCCCTCCCAGGATCTATAACGTTACCAAGGCTACTTTCACTTTTAAAAATGCATCACAACCGCGCGCGCGCGTTCTGCTTGCAGTCGTCGAGATAGATGCTGAGGAGTTGAAGAAAAGAATAGCTAGTGGAGATTGTAAAGTTGTCGACAATACGTCATCAAAAATCAAGTCTAGTGTGTGGGAGAAATTTGGAGTTATCTGAAGAGAATATTGTGAAAGGCTTTGCTGCAAACATTTTCGTGTTGGATAGCCGCAAATGTGGAACTTCATCCCTGAGGAAGCACGCAGATAACTGGTAACAAAGCCGTTCTATCGAACGGTATTTTTCATATTTAACACTGTTAGTATGTGTGGTGTGTAGGGTGTGTTTGAACCCAAAATTGTCAGATGTAGGCTAGACGAAATTGTGTGGCATATAGTGGTGTAGCCGCGTCTGTTCGATTTGTGTGGTAACGTTAGCCATGTTCTTCATGTATCGGCCTTTTGACAGCTTCGGCTGAAGTTGTCCTTAATGGTCGTGTAATAACTTCTGTATGACCTGGCAATAAAAATGTTTGTAAGTGTGTCTATAATGTGATAGTCTAAACTGATTTTATTTCGGCTGGGGGTCGGGTGTCGGTTCTATTTTAAGCGGGTCGGTGCAGATTTTTATTAGTGCTGCTGTTGGAAAACGGGTCGGGTGCGGATTTACAAAATCGGACCCGTGCAGGACTCTCTGGTGTACACATAAATCTGACCCATCGTCGTCTTCTTCGTTGAATATCTGTCGCTCTACATACGTCATCTGGTATAATTTGAAATGATTGGCTATGAGCTACGTACAGGCGCATTTGATAGACATTCGTAGCGCCCAATAAACGGCTCTGGGCATTCGTAAACCACGCCTCAAATACGAGAAAATGTACATGTGGTTTCCAGACCACGTCTCAAAGAGAAAGTGGTCTGACGTTAGCCAGGCTATAGAGCTACATGATTCTTAGAACATGCTCTTAATTGATGAGGGTGGTGAGTTTTTATTCCCCTGCATCGATGCTCAGCACCTCTACCTCCTCAGAGATAAACTGCTGAAACACAGAGCTCATAACCAGGGCTGAAGAAGCTGCGGCGCGGGCTTCCGATCCCAGAGAGAGAGCGCTGGAACCCCCTGGGTATAGGTAGAGAAAAGACGAAGCCCGTCTCTAACCCCTCCACGAGAGCCATTTGCGAACCCCACAATACCAACTTCCGTGCTGCCTCGGCAACAACGGGGTCGGTACTGCGAGGAACGCAAGCCTGAACACCCTCCTCAAAGAGTGACAAGCGGGGACGGAGTGAGTAAAGCGATTGTAACTCGCATTGCTCATAGTCAGCACCCTCAAGCGCTGACAGATTATGCTCCTTTCCAAACAAACAACACATACATCGTGTATATACACCTGTAAGGAAAGAGGGCAGGGAGGAACACACGATCTAAGGTTGTTTTGTTTGCCATGATATCTATGCTTGTGACTGATATAGTGACAGACAACAATAAATAAGAAAGACAGTATGTAACACAGAGCGCTTGCTGAGGCACAGAAGCTAGCGCGGTTCTATTCCGGATGTGCTTTATCCTTTCCTGGTTGTGACGTCACCCGCCCTTGACGCCAACTCTCGCCATTGGACTAGTTGACACAAGTGCTTCAGATGCAATCACACAGGAGCGTTCCCAAAACGCCATTGACGCATCGCAAGTTCCCTCGAAAGGGAACTGGTTTTAGGGCCGATGACAACAGGGGAGAGGGGGAAGGTTTTCTGATGTCTATGTCATTTTGATTAAGGCCATTCGTTACAATCAAATCTGGAAATAAAGCAAAATAACTGAGAAAAATTTGAAATAGTCCTCAAATGTCATGTCTGTAATTTATATCAAAACATCCAGCATTAATTCAAACTCAAACAGTTTCATTAAAAGAAGGTATAACTCCACCACGTGCGTGACATCATTAACCAACGTGGTTGAACGACCAATTTGCGACAGTATGGTTTTGGGAAACAGTCGTGACTAGCTAGTTGATTTCTTCAACGATGCATCGCACTACGGTAGTTAAGCTGCGAGTTACGTCGTTGTTCGGGAAATGCACCCCTGTTTGTTTGAACCGCGAGAGGCGTCAATTGCTGTCATAACGTTGTGCGTCAAGTTCAAGTATTACTCTTTTGGCATAAATTGATGCAAACGGCCGTCTGTCGGAAGCTAGTTATTTTAGTTAATAAAGTTTTAAATATGGATATTTTTCTTACACGAATGCATCACTTCACCTCAGAAGGCCTTTAATAACCCATGTAGACATGGAGCACTTTAATAATGAATAGATGTGCTTTTATGGACTTTCAAAGTCAAACAGCCATTCACTGCCATTGTGAAGCTTGTAAGAGCCAGGACATTTTTTAATATAACTCTGATTGTATTCATCATATACACCTAGGATATCTTCAGGGTGAGTAAATGATGGGCTAATTTTCATTTTTGGGTGAACTATCCCTCTACACATTTTGCAGGGTTCAATGCTGTGTAATCTTTGTGTTAATTTTGCTTGCATCTAATATCAATTATATAATAATTGATCTGACTTGCCTGTTCTGATTGGCTGGTTATAGTGACCAGATCGGCTCCTTTTGAAACACAGACATCTCGACTGCTCGACCAGTTCAGTTTATTAGAGCTGAATAAATACAGCTTTCCACAACAAGCTATCCAGCCATCCACAGAGATATTACAAGACTGAGCTATGAGGAATGAATTAAAAAAGACAATTAAAATTTCATTATTTAGATTATAAGGGTGTTGAAGCTAATCAAACTTTAGTTCATTGTGCTTTCCTTGCACTTTAAAAAGTAAAGGAGAGAGATGAATGTTCTCTGCAGCAGCAATGGAGAAAGAGTTTGATGAAGTCTGTTATTGTAACTTATGTCAGTTTGCATACACCAGTTTAGACAAAATGTAATGCTGAATCAACAAAACAATGTTAAAAAAAATGTCAAGCACAAGCCCACTCACCAACACAAAGAGGGAGCGGTTCTTTAACTCTGGTGTAATTGGTTTTAAGTTCCTCTAGTTCTCTCGTAACTTGAAGAAAATGGGATTAATAAAGTTACTCACATGGACAGTTCAGTGAACAACATGTTTGTGCTGTAATGTTTATGAAATATTAACACTCTCTCACGTGTGCTGTTCATCTCTTGAGCTGATTTTAAATCGGCAAGCGTATTGACATCTGAATTAAAGAGAAAAAAATAGCAGCAGCAATTATAACAAAACTATTTTGCTGTCCATTACATTTTGAACAATCTGTCCATATAAGTCAAAGGAGAGATATTTAAAGTATGAAGTTTACTAAACTAAAAGATTGCACACCTAAAACTGAAATAATTTTTGAATGGAGTTTGAATGGAGTTTGTACATTAATGCTTCAGGCTGAATTAACTACCATTTTATATATTTAATGTGAAGGTTTAGGTGTTTATTAAATGAGCTAATTTATAAATTAATTATTAACTTAAATAATTATTTTAGGCATCAGAACATAAATTAAATTTCCAATGTAATATCCAGACAAACTTTAGAAATGGTTGTAAAGATACATAGACACAAAGTATAACGAGACACAACAAGACACAACAAAAGGGCTAACATTCTCATGGGACTTAAATATCTCACAATACATGGCGCACAGTGTGATGACAAAAGAAAATAAATGCAGTGTTCAAGAATGCTTGCTTAATCTACAGCATAAAATAGCTTTGTCAGAGAAAAGTATGATTTTGAAAAATAAAAGAATTCTATTGCAGATGTTTCTGCTCCACAATATAGATAAAGTAAATGCACCCTGAACAGAGTGCAACCTGAATGCACCCTGAACAGAGCAAAGATTAGTATCAGTTACTCACAAAGCATCCAGAGAGTGCAGAGACCTCCGAGAGCAAAGACAAGAGAGAAACCCAGAACAATCAGAAGAACTTTAGTCCACTTAGGAGAAGTGACCTCTCTCTCCCTCTCTCGGTCTTGAAAAGAGATACCTGGGGTGATAAATATTGTTAAAGTGATAATAGTAATTTAAGTGATAAAATATATAATATAAAACTCTGATTAATATTCCAAATATTCCAAACAAATAAATTCTGAATCCCAGAATTATCCTTGTGGGCCTGTGGGCTTGTGAAACTAAATTTCTTAGATGAGCTCACAGCATTTGTGGGTAATGTAAACTAATGTAAACAAAATCGAAGATTATCGAAAGAAAGTGTCCAAAAGTTATAGAAGTTTAAGTTTATTGTAAAGCAAATGTACTGAACTAAACATTTGTAATTTTATTTTATACTAAATATATATTTTACAAAATAATCTGGACTCTAAAATTGCTATAGAAAATCAGCTTTTTGTATAACAAAGTTGTGTTCCAAATTTGAAGTTGATTTCACACAAAAATTTGCCATTTACCATTTCCATTGTAATGCAATGTTATATTATATATTTTATAATATCTTACCTCTGTACAGAGAGCAGTTGCCATCTGAAGCTGTTGCTGAAGGTATGTACTCAAAATTTTCATAAACTGAATCCATTTCTTTAACCTGATAAAATGTGTGTATGTTGAGTGTTTGCTGGAAACAAGGAAGCCACAGAAATATTACAATGGTCATTTAATGTCATTTGTACAGACAGAAGTATAAGAAAATAGAGGAAAAAGAACAAATTAAACTTGATTAGCAGTGTTTAGAGATCAAATGTGATGACTGACTTCCAGCAAGATTTAAAAGAATAACCTAGATCTTTTGGACCAATTCGATTGCATCTGTTCATGAGTCTGTCCATCCAAAGTTGCGAATTTAACTTGTACGATTGTAAAATTATTTTGAATACTTCTTCTGACAGGTGACTGCTTTTATTATTTTGAGAAGTACATTAAAGCTAATATAACATTTGAAAAATCTTCATTCTTATTTGGTGAAAAAAAAACAACTGTTTGCTGGCAAGTTTTAATTGATTTTTTATTTTTTTTATTATTATTATTTTTTAACTTGGTCTTTCCGGGAAAGGACCAGGAAGAAAGAATGGAATTACTGACGACTCGTTTAGGTGGCAATCGGATCTCTCTCGTTTGGGAGACAATAACTTAATTTGTCATACACTTTGATCTTTGACACATTGCAGATGTTTTACATGCACAAATCTAAATTACACACTACATAAAGGGTAATAAAAAAGCATTATAGGGGCAGTTTAAAATT
The DNA here is from genome assembly GCF_949319135.1 of Squalius cephalus. Lineage (NCBI taxonomy): Eukaryota > Metazoa > Chordata > Actinopteri > Cypriniformes > Leuciscidae > Squalius > Squalius cephalus. The sequence goes on along the minus strand of NC_137129.1, from coordinate 38,828,147 downwards.
GAGAAAAAACATGCAAAATCAGTCCTTTATCTAAATATCAGTACAGTGCAGATCGATAAAACTGTTAAAAAACTGAGAAGCGAGCAAAACGTTTAGAAAAAAAACACATGCAAATTAATATTTAAGCACTGATCTAGAGTTAAAGATCTGCTATTAAAGATAATTAGTGAAATAGCATTAATATTTAATCTCTGCGTATTTACAGCATTTCCTCTTTCAGTTTTGTATGAAATTTTTAATTGGCAGGACATTAAAATTTGAAAATGTTCACCTGTCCTTTTACATTTAAACACATATTTAACAAAGGCTTAAAAACAGCATAACTGTCATTTCATTAATTGCACACAAAATAATATGCCGTACATACCGGTGTTGAGGATGCAGTGATGCTACTTTCAATCTTTACTGTTCTAATGTGTTTGTGTGCTTCTGTGCTCTTAAAAACAGAGACAGGAAGTAGCAAAACCTCAAACTCACATCTAAGAGAGTGAGTTACAGGTCAATCTATCTGTTGTCTCACAGACTTCAATGTGGAAAAAGTCTGTACAACCCATGAAATGTCTTCGCTTTTTCACCATATTTGGTGATATTAATACTGGAAAGTTACCAGTATTGGGTGAAGCATGTAATGCAACAAACTATATAAAAGCATACAAATTTTAATAATAGTTGAAAATAGTTTGTTCATTAAAATATCTTCAGAAATTCAGTTGTATCCTGTGGGAAAAAATAAGTATGACAAAAACAAGTGTTTTATAGGCTCCAACATTAACAAGGATTTTTGCACATGCAGACTGCTTAGAGAAAATGCAGTCACTCCACTCACACGCTGTGTTTGGGACATGGTATCAGTATGTCAGTATACGTTCACTGACTCTAAACCACCGCTGGATGTCAGTGGATGGTAAATGCTGTTAAAGGTAAAGATTGTTGCAACAGTGACATTTAGGCTAGTGGAGAATAGAGGAAAAAACAAAAGCAAAAATGAGTTCATGCACTGCAGTCTAAATGTTATCATCATCATAGCATGACAAGTTCAATTAATGCAGTTTACGTGTCACACAACAGATCTTGTCATCGTCCTTTTGTATCACTTCAAGCTAATGCTTGCATATTCAAATAGCTACTCAGTATAGCTGCCATCTGTTGATAGTGATTTATTCATTATGCTGTTTTTAAAGCAGGAATGTAATGATATTTTCCTCATACAATATGGTTAGGGATTGTTTTTAAACGTCTGCAATTTATTCAGTCTGAAGTGCTCAATGCACAGACTTTTAGTAGATTACTTCAGTTTTTTTTTTTTTTTTTTTTTTGTTGCTTTCTTTGTACTTTATAAGAAAGTAATATTCAATATTGATTGGAATTTGCATTGTTTTTGTGCTTGACATTCAGGGTTGCTGCCTTCAATAATTGATGCCTTTTATACTCAATTTTAGTGTTCAAAGTTAGCTCACAAAGTGAATATTTATCCAGTTTCCCATCCCTGCCTCCCTTACACATATATTATATAAACAAAAACATTTATCTTACATGCAAATAATAGCGATTAATCGATTTGAATCGATCGAAAATTCCTTTCCAAGGTTAATTAACAGTTGTTTTGATGTGTATGAACATTCAAACACACTGTCTAAGCCTCTCTGTGCCTGAGTCTGACAAACCTGACAAACTGAGTCTTTAGTTAGTGTGTAAAGCCTGGTTCTCACTGCAGGATAATTAGGCCGATTTTAGCTCCGATTCACCCCTTCCGACAATCTTAAGGATGCTCCGATTATCGTAAAATAATCTGATCAGATATTCCTGCCGTGTGTGGTGTGTTAAGACGGCTCTCGTCTGCTCGGAAGGACTTTGGGACCGCTCCGATCTCAAATCGGGGATATCCAACATGTTGGATTGTTTTGGCCCGATTTCTCCTCGTGTGTGGTGTCCCCCGGGGACAAACGAGCACGCAGCCTGTGGACTGTGGCGTGTAGATTTTTTCTTTCATCCATTGGCTGCTCTATACTATAGTATTTTATCACGCTATCATTCATTCAAGTGCTAAGAAACAATTCAAGCGCGATAAAACGCAAAAAATAACTTAAATCTGTACTGGCGGCGCGCTGAACGGATCTCCCTCTCCCAGCATCCACCAAAGTGAGGTGCTCCTGGTGGATTGAACACAAACTTGATTTGTTGGGCAGCAAGGTGACGTTGAAGCTCACTGTGCAAGGCAGCAAAGGATTCTTTCAGCTCTCGTTCTCCGCCCTTGAAGTTAGTGCCTTGGTCACTTAACAATTCATATGGTTTTCCCCGTCGAGAGATGAATCTTCTCAGGGCCATCAGGAATGAGTCTGAATCTATACTGGCTAAGTGATCTATGTACACTGCCCTGGTTGTCAGGCACTTGAATAATATGCCCCATCTCTTCTCATTTCGACGTCCAATCTTGATTGTGTAGGGTCCAAAGCAGTCCATGCCAGTTGAGAAGAAGGCAGGTTTAAAGAGCTGTTGTCTTGCAAGTGGCAAGTCAGCCATACGGGGGACTTCTGGTTGTCCCTTCCATCTTCGACACTCTACACAGTGTCGTTGGTGGCGCTGAACCGCTTCACGTCCTCGCAATACCCAGTAGGTCCTCCTTATCTCTGCGAACACTCGTTCTGGCCCAGGATGGTGCAGTCTTTCATCATAATCTTTGATAATGAGTCTGGTCACAGGATGTTGAGGGGCAAGGAGGATAGGATGAATTAAATCTAGATCTGTCTCACTGCGACGTCTCAGGCGCCCACCCACACGAATGAGTCCAGTGGTATGGTCAAACTCAGGAGAAAGAGAAGCAAGCCTACTCGTACCTGATACCGGTTTCCCTGACTTCAATTGGGCCATCTCAGCAGTGAAAGAGTCTGTCTGAGTTTGACGCAGCACTAATAGCTCTACCTCTCTCCGTGTATCAGCGCATGATAATTTTGCCGCCCCGTAAAGCTGCTGACTGCATGCTTCAATGAACTCAGTTAGCGTGTCATATTGCTGTGGATTTGGCATGGGTATCACTGTAGTTGATCCACAGAAAGCAGACTGCCTTAGCTCGTTACTTTGCTCATCAGTTGACAAGGAGGGTTGCTTGGGCCAATTTGCTTGTGGCACTTTAAGAAAGGAAGGCCCTTGATTCCACTGGCTTCCTTCCACAAGATCCCAGAGGTGTTTGCCTCGTGTTATGTTGTCCGCAGGATTGTCTTCTGATCGTATGTGCTGCCATGTTGCAGCTGCTGTGAGTTCTTGTATCTCCGCCACCCGTGTCCCCACAAACACTTTGTAATGGCAAGAGCTCGACAACAGCCAGGTAAGCACAGTAATGGAATCTGACCAGAGTGTTAAGGAACAGATGGGGATAGAGAGTTCGGTGACAAGGACCTTGGAGAGCTGAGCACCACTGAGAGCTGCACATAACTCTAGCCGTGGGATGGATTGCTGCTTTCGGGGTGCAACACGTGACCTAGCTGCTAGGAATACAATTTCAACTTGGCCTTCTTGGTTCTCAGTACGCAAATAGGCTACAGCCCCATAAGCCTTCTCCGATGCATCACAGAACACGTGTATGTCACGCCTGCTAGAAGAGAGGTCAATTTTTGGGCTGGAATAGCACCTCGGCAGCAAAATCTTCTCCAGATCACTCAACTCTTCCTCCCACAATCTCCATAACCTAAGGAGATCCTCTGGCAGCTGCGGGTCGTCCCAGTCACGCTTTTTATCCCATAAGCGTTGCACCAGTATTTTCGCTCTAGTGGTGTATGGGATAATATATCCAAGAGGATCATATTGGCTAGCTAGAACACGATAGATGCTGCGCATAGTTACTTTAGAGCAGTTCACAATCCGATGTTTGTAGTGCAAGGTGTCAGACTGGAACTGCCAGTGAAGGCCAAGTGTGGATTCAGGGGTAACTTGCTGTCCCTGACTAAGCCAGAGCTCACAGCTGTTAGATCTTGATTCGGGTGGCAGGTGAGCGATCACAGATGGACAATTGCTGGCCCACTGCCGCAATTCAAAGCCTCCCTCAGCTAGTAGGGAACAGAGCTGATCGACAAGTTCTTTGGCAGCATCTTTGTCGGTGAGACTGTACAGGCAATTGTCAACATAAAATGACTTCTCGATAACTTCCCTCACCTGGTCACCTGGTTGACTGTGGTCTAGCACATGTTTCTGCAGGGCAAACGTGGCACAACAGGGGCTACATGTAGTGCCGAAAGGAAGCACCTGCCATTGGTAAACATCTGGTGCTTGCTCTAATGCCATGTCTCTCCACAGAAACCGAAGTAATGATTTGTCTTCAGGGAGCAGCCTCACCTGATGAAACATCCCTCGGATGTCGCTGCTTATGGCTGTGGAGCGTTCCCGGAAGCGAAGTAACACCGCTAACAGGGTAGGGCTTAAAGTGGGACCTGGAAGCAGCAGCTCGTTCAAATTCTGGCCCTTGTACTGAAATGAGCAGTTGTAAACAACACAGTTTTTACCATTATGTTGGATCATGTGGTGGGGAATGTACCATGATTCTTTTGTGCCATCTACTTCAAATGGTCGCAGTTTCTCTACATAGCCAGCATTCTTAAGCCTTTCAACCTCGGTTTTGTAAGCCTGGGCTTGTTCAGGGTACTTTATTAGCTTTCGCTCAATGTTTCTTAGCTGCGGCAGTACAGCTTCTTTAGGCATGTTCAAAGTTGGCATGTTTTGGACTCGAAGGAGCGGCGTAGCATACCGCATGACCCCATCCACATTAACTCTCACTGTTCTCTCTTGAAGGAGTTTGATGGCCTCCTGATCAAGCTTTGATCGCATCACTAATTTCTCACTCTGATAAGGGATTACATCCATCTGCCATAGCTTTTCTACTTGAGCAAACAACTCAGAATTGGGTGAGATAGCAGTAAAGAGGCACTGATGAGAGTTGAGTTCGCGTTTGACTTCGTGTGTAGGGCCTTGAAGTGTCCAGCCTAACTGAGTTCTAACGGCAGCAGGTCCACCTGGCAGGCCTAGTAGGACAGGCTCAATGGGGGTGACTAGATGTGGGCAGTCTGAGCCAATTAACAGTACAGGCTGTACTCTGTCTATTTGCTGCAGCGGCAATCCCTCTAAATGTCGGTACCTCTTCTGAAGAGATGCAACAGGGTAAGTTTGCTCAGCAAGACCAAGCCTTTCGGCTGTGAAGGCACCTTGAATAGGGAATTTTTTGTGTCGATTAGTGAATGGAGACACAGTAAATGAGACTGCCGCCCCATGAAGAACCTGTTGGTCTTGCCTCACTGTTCGTAGTATAAGGTCCTCAGGCTGTCCCTTAAGATCTAACTGCTGTGCTGCTGTGTGGAGCAGTATGGTCATCTCAGACCCATCGTCTAACACAGCATACGCCTCAATTGATTTGTCACCATTGGTGATAACAACTTTGCTCACCTTGAGGAGAACCTTGCGGCTGTAGATGGGCTGATCTACATACAAGATGTCCTTGGTGGTGTTAACCAAGCAGGAGCTTTCTTTTGTGTCTTTCTCCGTTGTATCCTCCACAGACCATTCATTTACATCATGCAGTATGAACAGATGCTTCCTGTTGCATGTCTTACAGGGGGTTTTCAGGTTGCATTTGGAGGCATGATGACTATGTCCGCAGCACCAGCATCGATTGTACTTACGAATCCAGCTTTCCTTTTGTTCCTTGGATAGCCCTTTGAAATTGGCACATCCATTCAGAAAGTGATTGACACTGTCACAGTAGGGGCAATATGCTTGTAATCTTCCTCTAAATCTGGAAAATTTAGATGTTTTTTAATCTCCCTTTTCTTACTGCTGAATTCTGGTGGGAGACTAGTCAACCTGGAGCCCTCATCTTGTACTTGGAGCTCATACTCTAACCAGTTAGAGAAATCAATGAGAGTAGGTATGGTTACTCGTAATGGGTGTATGTATCTCTTGAAGCTTGTCCTCAGCTCATGAGGGAGTTTGCATTGAAGTCTTGACACATGCGACCCACAGTCTAATTCAACAGTCCCCTCAGGCCCCAGTTGTTCTAACATGCTCACCAGTGAACGCACACGGAGTGCAAACAGCTTAAAAGCCTTTACGTCTCCAGTTCTGATGTTTGGGCCGTCCATGACTTGAGCGATGTTCTGCAGAACCAGTTTGTGCGGCTGCCCATACATCTTGATAAGGGCTTGCAAAGTATCTGTATACGGGTGTGCTGAGTTGCCATAAGAATCCGCCACTAGCAGCGCTTCCTCTAACTGCAAATGATCTGTAAGGATCTGATATTTGAACCGTTCGGTGGCGTCAACAGGGAGGGGGTTTTCTAATGCCATGCGCAACCTTGAAAATTCTCTGGGATCTGATGTTGTCAAAGTGGGTATCGAAGGCTTGGGTCCCCTGTAGGTCTTCTCTTGGAAACATGGCGCTGCAGTTGGTTGTATATGTTCAGATCGCTGTGTAGGATATGACTCCCTGACACCCATGTGAGGATGGTAGTAGTCTCTAGAAGTCTTTTCATCATAGTGGATGGGTTCAGCATACTGATATGGATGAGCATACAAATGCTTACCGAGACTATGAGTAGGCGTACGGTAGATTGACGTTGCTTGAGGCTGGTTAACTTGTACAGGTGAAAGAGTGCAGTCTATCATCTGCTCAGTTATCTGTCTGATCTGTGCAGAAGGATATTCATGGGAATCGCTGACGTGCGTGGTGAGTACTGGCTGGCTGCGGCTTGTTTCTGGCACATGGAAACGGGGAGCTGGCGATGGGGGCAGTTTTGCATGAGGTGGTCATGTTTGTGGCTAGCTGCTGGATCTCACGTTTCATGATGGCATTCTCCGCTTTCAGTCCCTGTAATGCAGATAAAATCTCTGGCAGGTGTTGAACACAGCTACGAAGCTCATCATTCTCTCTTTGCATCTCCTTCCATGTAGGCTGTCTGTTCTGCAGCTCTTCATTCTCTCTGTATGAGTCTCCCAGTGTATCTTGCCATTCATCTTGTATCACCAGGTCACTGAAGTGTGAATGTTGACTTATTGGGGTGAAGACACGAGACTCACGATCTGCAGACAGTGACGCAAGTTCAGCATCATCATCATCTTCATTGGAATATGCAAGTTGCAGAGATCTTCTCTCAGGTCCAGGTCTTTGTACTTGAAAGTCTGCCAAGTATGCAGGTGGCTTTAGGTGTCGTCTAGGACGGACAACAGGAGGCTCTGGACGGAATGTCATTCTTCTGCAGTAATTCGAATCCGGCTCGAAGGACCATTTGTCGGTCAGAACTGTGTAATGACATCAAATGTAGTGAATTCACTCTGCAGACTCCAAATCTCTTTGATAGTGTTTACTGATGATAATTTCAATTTAACAGGTGTGGTTCTGGAACAGAAATACAGAAATAAACTTAAATGAGTGACTTACATAAATTTACTTTAACATTTGTAAGTAATATGATTATGAGGCAATGATCATTACAGGTATGAATAACAATAACATTGAGCCCTTAATAATGTAATAGGAAAAACAAATAGAACAGCCATTCTGTATAAGTCCGCTAGATGGCGCCCTTAGCGCATTTATGGTGACTGAACACATTTAGATCAATGTTAACATGTACTGATAATATCAAAATAATCCAACACATTGTCATGTCTTACTGTAAATTGCGTGTATTACTTGCAGTAGCTATTATGGATACTGAGAAAGGGATAACAGAACGGCAGTATTACTTAGATAACAGATTCCCATTGCGCAATGGCGCTAGATACATCTGAATGGCGGCATGAACGATCGGCGTATTCTGAGGAAAAACTGACAAAATACACTTACTTTCTATTCACGCACACTATATTACATCAGTAATATTCAGATGCTGCCAACAAACGTGCGATAAAGTGGAGTCATCTTGGAACAGCATGCGTTCATTGCATCCGCTCGGTGCACCTGCTTTTCCTCCTTGGCACGTGATCGGTGATGACGTTGAAGGGTGCAATTGGTCAAATAACAGAGAAGCCTTTTGAACCATAGATATCATAAAGGCTAGATGGCTCAAGGCGGAGTCACTTCCGGCATCACCGGCGGCCATCTTAGGACAGGGCTCTGTGAATTAAGGTGAGTGAGCAGCACGCACACAAATCCTCTTATCTCGCTGAAATCTGGACGGATTTACAAACGGTTTGGTTTCTTACAAACGTTATTAACGTGGCTATAATTCTGAATGCTTAAACATTTTGAACATAATTATTCATATGTATGCAGTATAATAGCTACATCTCTGACGTTTATAACAAACCAAACCGTTTGAAAATCGGTAGAAAATTGAGCAAGTTATGGTTATTTAAAAGTACATGCACCATGCTATGAGTGAGCGAGCACCCTGTCGTAAGATGGCCGCCGTGTGCGGATGTCGAGCTCCATTGGCCAGCAGCGCGGACGAGCCATCTAGCCTTTATATGATATCTATGTTTTGAACACACACAGAACTCATGCGCACTGCCGCTTCAGACAGCGTGGTGCCGCATTGAGTTTTCTTTCACGCTTGAACGGACAAAAACACAAAAGTATGCCAAAATGTTCACTTTGTCGAGTATCCTCGTAAGCACAGTATTAAATTACGTTTGATCTCGAGGGATTTTGCAAGATTTCCCGTCTCACCTGGGAATGCTCGGCAGTCAAATCGGTTCGTGTGTGATGTGTTGATTTTGCCGTGTGGCTGCGCACCACACATTGTACGACCAAAACTGTTAGACCCGTGATTTTTTATCGCCGTGTGTGGGGTCTCACAGGTTTGGGAAATCGGCCGACAATTTTAAAATCGTCCCGTGTGAACCAGGCTTAATGTTGTTGTTACAGTATAAATAATATCTGTAAAATTATAAAGCTCAAAGTTCAATGCCAAGCGAGATATTGTATTTAACAGAAGTCGACTACATCGAACGCCCAGTTTGGACTATCCCTCTGCTTCCTTCTTTAATGACGTCACTAGAACCGTTTTTTGACTAACCTCCGCCCACAGGAATACAGGCGTTTTGATGGCGAAATGTCAACAGGCGTGGTTGATGTTTATCTATAATCGGATACCGCAAAAGTTTAATTCGAAGTTGTTAGTTTGCTCTGTCCATTTCACCACGGACTGTTTTTCTAACCTGGGACAATATCAAGCAGGCTTCTCTCAGCGTTTCATACTGACGAAGGGGGCAATTTCAACTATATTCCAGCAAGCGGTAAGTAGTGATTTACTATGGAAGTAGCGATCAACTTCACATCGTTTCTCTTGATGAAAATAATCTTACTTAAACTGTGATTAATATACAGAAAGCGATCAAAGAACAATCCCTTTCCAATCGCCCAAGCTGTCAATCACACAGCGCGAGTTTATCTGGACACTTGCCAAAACTCGTTATGAAATCAATGACGCTGTTACACTGCACAACGAATCTCTTACTGTATTTATATACCTCATGTTTGCATTGGTGAAATCATTAGTGAGAGTGCAGAAACTGTGTTGCAATGATAAGATCTTTCACGCGATCAACAGACTGTCATCTGCTCAATGCTCATCACTGCAAACTTTTATGTGATGGGAATATATCTAATACTTAAAAAACTTCTCACGATTCGTTAATCCCGATAGCTGTAATAGTAAAAACGTATAATAGCTGTAATAGTAAAAGTTTTCCAGATAGTTCCACATGTAATGCCAGATATTTCATATGCAAGCATGTCAGCCAATCACAGCAGTGGGCGTTTACATTGAAGTCTCACAGCAGACACGCCCCTTCAAACAGAACGTTCAAATCAGGAGATGAAATCAGGCTAGGAAATATGCCTTTTATTTCTAAATTATAACAACTTTTGATCTAAAAAACATACTAACATTATAAGGACACCCCAGGAAACATTCTAAAATAATAAAATAATCCATGCAATGGGACCTTTAAATATCACTAAGAAAAGTAAGAGAAGCCACTGTATATAATAATTTCCTTTTTTTTTTTTTTTTTTTTTTTTGATTGGTCCGCTCACAGGCACCCTTCTGAATCCTAAAATGACAAATGGGACACCCTACACTGTAAAAATAAAAGGTGCCTGGAGGAACCTTTTGGGGTTCTTCACTGTGCCACACCGGCGGAACCGTCTGTAGATCCTCTAGGCACCCTTTAAAAAGGGGCGGTTCTCTGAGGAACCACACAGGTTTCCTGAGTAACTCTTATATTAGCACTGTGTGGAACCACTTTGGGTGCCTCCAGGAACCAAATTTCATTTTTTTTTATTTATTTAATTTTATGTTGTTACTATGGTTACCATTGACTTCTATTATAATAAACAAACTGAACCAAATACAAAATAAGAATTGTTTATTACATATTTTAGATCCATTTTAATACATACACTTCCATGCACATGAGAAAAAAAGCTAACTATAGATTAATATCAATGAATACACAAAGAAAATAGTATAATACATAAGCAACATGAATAATCAACCATGTATATACAATAGGCTACACAAGAAAAGACATTTCAACAAAATGCATGAAAACACATGTTCCATGTAATAAATCAATGTAAATTTTTAAATAAAAAATGTCCATCTTCACTTAACTTTAAAACATTTGTGTTTCAGTCTGATGGTAAGTCTGACATCACTGTTTCCAAGTCCAAAAGCTCTATCACTATCAGATGCCAAAAACAAACAACAAATAGTGCTAATATGCACTCATTGTGCTGTAATATTCCTGAAAATTATGATCCTAACCTTTATCTCTATACCGAAATCTATATGGCTTTTGAAAAGCTTAAATGTGTGACTTAAAGGGGACATATCATGCTAAATGCACTTTTTTAGCCCTTAAATGCATTTTGTTGTATATTTGGAGTGTTTAGAAGTACAGAAAAGATGAAATTATTCTCTTCAGGTGCTTCGTTGATATCTTTATATTCTGTTTTGGTCATATTTTTCAACCTGTTCCGATTTTTCTGTTATCTATGACGTTTTGTGAACTATCACGTCACAGTATTTGCAGCGGAACTGCCAAATAAGGACATTGACTTCCGGCCCAACACTTCGAGCAATCCGCCATTATTATTTCTCGCTGCAATTTTGTAGTCCAAGCTAAAGGATGCAGAAGTTACGAGAGGGTAAGTTAAAATGATCGGTTGTTGGATGTGGTAACCCACACGCTTCATTACACCGTCTAATGTAGATGAACTGCCGCGCTTATGGCGCATGTTTAACTGAAAGAACGAGCAGAGAGAGAGAGAGACCCGGTCTCGCGCGCGCTCGCACTCTCTCTCGGAGCCCGGCGAAATTGTGTAAACAAGACACCGTCTCCAAACTAGACGCTGTCTTGCTCTCTCTCCCTCGCACATATTAATCAAAATAAATCGACACGGTGGTAAAAGGTCGGAAGACCAAAGTTTCATGTGTAAATACAGTAACACACCATTGCGATACATCCATATGAAGACGTTGTTCTGCAGGTTCGTCGTCTTCATTTTCATTTCGCTCCGGCTCCAACTCTGGCTCGAACATGTAAGGCTGGCTGGACAAGTCTTCCGTTGTTGACATTTTGTTAATAACGTGTGAATAAAAAGTTTCTTTGCCGCTAGATAATCCTATCTCTGCTATCAGACTACAAAAATGGCCGAACGGGGTGGAGTTGAACCTCTGCAACCTGGAGAGGGGGCGGGGTATGAAGTGTCTCAATTGTATTTAAAGAGACCGCACCAAAACGAGTTGCTGTCAGAAGCACCTCAGAAAAGGGGTAAAAAAGGGGCCCGTGGAGCTATAATAATGAGGAATTCAGACCCAAGCATTGCAGTTCCGCTTTATATAGACCACAAATGTATGATTTATATGTAAAAAGGAACAATTTAAAAGCATGATATGTCTCCTTTAAATGGTTGTTGAGTATTCTCACTAGAAACAAGATAGAGGAAGTAGAAGTAGAGGCTTCGACCCGGAAACAGTATTCCTTATGTCACAACAAGCAGAAAACATTTTCCATTTTAACAGAGTTAAGGTGCAGTAAAATTATCTGTTGTTCTGTGAATGTTCACTGGTGAATTCCAGTCATTTCAATAAGAATCCACATGATCACCAATTTCACTATGGGACCAAGGTTTTGATTTGACCAACAGAAAGCTGTGTGGAAGTGACTCCTGTGTGAGCTGCGCTTCATACATTACGTCGCTACACTGCTGTGCTGACAATGGTCAATAGACCTTTTTGCCTGTGTAATTTCACGAAATTCACAAATGTACCTTTACTCGCTGCAACATAAAATGCAATCAATAATAAAATCTTCACAAGGGACATGCGATGTACTTAAAGAGTTAGAAAAGTGAAAAGGTACAGCAGATTCAGTTTCCGTTTGTTTTTCCCCTTTTCTGGTGGATGGTCCAGGCACTTCAGTGATTTTCAGGTCTACAGGAGGATTTTTATTGTTGTTCAAACTTGTATTTCAGCTTACCGAGATCCCTGCAAAGACCAAAATGTACTGTTAGTAATGTTATTAAAGTTATAGTTGTGAACTTAAAATAATTTCCTCAGCCTTGTGACGTTCCAAACCTGTTTGACTTTCTGTCTGTGGAACCCAAAAGCAGATCTCAGGCATAATGCAACCCCAGACACCGTTCGCTTACACTGCATGAGACACAAGCATAAAAAAAAATGTGCAAATCATTCATTAAACCATTCTTATGTACACTTGTCTAGTTCAATTCAATGCAACAATTTATGTAAAAAATGATAAATATTCTGTTAAGCTCCAAAAATGTTCCACAACATGAGTCCACAACTCATGTGTTATGGTTTGTGTTGTAAGTCTTCTGAAGCCATATAATAGGCTAGCTTTTTTGTCTAAAAAGACTAAACTTGAAGTTATAATTCAGAGTTCAAATGTCTTATATTCAAATGCAAATGATTAAGGTATAGCCTATAAAAAATGCATAGCATTATTGGCTCCAAACTTGTGATATTATTTTTCTGAGTAACATGAATGAGATTTGAGAGCATGAGGGAAGATTTTCAGAGAATAACTGATTAAAAAACACAAGTACACAGTCAAACAATACAATTTCACACAGAGAAAGTTCATAGTAATAAAGTACTTGCATGTGGTGCAGGTAACTTACTGTAATATAATGTTGCCACTGAAATGTTCAGATTATTTTAGAAATGTACTGGTTCTTCTGGGGAAACAAAAGAACAAAGCTGATTATTCACAACATAATATTTATTGGCCAGTAAATGGATTTAAAATGGTAACGTTATTTGAGAGAATGAGGGCACCTGTAATAAGTAAACAAAAACAGACCAAAAGCCTATCTTGTGTTATTCATAACAAACGCCAATGACGACAGCAGGAATCAGCTAAATTAGTTATATCAACCATTTGAAGACACAGTTGTACACAATACGTTGAATTGAATGGCTAAAACAATTTAAGAAAATAAGTCAATGATTTCCATTATGTTCATTAGATTAGTTAGCATCGCGGCTAACCTTAATACTCATACCAATACTGTGCAATGAACGAGTGGTTAACACTGTAAAAACGTAGTAATGGCGAGTGGTTAACACTGTAAAAACGTAGTAATGTATAATACATTTAGTTTATATACTGTATATGTGTGTTTGAATATATAGTGAGTAGACTCTGTATTTATATTTATTTGGCGAGTTTACAAACCTTGTAACGGAGAGCCGAACAAACGGCGGAAGCTTTGATGAGAGGAGCCGTTACTTTCAAACCCGATGACGTCGATCAGCTGAGCTTTGTTGCGTGCGAGCAGCGCGAGCATCACTGAAGCGACGACAGCTGAGGAATAGCAGCAGTTTCGTGACAGAATAAAACTTCTCTCCTCCTGGTTCTTCTTCTTCATATTATTAATATTATTATTATTTAGTGTTGTTGTTTAAGGTTTAATCAATAAAATAGGCCTATACTAAATAAATGTAAGCTACCCAGGTGAAAAAGACGTAGGCTACTGTTAAATGTAGGCTATTAAAAATGCATTAAAGTATATTTGTATTGTAGGCCTAATAAAAACACACTCAAGTACATTTTTAAAACATTTAATACATCTTTTTCACATGTATACTGAATCAAACTTAAGTAGCCTATAATAATAATAATAGGATAATAATAATCTTATTCTGGCCTCGCTGAACCATTGGGTTCCTCCAGATGCTGGCTTTAACATAAGATATCTTCCAGGAACCACTTAAATGTTAAAAGATCTTCCAATAACCCTTTTATCACATTCAGGTTCCTCTATTTTCCCCCAAAGCACTTCAAGGTCTCATGGTAATGAAAAGGTGACTCCAGAACCTCTGAAGTAAATACAAAGTGCTTAAAGGATCCCATAAGTTCCAGCAAGAACCTCAAAGACTGTCATTGCTCCTCCAGTAACCCTACTATAGGAGAAAGAGCTTTGAGGCACTTAAATTACATTTTGAAGTTCCTTGAGTATCCGACAGGATATTTGAGGCTCCTTTAGTTTTTACAGTGTATGGTCTTGTGGACTTAACGGACATGTGCATGCAGCGGCCAGTGTCAGTGGAATCTTCTTTTGAATACTTCTTTTGACAGTTGACTGTTTTTATTATTTTGAGAAGTACATAAAAAAATTGTCATTCTTATTTGGTGAAAAAAAAAAAACTGTATGCTGGAAAGTTTTAATTGATATATTTTTTGTAATATTCAAAAAAGCATAATAGGGGAACTTTAAAATTGAGAATAAACATGCTAAATAGTTATCAGTGCACAGTGCAGATCAATGGCAAAATATTAAAACACTTAAAAAGCTGAGAAGTGAGCAAAATTTTAGAAAAACAAAAAACAAACAAACATGTTTTTAAATTTGATACATGCAAATACATTTTTAAGCACTTATCTATAGAGTTAAAGATACGCCATGAAAGATAATTATTGAAATAGCATTAATATTCAATCTCTGCCTATTTACAGCATTTCCTCTTTCAGTTTTCATCAGTGAGGGAAAATGGTTAATTCTTTTCACAGATAAATTTTTTCTGCTCTTTGCAAGATTGATCAAACCATTTGTTCAAGTAACCATCCCAATTTCCCAGACTAGCGCAGTTCTCTCCAGAATGATCTTCTTGTTTCCAGTTATCAGGTTCTCTCGGCTCATATTCTCTCTTGTGCCAGAACCTTTGGAAGCAGAAAATTAGACAGTCTAATTAAAACAGAAGTATATTCAACATATTTCATGGATCTAGACTGAATATATTTCACAGATAAACAGGCAAGAAAATACAAATGCAATGTATCTGTAATGGACCATACTGCAATACACAGTAGATTTACAGAAAGGTAAAGCCCAGATTTCATATATATATATATATATATATATATATATATATATATATATATATATATATATATATGAAGAGTTCAGATGCAAAAGCCTCTAAGTGCCATCTGAAATTTTCTTCTAGAATGATCATTTTTATAAAGCTTGTATATTTAAGTTAAGTAATTTCACTTAAATGACAATTAATAGGTAATTTGCATAGTCATTTAAATGAAATTATTGAACTTAAATATACAAGCTTGATAAAAATGATCATTCTAGAAGAAAATTTCAGATGACACTTAGAGGCTTTTGCATCTGAACTCTTCATATATATATATATATATATATATATATATATATATATAGAGAGAGAGAGAGAGAGAGAGAGAGAGAGAGAGAGAGAGAGAGAGAGAGAGAGAATATCAGTGTTCTTACTGTACTCCAGTTTCATTGAGAGTTTGGTTATTCACCCAAACCCAGTGTCCTTCAGTGTCCAGATCACTGAGACCAATCCAGTGCGTCTCATTAACGTTAGAGACCAGAAAATCCTAATGGAGAAAACATTATGCAAACACATAAGGTATAATATATTGCTTAAAGAGAGAAATGCTTTTGTATTAAAGCATTGTATATTACACATTTTTATTGAGGGCAAAATCACATCTCAAAATCAAATCTTCTTTAAAAATTGTAACAAGATTATTTAACATCATAAAGTTCTTTGACTCACATCCAACATCAATTACTTCAAGATTTCTCAGTCTTACCTGTTCTGATTCGCTGGTTATGGTCACCAGATCGGCTCCTTTTGAAACACAGACATCTCGACTGTTTGTCCAGTTCAGTTTATCAGAGCTGAAGAAGTAAAACTTTCCACCCCAAGCTGTCAAGCTCATATTGTTCAAGGACTGAGCTGCAAATGCTGAAATAAAAAGCATGTAGAAATGATCCATATCAGATCTTAACACTCTTTGAAGATAATTATTGGTTCATGTGCAGAAATTGATAAAACATCTCAGCCTTCTAAAAGAGAATCCGTTCACCTTTGTAAAAGGACAGTTGTTCTCTAACTCTGGTGTAGTCAGCCATACGTCCCTCAAGCTCTCTTTCCATGGCTGGTACAGAAACAGAACAATTGGTTGAGACTATAACTTGTATTTCCTCAACAAACAAAACTGTAATTAAACAAGTTAAATTAAACGGGTTCAGAATTAGAAATAGCACCTCTTGGTCTATGTACGGTATAAAACTGAAACTAACACAACTTACTGTCTTTAGCGCTGAGACATTCTGTAACTCTGTTGTAGTTGTCTGTAAGCTCTCTCACCATGTCTGGTACAAAGATGGTTATGAAGAAAGGAGAAAACAAGTGGTTGGAGAAATGAGTTCAAAGTGTGTTGAAATGAGTTGAGGGATTTAATCTAAACTGGTTCGTGCTGAAACTAACACAACTTACTGTCTTTAGCGCTGAGACGTTCACTAACTCTGTTGTAGTTAACTGTAAGTTCCTGAAATTTTCTTGCCATGACTGGTATAGAAACAGTAAATAAATTAAGTAAATAAAAAAATAAAAAAATAAATAAATAAAAACACTAAAAAAACCTGACAAATCACCTAGTCATTAAAGAATCAAATACATTTTACTCACGTGTGCTCTTGGTCTCCTGGGCAGAAAGTTTCACTGACAGACTGGAATCTGAAAGACAAAACATAAGCAGTAGCAGTGATATAATTTGTATAAAAAAAAGAAAAAGAAAAGGGGAAAAAGACATTTTGTCACAATTTGTAACACTTTAAATTTATTCAGTTAAGTTAATAAGTTTGTTCATCAAAACATTTTTTTTTTTAATCAACTTGTTACTTTTGAGTTCACTGAACAATAATATATTTGTGTCTGTGTATCAACACTGTGAAAAAATATCATTCAGAGTTGTATATAAAGCAAATAGTATTGGAGTACATTTTAAAAATATATATTATTTCAGTCTTTACTTCAAAATTTCACATTTAAATCAATGCATATTATTATATTATAGTTATAGTTATACTCACACAGTATACCCAGAATACAGAGACCTCCAAGGGCAAAAACCAGAGAAACAGCAAAAACAATCAGAAGAATTTTAGTCCATTTAGGAGGACAAACTTCCCTCTCACTGTCTTGCTCTTCAGTGGAGTTATCTGTGATTGGAAATTTGATGAGTTGAAGGAAATTATTGCTAAACCAAAAATATAATTCATATTTTCTCATTTTATTTGTCTTATACTATTTTTTTAGTGGGTAGAATGAGAAAGTTAAGGCTAAATTATTTTAAAAATAATCTCGTCAGAAGACTCTCGAATCAAGTAACCTGTGTACGTGAGTGGACTCTCTTCTCTTTTCAGCTTTAGTTTCCGCTTATGCTAAATCTAAATCTGACTACAAAAAAACGTATGATATGTCACCGTTTTGAATTTAAAATATGTTATCATACGTTTGATTCATGTAATTCATAACTAAATGTGACTGGATTCCCCAACCACCCGCAGTCCACACACGAAAAATCTATGGCTCTGCTCGAGCCGCCTAGACAGATGTGTGACATTTTAGCATAAAAACTAATAAATTCACCAAAAGACTCACTATTAGTGCACTATTCATTTTGTAGGCTACCTAATATTCTAAGATTAGAGTAAACTTTATAGTTACACGATATGTAGACTATTGTAGTAGTTGATAACATGACGCACTGAGAGTTCTGATCACACCTGTGTGATTGTATTGTTAATTATCAAATGCAAAATATATAATCTTTTGTCTTTTGGAAGCTGCATTTGGCTCAAAAATCTGAGGGCGCGCATGCCCCCTTGGGTTGAATAAGCATGATGCATCTGAATGCAATGTAGCCTATGTCACACTGGACAAAAGCGGCTGTCAAATGGCTGTGTAAATGTTGAAAGAACACACAAGAAAGTAAGAAAACATAAGAAAACATAAGGTACTGCAGCAGAAATATAAATTTTAATAAATACTGATAACACATCCTCTGCCTTACCTTTGTTTTGAGAGCAGGTTTCGCCTGAAGCAACTGGTGAAAGTATGAAACTAGAATTTTCATAGATTGAATCCATTTCATGAGCCTGACAGAAGACCTGTCCACTGTGTCTTTTGTGCTGCTTGAGTTTGTTGAGAATAAGGAAGTCACATAAAATGTCAGTCTTATACAGACATACAGGCAGGAAATAATGAATGTATTTTCGAATAACAAAAAAAAAAAAAAAAACACCTAAAGGTCAAGCATGACAACCCATACTCAGAATTTGTCCTCCGCATTTAACATCATCTAAGAAAGTGCACGCACATTAGAAGTGAGTAGTGCACACACCAATTAGGAGAAGTGAGTAGCACGCACACACACACACACACACACATTGCAGTGGCACTCAAGGAGCGATTGGGTGTTAGGTGCCTTGTTCAAGGTCATTGAAACTCAAACCCACCCAGGTTTTGTCCCTCAGTGTCCAAATCCAGACCAATTAAGACCAATCCAGTGCGTCACTTTAACTTCAGAGGTCAGACAATCTTGATGGAGAAAAACATGTTTTTGTCTTGTGATATATTATAATGCACATAACGTTTGGAGCAGAGAAATGTGTAGCCTAATATTTAATGACAGTGGAAAATCAAAATTGAATATTCATTGGATTTATTGAGAATGATTAATCAGGGCATGTTATTGTAAATCAGTAGTGTTTTTGTTGTTGTTGTTGTTGTTGTTGTTGTT
This sequence comes from Squalius cephalus, assembly GCF_949319135.1. Taxonomy (NCBI): domain Eukaryota; kingdom Metazoa; phylum Chordata; class Actinopteri; order Cypriniformes; family Leuciscidae; genus Squalius; species Squalius cephalus. Next base: position 38,809,062 of record NC_137129.1, on the reverse strand, counting down.
TTTTTGGTAATCTTTAAATGAATAACACGCTCCACTACTGAAACTACTTTCTTTTTTTAGATATCATGCATTTGTGGGGGGTGTTCGGGAATTCAAAAATCTCCAACGGGGGGGTGTTCGGGAGTTCAGAAATCTGGGGGGTTTGTGTTGGATTAATTCGGTTCGATAGTATAGATAAAAGCCCCCCCGCACTGACAATTGATTGGTTGGGTCCTTACATGCGCTTCGTGGGGCGCACTAGCACGCACACACACGCAAGGTCTCTCGCTCCCTCTCTCTGCCGTGCGCGCGCGCTCTTGCTCGCTCGCTCTAGGTTCCGGGAGATTTTAACTGATTTGCGGGCATCAGGGAGCCGCTATCGACATGCGGGAGACTCCCGGAACTTCCGGGAGACTTGGGATGTCTGCTTTTGAAATGTTTGCTCGGTGAACAAGCCAAGAACAAGTCTTTTGAACAAGATGCTAACTTTCACCCAATCTTAGACCATCAGAGACTAAATTTAACCATGATCATCAGCTTGAGGGAAAAAATATTGTTATTTCTTTCTCTACTTTTCTGTAGTAGCCGAATCTACAGGGTGGGCCATTTATATGGTTACACCGTAATAACATGGGAATGGTTGGTGATATTAAAGTCCTGTTTGTGGCACATATATGTGATGGTCACCACACATCTTGAGGAGTTTGCCCCCTCACATATACTAATGTGCCACAAACAGGACTTTAATATCACCAACCATTCCCATGTTATTACGGTGTATCCATATAAATGGCCCACCCTGTATATTATACTGTACTTGGCATTGTGTGCAGCAAATGTAGTCACACTGACAAATTGTTATGGGATGTTTCTAATTTCCAAGTAACTGGAAAAATTGCCTGCCTTTTTTGTTTAAGTCAGAAATACATCATGTTACAGAAGAAAAATGGATTAATATACTGTAAATGAAGTGTTGAAGTGCAGAACACTCCTGCTCTGCTTGGCTGTTTATGATCACTAGATGTCCTCCTCAACTCACACAGTGATCTCGATTCTGTGTCCAGTTCATCTTGACCGTAGAGAAGTAGTAGCACTACTTAAGGGGCACCCAAAGCCCCCCCACGCCTGCACGTGCCCGCTCCTCGTGCTCGCTGCTGCACTAAATGTTAATTTCAGTAGGAAGACGCCAGAAAAGACGCACAAGTATCGCTGTGATCGATGAAAACAATACAGAAATGAGCCTGTCACTTAATCAAACTGTATAAAGTGTGTTTGATGGTTGTTTAAATACAGTCCTTTTGAGGGGCATGTGCTGAAACTGAAAAAGGGCACGCCCCTCCCATTTTTTTATATCAAGATTATTTAGTAAGCCTACATAAAAGGAAGAAATGGTCACATCTTCATGACAAATTGAATAACACAAAATAATAGTCTAAAAAGCTTTAGATTTATTCACGATTAATAACAACCATAATACTAATATAGATAATATAGATAAACAGGGTTTTAAGGGCTTCTTTAAACCTAATTACAACAGCAACCTTCTGTGAGCCAGGGATGTTGGTCTCTTGAAGGTCTCTTATTCACTACACTTTCCCTAAAATAAGCCAGCAATGAAAATAAAATAAAATAAAATAAAATAGTGTGAAAAGTACAGTTGCAGTGAAAAGTAGTAGCACTTTCCCCCAGAATAAATCCAGTTTACGGCACAAAGTGCACAACCTGTGCTGGCTTTTGAGAAAGAGAGACAATTCAGTTATTCAGTATCACTCATTTATAGTAATTGTGTTTATTTATAGTACAGTATGTGTGTAATGAATGTCTTTTAACTTTGCACAAGGCTCAAATCTGAAGACATACGATTTAATCTGTTCAGCTTTCTAAGTGTCTCCTCATGCTGGTTGTGGAGCGCCTCAAACTGTTCTCTGTAATCTGCATGAAAAGGCCAAAAACAAACACAATCAGGATGAAAATTGTCTGTGAGCCATGCTTTATTTTTATTTTTTAAAAACTTCTCAATACAGGAGATGCATGTAAAGCCTGGAACACACCAACCCGGCTGTGTTGTCGCCTCGCGTCAGGGTTAAAAGCTGCAATTGAACACACCGAGAGAACTACAGCCGACTGTTAGCTAGAAAGCGCGCTCTGCGCGAGTAGCATCTGCCTGCAAAATTAAAAGAGGATTTTGTATCGTATATGTGTGTGCACTCTGTGGTAACTACTAAGATCTTTTAAATATGAAATTTAAAATTAGAGAGTAGAACATGTTCAACTAAATGTTCCTTATTTAATTCACTTCTCTTTCTCTCTCTTAGGAGTCAGTGATGATGGTGTCCATGAAGTAATGTCTATGTGGTTCACGTCATGAACAAATTTGTTTTTGTGTGTGTTGAAGTTCAGTTGTTATATATTATTTTGTAAAATATACACAATCTTAAATCTACCCCCAGAGTCATCCTTGTCTTCCCTCTTTAATTGAAAATGTGGTCGATCTGACTGAAAAGACTATAACTTGATTCCTTGTTTATTTTACTTGAGTTATTATATTATGCTACTTAGACCAAATAATTTCTCAACATTCCTAGGAACCAGGTTTAATTGCAATAAAGAAAGTAGTATTTGTGTGTAATAAAACTTTTAAAAAACTGTAAAACTCTAATGTAGTTAAAACTGGGTGGAAATACTGCCTTGGTGGCACTTTTTTCGGTCCTCCAAAACTAGGGTCCTGGAAATGCATTCCTGAGACTGCGGTTCTCCGAGTCGGTAGGTGCGCTGTCACAAAAAACTAGGGTCCTAGAAATGCAGTCCTAGAAGTGGAGTCCTGAAAATGCAGCCTCCGGGACTGCAGACGGATAATATTGCTCTGCGCCTGCGTGTAAATGAGACAATTGTCTATTTCTGCAGATATATTCGTCTATATTCGTCATTCAAAAAGGGAAACCGACGCTGCCGGCTGCAGATACACAAACCATAAACAAAGCAGTGCGTGCTTACCGTTTTGAATATTAATCCTGCTAAACACTTTCTTTATTCATTCCACTCCTCTCATGTTTATATTGAAATATTCGCCAAGGAACACTCAGGTAAGGTGACGTAACATTAGAACAGCCTTCTAACCTGTACCGTTTTGACTTTGCTCGCTGTCTTGCTATTATTCTCGTTCACTGACTCGTTCACTATGCTGAACAGCCAATCAGAGTTCCCTCTTTCACCGACGGCCCTACGCCTATTCAACATGTTGAATCGGCCGGAAAAAAATTACGAGGACCAATTTCAGCCGATGGTACGGAACACACTGAGGAAACTTAGTCGGCCGACGTGTGTTCCAGGCTTAACAGACAAGGTCAGGATTTGGCTGGATAGCATGGTCCAGTCGTCCCACACTATTGGATGTTGTAACTACACCATTGTGGGGACATAAAACACCTTTTTCAGTGACAGCCCATGTGTATTGTGACTGAGCAAATGGCAAGCTTTTAACTGATGCCAGAAGCTTTGAACTGTCAAGACAACAGCTAATGTGAGTTTATGTGAACTCTTGAGATTAGGCAACCTGTACCTCCAACACTACACACCAAAACTCCTCTTTCCCTTCAGTTAGTGTGATGACTCTGATGTGTGAACATTTGCATAAGCTTTATTAGAGAAAATACAGTTTACACACAGTCCAATAGAACATGATTACAGACACATTTCTTAATGGGAGCACTAAAGTGGTAGAGCTTAATAATTGCAAAAGTTTAGTTTTAAATTAATAGATTATCTTACAAACAGATGAAATGATAATGTGATGCTAGATCAGAGGTGTAAAGAGTTCTCAAAAATGTTACTCAAGTGAAAGTACAAGTACTGAGGGAAAATTTTACTCAATTAAAAGTAAAAGTATCTGGCCAGAATCATACTTGAGTAAAAGTAAAAAAGTACCACAATAAAATTGTACTTGAGTATTTAAAGAAATAAAATTAACAGCAAGAATGAAAACTAGAGATTCTTGTATAAGCTTTTAATCCCTAAAAACATGAAGTGAATGAACCACATACAAAGTTTAATCCTGCTTTAGAACTGTTTGTATTTAATTGTATTTAATTATCAAACTATAAGACTACTATCTAATGCCAGTATGCAACATTCTTTAAACAAAACATGCTTTTACCACTAAAAGAAAAGAATTCGCTAAGGTACGGACACGGGTGCTCTTGATCCTGTGGCTGATTTTGGACTGTGTTCGCAGTTGAATCACGCTCTACCTCCGTTTTCTTCCACTGATTGACTGATATAATTTCTTTAATTTCCAGGTCAAGGTGCTGTGCATTGTGGTAATAGATGTGACATGACGTCACTTCCAAAGGACCAATGAACATGTCTGACCAATTTGGTGGAATGTGAAAACGAGTCTCATTGGCAGAATAAATAACATTTAAATTAAACCGGGCATCAGCGCAATTCAATTGGTTTGGTAATAGAAAGGGAAAATAGAATGAAGTGATCTCCAAAAAAGAAGTACTTTTTGACTATAAATGAAATTGTAAGGAGTAAAAAGTACTTTTTTTTCCCTTACAAAATGTAATTAAGTAAAAGTAAAAGTACTGATTTTTAATTGTACTCAAGTAAAGTAAAAAATCCCCCAAAATAATACTTAAGTACAGTAATCAAGTAAAATTACTCAAGTATTTTACACCTCTGTGCTAGATTCTGCTCCGACTGAAGAAGGCTGTTATCTGGGTGTAATGTAAAATTACAGACAGTCATTGTAAAACAGCTTTACTTGTTTCCCCCATCTTTCATTCAAGAATGTTTGCACTTTTTCCAGGGTTCCGCTTCCCCCTTCATCTTGTATTGTGTTACGGGCCCAGTAAGCTTTGGAGACCCATGAGCTTTCATTAATACTAGCAGCAAAATGCTGTCCACATGTAGGAGGGAATGTTCACTCTCTTATTCAGTTGATCATTGCCAGGTACAGCTCCTGTCAACACATAGGCTAAGACTTTATTGTGGTTTTTAGGGTCATGACAGTAATTGTTCATATTTGTTCTAGTCTCTTGTTCAGTGTGGTTCCATCTACCATCCCTTAATTTGTTCTTCTGTGGAACGCTGTTGGTGAGTATGAATGTAGATTTGCATGACAGACTGGAAATAGCTGACCGGCCCTCACATTTTGTATGTTATCGTAGTAATCTTCATTGATAGCCTGATTGACGAATGGCACACGAGCCTCAGCACTTGAAGGTTCAAGCTATAGGACAAAAAATGGAAAGAGACACAGTCCATTGAACAATAAGAACTTTACAAAATAAGAGACTAGATTAATTAACTTCTGGACTGCAGATATAGAAAGCGCTGACATGCAAAATGTTTTAATCATAAAAAAAAAAAAACACTATTAAAAACATCACCTTTGACACGATCATCCAGGGAATCTTAATCTTCTCATGTGTTCCGGTGAATTTGTAAGCTGAGAAAAGAGGGATCCTCTTTGTTGTATCGTAGAGTGTTGCAAATCTTATTCTTTCCTTATATTTTTGACAGATTATTTTGTAACAGTTATCCTGTGCAGCCAAATCCTTTAGAATACCAGGGAGAACTGGAGGCTTTTCTTTAAAAAAAAAAAGTCTCTGCATTTACTGAATTTGTCTACAAGTTCAGACGTGATACATGAAAAATTCAGCACCAGCAGCGCAGAGACGCTTACGATAAACAGACGCATCTTTACTTCAAATCTTCACTGCTTTTATGCTCTCAAGGTCCCACAACACAATCTGTGTCTCTGCTTGGCCCTCTAAATGCAGATCTGCAGTAGAAACAATGGTCTTGAACACTGATACACACACAAACACACACACACGCACTAATCTAATTCTGTGAACTCAAGTCTCGTACACTTTCTGAGAAACAGAGTCATGGTATCACACATAATATCAGCGTTAAGTTTCTTTCACACCCTCTGACATGCGAAACGACAATAAATATCCACAATTGCTCTAGTGTTTTCGTATCTTGCACTAGGGTGCTCTTCTCAGCACTCGAGGCCTCTTTACAGCATGCTGGAATCTTCTTGCCATGCAGTTTTAATTGTTTTCTGAATTGCTAAAACAACTCCATTCTCTGAACCAATTTGTCGAATAAATCACTCTTTTAGTAAAACATTAAACAAGTTCAGGTAGTTAAGACACCTTTTGCAGATCTCATGACCTCTTTTGCTAAAACTCTAAACACATTCTCACTCACTACATTTCACACTGTGATGCACTTGTGTTTCAAAACTCTAAACACAGGCAGGCAAAAGTTAAACACAACTACAACACTCTTGTCATCGTTTACACACAACAATTCAAAATTGTTCACACTTATTTCTAATGATGTGACCAAACCAACTGGACATACAAGTCAGTTCAGAGTGCCAAAACTGACTCAAAATGTTGCACTGAATGTTGATACCAACAATGGATGGAAACAATATAAGAAGGAGAGGAGGAAGAGTATGTGTATAAGAGTGAACAAGGAGGAAGAGGACGAGGAAGAGCAGGTGTGGAAAATGTTGTCAAGGCTGGATCTGCATTAGGATTTTTCCCTTTTCCTGCAGAGATGACATTGCTTGTGATGTGATAAAGTGCTCAGGCCGGACCCAACATGAAGACATGATGCTGAAGCAGAATGAATCTCTCATTGACCTTGATTTTGCAGTTGCACAACTGTGTACTTTACTGTAACATGCTCTCATTTAGAGTTTTTTTTAACCTTTTTGGCTTTTGCAATAGTGTCACTGTATTTTCACAGTATGCAAGTGCTGAATATACAGACATTCACCGGCCTACTATACAATATTCAGTACAACACTATACTTGCAGTGCATACAGTATACAATTTATTTACCTTACTACTGTAAGTTGTGATTACTATACTTTTTAACGTAATTGCAAAATCAGTTTACTTCGTTACAATATACTTTTTTTTTTGTAACTGCGTGCTTTGGATTCTGTGTTCTCCAGCACAGATAAAGTAGTTTTAAGGCAATTGTTTGATTTTGCCAGAAGATTCAGATGTTCTGAATGTTCAGATGTTCAGATTTGTTTTGTTAAAGGTTTTGAGAAAGTGGGTGATCGTTTCAAGAAATGTGTTTTAGCAATTCAGATAAACTGTAATAATTATCTATTACGTTATGCAGATCATCTCTGTAAGTTGCTTTACCAAGCGTCTGCCAATTGAAAACATGTTCTGACACTGGTGGAGACCAGAGAGTTTCAAGAGCTTAAAGACAAGCAAAAATATTTTAGATCTTTTCAATGAAGAAAATGTGTGTGGCTTGGCTGGTTAGCTGTCAATCCCTATAGGTAGATGTCATAACTACACCATTAAAGGGATTAAACGCCTGTTTTTTCAATGACAGCCTTTCAAATAGTCTCAGCCTCAGACATCAGTCGTCCTCTGATTGGTTGTATTCTACAGGATTTCCGGGAGAGGTGTGTGTTGAGTTCTTCTCTGCCAGGAAACAAACCATCGTGTAAACTTCGTGTTTACTATTTTGACAATATGCGCTTACCAGGATCAACTAAACGCTGGATTTTCAAAAGTATGTGAAGTTCTTGGCTCCATTGTTGCAGTAAACTTGCACAACGTTTTTGAATGAATAATTTATTAGATGCACACTGGTCTGTTATCGTAGGGACATTGACTTTACATTTTTCACACCCCTAAACCCCTGACGTGGAACAAAACGAACTGTGATTGTGTAACAAGTGCCCTCAAAGTAGGTTGGAGCAATGGACCAGTTTCTAGGTTAGTGGAGAACACAATTAATACTGGCAGTAAATAAATCACACAATCAGGTAAGGAAAATACTCAAAAAAAATACATGTATTGTACTTAAACAGTCACATAAATAAAATGAACCAGATTTGGAAATAAAATAATAAAAAAACAATAAAATGTATACAAAAAAACACGAGTACTCTGTGTTGTCTTTGGTTTCCTTGTCTTATTCTCTTAAGATTTTATTTCCCTTTTATCCTTGAAACAATTTAATCTATATTATCTACTTTAGCTCCGTTTACATATAGATTAAAAGACGACTTTTATTTGATTTTGCTGTAATTTGGACAGCTCTTAAGGTTCACTGTCTTTTTAATTTAGAGTTTAGGGTTATTATTCTATTTTTTTTTGTTTTTTTTTTGTGTATTGTATTAGAACTTCCTATACCGTTTAGACAAACCGAATATTCCCCTAAACAAGGTACAGTGTCATATAACCACAACCCCAACTGAAACTTATATCACACTGAAATGATAAAAAATAAATCCAAATTTTACATCTGACTCACATTCAATAATATTCAATAAACAATACCCTCGTTAGAACTATTTGTCCGAATTGTCTTTTGAATATCGTCCAGAAAGTCCTTTAAGAAATCCAGTGGGTGAGCAAAAATTATGATCTTTAATACACTGAAAAAAATTATTCGTTGAATTTAATAAAAAAATGTATGGTAAGTGGTCGCACACAATTGATTTCAGCTACATTTAAACAAATGCAGTATGTTGAACTTAATCAATTTTAGTTCAACTTAATGCATTTGTTTAAATGTAGCTAAAATCAATTGTGTGCAACCACTTACCATAAAAAAATTATTAAATTCAACTAATCATTTTTTTTGTCCACACATCTGAACCTGTGAATCCACAGACTGAAGTGTGAGTGTGTGTCTCACACATTATGCTCCACTACAAGCCCTGCAACATAACAATATTTCACTTCTTAGAAATGAAAGCTTCAGCATAAGTTCTGCCGGGAAGACTCAGTTACTACGTCACCTATTGCCTTCACTTCTATCCAATCATATTCTTATGCTCACTGTATTAAACTCGGTACTTACACATGTTTGAGTTCACAGATACTGAAGCGACGATTACCCCCATCCTCCCCACCACCACTAGGATGGTCCTGTCCATACCTCCCCGGGGGGTCGGCTGCGCCCCTGCCTTCATCTTCAGGCAGGAATTGCAGATCCGATACCCTCGGATTATACGGACGGGGCCTACGCCAAATGACTTGCATATTATCAGCTTGCTGAGCTGTCAATAAATGTACGATTTGTTGAAATAATTCTCCCGAGTCTTTCTGGTAGAACTGACCTAAGCCCTAGAGTTTCCATTTGACTTGTCTTTTGTGACCTGGTCTGTGTTTTACAACTATTGTCAGTATTCATATAGCATTCTAGTATCTGTGGTTCACTTCTTGAGTAATGCCAAAATCACTGAGACGGTTGAGTGACATGTTCAACACATAAATAACCCATAGAGACAAGTTTTATTTTGCATGATTTGAAAGCATTTATTTGTATGGTTTTGTAGTAGTCAAAGAACATAGTGTCAGAATTAATAACAGAAATCTGTTATACTTGTTATCTCATGACAACTCTACATTTAGAAAAGCTCAATAATAGCCATGTAACCAGGCCCTAATTGCTGCTGGTAAATTTCTAATGGTGGACCACTATGATTGTTCCTCGACGTCTGGCTCATCATCACCATCTGTGTCTCTAGGTGGACTTACATCTGCTTTTAAAAGATCCAAACAGTCACCGTTAAACAGTGAGCTTTCTTTATTATATTTTCTCTTCAGAAAGTCCAGTAATTCCTTCAGCGTCTTTGCACTGATCTTTTTGTCTTCCTCTTTGCTCTCATCTATGTTTTCAGCCCGGTGAGCTTGAGACACCCATGTGTTGCTCGTACATGTGTGAGGGAATGTTGACTCTGTTATTCAATATATCTGGTGGTGTTTTAGTGTTCGGCACAGCTCCTGTCAACACATAGGCCAAGATATTCCCAGGTTTTTTTTCATCACTACAGTGAGAATTCATGATCCCTCCAACTGTTTGCTCCATGTTTTTCCAGCTGCCACCATTAAAGTTTATGTGTCATTAAATTTACTGATGACTTCATTTTGCGTTCTTTTTACTCAACTTTGATTTCTCTTTCATTGTCATTCTGTCTGTTTCTGTGTATCTGTACTGTTGTGCAGTTGGCATTTTCACTTTTATACATGGACAGTGCATTTATTGTGTTGATCAAAATTACTGAAATTTATGTTTTGTATACCATCCCCCATCACTCCTCAAACCCCACCCCCATGTCATTTTAGCATTTTAATTAAAAAGGTTAAAAAAAGAAGAAAGAAAACATTTTCATGGAAATGAGTGTCGACATGCTGAAATGAGCACCAAGGATTAAGTTGTACAGTAGTTATTGATTTATGAGATAAATAAATCCTGAATAATGCACTATCCAGTCGGTATGTTAGAGAAACATAAGAATCTTCTCTGACATATTTTATGGGACATTCAGTGGCGAATAACCTGAGAGGTGTTTTGGGATGCTGTTCTTATGCACTTTGCTTTTATGTTCTATCTTTGTCTGTAGCTCTATTAAGTCTGTGACATGTAATATTGAGATGTTATGCCAAAAGCATTGACCAGAAGGTGATTAACGTGTCATGTTCAACAGTCAGATAACGCTACCAGGGCTATATCATTTTGCAGGATTTAAAAGCATTTGTTTAGTTTTGTGTTACACAGTGGTCAAAGAAATAACAGGGGCAGAGATGATTACAGAAATCTGTTTCTGTTATTCTCTCATACTACCTTCACATTTAGACAAGCTCAACTGTTAATGACTTTAAGGATCATTTAGCTGCATAACCAGGTCCAAAATGATGCTGGAAATGATTTGATTAAGAACCACCATGATTCTTGCTCATTGTCTTTATTATGTGTCCAGAGGCTGACCTATGGCAAAGTCCCTTTCAAGGAATGTCTGTTCACTCGGATGCCATATTTGCAATGCCTCCAGGCAGCTATTTCGGCCATACAAGACCAAGTCCTGTCTTTTGAATGGGGGGATCCTGGAATCTCAAAAACTGCTTGCCGAACTCACAAATAAATAATATATATCAAATCAGCATAAAAAAACGTATCTTTTCAGGCTAGACCAGCCAATGTGCAATCAGGTTTCTATGGGAACCGGAGCTTGTAACAACAGCTGCAGTGACAATGACTTTAGAAGACGGGACTATTCTGCCAAATTGCGTGTTGCAGTTTCTCCCATTCATAAGTAATAGGAGTGAACCATCTTTCTATATCTATAGTCTTTGCCTAAGGTCACAGAGGAATCCATTATGTTCAAGGGAAAAGTGTTGAATTTATACAAACATGTAAATCGTTCATTTAACTTCAGTCATTGAGGTTTGTGTGCACATGACCAGTCCAATACAAATTCACTCCCTCATATTAGCTTATGAAAAATATAAATGACTGGAGGTCAGTTCTGTTCTGTTAGCTTTATGGAAATGAACAAACTTTGTGGACTGCGCATGAGATCTTTTTGTAAAATGATTGCCGTTATGAATATATCACTCAGGTGAGACTGCCCTGCTGACAGCTATTGAAGCTCTGAGACTGGCAAGAGCAGCTTACAAATCATTAGTATAGGCCTACTCATCTAGCTGGATCTGTCTGCTGCAGTTAATCTCCAGATCCCCCTGTCAACTCAAGATGACCAGCATCTCAGGAACCTCAATCCAGTGGTTCAAGTCTTGCCTCTCAGGTACCTTCAGAGTTGTAGGGTCGCCAAGCCCATGGGTAAACCCACTCAATAAACACAAACTTTTTCTCCCTGTTCCATGGGAGCTTAGCCAAATAGTAACAAAATGAAATCCATCACATCATGTAAATGAGCTAAAATGGCCACTCTGCCTTCATATAGTCTTTAAAGAGACTAAATGAAATGAATAGGCATTTGAAATCTAACAAAGAAAAAAGAGAAACAGCAAATGTGCATTTCATCAGCTCTGAGCCAAAAACATTTTTCATATTCAAATGTATTGACATGAGAACGAGCAGAGATTTGATCATGTGCTTGCAGTTCATTGGGTGTTAACAACAACAAATTTCCTCATTGGCTTTCACCATTGCTGTACATACAATGCATGTGCCAGTACAACTGTGACTGCAGGGCCAAATAAAAAGAAACACTTTGACAACTAAAGCCACGTTTCCACTGCAGGAACTTTCCCCAGGAAGTAGGAACTTTGGGGTGGTACTCGGTGTGTTTACACCGCAGGAACCAGGGTCTAAATGAAGTTGCGGGTAAATAATTCCCCTCCGAAAGTCCCTGCTGGCGAAGTAGTACTTTTTCAAAGTTCAGGAACTTTCAGGGAACATGTTGATTGGTTGAGTTCATGCTGCATTTTGATTGGTTGACTCCACGCAGCATTTTATTTTAACGGGCATGTATTGACGAGGCTCACTCACCGAGTACTGTTATCAGAATGCTTTTATTCTGTTCAATAACACAGTGTTGGACTTGGCTAACTGCTGCTTTATACTGCCATCTAGTGGCCCAGTTAGCATGGAACACATATCAATACATCTTCCCTTCTTTTTTTTCTTTCTTTTTTTTAACTTCATACACAAACAATATTTGATCCTCCTTCAAAATAATATAAATAGCTCTTTACATTCCACCATTTACAATATTTAGTTGTCTCCACTTAAATGTGAAACTTTAACAAAATTCTTCTTCTGCTTACCCTGGTTTTACAAAAAAAAATTAACTGTTATCTGAACACATCTTCACATTCAGTCTTTGTGGTCTTTTAATTTGTCTTTTTGGACGTTCTGTCTAAGTTTCAACATCTTTCTCTTTATCAGTCTCTGATAACTTGCCTTACAATTTTGATTGTTCACATTGCTTTGAGATTTCCAGGTCATGTGAGTCACTTTCCTTGATTCTTATGTCTCTCTGAGGCACTTTCAGTAGGTGTCTTCTGTTCCGCCTCATTATCTTTCCATATTCTGTCAACACTTCGTATGACCTGGGTGTAGTCTCTTTTACCACTTTGGCCAGCGGTCCCCACTGTCCATCACATCTCACCCGCACTACTTCTTCCTGAGCTAGTGGACTCAGCCGGTTTGGCTGTTCTGTTGTAATGCCTCATCTGCCTCTCATGCGCAGAATTCAGTGTACTCTGTACCTTGTGATGCTTCACTGATGGAAGCTTTGTCCGCAGTTTCCTATTCATGACCATTTCTGCCGGTGAAAGGCCATTCAACCGAGCATCACCATTGGAGAATGGCCTTTCACCGGCAGAAATGCTCATCAGGCCACTCAGCAGGACTCCCAAGCCATGCCTACAGTTAAACAACAAGACTAGGCTACTAGTGAGTCTCCATGACGAGACTGCCCGGGATTTCGAGATCGCCCAAAATGTCCGGGATCCGGCTTTTGCGTTCTACACTCGCCATTCATTATGTTTACTGTGGAGAGCAGGACGAGACTGAGGGGTGCGGGAGAACGGCGCGAGGCCGGTGGCGTGATTACTGATGAGTGACGGAGGAGCGGGAATTTTCTTAGCAATGTTAAAACGCACATCAACTGATCACTTGTTTAGCGTTGATGTAAACACTACATTCAGATTCACCAATCGGAATGAATTCAGTTAGATTGAAACAAAAGGTGTGCATGTAAACAATGAATGCTGACTGCAGAAAGCAAAAGCTGAATCCCGGACATTTTGGACGATCTCGACGGCCGGACATGTCCGGGAAAAAGAGGATGGTAACCCCCACTACTCAGCTTTCTCCTACTACTCAGCTTTCTCCACAGAACAAGAGCCTGCTAGCTTAGCTTCCAAAGAAAGACGGCTGACACTGTGTACATTCTATGAGTGAGATCCCACCCTCTATGGGCGGGTTGAAAACATGCAGAAAAGCCCCTCCTACTGGCTGTAGTCTTTAGCCTCTGGCCAAAAAATCCTCCGATGACGCAAAATGACGATTTTTGCATCATCGGAGGATTTTTTCCAGACAAAAATTACATAAATCTCTCGTCTCAGGGGGATATGAGGGAGGAAAGCACGGTAATTCAAAAACACTACGGGTTTTCTACTGATACAAAGCTTAATGCTAAATCCTGAAGTATCCCTTTAAGGGTAGGTGACAGAGCAGTCGGTGGGAACCTATAACCAGGAACAACCCCCACACAGTGCTGTTTCAGTGTTTTCCCATTGGAAAACACTCACACAACACTGCATGTCTCTGTCAGGAATGCATTGCTTACTTTTAGAGTCATCTTTGAGTAATTGATGTCATGTATTTATTATTTCTGAATTGGCTTTTAACCATTTACTTTACTTTAATTGACATGATACATTTTTACCTGACAAATAAATGTTACATCTTGATTTATTCTGAAGTTTTCTGAAATCATTATTTTAGTAGATAATGAGCTGGTGCTACCGCAGCGCTGTGTCCAGGATAGGTCAAACTAAAGGCGCATATATGAACGGAGCAGTAGCCACGTCATCTGAAGACCTTTTGATTTCTGTCTATCACTGATTTTGCAAGTTGTACGGAAGTGGCTAAAATAAACTACACTTTTTTTGTGTGAGTGAGCAGTAGGCAACCGACTTAAGAGCCATTAGCAAACCCTGCACCCTCTGACCAAGATCAGACTGGCGAGGCTGTGTCCATGAAATCCACGTAAGCCCGGGGCGTGTGACTCTGTGCGGCATCGGGTCCCTTAATGAATTAATAATTGAAAGTATGGGATGCTCAAAATAATCAAAGATCTAAATTAATTCATAATCAATATTTTTGACTATTTTCTAATAAGAATCACAATCTAAATTTGATTATAATTTGAAAATGGAGTCAGATTAAGCGTAGAGCTAAAGAAATATTTAAACTAAATTCCAATAAATTAAGTGAACTTCACTGGAACGCTGAAAAGACATACACGCATTATACCTTCGCGCCAGGCTGTTGGATTCCGTCTTTGGGCCAATGGGTGGTCTCTACAATATCATAATAAATTTGACAATTATTTTTCTTTATGTATTAATATACAACTTATACAATACATACTACCAGTCAAAAGTTTGGAATAATTAAGTTAAGTAAATGATTTAGTGTTTTCGAAAGAAGTCTCTTCTGCTCACCATGGTGCATTTATTTTATCAAACATACAGTAAAAACAGTAATATTGTGAAATGTTATTACAATTATAAAATAACTGTTTAAATATGTTGGAAAATTGTATTTATTCCTGTGATGCAAAGCTGAATTTTCAGCATCACTACTCATTACTTCAGTGTCAAGAAAAATTTATTTTTATTATCAGTGTTGCTTTTTATTTTTGTGGAAACCGTTGAAACACTACCATTCAAAAGATTAAAAAAAAAAAAAAAAAAAAAAGAAAGAAAGAAAAATAAATGAATAATCTCATTCAGCAAGGATACATTAAATTGATCAAAAATGACAGTAAAGACATTTATAATGTTAAAGATTTCTATTTCAAATAAACGCTGTTTATTAAACCTTATGTTCGTCAAAGAAGCCTGAAAGTATAAAGATAATAATAAGAATCATTATTAATAACTGAGCACCAATCATTTATAATAGTTGAGCAGCAAAACAGCAAAGAATGATTTCTGAAGGATCATGTGACACTGAAGACTGGAGTAATTATGCTGAAAATTCAGCTTTGATCACAGGAACAAATTAATACAACATCAAAAGTGTTTGGTTAGCATGAGGTCAGTTAGCTCCTGCTGGTAAAATGCTAAATGTGTCACATTGACATCCTTTCAAAAGCAGGCTACACTTTAGAAACACCTTAACCTGGTAATGCTGTTCCATGAACACTCGAGGGCGCCAAACACTTGCAAAATGTGAGTGTAAACCCAGAGAAATGTGTCCAATGTAATAAATAAACTTTGAAAGACAATAGATAGTGTATTGTGCTCATTTTGAAAGGATGAGCTAAAAATAAAGTAGAATAAATGGTTCATATTTGTAAAACACTTTGGATAAAAGAATCCTGATGAGTGAATAAATATAAATAGGCAAAGATATGTAAGTGTTTACATTAGAATGTTTGTTTATTTTTGTCCAGACTGTTATTGATTTATTTGAGATGTTTTGATTTATTATAGCCTATTGTGTATGTTTTCTCTCCAAGAGAGAAGAATGAGTCTGTCTACTATTGCTTTACAAGTACATCCACAACATTAAGCATAAAATCTCATATTGTTGGCATTTAGATTTTGCTGCAGTAGATTTGCCACCTAAAAAAAATAAAATAAAATCACCATATGTCACATATGGACAGGAGAATACTGCACTTATATGAAGAGGAAGTGTATAGGGTTTATATGTCCAGTGATCCCCTACTGGTAGATGCTGGAACTGCACTATTATCAGAACAATATTCTCATTTGACAGCATTTATAGTTGTGCATTCTGACTTTTTATTTTATTTTGCAAATGTTATATTAATAGCAAAAATGTATCATATTATAGTAGATGTTTGACCGGTCACCGTGATTTTGCCAAGTAAGACATGTTCCTGGATCAACATATTTTGTTGATCCTGGAATAACATTCCTGCCCCAAAATTTAGTCCTATCCTAACCCTATCCCTACCCCTAAACCTAACCCTACCAAAACTTTTCCCTAAAATCAGAGGGAAATGATAGGTGAATGACACTGGTGTTGAAGCACCTCACCCTGGTTTTAAGCCCAAACTTGACATAAACTGTAAACATGTTCCTCAAATCTGATTGGTTGATTGGAAAGTTGATCCAGGATAAACAAAGATGTTGATCCAGGAACATGTGGTACTTGGTGAAATCACGTTCATCATGTTTGACCCCGCATGTGTGTAATGTCTTTTGTTTCACAACAGTTGTTTGATTAAATGACAGAATAATAACTTTTGGGTGAACTATTCGGGAGGGATTCATTAAACCGCGGCAGCAGCTTCACACACAAATCTTTTCTCTTGGAAACAGAAAGCATCCGTCCAGAAATCCGTCTCTCCCATTATATGTCCCAGACTAGCACAGTCTTCACCGGCAGGATGGCCTTTAGTCCAGTTATCAGGCTCACTGACTCCATCCTCTCGTTTCATCCAGAATCTGCGGGACGAAAAAAACTAATTGCTTCTGTTTGGCAGCAACCTGCTAATTATTGAAGTATTGTTAGTTTTAATGCAGAGGTTGTATTGTCAAGATTAATGAAGCTCTTACTCTGCTGAATCATTTAGTGGCTGGTTGTTCACCCAGACCCAGTGTCCCTCAGTGTCCAAATCATTAAGACCAATCCAGTGCGTCACTTTAACTTTAGAGGTCAGAAAATCCTGGTGGAGAAAAACACGTTTTTGTCTTGTGATATATTAATGCACATAAGGTTTGGAGCAGAGAAATGTGTAGCCTAATATTTAATGTCAGTGGGAAAACAAAATTGACTATCATTGGGTTTGTTGAGAATGATTAATCGGGGCATGTTATTCTAAATCAAGTGTTGTTGTTTTTTTTTTTTGTTTTTTTTTTTGTGTAATCTTTAAAAATAACATGAATAACATGCTCCACTACTGAAACTACTTTCTTTTTGTAGATATCATGCATCAAATTTGAAATGTTTGCTCGGTGAACAAGCTAAGAACAAGTCTTTTGAACAAGATGCTCACTTTCACCCAATCTTCTTAGACCATCAGAGACTAAATTTAACCATGATCATCAGCTTGAGGAAAAAATATTATTATTTCTTTCTCTACTTTTCTGTAGAAGCCACATCTATATTATACTGTACTTGGCATTGTGTACAGCAAATGTAGTCACACTGACAAATTGTTATGGGATGTTTCTAATTTCCAAGTAACTGGAAAAATTGCCTACCTTTTTTGTTTAACTCAGAAATACATCATGTTACAGAAGAAAAAGGGATTAATATACTGTAAATGAAGTGTTGAAGTGCAGAACACACCTGCTCTGCTTGGCTGTTTATGATCACTAGATGTCCTCCTCGACTCACACAGTGATCTCGACTCTGTGTCCAGTTCATCTTGACCGTAGAGAAGTAGTAGCATTTTCCCCCAGAATAAATCCAGTTTACGGCACAAAGTGCACAACCTGTGCTGGCTTTTGAGAAAGAGAGTCAATTCAGTTATTCATTATTTCACTCATTTTTAGTAATTGTGCTTATTTATAGTACAGTATGTGTGTAATGAATGTCTTTTAACTTTGCACAAGGCTCAAATCTGAAGACATACGATTTAATCTGTTCAGCTTTCTAAGTGTTTCCTCGTGCTGGTTGTGGAGCGCATCAAACTGTTCTCTGTAATCTGCATGACAAGGCCAAAAACAAACACAATCAGGATGAAAATGAGCCATTCTTCAGAACACAATACTCTTGAAGTTAATCAAAGTTTGGTTCAGTGTGCAGAACACTTTGTCTAAGCCTGTGTCATGGGTGTGAAAGAGAATTGCAGTCTGGCGTAGTTGTCTGTGAGCCATGATGACTGGTACAGAGACAGTGAAAATATGAAAAAGGAAGAAAACAAATGGTTGGAGAAATGTTCAAATGACTGACTTGTATTTACAGAACAAAAATAACTGTGATATATTTTGATATGTATGAATCTGAACTTAACTTACTGGTGTAGTTCGCTGTAAGTTCCCCAAGCTCTCTTCCCATGACTGGTACAGAAACCGTTATGAAAAAGGAAGAAAACAAATGGTTGGAGAAATGTGTTCAAATGACTGACTTGTATTTATAGAACAAAAAGAACTGTGATATATTTTGATATGTATGAATCTGAAAGTTACTTAACTTACTGGTGTAGTTCGCTGTAAGTTCCTCAAGCTCTCTCGCCATGGCTGGTACAGAAACCGTTATGAAGAGAATGGTGGAGAAAAGAAAACAGACAAAGTCATATTCATGTATCTTTGTGCACAGTTAATGTTGCTGTACTGGATTAAATATATTTTACTCACTTGTGCCATTTGTTTGTTGGGCAGACTGTTTCATTGAATCACTGATATCTGATTGAAGACATGCACAAAAATGCACATGACTTGAAGATTAAAAGCAGTAGCAGTGATACCACACACACACACACACACACACACACACACACACACACACACACACACACACACACACACACACACACACACACACACACACACACACTGTTTGGATTTAAATAGGCAAATGCTTAAGTCTATGATTGGATCATTATTCCAGTGATTATTACTATATTGTTCCGAATATAAGACGATGGTATTTATGGCATACCCTAACTGGTAACACTTTATAATAACTTCATGCTATTAATCATTAGTTAAGCATTACTAAACAGTTAATTCATCATTTATAAAGCATTAATAGACATTAATAAGCAGTTTATAAATACAGCTATGAATGCTTTATTCTTGATTTATAAGCATATCTATATTGTGTTTAATAATTGTATTTTCATACTTTATTAATGATCAATTTATCATTTCTAAATGAAGTATAGCATTATTTACAAACCAGTTACATTATTTACCATTATTTACAAACTAGGTGTTGTCATTGATTAATAAGATCATTTAGAAAGTGTAAGTAAATGTAGTAGATTCAAGTAGTTATAAAGTGTTTAGTAGTGGCCAGTTAACTATTTTGTGAGCTCATCTAAAGTGAGGACTATTTATGCTTTGTAAAGCATTTATAAAGGAGATTTAAAGACTCAGTTATCTTCTAAACAGAAAAAGGAAACAAACACAACACAGCGATACAGAACATACAAATATTTCACAGCCTTTAAATCTCCTTTGTAAATGCTTTACTAGGCATAAATAGTCCCCACTTTAGATGAGCTCACAAAAAATATTTAACTGACCACTACTAAATGCTTTATAACTACCTGAATTAACCATGAATTACAGTAGAAATACATGTTAATAAAGCATTTATTAACACACTAAGTAACTAGTACTATATGTCTGAATAATAATATGTATTTAAACAGTTTATTAATCATTTACTTATACTTTCTAAGTGATCTTATGAACCACTGACAACTCCTAAATGACCGGTTTGTAAATAATGTAATACTTCATTTAGAAATGATAAATTGATCTTTAATAAAGTATGAAAATACAATTATTAAACACAATATAGATATGCTTATAAATCAAGAACAAAGCATTTATAGCTGTATTTATAAACTGCTTATTAATGTCTATTAATGATTTATAAATGACAAATGAACTGTTTACTAATGCTTAACTAATGATTAATAGCGTGCAGTTATTATAAAGTGTTACCAAATAACCTGTAGTTCTCATTTCCAGTAGATCTCATAATAACTGATTCCTCACCTTTGTGTGTGTGTGTGTGTGTGTGTGTACAGTGACAGATGTTGGCATGACAAAACAATTGGTGATCCGCATTACCTATCTAATCCAGGGGGTATGAATTTTTTCCCTTAAAAAAACAGCAGTTTCTCCATATATCCATATATGGATATCCAGTGCCTTTAGCTGGATGACTGCTCTGGCTACGTACTGACACACTTGCCTGTCTATTTCTTCTAATGTTATACTCTGACACGCCGTATTTTTCATCTGCTTAATGAGTTGTTTGACTCCTCTGCATTTATCACATGAGCTTAATGTTTGTATCATAACCTCTCCTCAGTTGCTGGTTCACTTGCCTGACTTTTAACCTCTCTGTTCTGGGCGGTCATTCACCATCATGAAGTCACATGGCACTGTAAACTTCCCTCTCTGTTTCTTGCTCTTCAGTGGAGTTTCTTGGGGTCAGAAATTTGATGAGACATTATTTCTGAAATCTGAACCCTTGACTTAGCACAGAATTTCTGTCAGCAAATATTCCTGAATTTTAACATGCAGTCCAGAGCGGGTCGCTTCAGTCCTGGGAGAAACACTTGTTTTATACGTATTTGGCTTATTGTTGCAGGTGTATTATTGACGTAAGAATCTAGACCCTGAATATAAGACCCCATTTTTTCAGATGTAACCTATTTCCAAGCAAAAACACTCTTATATTCGGAACAGTACGGGTATGTTTCTAGCATATTATATGTTTGGAAATAGTTCTTCTAACCCTAATTGATGGAGTGTGTAGCATTTAATTTCTTAAACAACCATGGAAGACAAATCATGGCCATTTCCCAGCATGACAATGTCAAGATTCATCAGGCTCAAATTGTGAAAGAATGGTTTTGAGGAGTATGAAGAATCATTTTCACACATTGATCGGCTCCTATGAGTCCAGACCTTAAATTCATTGAATGTCTTTGGGATGTGCTGGAGGAGACTTTACAGAGTGCTGGACTCTGGATTCATCTCTTGATGGAAATAAATGATGTGACGTTATATAAAATATACCATCTTTATGTTTTTTTCTACATTATTTTGGACATTCAATGTAAAAATATTATAATATAAAAATATATTAAAAACTTTAATGTTAATTAATCACGATTAATTACAGTAAAATGTGTAATTAATTAAATGGCACTACTCACACAGAATCCCTAGAATACAGAGACTCCCAAGAGCAAAAACAATAAAGACAATCAGAAGAACTTTAGTCCACTTAGGGAGATGAACTTCCCTCTCTCGTTCTTGCTCTTCAGTGGAGTTACCTGGGGTCAGAAGTTTGATGAGATGTTATTTCTCAAATCTGAGCCCTTGAATCAGCACAAAATTTCTGCCAGTAACTAATCCTGAATTTACATTTATAACATTTCTGCAATATATATTATGCAAAATGCATTTTCAACATGTGTGACAAGTTGCCCGAACCAGACATTTTATGAATTTTGTCCTGTTGTCCTGAGAGCTCGGTTGTAAAGTTGCAGTTGGCTCTCGTCTGAATGTTTGCCAGTGTGTTTTAATTGTGATCATTGTTACTCAAAATATATCAAATATATGTACTGAAAGTTTAGCTTGAAGAATAGAATTCACATCATAAGATCTTAAGAGTTTCAAACTGGATGTTTGAAATAAAACATATAAAACCGCTGCTAGAGAAAACAAGAGCAACTGGATATTTGATTTAAACCTTAACTAAGATCTTGTGACAACAACACCGGTGACCCCTTGCCATCATGATAGACGGGAAAAAATATATATATTACTGTTCTATTACTGCACAGCATCTTAAGAAAAGATAAACACTTATAGTCTACTTATATAGAACTTTGGTTTTAGAACTTAGGTTCCCCAAAGAACCTTTGTGTTCAGATTTTAAAAGAACATTGTGTGATGAACATTTTAATAATCAGAAAAATTTTTTCCAATATAAAGAACCT
This sequence comes from Squalius cephalus, assembly GCF_949319135.1. Taxonomy (NCBI): domain Eukaryota; kingdom Metazoa; phylum Chordata; class Actinopteri; order Cypriniformes; family Leuciscidae; genus Squalius; species Squalius cephalus. Next base: position 38,786,923 of record NC_137129.1, on the reverse strand, counting down.
TTTTGTGGAATGGAATGATTCCATGAATGTTAAAGGTTCTTAATGGAACATCAATATAAATAACATTTATTTTTAAGAGTTTACAAATGACAACCTTATACACCATTCCTACAGTGCTAAATCTTTAAAATAGAAATGAATGCATTCTGATAACATCCCGGCCTTACCTTTGTGTTGAGAGCAGTTTTCATCTGAAGAAACTGTTGAAAGTAGGAAATCAGAATTTTCAAAGACTGAATCCATTTCATGAGCCTGACAGAAGACGTATCCGCTGAGACTTGAGTGCTGCTTGAGTTTGTTGAGGATAAGGAAGTTAGATAAAATGTCATTCACATTCATACAGACAGGAAATACCGATGTTATGACTCTTAATAACAGATGCAACTAATATCTCATGTTTGAATATGACATAGTCTCTAAAATACGGTATAATCAGGAATATATGTATTTGAGTTCTCAAGAAAAATGAGGATGGTGGCAGAAGAATCACAATCTAGATATACTGTAAAGACTCTGTCTTAAAACATCATAAACTTCTATTGCTTTACTAGCCCTTATATTAAGCATAAAATCTCAAATATTCAGCAGATTTTGCTGCAGCAGACCATGAAACCTAAAATACTCATTTGACTGCCATGCAGAGTTTTGAATTCCAACACTTTTTTATTTTTTATTATATAAATGTAGTATATAAATATTATGTTTCGTAGTCAAATTTGTTTTTGGATGTGTACAATTGATTATTTTTTTACGTTTTGTTGCCTTTGACGCCACAGAGTTTGGTACTCTCTGTTTACTATCACTTAAATATCATATTAACTTCTTAAGGTTCAGGGGAAATACTCTGATCTTTCATTTATCTTTGTTTTGTAAAATCTAATGACTTCAAATATAGGCGTGTCAAAAGATTAAAATAATTTAAAACAATTTAGCAGATTTTTATGAAACACATCCAGCTACTTTTTAAGAAAAGAAAACAAAATAAGTAGTTCTCTGTAACATAATATAACATAATGGTATATAAAGACTACGGACAGATATATTCCTGCTGCATTGTTCTTTATGTTTCTACAAGGCGTTTCCCTGTTTTCATCCCTTCAGATGTCTCACACAATCATACTAATATCAGACTAGATGCAGTAATAAAACAACATTGCTAAATTACATGTAGTGATTTATTACGCTCTTTTATCATTCAAGAAACTTACAAATTATGAACTTCACAAGCAATGTATCATATCTACTGCTTTATTGCTAAATGAATACTGTAATGTGCGCTAGAGCTATTTTTAGAAGCCATGGCATAGGTTTGTGTAAAAAAACAACAACAACAAAAAAAATGCATTTTATCACAGCTAATAATCTGATGAATTTTCATTTTTAAAACATTCACAAGTCTGTTCTGTCGGTTTGTATTTCTCTCTTCTTCTCTCCACAAGAGGTCAGTAATGCTAAGAAAGGGAACCCTTTTAGGACAATACTGTCATGTATTTGTCTCTTGTTTTGTGTGCAAACACATGGTCGGTTGTTTTGACTATGTGTTTGCATTGTCTTGTGTTTTGCCTCGTTTCCATGTTAATGTTGTATTAGTGTCACCTGTGATTGAGATCATATGTCCTTACCATGTCCCTTGTTTCCTCGTTAGTGTTGATGTTCATCAGTGTCACCTGTACCTTTGTAATTATGTGTTCTATGTAAGCTCCCAGTGTTTGTTCCTCAGTGCTGGTTTGTCTTGTTAACATTCGGTTCTGTGAGTATTGTGGGCTGTCTGTGAAAGTTCCAGTTCCGTTTTATTGTCAAGTCTAGTTATTGTTTGTTTGCCCCATCGTGGGTCTTTGTTTCCAGTTGTAAATAAACCGTGTTTTGTGAAAGTTACTGTCTGCGCTTGGGTTCTATTTAGCGTAACGTGACAAATACAAGACTGATCACTCTGTCAGGGTTTATTTTACAATAACAGAATCTCTGCACTGCTCTCTAAAATACTTTATTCTGATTGGTCATTCGCAACATTCCTCAGTCTGAAATGTCATGATAATTACTTCAACAATGTACAGACCACTCTCTTAGTCTCGACTCTCACATAGCTGTCTATAATGTACATTGAGCCAATTGTTAACACAAAATAAACTCCCTCAGGATGATATAAGACTAATTTTTCATCATCCTGTTTATTTTTAGATAACATCCGACTTGATGTACATAATCCCTTACATATTATTATTAACAAGGCACCATGAGGTGGTGAGCAGAACCTCACTGAGATGGCTGAATTTTTCAGCTCACTCAAGTGTACATACTTTTAAATGTATCAAAATTATGCTATTCTACTATTTTGTAAAACATTTTACTGAGAAAAACCAACGATTTAGTGTACCTTGAGAACTAAAACAAATATTCAAACCGCCAAACTTTTTCATTATGCTTCTACATCTACCATCAATTATTTAATTATTGATCTGACTTGCCTGTTCTGATTGGCTGGTTATGGTCACCAGATCGGCTCCTTTTGAAACACAGACATCTCGACTGTTCGACCAGTTCAGTTTATCAGAGCTGAATAAATACAGCTTTCCACGACAAGCAATCCAGCCATTCACAGAGAGATTACAAGACTGAGCTGTGAAAGATGAATAAAGTGTGATTAAACCTTCCATTATTTAGATCAAGTTAATCAAACTGGTTTCAGCTTGTAAACTGACACTCACCATCGTAAAAGGACAGCCATTCTCTAAGTGTGTCGTATCTGGCTGTAAGATCATTAAACTCTTTCTTCATGGCTGGTGAAAAGACAATTAAATAGTAAAGGAGAAACAAGAAGCCATTTAGAAATATGAATTCAAAAGACAGAGGCATTTTAAATGCCAAATTATAAATGTCAAACGATTTTAAGTTTGCTTCTGTTAATGAAATGTTACAAATGTCCTTTCCCATTTATGATATTCTCACCTGTGCTGTTGATCTCTTGAGCCGCCAGTTTCTTTGAAACCATGATGTGCTGCTCATTCAGTGATTCAAAATCGGCGAGCTTATGATTATCTGATTACAGTAATAATGTAACATCCAATATTTGCAAGTTAAGTCATTACTTTTTCCTTTAAATAATCCTATATATTATACTGATATTTACTTTTCTCTTTTTCCAGCTGAAAATAGCCTACCAAAAGGACTTTTCGGACTCAGTCAGCCCATTATTGTTTGAGGAAAAGTAAACAGACGGACAGCTGCAAAGGCAAATTTATTCGCAATGGTATGTGTTAGTTTTAACCCTAAATCAAACATTTTATCAAGTTGTTTCTTAAAGGGATAGTTCACTTTGAAATTAAATTTTGGTATGTTTTAGCTTACCTCAAGGGCATCCAAGATGTAGGTGTCTTTTTTTCTGCAGTAGTTTCAATTTTGATATTTTTAGGTCAAACTGTTCTTGTCTGTCAGTCATTTAATGCAGGTCTGTGGTCACTGTCTCAAAGAGCAAGCAAAGAGTCCAAATTAAAACAATTCCCCATCGTCCAAATTAAACAATTCCCCATCGTAAGTACACATTGATGGCCTAAGACACGAAACGAGCGGTTTGTGTGAGAAAACGAACAGTATTTATATCGTTGTTACCTCTTGAACACAGCCGCGTCCAAATGATCTGAGGGCGCGGGCGGGTATAGTATATACACTAGATTTACGGTTTCGTTCCAATGAACTGCAGTAGCCAAGGCGACATCTAGTGTATATATCTATACCCGCCCGCGCCCTCAGATCATTTGAACGCGGCTGTGTTCAAGAGGTAACAACGATATAAATACTGTTCGTTTTCTCACACAAACCGCTCGTTTCGTGTCTTAGGCCATCAATGTGTACTTACGATGGGGAATTGTTTAATTTGGACGATGGGGAATTGTTTTAATTTGGACTCTTTGCTTGCTCTTTGAGGTGGTGACCACAGACCTGCATTATTTGACTGACAGACAAGAACGGTTTGACCTAAAAATATCAAAATTGAAACTACTGTGGAAAAAAAGACACCTACATCTTGGATGCCCTTGAGGTAAGCTAAAACATACCAAAATTTAATTTCAAAGTGAACTATCCCTTTAACATTAGTTTTATTCTCGTGCACGCACTAAAACACAGACAGTTCCGTTCGATGGTGTAAGAATGAACGTGCAGAACTGGAATAAAACCATCTCTGCGGGCTTCAAATCTACTGCACAACTGCTGATGTAAGACGCAATTACATCACATAGTCTCACATTACGCTGCGGATTTAAATGTGACGCATGAATTACAATTATTTTAATACATATTACGTTGTTACTATTCATGCAATTAACGTTTCTGAATTTATTTGACATTTTAACTTGTGTAATTTTTGAGGATAATTTTAAATAATTCGTTTAAAAATTCATCATATTTTGACAGTCCATGGGGCTGCAGTCCACATTTCAAAGTCCAAGGGGTCATTAAACCCTAATGTCAGTCTGTCATTCTGTCAGTGATGGCAAAATAAGGCTTCCTGAACCACTGAGACCTCGCAGCCCATTGCTTCAGCCAAAGGTTAATAGACTATGTGCACGTTAGCATATGCTACTAGTGATGGCAAAATTAGGCTTCCTGAACCACTGAGACCTCGCAGCCCATTGCTTCAGCCAAAGGTTCATTACTCGAAGCTTCATTCAGCATTGCTCACTAGTGACACCTAGCTACTGTGCAAAGAAATAGCAGACACATTAATTCATTCTGAACCAGTGAATATTAATATTTATTTGTAATGTAAATATACAAATAAATATTTATATTTATTTGTATATTTATATTTAAATTTATATTTTATAAAAATATTTTTATAAATAAAAATATTTATTTTTTTATTTTGTACTCACTGTTGATGTCTGTAACCTTTCATTTGCAATAATAAAAAGACATGATCAGACATTTGTCCATTATTGTGTATAATATAAAGTATGTATCTTTCTCTGTCTGAATTTACTTGTGCCGAGTCACACACATAGTTAATTAATTATTCATAAATTGTTTGGATAGTGACAGTATGAACAACAATAGTGGCACTGTGTTGAGTGCAGTGCTTATGTTAGAGGGAGTGTAATAAAGTACATTTATTCATTTAGCAGATTATAGATAACAGATTAAAGTAAACTGCATCAGAATAGTCCGGAAGGAAGGATTACAATAGATTTTTTATTGAGAAACAGAATTATTTCAAGTGTGTTGGGGTTTAGACGATTCCTCTTCTTGGACAAAATTTCTCTAGCCTTGGAAAACATCCTTTCACAAGGAACAGAGGATGCAGGGGAACGTAAAAATGGCAGTGGTACAAATGAGGACACTGATGCTTCTGTTGAGCCCAGACAGGGGAGGATTCCCTCTTTCTTGCTGGTTCCATTACCAGGAAAAAGGAAGAGTCACAAAAAGCAAACAATTCCAAAAGGGCAATCCAAATCAAAAAGCAGTCCAGTCCAGATGCAAAAATCCAGAGCAATCCAAATAATCTTATCTAATTAATATAACAAGACTATAATATAACGAGGCCTACTATAATAATAATAATATAACTATTCTAACCTGATAATGTAATAATATACAGCCCTCACATATGACACAATAACGACACTGACACTGACAATGATAGTTTTCTAACTCTCTGACTCTCGGACACTACTACAACTGCTTCTACTACTCCTGACAACACCCACAAGGTGGCGCGAGTTTCGAACCGCATTTTATCCGGAAGCGACACTCAGACCGAACCGATGACGTATCCACACAAACCGAGGCCTCGTTTGTCATTAGTCACGTGATTTTCACGTTAACAACACAAGCCTCGAATCGCGGCTTCATCTGGCACGCCCACTTTTTCTCGACACACGCTCCGACGCCTCGCTTCAAATGTCACATCACTATATGCTACTTCCGGCTGCAAAACCGATAGGGGGTGTCTAGTTTCCGGTAGCCTGATGGACGACGTAGAGGATGTATATTTCTCCAGATGTCTTGGGCATTTGCCGAATATTACAGTCGATGATGTTCATCGACTGGTTAGTGATTTTTCTCCAGCTCCCCAGAGCAAGAGAGAGAAGGGGTTTAAATATTACATCTCTCAGTATTTGCATAATTTTGAAGGTAAGTCACAACAACATCCATGCTACGTGCTCAAGCTATGCTATCTGGTAACTGTTATGTTATCTCTCTATACATTATAAAAGTCAAAATCACGCGTTAGTGCATTTTCCCGAACAGTTTGTGTTAGCCATTGTTTTGTTTATGATGTCCGGAGGCTATGTTGTTGACAACCACTCCTACACATGTCATACAGGGAGTAAAGGTATCCGACGTTGGTTCGTTCGTTATCAAGTTAGGCTGTTTTCACACATATTTCTAGACAGGTCTCCCTTGCAAAATAGGTTCTAACCCCAAGGGCTTCTCCTGGTTAAAGGGTATAATATAATAATAATAATAATAATAATAATAAATAATTAGTAGCCTAAAAACTTCCATCTAGTTGTCATGGATACGCAACGCTCCACTCTGTAAAGCGACTGCTTGGGTGCGGTGACAAAAAGCAGATGTGAAATATTGTTTACTTTTCACAATGCAGCAGCGCCTGGCTCCACCCAAATATGTGTGAAAACTGTGTTGATTGACTTGACTATGAACAAACGAACATAGTTTTAGATAAATGGATTTAGATAGCTTAAGCTTTAGATAGCTTGACAACAATACGTTCCTATTACAGTTGCTAATTATTATACTTACCAACTAACTTGCATGTTATTCTATTACTAACTTGCTAATATTGTTATTTTTCTGCAGTGTCTGAGAAAGATCAGGGCTCAGGAGAGGTGGTTGTCAGGGCAGAGTGCTTCAGGTCCATGAGGAAAGCTGAGAAACCTCACAAGCTCAGAGTATGGTTACAAGCAGCAGTGTGAAATTGTGTTCAGTGTACAAATCCTAGGAGGCCTAATGTTGGGTAGGGTATTGTTAGGCTGTAGGGTATTGATGGACGTAGGGTATTGTTATTTTTTATAGGATCATGTCAGGCTGTCAAGGGGGTGTTCAGACAGGCTTTTTTTTTAAGAAATGAGTAATACTGTCAAGGGATATGCATTGATTACATTAAATACATTGATATGTTTTACTCAATAGGTTGTCCTAAAAGATTTGCAGCCTGTGCAACTTCTGCACTTCTGCTGCACCTGCAAGGCTGGGAAAGCTTTATGCAACCATTGTGTAGCTCTTCTGTTTCAATCTGCACACTATTCGCAATTGAAACTCCAAGTTGTTCCCCCAATATTAAGCTGCACTGAAGGTGAACAACAGTGGCATAAGCCTAGAGTTATGGTGAGTTCAATCAATCAAACTTTATTTATAAAGCGCTTTTCATAAATACATTGTACCTGCTTTACAGTGGATTAAAAACAATCCTACTTGCCTACATTCTCTATTTATTTTTCACTATATTGACATAGGGGATAAAGCCGGGCCCTGTTGACAAGATGGCTGTGATCTCAGCCAAACCGAAAACAAGACAGACCACAGAGGGAGTGCGGTAAGTGCTCCATTTATGGGATTTCAGAAAACAACATTCCATTGGACAATAGCATTTAAAACCAGTGGGGGGAAACTGAAATTATTATTGTTACAAGGTAGGTTCTATGTGTTTTACATCTAGTGAGTTATAGGTCCAACCAATTTCATAAATGAATGATGCCACTTAAAATGTGTCAAATCCTTCTGCAGGTGTCTTTCAAGTTGGCCAAAGCAGGCACACCTTAAATCATGAAATTCAATTTTATTATTAATTCTGATGACCTGTCACTGTACTGGTTATTGTATTCTATTTCCAGAATGCTCTTCCCCTCAAGCAAAATGTATTACTCTGTTGCAGATTGTGTGTGTGTGTGTGTGTGTGTGTGTGTGTGTGTGTGTGTGTGTGTGTGTGTGTGTGTGTGTATATGTGTGTGTGTGTGCATACAGGAGTAAACTGTACAAAGGCCTTCATGGGGAACTTCCTGACCTCTGTTCTTCGGGTGTCTGAGGTGTACAAAGATTTTGCTGATGCTGACCGCCCTATGATCTGCAGCATGGGAATAAGTGAGGATATCCCACTTGTGGACTCACTGTTCGGCAAGGTGCAACATGGAAGTCCACTTTCTTATCAGCAACCTGCCAAAGAGAAAGCAAAGACTCTCCATGATGCTCCACCTCCTCCATCATTGCCACTGCAAGGCTACAGACTTGAACCATCAGAGTGTATGTTTGTCTGTTCCAGGAAGCAACAGCTGCACATGAAAAGTCTCGAGGTTACCCTGGAATTGGCCCAGAAGATTGAATGTGCTACGCGAGAGCAGTTTGTGTGCCGATTGGTACAATGTACGGAAACCACGGGTGACTGCATCTCGTTTTAGAGAGATCTGCCATGTGGGCAAGGCCTCTGAAGAGGGACTTGCTGAACGCATTCTAAGAGGTGCTCATCAGACAGGGCCTATGAAGAGGGGTTTGGAGTTGGAGGTAGATGCGATCTGGGAATATTGCCAGATAAAACGTGTGAACCACTACAAATGTGGGTTTGTGGTACAACCGGATACACCATGGATTGGTGCCTCACCAGATGGGGTTGTTTTTGACCCCTTGGAGCAGCCTCAGTTTGGCCTTGTGGAAATAAAATGTCCAAACATTCCAAATTATGAATTATAAATGTTAATTTGTGCCTTTGTATGCATTGTTATTGAAGGGCAGTGACACTTTCATGTTAACCATTTATGAAATTGAAGTTTGTCAAATACAGTTCATTTGAAATCTATTATGTGTTTTTGCTTTCTGAAGAACAGAGAAATGGTCTTTGCATTTTTACAAAATCTATCAAATCAAATCAAATCAATTTATTTATATAGCACCTTACAACAATGCTCAGGTTGACCAAAGTGCTTTACAACTGTGAAACCCACAAAAACAGATAATACAGAACAATACAGAGCAAGAATCACACACACACACATATATATATATATATATATATATGTGTGTGTGTGTGTATATATAGATAAAAAAACACCATATAATAACTAAATTATTAAAATATAAAACACCTTAAGATAAAATATGAAAGTGCTAAAAAAAAATCAAAAAGCCAGTTTAAACTAGATGTACCGCATGTCGGTACAAAATATGACTGCCGCTCTGGCCTGCACTGGCTTTCCACAAAAATAAATGACGTGGAGCAATTTGGCTGTATTGCGTGTTTATGTATATACCTAAAAAAAGTAGTAGTATGTGCATGTCTGTGTGTGTGTTTGTGTATGTGTGTGTCTGTGCGTGTATGTATGCGTGCGTACATGTGTGTGCGCGTGTGTGTTTGTGTGTGTGTGTCTGTGCATGTGGATTTGTATGTGTGTGTATGGGTGTGTGTCTGTGCGTGTGGATGTCAGTGTGTGTGCATGCTTGCGTTTGTTTGTATTCCTGCATGTGTGTGTGTGACAGTTAGGGTTGCCAACTTCAGAAAAGGAAAATGCGGGACAATCATGGTTATTTATAGGAAAATGAGGGACACTCAAAATATTTGTACTGTATCACACAGTGTACGTCATTTCATTGTCTGCAGTTAAGTTTGTGTTTAAAAGGTTATCAGACATAAACACATTTGTATTGCTTAACCTATTTATGTATTTAATTCTAAAAATAATTTTAATGTCATACATGAAAAAAGTCACATTACAAACAAACCATAGTTCAAAATAACAGCATTTATCTAAAATAGAAAGCTTTTTTAACATTATACACTAGGCTTACAGTTCAAAAGTTTGGGGTTAGTAAGATTATTTTTTGGGAAAAAAAATAAAGAAAGTAATTGCCTACTTTTATTCAGCAAGGATGCATTACATTAATCAAAAGTGACAGTTAAGATAATGTTACAAAAGCTTTCTATGTACTTTCTAAAAGCTTTAAAACATTAATAATAATCAGAAATGTTTTTTGAGCATATTATTCCCTCAGGTAGATTACATGTTTTCTTGCGTGGCTGGATGTTAGACTCATGAACAATAATCACGTTGTTTGCATTTGCCAAAATTGATTAGCCGAAATCAAAACGTGGACAGTGAAAGGAAATTACCGTTAGCGCGAGACGAGTCCGGCTTGAAGCGGAAGAGACCAGACGGCAGAGGATGTTTGCAAATCAAACAATGATTTGTCTCAAAACAGTGATTAAAAAAAGCTGTGATTGGATGATGACAGGTGTCGGTGATCATTCTCAAGTGTCGTGGTCAGCACTGCTGCTGTTGCTGTTGTATCAGTCAGTGGTTTATCAGCTTCTCAAAAAACGGGACACGGGAGGTCACGCACGGGACAAATAAATTAGGCCCAAAATACGGGACGTCCCGCCTAATTCGGGACAGTTGGCAACCTAGTGACAGTATCATCCTAAACCAGCAACCCTTCGCTCAACACCACCATCTACAGGCCGATGAGTGTACAGTCACTAAATGTGCACATAAATGAATTTATTTTATACCCCCCCATGGATGAAATTCTACGAAATTTAGCATACCCCCAGAGGATGTCAAGTTAATCATACACATGAAATATGGTGCAGTTCTGAACATCTCAACTGAAGATAGGGGCGATTAAAGCAGAATAATATTGCATTTTCATTTTTTATGGGAGGGGCGCAAATCACAAATGAGTGATTATGGGCTAGGTTGATGTGGGCTCTTAAAAGCAACATACCATAAAAATTTCTTCATCCTCGGTGCCACGGTTCAGGTAGTTATTTAGGAAAAACTGCATTTTTTGGGTTTGGGGTGGCCCAGCGCGGGGGGGGGGGGGGGGGGGGAGGTGTAGCCCCCGGGGACCAAACGAAATTCTGTAAAAGTCTAGTGGGGCTACATGCCCACCAAATTTCATGTTCCCCTGTATTTCGGTGTCCCTGGTATCGTTGACGAAAAAATTCAGTAGATGACGGAAAAAAAAAAAAAAAACTTTGACAATCGATTATGGGCTAGGTTGATGTGGGCCCTTAAGACCAACATACCATAAAAATTTCTTCATCCTCGGTGCCACGGTTCAGGTAGTTATTTAGGAAAAACTGCATTTTTTGGGTTTGGGGGGGCCCAGCGTGGGGGGGGAGTGGCCCCCGGGGACCAAACTAAATTTTTCCGTAAAAGTCTAGTGGGGCTACATGCCCACCAAATTTCATGTTCCCCGGTGTTTTGGTGTCCCTGGTATCGTTGACGAAAAAATTCAGTAGATGACGAAAAAAAAAATAAAAAAAATTGACAATCGATTATGGGCTAGGTTGATGTGGGCCCTTAAGACCAACATACCATAAAAATTTCTTCATCCTCGGTGCCACGGCTCAGGTAGTTATTTAGGAAAAACTGCATTTTTTGGGTTTGGGGGGGGCCCAGCACGGGGGGGGGGGAGTGGCCCCCGGGGACCAAACAAAATTTTTCCGTAAAAGTCTAGTGGGGCTACATGCCCACCAAATTTCATGTTCCCCGGTGTTTCGGTGTCCCTGGTATTGTTGACGAAAAATTCAGTAGATGACGAAAAAAAAAAAAAAAAAACTTTGACAATCCCTATATGACCGCGGCGGTCATAATAAATGGGTCTTCTAAAAAAAATCTATCACAGTCAACAGGAAGCACACAGAACAAAGCTGTAGACAACACTGTAAAAGTAAAGCAGTTTTATTTGCAGAGTAACAGCAAATCATTTCCAAAACTGTATGGAGTATTGTTAAACATCCTGTGATGTGTTATTGACCTTTATTTTGCCAGGAGAGTGTGGTGTCAAAGTTCATTATAGAATGGATTAGGAAATCCGGCCACCAGAAAATCAGACCATCCATTTCTTGACCAGGGGTAGGGGTTTGGCACCTCATTTCTGTGCAGTCAAGGATGACCTGGGTGTTTTCATAAGTCCCATGGAAATCTGTGGGGCAGTTTGCTCTCACTGATCCGCTTGTCATCCATATCGAGAGAGATCCAAGTAAAGTATATAGAAAGTTGGACCACGTCACAACTATTCGACTCACTGTAGCTCTGTGGATGTTGAACTTGTGAGCAAGGTCCCTTTGTGTACAGCCGGTTGATAGATAGTTAAGGAAGAGGAAGAGCTCGTCAATTGGCAGCAATTTCTGGGGAAAATAGTTACCGTATTATTAATAGATAGAAACACTATACAACAAAGATAAAATACACAAACTAAGGTGATTAAAATATGCAGTGCATGTGGGGGTGTATGTAATCTAAAAATTGGAAACTTTCATCAATGATTTAACTGGTGGTAAAGAGTAAGCTGCCTATAGCAGGCCAGCGTGGAGCTGAGCAGCCAAAGGAGCAGAGCAACAAAAGCAGGTAGTCACTTGCACAGACAACAAGAGTGCCAGAGCAAGCAAAAAACAAAACACAGCTAACAGTGCAAAATGTGTAATTCACATGGACCAAGCTGGCAGTATATGTTTATTGTAGAACTTACTGTTGATCTGTTCATAGGGCTCTCAGTGGATGTACTGGTGGAAAGGTTCTTCTGACCACTGGTGACTCTCACCATTCTGCTCGTTGCCTCTTGGATTAGATTCCAAAAGGCCATGAAATGCTCATATGATGGAAATCTGCATACAAACAGCACATATCATATAGTTTTTCTATTGATGGCATTCAGATTACATCAAAACATTCTCAAGTTGTGAACATGGAATCTAGCGTTGTTTTCTCTAGATCTGTTAATTATATTTCCTTCATTATATTTTATTCTTCTTTACTGAAACACACAAAGTCACAATCCACACACATCAGACACTCACCACACACGCATTGTATGGAACCGCAAAAATCTAGCCAACTAGCCAAACTATTATACAGCTATCGTGAAACTTTAAAGCTAATCAAATCACCGCCTGCTGCTGATAAGCTTTTTATTGCCTCGTCAGCGGAGATGAGGCTGACTTTGTTGTAAGGGATAGATCTGTCCCGTGACATGTATGTATATATTCATAAAATATGTATTATTTACAGAACAAAGAAAAGAAAATACACCAAATGTGATGGTGTGAAATCTCTGATTTCTTACCTGGTATAGTACCGAAAGTCATCAGGTGATGTGGCAAACCGCTGCAACCCAAATCTCTCCAAATGATGTGACTCGAGCTGCCTTGTGAGCTCCTCGATCTGCCTTGACATGTTCTCAAATTTCATCCGGTCGACCACGATGAAAGAGCTGGCTGTGTAATCGTGGTCTTTCATCAGGGGTGTCGGAGCCAACTCAGCACAACCAGAGACAGGTGTGTTTTCATCCACCTCAGTCACCATGTCCATGGTGGAGTCATCCTCTGGAGCGCGGTCCAAAACCTGGATTGCTCGAGGACGGCGCTCCCACACTCCGGGTCGCTGGGGTTTTTTAGTGTAATTATTCTAACCGAACAAGGATGGAACTGCCTTAGGTCGAAGACACCGCTTTCCAGAAGAAGATATTACTATCTCTTCTTGCTCAAAGTGCCGACTGCACACTCTGGAGTTGGTGGTGGGGGTGAAACCTTCCCTTCTGATTTTAACAAGCCACTGGGCGCGTAAATTAAGTTCCTTTGGGAAACTATGGAAGATCAAGGTTGTGTTGAATCTCCCCCCGGCGGTACATAGTGGCACGCAGCAATGGTGGTTATTACCACCGACTGCCCTTTGAAAAGTGAATCGTTTTTTTTTATGTTTTAGGTCCAATGCGAACGATTAAACTAACTTAACGCCGGTCCACTGATGTAAACAAGGCGGCAACCGGAAACGAAGTACCCCATTTCCGCCCTCAAACCGGAAGTTAGCATTTTTCTTGTGCACAGGGTCAATTACTCGAAGCTACACAAATAGCCACCTGCGCTGTCTGGTCCACCCTAGCCATCTGAACTGCCAGCTCCGCCCTGGCCACCTGCACTGCCTGGTCCGCCCTGACTGCCTGCACTGCCTAGTCCGCCCTGGCCTCCTGCACAGCCTGCACAGCCTGCTCAGCCTGCTCTGCCCTGGCCACCTGAACTGCCTGCTCCGCCCTGGCTGCCTGCACAGCCTGCTCTGCCCTGGCCACCTGAACTGCCTGCTCCGCCCTGGCCACCTGAACTGCCTGCTCCGCCCTGGCCGCCTGCACAGCCTGTTCTGCCCTGGCCACCTGAACTGCCTGCTCCGCCCTGGCTGCCTGCACAGCCTGGTCCACCCTGGCCACCTGAACTGCCTGCTCCGCCCTGCACTGCCTGGTCCGCCCTGACTGCCTGCACTGCCTGGTCCGCCCTGGCCTCCTGCACAGCCTGCTCTGCCCTGGCCACCTGAACTGCCTGCTCCGCCCTGGCTGCCTGCACTGCCTGCTCCGCCCTGGCTGCCTGCACAGCCTGGTCCACCCTGGCCACCTGAACTGCCTGCTCCGCCCTGGCCGCCTGCGCTGCCTGGTCCGCCCTGGCTGCCTGCACTGCCTGGTCCACCCTGGCCGCCTGCACAGCCTGCTCTGCCCTGGCCACCTGAACTGCCTGCTCCGCCCTGGCCACCTGCACAGCCTGCTCTGCCCTGGCCACCTGAACTGCCTGGTCCACCCTGGCCGCCTGCACTGCCTTTTCTCCCCCGGCCGCCTGCACCGCCTGCTTCACCCTGGCCTCCCGTCCTGCTGCAGTCTCCAGGCTTTCTTCCGCTCCATGGGCCTGGCCCTCCATCCCTCCCCCGGGTTGGCCTCCGCTCCACCACCCTTCCTTGACTGTTTCCTGAGGAGCATCTGGAATCCGCTCCTTAAGTGGGGGGCTCTGTTATGATTTCTGACTTATGTTCCCCTTGTCTTGTGTGGACTTTTGACATTTCCTGTCCAGTACCATGTTTTGTCCCTTGTAGTTTTTCTTGGTTATTAGGCTCCCAGGTGTTTCTGATTAGCCACGCCCCTTTGTTATCTTGTTTAGCTTTTTAGTCTCTGTATTTAAACCATGTGTCTTGTTTCAGTGTTTGTGGGTTCTTGACTTTGTAATGTTGTTTGTTCTGTTCCTGAATCCTGTTCCCTGTTACTTAGTCTAAGTCTGTCTGTCTAGTTTTGAGTTGATCTAATAAAGCTGTTGCACGTGGATCCTGCTTCCTCCTTTGATTCAACCCTGCATCGTTACACAAGTATTCAGAGTTTACTTCTGCCTAGTAACAGAAGGGTTTTCTGAATAATGCATATGAAGAACAAATCATATTGAATTATGCATATGAGGAACCAACCATATTGTAGGAAAATTCTGTAATGTATCATGTCACCTTTGCCATGCTCCTATTCTATAAAAAACTGATGTATTATTTTGCTGGTGGTATTCTCTCTGAAATTAGTCTGAGATCATCCAGCCTTGATTAAAGCATATTCTAAACATTGTCTGACTCTGGAGTCTGTCAAGTTAATGCTGTGAAGCAGGTTAGTGGGACACTAGAGATCTTAAATACATTTAAGTGTATAAATATTATTAAGTGTTGACTGTAGACACTTGGGTGTTGAGACTGGAGACGTCCCAGGTAAACTTAAGTCAGGTGCGTAGGGGGAAATCTACCACAATAGCCATTAAAGAGACCACCCACCATTTCTCCAGTGTAACCCCAGCAAACGCATTTAAGTTGTGGCAACGTCTGTGGTACATTGCATTTCTACTATGGTAACGTCGCAGTCTACGTGCTAGCAACATTGTAACAATGTAAGGCGCGACAGGGCTGTAGCAACGTTGTTGCTGTTGGAATGACCTCCCTAGCTGCTGAGTCTTTAGCCATCTTCAATAAACTGCTGAAGACGCATCTTTAATGGCAACGTTTGAACCGTTAATACTGACACTTACTATTCTATACCTATTTAGACTGGTTACAGCACTTGCAGCACCCTTTGTTGATTTGACTGCTTCTATTGTTCTCAGTTGTAAGTCACTTTGAATAAAAGTGTCTGCTAAATGATTAAATGTTAATGCCACCATCCTCATTCTTCCCTCTTGGAGTACCTAAATACATATAATTATACTTTATTTCAGAGACTATAGCATTATATTCAAAGATGAAATATTAGCAGCTACATTCAGACTCATAATTTCATTATTTCCTGTCTGTATAAATGTGAATGATATTTTAGGTGACTTCCTTATACTCAAACTCAAGCAGCACTCAAGTCTCAGTGGAAACGTCTTCTGTCAGGCTCATGAAATGGATTCAATCTATGAAAATTCTGGTTTCATACTTTCAACAGTTGCTTCAGATGAAAATTGCTCTCAACACAATGGTAAGACTGGGATGTTTTATCAGTGTGCATTCACTTCTATGTTAATGATTTAGCACTGTAGTAATGGTGTGTATGGTTTTCACTTGTAAACTCTTAAAAATAAATGTTATTTAGTGGCATTGATGGTTCCATTAAGAACCTCTGACATTCATGGAATCATTCCATTCCACAAAAGATTATTTATATTGGAAAAGGGTTCTTCAGATTATTAAAAAATGTTCTTTACACTAAGAAAAAAAAAAAATATTTTAAGAACTGTACACAAAGGTTCTTTGGGGAACCAATAATGGTTCTATGGCATCACTATGAAAACCACCTTTTGGAGCATATATTTTGAAGTGTATGTTCATTCAACAATAACACATTTGGCAGATGCTTTTGTCCACAGTGGCTTATATCAGAGCTCGAAGTGGGGCGGTACTCACCGGTACACAGTACCGGCACTTCTACATCATACGCCCGTTTCACATTTACTCCGTTTACAGTGCGTATGCGGTGAATAGTTTTTCCGCACCCATGTTGAAGGTCCCATGACATGAAATTTTCACTTTCTGGTTTTTTTTTAACATTAATATGAGTTCCCCTAGCCTGTATATGGTCCCCAAGTTTCTAGAAATTTTAATCGGTGTAAATCGAGCTTTTGCTATCTTTCTCTGCCTTTGAGAAAATGGAAGCTCAACCGGGCTGATCTGAATCTCCTCCTTATGACGTTATAAGGAGAAATGTTACCTCCCCGCGCAGAGAATATTTTCCGCCCATGAGAAAATGAGCTAGGAAGTAGGAACGCGCGTGCGCGCGATTTTAGTTTGTCCACGAGAGATATCATGGCTTTTGAGCGAGCGAAGCATAATAATTGCTCAATAATTGGATGTACAAATGAATACCGAAGGGTCAATACAGAACTGGGCTTGCTGAACGTCTGAAACTAAAGTCTGGATCAGTACCAAGTTACAACTCTCTTTGGCTCAGCTACACACCTCGGACAAGTAAGTCAACTAATGATAAGTGTGTTGCTTTATTGTTTATGGTTACCTAGCTTGTTACACATAGAATGTGGCTGTAACATTAGCTATGCAGCTATGCAGTTACTTGCGCTAATGTAAAGGTAGACAGCATCAAGTATGTGTGTGAATACACACACTGTAACGCGAGTGTTGTACACTTCTTTGTTATTTGGATAACCGTTTTCCTGTTGGTTATATGGCGCCCGCGATATCCGTATTTCAAGATCGCAGAGCTTGATGTAATTGTAATAAGATAAATTACAGACGTTACAGATCTCTCATGAAAAGGCAACAGTAGGTTAGCTTTAGCTACATGATAATAACTGTAAACCATCCGAATAAAGTACCGTATCCAGACATAATATTTTAAACTAACCATTCAGAAACGTCCTGCTGGAGCCGCTGAATTGCAAGTTCTTCATCCGTTGCTTCTCCATCTGGATCAGATTCTGGGTCAAACTGAAATGCTTGAACGACTGCGTGTCTTCGTGCCATTGCAATATATCCAACATAAACATGCATGGAACCGTTGCCGCAAGATGGTCAAGGCCACACCCACCCTCCACCTTGCGCCGCCTTTCTCCTCCTCATTAGTATTTAAAGCTATAGACTCCGAAACGGCCCGTCTGAAGGAAGCTCATTCTGGGACTGGCTTGTAGTGGCTATAATTCTGCACCGAGGCTGAATTTTTGGAAAGAGATTTCAGATACAGTACTAGGGACCACTAAGGCCTATATTAAAGCCTACAAAAAGTAGCATGTCATGGGACCTTTAACAGGTTAGATCTTTCACACTGCACGCGGATGCGGTCCGGCGATCCGTTCCAGGTGCAGTGCGTATACAGTAGTGCAGCGATCGTTTCCGCACTGAGTCTATTTTTGCTGTGCTGCAAACGCTGAATTAAAGTGACAGCGCATGGTTCGTGGTCAAAATGAACACAGATTGACATGAAAATGTAGTAATTTCATCATAAATGCATTTAATTAAATAAAATGTAGTAGCCTAATCGCAACATTTACATTTAGTCATTTAGCAGACGCTTTTATCCAAAGCGACTTACAAAGTAGGACTAGATTAAGCGAGTCATCATGAAGAGGCAAAAAACAAAAAGCAGCGCAAGAAGTGCTCAAGATACAACGTTCAGGCATTATTCAGAGTAGCATAAGCCCGATAAGTGAGGTTTAGAGGGAAAGGGGAGGTTTTTTTTTTTTTTTTTTTTTTATGAGGTTAAGTGCTCCCGGAAGAGATGGGTTTTCAGATGTTTTTTGAAGGTTGTCAGGGATTCTGCATTCCGGATGAGGGTGGGGAGAGCGTTCCACCAGCATGGAACTGTGAATGAGAATGTTCTAGAAAGTGATTTGTTAAAACATAAATGCATTTAATTAAATACTACTATTTTTCACAGTCATATACACAGTCATATAAACTACAATTTACTTCAACAAGGCGACAGAACAACACTCGTCTCATTCATGGAGGTGGAAAAACAAGTTGTGACATGCAAGATTTATTGTATAAAGATTTAAATTATGCAAAAGAAAGGGTATAAGTCTGCTGTTTTTGTCAATTTTAAGTTTTAAAGGGGGGGTGAAATGCTCATTTCCACTAAATCTCCTGTTAATCTTGAGTACCTATAGAGTAGTATTGCATCCTTCATATCTCAAAAAAGTCTTTAGTTTTATTATATTTATAAAAGAAAGATAGGCTGTACTGAGTCTTTCCGGAAAAAAACGAGCGTCTGGAGGCGGGCCGTGTGGGCTAAAGCTGTGCTAACCGAGCTAACAACACACAGAGACATTTGAAGCAATTTTACTCACCGCCTGCGACCGCGAACCTTTATCATTGTGACTGCTCGATCCTTAAGCATTAGACGATCTGCAAATCCGTCGATCTGGGCTTTGTTTATAAAACAATCATCGTCGAAATGCAGGGAACAAACAGTCTTGCACAAAAACAAACAGTCTCTGAAAAAACAAACTCCATCCACTGGTCCCTTAGCGCTGGGTTCTTTAGGAATCTGTGCAGGGTTGTCTTGCCCTGGCAACCAAAAACCCACTTCTTTGGTGACATTGACTTCCCTAAAGCCTCAGCCAAGCATAGCGCTTTGATGGGCGTACTGCTTTCGCTCTCTTCTCTCTCTGTCTGGTCTACGAGTGCGCGCGCGCCCGCGGAGAAGTGCCCTTAGGACCCGTGTAAGGAAATTCCACTACATCTGACGTCACACATGCCCATACTCGAAAAAAACTTTCCGAAACTTGTGACAAACTGGAAGGACAATTTTTGGCACAGAAATACTCCTTCAAACGTACAATTTAATTTGTGAAACTTTGTCCATGTTTAGCATGGGAATCCAACTCTTTAACAGTGTAAAAAACTCAGTATGCAGCAAACACAGAATTAATATATAATTATATAGAAGTAATGCATTGAATAATAGACCCTTTAACAGTTGGTAAACATGGTGACGTATTTGTGTGGGCGGGGCTTAGCAGGAGGCAGAAAGATCCCTCTGGCCGCTTCACTAACGCTAGTTTGCAAGTTTTGTTAGCTTGTTTTTTTAACAATGACTGGAAAAAATCCGATTTTGTCTTAATGTGCAAGGTCACTCACTGTCCAGGACCGCGATTGTTATTTGCAAAAGTTAATTTTAGCGGACGGAACCAGATGACCGTACACGCTCAGTCAATGGACGATCTGACAGGATTAACGTTAACGCTACCTCCGGTTGAGTGGCCTGACTTCTACACCTACCCGATAGAGAAACTGAGGGTAAAGAGAAACTGAGGGCATATATATTTAGATGCCTATGTGCTGAATGGTCATGTAAAGACTTCGCCAAGAAGACGATGTAAAGAGTGACACTACGGTGCAATTTTAATTATATGAATATTTTCTAGAAATAAAAATTCCAGATATAGCATACTCATTTTTCATCGATTCTTGCACCCAACAACACAACAAGATGACATTTAATAATAAAAATAATCATTTAAGCTTCTTATTATGTAGCCGAATCTGTGTTGGTTTGTATAGAGCTGGTAAGTCCCGCCCCTTCCGCTAACCCCACTGGACCTCTAGGTTGAAAAATCGTCAATGCAAGTGAATGGGAGAAAACAATTATTTTCTGATCCCGTTTGAATTGTGCCATGAATGTGAACATATGTTGTCTGTGAATTTTTTATATAATCTTTCGTGTGAAGAATTCTACAATTTAGCGGGTAGAAGTTTGATAATTATTTTCTCCCATTCACTTGCATTGACGATTTTTCAACCTAGAGGTCCAGTGGGGTTTTACGGAAGGGGCGGGACTTACCAGCTCTATTGGCCGCCTCCAGTTTTCCGTTTGTTTTGCCTCCAGCTAGCGCCGTGACGTAACTGTGACGTCGGCGCAAAAGGGGTCTATACGTTGAGAGTGAGGAGTTGTCGTCATGGCCGACGGCAAAACATCATTGTTTACGTGTGTTGTTAACTCGGTAGTAGAGGAGGTTCTCGCAATTCCGCACTGTTTTACCTTGTCTGGAAGTCACTGCTGCGGTAAAAACTGCTGCAGTGTTTGTCACAAAGCCAAGCGCTGACATTAGGCGTTTCTCAATAGCAAGTATGCAAAGTTCGGACTTCAATGCCAAGTCCAGCTCAGGAGAATGACTCCCGAGGACGCGAGTCCGGTAGCCTATCTGCTAATGGAACAGCGCATTCTTCAAAGCGTCACTGCGGTTATCTCTGTAGGCTATGTACATTTTAGGCAATAAAACGAAATATGTTATAAAACACCACACTGCCTCTTTTCGTTTTCATTTAAAGAAATCTTAAACATTATAGCCACACAAATGTGGTTCAGGCAACTCGTATTTATTCACTTGTAACGTTAGCCTATTTATAACAAAACATTTTTTTTAACACAACCCTGCCTCTTTTCATTTATATTTTAAAAATATTAAACTTAATATGGTTCAGGCAATATGTGCATTTGTACTCTGATCATCTTCGCTGTAATAATTTTTTTTTTTTTTAAATACAAACCTAAACCCTGTCTCTTTTTGTTAAATTTCAGTTTTATCAATAATAGCCATTATAAAAGTAGCCTATAAGTAAGAGTAAAAGAAGCTATACAATAAGAAATAAAGCAAACAATTCAGTCAAACATCAGCGCTAGTCTAACGTTACAACAACGGTAAAGTTAAATAGCCTAAATATAAAGTTATGAAATTTCAGTTTGGCCAGGGAACAAATTATAGATTCACAAGACCAAAGATCGCCCGTTAGGTCTACACAAGACAATTGACCCTTCGCTATAAGCCCCGCCCTCCTTAGTTACTGTTGCTACTGTTGCTACGCCTGTCAAGCTTTTGCGCCTGGCACGTCTATTATGTATGCACTGGTTTCAGACATTCCTAAGGAGATAATTAGTCATTTTTGGCAAACAGGTGAAATTATGAGAGAGCAAGACTGCAGTATGCATTCGAGGGCTATATCCACAACATAATATGCAAACGATTAGAGAATAATTTCATCAAAATTGAAGCTAAAGCCTATAACGTTAGGTCTCAGATTAACAAAATGCTAAAATATATTTTTAAGTAACGTTAAGTTATGTCAGTGAGCCTCCGTCTTGCCTTTAATCACACTGCTTGATCCACGAGCTGGACAATAACTTTATTCTAGAGCTGCTATAAAGCCAAAACATTACTTTTAATTTCCTATTATCAATGTAAAGCTGCTATGGAACAATCTACATTGTTAAAAGCGCTATATAAATGAAGATGACGCCCGGCATTTCTCCCCTTGGGTTTTAGGTTTCGGGAAGGTAACAAAATCCACCACCCTGTCCAAACTTTTAGGATACCGGGTATCAGATTTGCACAATCCATACGCACAACGCTTCAGCATGTTTCCCTCGCTCGAAAACTTGCCAGACCTCCCGCGCCTAGTTACAGTTGCTAAGCCACGATTGGCCAGTGGCAGTTTTCGGGCATGGCTTAGCGAAGGGTCAATTATATCTCATGTTATCTTCTCTAAATGTGGCCTTTGGGAGTACACTAAGATAGTATACCCCAAAATATGATCTAACTATGCCACTCCCATTTATTGGACTGGGATGGGAGACCCAACTAGTACCCCAGAATAAAGATACACCCCACGCTAATAATATTCAAATGAATGAAACAATTGAAGGCTGATGTAACAAAAGCAATAAACATTATTTATTTGTAATCTTCAATCAGAGTAGTTAAAATACTTGCTTTGAATAAAAAAACAACCATTAATGACAATAATACATCAGAGGCATTTACATGAATTCTCGTAGACAAATATTCATATGAAAACTACACTAACTAAAGTTGGGCCGGACCACAGTGCTCAATGTTGACAGGGATCCACGTTTAATTCACCATGAGTATAAGGCTCCAAAAGGGTTCAGCACACCAAAAACAGCAACCAAGGTTACACTGCATCAACCATAAAGTGCTTTGTTAGTACACACCAATTCTAATCACACCACACGGGTGGTCACCTTAATACATTGAGTATTGAGCCCTGCCCACTAACTACGAGAACTCAAGCACTGCCCGCTTCGTTTGAACAAGTAAAGTGCAGAAAATACTACTACAATCAGCTGTATAGGAGGCTATCCAAATTGCACATATCACTAGCACTCCCCCGTCCCCATCATTAATATTGCACACTGCTCAATTACAACAATTTGTCTCAATGGTAAGATATCAATAATCAGAAAAACATGACCTTAATCATATAAATTCACAGACATGATATAACTAAATAATAAAAACATACAAAAGTTTCATACATGAGAAAACAGTGGCTGGATGTCCAAACAGAATACACAAACTGCAAAAACCTAAAAACAGAAACACACTTATTTATTTATACCCATAACCCATGCACCCTACTGATGATATACATTGTAAGCACTTGTAAACCTTCGAACACTCAACGAGAGACGGCGTTCATTCACAAAAGGCTCCTAATGATCCTGTGTGCACTGAAGCACACAAACGCCGGAGCGCGCACAAACCAACGCGCACGGATGAAGGAACGCACGGGACCTGGTATAACAGCAGGCTACACATGAAACAAACATGAGTCTTTGCAAGGCCAAAGTCTAACAATTAATTGGATATCAGGCTAACAGATACCTACTTTGGGCTAGGCCACCCGCACCAACACACGGCAGCAATTATACTCAGCACGTAAAGCAGGGGACCATCTCAATGCCTTATTGACTATAAGCACCTGGCCACGAGAGAGAGAGAGAATTCCCGACGAATATCAAACTTGGTTATGTTTACCCGCCCATTCTACAAAATAAACCACAATAAAAATCACACCACAGCATCCCAGGACACACATCAAAACCACACTCTTTAAGGGAAGCATACTTACCGGCGTTAAACTCGGAAACGCTTCCACAATTGATTTACTGGTGACTGCACATGCACACACACTTCAACAAGTGGGACGCCAACACCTGGCTGCCTACGCTCATATAATCGCGGTTCCACTCCCCTCCGTTTCCTGTCCAAGCGGCCGACAAAACACAAAAACCCGCCCTTATGGACACCTCTACAGCCCTTGCTACTAGCTCCTGGGTCCTAAAGTCTCAATGGCTATAAATACCACTGTTTTGCGCTTGGTGTGAGCCTTCACGCCGGTTTCACACTGCACGCGTTAGCAGAGCGTAAGCAGCGCAGGAGCAGTGCATATGGTGAGCAGGAGCAGGACACGAGCGTTTTGCTTTCACACTGGCAGCGTTTGTCACGCGCGGCTGAACCGCAGCGTGTGTATAGACAGAGTACTCTATAATCAGGGTAAGTTGGCATTGCTTTATTTCGTTTTCAAATACATTTAAGAGAAAAGACTTGTCAAGAAGCTTATTTTATTAATCATTTCATTTATATAACTTTTGATTCGTCTTTGTTTTTATTGTTCGGGCAACAAGTTTGTTTTTGGACATTTGTTTTCTTTTTAAATTGCTGTTGGTCATTTGAGTGACTGTTTAAAACACAATAGATATCATCAATGCGCTTTTGGGGTAAAACTGCGGTGTATTTTGGCCTTGATCAATGCGTGTCACTTTAATTCAGCGTAAGCGGCGCGTGAGCAGCGCGTATTTTTTTCGGCGTCCATGTTAATCAATGAGTGCATTCACACCGCACGCAGAAGCGGCGCGGCAGCGCGTAGCAGGAGCAGAGCAGGAACAGCAGTGCCGCGATAGTTTCGGCGCCCAGTCTATTTTTAACGCGCCGCTTACGCTGAATTAAAGTGACACGCATTGATCAAGGCCAAAATACACCGCAGTTTTACCCCAAAAGCGCATTGATGATATCTATTGTGTTTTAAACAGTCACTCAAATGACCAACAGCAATTTAAAAAGAAAACAAATGTCCAAAAACAAACTTGTTGCCCGAACAATAAAAACAAAGACGAATCAAAAGTTATATAAATGAAATGATTAATAAAATAAGCTTCTTGACAAGTCTTTTCTCTTAAATGTATTTGAAAACGAAATAAAGCAATGCCAACTTACCCTGATTATAGAGTACTCTGTCTATACACACGCTGCGGTTCAGCCGCGCGTGACAAACGCTGCCAGTGTGAAAGCAAAACGCTCGTGTCCTGCTCCTGCTCACCATATGCACTGCTCCTGCGCTGCTTACGCTCTGCTAACGCGTGCAGTGTGAAACCGGCGTAAAGGGGGTCGCACACCGAACGCGCAGCTCAGCGCCGCGTCGCGCCACGTTTTTTAAATTCGAACACATTATTCTCTATGAGAGTACACACACCGGCGGCGTCTGTCCGCGGCGCCCAGCAACGGCTCAGGACCGTGTTCAAAATCCTGCCGCGCCACAGAGCGCCATTTAAATAGTTTTTGGTCGCACACCGGACGCGCAGCTCAGCGCCGCGCCGCGCCACGTCTAGGACAACTGTCACCTGAAAATCCGTTAGCATCAGCAATTTTCTGATTTCTGTAAATAAATATAAAACTAAATGTATATTGCAGCACGGGGTTAAGTCCGTATATACATTAACTACGATTTGAGACACATAAATGTAAATTTAATATAAAACTATGTAAATGGCGCTGTGTGGCGCGGCAGGGTTTTGAACACGGTCCTGAGCCGTTGCTGGGCGCCGCGGACAGACGCCGCCGGTGTGTGTACTCTCATAGAGAATAATGTGTTCGAATTTAAAAGACGTGGCGCTGCGCTGCGCGGCGCTGAGCTGCGCGTCCGGTGTGCGGCCGGCTTCATAGAGAATAATGTGTTCGAATTTAAAAGACGTGGCGCTGCGCGGCGCTGAGCTGCGCGTCCGGTGTGCGACCCCCTTTAACGTTACAGTCTATGGTGTGAGCTTGTTCCTTGTAAGCTCCCTTTTCTTTCGCCTTATCTTTTTGTATTGCTTTACTTTCTTCCTTATCTTTCTCGTATTCGTAGATCCGTCTCTGTCCCGAAGAAATAATAAATAATAAATGCGCAAAAATTAAAGAGCTCTAGAATGTTTAGTCGCGCCCATAGACAGTATGGTCGCGCCACTGTGAAGTTCTGAAGGCGTTGCCCCTGGCAACCGATAGCGTCTCCTACCATCATGGCCCGGCTCAGACCCCGCCCAAATCAACCCAAATCGGCACGTGACTCCTCACTCTCAATTAAAGAGTGTATATGTGATGTGTACAAAGAGAATCACAATGCTGACAGAAAACTTTTTCTTTTTTTTTATTTTCTTTTTTTTATAAAAGTTGCTGATAACTTCTGGATTTGAAATACAGTGAGTATTTGTTTGTGGTACAGCCGCGGATCAGTTACGCACTGCAAACGCAGCATATGTGAAAGCACTATTAGCACGTGCTGCTCCTACACCACATACACCGCACACGCACTGCACACGGAGTATGTGTGAAACGGGCGTTCACAGGTTCACGCATACTCCGTGTGCAGTACGTATGCGTCGCAGTCATCAGCAACTTTATTTAAAAAAAAGTTTTGTCAGCATTACGATTCTCTTTGTACACATAAACACTTTTTAATAGACGTTTAAACACAATTTATACAACGAATTATTCAATGCTACTTCTATATAGATTTATGTATTATTGCTCAAGCAAGTGGTAAAATATTTAACCATGTAGCCAACTTATATTAAAATCGCAAAAATTTAAATTAAAAATCTAAAATTGACAAAAACAGCCGACTCTCATGCCTTTTCTTTTGCATTTAAATTTTAATTCAATAAGTCTTGCGTCACAAAGAACTTGTTTTTCCACCTCCAAGAATGAGACGAGTGTTGTTCATTATGTCGCCTTGTTGAGGTAAATTGTAGTTTACCCGGTCTTAAAGTAAAAAAGATGACTGCGAAAAATAGTAGTAAATTTTTAACATTTAAGGTGAGATTACTACATTTTATTTAATTAAATGCATTTATGGTGAGATCATTATATTTTCCTGTCAATCTGTGTTCATTTTGACCTCGAACCATGCGCTGTCACTTATTTCAGAGCGTGCAGCACAGCAAGACTGGAACGGCCGGACCGCATCCATGTGCAGTGTGAAAGCTCAACGGGCGACACACACACACACACACACACACACACACACACACACACACGACTTAAATACATCTATGTTGTTAATAAATAACACCCCCCCCCCCCACAATAACACACACACACACACTTCTAGCACTGGCTTACATTACATTCAAGGTATTAATTTGATCCATTCATGTGTTCCCTCGGAATCAAACACTGTCAACACGGTCATTTAAAAAAAAAAAAAGCTCTTTCTTCTTGCTCAGAGTAGATCTTGATGATAGCCACACCAAGGGCATGGATTCAGAAAGCAAAGTTTATATATGAAATGTTAAATGCAATACAAGTTGTCCGCAAACAAATTGCAAAAAAAGCATCTGCCAAAACCACAAATTAGCATACTGCCCAAAGCAACAATGGTGTGAGAACGGGTGTGTAGTTTGACTCACAGTTTAGACTGGATGCTGTCAAGAACAGTATAATTTTTTCTCATCATGATGATGGAAAGTTTTCATAAGGGCGTAGTTTCTCTAGAGTGGTTTTGTATGTTTCAATTTCAAACATTCAGTTTGAAACACTTCAGATAGAAAATTTTGTGGATTCCATTCTTAAAACTAAACTTTTTAAATATTTTTCATATATTTTGAGTAACAATGATCACAAATAAACCACATGGCAAACAAGAATCAAGTGCATAAGGTGTATATTAAATTAAACTTAAAAACTGAGTTCTCAGGACAAGGGTACAATTCATTAAATGTCTGGTTGGGGCAAGTTGTTATATATGTTAAAAAAATAGAGACTAAAATTAGATGTAAAAGACAGAAATTCTGCACTGATTTAATGGTTCAGAAATGACATTTCATAAATGAAATAATATCGCATCAAATTTCTGACCCTAGGTAACTCCACTGAAGAGCCAGAGAGGGAAGTTCGTCCTCTTAAGTGGACTAAAGTTCTTCTGCTTGCTCTTTCTGTCTGTCTTGTTTTTGCTCTTGGTGGTCTCTGTATTCTAGGGATACTGTGTGAGTATAAACATATCAACGTGATCTCACGGGAATATGTGTGTATTTTTATGTAAAGTGTGGTTCTACCAAACGTATATTTACTTGTGTTACATACACATTGAATTGTACAAAATTGACAGAAGATTCCTTCTGCCGTCATCCTCAAGCTATCAGTAATACTCACCATTGACTACCGTTATCATCCAGCTAAGTCATCCTCAAACTATCTGACTGCAGTAGTACTCACCATTGACTCTCTCTCCTGCTTATGCTTTCGGTTCCTGCAAATAAAACACCAGTGTTTTGCTACTTACCTGTGTTGTATCCTTCTGCATCTGTGAAAGAAGACCAGACCAATGAAAATGAGCTCCACAGAGACCATTTGTTTAAAGAAGGTATCATCGATCTGGATCTATCTGGATTTATGTGCTCCATCGATCAAAATGGCCACAGCATGGAGCTTTATGTGGAGGAATTTCTCCAGTACTGTCATTTAGTACCCTGGGATGACCAATCTCTCATGGACTTGTTTTGGGTCAGATTAGACCGTCACCTAGCATAACTGATACCACCAGCCAATCCTACCTTTAGTCTAGCACAATATCTAGATTACATGCTGTGGTCACCTGGCTCTCCATTTACAGTCAGAATTACAGATGAAGAACACTGCCATCCTACAGTACCCACCAGTCTTCAGCCATCACGACCACCACCCCATTTTTCCGCCATCATGCCTGCCACCAGATTGTCTCAGGGCGGACAAGACTAATATCCAGCATGGCAGATTTACCACTGATGTCAGCGCGATATAAAACCACTGGCCTCAGCACTCTCAAGGCCGCCAACCTCAGAACAGTCTGTTCCCGTGAGAGAACTTCCTGAGTCTGTTCCCGGGAGAGAAGTCCACGGCTGAGTCTTCATCCAAGATGGCCACCTCTCCTGAGTCTTCAGCCAACAGTGAAGGCTCTGGCCCCTGTCCAGAGCCCAGTGCTGGCTCCGGCCCTTGAGTCTGCTCCAGTCCCAGAGCTCGTTCCATTCCCAGAGCTCCACCCAATGATCGTTCTGTAAGGATGGACCTCTACTAAGACTGAATTCAAGAATTTGAACCTGCAATAAAACAATAAAACTCATCTGAAGAAGAGATCTATGGGACAGAGAGCACAACACAACTGCCCCAATCTCATCTCTTCCCCCCATGCTGAGTTCCTGACCCCTCACACTCCCTCACGTCTTCTCCCCTCCAGGTTTCATTCAGTCATGCAAAACACACAAACCTACTGTCCCCAGCTGTTTTATGTGAGGGCAAAACAAATACTTCTGGTGCGAATGGTAAAGGAGTTCCATTCCCGCAGCAGCAGAACAGTCAAAAAAAAAGAAAGAAAACAATGTCTGTTCTTCTGATGTGGGAGATGCCCCAATAAAGATCGTTGATAACCATTTCTACCAGAAAGACTTGGGAGATAAAATAATGTAACGAAGCATACATTTATTGACAGCTCAGCAAGCATTATTATAAATTTCTTTGGCGTCCATAGTTCGTAATCCGAGGGTAGCGGATCTGCATCTCCTGCCTGAAGACGAAGGCAGGGGCGCAGCCGACCCCCCTGGAAGGTAAGGACAGGACCATCCTGGTGGTGGTGGGGAGGGTGGAGGTTGTTGTCGCGTCGGCATCTGCAAACTCAAACATGTGTAAGTACCGATCTTTTATACGAAAAGTATAAAGACGTGTTTGGATAATAATGAAGGTAATAAGTGACGAAGTAATTGAGTCTTCCTGGCAGAACTTAGGCTAAAGCTTTCATTTGTCTTTATCCCCCAGACTCAGGTGTGACCACTTGGGGCATGAGAAAGGGTCCAACAAAAGCTGAATAAATATTTGGGTGCTAGATATTTATTGTTCTTTTGTTCCACTTGGGTATTTAAAGAGAATTGGCAAACCACTCAGGGAAGCATCTGTAAACAGAACTTCCCACACTGTTACTGTGTGTCTCTATTGCCAGGTATGCTGACTCTTTGGAACTATTTTGATATTGCATTTTGAATGATGTCTCTATTATATGCTGATCAGTTGTGTACTATGTATTCTTTTTAATTATTTTTAATTGGTGTTTAATTCTGCCTGGCAAAAAATAAATGTTAACCTTGATTTATTCTGCATTCTTCTGAAATCATTATTTCCAGTAGATTAAAAGTGTAGTCCGGTGTTTCTGCAAATCTCTGTCCAGGATAGATCAAACCGAAGGCGCTATGAATGGAGCATGGAGCACGTCATATGGAGACCTTCCAATTTCTGACTATCACTGACTTAGCACGTTGCAAGCTTGCAACTATTAAAAAATTACACCTTTGTTATGAGTCAGCAGTGAGCGGCAGCTTAGGGTAAAATAGTTGCAACTGCATCCTCTGACTATTTCAGAACTGGCTAGTTTGTGATCGTGAGCGCACATTCGCGACATGACATCTCAAAGTGACACTGGGTCCTTAATGAACAAATATTTGAAATTATGAGATGCCCCGAATAATCCTTGGTCTAAATTAAATCACAACTAATCCGAGGATCAGCTGTTAAGATAGAACATTTGAAAACAAAAACAAAGAGTCACTTAAATTTGGAGTCAGATTAAATTATTCATGGAGTCAGAATTAAAATTAGGAATCAACTGTTTAATAAATTAAAGTGATTTTTCCAGAAGCGCCTGAAAAGACATACACGCTGAATTCCCTTCGACCACTACACCAGACACCGTCTTTGGGCCAGTGGGTGGAGTTTACAGTTCCAGTCCCAGAGCTCCGCCCAATACTCGCTCCAGTCCCTGAGTCCACTCCAGAGCTCCGCCCAATGCTCGCTCCAGTCCCTGAGTCCACTCTAGAGCTCAGCCCAGTGCTCGCTCAACATATTTTAGATCTTTGTCTCCATAAAACACCTAGGCATGTTTTAAATTATCTTATTGAAATTTTAGATCTGTATAGCATAGATGGCTTGCATCAGAGAGAATGAAAAATATTAAGTATTCTGAATTGCTATCAACATTAATGATGTATACTGGAAATGAATGGGCTGTATTGGGTTCTTTGCCACTTTCCCTCTAATTCACCCAGATCAAATTTATCTAAATTCCACTACCATATGCTCTATTGGCGTAGTAGTGAGGGATAAAATCATTAAATGGGACCATCTGATGGGGTATATGACTTTGAAGGGCACTGAAACCTTGTTTACCACATGCACCTGTTGTCATGAAACATCTAGTTACATTATCTGTACCTGCAACACTCTACAACCCTTTTCTTCAAATGATTCTAAGCTCATTAATGTTCAGTCATTGCATGGTCATTCTGATGCTGTTCAAGTGTCTCACACACAGTGGTGCGTCGTCAGTGAGATGAATTCTTTCTCCTATGGATGTCTGACCTGCCCTGCGAACCACACGTTCTTTTTGGAAGTGAAAGAGGACTTTTCAATGGGTCAGAATCTCTTGTATTGCTGCAGTAAACAAATCTTGTGCATACAATCTACATACAATGCATACAATGTGACTGGAATGTATGATGTGGATGGCCCCTTAATATATTTCCATATCCATCTACCGCATCCTAAGGTGTGTGTGAGTGTGACTCGTTGTCCCAATTCGATGCAGGTGGGTCCAGACACTGTCCTGGCATGTGGCCTCCATGGAATTGCAGTGACTGTCCTATGAAGGAAAAAGATCATAATTAATTCAATGAACCTTTGACCGTTTACACTGGGACATGTGGTAGTGGTACCATCTTAATTTTCCTCTGATGGTCACGGCCACACAACTGTTGCAAAAAGCTTTAATTTCATAGGGCCCATGCCATCTAGGGGAAAATGCGTTTTGTTTTACAAAAATGCGTACCATCACAATGTCTCCTTCTGAAAATGTTGTTTCAGAGATTGGGTTGAATTGTGCATCATTTGTCAGGTCTGACTGCTGTTGTTTCAGTGCAGCCTGGGCGTGCAGCACCTTCAGCCTTTCTTGCAATTGCACCAACACTGTCTGCTGAGTTGCGAGCATGAGGGGCCCCAGGTCTGCTGGGGAAATTTCTAGATCAATGGGTAACTTCATCACCCTTCCAGTCATAAGCTCATATGGGCTGATACCTGTAGCTTTTGATGAGGTTGCTCGCAGCACAGTCAGAACAGTGGGTAAAGCATCACTCCACCTGTTTTGGTGTTGAGCTATTTGCTTAGCAATATTTTCTTTGATTGTGCGGTTGAACTTTGAGGCCTGTATGGGATGTGAAATTTTTGCTTGATGTTCAGCATTTTGCACATATTTTTCATGACCTGTCCGGTAAAGTGAGTCCCCTGATCTAATTCAATTTGAATGGGTGCTCCCCAAGGAGGGATGATTTGGTTCGCTATCACACGTGCCACGGTGTTTGCTGTATTATTGGGAGTAGGAATTGCTTCAACCCATTTTGAGAATTTGTCAATTATCATGAGGCAATAGCGATACCCTCCCTTGGCACTAGGAAGCGGACCAATGAAATCCAATTGTAAGGACTCCCAGGGCCCTTTTGGTGGTTCTGGTCTGCGTAGGTTCATTCGGCCTAGCTTTCCCTGGTTAATTGTCGCACACACCAGACAGGCAAAGCACCATCTTTCAATGTCAGCTGTCATTCCTTGCCACCAAAACTGTTTTTGTATCAACTGTGCTGTTTTTGTTGCAGATACATGCGCATAATCATGATATAATTTGATTATTGGGTTTTGGAGGGCTTCTGGAACGACAAATTTTCCATCTCGGATTACTATGCCTTCAATTATGTTTATCATCTGATCATGTTTCAAGTGTGGTACAAGTTCTCCATCAGAGACCCACAGATCTTGTTGATACTGTTTGAGGTCAATGGGTTTGACTTGGACAGCACTTGCTACAAAAAACAGAGGTTGTTTCGGTTTGCCAATGGTCGCCTTTCACTACTGCAAGCTTAGCCAATTGGTCAACAATGTTATTGTTCTCGTGTTCATCTGGATTTTTTTTAATGTGCGTGCACACTTTTACCACGGAAATGGAGTTTTCTCGCGATTGAATAGCTTGCCATATTGCAGTTATAGTGTTGAAATGTTTTATGGGCATTCCGGCAGAAGTGAGAAATTTTCTCAATTGCCATTGGGCCATAAAATCAGTTATGACGCTGAAAGAATAACGACTGTCAGTGTGCACGCAGAGCGGTTCAGAGTGTGCCTTGATCGCTTCTAGCAGTGCAAAGAGTTCAGCTTCTTGTGGGGATATGTTAGCTGGTAGTTTAAACAACAACTGCCGTTTAGCATCTGTATCGGGAAGATGAGGGGTCCACACTGCACAGCCAGTATAGAAATGAACATTTTGACAGAATCGAGAACCATCAATGTACACATGCACTTGGCCTGGCAGTGGCTGGTCATGGACAAGGCTTTGTGCCTCTTGTTTGGGCTGGCATGTGTGCGGGTGTCCCTCAACATCCCCGAGCAGATGTGGCAAAATTCATGTGTTTTTTATTGTGATTTCGCACGCTTGAAGGTCTGCTAGCCATCTCGCTAATCTTTTGTTAGCAACAGATTATTGCTATACACATTGTGTGTATAACAACAGATTGGAAACCTACAATGGGTTCTGTTGTTTTTAGCATCCAATGCACCGCAAGCACATGCTGTGTACATGGGTTGAATCTTTGTTTGACCAGGGATTTTTTCCGGCTGTAGTAAGCGATTGGACGCAGTTTTCCTCCATATTGCTGGGCTAAGACTCCGCTTAGTGTAATTTCATGCGCGTCTACTTGAATGTGGAAATATTTTGATTTCCAAAAAATTTCCAAACCTCATGCTCCTTTTGGATCTGAATTGTCGCGCCGAAAGACGTCACTCGCCTGAGACTGGGAGATCACGGAGGGCTGTCACCACTTTGTAAACTCCACCCACTGGCCCAAAGATGGTGTCCGGTGTCATAGTCGAAGGGAATTCAGCGTGTATGTCTTTTCGGGCGCTTCTGGAAAAATCACTTTAATTTATTAAACCGTTGATTTCTAATTTTAATTCTGACTCCATGAATAATTTAATCTGACTCCAAATTTAAGTGACTCTTTGTTTTTGTTTTTAAATTTTCTATCTTAACAGCTGATCCTCTGATTAGTTGTGATTTAATTTAGACCAAGGATTATTCGGGGCATCTCATAATTTCAAATATTTGTTCATTAAGGACCCAGTGTCACTTTGAGATGTCATGTCGCGAATGTGCGCTCACGATCACAAACTAGCCAGTTCTGAAATAGTCAGAGGATGCAGTTGCAACTATTTTACCCTAAGCTGCCGCTCACTGCTGACTCATAACAAAGGTGTAATTTTTTAATAGTTGCAAGCTTGCAACGTGCTAAGTCAGTGATAGTCAGAAACTGGAAGGTCTCCATATGACGTGCTCCATGCTCCATTCACAGCGCCTTCGGTTTGATCTATCCTGGACAGAGATTTGCAGAAACACCGGACTACACTTTTAATCTACTGGAAATAATGATTTCAGAAGAATGCAGAATAAATCAAGGTTAACATTCATTTTTGCCAGGCAGAATTAAACACCAATTAAAAAGAATACATAGTACACAACTGATCAGCATATAATAGAGACATCATTCAAAATGCAATATCAAAATAGTTTCAAAGAGTCAGCATACCTGGCAATAGAGACACACAGTAACAGTGTGGGAAGTTCTGTTTACAGATGCTTCCCTGAGTGGTTTGCCAATTCTCTTTAAATACCCAAGTGGAACAAAAGAACAATAAATATCTAGCACCCAAATATTTATTAGGCTTTTGTTGGACCCTTTCTCATGCCCCAAGTGGTCACGCCTGAGTTTGGGGGATAAAGACAAATGGTTATCAACGATCTTTATTGGGGCATCTCCCACATCAGAAGAACAGACATTGTTTTCTTTTTTTTTTTGACTGTTCTGCTGCTGCGGGAATGGAACTCCTTTGCCATTCGCACCAGAAGTATTTGTTTTGCCCTCACATAAAACAGCTGGGGACAGTAGGTTTGTGTGTTTTGCATGACTGAATGAAACCTGGAGGGGAGAAGACAGTGTGAGGGGTCAGGAACTCAGCATGGGGGGAAGAGATGAGATTGGGGCAGTTGTGTTGTGCTCTCTGTCCCATAGATCTCTTCTTCAGATTAGTGAGTTTTATTGTTTTATTGCAGGTTCAAATTCTTGAATTCAGTCTTAGTAGAAGTCCATCCTTACAGAACGATCATTGGGTGGAGCTCTGGGAATGGAACGAGCTCTGGGACTGGAGCAGACTCAAGGGCCGGAGCCAGCACTGGGCTCTGGACAGGGGCCAGAGCCTTCACTGTTGGCTGAAGACTCAGGAGAGGTGGCCATCTTGGCTGAAGACTCAGCCGTGGACTTCTCTCCCGGGAACAGACTCAGGAAGTTCTCTCACGGGAACAGACTGTTCTGAGGTTGGCGGCCTTGAGAGTGCTGAGGCCAGTGGTTTTATATCGCGCTGACATCAGTGGTAAATCTGCCATGCTGGATATTAGTCTTGTCCGCCCTGAGACAATCTGGTGGCAGGCATGATGGCGGAAAAATGGGGTGGTGGTCGTGATGGCTGAAGACTGGTGTGTACTGTAGGATGGCAGGGTTCTTCATCTGTAATTCTGACTGTAAATGGAGAGCCAGGTGACCACAGCATGTAATCTAGATATTGTGCTAGACTAAAGGTAGGATTGGCTGGTGGTATCAGTTATGCTAGGTGACGGTCTAATCTGACCCAAAACAAGTCCATGAGAGATTGGTCATCCCAGGGTACTAAATGACAGTACTGGAGAAATTCCTCCACATAAAGCTCCATGCTGTGGCCATTTTGATCGATGGAGCACATAATGTCATGCGCAGATTCCATAGATCCAGATCGATGATACCTTCTTTAAACAAATGGTCTCTGTGGAGCTCATTTTAATTGGTCTGGTCTTCTTTCACAGATACAGAAGGATACAACACAGGTAAGTAGCAAAACACTGGTGTTTTATTAGCAGGAACCGAAAGCATAAGCAGGAGAGAGAGTCAATGGTGAGTACTACTGCAGTCAGATAGTTTGAGGATGACTTAGCTGTATGATAACGGTAGTCAATGGTGAGTATTACTGATAGTTTGAGGATGACGGCAGAAAGAATCTCAGATGAGCTGGTAGATGGAGACGGATGTCAGAAAGTTGGTTACAGGAACAGGACGCCAATGATAGCAAGTAGTAAGTAGATCAGGTTGGTTGTCAGGTTAGTGTCCATTAGGAAAAACAAGACCAGACAACTGAGGTGAGGATTGTGACTGTGACTGTAGATATAGTGATTGAGATAACAAGGGATAATTGAGATAATAGCTAGCAGGTGCAGGTGATTTGTGTGGACTGTACCCTATTAACCATCATCCTGTCCAGTCTATTATCACCTCCTTCACAGCTCAGCCAGTCCTCCAGCCCCACCAAAGCTATTATAGATAAAATAAAAGGTACACAAATCTGTATTTTACCAAAGACATGCACCAATTTGACGGAGCTGTGATAAATAAATAAAAATTGAATTTGAAAAAGCCTGTGATAAATAACTTAAGGATCTGGGTAACAAAAAATACCCAAACACTGGGTTGTTAGGTCTGACCCTGGAACTGGTTTACACAAAAACTACCCAAACATTGGGTTGTAACGTCTGACCTAGGAGCTGGGTAACACTAAAAATACCCAAACACTGAAAAAATAAAAAAAAATAAATAAATAAATTGACCCAATAGGATCAACCCAGGATTTGGGTAGAAAAAATAACCCTACATTTTTTAAAGTGTGTCTTGCATGTTGGCTGTCTGTTTGGATCTATTTAAATAAACCCTGTGTTAAACTAGCTTCATCTTCATTGGAACTTAAGTGTTACAATAGTATCAATGTGATATTACTGCTTATGTTTTGTCTTTTATCAGATATCAGTGTTTCAGTGAAACTGTCTGTCCAGCAAACTAATGGCACAAGTGAGTAAAATGTTTCATGCACCCAGAACAGCAACCGTTTCATTATCCGTGCACAAAGACAAATGACTACATGAGTGAATTTGTCTGTTTATTTTTTCTACACCATTTTCCTCTTAATAATTGTTTCTGTACCAGTCATGGCAAGAGAGCTTGAGGAACTTACAGCCAACTATACCAGAGTTAGAGATCATCTCGACATTAATGATAGTGAGTTATGTTCATTTCAGCTCGACCAGTTTTGATTAACCACAACTCATTTCAATACAATACATTCCTCCAACCATTTGTTTTCTCCCTTTTCATATCTGTTTCTGTACCAGTCATGGTGAGAGAGCTTACAGCCAACAACACCAGTAAGTTATGTTAAATTCAGATTCATACATGCCAAAAGGCTTAGACAAAGTGCATGATCTTAATAAGATAAGAATAATTCTGAACTCATTTCATCACAGTTCTGTTTGTTTAGTAAATACAAGTTAGTTCTTCGAACCACTTGTTTTCTCCCTTTCTTTAAAACTTTTTCTTTTAACCAGTCATGGTGAGTCAACGAGAGCTTACAGAAAACTACTACAGACTGCATTTTTTATGCACAACACAGGCTTAGACAAAGTGTTCTGCACATTGAACCAAACTTTGATTAACTTCAAGTGTCATGATCTGAAGAATCGATCATGGATCAACTTATTCTGATTATTTTTTTTTATTTATGTTTTTGGCCTTGTCATTCAGATTACAAACAACAGTTTAATACGCTCCACAACCAGCATGAGGAGACACTTAACAACCTGAACAGATTAAATTGTATGTATTCAGATTTTAGCCTTCTGCAAAGTAAAAATTTCTTAATAAGCACAATTACTCAAATTAAGAAAAAACAATGAATAACTGAATCATTGTTACCTCTTTCTCAAAAGCCAGCACAGGTTGTGCACTTTGTGCCGTAAACTGGATTTATTCTGGGGGAAAGTGCTACTACTTCTCTACGGTCAAGATGAACTGGACACAGAGTCAAGATCACTGTGTGAGTCGAGGAGGACATCTAGTGATCATAAACAGCCAAGCAGAGCAGGTGTGTTCTGCACTTCAACACTTCATTTACAGTATATTCATCACTTTCACTTCTGTAACATGATGTATTTAAACAAAAAAGGTAGACACTTTTTACAGTTATCAGAAATTCGAAACATCCCAAACAACATTTACTGCACACAATGCCAAGTACAGTATAAAATAGATTGGCTACAGAAAAGTAAAGAAAAAGAACAAGATTTTTTTTTTTTTTTCTCAAGTTGATGATCATGGTTTAATGAAGTCTCTGATGGTCTCAGAAGATTGGATGAAAGTTAGCATCTTGTTCAAAAGACTTGTGAAGAAACATCCAGGCACAGCTTTTGACCAAACATATCAAAAGCCTTAAATTTGATGCATGATATCTAAAAAAGGAAGTGGATTTTTAGCAGTGGAGCATGTTATTACATTTTAATCAATTTGTGCTTAAAGATTACTGAAATAATCATTAATTATTAAATAATGCATTAAATAGTGAATTATAATATATCACAAGACAATAAAACAAAATTTCTCCATCAGGATTTTCTTTCCTCTAAAGTTAAAGTGACGCACTGGATTGGTCTTAATGATTTGGACACTGAGGGACACTGGGTCTGGGTGAACAACCAGCCACTAAATGATTCAGTAGTGTAAGAGCTTCTTTAACCTTGACAATACAACCTTTGTATTAAAACTAATACATGCAGATTGCAACCCAAACAGAAAAATTTAGTTTGTTTCTTTCTGTAGATTCTGGATGAAACGAAAGGATGGACCCAACGAGCCTGATAACTGGACGGAAGAAGATCCAACCGGTGAAGACTGTGCTTGTTTGGGTCACTGGATGACTCAATTCTGGACTGATGCTTATTGTTTTGAAAAGAAAAGTTTTGTGTGCGAAGCTGCTGCAGCTGTTTAATTTGGTACTCCTGAATAGTTCTAAAAAATAAAAATAAAAAATAAAAATCTGGCATTTGCGTATTATCATGTCTTCCAAAACAACTTTTGGGGAACAAAATACATTTTGAAGAATGTACTTGTCACTTCTCAATATTTGAAATTGTAGCATGCAGTTAAATTTTTTTTTTTTTTTTTTTTTTTACAGAAAAATACTGTAAAAATGCTACAGTAAAAACATGTTAATTGGTTTACTGATTAAGGTATCTTATCTGTGAAAAAAATATAAATTGTTTAACATCACATATTAAATTTTACTGTAAAATACTGTCAATTTATGTTTTTTGCAAGTAAAATCTATGAATTACCATATCATTTACAGTAAAGAAAAACTGTAAAATGACTTTCCCATTCAGAAGTTTCTGCGTTACACATCACATTTGATTAAATGTATCATTTTGTTTCTTATTTTTGTTAGTAATGTACATTAGTTTTGTGTTACATTTTGTTTAGTAATACATCATTTTAGTGTCATGTGTCACCCTGCCCATAAAAAGACTTAGTATTAAATGTATTAAAAATATACTTGAAATTCAAAAAGTGTTTATAATACAGTTGTATTAACAACATGCTTATTTGAAGTGGATTAAAAATATATTGAATTGCATTTTAATATATTTCTAAAAATAAAGAAAGATTTATAATTATTACAGTCAGAAGAGAGAAAGATGTAAACTTTACTGTCACAGCCACTCACACCCTCAAAGCAGTGTTAAAGGACCATTCATGGGAAACGTGCAGCCTATTACAGTATAGGTGCATATTAGAGTGTATTAAGAATACACTATATATGCAGTGTCATAACTACATCTCTGACGTTTATAATAAACCAAACCGTTTGAAAATCGGTAGAAAATTGAGCAAGTTATGGTTATTTAAAAGTACATGCGCCATTAAACGAGTGAGCGAGCTGCCTGTGGCATGATGGCCGCCACGTGCGAACGTCGACCTCCATTGGCCAGCAGCGCGCACGAGACATCTAGCGTTTATATATGATATCTATGTATCATACGCCCTGTGCAATGTAGCGCCAGGCGTGACGCAAATGTTTTTTGCTAGTTTCAGCCTGACGCAGTTATCATTTTCACGTCCTGCGCCACGTTGTTTAAATAGCAAAAGCATTTGCGCTGGTCATATATATATATATATATATATATATATAACACTATATTTGTATTATATTACAAAAAAAAAAAAACTAGTTAAATACAGAGACTAACAAGCTAAGCAAGATAACAAGGGGGTGTGGCTAATCAGAAACACCTGGGGAGCATAATAACCAAGAAAAACTACAAGGGACTACAAAACATGGTACAGGACAGGAAATGACAAAAGTCCACACAAGACAAGGGCAACATAAGACAGGAATCATAACAACTTGATTACTTTACTTTGTTACTCAAAGTCATGAGTTTATACATGTAGACATCTGTCTAGTTTAATTTCCCCTTTTGTTACATTCGGACATGATTCAGACACACTTGTAATGTTTCTTATTTCAATGAAGAAACTGTTTGTAATTAAACTTATCTTTTAATTCACTTTCAGGTCGCGAGCAGGAACAGCAACAACACATGATCGTCTAACTCACTGTCTGTATATTCTGCAGGTAAGTATAATAATACTGACACCTAGTGGTTAGTTTCTGTATATACAACTATACTATCACTACATCCCCTCTCCATTAGACATAAAGAACAAGTTATTACAACTAATGACTTCTAGATTATCTAACCACTAAGCAAGCACTGTACACATTATACAGGATGTAATGTATCAAATAACAATCTCCAGAATTATTTACTTTACAATCACAGTAACAATAATCAACTGATTACATTTTCTTTTATCTTTTCTTTTATGAACATTCTAATGCTTCTGATCTGTTTAAGCAATATTCAGAGGTTCAGTCTATCAGGAGGCTTTACTGTGCGGTTGGATCTTCTCAGCACAGGTGAATGCATTTCTTTAGCTTGTTTA
The DNA here is from genome assembly GCF_949319135.1 of Squalius cephalus. NCBI lineage: Eukaryota > Metazoa > Chordata > Actinopteri > Cypriniformes > Leuciscidae > Squalius > Squalius cephalus. The sequence goes on along the minus strand of NC_137129.1, from coordinate 38,746,114 downwards.
TTGTGATGCAGTACTGGCAGTGTTTCAGATGTTGACTCTGCACAGTCAGTGTCACCTGTATGTGTATTCTCTACTGTCTCTTTTGTTTTTAGCAGACTTCTCCGGTTTCTCCTCAGGATCTGACCATCTTCTGTCCTGACAGTGTAAGACCTTGGCTTCACCTCCTCCAGGACTGTGGCTCTTTTAGTTCAGGTACTGGAATCCTCAAGTCTTACTGTGTCATTATTGGAGAGTGGTTCTAGGCTTTTTGATGCCTTGTCATAGTTCGCTTTTTGTCTCAGTTTCAGGTGCTTTTGTTTTCTTTTCAGGTACTTTCTCTTGTTTTGTGTTGCTAAGCAAGGAAGTGTGGTTTGTAATCTGCGCCCCATCAGTATTTCAGCAGGAGACACACCGTGTTCTAGTGGAGAAGCACGGTAATTCAGCAGAGCTAAATAAGGATCTGATTGACTGTCCACTGCTTTCTTGAGTAGTAGTTTCACTATGTGAACTCCTTTCTCTGCCTTTCCGTTCGACTGCGGATATAATGGGCTCGATGTCACGTGTTGAAACCCATATTCCTCAGCAAACTTCTGGAAGTCCCTTCCACTGTAGCACGGCCCATTATCACTGCAAACCACCCATGCGGAATGCCGTGTCTCGCAAAGATGGATTTCATGTGTGTTATCACACAAGCAGAAGATGTACTGGAAAGCAACGCAATCTCTGGGTAGTTTGACAGATAGTCTATCACAAGCAAATAGTTTCGTCCGTCCAGGAAGAATAAGTCAGTCCCAACTTTCTGCCATGGTTCATCCGGTGGATCAGTGATGATCATTGGCTCCTTTTGTTGCTTAGCATGATGCTTCAAGCACGTATCACAGGTTGACACCATCCTGTCGATGTCTGCGTTTATTCTGGGCCAGTAGATTGCAGTTCTAGCCCTTCTTTTACATTTCTCGGCCCCAAGGTGTCCCTCGTGCAGTTTTTTTAACATCTCCTGTCGCATGTGACTGAGGGATAATGATCCTGTCTTGTCTCAGCAGAAGTCCCTTGACAACACTCAACTCTGTTCTGATGTTGTAGTACTGAGCACATTTTCCTCTAGGCCAACCTTCATTCAGATGTGTGATGACCAATTGCAGACCTTTATCTTTTCCAGTCTCCACTGCAATCTGTTTGAGTTTTGTGTCTGTGACTGGAAGAGCTTCAGCTACCATGTTCACATGCTGAGTCACATCAGCCTCTGTGGAACTTTCACATTTTCCACTCTGTTCCACAGCTCTGGACAGAGCATCTGCTAGAACTAGATGCTTCCCTTGAGTGTACATTAGCTCCATATCATACCTCTACAGTTGCATCATCAGTCGCTGGATTCTTGGAGACATTTGGTTCAAGTTCTTTTTAATGATGGCAATTAATGGTGTGCTTACAAACTGCCTGGGAGCTCCTTAGTGGTGAAACTCCTCCTTCTTCAATCAGTGGTGAACCAGGTGGAACAAATCTTCCAGGCAATCTGGGCGTGCCAGTACCTGGCTCTGTTGTTGTCTTTAGACCACAGTGAAAGGAGCATTTATAGCACCACAAGACCAAGGAAACTTCATCTTTGTCATCAAGGTGACTGTGCGAGATCAAGCACTCCACAAAACTGTGAAGGACAGCCGGTAAGCGCCATATTGGCCATGTTTGGCTAGACTGACTTAAGCAGTGCAGTGCTAATGATACTCTGGAAAACACAGACTCTTAACTCTTGTTGACTTTGATAGGACTTTTGCAGTGGTATTTGTAACTTCAAATGTTGTTTGGTTTTATCAAACAAGTGGGGTATAAAGGAAAAGTAAGAAAAGCCAAATTCATTGCTTGACAAAGAATGTGTTTGAAATGGTTACAAAGTTTAAATTACTTTTAACCATTTCAAACACATTCTTTGTCAAACAATGAATTTGGCCTTTCTTACTTTTCCTTTATACCCCACTTGTTTGATAAAACCAAACAACATTTGAAGTTGTTTGTGGCTACAATGATACCTTAGAATAATTATTTACTATGAAAATACTGCTTAAAACTACTGATTAGAATAAAAGTGGAAACCTTTTATTTTATAGTAGAAGTAATGTTTATCTGAGGTGAATGTGAATAATTTTGTTTATTTAATTTGGCTTTCAACTCAAATAATAACTTGTATTTGTTATCTCTCTTTTGAGGTTTTTCACCTGTTTACTGCCAACCAAAGAATGGTAAATAAAAGACAAACATCTGATCCCATGGCTGTTTATTGAGTGAAATCCAGTTAAGATCTTCATGTGGAGGGACTGTCCTTTTCAAGTGGGGAATTGCACAAGAAATAGATCACAACTTGACAGTGAAAAACCGTCACTGAAGACTGGAGAAGGACCAGAAAAGTGACCACACGTGTCCAAAGAGACAAATAAAGACTGTTCCCGCCCTGCTGCTGTGATTGAAATGGCTGATTCATTACTGTTGGAGCAGCTAAAGACCGCAAGGACATCAGCGAAGCATCCGTTTTCCCGTCTGGCCAATAATGTGCTACGAATGCATACAATGATGTCAGAAGAGGAGCTCAGAGACATTTTTAAGAAGCTCACTGCAGAAGCTGGCAAAGTCCTGGAAGCCAACGATGATGTAGAGGGTCAATGTATTGAAGAAAACTCTGATGCAGAGGAGTTGAGCGAGCAGCAAAAGTCTGACTTGGTCAAAACAGCCAATGAGTGTGAGAAAAAACTGCAAGAGCTAAAGGACCTCATACAAAAGACATTGTGGGCCAATTTCGGGGAATATGAACTGACACAAGCAATTACAACAGCGGAGTCGCAAGCAGAAAACGTGAGAGCTGTGGACCCAAGTAAAAACCCAGATGCATATCTCTCTTCATGATCGGACAACTAGAGAAACTTGTGAAGGCTGGGAAGGAGGTGCATAAACATTGGAAGTGCTGGGCCCCCCCAGCAGAGCAACAACAGTTCCAGAGTCGTATCAAAGGCCTTGAAACCATCCTGCCAAAACTCACAATAAGACAAGCAGACTTTATAGGGGCACAAGTCAGAGAAGAAAAAAGCAGATTGAGTACTACTTCAATCAGTTGTGTGACCACACCAGCAATTAAATTAAAGCCAGCTGCCCTCCCAAATTTTTTGGCATCCGCCGAGAGTTTCACCGGTGGAAAAAAGATTGGGAAGTGCTCCAGATGCAGGGAGAACCTACTGGATCGAAAGAGGTTAAAAAGTTCCAACTTCTCGACAGTGTGGATGAGAAGACAGTACGAGACCTCCGCCTTACAACTTACACAACTGCTGAGGAGGTTTTCCGGGTCTTGGAGAACAGCTTTGGAAATAAGACAACTATAGCCCTTGAGATAGTAGAAGAGCTCCAAAGACTCCAAGCAGTTAAAGGTAACCAGCCCAGAAGGATTGTTGAGCTCATCCAATCTGTAGGGAAAGCCCTGGTCGATCTGAACGAGCTTGGCAGGACCGGTGCTATAAAGAACCCTCTTGTAACAAAAACAATAGAGAGTAAACTTCCTGATGGCCTGAAGAAGGAATGGCTTCTTCATGTAGCTGGCAAAGGTGATGAAGCTGAAGAAGAGAAGCGATTTGACTACCTCCTCAAGTTTCTTCAAGGTCAAGAAGCCATCTATGAGAAGCTGGACCAACTGAGAGAGGAGGAACCAAAACCAAAATCTGAACCTCGGCAAGCTCGAACCAGAACCTCCACCCAACTAAGCAACCAGGCTCAAGGATGTGTGGTCTGCGGAGACGGCAAGCATAAGAAAAGGCTATACTTCTGCCAAAAGTTTCGCACGCTTAAGCTGTCAGAGAATGAGATGCTGTCAGGAAGCTGGGAGCCTGCAAAAAATGCCTGGAGATTCACAATGAAGGTGACTACTGTAAATCAGAGTTTCTGTGCAGGAGGCCAGACTGCATAGAACAGCGTGCTGCAGAACACCACTATTACCTTTGCCCGAGAGCTGATACGTCCAAAGGGAATGTCGTCCAGAGGTCCAACAACAACAGCAAAGTGGGAGGTGACACAAGAGAGCATTACACCCAAGCCCAAGAAGAGTTCATTAAAAGCCTCTCACCTGAACTTGCAGAGAAGTGTCGCAATGCCTTTTGCAACACTATAGCCAGAACCTCTCTTGTGTCCAACCAACCCAGCCTTCTAGCAGAGAATGGAATAGTGGAGTGGCCAGTCATCATGATGCTCTTAGAGGTCACGGCCAATGCAGGACAAAAAGTTGGGACTTTGATCGACCTGGCATCGGATACAAACTATATAACTCATGATGCAGCTGATCGTTTGAACCTTAGAAGTGAAGCCATAACCCTTGTTGTCCACGGTGTGGGAGGAATGAAAGTTCAAGTTACCACTAAACGGTACCTCCTAAAGATCCGGGTCCGCACAGAGCAAGGCAACTTCAGATCCCACCAACTCCTCTGCTATGGTTTGGACAGTATTGCTGATATCCACAAACATGTGACAGCCAAAAGACTCCAAAAGTTCTTTCCAGATGTCCCCAAAAATGAACTTGTGAGACCAAGACATACAGCTTTTGATAAGCCATAAGGAAGGGCGACTGGTCCCACAGAAAATACGCACCGTTGGGGACCTTGTACTATGGGATGGGCCATTGGGCCACAAAATGGTTGACCGCCGGGCTGCAAAAAAGCTGACCAAAGAGGATCTAACCAACTGGAATGGACCTGTCTGGTATATTAGTCATCTTATCGCACCCAACCCCCACTCTGTTACAACTCCGGTAAGACTGGTCTGGAACAGCAGTCAGAAGTGCAAAGGCCAAAGTCTCAATGACCTTCTGATGAAAGGCCCTGACGTTCTCAACCCGATCCGAGCTGTCCTCCTCAAGTTCCGCCAAGGCTCCTTTGCCGCTTTAGGAGACGTCAGATTTGGAGAGCAGAGACGTTTGAGGGGATTCCCGGGAAATGCTCAGAGGTGACGAGAGAAGTTGAGAAAAGCAATATTCATTTTCAGCGAATTTAGTAAAACTTTGTAAACTTTAATAGTCATTTAAATACCTTTACTCAATTATCTGGACTACGAAACTTTAGGAGATTATTTTTGGATGTCTGTTCTTTGGATTTTAGCTAAAAAAAAAAAAAATTAAAAAAATCTATTATTTCATTGTTTTTCCACATAATCGGCCCATATCTTAAAATGGAACGTTGCGACTTCCGACTCATTTCGCCAGATCGGGTCACAAATGTACAATTCTGTGTGGCTAGAGGAGAGGGAAGTCCATCTACACCGGTTCTTGTGGCGTGATTCATAGGGCGATGAGCTAGAACAATACGCCATAACCAGTGGTTAAAGTGGGATTTGGCAGGTGGGGGAACCCTCAAATTTTGTTTAGGTGCAACAGGGAAAAATGACTCACGTGGGTCAACATATTGAGTATTGTGGTATAGTAATACTTTTTGGGACAAGAGTGTCACTGTGGCACAATACTTATTTCATACTTATTTTAATGTTTTTATTTAATGTTTTATCCACCTACATCTACACTGATATGATGATGTTAAAATTGCTGAACACCACGATATGGAACACAACCTTGTTTTTCACAAATGTAAAGATAAAAATGTGAAGTCAAAACTGACTCAAATGTGAGGTAGTTAGGGGGGTTCGGGGGCATGCTCCCCCAAGAAATTTTTGGATTTCTCTGACCTACATATGTGCAAAAAAAAAAGAAAAAAAAAGAAATAGCTTTAAAATTTTGTCATTAGATATTTGTCAACACCTGCTCTCTCCTCATCTTCATCTTTCTCTTTCTCTCAGTCTTCTTATCCTGCCCTATTTTTCCCCTCCTAAAGCTGAACTTTGACTGATAGTCTTTTCATTTTCGTCTGTGTCAGTGAAGAAAGTAAACAAAGGATCAACTGATATTTATATGTTTTATGAATCATTTTCTGAGACGACTTAATTGACTCAAGGCTACCAGGAAAGCTGTAGCCTAAGTCAGTATTGCCAATAGGAACCTTCTACAAGCTGTGTAATTTGAAAACGTCTGTTTTTAAATGTTAAAAGTAATTTTAAATAATACAAATTATAGTCTACGTTTAACGCAGTTGCTGTAATTGGCAGACTTTCCCTTAGGCATCAAGCGCTGTGGAAACAAAGCATTCTCATGTATAAACAGTGTTCGAATTGTGTCAAAGCTCTTGGGGGGTACCTCTAGGGCAGGGATGGGCAACTTCAGTCCTGGAGGGCCACTGTCCTACAGAGTTTAGCTCCAACCCTAATCAAACACACCTGAACAAGCTAATCAAGGTCCTCAGGATTACTAGAAAATTACAGGCAGGTGATTTTTTAAGGGTTGGAGCTAAACTCTGTAGGACAGTGGCCCTCCAGGACCGAAGTTGCCCATCCCTGCTCTAGGGGGGTCCGGGGGCATGCCCCCCCGGAAGAAAATTTTGTACATTTTAAAGATAAATTCATTAATCTGGTGCACTTTGAGTCCCCCGAATCTGCTGTTAAAAATAAATAATCCACCCGCCAACCTCCCGAACCTATATGATATTCTCTGATTTAGATATCTGCATCTGATCATCACATTTCAATTATTCAAATTCTTAGTGTTAAGCATGATGATAAAATATCACACTGAAGTAGGCTGATTTAAAATTAAGATTTATTTAAAATAAAAGTTTTTCTTTTGTCAAAATTACATTTCCAGCCTAAACAGAGGCTTTACTCCCTTCAAACTTAAATTGTCAATGTTTCATTACATCACTGTTGGAAAACACTCCTATCAGAATATTTTTTTTAGCTTTATAAAGGGCATTTCTTTCCCTAATTTGTACTCTCTATACTCTTTCCCTACTCTCAGGGAACTGAGGTTACGTTAGTAACCGAGTAGGCTACGTTATTTCTTATTTTATTTTTTTTATATTGAAAATTGTTTTAATCAGGGCATTTGTCCGGTTGGGCAAGTGCAATTCTCTTTCACTTGTCCCTTAAAAAACACACGCACGTGTCCCGGACAAGCGTTAATGTCGATTCTATTCAGATCTGTAAATTACCAAACAATCATAAAAGAAAGAAATATTATCTTACCGTCATCGTGAGGTGAAAATGAGGATCCACTCTGCCAGACTCTTGTGAAAGTGCTTATCTATAGCACGAAATGTATTTCTCGTACACATTTATTCGCCAAAAATAGTTTTTGCGTGCATATGATACGCACTTTATGGCGTGTAATACGCACGTACTCCACACCCCTAATCCTACCCAAGGGGTTTGCAGTGCGTATCACGAAAAAACAAAACAAAAAAAAAACAATTTTTGGCGTATAAATGGCACGATAAATAAAATGTGTCTGTTTATAAATTCAACAGTCTGTAAATTCCTTCAGAAAACAGCGTGTGGCGCACTTGAGCGTCTTTTCAGACGCAAATCTAATTTGAATTACTTTCTATGGGAGCGGCAGCGCAATACTTTGATTAATATATATTACCTAATAAATTATGTTTCTATAGTTTTAATGAAAAACCAAGGGACCCCCCAAGGTAATTTTTTTGGGCCTTATGGGGGGTCCCTTGATGCTTATGGGGGGTCCTGGACCCCCCCAGCCCCCCCTCAATTCGAACACTGTGTATAAATATAATATAATAATAAATAATACATAATAAAATATATTACAAGGGAAAACAAATGTCCAGCGAATATCGAACCTGAAATTAACTGTAGCGCGCTCAACCACCGTGAGTGCATTCACGCATTAGTAATCGCTGGCGTTCAGCGGGGAGGGGAGGCGTGAACCGGTGTAGATGCACTTAAATCAGACAGGAGAACTGTGACTGAGAACGTAACGTCGGGAAGCGTGTTTGTGAAGGCGGGCCAGGGGGTGGTATTCAGTTTTGATTTGATGAATGATGAGAATCATTGAATTTGATGAGAATGATTTGATTTGATTTGATTTGATTTGAATCTATTTATTTATTAATTTATCTGAGGTGCCGGAACGCAGTTCCGGACCGTTCCGGCCCACTTTAACCCCTGGCCATAACCAGAGTGAATATCGGGGACAAGCCAGCAGGTTGCATAGCACAACTTGCCATGAGGGAAACGGCTAACCTGCCTCAATTCAGCCACCTCACAGATGAATGCCAAGTATTACATGAGCACAGCTACAGTACCAGTCAAAAGTTTGGAAACATTACTATTTTTAATGTTTTTGAAAGAAGTCTCTTATGCTCATCAAGCCTGCAGTTAAAAAACAAAAAACAAAACAAAAAAAAAACAGTAATATTATGAAATATTATTACAATTTTAAAAAATGGTTCTCTTTTTTAATATACTTTAAAATGTAATTTATTTTTGTGATGCAAAGCTGAATTTTCATCAGCAAGTACTCCAGTCTTTGGTGTCTTATGATCCTTCAGAAATCATTCTAATATGCTGATTTATGATCAATGTTGGAAACAGTTGTGCTGCTTAATATTTTTTTTATAACCTGAGATACTTTTTTCAGGATTATTTGATGAATAAAAAGTTAAAAAGAACTGTATTTATTTAGAATAGAAATCTTTTGTAACAATATACACTACCGTTCAAAAGTTTGGGAACAATAATTATTTTTTTTTTTAAAGAAATTAGTACTTTAATTCAACAAGGATGCGTTAAATTGATAAAAGGTGATGGTAACGATTTATATTGTTAGAAATGTTTTTATTTTGAATAAATGCTGTTTTTATAAATAAATGCTGTTAACGTTTTACTCATCAATGAATCCTGAAAAAAGTATTCCAAAAATATATATATTAAACAGCACAACTGTGTCCATCATTGATAATAACTGAGTATCAAATCATCAAATTAGAATGATTTCTGAAGGATCATAAGACACCAAAGACTGGAGTACTTGCTGATGAAAATTCAGCTTTGCATCACAAAAATAAATTACATTTTAAAATATATTAAAAAAGAGAACCATTATTTTAAATTGTAATAATATTTCATAATATTACTGTTTTTTTTTTTGTTTGTTTTGTTTTTTTAACTTCAGGCTTGATGAGCATAAGAGACTTCTTTACAAAAAAAAACATTAAAAATAGTAATGTTTCCAAACTTTTGACTGGTACTGTACGTCGATGATATCTTGACATCCCACAACTGCCGTGAAAGATTTGAAGTCATCACAAAGAATGTGGAGCTGATTCTAAAAGCAGGAGGGTTTGCACTGAAGCCTTGGGTCTTCTCAGGCCAAGGTAAAGGAGAAAGAGAAAAGGCATCACCAAATATTGTTGTCCTGCCGAACCAGCTTAAGGAGGAAGACAACAAGGTCTCGGCTACATTGTAGATGAAGACATGTTGCATGTCATGGTGAGGGTCAACTTCTTCAGGCGGAAGAAAAAGATGAGACTTGGGCAAGACTTGCTGCTAGAAGTACGAGCACAGACACCAGACCCGCTGACAAGACGTGAACTGCTGAGTCAAGTTGCTGGTTTGTACGACCTAGTTGGCCTGACAAGGCCATCAAAGCAAAGAGGGGCTATCTTGGTCCGAAGGGCATTCCAAGAGGCAAAACCAAAGTGCAGCATGGTCAAGGACACATGGGACCTTCCTCTGTCGGATGAGCTCCGCAAAGATGCAATTGGAATTTTTGAGGAGTACGTCCAGCTAAGCAAAGAAAGGTTCCCAAGAGCACTTACTGCACCAAAGGCAACAACTGAACCAGTCGCTGTCACTTTTTCAGATGGCAGTGAAAGCTCCTATGGTGCTGTCCTCTACCTGCGGTGGAACTGCAACAAACAATTAACAATTTGACTAGTGGAGTCAAAAGCAAAGCTGACACCTCTAGACCAGAAGGGGGATGCGGTCAAAGCAGAACTTTGCGGTGCAGTCTTTGCAAGCCGCCTGAAAAAGTACTTTGAACAGCATACCCAGATCCAGATAAAAAGGTGGTACCATTTGTTAGACAGTCAGACTGTTCTTGGAGCTATCCAGCGTGAAAGCTATGGATTTCAGACTTTCTTCGCTAATAGAATTGGAGAGATCCAAGAGAGCACACGGCTACAGGACTGGTGGTGGATCCCTGGACCACTCAACATAGCCGACATTATCACTCGAGGAGCTGGGCCAAAGGAACTTGATGCCCATTCAGAGTAGCAGCAAGGGCCAGAATTTCTACATCTTCCAGAGAGCGAGTAGCCAATTATGTCGTCAAAAGATGTGTCTGTGACAGCTCGATAAAGTATTCACAATATGCAAAAGAAGTCATTCGTGGCAGCACTCACCAGAGCCCAAGCGAAAAGAAGTCTTCCAAGTCTTGTGGGACGACTTCCTGCTGGTGCAGCTGTCCTAAACTTGGTGGATGAGAGGCGCTTTAGTAGCCTAAAGTGTCTAATCAAGACTGTTGCTTTCATCTGGAGAGCCGCCAAAAAGTTTACATCTGCAACAAAGTCCATCGAGACCCCAAAGTGGGAGGCGATTCCCACAAAAGGAGTTATCACCGCCACAGAACGTCAAGAGGCAATAAGAGACATCTATCTTGCTGCTCAAGAGGGGGTGACGTTCCCAGCTACCACTACGGACCGCTTGGTTGTGTACAGAGAGCCAGAATCTGGATTACTAGTCTGCGGTGGAAGAATCCATGGCTTCAGGGAGGATGGCGCTGCAGTTCCCCTTCTGCCTTTCAATGCATGGGTCTCTACTTTATTGGCAACGGAGGCACACGATGAGGGTCATGAAGGTGTGGCTGCAACCCTGCTGAAAATGAGGAGGAAAGCCTGGGTCATCCAAGGGAGGAAAATTGCCCAAAAAGTAGTGGAGAACTGCCTTTTCTGCAAAAAATCAAGAGCAAGAATGTGCAAACAGGTAATGGATGACCTACCTCCTGAAAGAGCCACACCTGCAGCTCCGTTCGAGTTCACTACAGTCGACCTCTTCGGACCGTACCTTGTCAAAGATGACATCAAGAAACGGGTCTCAATGAAAGTGTGGGGTGTCGTCTTCAGCTGTATGGCCAGCAGGGCAATTCATGCAGACCTGGTCAACACAATGTTGACAGAGAGCTTCTTGATGGCTTACCAACGCTTTACTGCAATTAGAGGGCACCCAAGAAAGATCTGGTCCGACCCGGGGACAAACTTCGTCGGCGCCAAACCTGTCCTAAGAGAGCTGTACCAGTTCCTGGATGCTCAGAATAGAACTTCAATAGAAGAGATGTCGGCTCAAAAAGGTACCAAATGGGAGTGGACAATTCACCCTGCTGACTCACCTCACCGCAATGGGGCTGCTGAAGCCGCTGTCCGCATTCTCAAGAAGGCACTCCAGAGCCTGGGCAACAACACTGGCCTCAGCTACAGCGAGCTTCAGACAACACTACAACTTGCTGCAAACCTTGCCAACGAATGCCCAATAGACGCCAGGGTGCAGAGCCATGAAGAAAGCGTGCAGTATGTGTCACCCAACACACTTCTCCTGGGCCGAGCCTCTCCAAACAGTGAGATCAGAACATTTGACTTTGCAAACTACCCTTACAAGAGACCCAGGTCAACAAGTTCTGGAGGTCTTGGAGCCAGCTTGCCGGCCCAAACTTATTTCTGAGAAGTAAATGGCACACTTCGCATCGCAACGTTGCTGTCGGAGATATTGTCTGGTTGTGCGACCAAAATGCAATGAGGGGCCAATTCAAGCTAGGACGGGTGGTGAGCGTCAATCCAAATGCTAAGGGCATTGTTCGAGACGTGAACGTCAAAGTGGTCCAAAGCTACTGCCTTCCTGTCACAAAACCCGCACTAAACCGGCCATCGGCCAAAGTCTTGAAAGAAGCTACCCAAACCACGGTCCTGCACAGAGATGTTCGACGCCTGGTTGTCTTGCTACCAGTTGAGGACCAAACTCGGAGCTGACCGGCAGTAAGCAGGTGCTGATTTACGATCTTCCCATTGGTTCCCGTGGGAAGATCGAGTGGGAGGTGTGCTGACAAACTGCCTGGGAGCTCCTTAGTGGTGAAACTCTTCCTTCTTCAATCAGTGGTGAACCAGGTGGAACAAATCTTCCAGGCAATCTGGGCGTGAAAAATACTGAAATTTGGTATATAATCAAACTTTATCAAAGCTGTGGGGGCTTTTATGGCATCATGTGACTTTGAGGTCAGTGTAAAAAGAACTGTAAGAGCTATTGAACAGTGTGCATTGGAGAACAGGAAGGGAGGGGCTATTTCTGTCACAGACATTCACAGCGCTCTGGCAGAAATACCTTCTGAATTGTGGGCAAAGCATAAATATGATGTGGGGTTAATCAGGGGGTGCGAATCAGTTGTGATTACTGCAAAATCTGATTACAGGCCATGTCAACCGCAATATCCTCTGAAAAAGGAGGCACTGCAAGGGATTAGGCCAGTGTTTGATTCCTTATTACAGGAAGGCATAATTATTCCCTGTCAGGATTCTCCAGTGCGCACCCCAATTTTTCCCATAAAGAAGGTACGGGACATAGGTTCAGAGCCACAGTGGCGTTTTGTTCAGGACCTCCAGGCCGTAAATTCAGCTGTCATCCCAAGAGCGGTTCGAGTTCCAAACCCATATACTATCTTGTCACAAATTCCACAAAATGCAAAGTATTTCACTGTGGTAGATTTGGCTAATGCATTTTTTAGCGTCCCAGTGGATGAAAAAAGTCAATTCTGGTTTGCTTTTGATTTTAATGGAAAAGGGTACACGTTTACTCGGTTGTGTCAGGGCTATTGTGAGTCACCCACCGTGTACAACGAGGCGCTGCGGCGAAGCCTCGACACTGAAGCTGACAGCTGGAACGGCCTTATTGCAATATGTGGATGATTTATTAATCTGTGCATGCGATGAGGAAACATGTGTTACTGATTCTGTCTCTCCTGAAGCATCTCGCGAGGGAGGGACACAAAGTCAGCCTGTCAAAGTTGCAGTTTGTCAAGCAGGAAGTGACATTCCTGGGGCACGTGCTCAGCCCTAACAGTAAATCACTCTCTGAGAAAAGAGTGCAGGCCATAAAGGAGGTGCCAAAGCCAGTCACAATGAAGCAGTTGTTATCATTTTTGGGAATGTGTGCTTACTGTCGTACATTTATTCCCAATTATGCGATAATTGAACAGCCCTTACGAGCCCTAACTGCAGGGAAAGGGATGAAATCATGCGATAAGCTGACTTGGACAAAAGAAGCAGAAGAAGCATTTTCTAACATGAAAATGCAACTGGCTTTGGCTCCCGCCCTCGGCCTTCCGGTCCAGGACCGAGCTTTCGTGCAGATGGTAGATGAGAAAAAAGGGTTTTCAACTTCAGTTCTTTTGCAGACTCATGGAGACAAACTGAGACCAGTGGGGTATTTTTCAACGAAACTTGATCCGGTAGCCGCAGGCCTTCCAAACTGCTTAAGGGCAGTGGCTGCAGCTGAACAAGCCGTGATGGCTTCAAGGGAATTTGTGGGGTATAGTGACCTGACATTATTTGTTCCCCACCAAGTGTCCATGATCCTGCAAGAACAGAAAACTTCTCATTTGTCTACGGCTAGATGGTTAAGATATCACACAATCTTGTTGGACATGCCAAACATAACTGTTAAACGTTGTACCACTTTAAACCCAGCAACGCTTTTACCCGTTGCCACAGACGGCGACGAACATCATTGCTGTCTGACAGCTCTGGAACAGGTGTGCACACCTCGTCCAGACCTCTCAGACATGCCATTGGATAACTGCGAAAATGTCCTCTTTGTGGATGGATCAGCGACACGAGATCCACAAACAGGTCAAAATAAGGTTGGTTATGCAGTAACCACAGAATTTGAAGTCGTACAATCGGGCAAATTGCCATCAAATTATTCGGCACAGGCAGCTGAATTGGTTGCTTTAACAGAAGCGTGTAAAATTATGATGGGCAAATGCGTGACAATTTACACAGACTCGAGGTATGCCTTTGGGGTCACACACGACTTTGGTGCTTTGTGGAAACACAGAAAATTCTTGAAGTCAGACGGGCGTCCGATATTGAACGCGTCTCTGGTGTCTGACCTTTTGGAGGCCGTTCTGTTACCAGACAAGGTTGCGATATGTAAGTGCGCAGCGCATACTAATGATAAAACTTCTGTATCAGCAGGAAACGCCAGAGCAGACGCGGCAGCGAAGGCCGCGACGCGACGGCGACAGAGACAAAAGAAGCAACATGTACTTTAATATCTGACACAAATAACCATGACATTTCCACTTCTTTACAGAGCATACAGAGCATGCAGACTTTTGCTACAGCAGCAGAAAGGAACCTATGGAAGGCGGCAGGCTGCAGTCTAAAGGATAATGTGTGGATGAGCGTTGGTGGTTTTGCCTGTCTCCCTAAGCACTTTTTTGGCCACTTTGCGCGTTTAACTAATGGTCTTGATCATGCGTCTAAAGGGGGGGATGGTGGCCCAAATGAAAGATTTATGGTTCACAAAGGGCTTCACAGCATTTGCTGAAAATTTTTGTAACAGATGTGTCACTTGCACCACACATAATGTTGCAAGGGGGGTAAAAACACCTGTGGTCTCTCAACCATCACCAGCAGGGCCTTTTGAATACTTAATGATGGATTTCATTGAATTAACCCCTTGTGGAAAGCAGAAATATTGTCTAGTAATCGTTGATTTATAGTCAAAATGGGTTGAAGCATTTCCAACCTCCAAACAAGACGCGGCAGCAGTAGCAAAAGCTGTTAACAGAGAAAAAAATCAGTTCTGATAATGGAACCCATTTTGTCAATGAGGTAATAAAACAAGTGGGCCAGTTCTTGGGCATTGATCTGAGAACACACACAAGTTATCATGCTGCCAGTGGGGGTGCTGTTGAGAGACAGAATCAGACAATCAAGAACAAATTGGCAAAGTGCTGTGAGCAAACTGGACTCACATGGTTAAAAGCACTCCCTATTGTACTGATGTACATGAGAATGAGGAAAAGAATCAAACCAAACTTGAGCCCATTTGAAATATTGTTTGGAAGACCCCCATTTATGGGAGTGCAAGGGGGTAAACAGAGATTGCCATCAACGGATGCGTGTGAGAATGACATGTTGAATTATTGCAAAGAAATGTCTTCTCTGTTGTCTAATATTTCTGTCCAGGTGAAAGCAGCGCAAAGGGGGGTGGCAGAGACATTCCTGCATAAGATCCAGCCTGGTGATTTCGTGGTGATTCGTGATCTAAGGAGGAAAAGCTGGAAGGCGAAAAGGTGGCTGGGGCCATTCCAAGTGCTTCTGATAACGCACACAGCCGTGAAGGTCGCAGAAAGAGCTACGTGGGTACACGCCAATCACTGCAGAAAGGTCCCGTCGACATCGCAAGGCCAGGAGGAACAACAACAGCAGGAAGCTCCACGCCAATAAGCGTCAAGGTCACACAACAAGCATTGTTATCAGCGAAAGAACAAGAGCAAGCAGCAGAAAGAAAAACAAGGCCTGTCTGCAGAGTAGCACCCAGAGTGCATTCCAAAACAGTAACACTAATCATCGTGAAAAGGTATGAACTAATAAAAATTGAAGATTTACTAGCAATAGATCCCTGTGTTGTAGCGGCAGTGACAAGTGGAGCCAGATACAGTCTACAAGGAGGAAACTGGAAAAGACAAACAGCTTTGGTTGCGCAAACAGCATCTGGCTGGGAGCCATTAATCAACAAGGAAGATAAGCTCCTTAGCGCTTCAAAGGCAAACCTCCCTCATACATTCTGGTCATACAGCAGCGCATCTCATCGAGGTAACTAGAGAAATGGAGCGCCAAAGACCGTGGCACCCATTCAGGCTGCCAGGAATGTGTGGATTGGTAAAGACTACAGGTATATTGATTGTGTTATCAGTGACAATTTGTTTGATAATATTGCTACATCTGGAGGAGACGAAAGCACGGCTGATGGAGGACCACATAGGAGGAAACGAGACAGCCGTGGCGAACGACACTGTCCTTCGGCGCATCAGGAGAAGCGGAGCGATCTCAGTGAGACCAACGAAGGGTACGGAGGGAAGCATCGTCACGATCGAAGAAGGTACAACAGTAAAGTTTGTCTGTAACCCATTTCAAGTGAACTGCCCAAACTGCAGAGGGGTCAACACGGAGTACGCGACTCCGTATTTCTGCCGAGGATCGTGTAGATGGGACGAAGTCCTGGCATACTACTACGACTACAAACCAGGACACGACTCAAGGTTTTCAGTGTATGCAAACAACAGGTATGGCATGACGATTGAACTGAAAGAAGCGAGGCTTTCTGACCAGGGCCGATATTACTGCGCCCTGGACAAACAAGGAACTGATTGGTACGAGACAATAGACATTATGGTAACTGAAGCAGAGCTGAAAGGGACGATGATTGCCCCTGTGATGCCTAGCTTTGAACCAGCTACAGGTGACGAGATGGCATGGACGGGAGGCGAGAACACGAGAAAAGACCAAGTGAATCCTGAGGTTAAGAAAGCTATGTCAAAATGTCAAGGGAACAAGGTCTGTGCACTGGCAATGCTGCAGAAAGAGGAGCTGGGAATATCAACGGACTGTTGGCTTTGTTTGCAAATGTCTCACGCTTTTAAAGCTGTCCCACTGACTGTAGCAACAGCCAAGGACACGAAATGTCTGATTCCTCAACAGATGACCGATGTGCTGAGAGCTGTAGCTGATCTGGAGGAAGGCAGAGCACCAACGAAGGAGATGGCAGGAAACTGTGACCACGTGCAGCAGTACAATCATTCTAGTGTAGCACTCCCACCTCTGAGAGTGACACATGTGAAGGGTGATGTGTGTGTGTGTGTCTGAATGAACCGAGACTGTTCCATGTAGGAAGCTCTGACTGCAGGGTCAGAATCGATGTGAAGGACGGAACAGTGGACAATTGCACAGCGATCATCAACGGTAAAGGAGTCAATTTCACATGTCCGTTCATGGTACCGACCGAAACAACACCTGCGGCTATTTGGGTTTGTGGGGACCGAGCGTTCCATAGACTGCCTAAGAAGTGGTCTGGATGTTGTTATCCAGGTTTAATGAATGTGGGAACATCTGTGTATTTACCAAATAAGACCAGGATGGGTAGACCGAAAAGAAGTGTTAATATTCTGCCAGGGGCCCTCCCGAGACATTATTCAGGGTACACGTTGTCAGATCCATGGACGACTCCAGGGGCAAACATTGGGTGGTCATTGTTCTTAGGGGTTGGGACGACGGTAGCAATTAACAAAATAAATGGGTTAGCTTGGACCGTGTTAGCAATTGCTAATAGTACTGAAAATGCTTTGACAATGATAAATGATGAAATGCATCAGATAAAAGATGCGGTTTTGCAGAACAGATTAGCCCTAGATTTACTGACTGCCGAGAAGGGTGGGGTTTGTAAAATGCTGGGAACATCTTGATGTTTTAACATCCCTGACTACAGTGACAACATCACAAATGTAATTGAACACATGAGAAATGCCGTAAGAGAACCTGAGTATGCAAGTAGTAGCTGGCTGGGTTGGTTCCTGACAGGATGGGGAGGCTGGATTTATTGGATATTGCAAGTAGTATTGCCAATTGGAGCAATGGGGTTGTTACTACTGTTTTGCCTGCCATGCATTTTCAAGTGTATTTCCAGCTCAGTACAGAGACTGGTGAGTGCAGGAACGGAGGTCAAGCTGACAAAGATAGCAGTAGTCTGTGATGATGAAACTGGTGAAGGGAAATGTGACTATGATACGGATAGTGGAAGCTACAGTAACATGTGGTAAAAGAGAGGGTTTTCCTTCATGGGTTTTTCTTTTTCTTTTTATCTTTCTCTTATTTCATTATTGTTTGATTTTTCCTTGTGTGTTTTATTTTCCAAAGAACGATGATATGAAAAGAGGGTTAAAAACAGTGGCCATCCGTGTCACGAGATGGCGTACAAGGACAGGGTTTAAAAATGAAAGATTGTTTCTATTTACTTTATATTTACTCTGTATTTTGTGTTATGGCATGTTTAATTAATCAGGGGTTTTGGGTTTTATTGAATTGATGTTGTTTTTCCTACTAAATGTAACTTAAACTTTTTCTTGTTTATACTGGGATGACTGAGGGTCCGACCTATAGTGTCGGGGATGCAATTACAGTGCTTAATTCGTCTAGCCCGGTTTCAGAATAAACCTTTTACTTGCTTGCTATAAAATTAACCCTCTGAGGTCTGAGCTGTTTTCTGGGCCTGGAGGTGTTCTGACATGCTCTGACATTTGTGCTTATTTCTGTTACTTGTGACATTTTCATGGCTAAAGTCTGATTACACTGTATTCAGCACAAACTCTGCTACAATAATATATCAGCAGCATGTATATAAAAGTTTGTAGTTTTGAGATAATAATATTTATGCGTGGTTTGTGAAAAAACAAAAAAAAATTGTCACTGAAATAAGCTCATGAAACCCATACTGATTATTTCTTCATAAGACTTTTGAAAATTGTATCACGTAGCCTAGAATATTTGCTTCAAAACTATGTGAAAATCACCCTGACTGCTCATTCAGAGAAGACAATATATTGATTTAAAAATTTTACGACGTGTTTTGTGTGAGAAAGCTCTATGCAAGAGGCGTGGACATCTCATTATTATGTAAGCTTTTCTCACCTGAGAAAGACAAAAGACACTCCCTAATGGCCCTATTAGGAGCTATCAGGCCCTGCCATTCTGAGCAACCTTGCACAAAGAATGAGGAGATTTAAAAAAGAATGGCTTTTAGATTGTTTTTAATGTATTTACAATAATGACAAAAAAAACACATTATTTAACACACTGAACTAAAGACAGAGACTTGAACTGTCACACACCTTTGTGCCATTCCTGAAACATAGTAGGCTACATACCTTTCATTTCCATGGTGTTTGATTTTTCACTTTAGCATGTTCATGTATGGAGACTTATGTGAATGTTGAAGTCAGCAGGACTTATCAGTGGCATATTGTTCCTCTAAAAACAACAACAACAAAACAGCTGTGAACATGCTGATATCAAGAGACATGCTGCACAATTAGATTTTTCAGGTTAAAATAGCTTTTTAAAATGTACAGAATACACACACACACATATATATATAAGCCTACTTTTACCATGCTGTGTTTTATTAGAATATAAAAACATCCTCGTGTTGAACATGTATACAAGCACTGAAAGGTTGCCTATCATTCTAGTTCACATTTCACATTTCATGTTTCTGTCTACATGTACATATATGACATTAGGCTTAGTTCATGTTTTTACTCCAAACTCATTTCATAACATACATTTTAATCTGGCACGACCAGTTTAACATGTCTTACCTTAAAAATCTTCTCATCTTAAAATCGCGTTCTTCTGAGGTAAATCCGAGGTAAATTCAAGGTAAACAGCACAGCACAGCACAGCTTACAGTCGTCCAAACCCGATGAAAGCAGAGAAGAGTAAGTTACGAAGTCTCTGCTTCTTTGTTTTGAGGTGATGAGGGCGTTTACAGGTCTGAGTTTCTCCGCATGGATCATTTGCATGTCAATCGCTCGTGCGCGCGTGGGTGTGGTCACATTATAGTTAATGAGGACGCGTTTGAGAAACTGTACATGCCGCTGCTTTCGTATGGATTACTTAACAATAGAATATTTGTTTTTTATATAATTTACATACTTTAAAAATAGAGATTCCAAGCGTTGTATAGACATGCGTTTCAAGTCTGTGTGACAAACATTCGCTGAGTTACAGGTCATTTTCTGTCGCGTTTCAGAATGAGTTTCACATTGAGCGAGACGGCAGAACGCGCATCATGTTTATTTTCTTTGTTTTACGAAAAACACAACATTTTGTTTTTATTATGAGTGTACACAAATAAAAGAAGACATTTAACAGTTTTGAATGATGTACAATACAAGTATGTAAAATCAAAATCAACAGAGTAATTTGCACTGATATAAAAAAAAACGAGCAGATCACGCCGGCGTGATTGCCGACCTCAGGGGGTTAAGGGCCTATCCTTACAAAAAAACAGCCTAAGCGTATTTCATTTTAATCTTTTTTCATACAAAGTTTAAGAGTGTGATCAATTATATGAAAATCAGAAATGAGAAGTATAAGTGTGACGTAAGACTTAAACTTGGTATACTTTATTGACATTATTATTAAGTATTATGTGTTGATTAATCCATTAACAATGAATGATAAAAAGGGGGGGATTGTTATGGGAATTTTTGATTTTCCTTACATACACAGGATTGATTTCTATGTGTGCTGCTGACTTTGTGACTGATGTGAGCTTCTGTGGGGCAAGGAGAACGGGGGAGACGTGGTTTTGGATTGAACCCTTGACCCATAAGGTCAAAGGGGATCTAAGTTAGGGCTTGCAGGCTGCAAGCAGAGCTAAACCTAAAGTTCAGCATGTAATGAGATCACTGAGTGAGTTTCTTATCTATGGGCGGAAAACCTTGAAAATCTAGAGTTATAAGAAGACTGTGCCGACTCTGACTCCTTGTCTCACTTGAACCACAGACTATACTGTCTACCTCTGTGCGTGTCAACTGGGCCTTTCCTTGCAGGAAAAAAAAAAAAAATTACTTTTTAATGATCATTTGATTCAAGACTGTCTTTTATGCAGAGATGATTGTTTAATGAAAAATTGCCACGTCAGGAGACACTGGCTCTGGATCGGCAGACGTGACGCGAACGGTCTCTGGATCGGCAGACGTGACGCGAACGGTCTCTGGATCGGCAGACGTGACGCGAATGGTCTCTGGATCGGCAGAACCCATGTGCTTCCTCCATGCATGCAGAACGGCCAATGCATAGAAATTGAAGATAACCCTCTTGGCCATAGCAGGACTGATGGTGGAGAGCTCTGGGACAACTGGGTCAGGGACCACCGAAGTCAGATCCTCCTGGACCACCTGGCTTGGAACCACCGAAATTGGTGTCCTCCGGGATGACAGCGGGCTGTTTGGGGACGGCCTCCGGGATGACAGCGGACTGTTCGGGAACCACGGACGTGGAGTGAGGAACGAGGAACGCCTTCCTGTTCCTCCTCCTCAGTTTACGAGGTGGGACTGTGGCATAACGATCTCCTCGTCTGGGGACATCGGCGTAGAGTCTGCCATTTTGTCTGGTAACCTAAGCCCAACTGATATATCCCTCATGCTGCGGAAATGAAGGTATTGGACAAACCTGTCAAAGTCCAAGATCTCCAGTCCCCTCATTTCCCAGGCCGGCAAGAATCAAAGCAATTATTAAAAATGTCTTTAACTGCCGTGGCATTATATCCCATCCCACTGGAGAGAGTAAAAAAAATAATAAAAATAAATTAACACTCAATTCTCTCCGGCCCTGCTGGCGTAGGGAAAATAAATTCCCTACTCTCTCCCTCTCGTTCCAGGTGAAATGACGAGGGGTACGAATACCTGTGCTGCTGGATTTCTTCATTGTGCTGGAATCCTTCTGTCACGACGCGCACACGAAAGGGTGAATTCGAAGTGCAGCTTTATTTTGGGTAATCCGTAATCATATCCACAAACAGGTAAAAGGTCATAATGTAAATCAGTCCAAAACAAGAAACAAACAAATAAACAAACCAAGACAGACTCTGAGATGTGGGTGACACAATACAAGGATTCCAGAACAAGTGATTAAACAGACAGGGTATAAATAGACAGACACTAACAAGGTGAGTGGGAACAGCTGAGTGTGATAATGAATAATGAGTCCGACAAGGGTGATGGTGATTGTTGTCCAATAGTGACTGACACCTGTGGGGGAAGAGGACCTCTAGTGGCTACCCAGGGAACATCACCCAGACATTGTGACAGGAACGATAAAACTAATAGAGGAAATCCTACACTCTCAGAAAAAAAGGTACAATTTTGTACCATAGAAGGTACAAACCCTTGTCACTGGGGCAGTACCTTTTACTGGTACAAAACTGTACCTTAATATAGAGGAGCAAATTTGTTCCATTCCAGTTTGTACCTTGAAGGACATGATTTGTACCATGGGCCACCAAAATGTACCTTTTGTTTTTTAAAACTTGTAGGTACCATATATCAAAAGTACAAATTTGATCCTTTAAGGTACCACCCCAGTGACAAGCCCCTTTGTACCTTAAATGTGTCAAATTTGTTCCTACGAGAACTATTAAAGGCTATTTTCCTATTAAATAACAAGCACATTCAACAAATGAATCCAAAAGGCATCAGTTTAATCAGTTCTGTAAATACATATCAAATACATATGAACGTTTGAATACTTTTGTTTCAACTTAGAGTAAAGTATTTCTTTGTGTAAATACATCAAAGACTTCACAATACAATAAAGACGTAACAATTAACAGAATATCACTCCTTTAAAAAGATTTGAAAGAATTAAAAATGCAATGACACAAAAATGTTACAGTACATAAAATATATTTTCTCATCTACAACAAAGCTAGACTTTTTTTTTTCCACTTTTCACACAATACCCTTGCATTTATTTAACTTTTTTTTTTTTTTTTTTTTTTACATCATCCTTACGGAGCCCCTGAGGGGACCTGTGAAAAAAAAAAAAAAATAGGACTTTCGCGTGCGCACGAGAAACTTTCGCGTGCGCACGAGAAACTATCGCGTGCGCACGAGAAACTTTCGCGTGCGCACGAGAAACTTTAGGTTTGCGTTATAGCGTCATTAATACAAATGTAGAAATATGGATGATGTATATATCATTTATGTTGTTGTTTGACATGTTTTGAAGTGTTTATTTTAACAAAAATCTCAAGCAAGGTGCTATTAAAGACAAGACTTAGAGGCATATTTTAGTCACTATTCAAATAATTGTATTAACTTTGAATATACTTTGAATAAACTTTGTATTTGTATGTGTATTGATAAAAAATAAACAACAGGCTAATAATCTTCTGCTACTGAGATGAAGGAAACATTTTTTTAAAGAATTAAAGTTCACAAGATTGCTATTTATCTTGATCAAACTGTTCCGTCATCAGCTCTTCCTCAGTTCCGCACTGCAGAATAAAATAGTCATCCTCTGCTGCAGTTGTACGGATTCTTAACGCATTTATTGCAACTACATTTCATCTTTTTCTCATCAAACAACCAGATTAACGAATGCTTCGACACAACCCGTACCGAAGAGCCTAGACAGGTCTTTCTTCTGTATACTGTATACAGGGTGAATGACGACTGTTGGCCTACCATGGTCGCCCTCGTCAGTAAGTTTTAAATAATAATAATAATAATAATAATAATAAATTAAGATATAAATCAATATAATTCGTTGTATATTAAATATTTTAAACAATAGCTACAAAAAGGTAATTGACTGTATAGTCCTAACGTTCATGCATGAACTGTCATTCAGACTTACTGTCTAACAACCAGAGAACAGAGAACATCAGAGATATTAAAATACATACTCTTCTGAGTTTTATGATGTAGGCCTTTTTTTATTAAAATGTATCGGCCTATAATTTATATCTCAAGGATGCGAGCTTGTGCGTGGCGCACTCAGTCATGTTGAGAGGGAAACACGCATTATATTATTAGGCTAGTCTATTCAGAAATAGTGTAAAAGACCTGTAAATAAAATACAACATTAACATTATAAACACTATTAATAACATATAGGCTATGCGTATTTTACTTCCCCATAGCCAAATCCTTAAATGAATGGAATCAGAAAACAACGAGAAATGAAAAATAAGTAACCACTTATAATAATAATAATAATAATAATAATAATAAATACATAGTAGTCTATAAAAATAGCCCATTGTGCCCTTTATTACAAACAACTTTTAGCCTATTTTAAACGCCAAGCCTAAACGAATTTATTTGAATCGAAACTGAAACTATACCGCAAAGTTGGGTTCGCGCATCTTTCGTTCGGTCCAAAGTTTAATACTGAACAGGAATTAATAATCATTTAGTTTGTTCCTCAGTTGGGGAACAGTTGTTCCTAATATGTTCCTCAGTTGGGGAAATAACTTAATACTTTATCGTTTCATACTCATTCGAAACAGTAAAATGTATATTTTTATTTGTGTACATTCAAAATGACTACAAAATGTCATGCCTTTGAAAAAGAAAGAAATTCAAGGAACAAATTCAAGTGATGGCGCCGGCGAATCGCGATATTAACAACATCGGTTCACTTCTGCCATTAACTTGACATCACAGCCGGTTCATTATTAGCCTAAATGATTATTAATTCCTGTTCAGTATTAAACTTTGGACCGAACGAAAGATGCGCGAACCCAACTTTGCGGTAGCCTATAGTTTCAGTTTCGATTCAAATAAATTCGTTTAGGCTTGGCGTTTAAAATAGGCTAAAAGTTGTTTGTAATAAAGGACACAATGGGCTATTTTTATAGACTACTATGTATTTATTATTATTATTATTATAAGTGGTTACTTATTTTTCATTTCTTGTTGTTTTCTGATTCCATTCATTTAAGGATTTGGCTATGGGGAAGTAAAATACGCATAGCCTATATGTTATTAATAGTGTTTATAATGTTAATGTTGTATTTTATTTACAGGTCTTTTACACTATTTCTGAATAGACTAGCCTAATAATATAATGCGTGTTTCCCTCTCAACATGACTGAGTGCGCCACGCACAAGCTCGCATCCTTGAGATATAAATTATAGGCCGATACATTTTAATAAAAAAAAGGCCTACATTATAAAACTCAGAAGAGTATGTATTTTAATATCTCTGATGTTCCCTGTTCTCTGGTTGTTAGACAGTAAGTCTGAATGACAGTTCATGCATGAACGTTAGGACTATACAGTCAATTATTACCTTTTTGTAGCTATTGTTTAAAATATTTAATTTACAACGAATTATATTGATTTATATCTTAATTTATTATTATTATTATTATTATTATTATTATTATTTAAAACTTACTGACGAGGGCGACCATGGTAGGCCAACAGTCGTCATTCACCCTGTATACAGTATACAGAAGAAAGACCTGTCTAGGCTCTTCGGTACGGGTTGTGTCGAAGCATTCGTTAATCTGGTTGTTTGATGAGAAAAAGATGAAATGCAGTTGCAATAAATGCGTTAAGAATCCCTACAACTGCAGCAGAGAATGACTATTTTATTCTGCAGTGCGGAACTGAGGAAGAGCTGATGACGGAACAGTTTGATCAAGATAAATAGCAATCTTGTGAACTTTAATTCTTTAAAAAAATGTTTCCTTCATCTCAGTAGCAGAAGATTATTAGCCTGTTGTTTATTTTTTATCAATACACATACAAATACAAAGTTTATTCAAAGTATATTCAAAGTTAATACAATTATTTGAATTGTGACTAAAATATGCCTCTAAGTCTTGTCTTTAATAGCACCTTGCTTGAGATTTTTGCTAAAATAAACACTTCAAAACATGTCAAACAACAACATAAATGATATATACATCATCCATATTTCCACATTTGTATTAATGACGCTATAATGCAAACCGAAAGTTTCTCGTGCCCACGCGAAAGTTTCTCGTGCGCACGCGATAGTTTCTCGTGCCCACGCGAAAGTTTCTCGTGCGCACGCGATAGTTTCTCGTGCGCACGCGAAAGTTTCTCGTGCGCACGCGAAAGTCCTATTTTTTTTTTTTTTTTTTTCACAGGTCCCCTCAGGGGCTCCGTACATCCTCCACCCTAACTGCTCGGCAATTTCAAATCCCTCCATTTTTACACTGCTGAAGATTCTCCTCTCACTGAAGACACGTCCAGTCAAGACGTTCCCAAAATCTGCACAGTGGGTTGAGATGTAGCCGGTTCTTCCTGAACAAAATTAAGAATCAGAATTAGAAAAGACAGACGTAAACTGATTAAATACTCCCATTGACAAGCTCAAATTTTACCTCTAGACTTAAAGGATCAGACTTAAAATTCTGTAATTTACTCGCCCTCAAGTTGTTCCAAATCTGTTTGAGTTTCTTTCTTCACAATTGAAAATTAAACAGGTGATGGGCCCCATTAACTTCCATAGAATTCTTTTCAATTTTCCATTTTTTTCATACTATGGAAGTCAATGGGGCCCCATGACTGTTACATTTTTTGGGTGAACTACAAATCCTGCAACATCTCGTTTGGCATCCATGTTAATGTGCTTTTATAATGAATTTTAGCTTAGCCAACCTCAACACATTGGACAATTCTGCTTAAAGGGTTAGTTCACCCAAAAATGAAAATTACCGTATATACCCGAATATAAGACAAGGTTTTTGTCCTAAAAATAGGCTGAAAAATGGGGGGTCGTCTTATATTCGCGATATAGACAAAATCACGGGGGGAAAGGGAGAAAGAACAACGGAATTAATATGAAATAGTGACTGAAACGCGACCAATTAAGACAAAACCAGCTCTCCCTTCCAAGATGTTAATCTGCACAAAAATCCTGATAATCGAGCCGTTAACTGAATTAAAACGCTGCTCCGCGAGACGCAGAGCGAGCGAGAGGTGTGCACGCGAGACGCAGAGCGAGCGAGCGAGAGAGAGAGAGAGAGAGAGAGAGAGATAGAGAGAGAGAGAGAGAGGTGCGCGCGCGCGTGCTGGAAGAGAGAGAATGAATTATCACAGCAATTTTCAAATAAAATTATTTTCTGTTGAAAACCAGATTTTTTCCACAAAAATCTCTTTTTGTCCCAAAAATAAGTCTGGAAAATGGGGGGTCGTCTTATATTCAGGGTCGTCTTATAGTCGGGTATATACGGTATTTTGTTAACTACTCACCCTCATGTCATTTCACACCTATAAGACCCCTGTTCATCTTCAGAACACAAATTAAGATATTTTTAATGAAATTCTGAGAGCTTTCTGCCCTTCCATTGGGAGCAATGCAACTAACACATTCAAGGCCCAGAACGATAGGAAAGACATCATTGAAGTAATCCATGCGACTCCAGTGGTTTAACCGATTTTATGAAGCGATGCTGGTGCTTTGCTTGTTTTTGCAAAAAAACACACAATTTACCACTTTATCTAGGAAAATTCTGACCTTCAATCCAGTAGGGAGAGCACTGCGACGCATGCGTATTGTGTTGACTCAAGACCGGAAGTTGTTCTGTGAATGTGCTTTAGATAATATTGTTTTGTAAATATAGAGGTAAATTATGCTGTTGTTTTTTTGCGCAAAACAAAGCTCTTGCATCGCTTCATAAAATTGAGGTTAAAGGGATTGTTCGGCCAAAAATGATATTAAACCCATAATTTACTCACCCTCAAGCCGTTCGAGATGCATATGTCAATCATTTTTCAGACGAACACATTTTCAGTTATTTTAGAAAATGTCTTAGATCTTTCAGTGGTTATAATGTCAAGTTATGGGGTCCACATCCTTCAAGTCCCAAAAATGTGCATGCATCCTTCACGAAAGTAATCCATCCGGCTCCAGGGGGATAAACGAAGGCCTTCTGAGGGTAATCCGTGCGGTTTTGTCGTAAAAATATACATATTTAAAACTTTATAAATGAAAATAACTGGTTTTTGGCAACGATCGACGCGCGTTCACGGCAGATGCTGGCGTATGATGTAGGACGTAGCGTAGGAAGCGTCGTGACGTAGAACGAACGCGACAGCGCAGCCAGAGAGCAGAGTAAAACAAAACTCCAAAAAACGTGTATTTAAAAGAAAATGTCGGAGGATTTTGATATTATTTTTTGAAGCTAGTTATTTTCATTTATAAAGTTTTAAATATGTATATTTTTACGACAAAACCGCACGGATTACCCTCAGAAGGCCTTCGTTTATCCCCCTGGAGCCGGATGGATTACTTTCGTGAAGGATGCATGCACATTTTTGGGACTTGAAGGATGTGGACCCCATAACTTGACATTATAACCACTGAAAGGTCTAAGACATTTTCTAAAATAACTAAAAATGTGTTCATCTGAAAAATTATTGACATATGCATCTCGAACGGCTTGAGGGTGAGTAAATCATGGGTTTAATATCATTTTTGGCCGAACTATCCCCTTAAACCACTGGAGTCACATGGATTACCTCAATGGTGTCTTCACTACCTTTCTGAGGCTTGAATGTATTAGTTGCGTAGGCTACCAATGGAGGAACAGAAAGCTCTTGGAGTTCATTAAAAATATCTTCATTTGTGTTCCGAAGATAAACAAAGGTCTTACGGGTTTGGAACTGTGAATTGGGTGAGTAATTAATGACAGATTTTTTATTTTTAGCTGAACTATACCTTTAAGGAATCCTGGAAACACCTGAAAACAACCACAGCATGCACTCTGTCCATTTTCTGGAATGACTGAAATGCAAATAAGAAAACATCAGTTTCACACACACACAAAAAAAATTCAGCATTTTTACATTTTCCACAAAAAGAAAAGAAAAGCAGTTTTAAATGATTCACTTAAAGCTTCATATAAAGTACCCAGAAAAGTAAAATGTTAAACTAATCCATTTGAATTGAGAAGTTTAGTAAAAAATGTCTGAAGAGACTACCGCTTTATATAATAAACAGATTAAATTTAGGATTTTATTCACATTTAAACATTGAACAAAGAGAAGCTCAACCGCACTTGCTTTGACAAGTGAGAACAAACCTCATTGGTTCTTGCTGAAGCTCAAACGTGCTGCGCAACACAGGAGAATGAACCTCATTAGTTTTCGCATGTCAAGCAAACACGCTTGAGCTTCCGTTTACCAAAACTGATGTGTGAATTGATGAATATTTATATGTGAATAAAAGACTAAATTAAATCTGTTCATCATATAAAACGATTGGATCTCTACAGAAAAGCTTGGACTAAACTGTTCGATTAAAATTATTTTACGATCTCTTTATTATGGTAGCATACAGGTAGCAAAAGACATTTTGAAATGTAATATGCAAAATAGCAATGTAATATATAAAATGGCAATGTATTTCTTATTTAAATTTACATTTTCCATACCATATGTGATATGTTTGGGGCAAAGTGGCAATTCACATTCCATAATATAATTAAATTAGCCATTTCCTACACTTGTTTTAACGTATAATTTAAACATATATATTTAAAAATGTTATAAGTTGCAAAATTAAAATTAAAATGTATTACAAAAATGATTAGAGATGTTTATAATTCACCCAAAAAATGAAAACTCTGTCGGAAATCGGAGAGCTTTCTGTCGCTCCATTGACAGTCTATGCAACTAAAACTTTGATGCTTCAAAAAGTTCATTAAGAGATAGTAAGACCAATCCATTTGAATTGAGCAGTTTACCGTAGTTCAAATTTTCTGAAGAGACATGATCGCTTTGTCTTTTCTTCACATTTAAACATTGATCAGCGAACATAAACAGAAGCTTAACCGAACATGCTTGAAACGTGAGAACCAACCTCTTTATAAAGCATGCTGCGCAACACACGAGAATGAACCTCGTTTGTTCTCGCATGTCAAGCGAACATGCTTGAGCTTCTGTTTACTGTAACTGATATGTGAATTTATGAATGTTTATATGTGAATAAAAGCCTAAATTCAACCTGTTCATCATAAAGGAAGCAATCATGTCTTCACAAAATTTAGACTAGGGCAATTCCACACAAAAATGTCACATCCATAACGCCAACTAAATACCATTGCATTGTGTTGGTGTTATGGATGTGACAGTTTTGCGCGGAATTGCCCACTAAACCACTCAATTCATATGGATTATTTTTACGTTATGAACTTTTTAAAGCGTTAAAGTGGTAGTTGCTTAGCTGTCTATGGGGGGGTCAGAAAGCTCTCAGATTTCATTAAGATCTTCATTTGTGTTCCTAAGATGAACGAAAGTCTTACAGGTTTGGAATGACATGAGGGTGAATGATTGATGAAAGAATTTTCATTTTTTGGGTGAATTAACCCTTTAACATGTTCAAGCTAAAATTGTAGCAAAATTATCATTTAAATGCTAATTTTTCTTAATTGCATTTACACTCACAGTTGACACACTTACGATTGCATTTTTATAAATACCCACAATGAACGTAGCAAAATTCAATGTGGATTTAAAAAAAGGATTCCGAGGCGATCACATCCCCGCCCCGCCCTGTCAATCACTGCATCAAGTGCCTTAAGTGCACTGCATAAATGCTAGGAAAAATAACTTAAATTATCTTTTTCAATTTTGTTGTTTATGTTTCAAAAAAAGGTAGTGTAGTAATGCAAATTATTATATTATTGATTTTGAATATTTTATTTGCTCCAGATGTTGCACATATTGTATAGAAAATGTAAATATATAAATACAGAAATACATTGCCATTTTACACATTGCATTGACATTTTGCATGTTACATTTCAAATTGACATTTGGTAGCTGTATGTCAGAGTTTTATGTGAACTAACTTTCAATTAAGAGACAGAAATCTTTCAGATTTCATTTGAAGTGCAGTTACTGTGCTTTATCAAGATTGACATTACTCTGTCATTAGGAATATAAATTCAACCTCATCAGAAAAAAAGAATACCATAAGGTTAAAAAACTCAAATAACTCATTGTACTGATGATACTTGCCTCACAGCTGAGGAGGATGCAGGAAGACTTTCAGATTGTGTGATGATCAGTGAGACCAGCACTGGTAACTTAGTTTACCCCATCATCTTCATGATCTAAAATCAAAGACACATTTGCTAAGTTTCAACAAAGTTATCTGTTAAAATGAATGACCTGTAACGTTATATGACTTAGGGCAGAATCAGGTAATCGCATTAATTTAAACAGAGAACGAGTGATCAACTATTTTAGCACTGTTCGGTGGTGTTCAGTCACGCTGTTCAACTGCATACAGTATTGTGGACTAATGTAAAATACACCAGCATGGCAACTCTGGTTATTAAATTATTATTTACTATTATTAAGTACTTTTAAATGTGTACTCACGACACAGAAACTCAATTGCTTTAAAATATATTTGCAGACGGTTAATATCGCCGACTCGATTCGTACCTAATTTACACTCGTTATTGTCATGTTGAGTAGCTGTAACGCTTTATACATTCGTTATTTGGTTAAACATAAACATAAAACCCACCTTTGAATTTCCTCTTCTCTTTATCTTATAATTCGAGTCTGGCTCCGGCCTCTATGGATTGTTGTGCTCGTGCTCTGAAGTTCCCGCTCTCCATCTATTTAAAAAATGCAGTAACGGCTGCAGCGACCTTGGGCAATCAGTTTTCTGTTGCCTATAGAGCGCGGGATCGTGACGTCAGCGCATCACAGTAACGCAAGGCATTGTGGGATTTTAGGACACGGAGGTTAGAACTTGAAGCGTAGAGTAGCAGTAATATTTGTATTTGCGGTAGTATATTGGTATATTTTAGAAGTAGGCTAGTTCAGTTTAGAAAAACGACAGAATGGTGAACGCATGTTGCATTGTAAACTGTCATAATCGTTCTCACGATCGGCGTGGAAAACGTACAACAAAGGGAGTACGATTTTTCAGCTTTCCCGCTTGGAAGAAAAACAATGGAAATCAAGTCGCAGAGCTGACAAAGAGGCGTCGTATGGCATGGGTAGCGGCTGTAAGACGGACAAACATCACCTTCAGCAACATTTCCCGACACATGTTCGTGTGTTCACGGCATTTTCACACAGGTAAGTTATCATTACAACACCAACTGTTATGTGGTTACCGCTAGCTGCCCATAAAAACTTATTTTTGTAGCTAACGTTATGCAGCCAGCACTCGGTTGTGCAAAGTTAGCTAGTTAAACTAGTTGCAACCCAACAGCCGTACAAGGTAGGGCTGTAACCATAGACAGTATATGAAGGCTGTAAATATAACTAGTTTAGCTTAGTTGAGTTTAATTTTATAGTTATGCAGCCAGCTAACTTAACGTTAGTTGTGCAAATTTAGTTAACAACGTTAGTTAAAACTAGTAACAACACAACAACCGTAACATTAACTTCAATTACGAAAGAGTAACTAGATAACTTTGCAAAACTAAGTTAGCTGGCTGCATAGCTATAAAATTAAGCTATAAAGGAAGGAATCTCTATAACGTATGTAACTGTTACATTATGTATCTGTAACCGTTCATCCGATCAACTTTACACTTGAGTGTGGAGTTATGTGGATGAGCAGGTATTCAGACAACTGCAAGCACAGACTAAGAAATTCTGTTTTGTTTTTTCAGGCAAACCAGCCTATGAAATGCTGGAGTGTCATCCCGACTGGGTACCGTCATTACACCTTGGCCACACAGAAGTCAAAACAACACACACGCAGCGTTTTAACCGGAGGACGAAGAGACAGCAAGCTGCACAGAGGTCACAGGAGGATGAAGCTGCACAGAGGTCACAGGAGGATGAAGCTGCACAGAGGTCACAGGAGGATGAAGCTGCACAGAGGTCACAGGAGGATGAAGCTGCACAGAGGTCACAGGAGGATGAAGCTGCACAGAGGTCACAGGAGGATGACAACAGAGAACAGCAGGAATGCAGTTTTTGTAGCCACAGGCGTGCTGAAATTAACCGCTTGCTGAAGGAGAACAGGATACTGAAGAAAGAGCTCTCCCAAAAGAAGATGGATGAGCATTTCTTTAAAGATGATGATGTGAAGGTAAAGTACTACACTGGGCTTCCATGTTTTGCTGTTTTGATGGGCGTGCTGCAGCAGCTTCTTCTTTGCCTGCCACAGACTGTCCGAAAACTTTCGCCTTTTCAGATGCTCGTCTTAACTCTGATGCGCCTGAGGCTGAATCTGCCAATCCAGCACATTGCACACATCTTCTGCATAGACCGAAAGACTGTTTCCACCACGTTCAGAGACACCATAGCTACAATGTTTACACACCTTAGCCCTTTGGTGCACTGGCCTGAGCGACATTGCTTGCAAGGTAGTATGCCACATCAGTTTGTTGAGGCTTTTGGCAGTCGTGTTTCAGTTATTGTGGACTGCTTTGAAATTAACATTGAGAGAGCATCAAATCTGAAAGCTAGAGCACAGACATTTTCTCATTACAAACACAGGCACACCCTCAAGTATCTTATTGGCATTACACCACAGGGAGCTATCTCTTTCATTTCCAAAGGATGGGGAGGTCGTGTCAGTGACAAGCATGTGACTGAGAACAGTGGCCTTCTAAATAAATTATTACCCGGAGACTTGGTGTTGGCGGATCGGGGATTTGACATCAGGGACAGCGTCGGATTTATGTGTGCAGAAGTGAAAGTCCCTGCATTCACAAGAGGACGCTGCCAGTTGGATGCAAAAGATGTTGAGGAGACAAGGCAGATAGCTCACCTCAGGGTCCATGTGGAGAGGGTGATTGGATGTGTACGCAACAAGTACACCATACTAAATGAGACAATACCTGTGAGCATGGTGCTCCCATGTGAAGACGAGGACATTATTTTCCTTGACAAGATTGTGACTGTGTGCTGTGCCTTGACTAATATGTGCCCTAGTGTTGTCATGAAACCATAAAACATGCCATAAACCTTATGAACTGCATATGTTAATAAAGTTAACCATGTGTTATTAAAGTTAATAGTTATTTAGCCTACCCCACATAACTTCACCTTCAAACGGCTTCATGTTTAACTGCTTCTTTTTTCTCTATTTTATTTTTTCTTATTCTTTACAGTGTCTTGTTTTTTTTTTTATTGTATTGCCTCCTTGAAATGTATTTTAACTGTTTTAATTCAAGGTGTCCTTGAGTGCTAAGAAAGGCGCCCACAAATAAAATGTATTATAATTATTATTATTATTATAAATGATGGAATAAATGATGGAAAACTATGTCAATTCTAAATCTTTTTATTTGTGTCACATAACATGAACTTAGTGCAATGCTGAAGTAAATATGGTAAGTAAACAAGTACTTATAACATGACCTGCACGGTAACAATGTAGTGCAAATATAACAGGTAAAATAAATAACAGGCACTTATAACATGACCTGCACAGTAACAATGTAGTGCAAATATAACAGGTAAAATAAATAACAACTTGAGCTTAGTGCAATGCTGAAGTAAATATGGTAAGTAAACAAGTACTTATAACATGACCTGCACGGTAACAATGTAGTGCAAATATAACAGGTAAAATAAATAACAGGCACTTATAACAGGACCTGCACAGTAACAATGTAGTGCAAATATAACAGGTAAAATAAATAACAACTTGAGCTTAGTGCAATGCTGAAGTAAATATGGTAAGTAAATAAGTGATTATAACAGGACCTGCACAGTAACAATGTAGTGCAAATATAACAGTATATAACAAATATAACTTCAAGAAATGAAAACATGTCATAATAAAAAAGGCACTATGTACAAACTATTCACAATCTATTGAACAACGAAGTGTTTGTTCAGTATTCAATCAGTTCTGTGTGCATGAGGCACAGAGCCACGGCTCACTAGCTGAAGGGGCCTGACTGAGTCCGACACAGCTGAGGTGGAACCACTTTATTGCACAGTTTTCATTGTCGCAAGCCACCATGTCGTCCTGGTCTTCAGGGCCTCTGCAAACGCACCAGAGTTGGTTTGTATTCTGCAGTGTCTGTGTTCTTGCCCTTTTTGTGTGAGCTTGCTGTAACACGGTTGAAGGATGCAGAGTTGTGGAGGCTGCTCGGGTGTAGTGGCAAGCCACAAGCTCAGGTAGAGAAACCTTGAGGAAAAACTCCTGTGCCTTTGCCAGAAGTGTTGTCCAGAACTCCACATCTGGTAAGATCCGAACCACAGCACAGTCTCGCTGCGTCCACACAACAAAGTCACAAAACCCTGACTCGGTGACGAAAATCTGAGTTTGCACCTGACTGTAGTACTTGTGCGTCGTCTTCAAGTTTAACTTCCCATCAGTTAGCTGAAGACAAAAGTCGCTGTCATCAGTACAGGCCTGCAGGATGGAGTTGTTTTGGTGCTTATATGTGCATTTGATTTCCAGACAGCCTTTCCCACAACATGTGCAGTGAATGAGCCCATCAGGTGATGCCCCAACCTCCGGAAATGATGGATTTATGATAAACCCACATTGCTCCACTTTCTGGTTATCATGCTGGGAAGCTGTCAGTGTGACATAGGTCTGCCTTGCTTCTTCCTCGTGGTCTATCCCCCATCTGATGGCAGCTGTGGATGCTGTTTTTCTGGGGCAGCACACCCTCCTCACAGTTGACAAAGCTGGTCTGGCAACACTGGTGGACACAACGGCATGGATGTTGGAAGCTGTTATTCTTCCTGCTCTTGATGTGTACCAGGCAGGGGATCGATGCTGCTGTCTTGTCAGAGCTTCCACCGCAACCACCTGTGCCTCTGTTACCGCTGCCATGTGTGTGAGGCCCTCACAATGCTGCTGCAGGACAGACAGTTCAGATCCATCCTTCCCCGGGTCACGAAGGTGCTGTAGGGACTTTGGGACTACACATGGCTTAACAGGGTCTGCATAATTTTGGTAGTAGCCCTCCATTCCAGAAAGGCAAACAGCCTTACTTTTAGTATGTAAAATTTCAAGTAGAGGTGACAAGTCTGAAAGTGTTGTTGTGTGTCCACACAGACTTGTGCAGCCAATACGAGTCCGTATCCCTGGCATTGTGCTCTCTCCACTGATACACTTGTCGAGTGCCCTCTTCTTAGCTGCGCCAGAGGAGAAGTCAATCTTGTAGCCCACCTCTGCTTGGACCTTGTCGACACTACTTGGCATCATCCAGTAGGCTGGAACATCAGTGACTGTCTTGGTACCCCGTATCCGCACTGCTACTTCAATCTTAAACAGGAGGGCCCCGACATGTGTGCAAGACTCCGCTATGCCAGCCATGCATGTGCAGTGTGCACACTCCACTTGCCCACTGGTATTGAGGATCACCCATGGCTTGAGTGGAGGTTCATTGAGGCGTTGAGAGTGCAAAACCTAAGACATAAATAACACTGATAAGCATAAAATGAATTATATGTATGTATATATATATATATATATATATATATATATATATATATATATTAAAATAGCCTTCACTTAACATTTACACACCAGTAAAAAAATTAAGTCAAACACAGTTGTAAATTCATAGTAAAATCTCCAGTGTATTTTTTGTAGACATGTATTTTTGATCTCTTTACTAGTTCTTTTTTTGTGTTTATATAATAAACCTGATTCTGATTTAGCCTAGTACAGAAACTAGTCTAGAACAGTGCAAAAACAACAACAACGACAACAACAACAGCGTTTCGCCTGGAAATTACATTTAATAAAAGTAAACAACTTAACCAAAATGTTTGTTAAGTAAAAAAAGAAAATATATACGATACAAAATTTAACTTGCAGTGTTGTTGTTACGTTTAGTATGGTGACAGAGAGGTGTGTCTGGTGCGTGGTGATTACCTACCTTTGTGCGAACGACGATTTTCTGGTCGTTGAGTTTGTAAATCTCCAGGTCCTGAACCCAACCATTAGTAAACTGGTGATGGGCCTCAAGAGATTTATAATTTCGGAACTGCTCAAATGTGTATGCGCTCACACCACAAACGAGGTAAGAAAACACGTCAGGAAATGTTGTCTGAGGTAGCTTGTTCAGATCAGTCGACCACTCTTTGTGTTCGTACGGATCGAGCCCGTTAATTGCCTTTATTTTCTCTAAGTATCGCTCTTTTGCTTCCTTGTTCAGTTTCTCTCGGTAGATAACCTTGAGCTTGATCTTCGCACGGTCCATGTGTGTTTGTTTACGTTTTTTCTTCTACTCTAGACAACCTCTTTTGGAAAACTAAGAATTACCGCCACCAACTGCCTCTTGGAGTTACAACAGCCGTGTCCTAAAAGATGGCCGCCGCTACTCAGAATGCACTGCGCTATGACGTAGTTGCCCATTCTCTATTAGCAAAGTTAACATTTAACAGTTATAGTGGATAATGGAGAACAAACGCCATATAATGTACACACGATGACTTAATACTAGTCATTAATTGCATTAAAAAGATTAAAAAAAAAGTGTATAGGCCTAACGTTACAGGTCAAATGGCTAAAAAGCATTTGGTGCAAAGCTAATTTAACTCGCTAAATTGACGCTAAGTGGCTTAAACATGTATATTTTCGACTTGTGAACTAAATATATACATAAATCATCAGAACTTACCTTTAAATTTCGTCTTCATCAAGTTTGATAAAATAAACTCTGGACCGTGCTGCTGCCGTGTAACGATAGCCTGCTTCCAGCTGTCAGTTAGGAAAATTCCGTGGCTGAAGCGATTTCGACCAATCAGCGTCTGGTTGCTATGCCAAATAATGAACACAGCAGGGCGATTCCACAGTTTCGGTCCACAAGGGGTGTAATGAACAATATAGATTGAATAATACCCAGTTGTTGTAATTTTTTTATTTTTAGTTCACTATTTTGTTAAAGATAGATGTAAGAAATAATAAAGTTACTTTTATCCCACTAAGCCTTGGCATTATCGTGTAATGAGACTTTATTTTATTTCCGTCCCCAGAAATTGCGGATGTCAGGGTAGGACATTCAGTGCATCTGGTTTTTCCTAAGTCATTTCTTTCATTTCCTTTAATAAAATCCTGAATTTTGGCGCATAACATTTATTTTGGTGTGTCTTCTACAAAATACTACTACTAACACTGAAAGTTGAATTCCCTTAATCCACCACGATGCAATGGAAACATTTACTAACGTTCGTTACACTTTCTGTCCAAGCAGTTACGCATGTTAAAATACGATTCTAAAGGAAGCGGAGATATAATTTTTCCATGTAATTCTATCAGTAGCATAACGATAAAACCATCTTGTGTGGGTTAAATTCTCATATGCGTTGCTACATGATAAATTGTTAATAAATCGGGATAAAACAGGGGCCGAGATTTTCTGTCAAAAAATCATAACGCTCGAACATTTTATTCTGACGCTGAATTTCCATCTCCTAATGTCTCAACGGTTCTCATGTCAGAAATAAGATTGTCTAGGTCACGGTCGCTCTGCGCGGGAGGAAGAGTTTAAAGGATTTCACGGATTTCGACGAATGTGGGTAAGTTTGTGGATTCTGTCCAAAATGTTACGAACGTTAAAATGATACGAACGTGGTAAACTTTGGTTAAGTAAACATTAAATAGGATCATTGTGGTGAGAAAGGATAAAAGAGTGTGCAAGTCGGATGATTGCGAGTGGTTTCGGACCGAAAGCGTCGTTCATCGTGAAAGAGCATGCATGAATGGTGGTTTTATACATTTTGACAGATTCTGCACATCTTGTTCGTAAATTAGACGGAAATTTTCAGTCTGTCCAACTTCCAACGTTGTTTTCTGCGTATTTTTGACTCAATAAGCTGTTCATGAAAGTCAACATCGTCAATGACATTTTTCTGTTTTTTTTTTTTTTTGATGATTTTTTTTTCCTGTCCAATGTTCATAAGAATATAGCTTTAGGCTGACGAAGTTAACATGTTAATAGTGCGTTAACACAATCTGTATGATCTTTAAATTTGATAGTATGATGACAGGTTATTTTAATGTGTTATGAACTTGTTCTATTCTTTGCCAGTTTTCATGAAATGGTATTATTTTGTGTTACAGAGGCAATCTTGCAGGATTGTTTAATTTTTTCCGTCCACGTTACACACGTTATAACTTAGCACACTTGTAGGAGTTCCTTTGTCTTCTACATTTGGCAAATAAATTTGAAAAATATACCTGTGGTATTTGTTAGTATTTTGCTGGCTTTCAGTTTATGAACATACCAGACTCAAAAATGCACCTTTAGGTTTATAGAACAGATAATATTAGATGGCTACCCTGCCTGCATGGAAGTCCTATTACCAGTTTTGTGAACCATACACAACGCATGACTCATAACTATACCAAATTAGGAACAAAGTAAAACATGAACTGGGATTCAACCAGAATTTTATTAAACTGAATTAGATTAAGTACACTTTCTGCTTGAACTTACATTGTTTTTCCGTCCATGTTACATACGTTAAATTTGACATCAACTCAACTTTGATCAAAGTTTACTAGTTACCTTAAACCATTTCACATGGTAAAACACAATTTGCAGATCTCACTTAGACTTTTCAGCAAAACTCTAAACACATTCTCATTCTCAAAACACATTCTGCATCTAATGCACATGCCATCCATACTGGTAAACACAAGTGGCAACAATCAAATACAAATAGAGAACACACGTCATTGATTGAACACAACCACTCAAAACTGATTTAACCTGTTTCAAATGATGCCCAAAGACAAGAAGCACA
Organism: Squalius cephalus; assembly: GCF_949319135.1. NCBI lineage: Eukaryota > Metazoa > Chordata > Actinopteri > Cypriniformes > Leuciscidae > Squalius > Squalius cephalus. The sequence goes on along the minus strand of NC_137129.1, from coordinate 38,706,960 downwards.
TTGATCACATGTTTACTCCTTTGATTTTTGTCTCTTTCAGTATTATAAACTGTAGTACAGTGCATTGTAGGCTGTATACTGTACAATGAACAAATTGTATGACCCTGAACATTGTGTGTGTTCCATTTGGTTACAGTACTGACTGCTCAATAGACTTTGACTAGTTGCAGGTTTATATCAACAAAGTAGGCATCGACCGATATGGATTTTTTAGTGCCGATGCCGATACCGATTTTTTTTCATCAAGCCTTAGCCGATGACCGATATGGGTTGCCGATTTTCTTGGGCCGATATTTGGAGCCGATACTGCTTTTGCTCACTCAGTTTACATCCTAAAAATGACACGTATATAATATATAATGATAACAACTGTTACAAGTCTCAATTAAGAAAGGAACATTTATTGAACTTAAAAAAAAAACAATATTTGACAAATATTAAAAACATGTGAGGTAGAACAGAAAAAAAGTTCAGTGCTGAAAATACTGAAAATAAATATTTAAGCATAATTCAAATTCTGAAAATAAATATTTAAGCTTAATAAATAAAATAATTTGACTGGAACATGTTATTCTGTGTAGTTGTCTGATATGTAATCGTGATCTCCATTTTAAACAAAACAAAAACGATTTTAAACCAAATAGATTCTAAGTTTATTATGAATTAGGGATCGCGTCTAAAACGTGTGGAAAGCACGGCCGCGCCGCTTCTACAAGCGCTTGCGTCTGTTGTTGCTATGCAAACATGAACTGCTCTCTCCATGATGACGAGGAAGTAAGGATTAATTTATTTCTAGCCCTTTATGACTACAAATATTTATGGAGATGCGAAATAAAAACCCGCCCTGTCCAGCTATGATCCGTTCGGCCGAGCTTTCGATGTTGTCATGGAAAGGTCAGTTGTTTTTTGTCACATGACCTGCGTGCTCTTGCGGCATTCTGAAAAGTTGTTTTCATCTCAACACGGCACAGGAGCGCCTGGACAAACGAGCGCGCTGCATCGCATGCGTGTCGCAACCGCGTCGCTTCTTTTATGAGCACACGTCCAAACCTCAGCCAGGTGGTCGCTGAATAAAACTCCCACAAATATCACGGAATCACCGAACAACGTCGGCATTATTTAATCCTATGACCAGTGTTTGTAACAGCTGCCGTATGCATATGGATAGCCTCAAACTTAGCTATGCAGCTCCCTAAATACAATGACAAGCAGTTTTATAGATGAGGCATTCGCGTTTTCCATTTGGACCCACAAACTTGCTTAGCTATAGTTGCACGCACATAGAGCAACGTGTTTCCACTTTCAAAGTGTATTTCAGCTAAGTCAAACAGTTAAAAAGATGCTTTGAAATTTTAAAACTAACCGTTGTCTAGAAGAGGCTTCTAGCACTCTGCTAGTGTGGGAGGGGCAGTGCATGGGCTGCACGTGAACTGCAGCGTCTCCAGCAACACAGAGCTGCCTGCAGACGCCTGTCTGTAATTAATGCCGGGGAAAAAACTATCGGCGAACGCAGCAGCTGCGTATCGGCCGATGCCGATACACGTCAAACCCGCAAATATCGGCCCGATTTATCGGCCGACCGATATATCGGTCGATCACTACAACAAAGAACAATAATTACAGTATCACAGAGACAAAGAACAAGTTTGTGAGATGCAGGGTACAGTACTGTAAAAATCAGCCTGGTCTCATTGTTAATACGTAGGTATTAATACGTAATTTTCAAAGATAGAAAACGTACTTATTTGTACGTTTTTATTATGCTGAAACGTATAATATGGACATATCTGCAACGTTTAAACGTACCATTATTACGTTTTTTCAGCTAAAAAACGTAAACTATTTACGAATATTTCATATCATAAAGATATCTGTATAATTTCCCTTTTACCATTTTATAGATTATAAATGTAAGGTGATCTCTTAACCCTACTCCCAAACCTAAACATACCCATTTTATAGACAAAATTAAAAGGATAGGCTAAAACGTAATGGACCTATTTAGGGAAATGGCAGTTTTATTAACAATATAGCATTAAAATATAGTTTGAGCCACTAATCCTACCCCTAAACCTAACAATTTCTTAAAACTATGTAACGTTAGTTACAATTATAAAGAAAAACAACAGACAGACACGTATAATCACAATAATTTATTTTTGAGAAAATGTCAAAACCGGTACCAAAAGTCGTTCACATGATGATGTGTCGCAGTCCTCTCTGGCAGTATATAATAGTTTTGTATGAGGTAACGTTACAGAGCAGAATTTAAATTATTAATCCATGAAAATGTTAATCCGGTTTCGGTTCGCTGGTTGCTCTGTGAAGGCGCGCGCGCTTCTCCATTTCAAATGTAGCACACCAACTTAAACACGGCATGTCACAATCTGTGACGAAGCATGCGAGAGCCAATGAGCGTTTGATATCACTGCCGTAAAACATGTCGTAACGCTTCGGGCGCAATGTTTGAATTTGAATTCACTACGAGCGCGGGATTTGATGTTTACGGTCTCTGCTGAGAATGGAGATGAAGATCACTGGATTTGGATCTGTTTCTTGCAAACGCATGGATTCTAAAGATTTGGATTACATCAAGCTAATAAAATTGATGTCTTTTGTGAATTTATGTTGTGTTTTAGTGTATTATGGGTCTAGGAGAAAACGCCTTTTGTGTCTCACGGTAAATAGCCTAAACCAAATATTACAAAATGGTTAAACGATTAAAGAAGGTATTTTTAAGGTTTTAAAGTGTATTCTTGTTTAACACCATGTAGGCTAATCCTCCGAAACGAGTTTGCAGCAGAAGGCACGAACAGAGCGAAATGTTATTTATGAGTAACGTTATTATATGAGTAATGTTAACGTTAAACTGTATAAATAAATGCGACTGAAAATTTAATTGATAAGACAATTGAATGCAATAGAGTCAAAACATTAATGCCACGATTTTAATATGCATAAGTTAAGGAATACATACTAATTTGTACGTCGGTAAAGTTGTTTATACGTAAATAAATTAAGTTTTTTTTGCTGTCAATACGTAAATATTATAAGTTTTAGTACTGTAAATACGTCAGTATTATACGTTTCTGTGTGTATAAAATGTAAATAAATGTACGTATGGTAGAACTACACTTTACGTAAAAATACACACGTATTCTCATGAGATCACGTTGCAGCAACCAGGGTCTAAATGAAGTTGCGGGTAAATAATTCCCCCTCCGAAAGTCCCTACTGGCGAAGTAGTACTTTTTCAAAGTTCAGGAACTTTCAGGGATGGAACTTGTGCGCTGAACATGTTGATTGGTTGACTCCACGCAGCATTTTATTTTAACGGGCATGTATTGACGAGGCTCACTCACCGAGTACTGTTATCAGAATGCTTTTATTCTGTTCAATAACACAGTGTTGGACTTGGCTAACTGCCGCTTTATACTGCCATCTAGTGGCCCAGTTAGCATGGAACAATCTTCCCTTCTTTTTTTTTCTTTCTTTTTTTTTTACTTCATACACAAACAATATTTGATCCTCCTTCAAAATAATACAAATAACTCTTTACATTCCACCATTTACAATTCTTAGTTGTCTCCACTTAAATGTGAAACTTTAACAAAATTCTTCTTCTGCTTACCCTGGTTTTACAAAAAAAATGTAACTGTTATCTGAACACATCTTCACATTTCTTCTATCAGTCTTTGTGGTCTTTTAATTTGTCTTTTTGGACGTTCTGTCTAAGTTTCAACGTCTTTCTCTTTATCAGTCTCTGATAACTTGCCTTACAATTTTGATTGTTCACATTGCTTTGAGATTTCCAGGTCATGTGAGTCACTTTCCTTGATTCTTATGTCTCTCTGAGGCACTTTCAGTAGGTGTCTTCTGTTCCGCCTCATTATCTTTCCATGTTCTGTCAACACTTCGTATGACCTGGGTGTAGTCTCTTTTACCACTTAGGCCAGCGGTCCCCACTGTCCATCACATCTCACCCGCACTACTTCTTCCTGAGCTAGTGGACTCAGCGGTTTTTGTCTGTTCTGTTGTAATGCCTCACCTGCCTCTCATGCGCAGAATTCAGTGTACTCTGTACCTTGTGATGCTTCACTGATGGAAGCTTTGTCCGCAGTTTCCTATTCATGAGCATTTCTGCCGGTGAAAGGCCATTCAACCGAGCATCACCATTGGAGAATGACCTTTCACGGGCAGAAATGCTCATCAGGCCACTCAGCAGGACTCCCAAGCCACGCCTACAGTTAAACAACAAGACTAGGCTACTAGTGAGTCTCCATGACGAGACTGCCCGGGATTTCGAGATCGCCCAAAATGTCCGGGATCCGGCTTTTGCGTTCTACACTCACCATTCATTATGTTTACTGTGGAGAGCAGGACAAGACTGAGGGGCGCGGGAGAACGGCGCGAGGCCGGTGGCGTGATTACTGATGAGCGACGGAGGAGCGGGAATTTTCTTAGCAATGTTAAAACGCACATCAACTGATCACTTGTTTAGCGTTCATGTAAACACTACATTCAGATTCACCACTCGGAATGAATTCAGTTAGATTGAAACAAAAGGTGTGCATGTAAACAATGAATGCCGACTGCAGAATCTGAATCCCGGACATTTTGGACGATCTCGACGGCCGGACATGTCCGGGAAAAAGAGGATGGTAACCCCTACTACTTAGCTTTCTCCACAGAACAAGAGCCTTCTAGCTTAGCTTCCAAATAAAGATTGCTGACACTATGTGTACATTCTGTGAGTGAGATCCCACCCTCTATGGGCGGGTTGAAAACATGAGGAACAGCTCCTTCTACTGGCTGTAGTCTTTAGCCTCTGGCCAAAAAATCCTCCGATGACGCAAAATGACGATTTTTGCATCATAGGAGGATTTTTTCCAGACAAAAATGACATAAATCTCTCGTCTCAGGGGGATATGAGGGAGGAAAGCACGGTAATTCAAAAACACTACGGGTTTTCTACTGATACAAAGCTTAATGCTAAATCCTGAAGTATCCCTTTAAGGGTAGGTGACAGAGCAGTCGGTGGGAACCTATAACCAGGAACAACCCCCACACAGTGCTGTTTCAGTGTTTTCCCATTGGAAAACACTCACACAACACTGCATGTCTCTGTCAGGAATGCATTGCTTACTTTTAGAGTCATCTTTGAGTAATTGATGTCATGTATTTATTATTTCTGAATTGGCTTTTAACCATTTACTTTACTTTAATTGACATGATACATTTTTATCTGACAAATAAATGTTACATCTTGATTTATTCTGAAGTTTTCTGAAATCATTATTTTAGTAGATAATGAGCTGGTGCTACCGCAGCTCTGTGTCCAGGATAGGTCAAACTAAAGACGCATATATGAACGGAGCAGTAGCCACGTCATCTGAAGACCTTTTGATTTCTGTCTATCACTGATTTTGCAAGTTGTACGGAAGTGGCTAAAATAAACTACACTTTTTTTGTGTGAGTGAGCAGTAGGCAACCGACTTAAGAGCCATTAGCAAACCCTGCACTCTCTGACCAAGATCAGACTGGCGAGGCTGTGTCCGTGAAATCCACGTAAGCCCGGGGCGTGTGACTTTGTGCGGCATCGGGTCCTTTAATGAATTAATAATTTAAAGTATGGGATGCTCAAAATAATCAAAGATCTAAATTAATTCATAATCAATATTTTTGACTATTTTCTAATAAGAATCACAATCTAAATTTGATTATAATTTGAAAATGGAGTCAGATTAAGTGTAGAGCTAAAGAAATATTTAAACTAAATTCCAATAAATTAAGTGAACTTCACTGGAACGCTGAAAAGACATACACGCATTATACCTTCGCGCCAGGCTGTTGGATTCCGTCTTTGGGCCAATGGGTGGTCTCTACAATATCATAATAAATTTGACAATTATTTTTATTTATGTATTAATATACAACTTATACAATACATACTACCAGTCAAAAGTTTGGAATAATTAAGTTAAGTAAATGATTTAGTGTTTTCGAAAGAAGTCTCTTCTGCTCACCATGGTGCATTTATTTTATCAAACATACAGTAAAAACAATAATATTGTGAAATGTTATTACAATTATAAAATAACTGTTTAAATATGTTGGAACATTTTATTTATTCCTGTGATGCAAAGCTGAATTTTCAGCATCATTACTCATTACTTCAGTGTCAAGAAAAATGTATTTTTATTATCAGTGTTGCTTTTTATTTTTGTGGAAACCATTGAAACACTACCATTCAAAAGATAAAAAAAAAAGAAAGAAACAAAAATAAATGAATAATCTCATTCAGCAAGGATACATTAAATTGATCAAAAATGACAGTAAAGACATTTATAATGTTAAAGATTTCTATTTCAAATAAACGCAGTTTATTAAACCTTATGTTCGTCAAAGAAGCCTGAAAGTATAAAGATAATAATAAGAATCATTATTAATAACTGAGCACCAATAATTTATAATAGTTGAGCAGCAAAACAGCAAAGAATGATTTCTGAAGGATCATGTGACACTGAAGACTGGAGTAATGATGCTGAAAATTCAGCTTTGATCACAGGAATAAATTAATACAACATCAAAAGTGTTTGGTTAGCATGAAGTCAGTTAGCTCCTGCTGGTAAAATGCTAAATGTGTCTTTCTTCATTGACATCCTTTCAAAAGCAGGCTACACTTTAGAAACACCTTAACCTGGTAATGCTGTTCCATGAACACTCGAGGGCGCCAAACACTCGCAAAATGAGTGTAAACAGAGAAATGTGTCCAATGTAATAAATAAACTTTGAAAGACAATAGATAGTGTATTGTGCTCATTTTGAAAGGATGAGCTAAACATAAAGTAGAATAAATGGTTCATATTTGTAAAACACTTTGGATAAAATAATCCTGATGAGTGAATAAATATAAATAGGCAAACATACGTAAGTGTTTACATTAGAATGTTTGTTTATTTTTGTCCAGACTGTTATTGATTTATTTGAGATGTTTTGATTTATTATAGCCTATTGTGTATGTTTTCTCTCCAAGAGAGAAGAATGAGGCTGTCTACTATTGCTTTACAAGTACATCCACAACATTAAGCATAAAATCTCATATTGTTGGCATTTAGATTTTACTGCAGTAGATTTGCCACCAAAAAAAAAAAAAAAACACTATATGTCACATATGGACAGGAGAATATTGCACTTATATGAAGAGGAAGTGTATAGGGTTTATATGTCCAGTGATCCCCTACTGGTAGATGCTGGAACTGCACTATTATCAGAACAATATTCTCATTTGACAGCATTTATAGTTGTGCATTCTGACTTTTTATTTTATTTTGCAAATGTTATATTAATAGCAAAAATGTATCATATTATAGTAGATGTTTGACCGTTCACCGTGATTTTGCCAAGTAAGACATGTTCCTGGATCAACATATTTTGTTGATCCTGGAATAACATTCCTGCCCCAAAATTTAGTCCTATCCTAACCCTATCCCTACCCCTAAACCTAACCCTACCAAAACTTTTCCCTAAAATCAGAGGGAAATGATAGGTGAATGACACTGATGTTGAAGCACCTCACCCTGGTTTTAAGCCCAAACTTGACATAAACTGTAAACATGTTCCTCAAATCTGATTGGTTGATTGGAAAGTTGATCCAGGATAAACAAAGATGTTGATCCAGGAACATGTGGTACTTGGTGAATCACGTTCATCATGTTTGACCCCGCATGTGTGTAATGTCTTTTGTTTCACAACAGTTGTTTGATTAAATGACAGAATAATAACTTTTGGGTGAACTATTCAGGAGGGATGAATTAAACCGCAGCAGCAGCTTCACACACAAATCTTTTCTCTTGGAAACAGAAAGCATCCGTCCAGAAATCCGTCTCTCCCATTTTATGTCCCAGACTAGCACAGTCTTCACCGGCAGGATGGCCTTCAGTCCAGTTATCAGGCTCACTGACTCCATCCTCTCGTTTCATCCAGAATCTGCAGGACAAAAAAAAAACTAATTGCTTCTGTTTGGCAGCAACCTGCTAATTATTGAAGTATTGTTAGTTTTAATGCAGAGGTTGTATTGTCAAGATTAATGAAGCTCTTACTCTGCTGAATCATTTAGTGGCTGGTTGTTCACCCAGACCCAGTGTCCCTCAGTGTCCAAATCATTAAGACCAATCCAGTGCGTCACTTTAACTTTAGAGGTCAGAAAATCCTGATGGAGAAAAACATGTTTTTGTCTTGTGATATATTATAATACACATAAGGTTTGGAGCAGAGAAACGTGTAGCCTAATATTTAATGTCAGTGGGAAAACACAATTGACTATTCATTGGATTTATTGAGAATGATTAATCGGGGCATGTTATTCTAAATCATGTTGTTGTTTTTTTTTAATCTTTAAAAATAACATGAATAACATGCTCCACTACTGAAACTACTTTCTTTTTTTAGATATCATGCATCAAATTTAAGGCTTTTGAAATGTTTGCTCGGTGAACAAGCCAAGAACAAGTCTTTTGAACAAGATCCTAACTTTCACCCAATCTTCTTAGACCATCAGAGACTAAATTTAACCATGATCATCAACTTGAGGAAAAAAATATTGTTCTTTCTTTCTCTACTTTTCTGTAGTAGCCAAATCTATATTATACTGTACTTGGCATTGTGTAAAGCAAATGTAGTCACACTGACAAATTGTTATGTGATGTTTCTAATTTCCAAGTAACTGGAAAAATTGCCTACCTTTTTTGTTTAAGTCAGAAATACATCATGTTACAGAAGAAAAAGGGATTAATATACTGTAAATGAAGTGTTGAAGTGCAGAACACACCTGCTCTGCTTGGCTGTTTATGATCACTAGATGTCCTCCTCGACTCACACAGTGATCTCGACTCTGTGTCCAGTTCATCTTGACCGTAGAGAAGTAGTAGCACTTTCCCCCAGAATAAATCCAGTTTACGGCACAAAGTGCACAACCTGTGCTGGCTTTTGAGAAAGAGAGACAATTCAGTTATTAATTATTTCACTCATTTTTAGTAATTGTGCTTATTTATAGTACAGTATGTGTGTAATGAATGTCTTTTAACTTTGCACAAGGCTCAAATCTGAAGACATACGATTTAATCTGTTCAGCTTTCTAAGTGTTTCCTCATGCTGGTTGTGGAGCACATCAAACTGTTCTCTGTAATCTGCATGACAAGGCCAAAAACAAACACAATCAGGATGGAAATGAGCCATTCTTCAGAACACAATACTCTTGAAGTTAATCAAAGTTTGGTTCAGTGTGCAGAACACTTTGTCTAAGCCTGTGTCATGGGTGTGAAAGAGAATTGCAGTCTGGCGTAGTTGTCTGTGAGCCATGACTGGTACAGAGACAGTTATGAAAAAGGAAGAAAACAAATGGTTGGAGAAATGTGTTCAAATGACTGACTTCTATTTACAGAACAAAAAGAACTGTGATATATTTTGATATGTATGAATCTGAACTTAACTTACTGGTGTAGTTAGCTGTAAGTTCCTCAAGCTCTCTTCCCATGGCTGGTACAGAAACAGAACAATTGGTTGAGACTAACTTGTATTTCCTCTACAAACAAAACTGTAATTAAACAAGTTAAATTAAAACGGGTTCAGAATTAGAAATAGCACCTCTTGGTCTGTGTACGGTATACAACTGAAACTAACACAACTTACTGTCTTTAGCGCTGAGACGTTCTCTAACTCTGGTGTAGTTGTCTGTAAGCTCTCTCACCATGTCTGGTACAAAGATGGTTATGAAGAAAGGAGAAAACAAGTGGTTGGAGAAATGAGTTCAAAGTGTGTTGAAATGAGTTGAGGGATTTAATCTAAACTGGTTCAAGCTGAAACTAACACAACTTACTGTCTTTAGCGCTGAGACGTTCTCTAACTCTGGTGTAGTTAACTGTAAGTTCCTGAAATTCTCTTGCCATGACTGGTACAGAAACAGTTAATAAATTAAGTAAATGAAAAAATTAAACAAACAAACAAACAAACAAACAACCCACCATTTTACTCACATGTGCTCTTGGTCTCCTGGGCAGAAAGTTTCACTGACAGACTGGAAACTGAATAAAGATAAAACATAAGCAGTAGCAGTGATATAATTTGTATAAAAAAAAAAAAAAAAAAAGAAAAGAAAAGAAAAAAAGGCATTTTGTCACAATTATGTGCAATCCACTTAAATTTGTAAAATATAGCTTAGTTAACATAATTTATTTAGGGACTGCATGAATAATTGGAACTACACCAGGAGAGTAAATGTAACAATTAGGTGTTATATTAAGAGTTTTTCAGTAAAAATGTTTCAGTTGTTACAAATATATGTGCAATAAGGTCAGCTGCAAAAATCCACAGATTTTTATAACAAATACTTTTTTTTACTTCATGTCTAGTAAATCCTGACAGTTTTTTAATGGCAAAATAGAGTTTGTGCTGGTCAAGCTGTTAGTAAATCTTCCTCTAAGTGCTAAGAAAAAAGGGAGAGGGAGGGGGAGGGGGAGGGGAGGGGAGGGGTGGGTTTGGGGTGAACTATCACTTTAAATTTATTCAGTTAAGTTATTAAGTTTGTTTATTTTTTTAATTATTGTTTAATTAGTTAATTTTTTAATCAACTTACTTTTGAGTTCACTGAACAATATATTTGTATCTGTGTATCTATACTGTAAAAAATATTATACTGTATATATATATATATATATATATATATATATTATTATTATTATTATTATTATTATTATTATAAGTTGTATATAAAGCAAAGATTATTGGAGTACATTTTAAAAGAAAATATTATTTCAGTCTTTACTTCAAAATTTCACATTTAAATCAATGCATAGTATCATATTAGTTATGAAAATCATATAGTTATACTCACACAGTATACCCAGAATACAGAGACCTCCAAGGGCAAAAACCAGAGAAACAGCAAAAACAATCAGAAGAATTTTAGTCCATTTAGGAGGACAAACTTCCCTCTCACTGTCTTGCTCTTCAGTGGAGTTATCTGTGATTGGAAATTTGATGAGATGAAGGAAATTATTGCTAAACCAAAAATAGCATTCATATTTTCTCATTTTATTTGTCTTATACTATTTTTTTAGAGGGTAGAATGAGTAAGTTAAGGCTAAATTATTTTTAAAATAATCTCGTCAGAAGACTCTTGAATCAAGTATCCTGTATACGTGAGTGGACTCTCTGCTCTTTTCAGCTTTAGTTTCCGCTTATGCTAAATCTAAATCTGTCATTGGAAAATGAGGCGGCTTCTGCATTAGGTAGGCCTACATCTTTCCATGAGGGACAATTTGGCCATGCATGACTTGTCCCTCTCAATATCTATGGTGATTACATCCCTATATATAACATATATTCTATGTTTTATATATATATTGTGATAGAAACATTTTATGTAATGGGTATTTTCAACATTAAATGTACAGAGAAACGCAGACTAAGGATGCTCAGGTCAAAGGCCATATATTACACCAAAAAGTGCTTAACGCAGTAGAACTAACAGTCATATGACTAGCTCAGATCATTACAAACCAATCACCAGAACAAATCACAGTGAAGAAGACTTGAGTGACATTGATTTTTACTCAACTGTATGATATAAATGAACATGTGTCTTTCTATTCAGGAGATTCACTTGGTTGTTGTGACCAGTGATCTCCCGGCCGTGAATAAAACTTAATTTCTACAAAGAGCAACTTGGGAGTCGTGTCAGGTATTTGCTGCGCAGCTGAGAAACAGATTATACGCTCAAAAGAAAACAAAAGAATATCAAAGTGTGATTGAGGTAGGAATAGAAGTAGGCCTACTAAAGATTCTACGCTCAAAAGAAAACAAAAGAACATTTAAGTGTGATTGAGGTAGTAGCTTCATCGACGGGACGCCGTCACCATATATATATACAGTGGTGGTCAGAATTAATGGCACCCCTGGTAAATATGATAAAAAATGGCTGTAAAAAAATAAATCTGCATTGTTTATCCTTTTGATCTTTCATTCAAAAAATTTGCAAAAATCAAACCTTTCATTGAAGTAAAAGAATTGAAAGTGGGGGTAAATCACATTATAAAATAAATGTTTTTCTCCAAAACATGCTGGCCATAATTGTTGGCACCCTGTTATTAAATACTTTTTGCAACCTCCTTTTGCCAAGATAACAGCTCTGAGTTTTCTCCTATAATGCCTGATGAGTTTGGAGAACACCTGACCTGAGATCAGAGACCATTCCTCCATACAGAATCTCTCCAGATCCTTCAGATTCACAAGTTCATGTTGGTGCTTCATCTCTTCAGTTCAGCCCACTCATCTTCTATGGGGTTCAGTTTAGGGGACTGGGACGGCCATGGCAGAAGCTTCATTTTGTGCTCAGTTACCCATTTTTGTGTTGATTTTGATGTTTGTTTTGGACTGTTGTCCTGATGGAAGATCCAACCACGGCCCATTATAAGATTTCTAACAGAGGCAGACAGGTTTTTGATTTTTTATCTGTTGGTATTTGCTAGAATCCATAATACCATGTATCTGAACAAGATGTCCAGGACCTCCAGCAAAAAAATAGGCCCACAACATATGATCCAGCAGTATATTTAACCGTAGGCATGGGGGATTCTTCATCCCTGTTTGCACCAAACACATCTGGTGGGTTTGCTGACAAAAATCTTTTTTTCATCTGACCACAGAATCCGGTCCCTTTTGAAGATCCAGTCGTGTCTGACAACTGAATATGCTGGAGTTTATTTTTGGAGGAGCGAGGAGGATTTTTCTTGAAACCCTCCCAAACAACATGTGGTGATGTAGGGGTTGTTTGATAAATATTATTTTTTTGGCTTTCTGACTCCAAGACTCAACTAATCTCTGCAATTCTCCATCTGTGATTATTGGAGAGTCTTTGGCCACTCAAACTCTTGCAGGCTCCCACATTTTTTGTGGGGATCAGGTAGTAGGCTTTACTAGGCCTCCCTGAGGGCTGAATCCCTCATACTGTGGTACTAAGTGGCCCTGAGGTTGAACTATCAGGTAGTAGGCCTCATAAGGCCTCCCTGAAGGCAAAGCCCCATAGACAGTCAACTGGACTGCCAGTCTGGCCCACTGTCAGCTGTGGTTTTCAGGTAGTAGGCCTCTCCAGGCCTCCCTGAAAGTAAGCTCCTTCATGTCATGGTTCTCTGGTAGTAGGCCTCACCAGGCTTCCCTGGAGTTGAGTTCCATCATACTTTGAGTTTCCACTTAATGTGGTTTTTCTTGAGTTCTGTGGTTATCAGATAGTAGGCTTCACCAGGCCTCTCTGAAGGAGAGCTCCCACATACTGTGGTTGTCAGGTAGTAGGCCTCTCCAGGCCTCTCTGAAAGTGAGCTTCCACGTTCTGTGGTTATCAGATAGTAGGCTCCATCAGGCCTCTCTGAAGGTGAGCTCCCACATACTGTGGTTGTCAGGTAGTAGGCCTCTCCAGGCCTCTCTGAAAGTGAGCTTCCACGTTCTGTGGTTATCAGATAGTAGGCTTCACCAGGCCTCTCTGAAGGAGAGCTCCCACATACTGTGGTTGTCAGGTAGTAGGCCTCTCCAGGCCTCTCTGTAAGTGAACTCCCATGCACTGTGGTTATCAGGTAGTAGGCCTCACTAGGCCTCCCTTAAATTGAGCTCCACGTTTTGTGGTTGTCATGTAGCAGGCCTCTCTAGGCCTCTTTGTAAGTGAACTCCCATGCACTGTGGTTATCAGGTAGTAGGCCTCACTAGGCCTCCCTGAAGTCGAGCTCCCACATACTGTGGTTGTCATGTAGTAGGCCTTACCAGGCCTCCCTGGAGGGTTAGCTCCCACTTACTGTGCGTTTCCACTTAGCATGGTCTTTAAGGTAGTAGGCCTCTTCAGGCCTCCCTGAAAGTGAGCTCTCACGTTTTGTGGTTATCAGATAGTAGGCTTCACCAGGCCTCTCTGAAAGTGAGCTCCCACGTACTGTGGTTGTCAGGTAGTAGGCCTCCCCAGGCCTCTCTGAAAGTGAGCTCCCACATACTGTGGTTGTCAGGTAGTAAGGCCTCTCCAGGTCTCCCTGAGAGTAGTTTCACAGTGGTGCTGGGTTTTGTAAGCTAGTGGCCGCTTACTTTCAGTTTAGCAGACCTTATCAGGCAGCTACCGAAGGTGAGCTTGCGCCCTGGCTCGACTCAAGTTTTTATTCTCTGCTACGGGTTCCCTTCTGGAACCTCTTTATCCTGCTACAGCCTGGTTGCCTACCAGGTAGATCTATGCTCCCCTCACTGAGGGTCAGTATGAGTATGTGTTCTCCTGAGTCTGGTCAGTCGGTCGTAGGCCTCTCATGGGGCCTCCCAGTTAGATCAGTCCTTAGGCCCTCACAGGCCTCCTTAGTGTTTTGAAACACAAACACTGGGTTGATCCGTGGATCGAGTAGAGAAACTCCCCTCGCTGGCAAGGGTTGTAAAGCACTATGCTGAGTCATACTCTCCAGGATATCCCGTCTCAGAGATCCGGTCCGAGTGGTTCACTGCCTGCTTCGCAGTCCCTCGGGTTGGATGCCTTCCTAAAGGCAAGTGTCCAGAGGCTCTGTCTTCGGACAGACAGGAAGTGGCCAAACTGTAGTGTCTTATATGGTGACACCAGGTCAGGCCTGCCTGGTGGCATTTCAGGTGGCACGTTCCCCTGAATAGTGACTGGCTGGGGTTCCCTCAGGTTCCCTAGCCACATTCCCTAGAAGGGACCCCTTCTAAGAAGTTGAAGTTGTGGTCCTAGGCCCTTGAGCAGGCCCAGGTAGACCTTTCACTAAACTATGTTTATGGAGGTTTTCTGTGGTGTCATTTAGCTTGGGCTATGACCGTAGGGAGTGCTGTCACTGACAGCTCAGTGTGACCTGGGGGTGAGTGGTACTAGCGTTCATTTGAATTACCGGTTCTGACAGTTGTCACTGCCTTTTGGCATGCACTCCCCTTAGCATGGTGGCGTTGGTATATCGTTCCCCATAGCGTCATTCTGACGTAGTGTAGAGTTCCCTTTCGAAAGGGAACGTCTCAGGTTACGACTGTAACCTATGTTCCCTGAGAACAGGGAACGAGACACTACGTCTTCCTGCCATGCCTCGGGGCCTGCCTGCAACAGTCCCTTCAGACGATAGGATGTTTGTCATGTTTGCAAGGCGCCCTTTTATACTTGCAGGTTGCACGTTAATCATTCACGCTAATGATTCACGGGCTGTCGCCGGTCAGCATGATTGCTGTGAGATGATATTTGATTTCAGACACCTGTCACGCCTGAGGCGTTCCCCATAGCGTCATTCTGACGTAGTGTCTCGTTCCCTGTTCTCAGGGAACATAGGTTACAGTCGTAACCTGAGACGTTTTACTCATTGCGATGGATAATTAAGGGAATTTGGCCTTTGTGTTTCCTCATATTTAAACTCCTGTGAAACAAGTCATGCTGGACAATGTCATGTTCCTAGTCACCCTGGTGTGCTAAATAAAGGTAAATATTAATGAGAATATACTTCAGAGATATTTTACTCAAAAAAATCTAGGGGTGCCAAAGCTTGGAAAATGTAGTGAGCTAAGCTAGCAGTTACTCTGCATTAAATTAAGCTTCACTACACTGAAGCTACCACCCTGGAAAATGTAGCAAGCTAAGCTACAGGAACATGGCAAAAGTAGTTCACTACATCTAAGCTATTTTTTAAAATTACATTTTTATATTGAACCAACTTCACTCCAAATCAATGCTATCTCAGTGATCAATAAAACTGTAAGTCAAACAGATAGGCAAGCATAATTGTTCAGTTCAATTGTTTATTCAACAACTGTTCCAAACCAATTTGGCAACAAAAACAAACAAACAAAAAACGTGATCCACATAATAACAAAACCAGGTGTCGAGAGTGTGTGTGTATTCATCTGTATGTGTATGTATGCATATGCACATGTGTTTGCCTGGGTATGCACAATTTAGACTTGGGCACATTTGCAGGACTAACTGTAAGTTAATTTAAAACTCAACTCAGCTCAAACCACAATAGCAAAATAATTAAGACCTGCTCCAAACAACATTGCAAAAAAACAAAACAAAAACATGTCCTCTAAATCAGGGTTCCCAAACTTTTCCTTGACAAGGCCCCCCAAATACCACTAGGTTCTGGCCCTCTTTTGCAGGATGTGTTATTGAACCCATCGACAATACTACGGCAAATGTAGAAATAAATATATAAAACATCTAGTTGAACAGTGTTTAGTTGAAGACGCAAAAAAAAAACTGTGCACATTTAGCATACTCCCCTTCAGACTCTCTGTTCTTTAAGATTGGGTGCACCCAAAAACCATCTTTTCTGTCTTTTAAAGAAAATGAAAAGCTCGTCTTCACTGGATGATGATGATGAAGTGTCCATGTTTTCTCAGCTGTCGGCGCGAAAGTTTTGGAATGTTGAAGCTCTCTGAACGTCACAGACGCCGCAAATTCGCTTTTGAAGCGAACTATTCGCACACGAACTATTCGCTTTTCCGTTTCGCTTTTTCGTTACGCATCCGGTGTGAAAGGGCCTTTATGTTGCGCTATGTTAATCATGCGGCGCCCGAGTTGAGCTCGTGCTTCAGAAAATGTAGCTTCAGCTTGTGTGGATTATTTCATAATGTGATTTACCCCCCAATTTCAATTCTTTTACTTCAATGAATGATTAGATTTTTGCAAATTTTTTAAATGAAAGATCAAAAGGATAAACAATGCAGGTTTATTTTTTTACAACCATTTTTGATCATATTTACCAGGGGTGCCATTAATTCTGACCACCACTGTATATATATATACACACACATAAAACATATATTTAACAAGAAGCTAAACATTTAATATTTGACTTCTGTTTTATGAGAGGAATGTTGAATGACCAACAGTAATATCCAGAGATACAAGCTACTCAACTTATGATATTTCACCGTTTTGAATTTAAAATATGCTATCATACGTTTGATTCATGTAATTCATAACTAAATGTGACTGGATTCCCCAACCACCCGCAGTCCACACACGAAAAATCTATGGCTCTGCTCGAGCCGCCTAGACAGATGTGTGACATTTTAGCATAAAAACTAATAAATTCACCAAAGACTATTCACTATTAGTGCACTATTCATTTTGTAGGCTACCTATTTTAGAATAGCCTAGATTAGAGTAAACTTTATAGTTACACAATATGTAGACTATCGTAGTAGTTGATAATGTGACGCACTGAGAGTTCTAATCACACCTGTGTGATTGTACACTTTAAATCATTAATTATCAAATGTAAAATATATAATCTTTTGTCTTTTGGAAGCTGCATTTGGCTCAAAAATCTGAAGGCGCACATGCCTCCTTGGGTTGAATAGGCATGACGCGTCTGAATGCAATGTAGCCTATGTCACACTGGGCAAAAGCGGCTGTCAAATGGCTGTGTAATTGTTGAAAGAACACACAAAAAAGTAAGAAAACATAAGAAAAACATAAGTTACTGCAGTGCTAGAAATATAAATTTTAATACATATTGATAACACATCCTCTGCCTTACCTTTGTATTGAGAGCAGGTTTCACCTGAAGCAACTGATAAAAGTATGAAACTAGTATTTTCA
This sequence comes from Squalius cephalus, assembly GCF_949319135.1. Classification (NCBI taxonomy): domain Eukaryota; kingdom Metazoa; phylum Chordata; class Actinopteri; order Cypriniformes; family Leuciscidae; genus Squalius; species Squalius cephalus. Next base: position 38,689,346 of record NC_137129.1, on the reverse strand, counting down.
TAGATTGAATCCATTTCATGAGCCTGACAGAAGACCTGTCCACTGTGTCTTTTGTGCTGCTTGAGTTTGTTGAGAATAAGAAAGTCACATAAAATGTTACTCTTATACAGACATACAGGCAGGAAATAATGAATTTATAGGTTCGAATAAAAAAAAAAAAAAAAACACCTAAAGGTCAAGCATGACAACCCATACTCAGAATTTGTCCTCCGCATTTAACACCATCTAAGATAGTGCACACACATCAGGGGAAGTGAGTAGCACACACACACATTGCTGTGGCGCTCAGGGAGTGATTGAGTGTTAGGTGTCTTGTTCAAGGTCATTTCCTGTCGGCATTGATACTCAAACCTGCAGCCTTCGGGTTACCAGTCTGATACTCTAACCATTAGGCCACGACTGCCTCATGTTTAAGTGTTTAAATATGTCAGCCTCTATAAAAAGATGTAAAATTATATGTATGTATTCTCCAAAAGAGAAGAATGAGGCTGTCTACTATTGCTTTACAAGTACATCCACAACATTAAGCATAACATCTCATATTGTTGGCATTTAAATTTTGCTGCAGTAGATTTGCCACCTTAAAAAAAAAAAAAAAATCACCATATTAATGCACAGTTAATGTTGCTGTACTGGTGCATTAAATATATTTTACTCACTTGTACCATTCGTTTGTTGAGCAGACGGTTTCATTGAAACACTGATATCTGATTGAAGACATGGACAAAATTGCACATGACTTGAATTGAAGATTAAAAGCAGTAGCAGTGATACCACACACACACACACACACACATACATACATACATACATACATACATATATATATATATATATATATATATATATATATATATATATATATATATATATATATATATATACATATATGAAGGCTAATTTGAAAGATAAATAAGTATAAATAATGATAAATAATCTTTAGTTTAGCTCACATAGCTCGTGTGCACTGTGTGAAGAATTGAAAAAGTGACCTATAGGAAATGTGTCTTTGCGAATGTACATTTTTATATTTTTTTTAAATTATGGCATGCTTAATTATTTTTTTTTTTTTTTTTGCCAGTTCAATAATTGCCACGTAATGTTAATTTTATTATTTTGATTTGCTTAAAGGTGGGGTGAAATGCTCATTTTCACTCAATCTCCTGTTAATCTTGAGTACCTATAGAGTAGTATTGCATCCTTCATATCTCCAAAACGTCTTTAGTTTTATTATATTTATAAGTTAAAGATTGGCTGTACCGAGTCTTTCCGGAAAAAAACGAGCGGCTGGGGGCGGGCCGTGTGGGCGGTGTGCTATAGCTGTGCTAACTGATCTAACAACAACACAGAGAGACATTTGAAGTAGTTTACTCACCGTGACTGCTCGATCCTTAAGCATTAGACGATCTGCAAATAAGTCGATCTGGGCTTTGTTTATAAAACAATCATCGTCGAAATGCAGGGAACAAAGAGTCGTGCACAACCTCCGTTGATGCTTCGAAAAAACAAACTCCATCCACTATTCCCTTAACGCTGGGTTCTTTGGGAATCTGTGCAGGGTTGTCTTGCCCTGCCAACCAAAAACCCACTTCTTTGGTGACATTGACTTCCCTAAAGCCGAGCAGAGCGCTTTGAGGTAACGTACTGCTTTCGCTCTCTTCTCTCTCTGGTCTGCGAGTGCGCGCGCGGCCGCGGAGAAGTGCCCTTAGGACCCATATAAGGAAATTCCGCTCTATCTTACGTAAGACAGAGCCATACTCGAAAAAAACTTTCCGAAACTTGTGACAAACCGGAAGGAGTATTTTTGGAACAAAAATACTCCTTCAAACGTACAACTTAACTTTTGAAACTTTGTCCATGTTTAGCATGGGAATCCAACTCTTTAACAGTGTAAAAAACTCAGTATGCATGAAACAGCAATTCACCCCCCCTTTAATAGTTATAGTCATAACTTACGATCTATTTCGACCTCACTCAAACCGTCACCACGGTCTTACCTTGGATGACTAGTGCCATCAAGGTCACAAGGGAATGTAAGCCTCTCCTTCTTCACATCCCTGCTTAGCGGCCGAGAGCAGAATTGTGGACCCAAGTGTAACTGGGTCCGCCACATTGACCCTGTAATACCGGGCAAAGGTACAAGCTGAGCTCCATGATTCCGCTGCACATATGTCCGTTAGTGCCACCCCCTTCAGTGCTGCCCAGGATGTGGCCAGACTCCTGGTAGAATGAGCTACCAGGTTCCCTGGGACTGGTAAGGCCTGACTGGAGTATGTGTGTGCAATAGTGTCTACTATCCAATGTGATAGGCGCTGTTTCGAGGCTGGTTTTCCGATACTTTTCTTATCAAAACACAAAAACAACTGAGTGTGTAAATGTCGTAACGACTGTGTCCGCTCAATGTATGTGCGAAGTGCTCGAACTGGACATAAGGTAGCAAGATCAAGTTCTGTACAAGAGAGATCAGGATCAGGTTGAAACGCTGCAAGTTCGATTACTTGATTGATCGTGCAAGTATTAAGAACTTTAGGCAGGAAAGCCGGGTTCGGCCAAAGAGAGACCCCTGAATAGTTTGCTTTCCATCTCAGACAGTCTTCACTTACTGTTAAAGAATGTAACTCACCCACTCTCTTTGCTGAACAGATAGCAAGAAGGAAAACTGTTTTCCATGTCAGTGATTTAAGATCCGCTTGGGCCAATGGTTCAAATGGGGCTCTAGTCAATGACTGTAGAACCATGGGAAGATCCCAGGATGGTGATCTCAGCCTTTTTTCTGGATAGAGGCGACGTGCACCTTTGAGAAATTGAGTAACCAACATGTGTTTACCAACTGATAAACCTTCCACAATACTGTGGAAATGAGAAATAGCCGCCACATAAACTCTTATTGTGTTGACTTTTCCTCCTGAGCCTAAACGTGATTGAAGAAAGCATAAAATAGAATCAAGACCACAATTCATGGGGTATAAGTTTTTGTCCTGACACCAGTTAGAGAACACATGCCACTTGTTTGAGTAGTTATCCCAAGTGGAAGGCTCTTTAGCATTGTTTATGGTTTTCCTTACTGCCTCCTCTAGCTGACAAGAGAGTGGCTCAGTAGGGGCCAAACCCAGAGTTGTAAAGTGGCTGGGTTCGGGTGCCAGATCTGTCCCTCCACTTGAGAGAGAAGGTCTGCTCTGATTGGTAGTGGCCACGGATGGCCCTGTACCAGACGTAGGAGAAGCGGGAGCCAATTTCTCTTTGGCCGATCAGTAAGATCCTGCAATGTCCCAGATCCACCCGTTTGAGCACATGAGGAATCAATGGTAGGGGAGGAAAAGCGTATAATAAACCTCCCGGCCACTCGTGAGACAGTGCATCCAGTCTCAAAGGCCCACCTTGGCCGCTCAGAGAGAACCACATCTTGCAATGGGTTGTCTCGGCTGATGCAAACAGGTCGGTGTGGGCTCTTCCAAACCAGGTCCAAATCAGATGCACCACCTCCGGGTGTAATCGTCATTCCCCCGGGAGAGGTCCAGTTCGGGAGAGGAGATCGTCTGCCCGGTTCACTTCTCCAGGTATGTAGACTGCCCTGAAAGAGGCAAGTCTCGGGTGGGCCCAAAACAGAAGTCACCTGGTTTCCTGGAGGCAGCGCAATGACCTGGTGCCTCCTTGGTGATTGATGTAATAAACTGCCGACATATTGTCGGTTCTTACAAGGACATGCTTGCCCTGTAGGAACAGAATCAAGTGTCTCAAAGACAGATAGATTGCTCTCAGCTCCAGCACATTGATGTGTTCCATGGTCCAGGAGAACATCCATGAGCCTCTGACTGATCTTCCTTGCCAGACAGCCCCCCAACTTGTCAGAGAAACATCGGTTGTCACCACCATTCTCCTCGCTGGTATATTCCCCAAAGGAACACCTTGATCCAACCTGCTGCTTCTTATCCATGGACACAAAGCCTGAACACATTTCTGCGTGACCTTCAACTTCACTCGCATGTGTAATTTGGGGTGGAGTAGAAATTTGTTGATCCACCATTGCAGTGGTCGTGCTTTGAGCAGTCCCAGAGGCACTACCTTTATTGCTGCCGATATCATCCCCAGTAATCTTTGGAACTGTGCCAACTCCATCCGCTTGCCTAAGCGGAAAGATTGTGCCAGGGCAGATAACCTTGCTACCCTCTGTGGGGATAGAGATGCTGTCATTGTTAAGGTGTTCAAAACTAACCCAACAAATACGGTTTCTTGCCATGGTTCGACATTGCTTTTTTCGTGATTCATGCGGAACCCAAGCTCTTGTATATGGTTGATAACAGCCTCTGTATCTCTTAAAACCTGGTGACGGCTTGGTGCACAGATCAACCAGTCGTCCAAGTATGGGAGATCTTTATACCCACAGCCTGAAGAGGGTAAAGAGCGGCTGACACCACCCTGGTAAATACACGGGGAGAGAGGGAAAGGCCAAAGGGAAGGACCTCAAATTGATATGCTTGGCCTTGAAAAGCAAAGCGAAGGAATTTCCTGTGATCTGGATGAATGGGCACATGAAAGTATGCATCTTTGAGGTCTAGTGTTGTAAACCACTCGTTTGGCTCTATAACCTCCAATATTTGGGCGGTGGTCAGCATCTTGAATGGCAACACTTTTATGTATGCATTCAGATGTCTTAGGTCTAAGATGGGTCTGAGACCACCATCTTTTTTGGGCACAAGGAAATAGTTCGAATAAAACCCAGTGTGCTGTTCGTAGGGTTGTATTTGCCTGGACTGAGTCTTTGACCACAGTTAAGTGAATCCCTGAAAACGAAGGAGGTCGTTGCCGGAACTGGATTCTGTATCCGCTTTTTATCGTAACGAGTACCCAACGATCTGAGATTTTCCTCTCCCAGCTGTCCAGGCATAGCTGGGAGCAGATTCCGGTAGCTCTTCCAGGATTGCTACGCAGTTCCCCCATAGTGGCCTGAGCCCCTTGGGTTTCGCTTCTTTTGTGGTGCATCTCTAACTGATGTACGAGACCGAGCCATTTGTGAATGCCGTGGTGTTTGTCTGGCACTTTGGCTGCTATTAAATCTCTGAGAATGGGTATTTTGTCTTCTGTTGAACTCCCATGGTCCTGGCCGACTAAAATGGGGATGATGAGGGCTAGTTGCCTTAGCGGGACCAAACGTGCGTTGCACTGATTCTTTTCTACGCCGCGCTTGCTCCGCTTTATCAAGTGTCGTCTGAGAGTCTGGATGAAACACACGGCCTGGTGTGACGGGCATGTAGGTCAGTTCCTTCCTGATAGCATCAGGAAGGGAGGTCTGTGCCAACCAAATCTGTCTACGAGAAAGGATTGCAGATGACATAGAAGCCCCAATGTCTCTAGTAAGCTAGGCGTGCGTAATCAGGGCTGCATCGAACCCATAATGTCCCGATCCTCCGGATTTATAAGTTTCCATAAAGAAGCCAGAATTATGGCTAAGGCATTACCAGATCGGGCTGCACGTGTGGCTGAGTTGTAGGTTCGACACACTAGGTTATCGGTCTTCTAACACTCTTTCCGGGGACAGTGTGGGTCATCAGTCACCCGGTCTGGACCCAAGGATGTTAAAAATGCCATTTCACGCTGCACCGCTGGCATACCTCCCATGCCTGTTTCTGCAGCATATTGTATATTAGCAAAACGTCTGCAACAATGTTGTTTTCGTCAACGATGACGATAACTAAATTATTTCATTGACGCACCTTTTTTTTATGACGATAACGCGACGATGACTAGCTAAAAATGGCTCTAAGGTGACTAAAACATGACGAGACGTTTTCGAGTTTTCGTTGATGAGACGAGAAGGAACGAAAATTATTATAAGTCTGACATTCACAATTTATGTGATTTCTGCCTATTTTGCGTGAAATCTGTTTTGAGCTAAAAAAGTATCAGCAATGCTGTCCTTGTTTTGGGTACGCCCACCACCCGGCTGCCACCATGCCGCGCACCAGGTTCCACACAACAACAACACACCTGCGGCTAGTCACTCGCCACACATCTTCGATATGAGGCGCTGGACTGGACAAAAGCGAAACGAACTGCGCGAGCGAGCGACAGTGCGCGAGAGAGACCGAGTGTGTCTGCGCACGAGAGAGACCGAGTGTACGCGAGAGAGACCGAGTGTGTCTGCGCGCGAGAGAGACAGAGTGTGTCCGAGCATTAGTTTAGTAGGCTAATTGGTACAAAGTAATATATAATTATTATATAACTCAGATTATAACATAAATTATAACATAAATTATTATTTAACTAATTATATAATAAAGCCACAATTGCCAAAGTAAGAATGTTTTTATTCCTGGCTTTTTTGGAGTAAAACAGTGATTCCACTGTTACCACTTTATCTGTGTGTAATGTTGTAGTAGCTCAAAGTTTTTTGCTGTTTAAACTGTAAACCATTCCTTTATTACTGTGATTCCTGGTGAAAATAGCCTGTGTGCTGAAATTTTAGAAGAGCATCAATTCATGGAAAAAATATAACTTGAAATATGGGGATAAAAGGTTTCTGCCCAATGCGACAATGAAGTACAGCTTGGCAGCACTGCATCTCCGTCAATGAGAAAGTCTAGTTTATTATGCAAATGTTTTAAGGTTAACTGTTGTTTTATGAATTGCAACACTTGCTGCAACCTGTCAAACCTAAGCCCATTTCCAATACTTTTTAACCTAAATTAATTTGTTAAAGACTACCTTTTTTTCTTTTTACTAAAATTGACTAAAACCTTTTTGCGTTTTCGTCGACTAAAACTTGACTAAAACCTTTTTGTGTTTTCGTCGACTAAAACTTGACTAAAACTATCAAGTTTATAAGTGACTAAAATGTGACTAAAACTAAAAGGCATTTTCGTCCAAAAGACTAAGACTAAAACTAAAAGGGCTGCCAAAAACAACACTGGTCTGCAACCAGCATTGAACTGGGGTGCAGCTTTGGGGTGATTCCAAGCTTTGCTTAGCATTTGTGAATAGTCCTCAGTAACAGGAATCGAAACAGATGGTTGAGACTGGGAGACCCCAGCCCACACTCCTTGCACCACTGGTGCCGTTGATGCCTCAGCCTGGGTTTCCAGACCTAAAATTCTTGCAGCGCTAAGAATTCTGTTAAGAATGTCAGGTTGTGTACTGTCTCTATCAATAGCAGAAGACCTGGACTCATCTCCTTGATCTTTCTCACTCACATCCTGATCATTACTACCAAAAAGAGAGTCATGAGCATGGAGAGAAATAGTGTCAGGAATGTTACCTCTTCCCCCCTGATTTGGAGGGATATAGTCCTCAGAAACAACAGATGGAACTGCAAGTTGTTGTCCACTTAACCCCCTATCGTGAGGCCTAAAATTATCCATTTTCCCAGCCAAATCCCGTAAAGTTGCCAGAATTTTCATCTGGGTGTCAGCTTGAGGGTCTGAAGCCCTTGACCTTCTTCCATCAGAACAGCTAGGTCCATCATGGACTTCAACAGTTTCCTTCTCCATTTAAGGGAGCATGCATCAACCACTGATCCTGATGCACCTCTATCATGAGCTGCCCGTTCAAAAAGGCTAGCTCTTTGCACCCTCTCTTGTAGGGAGAACTCAGCTGCGGCCGGGCATGGTTTTTCAATGTCCTCCAGTAAATGGGCCATACCCAGACATGATGGACACTCCCGATGTCCATCCTGTGGATGCATGGTAGCATGACAATAATGGCACAGAGGTTGACTCATGATTGTAAGACAGCTGCGTACAGTTGTAGCTCGGATAACACACAAAAATATGAATACTCTACTTCTTCGCACAGGAGTTTGTCAAAGGAAATGTAAATGTGTGTATACACAATCAAAATTCTATACAGTACAGGCCATAAGTTTGGACACATTACTATTTTTAATGTTTTTGAAAGAAGTTTCTTCTGCTCATCAAGCCTGCATTTATTTGATCAAAAATACAGAAAAAAATGTAATATTGTGATATATTATTACAATTTAAAATAATTGGTTTTCAATTTATTATACTTTAAATTATCATTTATTTCTGTGATGCAAAGGTGAATTTTCAGGATCATCGAGGAGAGCTAGCAGAATGGCGTCATTCAAGGTAAGACCGTGGTGACGGTCTGAGTGAGGTCGAAATAGATCGCATGTTCTCTAGACTCCATTGGTATGGAAACAAAGACGCTAACATGCAATCACCTGCAAATGCAAAGTGACATCACAAAACTTCTCTACTACTTCTTGTGAAATTTATATCATTATAATTACTATTATCGACACTGCAAAATCCTTATTTGTTTATTCAACTATGTGTGTAAACTATGTAAAATACGGGACAATTCGCGTCCCATATTGAATAATACGTAGGCTACCTTTAAATTTAAATGTACCTTTAAATTTAAAAACGATTCCTTATTTTACAGGATGGGTGGCAACCCTACTGGCAATCCATTCTTTGTAATCTTCTTTGGTGAGCCAAATATCTCGAACCTTGCATTTTCCAGGCATCACGTTTCAGTGGTTTCAGCCTATTTTTGCAATGTTTCAAGGTGTCAGTGAAACGTTGAGGTACCATCGTAGTAGTTTCGTGTGCGTGTGAATGTCATGGCAATGTACAACACTAAGTACCTCACACGGGAAACACTTAACGTAATAAGTAAATGCACGTAACTAACGTAAATCAAGCAAGCTAGTATGCATAGGCCACCACGTGTTGGCGAAATAACATTAGGGAATGTTACTGGAGGGAATAATATGATTTTTTTTTCCAGAAAACGTCTTGCACAAAATAAATTAAAGCACTTTCAAGGACCTGTATCTATGTATGTTTATTTTCCAAAACTTTCCAGGGCCTTGAATTTTATTTTTCAGATTCACAAATGAGTGAAAAGGATTTTCAGAAAAGGATTTCAAGGACCTGTGGGAACCCTGTCTGATTCTGTGACCTCAAGTCTCGTGTAACAGAGTCATGGTATCACACATAATATCAGCGTTAAGTTTCTTTCACACGCTCTGACATGCGAAACGACAATAAATATCCACAATTGTATCTTGTACTAGGGTGCTCTTCTCAGCACTCGAGGCGTCTTTACAGCATGCTGGAATCTTCTTGCCATGCAGTTTTAATTGTTTTCTGAATTGCTAAAACAACTCCATTCTCTGAACCAATTTGTCGAATAAATCACTCTTTCAGTAAAACATTAATCAAGTTCAGGTAGTTAAGACACCTTTTGCAGATCTCATGAACTCCTTTGCTAAAACTCTAAACACATTCTCACTCACTACTTTTCACACTGTGATGCACTTGTGTTTCAAAACACTAAACACAGGCAGGCAAAAGTTAAACACAACTACAACACTCTTGTCATCATTTACACACAACAATTCAAAATTGTTCACACTTATTTCTAACGATGTGACCAAACCAACTGGACATACAAGTCAGTTCAGAGTGCCAAAACTGACTCAAAATGTTGCACTGAATGTTGATACCAACAATGGATGGAAACAATATAAGAAGAAGAGGAGGAAGAGTATGTGTATAAGAGTGAACAAAGAGGAAGAGGACGAGGAAGAGCTGGTGTGGAGAATGTTGTCAAGGCCTGCATTAGGATTTTTCCCTTTGTCTGCAGAGATGACATTGCTTGTGATGTGACAAAGTCCTCAGGCCGGACCCAACATGAAGACATGATGCTGAAGCAGAATGAGTCTCTCACTGACCTTGATTTTGCAGTTGCACAACTGTGTACTTTACTGTAACATGCACTCATTTAGAGTTTTTTTTTTAACCTTTTTCGCTTTTGCAATTGTGTCACTGTATTTTCACAGTATGCAAGTGCTGAATATACAGACATTCACCGGCCTACTATACAATATTCAGTACAACACTATACTTGCAGTGCATACAGTATACAATTTATTTACCTTACTACTGTAAGTTGTGATTACTATACTTTTTAACGTAATTGCAAAATCAGTTTACTTCGTTACAATATACTTTTTTTGTAACTGCATGCTTTGGATTCTGTGTTCTCCAGCACAGATAAAGTAGTTTTAAGGCAATTGTTTGATTTTGCCAGAAGATTCAGATGTTCTGAATGTTCAGATGTTCTGAATGTTCAGATTTGTTTTGTTTAAGGTTTTGAGAAAGTGGGTGATGGTTTCAAGAAATGTGTTTTAGCAATTCAGATAAATTGTAATAATTATCTATTACGTTATGCAGTATTAGTGATGTAGTACTCGAGTCCGGTCTCGGACTCGAGTCCGGTCTCGAGACCGATTTCTGCTTTCTCGGACTTGACTCGGACTTGTTCTTACAAAGACTCGGTCTTGACTCGGACTCGACCCTTCAAAGACTCGGTCTTGACTCGGACTCGGCATAGGCGGTCTCGTCCCATCAATAGTCCACTAGAATACATACCATTAGAAAATTTTAATTGACTGTTCGCAAAGACCCGCCCCCCTTAGTTACTGTCGCTATGTCCGACAAGCTACACCGTTCTCACGCCACACCATGTTCTCACGCAGTGAAAAATACATCGCGGAGCAGAGAGGAGACTGACAACACGCTGACAGACAGGACAGACCAGGTTACTTTTCGGTTACTTTTGATATTAAACATATTAAACAAAGTCTCGCCTTTCAAATTTGGTCATTTTTTAAAAGAAATTTAAACAATAAATACCGTTTTGTGGCTCTTAAATGTGTAGTGACAGATCGCTGTAGAGCATCAGTTAAAGCTGCTCGTGAACCGATCATCTCTTCCTTCTAGTTAATTTATAGCCTCAAATAAACATGAACAAACATAAGAAGCAATGTTGTTTTAACCACGGAAAGGCGTCAGTACACTCCGTGTTTCAAGTTCAAATCCTCCCATGTTAACCAACGGACTCGGTCTCGACTCGGACTCGACCCTTCAAAGACTCGGTCTTGACTCGGACTCGGCATAGGCGGTCTCGTCCCCATCACTATGCAGTATGATCATCTCTTGTAAGTTGCTTTACCAAGCGTTTGCCAATTGAAAACATGTTCTGACACTGGTGGAGACCAGAGAGTTTCAAGAGCTTAAAGACAAGCAAAAATATTTTAGATCTTTTCAATGAAGCAAATGTGTGTGGCTTGGCTGGTTAGCTGTCAATCCCTATAGGTAGATGTCGTAACTACACCATTAAAGGGATTAAACGCCTGTTTTTTCAATGACAGCCTTTCAAATAGTCTCAGCCTCAGACGTCACACCCACGGACCATTGGCTGAAGGTCTGATATTGCACACTTAACTGGAAACACTTCAGGATTTTCGAAGTCGTCCTCTGATTGGTTGTATTCTACAGGATTTCCGTGAGACGTGTGTGTTGAGTTCTTCTCTGCCAGGAAACAAACCATCGTGTAAACTTCGTGTTTACAATTTTGACAATGTGCGCTTACCAGGATCAACTAAACGCTGGATTTTCAAAAGTATGTGAAGTTCTTGGCTCATTTTGTTGCAGTAAATGGACTGCATTTATATAGCGCTTTCACAGACCTATGGCCACCAAAGCGCTTTACATATAGCCTCACATTCACCCATTCACTCACACATTCATACACCGACAGCAGTGTCAGCCATGCAAGCCGCCATCCAGCTCGTCAGGAGCAGCTGGCGTTAGGTGTCTTGCTCATGGACACCTCGACACTTGGTCAACCGGGGATTAAACCACCAACCTTCCGGTTTGTAGACAACCTACATGAACCACTGAGCCACTGCCGCCCTTGCACAACGCAAAGTAAACTTGCACAACGTTTTTAAATGAATAATTTATTAGATGCACACTGGTCTGTTATCTAGGGACATTGACTTTACATTTTTCACACCCCTAAACCCCTGACGTGGAACAAAGCGAACTGTGATTGTGTAACAAGTGCCCTCAAAGTAGGTTGGAGCAATGAACCAGTTTCTAGATTAGTGGAGAATACAATTAATACTGCCAGTAAATAAATCACACAATCAGGTAAGGAAAATACTAAAAAAAAAAAAAAAAAAAAGATTGTATTGGACTTAAACAGTCACATAAATAACATTAACCAGATTTGGAAATAAAATAATAAAAAAAACAATAAAATGTATACAAAAAAACACGAGTACTCTGTGTTGTCTTTGGTTTCCTTGTCTTATTCTCTTAAGATTTTATTTCCCTTTTATCCTTGAAACAATTTAATCTATATTATCTACTTTATCTCCGTTTACATATAGATTAAAAGACGACTTTTATTTGATTTTGCGGTTCACTGTCTTTTTAATTTAGAGTTTAGGGTTATTATTCTATTTTGCTTTTAGTATTATATTAGAACTTCCTATACTGTTTAGACAAACTGAATATTCCCCTAAACAAGGTACAGTGTCATATAACCACAATTCAACCCAACTGAAACTTATGTCACACTGAAATGATCAAAAATAAATCCAAATTTTACATCTGACTCACATTCAATAATATTCAATAAACATACCCTCGTTAGAACTATTTGTCCGAATTTTCTTTTGAATATCGTCCAGAAAGTCCTTTAAGAAATCCAGTGGGTGAGCAAAAATTATGATCTTTAATACACTGAAAAAAATGATTCATTGAATTTAATAAAAAAATGTATGGTAAGTGGTCGCACACAATTGATTTCAGCTACATTTAAACAAATGCAGTATGTTGAACTTGTCAACTTAATGCATTTGTTTAAATGTAGCTAAAATCAATTGTGTGCAACCACTTACCATAAAAAAAAAGATTAAATTCAACTAATCATTTTTTTTTTGTTCACACATCTAAACCTGTGAATCCACAGACTGAAGTGTGAGTGTGTGTCTCACACATTATGCTCCACTACAAGCCCTGCAACATAACCATATTTCACTTCTTAGAAATGAAAGCTTTAGCATAAGTTCTGCCGGGAAGACTCAATTACTATGTCACCTATTGCCTTCACTTCTATCCAATCATATTCTTATGCTCACTGTATTAAAGCTCGGAACTTACACATGTTGAGTTCACAGATACTGAAGCGACGATTACCCCCATCCTCCCCACCACCACCAGGATGGTCCTGTCCATACCTCCCGGGGGGGTCGGCTGCGCCCCTGCCTTCGTCTTCAGGCAGGAATTGCAGATCCGATACCCTCGGATTATGCACTACGGACGGGGCCTACGCCAAATGACTTGTATATTATCAGCTTGCTGAGCTGTCAATAAATGTACGATTTGTTGAAATAATTCTCCCGAGTCTTTCTGGTAGAACTGACCTAAGCCCTAGAGTTTCCATTTGACTTGTCTTTTGTGACCTGGTCTGTGTGTTTTACAACTAATATTGGCAGTATTCATATAGCATTCTAGTATCTTTGGTTCACTTCTTGAGTTATGCCAAAATCACTGAGAAGGTTGAGTGACATGTTCAACACATAAATAACCCATAGAGACAAGTTTTATTTTGCATGATTTGAAAGCATTTATTTGTATGGTTTTGTAGTAGTCAAAGAACATAGTGTCAGAATTAATAACAGAAATCTGTTATACTTGTTATCTCATGACAACTCTACATTTAGAAAAGCTCAATAATAGCCATGTAACCAGGCCCTAAATGCTGCTGGTAAATTTCTAATGGTGGACCACTATGATTGTTCCTCGATGTCTGGCTCATCATCACCATCTGTGTCTCTAGGTGGACTTACATCTGCTTTTAAAAGATCCAAACAGTCACCATTAAACAGTGAGCTTTCTTTATTAGATTTGCTCTTCAGAAAGTCCTGTAATTCCTTCAGCGTCTTTGCACTGATCTTTTTGTCTTCCTCTTTGCTCTCATCTATGTTTTCAGCCCAGTGAGCTTGAGACACCCATGTGTTGCTCTTACTGTTATAGCAGCAGAACACTGTCCACATGTGTGAGGGAATGTTTACTATGTTATTCAATATATCTGGTGGTGTTTTAGTGTTCGGCACAGCTCCTGTCAACACATAGGCCAAGATATTCCCAGGTTTTTTTTCATCACTACAGTGAGAATTCATGATCCCTCCAACTGTTTGCTCCATGTTTTTCCAGCTGCCACCATTAAAGTTTATGTGTCATTAAATTTACTGATGACTTAATTTTGCGTTCTTTTTATTCAACTTTGACTTCTCTTTCATTGTCATTCTGTATCTGTACTGTTGTGCAGTTGGCATTTTCACTTTTATACATGGGCAGTGCATTTATTTTGTTGATCAAAATGACTGAAATTTATGTTTTGTATACCATCCCCCATCACTCCTCAAACCCCACCCCCATGTCATTTTAGCATTTTAATTAAAAAGGTTAAAAAAAGAAGAAAGAAAACATTTTCATGGAAATGAGTGTCAACATGCTGAAATGAGCACCAAGGATTAAGTTGTACAGTAGTTATTGATTTATGAGATAAATAAATCCTGAATAATGCACTATCCAGTCGGTATGTTAGAGAAACATAAGAATCTTCTCTGACATATTTTATGGGACATTCAGTGGCGAATAACCTGAGAGGTGTTTTGGGATGCTGTTCTTATGCACTTTGCTTTTATGTTCTATCTTTGTCTGTAGTCTGTGACATGTAATATTGAGATGTTATGTCAAAAGCATTGACCAGAAGGTGATTAACGTGTCATGTTCAACAGTCAGATAACGCTGCCAGGGCTATAGGCTATCATTTTGCAGGATTGAAAAGCATTTGTTTTGTTTTGTGTTACACAGTGGTCAAAGAAATAACAGGGGCAGAGATGATAACAGAAATCTGTTTCTGTTATTCTCTCATACTACCTTCACATTTAGACAAGCTCAACTGTTAATGACTTTAAGGATCATTTAGCTGCATAACCAGGTCCAAAATGATGCTGGAAATTATTTGATTAAGAACCACCATAATTCTTGCTCATTATGTGTCCAGAGGCTGACCTATGTGTAACCCGCACAAGGTTACTGGAGTGCAACCCTCTATTCCGCCAGAGGGTGGCGCGTACACCCCCAGTGAATCTTTTAATAATAATCAATACACCTTTCCTCCGGTGAAGACGCTGCTAGAAAGCAACAAGGACTGGTATGAAAAATATCCTCGGAAGGAAACAAATTCAAAGAAAAATCTCCAAATAGTATTAAATATTGAGATATTGTGTGTCCATTAGGTTGAAAGTTGAGCGAGAATTAAGCCGCATGTCTTTGCGAGCTCCTCGAGAAATCTCCGGTAAGGATGATAATACTAAGTGTTATGCTGACTGTGCTAGCTCTATTATGGTGCAAAATACTGTTCTTCTAAAACCAATCGGAGTTGTGACCCTGATTCTTGCTGTTTGATACCATATAGACACAGATTCGGATTTTTTTATGTTGTTTGAGATGCTCGTAAAAGATCGTTAATCGCGCTAGCCGCGTGCTAATCGCGTGCAATTCAAATGTGAATGTGTTTTGATTTTAGCTCTGCTGCTAGCTCAGCTAGACTTGTCACCACTGTAGCAGATCTTTTAAGGTATTCACATGGCTAAAGGTGACTTTATACCCTGTTTTGTTGACTTACAAGTCATTTAATTGAGGAGTGTTTATCCTCTTGTTTGTCATATGTCATATAAGGGCGATTTAGTTAATTTAATTGCCAATATACATATTTGATATGTATATGAGGAGCAGAAGTTCATCTTAACTGTTAAAAAGAATAAATATATTAAAATGTGATGTTTACAATGTTATTAAGATGCTTAAATAGATTTAAAAGGTTAAAAAACATAAATATCCGGTTTCAGAAATCCCATGATTTTATATCTATACTGTGAGATGGAAGTACATGATTGATTGTTGTTCATTGGAACTGACTTATGTTATGTGGTGTGATGTGTACCTATTCATTTACATAATGATTAGAGTATTTATATCCTTTACAATTGGTTATATTTGATTTGACATTTGAATGGAGAAAAGTTGATTAGATTTGAACCGAAATGAGGCATAGTAACTAATGCATTCTGTACTGTATGTATAGATTGGTTTTTTAGAAAGGAATAAACCATCTGAATCTGACCCTGGTGGTCAGTGGCGAGCCAACCACAGAAGTGAACAAACCAAGAGCCTGGTGTGGCCAGCCGTGGCATCTTTGGAACCATCATCATCCTGTGCCTTCATTTGAAACTCAGATAAGAACACACGTAAACCTACCCGGGTAGTGAAAAGAGCATACACACTCCAAGAAACACACACACACACCAAGGACTTCCATGGACTCTTCCATTTTGTTTGAGTTGTTTATTTTGGGATTTTATTGTGCACTGTGCACTCAGGAAGCCGGCTTAGATAGGCAGGGAATGTAAATAACTGTCTTCAATTTTGTGTAATACATTTCTCAAATTTACCTGATTTGTGTTGTCTGTTCTCTGCTAACTCTTTTACTATTTCAGGCTCCGTAGTCGTACCTAGACCTTCTGATAATAGCCAGCTTTAATTCATAGCTACTTAAATTAGTTATCGGTTACACTGACCTGAACTGTGGGTTACATATGGCAAAGTCCCTTTCAAGGAATGTCTGTTCACTCGGATGCCATATTTGCAATGCCTCCAGGCAGCTATTTCGGCCATACAAGACCAAGTCCTGTCTTTTGAATGGGGGGATCCTGGAATCTCAAAAACTGCTTGCCGAACTCACAATTAAATAATATATATCAAATCAGCATAAAAAAGTGTATCTTTTCAGGCTAGACCAGCCAATGTGCAGTCAGGTTTCTATGGGAACCGGAGCTTGTAACAACAGCTGAAGTGACAATGACTTTAGAAGACGGGACTATTCTGCCAAACTGCACGTTGCAGTTTCTCCCATTCATAAGTAATAGGAGTGAACCGTCTTTCTATATCTATAGTCTTTGCCTAAGGTCACAGAGGAATCCATTATGTTCAAGGGAAAGTGTTTAATTTATACAAACATGTAAATCGTTCATTTAACTTCAGTCATTGAGGTCTGTGTGCACATGACCAGTCCAATACAAATTTACTCCCTCATATTAGCTTATGAAAAATATAAATGACTGGAGGGCAGTTCTGTTCTGTTAGCTTTATGGAAATGAACAAACTTTATGGACTGCACATGAGATCTTATTGTAAAATGATTGCCGTTATGAATATATCACTCAGGTGAGACTACCCTGCTGACAGCTATTGAAGCTCTGAGACTGGCAAGAGCAGCTTACAAATCATCAGTAGACCTACTCATCTAGCTGGATCTGTCTGCTGCAGTTAATCTCCAGATCCTCCTGTCAACCCTCAAGACGAACGGCATCTCAGGAACCTCAATCCAGTGGTTCAAGTCTTGCCTCTCAGGTAGGACCTTCAGAGTTGTAGGGTCGCCAAGCCCATGGGTAAACCCACTCAATAAACACAAACTTTTTCTCCCTGTTCCATGGGAGCTTAGCCAAATAGTAACAAAATGAAATCCATCACATCATGTAAATGAGCTAAAATGGCCACTCTGCCTTCATATAGTCTTTAAAGAGACTAAATGAAATGAAAAGGCATTTGAAATCTAACAAAGAAAAAAGAGAAACAGCGAATGTGCATTTCATCAGCTCTGAGCCAAAAAACATTTTTCATATTCAAATGTATTGACATGAGAACGAGCAGAGATTTGATCATGTGCTTGCAGTTCATTGGGTGTTAACACCAACAGATTTCCTCATTGGCTTTCACCATTGCTGTACATACAATGCATGTGCCAGTACAGCTGTGACTGCAGGGCCAAATCAAAAGAAACACTTTGACAACTAAAGCCACGTTTCCACTGCAGGAACTTTCCCCAGGAAGTAGGAACTTTGGGGTGGTACTCGGTGTGTTTACACCGCAGGAACCAGGGTCTAAATGAAGTTGCGGGTAAATAATTCCCCTCCGAAAGTCCCTGCTGGCGAAGTAGTACTTTTTCAAAGTTCAGGAACTTTCAGGGATGGGACTTGTGCGCTGAAACATGTTGATTGGTTGAGTTCACGCTGCATTTTGATTGGTTGACTCCACGCAGCATTTTATTTTAACGGGCATGTATTGACGAGGCTCACTCACCGAGTACTGTTATCAGAATGCTTTTATTCTGTTCAATAACACAGTGTTGGACTTGGCTAACTGCTGCTTTATACTGCCATCTAGTGGCCCAGTTAGCATGGAACACATATCAATACATCTTCCCTTCTTTTTTTTCTTTCTTTTTTTTTACTTTATACACAAACAATATTTGATCCACCTTCAAAATAATACAAATAACTCTTTACATTCCACCATTTACAATATTTAGTTGTCTCCACTTAAATGTGAAACTTCAACAAAATTCTTCTTCTGCTTACCCTGGTTTTACAAAAAAAAATTAACTGTTATCTGAACACATCTTCACATTCAGTCTTTGTGGTCTTTTAATTTGTCTTTTTGGACGTTCTGTCTAAGTTTCAACATCTTTCTCTTTATCAGTCTCTGATAACTTGCCTTACAATTTTGATTGTTCACATTGCTTTGAGATTTCCAGGTCATGTGAGTCACTTTCCTTGATTCTTATGTCTCTCTGAGGCACTTTCAGCAGGTGTCTTCTGTTCCGCCTCATTATCTTTCCATGTTCTGTCAACACTTCGTATGACCTGGGTGTAGTCTCTTTTACCACTTTGGCCAGCGGTCCCCACTGTCCATCACATCTCACCCGCACTACTTCTTCCTGAGCTAGTGGACTCAGCGGTTTGGCTGTTCTGTTGTAATGCCTCACCTGCCTCTCATGCGCAGAATTCAGTGTACTCTGTACCTTGTGATGCTTCACTGATGGAAGCTTTGTCCGCAGTTTCCTATTCATGAGCATTTCTGCCGGTGAAAGGCCATTCAACCGAGCATCACCATTGGAGAATGACCTTTCACGGGCAGAAATGCTCATCAGGCCACTCAGCAGGACTCCCAAGCCATGCCTACAGTTAAACAACAAGACTAGGCTACTAGTGAGACTCCGTGACGAGACTGCCCGGGATTTCGAGATCGCCCAAAATGTCCGGGATCCGGCTTTTGCGTTCTACACTCGCCATTCATTATGTTTACTGTGGAGAGCAGGACGAGACTGAGGGGCGAGGGAGAACGGCGCGAGGCCGGTGACGTGATTACTGATGAGCGACAGAGGAGCGGGAATTTTCTTAGCAATGTTAAAACGCACATCAACCGATCACTTGTTTAGCGTTGATGTAAACACTACATTCAGATTCACCAATCGGAATGAATTCAGTTAGATTGAAACAAAAGGTGTGCATGTAAACAATGAATGCTGACTGCAGAAAGCAAAAGCTGAATCCCGGACATTTTGGACGATCTCAACGGCCGGACATGTCCGGGAAAAAGAGGATGGTAACCCCTACTACTCAGCTTTGTCCACAGAACGAGAGCCTGCTAGCTTAGCTTCCAAAGAAAGATTGCTGACACTATGTGTACATTCTGTGAGTGAGATCCCACCCTCTATGGGCGGGTTGAAAACATGCAGAACAGCCCCTACTACTGGCTGTAGTCTCTCGCCTCTGGCCAAAAAATCCTCCGATGACGCAAAATGACGATTTTTGCATCATCGGAGGATTTTTTCCAGACAAAAATTACATAAATCTCTCGTCTCAGGGGGATATGAGGGTAGAAAGCACGGTAATTCAAAAACACTACGGGTTTTCTACTGATACAAAGCTTAATGCTAAACCCTGAAGTATCCCTTTAAGGGTAGGTGACAGAGCAGTCGGTGGGAACCTGTAACCAGGAACAACCCCCACACAGTGCTGTTTCAGTGTTTTCCCATTGGAAAACACTCACACAACACTGCATGTCTCTGTCAGGAATGCATTGCTTACTTTTAGAGTCATCTTTGAGTAATTGATGTCATGTATTTATTATTTCTGAATTGGCTTTTAACCATTTACTTTACTTTAATTGACATGATACATTTTTACCTGACAAATAAATGTTACATCTTGATTTATTCTGAAGTTTTCTGAAATCATTATTTTAGTAGATATCGTGAGCTACCGCAGATCTGTGTCCAGGATAGGTCAAACTAAAGGCGCATATATGAACGGAGCAGTAGACACGTCATCTGAAGACCTTTTGATTTCTGTCTATCACTGATTTTGCAAGTTGTACGGAAGTGGCTAAAATAAACTACACTTTTTTTGTATGAGTGAGCAGTAGGCAACCGACTTAAGAGCTATTAGCAAACCCTGCATCCACTGACCAAGATCAGTCTGGCGAGGCTGTGTCCATGAAATCCACGGGGCGTGTGACTCTGTGCGGCATCGGGTCCTTTAATGAATTAATAATTTAAAGTATGGGATGCTCAAAATAATCAAAGATCTAAATTAATTCATAATCAATATTTTTGACTATTTTCTAATAAGAATCACAATCTAAATTTGATTATAATTTGAAAATGGAGTCAGATTAAGTGTAGAGCTAAAGAAATATTGAAACTAAATTCCAATAAATTAAGTGAACTTCACTGGAGCACTGAAAAGACATACACGCATTATCCCTTCGCGCCAGGCTGTTGGATTCCGTCTTTGGGCCAATGGGTGGTCTCTACAATAGCATAATAAATTTGACAATATACAACTTATACAATACATACTACCAGTCAAAAGTTTGGAATAATTAAGTTATGTAAATGATTTAGTGTTTTCGAAAGAAGTCTCTTCTGCTCACCATGGTGCATTTATTTTATCAAACATACAGTAAAAACAATAATATTGTGAAATGTTATTACAATTATAAAATAACTGTTTAAATATGTTGGAAAATTTTATTTATTTCTGTGATGCAAAGCTGAATTTTCAGCATCATTACTCATTACTTCAGTGTCAAGAAAAAATGTATTTTTATTATCAGTGTTGCTTTTTATTTTTGTGGAAACCGTTGAAACATTACCATTCAAAAGATAAAAAAAAGAAAGTAAGAAAAATAAATTAATAATCTCATTCAGCAAGGATACATTAAATTGATCAAAAATGACAGTAAAGACATTTATAATGTTAAAGATTTCTATTTCAAATAAACGCAGTTTATTAAACCTTATGTTCGTCAAAGAAGCCTGAAAGTATAAAGATAATAATAAGAATCATTATTAATAACTGAGCACCAATAATTTATAATAGTTGAGCAGCAAAACAGCAAAGAATGATTTCTGAAGGATCATGTGACACTGAAGACTGGAGTAATGATGCTGAAAATTCAGCTTTGATCACAGGAATAAATTAATTCAACATCAAAAGTGTTTGGTTAGCATGAGGTCAGTTAGCTTCTGCTGGTAAAAGGCTAAATGTGTCTTTCTTCATTGACATCCTTTCAAAAGCAGGCTACACTTTAGAAACACCTTAACCTGGTAATGCTGTTCCATGAATAAACACTCGAGGGCGCCAAACACTCGCAAAATGTGAGTGTAAACCCAGAGAAATGTGTCCAATGTAATAAATAAACTTTGAAAGACAATAGATAGTGTATTGTGCTCATTTTGAAAGGATGAGCTTAAAATAAAGTAGAATAAATGGTTCATATTTGTAAAACTCCTGATGAAAATCCTGATGAGTGAATACATATAAATAGGCAAACATACGTAAGTGTTTACATTAGAATGTTTGTTTATTTTTGTGGTAGATGCTGGAACTGCACTATTATCAGAACAATATTCTCATTTGACAGCATTTATAGTTGTGCATTCTGACTTTTTATTTTATTTTGCAAATGTTATATTAATAGCAAAAATGTATCATATTATAGTAGATGTTTGACCGGTCACCGTGATTTTGCCAAGTAAGACATGTTCCTGGATCAACATATTTTGTTGATCCTGGAATAACCATACCTGCAAACTTGTCGCTTTTCGGCGACAATCGCCGTTTTCTTGGTCAATTGGGTCATTTACGTGAATCGCGTAGAACCGGAGAGTTTTTGTTTTGGGGGGGGGGGGAGGGGGGTATTTTGAAATTTCAAATGTAGGCGGGTTGCGCGTGGCAAGCGCGCTCATAATGTAGAGACGCCGGCGCAACCACAACATTGCCCAACATCAAATGGCAAACGTAAAGCAAGCGGAACGAAACTGCTCTTTATTGTGTGGTTGACGGACCGTTTATCAGTTTGAACCAGTGCAGCGTAACCAGTACACAGCGCTAATAAGAGATCCAGTAAAGAAAGCATTTGAATTCGCCACAGAAGTAATAACATCGCTGCGATAAATGAGAAAGATCTAGTGAGAAACATTCACATTTCTCCGTTATTAATGGATCAAACAGCGCTGACGGGGAAACCAGGAAGAAACATTGTGCCATGAATAAACCTGTTTATAACTACTACAATATTTTTTCCAAGGAGCTGTTTTGTTTTATATGCTCCTAGAAGAGTCAATTATAGCCTACACTGCAAAAAATGCTTTTCTTACTTAATATCTTTGTTTTGTTTCCAGTCCAAATATCAAAAAATTCTTAAATCAAGACGCATTTACTAGAGAAGTAAAATGACATAAGAAATTCTGTTTTGTTTTAAGATAAAAAGAAAGTAATTTAAGTAATTTTTGCTTACCCCATTGGCAGATAATTTTGCTTGTTTTAAGCAAAAATTACTTAAATTACTTTCTTTTTATCTTAAAACAAAACAGAATTTCTTATGTCATTTTACTTCTCTAGTAAATGCTTCTTGATTTAAGAATTTTTTGATATTTGGACTGGAAACAAAACAAAAATACTAAGTAAGAAAAGCATTTTTTGCAGTGTAGCTCCAGAATTGCTCAAAGTAAAAAAAAATCATACTTTATTATGTCAGTTTTAATAAAAAAAATGCCCCCATTAAATCAAGGAAATTTCTCTGGTATTTCTTTCTTTTTGCTGTATCAAAAATGTACCAAACCGAACCGTGACACAAGTGTATCGTACACCCCTACTGTTTACACAACAGCTGATGCGAGAGTAAGTGTAACATAAAGCAATTTGGCAACCATATTAATCTCTTGTTGCATGGGATGCGCCGCATACCTGGTAAACAGTAATTTCTAACAACATAGGGCTATTTAGATAAACAATCTGGCGAGTGTGTTGTTTTAGGCTAATACACCAACAGCAAATTTCTGTTTAATAAAGCGCTCAGAAATGAGTCCCCCCCCCCCCCCCCGGCGACACTGTCACCTTTTTTACTCTGAGGAGTTTGCAGGTCTGAATAACATTCCTGCCCCAAAATTTAGTCCTATCCTAACCCTATCCCTACCCCTAAACCTAACCCTACCAAAACTTTTCCCTAAAATCAGAGGGAAATGATAGGTGAATGACACTGATGTTGAAGCACCTCACCCTGGTTTTAAGCCCAAACTTGACATAAACTGTAAACTTGTTCCTCAAATCTGATTGGTTGATTGGAAAGTTGATCCAGAATAAACAAAGATGTTGATCCAGGAACATGTGGTACTTGGTGAAATCACGTTCATCATGTTTGACCCCGCATGTGTGTAATGTCTTTTGATTCACAACAGTTGTTTGATTAAATGACAGAATAATAACTTTTGGGTGAACTATTCGGGAGGGATTTATTAAACCGCGGCAGCAGCTTCACACACAAATCTTTTCTCTTGGAAACAGAAAGCATCCGTCCAGAAATCCGTCTCTCCCATTTTATGTCCCAGACTAGCACAGTCTTCACCGGCAGGATGGCCTTCAGTCCAGTTATCAGGCTCACTGACTCCATCCTCTCGTTTCATCCAGAATCTGTGGGACGAAAAAAACTAATTGCTTCTGTTTAGCATCAACCTGCTAATTATTGAAGTATTGTTAGTTTTAATGCAGAGGTTGTATTGTCAAGATTAATGAAGCTCTTACTCTGCTGAATCCTTTAGTGGCTGGTTGTTCACCCAGACCCAGTGTCCCTCAGTGTCCAAATCATTAAGACCAATCCAGTGCGTCACTTTAACTTTAGAGGTCAGAAAATCCTGATGGAGAAAAACATGTTTTTGTCTTGTGATATATTATAATGCACATAACGTTGGAGCAGAGAAATGTGTAGCCTAATATTTAATGTCAGTGGGAAAACAAAATTGACTGTTCATTGGGTTTGTTGAGAATGATCAATCGGGGCATGTTATTCTAAATCAAGTGTTTTTTTTTTTGTTTTTTTTTTTGTAATCTTTAAAAATAACACTACTTTCTTTTTTTAGATATCATGCATCAAATTTGAAATGTTTGCTCGGTGAACAAGCCAAGAACTAGTCTTTTAAACAAGATGCTAACTTTCATCCAATCTTCTTAGACCATCAGAGACTAAATTTAACCATGATCATCAGCTTGAGGAAAAAAATATTGTTATTTCTTTCTCTACTATTCTGTAGTAGCCAAATCTATATTATACTGTACTTGGCATTGTGTAAAGCAAATGTAGTCACACTGACAAATTGTTATGTGATGTTTTTAATTTCCAAGTAAAAAAGGGGAAAAATTGCCTACCTTTTTTGTTTAACTCAGAAATACATCATGTTACAGAAGAAAAAGGGATTAATATACTGTAAATGAAGTGTTGGAGTGCAGAACTGTCAGGATGTATACTCGGATACCAAGAAGGATTCAGTATAACATTTATTGAAGCTCTCGTTGGACAGCAGATAAATGTAGATGCATTAACAGGTACTGTGAGAATAACATGAATGATCGTCTTTTCTCTTGCAGATAGCGGCAGGCTTGACTATGGCACGAAACACAATCCGAGGAACACACCGAGGAGAACGCGGGATTTCAAGACGAGGAAGTAGGTAAGTATCACTGTGGAAACAGACTGGAACTGTTCAGGAACATAAGTCTGGAATGCACAGAGAGCAGGTTAGTGGGTCTTTCCTTGTTCAAGGTTCGACAGGGACTGGAGGTGAGGTGTGTTCCTTTGTAGTGTTCAGTGATTGCTGGGATTGATGACAGGTGCAGGTGATTAGTATTTGGGTGATTGTGATCTTTGTGTTGTGGATGTGAATGAGCCTGATTGATTCCTGACATTACCCCCCTCTCCAGGGTCCGCGCCAGCGGACCGAGGACCCCGACGTCGTGGTGGTCTGCCTCGAGGTCGTGGAGCTGGTCGATGTGGATGCTGTTGGTGGAATTCAGTGAGAAGAGCCGGGTCTAGGATATCGTCTCGAGGAACCCAAGATCTTTCTTCTGGCCCATAACCTTCCCAATCGACAAGGTATTCTAACCAACCACCCCGACGTCAGGAGTCCAGGATTTCATGGACGGAATAGATGGGATCTTCTTCGATGGTAGGTATGGGAGGTGTGTAGTTGTTAATAAATCTGCGATAGAAATTTGCGAAGCCAAGGAATCGTTGGAGTTCTTTTACTGTTTGTGGAGTGGGCCATGAAGTGACTGCGGCAACCTTTCCATCGTCCATCTGTACACCTTGCTTACTCATGATATACCCGAGGAAGGTAACTGATTCTTGATGGAAAATGCACTTCTCTGCTTTCAGGAAGAGAGAATGATCTCGTAATCGTTGGAGAACTCTGGAGACATGTCGTCGATGTGCAGATTCGTCTTGGGAGAATATTAGAATGTCATCTATATACACAATCACAAATTTGTTGAGGAAATCACGGAGTACCTCGTTCATGAAATCTTGAAACACAGAAGGGGCGTTGACCAGTCCATAAGGCATAACGAGGTACTCATAGTGACCTGAGGGGGTGATGAATGCCATTTTCCACTCATCCCCCTCTCGTATCCGAATGAGATTATACGCACTCCTGAGGTCTAGTTTGGTGAAGATACTAGCACCTCGTAGTTGTCCGAGTGATGTGGGTACCAGAGGAAGTGGGTACCGAAACTTTGTGGTGATCTTGTTAAGAGCTCGGTAATCAATGCAAGGTCTTAGACCCCCGTCTTTCTTTGCCACGAAGAAGAAACTAGATGCTGCTGGAGAAGTTAATGGACGGATGTACCCCTGATTTAAAGCTTCTTGTATATATTCTTCCATGGCTTGTTGTTCTGGAATGGAGAGCGAATAGATGTGACCGCGGGGCACCGATTTTCCAGGTTCCAAGTCAATCGCGCAATCCCAAGGTCTGTGTGGAGGAAGATGAGAGGCTTTCTCAGGATTGAACACGTCTGCAAAGGAAGCATAACAGGGGGGAATTTCTGTGGACTGTTTTTCTCGAGGGCTCTCGATAGAGGTCACTGCAATGGAGATGGTCTTTGGCGAAGGAGGGACAGGTCTTGGAAGTTTTGGGAAGCAAGTAGAGAAACAGGTAGAACCCCAGCCCAGAATATCTCCGTTAATCCATGAAACCTCGGGATTATGCTGGATGAGCCAAGGTCTGCCAAGAATGATCGCAGAAGTGGAATTTTCTAACACCAAAGGAGTGAACGATTCTTCGTGCAAACAGCCTACTCTTAACGTGATTGGTTTGATTCTGTGTTTCACATACCCAGGATTCAACACTGTCTTGGCTGTGAACGGGGTTGGGGAGAGAGTCTTCGGGAGTTGAAGTTTCCGGCAGAGGTCACCCGAAATGAAATTGCCCGCTGATCCTGAGTCGATGAGGGCTGTAACGGAAATGATAACATCAGCAGAAATCAATGATACTGTGGTGGATAGTGGAGCAACACTGAGGGGACTGATTGCCATCGAACTCACCAAGAGACGAGGTGGACGAACAGGACAGACACCGATGTAATGGGTGTTGTCTCCACAATACAGACAGAGATTATTGGTCATGCGTCTGGTTCTTTCTGATGAAGAGAGATGGGTATGGTCAATTTGCATAGGCTCAACCCCAGGCTCAAATCCACGGGGATCTGGGTTCTCAGTAGGTCTGGATGAGAAAGCATATGATGATTGGTGATGATCAGCAGAACAATTTTGAACTCGACAGTAGACTCGGATAGATTGTTGAATAAACTTTTCAAGGCCCATGACGTCATCATAAATTGCGAGTTGTAATCTGAGGGCTGGGTTCAAACCTTGACGGTAAGTAGTGATGAGTGCTCTCTCGTTCCACCCACTCGCAGCGGCAAGGGTTCTAAACTTCAACGCATATTCTGTAATAGACATTCGGCCTTGTTGAAGGTGATATAACTGTTCACAAATTGATGAATCACCTATTGGACAACCAAAAACTTCTTTGAAGTGTGCTATGAAATTCTGAAGAGAATCAGTAACCGGTCCTGTCTGATTCCACATGGTTTCTGCCCATTGAAGTGCTTGGCCAGATAGAAGTGAAATGATGAAGGAGATCTTTGAACGTTCAGTAGAAAAATGGTAAGGTTGTACCTCTAGAGCAAGTGAGCATTGAAGAAGAAATCCATTGCAATCTTCTTCCCGACCAGAGAAGGGCGCTGGTTTCACCATCGGACTGGAAATGCACAGCGGGGAAAAAGCGACAGATGCGGAAGTGGGGATCGCTGCCGCTCCGCGCTCGGCAGACTCGAGTGGAGAAATTCCCGCTGGATTGATCCCTGGATCAGGTTGTGCTGAATCCATAGCGGTTGTGGTCGAACCTTCTGTCAGGATGTATACTCGGATACCAAGAAGGATTCAGTATAACATTTATTGAAGCTCTCGTTGGACAGCAGATAAATGTAGATGCATTAACAGGTACTGTGAGAATAACATGAATGATCGTCTTTTCTCTTGCAGATAGCGGCAGGCTTGACTATGGCACGAAACACAATCCGAGGAACACACCAAGGAGAACGCGGGATTTCAAGACGAGGAAGTAGGTAAGTATCGCTGTGGAAACAGACTGGAACTGTTCAGGAACATAAGTCTGGAATGCACAGAGAGCAGGTTAGTGGGTCTTTCCTTGTTCAAGGTTCGACAGGGACTGGAGGTGAGGTGTGTTCCTTTGTAGTGTTCAGTGATTGCTGGGATTGATGACAGGTGCAGGTGATTAGTATTCGGGTGAGTGTGATCTTTGTGTTGTGGATGTGAATGAGCCTGATTGATTCCTGACAAGAACACACCTGCTCTGCTTGGCTGTTTATGATCACTAGATGTCCTCCTCGACTCACACAGTGATCTCGACTCTGTGTCCAGTTCATCTTGACCGTTGAGAAGTAGTAGCACTTTCCCCCAGAATAAATCCAGTTTACGGCACAAAGTGCACAACCTGTGCTGGCTTTTGAGAAAGAGAGACAATTCAGTTATTCATTATTTCACTCATTTTTAGTAATTGTGTTTATTTATAGTACAGTATGTGTGTAATGAATGTCTTTTAACTTTGCACAAGGCTCAAATCCTAAGACATACAATTTAATCTGTTCAGCTTTCTAAGTGTCTCCTCATGCTGGTTGTGGAGCGCATCAAACTGTTCTCTGTAATCTGCATGACAAGGCCAAAAACAAACACAATCAGGATGAAAACGATCCATTCTTCAGAACACAATACTCTTGAAGTTAATCAAAGTTTGGTTCAATGTGCAGAACACTTTGTTTAAGCCTGTGTCATGGGTGTGAAAGAGAAATGCAGTCTGGTGTTGTCTGTTAGCCATGACTGGTACAGAAACAGTGAAAATATGAAAAAGGAAGAAAACAAATGGTTGGAGAAATGTTCAAATGACTGACTTGTATTTATAGAACAAAAAGAACTGTGATATATTTTGATATGTATGAATCTGAACGTTACTTAACTTACTGGTGTAGTTGGCTGTAAGTTCCTCAAGCTCTCTTCCCATGGCTGGTACAGAAACAGTTATGAAAAAGGAAGAAAACAAATGGTTGGAGAAATGTTCAAATGACTGACTTGTATTTATATGTGGCCAGAGGTATAAATACAGCATGTTTTTAATGCATGTTAAAACAGGGTATGGCCCCTTTAAGAGATCACCGATCTCTGCTCGCGAGATTTCCTGTTTGCATGTGCGTGAACAGAGCAGCCATTTCGTGATAATCTGATGTAGCAGCCGAGTGCAATGTCGTTGGCATCAGGAAGATTTATTATGAAGTGATGCTGTCTTTCTGGATGAGATCGGATCGTGTGTGATCCACGTGAACCTCGCGTCAGGTGATAGTGGAAATTTCCAGTCACTACCGTATTCTTTACTGTGTCATTACCTCATTTCATTTTTGTATAAGGATTCAGGATTTTGGTGAAGTGAAAAAGATTTATTTAAAGGGGGGGTGAAATGCTCATTTTCACTCAATCTCCTGTTAATCTTGAGTACCTATATAGTAGTATTGCATCCTTCATATCTCCAAAAAGTCTTTAGTTTTATTATATTTATAAAAGAAAGATAGGCTGTTCCGAGTCTTTCCGGAAAAAAACGAGCGGCTGAAGGCGGGCCGTGTGGGCGGAGCTAAAGCTGTGCTAACGCGCCGAGCTAACAACACACAGAGACATTTGTTCAACAGTTTTACTCACCGCCCGGTTCCAACGCACGACCGCGAACCTTTATCATTGTGACTGCTCGATCCTTAAGCATTAGACGATCTGCAAATCCGTCGATCTGGGCATTGTTTATAAAACAATCATCGTCGAAATGCAGGGAACAAACAGTCTTGCACAACCTCCGTTGATGCTCTGGAAAAACAAACTCCATCCACTGGTTCCTTAACGCCGGGTTCTTTAGGAATCTGTGCAGGGTTGTCTTGCCCTGGCAACCAAAAACCCACTTCTTTGGTGACACTGACTTCCCCTAAAGCCGAGCAGAGCGCTTGGATGAGGTACTGCTTTCGCTCTCTTGCTCTGGTCTACGGTTGCGCGCGCGCCCGCGTCCTTCCGGGAGAAGTGCCCTTAGGACCCGTATAAGGAAATTCCGCTACATCTGACGTCACACATGCCCATACTCGAAAAAAACTTTCCGAAACTTGTGACAAACCGGAAGGAGCATTTTTGGAACAGAAATACTCCTTCAAACGTACAATTTAATTTTTTAAACTTTGTCCATGTTTAGCATGGGAATCCAACTCTTTAACAGTGTAAAAAACTCAGTATGCATGAAATAGCATTTCACCCCCCCTTTAAGTGTTCTTTTGGACTTTGTCTATACAGCCTGATCAAGTAGGCGATATTTTTGGTCGTGTTCACTCCAAAGTAAATTATTTGGGAGTGTTTGTCTCGTACTGGTGTTCAACCAGTGTTCATGTTTTTTTTTTTTTTTTTTTTTGTTACATTGGAACCGGTGAAACATCACATTACTATTATTATTATTATTATTATTATTTCTGTAAGTCTACAGTGTCATTACACTGTGTAACTCTTTGAGTAATAATGAGTTCTTGAGTAAAAATGAGTTCTCTGACTTCCTATTTTAATGACTTTTATTCATTTATTTTTGCTCAGCTGTGTTTCCGCCGACCGCTGTAACTTCTTTTGAGGAAATAAACAGCAGTCAGATAAAACCCCTATACAAACTAATTAATCTGTTGCCGTGTGCGTTTCTTTTTCCTGATCATCCGGTTACATATAGAACAAAAAGAACTATGATACATTTTGATATGTATCTGAACTTAACTTACTGGTGTAGTTGGCTGTAAGTTCCTCAAGCTCTCTTCCCATGGCTGGTACAGAAACCGTTATGAAGAGAATGGTGGAGAAAAGAAAACAGACAAAGTCACTCTCATATTCATGTATCTTTGTGCACAGTTAATGTTGCTGTACTGGATTAAATATATTTTACTCACTTGTGCCATTCGTTTGTTGGGCAGACAGTTTCATTGAATCACTGATATCTGATTGAAGACATGCACAAAAATGCACATGATTTGACTTGAAGATTAAAAGCAGTAGCAGTGATACCACACAACACACACACACACACACACACACACACACACACACACACACACACACACCGTTTGGATTTAAATAGGCAAATGCTTAAGTCTATGACTGGATCATTATTCCAGTGATTATTACTATATTGTTCTGAATATAAGACGATGGTATTTATGGCATACCATAACACTTTATAATAACTGCATGCTATTAATCATTAGTTAAGCATTACTAAACAGTTAATTCATCATTTATAAAGCATTAATAGACATTAATAAGCAGTTTATAAATACAGCTATGAATGCTTTATTCTTGATTTATAAGCATATCTATATTGTGTTTAATAATTGCATTTTCATACTTTATTAATGATCAATTTATCATTTCTAAATGAAGTATAGCATTATTTACAAACCAGTTCCATTATTTACCATTATTTACAAACTAGGTGTTGTCATTGATTAATAAGATCACTTAGAAAGTGTAAGTAAATGTAGTAGATTCAGGGAGTTTTAAAGCGTTTAGTAGTGGCCAATTAACTATTTTGTGAGCTCATCTAAAGTGAGGACTATTTATGCTTTGTAAAGCATTTACAAAGGAGATTTAAAGACTCACTGATCTTCTAAACAGAAAAAGGAAACAAACACAACACAGCGATACAGAACATAGAAATATTGAACAGCCTTTAAATCTCCTTTGTAAATGCTTTACAATGCATAAATAGTCCCCACTTTAGAAGAGCTCACAAAAAATATTGAACTGACCACTACTAAATGCTTTATAACTACCTGAATTAACCATGAATTACAGTAGAAATACATGTTAATAAAGCATTTATTAACACACTAAGTAACTAGTACTATATGTCTGAATAATAATATGTATTTAAACAGTTTATTAATCATTTACTTATACTTTCTAAGTGAACTTATGAACCACTGACAACTCCTAAATGACCGGTTTGTAAATAATGTAATACTTCATTTAGAAATGATAAATTGATCTTTAATAAAGTATGAAAATACAATTATTAAACACAATATAGATATGCTTATAAATCAAGAACAAAGCATTTATAGCTGTATTTATAAACTGCTTATTAATGTCTATTAATGCTTTATAAATGACAAATTAACTGTTTACTAATGCATAACTAATGATTAATAGCGTGCAGTTATTATAAAGTGTTACCAAATAACCTGTAGTTCTCATTTCCAGTAGATCTCATAATAACTGATTCCTCACCTTTGTGTGTGTGTGTGTGTGTGTGTGTGTGTGTACAGTGACAGATGTTGGCATGACAAAACAATTGGTGATCCGCATTACCTATCTAATCCAGGGGGTATGAATTTTTTCCCTTAAAAAAACAGCAGTTTCTCCATATATCCATATATGGATATCCAGTGCCTTTAGCTGGATGACTGCTCTGGCTACGTACTGACACACTTTCCTGTCTATTTATTCAAAGATGATGCTTTTAGGACCGCGGTAAGCTTTTCTTTGACTGTTAGCATTTTTGGGGCTCGCCATCTTCTAATCTTATACTCTGACACGCCGTATTTTTCATCTGCTTAATGAGTTGTTTGACTCCTCTGCATTTATCACCATGAGCTTAATGTTTGTATCATAACCTCTCCTCAGTTGCTGGTTCACTTGCCTGACTTTTAACCTCTCTGTTCTGGGCGGTCATTCACCATCATGAGGTCACATGGCACTGTAAACTTCCCTCTCTGTTTCTTGCTCTTCAGTGGAGTTTCTTGGGGTCAGAAATTTGATGAGACATTATTTCTGAAATCTGAACCCTTGACTCAGCACAGAATTTCTGTCAGTAACTATTCGTGAATTTTAACATGCAGTCCAGAGCGGGTCGCTTCAGTCCTGGGAGAAACACTTGTTTTATACGTATTTGGCTTATTGTTGCAGGTGTATTATTGACGTAAGAATCTAGACCCTGAATATAAGACCCCATTTTTTCAGATGTAACCTATTTCCAAGCAAAAACACTCTTATATTCGGAACAATACGGGTATGTTTCTAGCATATTATATGTTTGGAAATAGTTCTTCTAACCCTAATTGATGGAGTGTGTAGCATTTCATTTCTTAAACAACCATGGAAGACAAATCATGGCCATTTCCCAGCATGACAATGTCAAGATTCATCAGGCTCAAATTGTGAAAGAATGGTTTTGAGGAGTATGAAGAATCATTTTCACAAGAATCGGCTCCTCTGAGTCCAGACCTTAAATTCATTGAATGTCTTTGGGATGTGCTGGAGGAGACTTTACAGAGTGCTGGACTCTGGATTCATCTCTTGATGGAAATAAATGATGTGACGTTATATAAAATATACCATCTTTATGTTTTTTTCTACATTATTTTGGACATTCAATGTAAAAATATTATAATATAAAAATATATTAAAAACTTTAATGGTAATTAATCACAATTAATTACAGGAAAATGTGCTATTAATTAAATGGCACTACTCACACAGAATCCCTAGAATACAGAGACTTCCAAGAGCAAAAACAATAAAGACAATCAGAAGAACTTTAGTCCACTTAGGGAGATGAACTTCCCTCTCTCGTTCTTGCTCTTCAGTGGAGTTACCTGGGGTCAAAAGTTTGATGAGATGTTATTTCTCAAATCTGAACCCTTGAATCAGCACAACATTTCTGCCAGTAACTATTCCTGAACTTACATTTATAACATTTCTGCAATATATATTATGCAAAATGCATTTTCAACATGTGTGACAAGTTGCCCGAACCAGACATTTTATGAATTTTGTCCTGTTGTCCTGAGAGCTCGGTTGTAAAGTTGCAGTTGGCTCTCGTCTGAATGTTTGCCAGTGTGTTTTAATTGTGATCATTGTTACTCAAAATATATAAAATATATGTACTGAAAATTTAGCTTGAAGAATAGAATTCACATCATAAGATCTTAAGAGTTTCAAACTGGATGTTTGAAATAAAACATAAAACCGCTGCTAGAGAAAACAAGAGCAACTGGATATTTGATTTAAACCTTAACTAAGATCTTGTGACAACAACACCGGTGACCCCTTGCCATCATGATAGATGAGAAAAAAATATATATTACTGTTCTATTACTGCACAGCATCTTAAGAAAAGATAAACACTTATAGTCTACTTATAGAACCATTTTTGGTTCCCCAAAGAACCTTTGTGTACAGATTTTAAAAGAACATTATTTTTCTCTTAGTGTGATGAACATTTTAATAATCAGAAAAATTATTTTCCAATATAAAGAACCTTTTTGTGGAATGGAATGATTCCATGAATGTTAAAGGTTCTTAATGGAACATCAATATAAATAACATTTATTTTTAAGAGTTTACAAATGACAACCTTATACACCATTCCTACAGTGCTAAATCTTTAAAATAGAAATGAATGCATTCTGATAACATCCCGGCCTTACCTTTGTGTTGAGAGCAGTTTTCATCTGAAGAAACTGTTGAAAGTAGGAAATCAGTATTTTCAAAGACTGAATCCATTTCATGAGCCTGACAGAAGACGTATCCGCTGAGACTTGAGTGCTGCTTGAGTTTGTTGAGGATAAGGAAGTTAGATAAAATGTAATTCACATTCATACAGACAGGAAATACCGATGTTATGACTCTTAATAACAGATGCAACTAATATCTCATGTTTGAATATGACATAGTCTCTAAAATAAGGTAAAATCAGGAATATAATATGTATTTGAGTTCTCAAGAAAGAAGAATGAGGATGGTGGCAGAAGTATCACAATCTAAATATACTGTACAGACTCTGTCTTAAAACATCATAAACTTCTATTGCTTTACTAGCCCTTATTTTAAGCATAAAATCTCAAATTTTCAGCAGATTGTGCTGCAGCAGACCATGAACCCTAAAATACTAATTTGACTACCTTGCAGAGGTAGTTTTGAATTCCAAAAACATTTTTTTGCAATCATTATATAAATATAGTTGTGGCGAGGGCCATGAGAAAATGGCCTTTAGTCCAGTTATCAGTCTCTCTGACTCTCATTCAGTAAAACAGCGATTTCAATAGCAAGTAAAAAGGATGTTTATTGATAAACAAGTCGGCAGAATAGTCATGAGTGGTCAGGTGGTGCAAGTGCGCGGGAACAATCACTTTTGGCAGCGCAAGGACACCGAAGAACAACCCGGTCCTCCGTGTGGTAGAAAGAATGAAGAATGTCCAACATGATCTCCGAAACCAACACAGGAACTAGAAGATAATCCTCCATGGAAGAAGGCAGAACGACCGGAACTGGTACACATAATCCAGGGTGCAAACACGGGGAACTCAGAGACAGGCTGGAGACAAGAAAAACCGGGAAAAAAAATGTGAGTATAAATAGGCGCCGCTGATAAGATGCAGCTGGCGCCCGACCATGCCCATACGCACACACACAACAACACAGGGCGAGAAAGAGTCAGTGAATTCATGAACTGTGACAGTACTCCTCCCCCTAGGAGCGCCTCCTGGAGCTCCTAGAGGAACTTACCCGTTGATTGTAATCATCAATAAGGGAATGATCCAGAATGTCCCTAACAGGAACCCGACTTCTCTCCTCTGGACCGTAACCTTCCCAGTCCACCAGGTACTGAAATCCGCGTCCCCTCCGTCTTGAGTCCAGAATACGATTGACCGAATACGTTGGTTCCCTGTCTATGAGTCGCGGCGGTGGGGGAACCAGGGCGAGCTTTTGTCTTTTGGCGGACCTGATATACTTGTGATCGGTCCAAACGACAAAGGGTACCCCCGACCCTTTCTAACCAATGACGCCACTCCTCCAACACTAACTTGACCACCAACAACTCTCTGTTACCAATGTCATAGTTACATTCGGCGGCTGATAGATGATGGGACAAAAACGCGTAAGGATGCATCTTGTAGTCCGTGAAAGAGCACTGGGAAAGAATCGCACCTACCCCCACCTCTGACGCGTCGACCTCCACCACAAACTGACGTGATGGATCAGGGGATATCAAAATGGGAGCCAAAACAAAGCAGCTTTTGAATTTGGAAAATGCAGCTTTGGCTGTACCAGACCACCTGAACGTTGTTCTGGAGGAGGTCAAGTCGGTCAGAGGAGTGGCTAGGTGTCTGAAATTGTGAATAAAACACCAAAAAATAAAATATCAATATCTCATCCAGGTAGACATATGAGAACTGGTCAACCATATCTCTCAGCACGTCATTGACGAGTGCCTGAAAAAACGCAGGGGATTTGGACAGTCTGAAAGGCATGACCGAGTATTCAAAATGGCCCCTGGGGGTATTGAAAGTGGTTTTACACTCATCCCCCTCCCTTATACGGACCAAATGATAAGCGTTACGTAAATCCAATTTTGTGAAGACTGATGCTCCCTGCAACCGGTCGAAGGCTGAAGACATCAACGGCAAAGGATAAGTATTCTTTACCGTGATGTTGTTTAGCCTTCGGTAGTCAATACACAGTTGCAGAGAGCCATCCTTCTTCCCCACAAAAAAGAACCCCGCCCCCGTTGGAGAAGAGGAATGGATGAGCCCGGTTGCTAAAGAATCAGAAATATACTTCTCCATGGCCTCCCTCTCAGGAGCAGAAAGAGAATATAATTTGCCCTTAGGTGGAGACGTACCTGGCAATAAATATATAGCAGTCATAGGGACGATGTGGAGAAAGAGAAGCAGCCTGTGACTTACTGAACACTTCCTTCAGGTCGAGGTACTCTGCGGGCACATTTGACAAATTCACCGACTCCTCCTGCAAAACAGAACCAGACACAGACGAACAAGCAGACACTAAACAAGACGCATAACATTGAGTGCTCCAAGACGACACAGAATTGTGGCTCCAGTCAACCCTAGGACTGTGCTGCACGAGCCAGGGATGACCGAGGACTATGGGAACCAGAGAAGAGTCCAGAAGAAGAAACGAGAGCTGCTCAGTTTGATTGCCTGATGTGATGAGTGTCAAAAGGCCGGTAGTGAAGGTTATAGTGGGGAGTTCTTGACCATTTAGTGCATTCACAGAAATCTTGTTCCTGAGTATTGTGATGGGTATCTGTAGTTTGCGAGCCAAGGTTAAGTCCATAAAATTACCTTCAGCCCCCGAGTCCAGTAAGGCTTGGCAATGGTGGGACAGGGTTGCCCATAGCAGTCTTACCCCGGATATATATACCCATCACAATACTCAGGAACAAGATTTCTGTAAACTCTGTGAATTCAGGAGAGTAGAAGATGAGGTCTTATCTGTGGAGATCCCGCCCGACAGTAGCCCCATCCTTACTGCCGGGCCCGGTCTTTTACGAGACAGGTGTTAAGGAAGTGGCCAGCTCCCCCACAGTAGAGGCACAGTCCCTTAGATCTCCGTCTCTCTCTCTCCTCCCGGGAAAGCCGAGCTCTACCCACCTGCATGGGTTTGTGATCTAAGACGGGGCTAACCGTATCACTGCCACTCGCTTGAGGACATTCGAAACTCCCGGGGAGCAAGGTCGTACGAGTCCGCTGCTCCAGACGACGTAGATGAGAATCTACCCGAAGAGCCATCTCAATCAGTCCATCAAGGCTTCTGGGAAGATCCAGGGTGTATATTTCCCTCTGGATACAGTCAGCCAGGCTTGGGAGGGTTACTTTAAAAATGTATTCCATTACAGTTACAAATTACTTCATAAAAAAAGTATTCAGTAACGTAATCCAAGTACTTTAATATGAAAGTAATGTAACTGATTACTTTTGGATTACTTCAGGTCACGTATATAAATAAAGTCAAGCAAGAAGAAATATTATTAAATAAAAAAAAAAAAAAAAAAAAAAAAACGTTTATTTATTAAGAATTTGGTCCAGTGTACAATATTTGCAAAATATACACACAGGCCTGAATATATATTTATGTAAAGGGCTATACAGACATCTAGTGGCTAATGTATGGTATTACAGATTATTTTGTTTTATTTTTAACTTATTTTTAACAAAAAAATAAAAACACAACATTTAAAATTTTTACACAATCTACATATTAGTTTATTTTAAAATAGGCCTACATGTTGACTAAAGCCGTGATCTTTCTTAATTTGCCTGACTGAACTTGCGTTGGCAGTGGGAGTTCCCCTACGTTACCTAGACAGCGAACATCCCGTTACGTGAGAAAAGATTAAGAAAGGACATTTTGGGTACTAAAAAAGCTACTCTCCTAATTTCTACAAAATAGCAGCGGAATTTCCATGAATTAAAAGCGATTTTACCCGCAGCCAGCATCGTTTCTACTAGCAGCAGTGATTCAATCTGCGTCTGAGGAGATTGTAGAAAGCTGTTATTTGCACATGCACCAGCGCGTGGCACACGTGAGTCATTACTGGCAACAGAACCAGGAACTACTGTATAATCAAGCAGCGCTTAATATAGTGTTATTATGCCAAAATACTTATTTATTTAGTTTTAAATTAAACCATTGTAATCCTGAAAGTATTCCCCCTTTTTTCAAAATGTAACTATAATCTGATTACTACGTTTTTTTGACGTAACTGTAACGGATTACAGTTACTGGATTTTTGTATCCTGATTACATAACGCCGTTACATGTATTCCGTTACTCCCCAACCCTGCAGTCAGCCAACCCATGCAGGAACATGTCCCACTGTGCTTCCTCGTTCCAGTGGCACTCAGCAGTTAGAGTGCGAAATTCAATTGAGTAATCGGAGAGAGATCAGTTACTTTGGCGGAGATCCGCAAGTTGCCGAGCCGCCTCTCGTCCCGCGACCGCCCGATCAAAAACTCTTCATCTCCTCAGATAGTGCCTGGAACGAGGAACAGCACAGATGCTGGTTCTCCCACACCGCTGTTCCCCACAGAGCCACACGCCCCGACAACAATGTCAGCACAAAAGCCACCTTTACTGCTCAGTACTGAATGTTTGTGGCTGGAGAGAAAAAAAACATTGAGCATTTGGTCAAAAATGCACTGCAAAAACCTGGCTCACCAGAATAAGATTCAGGAGTGGGTAGGCGTGGCTCCGGTTGATGGCTGGATGCTGGAAGAGTGGGGAAACAGGTGGTGGGGGTGGCACAGTGGGACCCGCTTTGTTGAAGCTGTTTGGGTGAGCTTGGACACCTGCGCTACCAAGGCTTGCACTGCTCGTCCAGTAACGGCCAGGTTCTCCTCCTGTTGATCCATCCGAGCTATGCTAAGAATGAAGAATGTCCAACATGATCTCCGAAACCGACTCAGGAACTAGAAGATAATCCTCATTGGAAGAAGGCAGAAAGACCAGAACTGGTCCACATAATCCAGGGTGCAAACACGGGGAACTCGGAGACAGGCTGGAGACAAGACAACACCGAGAAACATCCACAACTGACAAACACAAGACGAAAACTGTGAGTATAAATAGGCGCCTCTGATAAGATGCAGCTGGCGCCGCTGATCACTCTGACCATGCCCATATGCACACACACAACAACAAAGGGAAAGAAAGTGTCAGTGAATTCATGAACCTTGACAGGACCCCGACATGATTGTAAAGCGCTTTGGGTGTCCAGTAGTACATATGAAAAGCGCTATATAAATTCCTCATTCATTCATTTATTCATTCATTCATTTATTCTCTCGCCAAAATCTGCAGGACGAAAAAAACAAATTGCTTCTGTTTGGCAGCAACTTGCTAATTATTGAATAATTATTGTTAGTTTTAATGCAGAGGTTGTATTGTCAAGATTAATGTAGTGCTTTACTCTGCTGAATCATTTAGTGGCTAGTTGTTCACCCAAACCCAGTATCCCTCAGTGTCCAAATCATTAAGACTAATCCAGTGCGTCACTTTAACTTTAGAGGTAAGAAAATCCTGATGAAAAATGTTTTTGTCTTGTGATATATTATAATGCACATAAGGTTTGGAGCAGAGAAATGTGTAGCCTAATATTCAATGTCAGTGTGAAATTAAAACTCGGGGCATGTTACTCTAAATGAATAATGTTGTTTTTTAATGGAATAATGTTTTTTTTGACTGACTAGCGTGCCCATTGGCTGCCCTGCGGCAACTGCAGCAGCCTATCGCTGAGCCCTTGGCGTGACGTCACGTCCAATGAGCGCGCTTGGCGCGCTTCATGCGTCACAACCCACCAAAAGGGGTGTGGCTTAGCGTATATAAACGAGGCTCAGAGGCTGCTTCACTGATTTCTGTCTCTTCAGCGACGCTCTCCGCATCGCTGGACTCTGAGGAAGCCGCCGCCGTTGAAACAAGCGACCAGCACGCCGAGGATATCAGCCTGAGGAAGCCGGCCGTCTTCGCCGCCTTCAGCCTTCCCTGCCTGCTCCGCTATCCGGCGAATTATATCCTTTTCTGCTCTGTGTTGTGTGTGTGTTTGTGTGTTCGCCTACCGCGACACACTGCATCTAAAAGAGCGCGAGGCGTTTGTTGCAAAATGCCTCACAATTCCTGTGGCTCGTCCAGAGCCCCGCTCAGCGACAGGGACCGCCATGTGATCTGTTTTAATACATGCACGCCTGCAAACAAACGATGTCACAGCACATGATGACATCTTCCCGCTCTCTCTCCCTTTGTTCGAGCCGCGCAACTGCGCCGTTCTCAAGGGATATCAGAGCGGACGTTACGAGCACCGGCGAAAAGAGGAAGAGTGAGTGTTTTCGTCCCGCCTAGGCCGGACTACCTCCAATCCTCGCATATTTCTCAGTCCCCTCTAAGTTCAGGCGGCTGGAAATACTAATACTGCAGTAAACGAGCCTGTTTTTATACACGCGCGCCTGCAAACAAACGGCGAAACGAAACACGACGCTCTGTCATATGCTCGCGCTAACTGGAAGCTTATGTGTGCCCCTGTGGCTCAGTAGCAGAACATTAGGCTTCTGCGCCAGAGACCCGTGTTCAAATCCGGCTCTGGCGGCAGATAAATAATTTTTTCTGCTGGCTTCTCCGGGCTCGCGGCCAGCTTTCTTACATACAGAAAGCGAACCCGCATCTCGCACCCTCCCGCTCACAGGATGGTGCTTGAGTATTTATGAGCGTCTAAACATATGAGCCACCAAAGCATTTCGCTCTATCAGTTTCCTATAACGCCGATGGTGTTATAAGTGTAGAAAATGTGCCCACTCCCACGTGCTCACTGCTACACACAAACACGGTCTCCCCGGTAACGCTCACAGAGCGCACTCTCATAAAGCGGGCATGCGCCGCTCGAGTGCTAAGCGTAGAGAATGTGCCCACAATTCTGTGCCCACACCTACCCACTGCCCGCTCTGTCACACAGTTACCCCGGGTTGCAGATCCTCTAAAGCTCACAAACATTCTGGCTCTGGCCGAAGGTGTCATAAGTGTAGAAAATGTGCCCACTCCCATGTGCTCACCACTACACACAAACACGGTCCCCATGGTAACGCGCTCAGGGCGCACTCTCATAAAGCGGACACACGCCGCTCGAGTACTAAGTGTAGTAAATGTGCCCACAACTCTGTGCTCACACCTACCCGCTGCTCGCTCTGCCACTCAGTTACCTCGGGTTACAGACCTTCAAAAGCTCCCAAACACTGGCCGTGTTATAAGTGTAAACTCTGCGCCCGCTCACGAGCATGCGCACTCACTTTCAGACACGATAACCTCCACACCGCTCTCGCGCCAGGGGTGTTCAGCAGCAAAACGCGCTCCATCCATAGGGATCGAGCCATCATATGCTGTACAGCCAGTCAGCACTGTTTACCAGCCCCCGTATTCGAGCACCGGCGGCACGTGTGCCGCTCCATCCTCTCTGATACAGGTTCCCCATCCCGCGCAGCGCGGCGATCTGAACCCAGAGACCATTCGACCCCTAGCTATACGTGCAAAAGCATGGGAAGCTATTCAGGGCGCGTCAGAATGGGTGCTGAATACCATAAAACATGGCTATTCGCTTCAATTTGCTCGTCGCCCCCCACGCTTTCTAGCGCAGACGGAGACGAAAGTGAGTTTAGAAGCAGCGCGCCTGCTTCAAGCAGAAATAGCGAAGCTGCTGCGCAAAGGGGCTATAGAACAGGTTCATCCTTCTCTGAGCGAGTCGGGCTTTTACAGCCGTTACTTCCTCGTACCCAAGAAGGACGAAGCGCTAAGACCTATTTTAGATCTGAGACATTTGAACAAAGCCCTCATGAGACGGCCGTTCCAAATGATCACAACCAGACAAATCCTCGCGCAGATTCGCCCAGGAGACTGGTTTATCTCTCTCGATCTGAAGGATGCGTACTTTCAAATCCAGATAACTCCCCGTCACAGGCCATTCTGAGATTCGCCTTCGACGGTTGAGTATATCAATACACAGACAATACATCGGTAGTGGCCTATGCGAATCGCCAGGGCGGTGTCAGATCAAAGACGCTCTGCACCCTGGCGGAACGCCTCCTCGTGTGGGCTCAGCACTCTCTACGAGGCGGCTCTACACGTCTAAATGGTCTGTGTTTAGCAAATGGTGCACTGCCAAGGGGCTCAATCCACAGGCATGTGGGGTATCGCACGTATTGTGTTTCCTTCAAGAGCTGCTGGACGCGGGCAGGTCCCCCTCCACGCTCAAAGTTTATGTTGCGGCCATCTCAGCTTTCATTGACTCAGAGCTGGGCCGCGCATTAGGAAGGAACGTGTTCGTCACTCGCAGGAGTCAGGAGGATGAACCCCCCGCGACCCCCCTCGGTTCCTATGTGGGATCTTTCACTGGTCTTGGAGGCCCTGAAAACGCATCCCTTTGAACCCTTGGAAACTGTAGATATGAAATACCTCACGCTCAAAACTGTTTTTCTGATAGCTCTGTCTTCAGTTAAACGTGTGGGAGACCTTCACGCGTTATCTATTAACGCTGCGTGCCTCGAGTTCGGACCTAACGACTC
The DNA here is from genome assembly GCF_949319135.1 of Squalius cephalus. Taxonomy (NCBI): domain Eukaryota; kingdom Metazoa; phylum Chordata; class Actinopteri; order Cypriniformes; family Leuciscidae; genus Squalius; species Squalius cephalus. The sequence continues at coordinate 38,646,790 of NC_137129.1, read as the reverse complement.
TAAAGTTATTCTCAAACCGAGGCATGGTTACGTTCCCAAAATATTGGGCACTCCCTTCAGAGCGCAGGTCATTTCTCTCAGCCCTGCCAACTTCCGGCAGCGAGGCCGATAGTAATCTCCTCTGCCCGGTCAGGGCGCTGAGAAACTACATAACACACTTTCAGACGCTCGGAGCAGCTTTTTGTTTCGTTTGGAGGGCGCACCTAGGGTCTCGCCTCCTCGAAACACAGCCTGTCCAGATGGATAGTGGACGCTATCGCAGCTGCTTATGCGTCTAAAGACCTGCAGTGCCCACTGGGCATTCGAGCTCACTCCACCAGAGGCATGGCCTCGTCGTGGGCGTGGTCCAGCGGGATTTCCATTCATGACATTTGTACAGCGGCAGGCTGGGCCTCCCCCTCTACATTTGTTAGATTTTACAACCTGGAAGTTCCCGTCTTGCAGGCGAAAGTTTTATCAGCCTAAGTCTCGCGTAGACCGGCCCACTATCAGTGCGCGGGCTACGTTGGTTGATTTAGCTCTACTGGTTGAGCTGCACTATGCAGGGAATTGTCAGTTCGGACCGGCTGTGCCGCTCTGTGCTCCCTAGTATGTGCTTGTGTACTGCGCTAGCCTTCTATTGGCCGCCCGGCTTCCTGCTATCACGTTCCCCGGGCTCTCCCTGGGACTCATTCAGTGGATGCTGGGCGCGCACCGCGTTGACAAGGGTGTTCCCGCAACGTAAGCTACTTACGCAATACGAGAGAACCTCTCGTGAGAGAACGTAATCGGTTACTAAACGTAACCTCTGTTCTCTCTAGAAGAGGGAACGAGTATTGAGTAACCCGCCGTGCTCGCGCCACGAGCTCACTCGCTTCGGCGACAGAAACCAGTGAAGCAGCCTCTGAGCCTCGCTTATATACGATAAGCCACACCCCTTTTGGCGGGCTGTGACGCATGAAGCGCACCAAGCGCGCTCATTGGACATGACGTCACGCCAAGGGCTCAGCGATAGGCTGCTGCAGTTGCCGCAGGGCAGCCAATGGGCACGCTAGTCAGCCTGCCCTAGGTCTGCATGCTGCCGCACTGCGTTGACAAGATTATTAAAAATTAAGGATAATTTTTGGCTTCAGTATCTCGAGAAAGAAGACTTTCCCGCAGCGTAAGCTACTTACGCAATACTCGTTCCCTCTTCTAGAGAGAACAGAGGTTACGTTTAGTAACCGATTACGTTTCTTCACCAGTCTTTTGAACAAGATGCTAACTTTCGCCCAATCTTCTGAGACCATCAGAGATTTAATATTAAACCATGAGAAAAAATGTTGTTCTTTCTTTCTTTACTATTCTGTAGTAGCCTATCTATTTTATACTGTACTTGGCATTGTGTACAGCAAATGTAGTCACACTGACAAATTGTTATGGGATGTTTCTAATTTCCAAGTAACTGGAAAAGTTGCCTACCTTTTTTGTTTAAGTCAGAAATACATCATGTTACAGAAGAAAAAGGGATTAATATACTGTAAATGAAGTGTTGAAGTGCAGAACACACCTGCTCTGCTTGGCTGTTTATGATCACTAGATGTCCTCCTCGACTCACACAGTGATCTCGACTCTGTGTCCAGTTCATCTTGACCGTAGAGAAGTAGTAGCACTTTCCCCCAGAATAAATCCAGTTTTCAGCACAAAGTGCACAACCTGTGCTGGCTTTTGAGAAAGAGAGCTACATAGGCTTACAGTATACAGTATATGTGCTGTATAGCTAATCAGTTATTCATTATTTCACTCATTTTTAGTAATTGTGCTTATTTATAGTAGGCCTACATTATGTGTGTAATGACAACCTGGTTGCAACCCATTCTCACTCCCAAGGCGTCAAAAACTGAAGCATGGTCAAGCGCCCCCGGCGTCACAGTGCCGACGCCAAAGGCGCCCATCGGCGTCACTCTATGCTTAATTTGGAACTCCGTTGCTTTCAATAGGAAACTTGTGGCGTCAAAAACAGACGTGAATTTTATCAGTAGGAAATCGCGCTGAAGAAGTCTCATTCCGAGCACATCGCGATATTTGGCATCAGTTCGCGTAAGTAGTGTAATTTTTTTTTACAGTCTATGGTAAATACGCTGTCCTAGTAATAATGTTTGATATAATGTATGTTCTGTTTGTCGATATTAATCAGATTAGCTCATGTTCAGTCACTGCATTATATCTGTCATCTCCACGGAGGATTTGCGTTCCATTACTTTCTAAATCAAAACAGGGTGATTGTCTGTCACGTGACGTGCTATATAGGCCTAGACCTTCAAATCAATTAATCATATTCATATCAGGTTTAAAGTAGTAAAATTAGTTCCAAAGTGGTAGTAGAAGCACAGTAAAAACAACACTTACCATGCTTTTACCACACCTTTAGTTTTAATGTGATACTTATTATAAATGCACAGTAACCACAACACTTAGGCTACCATGCTTTTTCCAAAGTAACCATAGTTTTACTGTACGAGGTGTGGTAAAAGGACAGTAACCACAAAACTTAACATGCTTTAAACCTTAGTAACCATAGTTTTGCTGAGATGGGTGTAGTAAAGGACAGTAATCACAAAACTTACCATGTTTTTACCAAATTATTGGTAATTTTAATGTGATATTTGTTGTAAATGCACAGTAACCACAACACATACCATGATTTTACCACAGTAACCTTAGTTTTACTGTGATATGTGTAGTAAAAGGATAGTAACCACAAAACTTAGCATGCTTGTAACGGTGGTGGCCGCCCTAACTTAAATAAATATTTTAAAGAAAAAAACCTTCGGGCGCCAGACAGGATTAAACCTGTCAAAAATTAACTTAACCCAGGATAGCAGGAAAATAACCACCTGTTACACAACAACTTATAATAATAACCCCAGGAAAAAGGTCATTTCACAAGGAATATTTATTCTTCCATATGTTCAAAATCATAATCACACAGAAAACGAAATGGACAAAAAAATAAATAAAACAAAATAAGAAATGAAGTTCTCAGCGGTCTCTGGCCTTTGAGATCCGAGCCCCGTGCCAGGAACCGACCGCGTCACGCTAATCCACGTTCGCAGATTCGTGTCCACATTCATTCACAAAAAATGTCCATAAAAAAAGAAAAGAGAGAACAAAGAAAACATTGGATAAACATCTCATAAATCTTGTGGTAAATCACCAACATTAAATCAACAGTAACAATAATTTTAACGGCAACAACAATTATAAACAAAATACTAAGCACACAGAATGTGCGAATATGAAAGCTATGCGAGTGGGTGCGTGCGTGTGTTGCAGTGTGTGTAATGGCGGCGCAGAGGTACTGACCACGTTTGCAGGTATTGAAAGCACCAATGAGTATCGCGGGTCACCAGACACCAAGATAGGTGGATAAGCGTTTTTTGCTTTGTCTTCAGGACAGCTCATGACAGTTGGTCTGGAAGTGCAATGCTTCAGTCACGCACCAGACATCATACACATGAAACAGCTGATTGACACGCAGCCGTCTTTCCACCATAAATCCTCACTCATACGGGCAACCCTCATGTGCAAACAAACGGATGACGCTTCTGATTCAGGTACGACACGCTCCCTTTAAATACAACTCCCTTCCGTCGTTAATTTACACACTCCACCCATAAACAAGCTAAAATGAAAGTGAAAGTAACCCATGTTGTGGGACAGATTCTCTTGTTTGCCACACTCTCCCCTCCTTAAAAAAAAAACAACCTGTGGTTGTTTAGAAGAGAGAAAACGCAGATTAAAAACCTAGAAAATCTTCGTCATCAGAGGATTCTTGAAATATATCCAGGAGTTTTTTCTTTTCTTGTATCTCCAATTCCTCAGCCGTTGGATAACACATTTTTATGTTACAAACGTGAGCTGTACGTACGTCTTCTCCAGTGTCTTCAAGGGCTATTTGATAGTTCAACGGACCCAGCTGCTTAATAATGCGGTAAGGACCTTTCCATTTTTGTGCTAGTTTTGCGCTAAATTTACGCTGTGCATTAGACTGTGGAAAGTTACGCAACCATACTCGATCCTTGCTTTTGAATGTTACATCTCTCCTATTCTTGTTATAGTTCCTCAGTTGTCTCATTTTGGCTTTCTTGCTGTTTTCTTTGGCTTGAGTTTGCAGATGATGAAGATGATGCACTACATCATACGAGGCGGCGTCTGGGGTTAGATTAGGCCCAGAGAGTATTTTGTCCATTGGACTTTGGAGTTTTCTACCCAGCTGGAGTTCTGCTGGGGTTAATCCAGTGGTCTCTTGAACGGCTGAATTAAGGGCGAATCTGAATTCTGGTAAGAACTGGTCCCACCTCTGATGGTTGTCGTCCACATAGGCCGCCATCATGCTCTTGAGATTTCGATTAACTCTTTCTGTCATGTTGGTTTGTGGGTGATAGGCTGTAGTTAATTTGGGAGTAACATTCCAGGTCTCACACAACTCTCTGAAAACAGATGAAACAAACTGAGCCCCTCTGTCTGAGAGAATGAAGTCTGGTACGCCCCACCGTGTCAGAATGTCTTTTCTGAAGATGGAGGCAACATTCTTTGCTGTGGCACTCCGAATGGGGAACAACTCAACCCATCGAGAATAATAATCAACAAAGACCAGCAGGTATTCATTTTGATTTGGGCTACGTGGCAACGGACCCATGAGGTCGACTCCCAGCATTTGGTTTGGGCGGCTTGTTGTGATTTGCTGTAGTTTTCCAGCAGGCTTCCGGTTATCACTTTTCAGAGTTTGACATTTTACACAGATCCTCACATGCTGTTTCACCGCTGACCACATTCCTGGCCAAAATGCTACTTCCTGAAGTCGCTTATAGGTCTTGTAGATTCCTCCATGGCCACAGATGGGAGTGGAGTGATAGTACTGGAGAAGGGTGGATCTGAGACTGCTGGGAATGTAGATTCTGTAATGCAGTTGGTTATTTGTCAGGTATGTTTTGTGATACAATTTGTCCTCAATTATTTCGTACTGGTCAATCAGACTGGCACAATTATCTGCAACTGCTTGCAATAATTTTGTAACTTCGGGGTCTTTGTGCTGTTCTTCCCACAGGACAACATCTGATACAGGCAGTGCTGGATCTTTTCCGCTGGTGTACAAGTTGCATCCTGGGGTAACCGAAGATCTGGATAGAGCATCCGGAGCTACATTTAGCTTCCCTTTTCGGTACTCAATAACAAAATCGAATTTCTGCAATCGCAGAACCCAACGAATGAGGCGGCTGGTGGTTTTCGTGGAGTTCATGACCCATTGCAGCGCAGCATGGTCGGTAACAACTGTAAAAAGCTTGTGCTCCAAGTAATGTTGCCACTTTTCCAGGGCCCAGATCACTGCAAGACATTCTTTCTCCGTTGCAGTATAATTGAGTTCGGCCCCAGTTAAGGTTCGGCTTGCATAGGCTATAACCTCCTCTCTGCCTACGTCCCTACGTTGTGCTAATATGGCACCCAGGCCGATGTCACTGGCATCGGTGTAAACGATGAATGGCCGCTGAAGATCGGGATGGCCCAGAATGGGAGGTGAGGTGAGGTGAGACTTAAGCTGGTCAAAAGCTTGCTGACACTGAATTGACCATTGAAAACTATGTCCCTTCTTTTTCAGTGCGTTGAGGGGTTCAGTAATCTTGGAAAAATTCGGGACGAAACGGTGATACCACCCTGCTAACCCGAGGAACCGCTGAACTTCCTTCAAGTTCGTAGGCACAGGATAGGCATGAATGGCTTCAGTCTTACATGGGTCTGCTGAAATGCCCTTGACGCTTACAACATGTCCTAGGAAGGTGAGTTCTTGAAGACAGAATTTACTTTTCCTCAAGTTTATGGTGAGACCAGCAGTTTCTAGTCTATGGAGGACAGTCTGGAGGTCGTGGAAATGCTGAGTTATTGAAGACGAGTACACAATGATGTCATCGATGTACACAAAGCATATTTTTCTCCTTAGTTCTCCCAGAACTGTCTCCATGAGCCTCTGAAAAGTTGCGGGAGCATTTTTGAGACCAAACGGCATAACATTAAATTGATAGAGACCTGCAGGAGTGATGAAGGCTGTCTTGGTTTTGCTGTTGGGGTCCATGGTCACCTGCCAATATCCACTGTTTAAATCAATCGTAGAAAAAATGGCTGCCCCAGAGAGTGATTCCAGAATTTCTGTTATATTGGGAAGAGGGTAAGCGTCACTTTCTGTTACAGAATTTACTTTTCTATAATCCACACAGAATCTAAATTTGCCGTCTTTTTTGGGTACTAAGACCACCGGTGATGCCCAACCAGAGTGGGATGGTTCAACTATTCCTTGCCTCAACATCTCATCAAGTTGCTCCTCCAGGGCAAGTTGCTTGAGGGGAGACAAACGGTATGGCCGTTGTTTAATGGGGACTTGGCTGGTGGCATAGATGCTGTGTTGGAGAACCTCAGTACGTCCAGTACGGAGAGTACACACCTGAGGGCTTTCGTTCAGGATTTGGAGTAACTGTAGCTTTTCATCAAAGGGTAAATGAGCAGCGTCCACAGCATTTTTTATCAATGTCTTTTCATCAATACCGTCCGGGTGTTGAATTTGCAATGGTGATGATGGAGGGGGCACAGAAGTTAATAAGGAAAGGTTTTGTGTGGCTTCCTTAAATTGACACCTCTCTTTTTGGGGACTTACATTTGGCACACTTGGATTTCCTGGTTGAAAGGGGTACTCTTTTGAAGGATCCAGCTTGAAGGAGTATTTTTGATCAATGACATTGAGTTGCAGCCCACTGAAGAAAATAAAGTCCAACCCCAAGACTACAGCATAGGCTAGAGCTTGGGATGAAAGTACAGCAGTAGGTAAGGTAAATGCTTGGTCATGTAAATTAATGGTGGTATTCAGCCATCCTAATGGAATCTCTGCTTTTCCATTCGCCAGATAAAGAGGACCACGGCACCACGGTTGCAGCTGGTCCGGGGATGTAAGCTGCCTCATGAGATTTTCATTGATGAGTGTGTAGCTTGCACCAGTGTCCACAATGGCCTTACCTGACCAGGCATCGATACATAGGGGAACAACTAGTTGTTGAGGTATCGCTACACGTTCATTAGAGCTTGTAGATGAGGAGGAGGTTTTCTTGGTTGCTGATTGTGACTTATGAATTCTTGTTGCAGCAACAGAGTTGTTGGATGGGTGACCACCTGACTTGGGGTGATAAGGTTGTTTGCCGCTGGTGGAATACTGTGGACCAGATGTCTGAGGTGACTGGGGAGAGGTATAGTGTGGACATTTTCCTGGTGGATGCTGGCCTCTACATCTCCAACACTGAACTGGGATTTTCTCAGTAGGTTGGTTTGAGGAGGGTCTTTGTGATGTGGCTTGATGCTTAGGGCCCATTCGACCACAATCATAACGAAGCTGTTGCTCATAATCTTTTTCCAGTTGATGTCCTAATTTTACCAGCTCTTCCACAGTATTTACTCGGCTACGCAATTGGCTGGCAAGGTACGGCTTAATATTCTTAAGTATCATCTTCACAATATCACCCTCTGTAAGATCTGCCTTCCATCTTTTACAGAGAGCTCTGTAAGAAAACGCAAAGTCTCTTATAGATTCTGTTTCTCTTTGGATCCTAGTACGGACACGTTCAGCCAGTTCGTCCTCATAATCCTCAGAAAGGAAAGCAGATAGAAATGCAGTCTCAAACTCATTCCAAGTGGTTATGGTGGACCGTCTGACTTCCCACCAGTCACGTGCTGTTCCGTACAAGACAGTACGGAAGGTAGCCAGGATGTCTGCATCTGTCAGGGGATGTATAGCCAAAAAATCCTGACATTTGGTTAAGTACAATAGGGGGTCTGTATCATCTGAAGGCCTTCCAAATGTGGGGAAATTTAATTTTATATGGTCACTTTTAATCACAGATGTTAAAGGAGGGGTTGAAGAAGTTGAAGGAGTCACTGGAACAGAAGGAGATGGCTGGGATGAAGTACTGCTAGTGCTGGGATCTGATGGTGTCAATACACTTAACTTTTGTTGATCTGCACTTTTTTTGACACTTTGAAATCCTTTCTCCACTTCACTTTTCAACTCTTTGAAACCGGTGAGACATTGGTCAGTTTGGGTAACACATTGTTGGAGTTGTGAAGTTATCTTATTATGGCTTGTTTGGAAAGTGTTTTGAACAGCTTTGATGTCCTGCTGAACCTCTGCTTGATCAACCATGAATCGTAGTTCGGACACCAAGGTAGATTCCACCTTCTGGAGTTCTTCCGTGATCATTAACTTCATCGCTTTAGTCAGGTTATCTGCTTCAGTTTCCTCTTGTTGCTTAGTGGTAGTAAACAGGGTTAATACTTGATTTTTGTTATCCTCCACTTTTGCAGCAAGATCAGCAATCTGGCTCTGGTGATGAGAAGAGGTATCTTTCACTTCCTGGGTAAGTTCATCCACTCTTCTTTCTTGTCTTGCCATTAAGTCAAACAAGGTATCCCAGTTCCCTTGTACCCGGGCAGTGACTTCTTGTATTTCCCTTCCAGGAGTTGGTAGAATGTTGGGCAGGTCATGTTGTGCCACTGACGAAGGAGTTCCACCTTCAGAAGAGGTGCAAAGTTGCATGTTATCCACTTGTGGTGCCCAGGTGAGAGTTTGCACTGGAGTGCTCCCAGCCAGAGCAGGAGTGGACATGTGCACACGGGTTCCAGGATGAACAGGGCTGAGTGGAGTGGGGGTATGGTAGAACACAGGAGCACATGGAGGTGGTACCAGAGGCATCCATGGTCGCAGTGCAGGCGGCCATACTGGAGTTGAGATGTCTGGTGGAGGCTCAATTTCCACAAAAGTAGTTTGGGAAGGAGGGGTATGCGCCATGATTGCTGTGATTGAGTGTAAGAATGTTGAGTGTGAAAAACAATAAATATCAGTAAATGAGATGTGTGTCAGTTTGTTTGTCCCTGAAATATTTCTACTAAACAACAAAATACAACGTTTAACAACTGTTCAATCAGTATTATCTCAAAACACTAAGTAAATCAAAAACAATAAGTATTCAAAGTAAGTCACCTTCACTTATTTCAATTATTCAAACAATTATCAATTACTGTGACACCTTAAAGATAACGCTCTAATTGTTCAATTAGCGTTCACAGTTTATACAAAAGAAAAAATTCACAAGCATAAACTATTTACAAGATTAATTCAGATAATTTCACTGTTTCACTAACTTTCCATCAAAAAATAAAGTTTACAAATCACAATGTTTCAGTTTTTTTTTTTTTTTTTTCTTTCTTTCTCAAGTGTTCAACCAGGTTTCAAGCCCGTCCCTGTTCGGGCGCCACTCTGTAACGGTGGTGGCCGCCCTAACTTAAATAAATATTTTAAAGAAAAAAACCTTCGGGCGCCAGACAGGATTAAACCTGTCAAAAATTAACTTAACCCAGGATAGCAGGAAAATAACCACCTGTTACACAACAACTTATAATAATAACCCCAGGAAAAAGGTCATTTCACAAGGAATATTTATTCTTCCATATGTTCAAAATCATAATCACACAGAAAACGAAATGGACAAAAAAATAAATAAAACAAAATAAGAAATGAAGTTCTCAGCGGTCTCTGGCCTTTGAGATCCGAGCCCCGTGCCAGGAACCGACCGCGTCACGCTAATCCACGTTCGCAGATTCGTGTCCACATTCATTCACAAAAAATGTCCATAAAAAAAGAAAAGAGAGAACAAAGAAAACATTGGATAAACATCTCATAAATCTTGTGGTAAATCACCAACATTAAATCAACAGTAACAATAATTTTAACGGCAACAACAATTATAAACAAAATACTAAGCACACAGAATGTGCGAATATGAAAGCTATGCGAGTGGGTGCGTGCGTGTGTTGCAGTGTGTGTAATGGCGGCGCAGAGGTACTGACCACGTTTGCAGGTATTGAAAGCACCAATGAGTATCGCGGGTCACCAGACACCAAGATAGGTGGATAAGCGTTTTTTGCTTTGTCTTCAGGACAGCTCATGACAGTTGGTCTGGAAGTGCAATGCTTCAGTCACGCACCAGACATCATACACATGAAACAGCTGATTGACACGCAGCCGTCTTTCCACCATAAATCCTCACTCATACGGGCAACCCTCATGTGCAAACAAACGGATGACGCTTCTGATTCAGGTACGACACGCTCCCTTTAAATACAACTCCCTTCCGTCGTTAATTTACACACTCCACCCATAAACAAGCTAAAATGAAAGTGAAAGTAACCCATGTTGTGGGACAGATTCTCTTGTTTGCCACATGCTTTTACCTCAGTATTGGTTGTTTTAAAGTGATATTTGTTGTAAATGCATATTAACCACAACACTGACCATACTTTTAATGCCTAATAATGTAAAATCCAATATTTATAAGGTAAATCAGTACTTTTTCCTTTAAATAACCCTATATATTATACATAATGATATTTTCTTTTCTCTTTTTTCAGCTGAAAAGACCAAAAAGGCCTTTCGGACTCAGTCAGCTCATTATTGTTTGAGGAGAAGTAAACGGAGGAGACGGAAAACTGCAAAGGCAAATATTCGCAATGGTATGTGTTGGTTTTAACCCTTAATCAAACATTTTATCAAGCATTTGTTGTTTCTTAAAACCTTTTCTTACAAAACCCATAGCCCAATCAGTACGATCAGTCTCAGAGTCTTAATAAATCACAAGATTTAACAAGTTGTCAAATTCGTACAATACTCTTACATATTTGTATACTCGTACATAATCCTGCAGCTTTTACTCCTAGTGCTGTCATTGGCTACTGCCTCAATTCCTGTACATTAGGGCTGGTATAAACGATTATTTTTTAAACGATTAAACCCATCCATGATCATCTCTATTATTATTATATATTTATTATATAAATTATATATTTATTAATAATATCCATTTCTGGCTGCTAAGGTCAGACAGGCTTAGTAATGCATTAAACTCATGGCCATTAGAATAACCGTATATAATTACTCTGACATACATAAATCAAATTTCTGGTATTCTTGATTCACAAAAGTTTCCTGCAGTTTGTAAGTTGTATTGGTGTTGTAATAGTGCCCTCTTGTGGAGAACAGGAAGAATGACCATGTGACAACGGACCTAATGAGTTTATGTATCATGATCTTAAATGTTCTTGTTAGTTAATAAGTCATTTATTGGAATATAACATTGAATACAATGAGTCTAAACATTTAATAGACTCTATAGTCTGGTGCTGTTAAACTATGAAAATAGCATTAGTTATTATTATAGCAATAGTTTTCCGCAATTGCTTGGACACTAAAATATGTTTTATTAGCCAAAGATCGTAAACCATGATACAATTTTTCAAAATAAAGAGTTTCACAAAACTATAAACACTATTCCTGCAAACCACTACAAACCTGAGCCCAGACATTTTAAAAATAAAAAACACAGATGAGTTTTTTGGATTTGGATCCAAACAGAAAGTGCTCAAATTAGAGGAAGAGAAGTACAAAAAGGTGGAGGCGAGAGAGGAAGGCAGTGAAGATGGTCCATTTTCAGCTCATCTGTGTTCTTTGTGGCTTTGAGGATTTAATCATTTTGACTAGAGAGCTTGATTTTGTCATAAGAGTTTGTGGCTTAGACCACTGAGATTGTGTTAATAGTTTTGAGAAATGTGTCTGAGCTATTGAGAAAAGCTGTAATGATATGCATCTTTTAGTTGTCATCAGTGAAGGTGGATGAAAATGTCTTCTCTTTTTCTTGTATTCACAAGAAGCATCAAACCAGTAGTTTAAATACATGTACATATTCTCATATCCCAGACAAGCACAGTCTTCTCCAGAAGCATCATCTCCACTCCAGTTATCAGGTTCATATTCCCCAGATTCCTTTTTGAACCAGAACCTTCAGAAGCAGGAAACGGAAGTAGTATATTTTCAATCAGATGTACATATTCAGTTTTCTCAGTTTTCAAAGTTCTTTTTTCACAGATATTAAAGCTGCAGTCCGTAGTTTTTCCTCTTTGTCGCCATCTCTGTTCGAAATCTGCAATTGCAGTTATTTGCGGAATTATCAACTTTACTTGGGTTGTACATCGGCATGAAACAGCGCGGATGAATCCAATGTTTTGAGGTGAGTGTGCGGCTGTCAATCACCACGCTGGTGTGGATACGGGCATTCAGAATCACAGAATATACTTTTTGGAAGTATGACCAATATTAGAATTTTCAACGGAAAATGACGTCTGAACAAGTAAGTAACATCCACTTTTGTTCTGATCAACTAAGGGGAAAAAAAGCATTGCAGTAAAATTAAATCTAACGATCGCTTATATCATGTCAAACCATGCAAATCATAGAAGAGCAGTTATTTTGTACAAACAAATAACAATCATAGTGCTATGAAATAAACGGTGTATGAACGGAATCCTTGTTATGCATAAACGTGTTATAATATAACATAATATAAACATCTTACTTCAGGAAAATTTTCACTACCAATCTGATTCAGATCCAATACTTGACAACGGAGGAGGTGGGTTTGATTTTCTTGGAGTAGAGGTGAATTGCTCCCTCATAGCTAGCACAAAATAATTCATATTTACCATAATAGCAAAACGAGAAAGGCACAACAAAGGAAACTCCGTAACTGTGTAAATTAAGCAAACAAGTGCGCTACTGTTACGTAATTAAACTATTGAAATTTCTTACCTGTCTAGCAAAAAAAAAAGCCGTCTCTGCGTCCGTTTTGAACCCCTTTAAAACACGGAGTTCACGCCATCTTTCAAAAGCCCTGCCGATGTTTATCCTGGTTTTCGCAAGGGCCCGGTTGCAGTCTCTTTTTTAGCGCAATTTTCCTACGGACAAAATTTCGATTGTTAACTCATGATTTCTGTTCTGTCTGTGCGCACCAATCTTGCACTTCTATCTCCTCCTCAACCAGACCACCTAGAGACTTCGGGTTTTCGGCATTATGTTAAGGAAGGTCTAATCTCGGGAACGCACACAAAAAAAAAAAAAAAAAAAAACATAAAAAGATTTACTATCTCTTAGTGTTGTGATCCCATGACGTCAGAAAATTGCGCTAAAACACTCACTGAGTTTTTATTACTTGTTTCTCTAGCCACTCCGAAGTCCGAAGTCTTTTGGGTTTTACAACTGGTGAATCTCCAGTTGTCACTGGTGATTGTCGTTTGAAACATTCTGGATCCGCTATAAGTTTAATTATTTCAAGTGCTGTGAGAAAAGGCTATAAATCTATACCTCGAACATCCTCACACGCAATATAGCCTACTAGCCGGGACTCCTTCTTTCCTTCTTTATGTGTAGAGATGTGACGTAATGACGCAAAGACATGCTCGAATTTCCCGCGGAAATCCACCAGTACCACTGGAATTAAAAACATTAAAAGCTAACCGATTTGAATCAAGCTAAGGCAAGCAGATAGTTTTGAACACTGGCTGGTTATGTTTTTTTTTTATTATTATTTTGGATAATTTTTAACACAAAAAAGTTACGGACTGCAGCTTTAAGTATAAGTTAAACGAATCACATTGAAACACAAGCTAATGCAACAAAGTGGGGTCCAAAATTCTGACACCACTAGTGAAAATGCTTTTATTTTTCTAATTTGATACAAAATTTTAATTACAAATGATATTATGAGCTTAGCAATTTGAGTGAAATACTAACATGAATGTGAGAAAGTATTTTGGTTCGTGTCTCTTTAGCTTTAATAACAGCAGAACTGGAGCTACTGTACATTAACTAAACCAGATGATCAAGTTCTCCAGCAGGATTTCAGATGTTCCAAAGAGCTTCATCTGACTGTCTGAACAAAGGAGTTGAATAGTGACCTAAAAATCTGACATATTTCTTCATTTTTATGTTATAAGTTATGTAATTTTTGTATTTTATTTTGAGGATTAATTGGAAAAATGAAAACTAAAATTGCAGTGTGATCTAGACTTCTGGATCTCACTGTACATCACTGAACAGTCGATTGAAGTCAAAGAAAGTGCTTACTTCAACTGTGTTTCCCTGAGCGTTTGGTTGTTCATCCAAACCCAGTGTCCCTCAACCTCCAGATCATTAAGACCAATCCAGTGCGTCTCGTTAATTTTAGACACCAGAAAATCCTAGTGGAGAACATTTGCTTTTGTCTTATTGCAGTTGTTCAAACAGGATCAAGGTTGTTTAATCTTCTATTATATGTATTATTTCTAACTCACCTGAACTTCTGTGTTGTTTATGGTGACCAGATGAGCTTCTGATGCTACACATGAATCACGACTCTCAAACCACGTCTGCTTTACAGAGGAGAAGAAATAACACTTTCCACGACGTGGTGTCCAATTGAGACGCGCGGTTGGCGGTCACAGCCGCGGACTCCGCGGATAAACCGCGGATCGGGCGGATGACGTGACGAAAATGTATATTTTAATTAAATTCGGGCCGGTGGCGGGCGGTTGAACCAATCAAATGAAAAATAGGCTATATGTATACACCAATCAGCGGATGGCGGACGGGTGCGGTTTTGAAAATTGGTTAAAAACGTTGGTGCGAATAGATGGCGGACGGATGATGAGTTTTGTGATGCGGTTGTGGATGAAATAATAGCCCATCCGCGCATCTCTAGTGTCCAACCCTCCTCGCAGGGCTTACAAGATGGAGTTAGGAATTCTGAAGCAGTGAATTCTGAAAATCATGTTTAAATGAAGCAATCTCTGCCTTTAACAGTACAGTAAATAAATACAGAACCCAGACCACTGACCAAAGAAAGCAGCAACCCCATGTAGAGAAAGAGTGAAGCAGCTTGAAAGTAGGTTAACCCACTCACCAGTGCAAGAAGAGAGGCAGTTTTTAACTCTCTGGTACTTGTCTAAGAGCTCTCTCTCAGAGTCTGATGATGCAGAAGACACTAATAAACAAATCAGAGGTTGTTTTAGTCTATAAAAGCCCGCTGGTGCCTCTGGGTAATTTTTTAGCAGTTTTATATCTATCAAGTGTTAACAATTGCAACCCACAGGAAATCAATCCATAATCTGAACCATAACTCTTGTATAAGTGTATAACTGCCTTAAATGTGGCTGTTATCATCAGAGCAAAGATCAAATAGAGCAAGAATTATACTCACACATGAACCCCAGAACACTCAGACCTCCAAGAGCCAAAACAAGAGAGACACCGAGGACGATCAGAAGAACTTTAGTCCGCTTTGAGGAAGTAACTTGATTCCCTGTGATTAGAAATCAAATGTCATGACTGAATTCCAGCATGATTCAATAGTACAACGTTGATTATTTAAAGGGGGGGTGAAATGCTAATTTTCACTCAATCTCCTGTTAATCTTGAGTACCTATAGAGTAATATTGCATCCTTCATATCTCCAAAAAGTCTTTTGTTTTATTAAATTTTTAACAGAAAGATAGGCTGTACCGAGTCTTTCCGGAAAAAACCGAGCGGCTGGGGGCGGGCCGTGTGGGCGAAGCTTAGCTGTGCTAACGCGCCAAGCTAGTGACAACACACAGAGACATTTGTTCAACAAACAGTTTTACTCACCGTCCGGTTCCAACGCACGACCGTGAACCTTTATCATTGTGACTGCTCGATCCTTAAGCATTAGACGATCTGCAAATCCGTCGATCTGGGCTTTGAAAACAATCATCGTCGAAATGCAGGGAACAACAGTCTTACACAACTCCGTTTATGCTCTGAAAAAACAAACTCCATCCACGGGTTCCTTAACGCTGGGTTCTTTGTGAATCTGTGCAGGGTTGTCTTGCCCTGGCAACCAAAAACACACTTCTTTGGTGACATTGACTTCCCAAAAGCCGGGCAGGACGCTTTGATGGCGAACTGCTTTCACTCTCTTGCTCTGGTCTACGAGTGCGCGCGCGGCCGCGATCTTACCGGAGAAGTGCCCTTAGAACCCATATAAGGAAATTCCGCCCTATCTTACGTAAGACAGAGCCATACTCGAAAAAAACTTTCCGAAACTTGTGACAAACCGGAAGGCTTCAAACGTACAACTTAGTTTTTGAAACTTTGTCCATGTTTAGCATGGGAATCCAACTCTTTACCAGTGTAAAAAACTCAGTATGCATGAAATAGCATTTCACCCCCCCTTTAATTTAATTGGCAGAATAGTTTGGCTTGAAAACATTCACAGATCATTTTAACATATACAGGTTTTTTTTTTTTTTTTTTCAAATTGCTTAGACACTAAAAGTGGAACTTGAGGCTCACTCAGTGAAACCATTCACTCGTGTACTGAATCTTCAGTCCAAGTCTGCAAAACTACAAGCACATTATACGCTTTAAACTCAGTTTGCAATTGATTTGATTGAATCCATGATGCCATGTATCTGAAAAAGATGTCCATGACCTCGGCAGAAAATGAGGCCCACAGCATTAAAGATACAGCAGAGTATTTAATTTTACACATGGGCACTTTTTTATCCCTGTATGAACCAAACCCATTTTAAGTGTTTGCTGCCAAAAAGCTCTTTTTTGTTTTGTTTCGTTTCATCTGACCGTAGAACGTCTGAAAAGTAACTGACACTGCTGGAACTTCAAACGGTACGGGTTCTATGGTCAGATGGGAATCTGCAGGATCTGGAGAGATTCTGTATGGAGGAATGGTCTCTGATCTCTGAACAGGTGTTTTATACTGAGAATGAGAAAGCAGTGTGTGATAGGAACCAAACACAAATAGAAATTTGCAGGAAGTTATAAAAACCTCAGACTCAGTGATCTCAATCACAGTTTTTTCCCCAAATTGCTTAGACAGTAAAAGTGGAACTTGAGGCTCACTCAGTGAAAACATTCACTCATGTACCGAATCTTCAGTCCAAGTCTGCAAAACTACAAGCACATTATACGCTTTAAACTCAGTTTGCAATTGTAAAACAAACTAAACTCTAAACACAGTTCTCAAAACTAACAGCTCTTTTGTTTCATTTGGGAAACACTGCCATGTCACACTCATTTACTATATAAATTGTATAAATTAATTATATAAATAAATTATATAAATTGATCACTGAGAAATCAAAACTTAGTGTTTTGAGAAAGAACGAAATGTTGTTTCACAGCAGCTTCACAATAGTAACACATTCAAAACAAATTCTGCTGTAAAGCAGTGTCACAAGCCAAAAGTGTCATTATTCAGCTCAAGGCAGTTCAGTATTGATTCAGTTCAGTTCATAACTGTGTAAAATTAATCAGTACTGTATATACAGTGTATTTGTGCACATTCATGTACGTGGGAGAAACTCCTGTGACTCCACACTGAACAAGCAGCCTGGTCTCATTGTAAATACGAAGGTTAATACCTGCTAAGTGCACCTGCTTTTCCTCCTTGGCACGTGATCGGTGTTGACGTTGAACAGTGCAATTGGTCAAATAACAGAGGAGCCTGACATAAACGTAACATTATTACGATTTTACAGATACAAAACTTTAACTATTTAAGAATCTTTCATATCACAAAAATATCTGTATAATTTCCCTTTTACTATTTTATAGATAAATGTAAGATCCCTTAACCCTACTCCCAAACCTAAACATAAGTTACCCATTTTATACAGAATTTAAAAAGGATGAAACGTAATGGACAGAGATGTGTAGGGAAATGGCAGTTTTACAGTTTTTTACGATTGCTATGACAGATTTTTCAATACATTTAACAATTTCCCAAAACTCTTAACACAGTTAGCTCTACATCCGTCTGTGTAAGCTATACTATTAACACATTTCTTGTTGCTTTAACACAAAATGCATACAATTAACACAAATTTAAAATGCTTGAACTTCTTTTACACACAAGCTCAAACAAGACCAAACCAATGGATTTTTACTGCCAGATTTACCAATGCTTTACAGTTTTTTACGATTGCTATGACAGATTTTTCAATACATTTAACAATTTTCCCAAACTCTTAACACAGTTAGCACTACATCCATCTGTGTAAGCTATACTATTAACACATTTCTTGTTGCTTTAACACAAAATGCATACAGTTAACACAAATTTAAAATGCTTGAACTTCTTTTACACACAAGCTCAAACAAGACCAAAACAATGGATTTTTACTGCCAAATTTACCAATGCTTTAACACTGTATGTCAGAACACATAACACTATGTTCTAAACCTAACCTTACAGGCTGAAGTCAAGGTAAACAGCTGTTCATATTGTGAACTGAAACACAAATATATCCCCTGTATTTTATTATATTCTTACTGAGAAACAGCTCATTGAATTATGCAAATAATTAGAAGATGACTCTTTTTTTCATTCTTCTGGTGCTTTTTCTGTTCGTATATTTTGTATTTTCACATTATTCCATTGCTAGTGAGAAACAGCTGATTGAAGTTATGCAAATATGGGACAATGTGGCATTCCACCATTCCCGTGCAGTCACAGCCTGGTTTGACGCACATCAGAGGATGATGTCCATTTTCCTTGCCCCTTACTTCCCTTTCCTCAACCCCATTGAGGAGTTTTCTCAGCCTGGAGATGGAAGGTTTTTGACCATAGTCCACAGGACCAAATGTCCCTCCTGTATGCAAAAGATGCTGTAGCCTATACCAAGACATCACAGCTGAACACTGCCAGGATAAGGCAAGCCAAAAGATTCTTCCCAAGATGCCTTGCCAGGGAAGATATCATGTGTGATGTGGATGAGAACATGGACAAATGCAGAAGACCGGGCAGATTAGAAGATGGCCTTTTCTGTTTGTATATTTTGTATTTTCACATACAGTAATACTGTAAATGGCAGCTATATTGCATATTTTTGTTATCTTGCAGAAATCTCCTGTTGCAAATAGCGCCGTTACTGCAGCAATTCTGTCTCTGTCTTCTTTTTTCATAAACCATACATTCTATAAAGCTACTCTAAGAAGGGGCATTTATTTTGTTGTATTGAATTTCTGCTGCAAAAAAACCAACAACAACAAAATGCATGCATTTACATTACAAACAAAACAAAAATGTAGAGAGACTTCAAAAAAAAAAAAAAAAAAAAGAAACTGCAGTCTATGATCAATACAATATACTGTCTGTATAAGGGCAGACCTGACACATATAAAATAATGCAGTTTTTGTAATTCCATCTGATGTTAGTGTTTTTTTTGTCATTGTGTTATGATTGACTAAATGTTCCTGTTGGAAGAGAACATGTGTTAGTGTTTTGAATAATTATTTGATTTTGAGACATGTTTGCAGTGTTTTGGTAGACATAGTGTATTGTGTTAGTGTATTACAGTTTTTTACGATTGCTATGACAGATTTTTCAATACTTTTAACAATTTTCCAAAACTCTTAACACAGTTAGCACTACATCCGCCTGTGTAAGCTATACTATTAACACATTTCTTGTTGCTTTAACACAAAATGCATACAATTAACACAAATTTAAAATGCTTGAACTTCTTTTACACACAAGCTCAAACAAGACCAAAACAATGGATTTTTACTGCCAAATTTACCAATGCTTTAACACTGTATGTCAGAACAGATAACACCATGTTCTAAACCTAACCTTACAGGCTAAAGTCAAGGTGAACAGCTGCTTATATTGTGAACTGAAACACAAATATATCCCCTGTATTTTATTATATTCTTACTGAGAAACAGCTGATTGAATTATGCAAATAATTAGAAGATGACTCTTTTTTTCATTCTTCTGGTGCTTTTTCTGTTCGTATATTTTGTATTTTCACATTATTCCATTGCTAGTGAGAAACAGCTGATTGAAGTTATGCAAATATGGGACAATGTGGCATTCCACCATTCCTGTCTATAGTCACAGCCTGGTTTGACGCCCATCAGAGGATGATGTCCATTTCCCTTGCCCCTTACTTCCCTTTCCTCAACCCCATTGAGGAGTCTTCTCAGCCTGGAGATGAAAGGTTTTTGACCATAGTCCACAGGACCAAATGTCCCTCCTGTATGCAAAAGATGCTGCATACCAAGACATCACAGCTGAACATTGCCAGGGGTGGATAAGGCATGTTACTGTAAAAGATTCTTCCCAAGATGCCTTGCCAGGGAAGATATCAGGTGTGATGTGGATGAGAACATGTGGACAAATGCAGAAGACTGGGCAGATTAGAAGATGGCCTTTTCTGTTTGTATATTTTGTATTTTCACATACAGTAATACTGTAAAAGCTATATTGCATATTTTTGTTATCTTGCAGAAATGTCCTGTTGCAAATAAAGCCGTTACTGCAGCAATTCTGTCTCTGTCATCTTTTTTTCATAAACCATACATTCTATAAAGCTAAGAAGGGTAATTTATTTTGTTGTATTGAATTTCTGCTGCAAAAAAACAACAACAAAATGCATTTACATTACAAACAAAACAAAAATGTAGAGAGACTTCAAAAGAAACTGCAGTGCAAAACATAAATCTATGATCAATACAATATCTGTAGATATACTGTAATAGATATAATATAATATATCTATAGAATAATATGTCTGTTGTATAAGGGCAGACCTGACACATATAAAATAATGCAGTTTCTGTAATTCCATCTGATGTTAGTGTTTTTTATGACATTGTGCTATGATTGACTAAATGTTCCTGGTGGAAGAGAACATGTGTTAATGTTTTGGTAGACATGGTGTATTGTGTTAGTGTATTATTGTATATTGAAAATTAGTTTTGCAGTTTAGTTTATAATGTGTGATTTTGAGCATGAAATTAACCGTTTTGCCAATTGTGTGTTTTAGGTGTGTTGGTGTGTTAAGAGTTTAGGAAACTTGTTAAATGTATTGAAAAATCTGTCATAGCGATTGTAAAAAACTGTATTGTATTTTGAAAATTAGTTTTGGAGTTTAATTTACAATGTGTGATTTTGAGCATGAAATTAACCGTTTTGCCAATTGTGTGTTTTAGGTGTGTTGGTGCGTTAAGAGTTTAGGAAACTTGTTAAATGTATTGAAAAAACTGTCATAGCGATTGTAAAAAACTGTAACATAACTATGTGTGCAGCTATAAGTCAAAATGGTGTTGTTCACCATCATGCAACCCTAGGCCCATATAACACTGCACACATTATTACATTCCTGGACACCTTACATGACATGCTCACTAATGTTCAGAGACCAGAGCAGACCAGATACGTCATCATATGGGACAATGTTAGTTTCCATAGGGCTGCTTTGGTCCGCAACTGGTTTACAGATCATCTACTCTTCACTGTACTCAACCTCCCCCATACTCTCCATTCTTGAATCCAATTGAAGAGTTATTCTCTGCCTGGAGCTGGAAGGTCTATGACCGTCATCCCCATCAACGCATAGCCCTTTTACAGGCAATGGAGGAGGCATGTGGGAATATTGACCAGGCATCATGTCAGGCCTGGATACGGCATTCCAGAAGATATTTTCCCCTGTGCCTTGGACTAGAAAACATTGCATGTGATGTAGACGAAATTTTTGTGGCCAGACCCAGAGAGACGACACGATGTAGACTGATTTTTTTATTTTATTTATTTTATTTTTTTCAGTGAATTACTATTTTGTGTTTTGACTTGGAAAAAAACACTTGTGTTTGTTTTGATGTGTGTAAATAAACACCAATACTTGAAGTTTGGATCCCTGTATGTTTACAGAACTATGACAAAAGTATGACCTCAAACTGACATAGCCTACCTTGTGCACAGAGAAAGCAAAAGCCAGATGTGTTTTTTATTCATACCATCAGTGTGTAGTTGGCGCATTGTGTGCTTATTAATGTGATGGCTTGTGTTAACTGTTTGATACGAAAATACCATTTTTACGAAGGTTTGAAGAGTTAAGCAAGGTTTATTAGCTTTTGCAAGAGAACTACAATGTTTTGCTGATTTGTTGAAAGGTTTTCTTATTTGTGTGTAGAGTTTTGCAAAAATAGCCAATAGTTATGAAAAATGTGCTTAAGCCATCAGAAAAAAACTGTAACATCTATATTTAGTTACGTTAAATCAAAATACATTATTTTACAATGTGGCATCCGTTGAACAACCCCGTACTCAGGAACTATTAATTATAAATTATTCCAAAGTGAACTGAAAACAATAGCTGTTGATTATACAAAATTATACATGCAAACGTTTAGAAAAAGACACCCATCTCATGTCTCTTTTAATGTGTTCTCAGCATTACATGCTTCTCTCTTTTGGTATATTATAGTGGAGAAAGAACACAGAACTTTAAAATTGATACACGTCAGCAAATTATATATAGATTAAAGTATTTGTATGTATTTATTTACATTAATTACAATATTTGAGTCATCGATTTAACAGGCCTGAAGGAATCATATAATTCTAATTATTCATCAGTTAGGTACGAACAGAATGAAAACAATAGCTGATGCTCAGAAAAATCATACTGTAAATGCATTCTTACCCATGTAAGGAGAACTTTTGTTGTTTGCAGAATTTACATCATCATAAATCATTTCCATTTTACTAAAAACAGAACAAAAACATTTGATGAAGTTTAAAGTGTTAGTTTACTTGCAGCGAATTGTTCATTTGCAGCACGTTTGAGCTTCAGCAAGAACCAGTGAGGTTCATTCTCGTGTGTTAACCCAGGGAACAAGACTAAATAACCTTATGTCATTTTTCTTATGTAGATAAGTAAATGCATCTTGATTTAAGAATATATTTCAGATAATTTGACTGGAAACAAGACAAAAATGCTTTTTTTGCTGTGCAGGTTCATTCATTCATTGCGCATAGCCTGTTTTCATCATGCAGATACCGTCAAAGTGACAAAATGGCATGTCCTTTTATACAGTACAGGATACTGTAGATGAGGAAGCTGCTTTCATTCTTAGGGAGTTACATTTACGTCTTGAGAGGTTTTTTTGTTGTTGTTTGTTGCCATATCCACATGCATATTTATTTGAGCTGTACCATTTTTAAATGGTAGTTTTCTATATAACATCAGGGATGCAGAGCACATTAGTAAGGCCGCTGTATGCAGAGAGGCAAGTTAAGTGTGCCTCGCTCTCTCGCTCTTTCTGAGAAGTTTTGTGTTGTTTCCTGGGTACAAACCGTGAGAGTCATCAAAGAGGGGTTTTCACACGATTGCAGGTCAGTGGTTAGAAATCAGTTAAAATGAAGCTAATCTGATAAGGTTAATAACATCTTGCTGTGACCTCTGAAAGTAACCTAATATTTAGAATTTCCTTTAGAATTTCCAATTTGGTGGATGCATTGATGACATGCACATTCCCATCATCACAATTAACTGCCGAAAATGAAACAGATTACTGTATGGAATGGAAGGATGCCATCAGATGGAAGGGTAGAGATATAGCCTATGCTGTAAGTAACCACCACCACAGCTGTCAAATAAACACAAATTATTCACAATTTATTTGGTCATCTTTATTTCCTACAGATACAAAACCAACAGTTAATCTTTTTCCTGTTAGATTTTAATATTCTTCCAATACTTGATATTGTGGAGATCTCCTCTCCATCCCCCCATTTTGCGAGAAGTCAAATGTTAATTTCATTACCCTAATTAAGAAATGTAACCGGTTGCATTAGAGAACATTTAATTATGTGAAAAGATCATTTGACTATGTGGAAAAAGCTGCTGCACATTGAAATAGACATTGAATTATATTTATTTAATATGTCAAATGTTTGTAAAGTCATGTAGCTTACAGCCATGAACATTATGGGCCATTCATACACACGGCACAATGCGGCGCCAGGCTTTAAAGGGCCCCTATTATGGATTTTTGAAAATGACCTTTCATGTAGTGTGTAACATAGCTCTAAGTGAATGGTTATATCTAAGTAAATCGTATATAAAGTTATTGTCTTTCAAAAGTAGGAGTCGACTCTGAGTCAATGAAATTAATTGTTTTTCAAACGAGTCATAAGCCGTTTCGTTGTGACGTCAAGATAAAACATTAGCATATTGCCCGTCCACTTATTGCGCGCGCAGACACCAGGGAAAACTTTAACCTCAAACCTGCAGCTGATTCCTGTGGATACTGAATAGTATGATGGGAAGTTCGGATAATTTTACTGTCTCTCTTGTTCGATCTCGTTCATCAAAATGAACAAATCTTTTTTTGAGTCATTTTGTTTTTTGAGTCTTTTTTTGAGTCACAAGGGGCTTTAAATGTTATACTTTTAACTGGCAAATTCCCCGAACACACCCACCTACGCAATCTTGATCATTTTCTGAATTAAGAAATCATTATAATGTAGTCAAAAAATAATTTACAGGGAACATAAATAATTACCTTACCTTCCGAGTCTTTCGTTCATTTGTCACATGACAAACGCAATGGACCGTTCATGAACGACTCATCACTAATAGCATCATGTCGAGAAGACACTGTGCTCTACAATGTGAAGGTAAAGCCAGTTTTTGTTTTGTTCACTGCCCAAGGACGAGCATGTGAAGAATCAGTGGTTAAAATTCATCTTTACCATGATATCACAGCAGTATAATCCTAAACTTTTGCTGTGTTCCCTTTATTTCACTGACGACTGCTTCTCAAATCTCAGAGTTCAATGTAGGATTAGCAAACCGCTTGCTCTTTAAAGATGGTGTTCAAAATACTTAGTTTTGAGTTTTATATTGTGTAGGTCTCCTGCTTACTGGCTAACTCACGTTATCACTGTCTTACTGAAATACTTCTGCTAATCAGTTTGTGGGCCACTATTACCTATAACTGTGTCTATTAATGCAGATCGTCTGTCGTTCTCACTACTTTGAGGAAAGATTAAGCATGGAGCAAGATTTGTTTTACCAACGTTTATGTTACATCAGTCATTCACGCTAGAGCTCGGCTAATGTATACATTGCATACATGCACTGTTACTGATACAGTTTCCACGTGTTCACCACAATATATAACAAAAATACTCTACAAATAAATTAGTACAAGTAAAATAATTGGTTTGTTGATGGACATGCACTTGTTAATGCTGATGGTGAGGAATGACAGTTGCAACATCTCATAATGTACATCAAACTGAGTAGTGTATCACTGAGAAACGTCCTGCTCGAGTCGTCCTTGCGATGGAGGTTTGGGTTGAATAACTAGTTCTTCCAGTGTTTCATCATCGGACTCGCGCTCGGATTGATATGATAAAATCGACGTCATTGTTCATTACTAGGCTTGTTCGACTTCATGCAGCTCTGCGCAGACCGATCGGCGGCTGACTTAAAGCAGTGCATGCCGGTTAGAAATTTTGTCCGACTTGATACAGCACCGACGCCACGTGACTGTGACGTATGCCATCAAAGTACCGCAAGAGCAATTCGAGAGTAGCCGGAGAACTCAGCCAGCGCAGCTTCTCAAGAGCGGCTGCACGAGGGCTGATGACGACACAGCTGTTCCACGATTGGCCGGATTCACCGCATGACAACGATCACATGTGTTTCGTGTTTATTCGAACACCTTTAGTTCCTCTAAAGCTCACAAATCAGTTTTTATAACAGTAAACACTCTTTTCATGTAGTTGCGATGGTATATTGTGTCATGCTTATCAAATTAAAACTGATTAAAAACGTAGACTCCACTTCATTGATAGTAGCTTATGTTGAACTTTATTCTTGTTCAAACAGACGCTGTATGAAGCAGTACATAAAGTATTGAATGAAAATGTCTCTGAAACATCTGTGTATTATTTGGCAAATATTGCATTTGTTTCACTTCAGCTGTGGTAAAGTATGCAAACACCACGTGAGCGGTCACTACGGGAACCAGATAGTGTCCGACTTCACGTCTCCGTTTGCAGCTCCTCCCCGCCTGCACGCGGCTACTCTCGCCGATCGGTTATCCAGCCGCAGCCGATGTCGAACACACCTACTGTCTTTAGTTTACGGTGTAAGAAGCCTCAGGACAGCTGACGTATGGCAATGGGCGGTCTTGTTTTCGACGCGCGCGCTGTACGCGGTAAACCAATCACAACAGACTAAGCTGTCCAGCCAATCAGAGCAGAGTAGCTCGCGTAAAGGCGGGATTTAGAGAGATTGATTCATCTGACGAGTCGATTGAGAATCGTTGAAAATGTGGCGATGTGCAAATGTATATTATGAGGAAATTAAAAAGTTTTTTGACCTTTGATGCATGTAAACCTGTTGTAGGAGACTCCAAAACAACATTAGGAAACTTTAAAATAGCACAATAGGGGCACTTTAACCTCACGCACGAGCAGATCCATTTCCTCTCTGGAGAAGCGTTCTCCCAGCAAACACAGAACGTTTGCACAACGTACTCAACCTTCCAACAGCGTTTTAACAACATGACCAAAAGGTTGCTATAACTACGTTGTGTGGTGAAGGTTGTTACAGTGTTGTCACAAATACCCCTTTTCCACCAAGGCAGTGCCGGTGCCGGTTCGGAGCCGGTGCCTACTTGCGAACCAGTTCTTTGTGTTTCGACAGCCAAAGAACCGGTTCTCGGCCAGGAAAATTGGTTCCAAAGCGGCACCAACTCTTTGCTGGACTAGAACCGTTCTTTTACCACGTCATGCTTACGGCGGGGGCTGGGGGCGGGGTTATTGTCGAACTACTTCTTGAACGTAACCTCCGTCTATAGTAATCCAGACCAGCAGCACAAACGTGGCCTAAACGTCTTCTTCTGACCCCAATATAGGATCGCAATGCCAGGAGAAACATTTGCAGAAAGACGATGTAGTCCGCCATTGTAATTGTTATGCTTGAAGTTGGCGCAAGCGTTTCTAGGTAAGCTAAGACGTAGCCTATGGCAACGTACACAGTGACGTAACGACGTCGTTCGCTGGGCTCTCTAGTCAGTGGAAAAACAAACGGGTTCTGAGAAGTTTTGCAAGTTGAACCAACTTTGAACCAGCACCAGTTCCGGACCAGTTCTTTTTTGGTGGAAAAGGGGTAAATGTTGACTTTAAACCACCGTTCAGGGCCATTGGCTCGTTTTGTACTACTCGAAGGTGAGAGGCTTTCTAAGTGAAAACCCATTCGTCATCACGACGTAACTCGTAGTGACCACAAAAGGGAACTGATGCTACACTTGATTTTCAAATAAGCAAATAATTTTGACTAGACTAATATAATAACAATAATACAAATGTGTTACATTTATATAGCCCTTTTGTATTCAAGCACTTTACATATGGAAAGGGAAATCTCCTAAACTTTTATGTGCAGAATCCTCATTCCTCATTTTAAATATCACTGCCATTTAAATAGATAATTTTATTTTACCTCACTGTTTGGAAAACCACAGAGGTAGCATGAATATTTGGGTCAAGTTTGTCACTGGCCATAATTCTAACCTAAAAAAAAAAAAAAAAATCCTGGTTGGGAACAAGTTGGTATAATATAGAGTAAATGTTAGTTCTGGCAGGTCACGTTAGTCGAGCTTGCATGAGCTGACTCTCAGCTGATCTACATTTTAATACAACGCCTATCACCGTATACATATATAAGCTCCTTCAGTATTATCAGCAGCTATCGCGTTTCTCAGGAGCTGATTACCCTCTTCCATCCCCAGCTCCACCTCTCGTCAGTCAGGATTTGGCATTCTGATTCCCCTTGAATCAGAATGAATTCTCAAATGATGTTGTACTTTAAAATCTTGAATTAGTGACATCTGCAATACATTCATGTTGGTTCTGTTCTGTTTACCCTTAGGGGGGTTATTGCTGCTCTCCCTGCTCTTATCCATGCTAGGCTGTATGGATGCACAGGGAGTTCTCGCCCAGAACAGAACCATACCACAAATCCAAACTGTATGCTAATTGTCAATCAAATTTGATGATAGTGGTCCTGACAGAACTACAGTTATGTGTTTTGTAGAAGTGTTGAAACTAAACTCGAGTTTGACACCCTGTGCTTGACTCTTGTCTTTGACCATTACCACCATGTTTTTCAGACGCACATTTTTTTAAATGGCGTATCAAAAAAGTTCAACTTTTATAAATGCGTCTCCATACCCTGTACGTTTTTCCTTCCACTATATTTTACTATCTCGAGTTTTTAAAAGAAAAAAAAGTAATGTGTGAACTGTGAACTGTTCATTCAGCTTTAGTTCTATTTGAACGGCTGACCAATAAACGCCAAATCTACCTCTTCCAGCGCACTGCTATCAAATGACTACTGTAAATGACATACTGTCATAACAAACATCCATGGCAAAAGAAAAGTCAGCCCCTGTTTTTAATTGGCATAAATGATTACTGACACACATGATTTAGAAACGATGTTACACAATACATATTGAAATGCTGGTGATGTCAGGGTACGCAGTGTGTGTACTTTGTATCCAGGCAGGGCTGCCATTACATACATGTATTCACAACAGTTGGTTTGAGTAAATGACAGAATGATAACTTTTGGGTGAACTATTCAGGAGGGATGAATTAAACCGCTGCAGCAGCTTCACACACAAATCTTTTCTCTTGGAAACAGAAAGCATCCATCCAGATTTCCGTATCTCCCCCTGGATGTCCCAGACTAGCACAGTCTTCACCGGCAGGATGGCCTTCAGTCCAGTTATCAGGCTCACTGACTCCATCCTCTCGTTTCATCCAGAATCTGCAGGACGAAAAAAAACAAATTGTTTCTGTTTGGCAGCAACCTGCGAATTATCTTGATGTATTGGTAGTTGTAATGCAGAGGTTGTATTGTCAAGATTAATGAAGCTCTTACTCTGCTGAATCATTTAGTGGCTGGTTGTTCACCCAGACCCAGTGTCCCTCAGTGTCCAAATCATTAAGACCAATCCAGTGCGTCACTTTAACTTTAGAGGAAAGAAAATCCTGATGGAGAAAAACACGTTTTTGTCTTGTGATATATTATAATGCACATAAGGTTTAGAGCAGAGATATGTGTAGCCTAATATTTAATGTCAGTGGGAAAACAAAATTGACTATTCATTGGGTTTGTTGAGAATGATTAATTGGGCCATGTTATTCTAAATTAATAAAGATTTTTTTTTTTGTAATCTTTAAAAATAACATGAATAACATGCTCCACTACTGAAACTACTTTCCTTTTTTAGATATCATGCATCAAATTTAAGGCTTTTGAAATGTTTGCTCGGTGAACAAGCTAAGAACAAGTCTTTTGAACAAGATGCTCACTTTCACCCAAGCTTCTTAGACCATCAGAGACTAAATTTAACCATGATCATCAACTTGAGGAAAAAAATATTATTTTTTCTTTCTCTACTATTCTGTAGTAGCCAAATCTATATTATACTGTACTTGGCATTGTGTACAGCAAATGTAGTCACACTGACAAATTGTTATGGGATGTTTCTAATTTCCAAGTAACTGGAAAAATTGCCTACCTTTTTTGTTTAACTCAGAAATACATCATGTTACAGAAGAAAAAGGGATTAATATACTGTAAATGAAGTGTTGAAGTGCAGAACACACCTGCTCTGCTTGGCTGTTTATGATCACTAGATGTCCTCCTCGACTCACACAGTGATCTCGACTCTGTGTCCAGTTCATCTTGACCGTAGAGAAGTAGTAGCACTTTCCCCCAGAATAAATCCAGTTTACAGCACAAAGTGCACAACCTGTGCTGGCTTTTGAGAAAGAGAGACAATTCAGTTATTCAGTATTTCACTCATTTTTAGTAATTGTGCTTATTTATAGTACAGTATGTGTGTAATGAATGTCTTTTAACTTTGCACAAGGCTCAAATCTGAAGACATACGATTTAATCTGTTCAGCTTTCTAAGTGTTTCCTCATGCTGGTTGTGGAGCGCATCAAACTTTTCTCTGTAATCTGCATGAAAAGGCCAAAAACAAACACAATCAGGATGAAAATGAGCCATTCTTCAGAACACAATACTCTTGAAGTTAAAAGTTTGGTTCAGTGTGCAGAACACTTTGTCTAAGCCTGTGTCATGGGTGTGAAAGAGAAATGCAGTCTGGTGTAGTTGTTTGTGAGCCATGATGACTGGTACAGAGACAGTGAAAATATGAAAAAGGAAGAAAACAAATGGTTGGAGAAATGTTCAAATGACTGACTTCTATTTACAGAACAAAAAGAACTGTGATATATTTTGATATGTATGAATCTGAACGTAACTTAACTTACTGGTGTAGTTGGCTGTAAGTTCCTCAAGCTCTCTCGCCATGGCTGGTACAGAAACCGTTATGAAGAGAATGGTGGAGAAAAGAAAACAGACAAAGTCACTCTCATATTCATGTATCTTTGTGCACAGTTAATGTTGCTGTACTGTTGTATTTTACTCACTTGTGCCATTCGTTTGTTGGGCAGACAGTTTCACTGAAACACTGATATCTGATTAAAGACATGCACAAAAATGCACATGACTTAACTTGAAGATTAAAAGCAGTAGCAGTGATGCTACACACACACACACACACACACACACACACACACACACACACACACTGTTTGGATTTAAATTGGCAAATGCTTAAGTCTATGATTGGATGATTATTATAATATTGTTCCGAATAAGACGATGGTATTTATGGCATACCATAAAAATAACCTGTAGTTCTCATTTCCAGTAAATCTCACAATAACTGATTCCTCACCTTTTGTGTGTGTGTGTGTGTGTACAGTGACAGATGTTGGCATGACAAAACAATTGGTGATCCGCATTACCTATTTAATCCAGAGGGTATGAATTTTTTTCCCTAAAAAAACAGCAGTTTCTCCCTGAAGACAGAGGGCAGGTGCTGGGCAAGACTTTTCTGCAGCATAATGCTAATCCATTACACCACATCATACTTAAGCAAGGATATTGACAGGCAAGTTTGTCAGTACCTAGCCAAAATAAGAAATGATGGGCTTCACTGCTGGTATGTTCAGCTCTTTGGTGATATCCAGTGCCTTTAGCTGGATGACTGCTCTGACTACATACTGACACACTTGCCTGTCAATTTCTTCTAATCTTATACACTGACACGCCATATTTTTCATCTGCTTAATGAGTTGTTTGACTCCTCTGCATTTATCACATAATGTTTGTATCATAACCTCTCCTCAGTTGCTGGTTCACTTGCCTGACTTTTAACCTCTCTGTTCTCGGCGGTCATTCGCCATCATGAGGTCACATGGCACTGTATACTTCCCTCTCTCTTTCTTGCTTCCTGGGGTTTTGATGATAATTTTTTATGAGACATTATTTCTGAAATCTGAACCCTTGAATCAACACAGAATTTCTGTCAGCAACTATTCCTGAATTTTAACATGCAGTCTTTAAAAAAGAAATGGGATGAGATTTCCAAATGGTGTCTTAACTACCTGAACTTGTTTAATGTTTTACAGAATGAGTGATTTATTCGACAAATTGGTTTAGACTTTTGAGAATTTGGTTCAGAGAATGGGATTTAGTGTTTTAGCAATTCAGAAAAACTGTAAAAAATAAAAAATTATACACACACACACACACACACACACGCACACACACACACACATATATATATATGTGTGTGTGTGTGTGTGTGTGTGTGTGTGTGTGAAGGCTAATTTGAAAGATGTATACAGTAAATAACGATAAACAATCTTTAGTTTAGCTCACATAGACTGATGTCGTGTGCACTGTGTGAAGAGTTGAAAAAGTGACCTATAAGAAACTTGTCTTCGCGAATGTAAAAAAATAAAAATAATAATGTGGCATTTTTTTTTTTTTTTTTTTTTTTTTTTTGTCATTTCAAGACAAGAGCTTACAGTATTTCACAATTGCTAAGACACATTTCTTGAAACCTTCAAAACTTTAAACACAAAACCCAGTCTTTATACTGTACATTCACAAAACCCCTGACTCTTCTGGCAAAATCAAACACGTGCCTCAAAACCATTTGATCTGTTCTCAAAATCAAGCAATGCTTTCAAAACATAAACACAACCAGTCAATATATAAACACTCATCAGCATTCATTAGACACTACATCAAAAAATTGAGAACACAGCATCCAGGGCATGTAGTTACAGAGAAAAAAAATATTCATTGCATATAAAAAATAATTTTGCCATAAATAAAAGTAAATAATTCACAACTCAGTACAGCAAATATATTGCATACTGTAAGTACTGCAAGTAATACAGTATTGAATGTCTGTATTTGTAGTATAGAAATAAAGTAAGCCCAATGAACAAAGACAACTCTAAATGAAAAGTGTATTACACAAAATATTGTGCAATTGCAAAATCAAAGTCAATGAGAGCCTCTTGCTAATGAGAACAAAGGAGTCCTTCCACCCTCATTTGGTAGTCTTGCAATTCTACAAAAGGGAAAATGCTCTTACAAATGTATACATACAGTAACAATAGTAATGGACATCACATGTAAAATGTATTGTAAATCTTTTTTTCTTTTTTCCCCAGTCCCCTGACAAACTGATGTACTGTATCAAATGTATACAGTAAACTTTCAGTCGCACAAATTAGAAAAACAATACATTTACCCTTTTCTCTTCTCTGAATGTCCTGATTATGGTGGCGACAGAGAATCTGCTCAAATTGGGTTGTACTATTTGTCATGCTTCCCTCATTGTCATTCCATGAACAAGAACATGGTCTATCACAGTTGCCCGAATTTGATCTGAAATTACTATACTTGGTCTTGCTCTTCGTTGTCCTTGTACTCTTCCTCCTCGTCCACCACCTCTTACACAAACTCTTCCTCCTCTGCCTCTCACATTGTTTCCATCCATTGTTGGAATCAACATTCAACGTACCTGGGCCCCCTGTGTACTCTGAACTGACTTATTTTCTAGATAACTGATTTGATCACATCATTAGAAACAAGTGTGAACAATTTTGAGTTGTTGTGTGTAAACGATGACAGCAGTGTTGTAGTTGTGTTTAACTTTTGCCACATGTATTTACCATTTTGCAACACAGTGCAAAATGTGTTTTAGTGAGTGAGAATCTGTTTAGAGTTTTGCAAAAAGAGTGGATGAGATTTGCAAACAGTGTCTTAACTACCTGAACTTGTTTAAAGTTTTGCCTACAGAGTGACTGATTCGACAAATGGGTTTAGGACACTGACCATTGGGTTCAGAGAATGGGGTTTAGTGTTTTAGCAATTGTGAAATACTGTAACTTGGAATGGGTTGGAAGCCTGGATCTGCTTTAGGGTTTTTCTCTTTTCCTGCAGAGATGACATTGCTTGTGATGTGACAAAGTCCTCAGGCCGGACCCAACATGAAGACATGATGCTGAAGCAGAATGAATCTCTCATTGACCTTGATTTTGCAGTTGCACAACTCTTCTGAGTGTACTTTACTGTAACATGCACTCATTTAGAGTGTTTTAACCTTTTTGGCTTTTGCAATTGTGTCACTGTATTTTCACTGTATGCAAGTGCTGAATATAAAGACATTCAACAGGCCTATATACAATATTCAGTATACTATACTTGCAGTGCATACAGTATATAATTTATTTACCTTACTGTAAGTTGTGATTACTATACTTTTTACAGTTTTTCTCGATTGTTTACACACATTTTCTACTTGAGACACAATGACCACAATATGTAACTCATTCACCAACCCCCTGAACCAATTCTGCTAAACTACAAGCACAATTCCTGCTTTACACTCAAATTGCACTTCTAAAACACACTTTTTTCAAAACACTACAAACAATTATCTGCTTTTGGCACAATTTTCATGCAGAAAATATCTTGTTTTCACAAGGAACTGTCACGGTTCATGAATCGGCTGTCTCATGCTGACGTGTCTGCGTGAGTGTAATTGTGTGGGTGTGTTTACTCGTTGTGTTGATTAGTGTCACCAGCTGTCATTAATTCCAGTTCCCTTTATATGGCCAGTAATTTCCCTCTCATGTTGTCAGATCGTTGTGGTTGTTCCTCGGTGTGTGTGTCCTGTTCTCGTGCCTCATCTGCTAAGTTCTTCGTGTCGTCTGGATTTCGTCAGTTCTTTGTGTTGTCTGGATGTTCCACAGTTCCTGGGTTTCACTTGAGCACGCCACCACCGCACCACCACCAGATCGCCATCTCGTCCCTGCTTCATTTGCCACCTGAGTGTTTGTCCCCGACCTGTGTCTTTACATCTGACCTTTATTAATAAACTGAGTTTTACTTGCATCTTGCTTCCTCCTGTTATTTCCTCACAGGAACACACTGCCATTCAAATGTGCACACTGACTCATCACAAGGGCAAACACCAGTCACGCAGTTTTACAATTAGCAATCAGAGCTTTAGCATAAAAGGGCAACAGGTGAGCTCTTCAATGGAGCAATGGATGCCAACACTGGATTTTTTGTTCCCTTTCGAAAGGGAACTTTACACTACGTCAGAATGACGCTATGGGGGACGCCTCAGGCGTGACAGGTGTCTGAAGTAAATATCAACTCACGTCAATCATGTTGACCGGCGACAGCCCGTGAATCATCAGCTTGATTGATTAACGCGCGACCTGGATGTATAAAAGGGGAGCCTTGCACACATGACAACATCTTTTTCGTCTTCAGGGACTGTTTTTGTCTGGTAAGATTATCGCTTACAGAGTATTATGATGAAACGCGCAGAGAAGAAGCAGAGCTTCCGTAAGTGTGCAGACCCGTGCCCAAGGTTCTTGACGCCGGGTGACACACACGATCTGTGCGTTGTTTGTTTGGGTGAAGAGCATGCACGAGAGGCTCTCGAGAGAGCTTCTTGTGCGAACTGTGAGAGTTTTTCTTTGAAGACTCTCCGCTCTCGTCTGACCCTTTTCTCGAGGGAAGAGGGTTCAGCTTCTGAGCCGCGTGGTGCGGGTCCCGCTCGGGCTGAGGCTCAGCGGCGACTCTCATCATGGGGGTCTCAGAAGGAGCTGGCCGAGCGTCTTGAGAGGGAGGTTCACCTCTCAGACAGCTCGTCCACCGACGAGAATGAGCTGCAGGTAGATGATGACGTGTTATTACTATCACCAAATGCGTCTGCAGCTGCTGCTCTTCCGGACGGGCAGGAAATGATTGATGTGGTCAGTCTGGCAGATACTGAGCCATCTCAACCATCCTGCCCTGTGTATGCGGAGTTGGTGGATGTTATGGGGCGCGCCACCGACAGTTTGCAGCTGCTGTGGAGGCGCGTCAGGGAAGAAACCGCTCGTGGTCGTCTCGACGATCGGTTTCTTTCCAGCCATAGGCCACCAGCTCAGGTGAGCCTTCCATTCCTTCCAGATCTCCATGCTGAGATCAAGAAGGCATGGAAGAACCCGTACTCTGCTCGTATCCATCCATATCAGCGGGGTAGTTTCGCTGCTGTACAGCGCACAGATCGTGTGTGTCACCTGTACATGCTCCCAATGAGCCAAATAATGAGAAAGAACCAAATCTCTTACCACAGCTATGCAGACGACACACAGATCTACTTAGCCCTATCGCCTAACGATTACAGCCCCATTGACTCCCTGCTTCAATGCATTGATGAAGTCAACAGCTGGATGTGCCAAAACTTTCTACAGTTAAACAAAGACAAAACTGAAATCATTGTGTTTGGAAACAAAGATGAAGTTCTCAAGGTGAACGCATACCTTCACTCTAGGGGTCAAACAACTAAAAATCAGGTCAAGAATCTTGGTGTGTCTTTGGAGTCAGACCTTAGTTTCAATAGTCATGTCAAAGCAATAACTAAATCAGCATACTATCATCTGAAAAATATTGCAAGAATTAGATGCTTTGTTTCCAGTCAAGACTTAGAAAAACTAGTGCATGCTTTCATCACCAGCAGGGTGGATTATTGTAATGGACTCCTCACTGGCCTTCCCAAAAAGACCATAAGACATTTGCAGCTCATACAGAACGCTGTCGCCAGGATTCTTAGCAGAACCAGAAAATATGATCATATCACACCAGTACTCAGGTCATTACACTGGCTGCCAGTTACTTATAGGATTGATTTTAAAGTATTATTACTAGTATATAAATCATTTAATGGCCTAGGACCTCAATACATTGCAGATATGCTCACGGAATACAAACCCAACAGATTACTCAGATCATTACGATCACATCAGCTAGAAGTTCCAAGAGTTCACTCTAAGCATGGCGAGTCCGCTTTTAGCTATTATGCCAGCCGCAGCTGGAACCAGCTTCCAGAGGAGATCAGATGTGCTCCTACAATAGTCACATTCAAATCCAGACTCAAAACACATCTGTTTAACTTTGCATTTAATGAATGAGCACTGTGTCACTGTTTGTCCGACTGTTTATCCTGTGTCTTATTTTAGTTTTTATTCTAAACTGTTTTAATTATTTTTAGTTCTTTCTTGTTTCTTTATTTTAAACTGTTCTTTATTCTAAACTGTTTTAATTATTTTTAGTTCTTTCTCGTTTCTTTATTTTAAACTGTTTTGTATATTCTTATTTCTTCTGATTATTTTTAATAGTATGTAAAGCACTTTGAATTACCATTGTGTATGAAATGTGCTATATAAATAAACTTGCCTTGCCTTGCCTTGCTGTGGATGGAGCGGCAGAGCATGGGTATGTGTCGATGCCGCCCGTTGACGAGACGTTGGCTAACTATCTCGTCTCTGGGCAGGCATCGACACTAAGAGCTCCTACCCTGCCATCCAAGCCACTTAAAACAACTTCGCGCTTGAATGGCAGAGCATACACTGCAGCGGGTCAGGCCGGTGCTGCTCTGCACACACTCACTGTGTTACAGGCGTACCAGGCCGACCTGCTGCGGGATCTCGACCAGGGGGCAGGACTGTCCCCTGAGGCGGTTATTGAGCTGCGCCGTACCACGGATCTGGCTCTCCGGGCTACTAAACAATCTGCTGCCGCCATTGGCCGGTCAATGGCGGCTATGGTGGCCACGGAGAGACATCTGTGGCTTAACCTGGCCGACATCGGGGAGGAAGAGAAGACCTTTCTTCTCGATTCGCCGGTTTCGTCCGCTGAACTTTTTGGCCCCTCCGTTCAGACGGTGGTCGAAAGGTTCAGGGAGGCGAGGGCGCGCTCAGCTGCATTTAAGAGCTGCATACCGCTGAGATCCGAGTCCGCGCCCAAACAGGCGGGCAGGCCTGGCCAGTCTGGGTCTGAGGGCCATAGACAGGCCCAGAGGGCCAGCGTCTCTTCTCGTGCGCCTCCTCCTGTCCGGAGTAGGTCACAGAGGAGACGCAGTTCCCGCAGGAAGAAGGATCTGAGGGAGGTCATCCAGCAAAAGCGCACTCAGCGGCGCTAGGGATGATCTCCCCGGATGCCTTCTTCTGATGTTCCCCAGGCGTCTCTTACATCAGGCCTGGGGCTGGGTCTATGATGAATATCATGTCTGATGGCCCCCCTTCAGCTTAGTTAGTAGGAGCGCCTCTTTCAGGCATGTAAGTGGTTAACCCAGGTACTCTTTTGGAAAAGAGAGAGTTCCTGACGTGTCTTTACACGCCGCAGGTGTACTGTCTGGTCTTCTTTGTATAATGTTTTTTGTGCGCAAATAACATATTTCTGTTTCTCTTACAGACCCAGTATCCTGTATAGAGTTTGGGGGCATGTTTTTGGTAAAAAAGGTAAAAAATCTAGGTTTTTTGGAGGTGCTGTATGGCAGGTAGTAGGCCTTTGCAGGCCTCCTTGACCAGACAGTCCTCTTCTAAAAAAAAAAAAAAAAAGGGGATTGTATTTGAGAAAATCCTGTATTTTAGCTTCCATATATTGTGGTTGAACTCCCATATATTGTGGTTAGCAGGTCAGAGGCCTCACTAGGCCTTCCTGAATATGAGCTCCCACACACTGTGGTTTAATATGTGTTCCCACATTCTGTGGTGATCAAGTTATAGGCCGCACTAGGCCTTCTTGAATATGAGCTCCCACATACTGTGGTTGAATATTAGCTCCCACATACTGTGGTTTGCAGGTCAGAGGCCTCACCAGGCCTTCCTGGTTATGAGCTTCCACATGTCAGGTTACAGGCCTCACCGGCCTTCCTGAATGTGAGCTCCCACATACTGTGGTCATCAGGTTACAGGCCTCATCCGGCCTTCCTGGTTATGAGCTCCCACATATTGTGGTTGAATATGAGCTCCCACATTCTGTGGTTATCAGGTCAGAGGCCTCACCAGGCCTTCCTGTATATGAGCTGCCACATTCTGTGGTTATCAGGTCAGAGGCCTCACCAGGCCTTCCTGAATGAGAGCTTCCACATATTTTGGTTGAATATGAGCTCCCACTTACTGTGGGTATCAAGTTATAGGCCTCACCAGGCCTTCTTGAATATGAGCTCCCACATACTGTGGTTATCGGGTCATAGGCCTCACTAGGCCTTCCTGAGTATAGCTCTCACATACTGTGGTTGTATGTGAGCTCCCACATACTGTGGTTATCAAGTTATAGGCTTCACCAGGCCTTCTTGAATATGAGCTCCCACATACTGTGGTTATCAGGTCATAGGCCTCACTAGGCCTTCCTGAGTATAGCTCTCACATACTGTGGTTGAATTTGAGCTCCCACATTCTGTGGTTATCAAGTTATAGGCCTCACCAGGCCTTCTTGAATATGAGCTCCCACATACTGTGGTTATCAGGTCATAGGCCTCACTAGGCCTTCCTGAGTATAGCTCTCACATACTGTGGTTGAATTTGAGCTCCCACATTCTGTGGTTATCAAGTTATAGGCCTCACCAGGCCTTCTTGAATATGAGCTCCCACATACTGTGGTTATCAGGTCATAGGCCTCACTAGGCCTTCCTGAGTATGAGCTCCCACATACTGTGGTTGAATATGAGCTCCCACATACTGTAGTCGCCAGGTTATAGGCCTCACCAGGCCTTCCTGGTTATGAGCTTCCACATGTCAGGTTACAGGCCTCACCGGCCTTCCTGAATGTGAGCTCCCACATACTGTGGTCATCAGGTTACAGGCCTCATCCGGCCTTCCTGGTTATGAGCTCCCACATACTGTGGTTGGATGAGCTCCCACATACTGTGGTTATCAAGTTATAGGCCTCACCAGGCCTTCTTGAATATGAGCTCCCACATACTGTGGTTATCAGGTCATAGGCCTCACTAGGCCTTCCTGAGTATAGCTCTCACATACTGTGGTTGTATGTGAGCTCCCACATGCTGTGGTTATCAAGTTATAGGCCTCACCAGGCCTTCTTGAATATGAGCTCCCACATGCTGTGGTTATCAGGTCATAGGCCTCTCTAGGCCTTCCTGAGTATTGCTTTCACATACTGTGGTTGAATATGAGTTCCCATATTCTGTGGTTATCAAGTTATAGGCCTCACCAGGCCTTCTTGAATATGAGCTCCCACATACTGTGGTTGTCAGGTCATAGGCCTCACTAGGCCTTCCTGAGTATAGCTCTCACATACTGTGGTTGAATATGAGCTCCCACATCCTGTGGTTATCAAGTTATAGGCCTCACCAGGCCTTCTTGAATATGAGCTCCCACATACTGTGGTTATTAGGTTTGAGGCCTCTCCAGGCCGTCCTATGAGCTCCCACGTGCTGTGGTCGTCAGGTCACAGGCCTCACCGGCCTTCCTGAGTTTTAACCTTCCACAATTAGTGGTCACCAGGCTTTAGGCCTCCTCGGCCTTCCTGGTTATGAGTTCTTTACATGTCAGGTGGCAGGCTTTAAAACCAGGCCTTCCTGAATGAGAACTCCCACGTATTGTGACTATCAGGTTGCAGGCCTTAGCTGGCCTTCCTGTTTTTGGGTTCCCACTCACGGTGGTTCCTTGGTCACAGGTGAGCCTTCACATGTCAGGTTACAGGCCTCACCGGCCTTCCTGAATGTGGGCTCCCACTATTACTGTATATTGGAGTGATGAAGTACGTACAAACCTTTACTTCATTCCTTTTCGGTACATACGCTCTGTACCTTCTTTAACTCATGCTTATGGTAAGTCGCACGACTTACGTCTTGATCTTTCTAAATTCCATTTTTTATGGTAAGGGTCATGCGCGTATCGCTTCTGTCCCTTCCTATGTGGCTCAGACCCTGGTTTTCACCTCGGGTCCCACTCTAGATGCGTCCTGTCGTCACTTTATTACGACGGACGCCTTTCTCTAGCTAACTTTCACATTCTGATGAGCTCCCACACATTGTGGTCACCGTGTTACAGGCCTCACCGGCCTTCCCGAGTATGAGCTCCCACATGCTGTGGTTGTCAGGTTAGAGGCCTTATCAGGCCTTCTTGGGTTCAGAATGGCTAAGTACATGCACTTTCTTTCATGTACTTTCTATTTCATTTTTTATGGTAAGGGTGTGCGCTTTTTTCCCTTTCTGAATGTGAGCTCCCACAGGTTGTGAATAGGCCTCTCCGGCCTTCCTGTTAGGAGTTCCCACATGTTGTGGTCCCCAGGTTATAGGTCTCTCCGGCCTTCCTGATTTGAGCTCCCACATGCTGTGGTCGCCAGGTTAGAGGCCTCACCGGCCTTCCTGATAGGAGTTCCCACATGCTTGGTTATAATTGAGCTCCCACATAGTGTTGTTAGCAGGTCAGAGGCCT
Organism: Squalius cephalus; assembly: GCF_949319135.1. Taxonomy (NCBI): domain Eukaryota; kingdom Metazoa; phylum Chordata; class Actinopteri; order Cypriniformes; family Leuciscidae; genus Squalius; species Squalius cephalus. Next base: position 38,606,394 of record NC_137129.1, on the reverse strand, counting down.
CACCAGGCCTTCCTGAATATGGGTTCCCACATACTGTGGTTGTATTTGAGCTCCCACATGCTGTGGTTGTATTTGAGCTCCCACATGCTGTGGTTGGCAGGTCACAGGCCTCACTAGGCCTTCCTGTATTTTGAGCTTCCATATTTTGTAAGGTCCCCCATGGTGTGGTCGCCAGGTTAGAGGCCTCACCGGCCTTCCTGATTTGAGCTCCCACATATTGTGGTTGAATACAAGCTTCCCCACGTTGTGGTCGCCAGGTTAGAGGTCCTACCAGGCCTTCCTGGAGGTAAGCTCCCTTTAGGCCCTCACAGGCCTCCTCAGTGTTTTGAAACACAAACACTGGGTAGATCCATGGATCGAGTAGAGAAACTCCCCTCGCTGGCAAGGGTTGTAAAGCACTATGCTGAGTTATACTCTCCAGGATGTCCCGTCTCTGAGATCCGGGCTGAGTGGTTCACTGCCTGCTTCGCAGTCCCTCGGGTTGGATGCCTTCCTAAGGCAAGTGTCCAGAGGCTCTGTCTTCGGACAGACGGGAAGTGGCCAGACTGTAGTGTCTTATGTAGTGACACCAGGTCAGGCCTGCCTGGTGGCATTTCAGGTGGCACGCTCCCCTGAATAGTGACTGGCTGGGAGTCCCTTGGGTCCCCTAGCCACACTCCCTAGAAGGGACCCCTTCTATTGGAAGCTGATGTCCTAAGCCTTTGAGCTGGCCCAGATATACCCCCCATTAACTATGTTCTGGCGGTTTCTTGGTTCATTAGCTTGGGCTATGACCGGTAGGGAGTGCTGTCACTGACAGCCCGATGTGACCTAAGGGTGAGTGGTTCCAGTGTTTCTGAATTACTGGTTCGGACAGTTGTCACTGCCTTTGGGCATGCACTCCCCTCAGCATGGTGGCGTTGGTATATCGTTCCCCATAGCGTCATTCTGACGTAGTGTAGAGTTCCCTTTCGAAAGGGAACGTCTCAGGTTACGACTGTAACCTATGTTCCCTGAGAACAGGGAACGAGACACTACGTCTTCCTGCCATGCCTCGGGGCCTGCCTGCAACAGTCCCTTCAGACGATAGGATGTTGTCATGTGTGCAAGGCTCCCCTTTTATACATCCAGGTCGCGCGTTAATCAATCAAGCTGATGATTCACGGGCTGTCGCCGGTCAACATGATTGACGTGAGTTGATATTTATTTCAGACACCTGTCACGCCTGAGGCGTCCCCCATAGCGTCATTCTGACGTAGTGTCTCGTTCCCTGTTCTCAGGGAACATAGGTTACAGTCGTAACCTGAGACGTTTTTACTGTAACTGTATACAGTAAATTCTTCTGTTGTTTTGTACGTAGACCACTGTATGTACAACTTTGTGTTGGTTGGGATGAATAAGTACTAGTATCTAAAGAATAAGTACTAGTATATATTTAATAGGTACTAGTATCTAATGACTTAGTACTAGTATTTATTGAATACATACTAGTATCTAGTAATAGGTACTAGTATCTAAAAAATAAGTTCTAGTACCTAATTAATAACTACTAGTATCTAATATATATGTACTAGTCACAATTGGAATACATACTAGTCAGAACTAAATAGTTGATATCTGAATGACAGATCCCCATAGAAGTCAATGGCAAAAAATATATATATATATTGTTACTAGTAACAAAAGAATAGTTATTAGTCACTATTGGAATAAGTACTAGTATCTAATAAATAAGAACTAGAATCTAATGAATAAGTACTAGTATTTTTAAAAAGGTACTAGTAACTAAAGGATAAGCACTAGTATCTAAAGAATAGGCACTAGTACCTAGTACCGAATAAGTACTAGTATCTAAAAAATAAGTACTAGTAGCAAGAAAATAGTGACTAGTCGGTTTAAATGATTAAATGTTAAAACGGCTTGCCATAGAAACAGCTTGAAAGTAGGTTAACCCACTCACCAGTGCAAGAAGAGAGGCAGTTTTTAACTTTCTGGTACTTGTCTAAGAGCTCTCTCTCAAGAGTTTGAGGCAGAACACACTGGTGCCTCTGGGTGATTTTTTAGCAGCTTTATATCTGTCAAGTGTTAACAATTGCAACCCACAGGAAATCAATACCATAACTCTTGTATAAGTGTATAACTGCCTTAAATGTGGCTGTTTTCATCAGAGCAAAAGCTCAAATAGAGCAAGAATTATACTCACACATGAACCCCAGAACACACAGACCTCCAAGAGCCAAAACAAGAGAGACACCGAGGACGATCAGAAGAACTTTAGTCCGCTTTGAGGAAGTAACTTGATTCCCTGTGATTAGAAATCAAATGTGATGACTGAATTCCAGTGTGATTCAATTGTACAACGTTGATTATTGTATTTAATTGGCAGAATAGTTTGGCTTGAAAACATTCACAGATCATTTTAACATATACAGTTTTTTTTTTTCCAAATTGCTTAGACACTAAAAGTGGAACTTGAGGCTCACTCAGTGAAACCATTCACTCATGTACCGAATCTTCAGTCCAAGTCTGCAAAACTAGATATAATTTTTTTAATATCAAAAAGATTAACAATGCAGATTTATTTTTTACAGCCATCTTTGATCATATTTACCAAGGGGGCAAATCATTCTGATCAGCACTGACAGGATCATGTGGAGCTCTGTATGAATTTTTGAAGTAATTACAAAGATTTAAACACCAAAACGACATAATACTAGATGAGAGAGCGTCGTGTAAACAACCTTGTTGAACTGCATTATGCCAATAGAGCATGAATATGTAAAACAAATATCTGCAACTAAAAACACAGGTGTTTTATACTGAGAATGAGAAAGCAGTGTGTGATATAGGAACCAAACACAAATAGAAATTTGCAGGAAGTTACAGTATAAAAACCTCAGACTCAGTGATCTCAATCACAGTTTTTTTCCCCAAATTACTTAGACAGTAAAAGTGAAACTTGAGGTTCACTCAGTGAAAACATTCACTCATGTACCAAATCTTCAGTCCAAGTCTGCAAAACTACAAGCACATTATACGCTTTAAACTCAGTTTGTAATTGAAAAACAAACTTTTTGCAAAACTTTAAACACAGTTCTCTACATTATACACATCATTCAAAACTAACAGCTCTTTTGTTTCATTTGGGAAACACATGTCACACTCATTTACTATATAAATTGTATAAATTAATTATATAAATAAATTATAGAAATTGTTCACTTAGAAATCAAACCTTAGTGTTTTGAGAAATAAAGATATATTGCTTTACAGCAGCTTCACAATAGTAACACATTCAAAACAAATTCTGCTGTAAAGCAGTTCTCACAAGCCAAAAGTGTCATTATTCAGCTCAAGGCAGTTCAGTTTTGATTCAGTTCAGTTCATAACTGTGTAAAATTAATCAGTTCTGTATATACAGTGTATTTGTGCACATTCATGTACGTGGGAGAAACTCTGGTGACTCCACTGCACACTGTGCAGCAAGCAAAAGACACAAGATAGTAGTATTTTACAGTTTTCACATCTGTGTGTAGTCTGGTGTGTATGTGGCTAATCATTTGTAAACACAATTTTTGAAAGAGTTAAAATAGTTTTGAATTATGTGTTTGCTTTTGCAAGAGATGTCTGATGTTTTTCATGTTGTGTGCATGTTTTGTGGTTTTGTGTGTAGAATTTCAAGAAATGGAGCCATAGTTTCAGAAATTGTGTGCAAGCAATTTAAAAAAAAAAAAAAAAAAAAAAAAAAACTGCAATGCCTTTTGAATGTTCAACTTGCTGGGGACACTTCTTAACATCTATATTTAGTTACATTAAATCAAAATACATTATTTTACAATGTGGCATCCGTTGAACAACCCCGTACTCAGGAACTATATCATTCTAATTATAAATTATTTAAAAGTGAACTGAATGAAAACAACAGCTGTTGATTATACAAAATTATACATGCAAACGTTTAGAAAAAGACACCCATCTCATGTCTCTTTTAATGTGTTCTCAGCATTACATGCTTCTCTCTTTTGGTATATCATAGTGGAGAAAGAACACGGAACTTTAAAATTGATACACGTCAGCAAATATATATATATATATATATATATATATATATATATATATATATATATATATACTGTATATATATATATTTCTTCTTTTTTTTTCTTTTTTTTTTTTTTCCATTAATTACAATATTTGTGGCATCGATTTAACAGGCCTGAAGGAATCATATTATTCGAATTATTCAACAGTTAGGAACGAACAGAATGAAAAAAATAGCTGATGCTCAGAAAAATCATAAATGCATTCTTACCCATGCAACGAGAACTTTTGTTGTTTGCAGAATTTACATCATCATAAATCATTTCCATTTTACTAACCCAACACGACAGCAAACTCTGAGCCCTGTGTGTTATTTTCAGGAAGGAAGAACCAAGTTGGCATCAACCTAAGTTATAATAAACAGGAAGTAATGACTGTAAAAAGTTATTAATCTAAATATGGCATTGCAAAAGGCTAATTGTGTTGTTTGATATTAATTACTTCGACATGAATCATGCAAATACATGGTGTTTCTGATGTGGCTTAAAACCTTATTCCAAAATGGATTAAATTCATTATTTTCCTCAGAATTCTACAAACAATACCCCATAATGACAATGTGAAAGAAGTTTGTTTGAAATCTCTGCAAATTTATTAAAAAAAAAAAAACGGGGGGAAAAAAATCACATGTACATAAGTATTCACAGCCTTTGCCATGACACACAAAATTGAGCTCAGGTGCCTCCTGTTTCCACTGATCATACTTGAGATGTTTCTACAACTTAATTGGAGTCCACCTGTGGTAAATTCAGTTGATTGGACATGATTTGGAAAGCCACACACCTGTATATATAAGGTCCCACAGTTAACAGTGCATGTCAGCAACATGTCAGGAAGCTGAAACTGTAGAACATATTCTTACAACATGCAGGAAATTTACTCAGGAAAGACAAGAAATGATAACACAGTTAAAAAAAATAGGATGGGTAGATAATACAGTAAAAAGTTTATTGGAATATGGAGAGAGTGCGGAGGGTAGGAAATGGATATTTGTTTTTTTGAGGATGACTGGATTAGATAGGCGGATTTAGTATGAATGAAAACAAAGGATAAATAAAACTGAAAGGTGGTAGTAATGCAACTCAAAGGATGCCAGCTGCCGTAAAAATCCAAAGAAGAAGAAGAAGAAGTGCATGTCAGCCATTGCTGCATCTCAATTCATCTATTTATATGCCCTAAAAGTATGTACTCTTTTTGTGAAGAAAAAGTAGATACTTTTGAGTGTGTAGCAAAAGAGTACACAAGCTTTGGGACATACTATCATGTTATACAATTGCACTAAGAACCCAATGATCACTCTGACAGAGCTCCAGTGTTTCTCTGTGGAGAGAGGAGAACCTTCCAGAAGAACAGCCATCTCTGCAGCACTCCACCAATCAGGCCTGTGTGGTAGAGTGGCCAGACGGAAGCCACTCCTCAGTAAAAGGCACATGACAGGCCATCTGGAGTTTGCCAAAAGGCACCTGAAGGACTCTCAGTCCATGAGTAACACAATTCTCTGGACTGATGAAACAAAGATTGAACTCTTTGGCCTGAATTTGCCATACATCATGCATCATGTCTGGAGGAAACAAGGCACCGCTCACCACCTGGCCAATACCATCCCTACAGTGAAGCATGGTGGTGGCAGGATCATGCTGTGGGGATGTTTTTCAGCGGATGGAACTGGGAGACTAGTCAGGATCGAGGGACAGATGAATGCAGCATTGAGTGGACCAGCCAGAGCCTAGAATTGAACCCAATTGTGCATCTCTGGAGAGATCTGAAAATGACTTTGCACCGATGCTCCCTATCCAACCTGATGGAGCTTGAGAGGTTCTGCAAAGAAGAATGGGAGAAACTGCCCAAAAATAGGTCTGCCAAGCTTGTAGCATCATATACTCAAAAGGAAGGCTGTGAATACTCATGTGCATGTGATTTTTTTTTTTTTTTGATTTTTTTTTTATAAATTTGCAAAGATTTTAAACAAACTTCTTTCACGTTGTCATTATGGGGTATGGTTTGTAGAATTTTAAGGAAAATAATTAATTTAATCCATTTTTGTATAAGGCTGTAACATAACAAAATTGGAAAAAGTGAAGCACTGTGAATACTTTCCGGATGCACTAAGACCATGTTTATTTTATTGTTATTTTGTCATATCGCCATTGTAAAACAACAGGGGAATTCATAAAATCCAGGGCATTAAAACTGAATAAACGCAAGTATGGATGTGCAAAACACAGTTTTATTAAAACAGTTGAAAAGTTGAGAAGTGAGGAAAACGTATAGAAAGAGACACCTGTCTAGTGCCTCTAAATGTGCTCAGCATTAGAGCTCTCTTTCAGTGCATTCCAATGGAGAAGCACTACATTTTAAACTTGATGCATGCAAATTAAAAATGAAAGGGTTTGTTTTAAAAGGCTGATTTTCACGCTTCGGGGCAGTGACGTGTACATATGTCGTCCAAAGGTTGTCAGACACCCTAAGCACAAACTTAGAACGAAATGACTCGAAAAAAGATTTGTTCATTTTGATGAACGAGATCGAACAAGATCCGAACTTCCCATCACTAGATGCTATCCAGTGTTCACAGGAATCAGCTGCAGGTTTGAGGTTTAAGTTTTCCCTGGTGTCTGCGCGTGCAATAAGTGGGCAGGCAGTATGCTAATGTTTCGTCTTGAAGTCACAACGAAACGGCTTATGACTCGTTTGAAAAACAATTAATTGCATTGACTCAGAGTCGACTCCTACTTTTGAAAGACAATAACTTTATATACGATTCACTTAGATATGCCCATTCACTTAGAGCTATGTTACACACTACATGAAAGGTCATTTTCAAAAATCCATAATAGGGGCCCTTTAAAGCCTGGCGCCGCATTGTGCCGTGTGTATGAATGGCCCATAATGTTCATGGCTGTAAGCTACATGACTTTACAAACATTTGACATATTAAATAAATATAATTCAATGTCTATTTCAATGTGCAGCAGCTTTTTCCACATAGTCAAATGATCTTTTCACATAATTAAATGTTCTCTAATGCAACCGGTTACATTTCTTAATTAGGGTAATGAAATTAACATTTGACTTCTCAGCCAACAGCAAGAAGGCAGAGGCTCGCAAAATGGGGGGATGGAGAGGAGATCTCCACAGTATCAAGTATTGGAACAATATTGAATTCTAACAGGGAAAATATTAACTGTTGGTTTTGTATCTGTAGGAAATAAAGATGGCCAAATAAATTGTGAATAATTTGTGTTTATTTGACCGCTGTGGTGGTGGTTGCCTCTCTGCATACAGCGGCCTTACTAATGTGCTCTGCATCCCTGAAGTTATATAGAAAACTACCATTTAAAAATGGTACAGCTCAAATAAATATGCATGTGGATATGGCAACAAACAACAACAAAAAAACCTCTCCTGACGTAAATGTAACTCCCTAAGAATGAAAGCAGCTTCCTCATCTACAGTATCCTGCACAAGGACATGCCATTTTGTCACTTTGATGGTGTCTGCATGATGAAAATAGGCTATGCGCAATGAATGAATGAACCTGCAAATTATCTAAATATATTCCAGTCAAATTATCTAAATATATTCTTAAATCAAGATGCATTTACTTATCTACATAAGAAAAATGACATAAGGTTATTTAGTCTTGTTCCCTGGGTTAACACACGAGAATGAACCTCATTGGTTCTTGCTGAAGCTCAAACGTGCTGCAAATGAACAATTCGCTGCAAGTGAACTAACCCTTTAAACTTCACCAAATGTTTTTGTTCTTTTTTTTATTTTATTTTAGATACATACACAAGAGATCTTGCCCATATCTACTCTTATTTGTAGGTTATTTACAGATAGCACACACAAGAAAAACATTTCAGAACTGCAAGGCTTCCACCTGCAGTTTCATGAACAATCTTTTTGGACAAAATCACACTGAAATGTCTGAAATTTGCTGACAATAATTTTTCTGTGAATATACATGATAGACCTATTTAATAATATCCAGTACCACTGATGGAGGTAAATTAATATTCCTTTTCACAGATAAACATTTTCTGTGTTTTAAAAGAAGCATCGAACCAAGAGTCTAAGTTGCCTTTCACATTTCCCAGAGCAGCGCAATTCTCTCCAGACGGATCATATTGTCTCCAATTATTACTGTAGGTTGTTTTGGATTCCTGCTGAACCAGAACCTTTAAGAGACAAACAAGCAATAATGCACTTGCAATAATATTTTTAGAAAACAGCTGTATATTGGTACATTGATTAACATTCCTAGACATGATTACACATGCAGATTTCTTACTGTACTCCAGTTTCAGTGAGAGTTCGGTTGTTCACCCAAACCCAGTGTCCTTCAGTGTCCAGATCATTGAGACCAATCCAGTGTGACATAGGCCTATTCATTTTAGATATCAGAAAATCTTATGAAAAACATTTCACATACTGTCATAAGTTGTAAAACAGATGTCTTAAAGGACAGGTTAAAAATTCAATTGAAAAATACATTCATGGTTGAAAATTATATTTGTTGTATCATAGAGAGTTGCAAACATATATCTTGAACCTACATTTTCTTTTTCTTTGGAAGTATATTTTTGATAGATTTTTTTGTAACGATCATTCTCAGAGCGTGGATTCAGGATGCCAGGAATCACCGGAGGCTGTCCTCTAAAGAAAAACTCGCTACATTTATCAAAAGTTTTTAGAACTTCAGACATGACGAATGGACAGCTGAACGCCAGCAGCACAGCGAGGACGCTCACGATATAATCATATTTCACTTCTTAGAACTGATCTAAGCCCTAGAGTTTCCATTTGACTTGTCTTTTGTGACCTGGGGCCTCATTTATAAAGCTTGCGTACGCACAAAACGGGGCTGAAAACATGCGTACGCCAGTTCCTGCGCAAAAGGTGGGATTTATAAAGAAAAACTTGACGGGAAAATTTGCACACCTGCACGCAAACTCTGACCCATGCGTACGAACGTTTTGGAGATGGAGCACTTTGGCGACACCGATGGTGAGCTGGAGTTAAATGTATTTTTGGTCACTTTTATACAGAAAATCTAAAGAAAATTAAACATATACAGAAAGATTATACAAATACAATTTCAATCACCAAGCCTGTCACTTGAAGCAAATATCCATTCCTTCTTAAATGTCCGCGGCAGCGAGCGTGTTGAGCCGTTTAGTGAAACTGACGCAAATAACAGTTTAAATAAATAAAATACTTCTGATATAAACATTTATATTAAATATGCCATTCAAATTAATGGAGTTAAACACTTAAACATGAAATCATTACTGAAGTTACAAAAAAAATTTAAATTCAATCATTAGAAATATTTGTTGTGGATGCGATTGTTTTTGAACACTTTTCCTGTGGCGTGCTTTAATGTTTTAACCACAGAGATAATTGCTTATCATGATAATACCAGATTGTCTGAGAAAATAGTTTCGAGCAAATAATGCCCAAGGCCTATCTGTTTCCATTAAAAATATAAATCAATTAAAAATACAATTCGGCAAGTGGAAAAGATTGAGAAAAACTTTCTCTGAAATGTATTTTACACTATTTGATTTATGTAGGCTATTCAAAAACAAGGCAAGGATAGACAACTACTTGATTTGTATTAATGTAATGTTTCTTGTACCATTTATATCATTTGCATATGATTATTCATCCACGTGATAACGTTTAAGTTATCACGTGGATGAATAATCATATGCAAATGATATGTAGATGAGGATCTGCATAGTAAAACTAGGCGTTGTAAGCTCCATATATGGTTATTTCGGGTGGAGACGCATGTACGCACAATCTTCCGCTGACTGGGATTTATAAAGTGAATTCTGCGCAGGTTCTGGCGTACGCACGGTTTTATAAGTCTGAATATTTTTTTGCGTACGCCATTTTTGGCTTTCGGGCGCACGTACACTTTTAGTAAGGTTCCTACGCACAGTTTTATAAATGAGGCCCCAGGGCTGCGTTCCAGTCCAAAATTGTCATGCCCTTCACTCGCTAACTTCCCTCCGTCTCGTTCACTCGGATGTACATCATTGCTTACGTTGCACGAGTGCCCACTACTGGCGGAAACTGCGGTGGGCTGAAGTGGAACGTCCTAAGCCCTTGATCACTTGGAATCAGCTATGGAGTTGATTTATTATTTGCATTTTTTTTTCCTTTAAGAATTTGTGTAATGCAGCATACAAATGTTTATAGGTGTGTTTGGGTTGTTTTAAATTAAAAAAAATATATAATTAATATATCATAGAGTTGTTTGTTGTGGTGATGATTAGATGAGATCTGTGGGGACGTCACAATCATACTGCATTGTGGGACATATAGGTGCCTGAAGTGTACTTTTGAAGTAGACTCGCTCCCTCGGTCAAAATCGAGGGAACAAGGGACTGTCTATATAAACTTCCCTCGTCCACTTCACAAGTGGAACGCACTTCAAAATGGCGGCAGGGATTCCCCCGAGGGGAAGTGCTTAGGGAAGTTCGCAAGTGCGTGTCTAAAAGAGCACATGTGCGTTCTTTTTATTCTCTTTTCCCGAACCAGTGTACTTGCACTACTCATCGCATTAGTGCCCCCTAGTGGCACTCATCAGTACATCTTCCTTTTTTTTTTTTTAGATATTCCAATGTAACAGTCAAATAATAAAATAAACAAAACTTATTTCAGAAAACTTCCTGTTGTGTTTTTTTTTTTTTTATCACAACATTTTAACTATTTAACAATGTCACATATCAATGCTCAACACTCTTCAATAAGTCTTTTGGGCTTAACAATTATTCTCCTTGGCCTCTCTGGTTTTTCTGCATTCAGAGATGACGATAGCATACTATCTGCAAAGCTTTTCTTCGGGGAACTCTTCTGTCCAACATCTCTCTCATTGCAATTTTCTTTTGAAGCCAAAGAATTGCTCCCATCATCCACATTGAATTCTGTTTTTGGAATTTTCAGCAAATCCCTCCTATTTCTGCGAAGAGTATTACCATACTCTGTGAACACTTCGTAAGATCTAGGCGTGATCTCTTTCAGAACTTTTGCTTTTGGTCCCCATTTACCGTCACATCTCACTCGCACCAAATCTTTACATTCCAGTGGGCGCAAAGGTTTTGCACTTTTGTTGTAGGTGACCTCAGAGCTGCATTTCCTTGGCACAGATTGGTATTTGCTTTGTAGCAAATGTTCAGCTGAGGGTAACTTTGTCCTCAGCTTCCTACCCATCAGTAGTTCTGCTGGAGATTTCCCATCTTCTAAAGGTGTTGACCTGTAGTTCAGGAGAGCAAGGTGAGGATCCTCCCCAGCTCCAGCTGCTTTCTTCAGCAGACGTTTCACAATCTGCACCGCCTTTTCGGCTAACCCATTTGACTGTGGGTAATATGGACTTGATGTTATGTGCTCAAATCCATACTGCTTTGCGAACTCTTTGAATGTCAGTCCACTGAATTGAGGTCCGTTGTCACTGACTAAAGTGACCGGGATTCCATGTCTCGCAAAAATTGTTTTCAAATGCGAGATCACATGCTTTGCGGAGGTGTCTGTCATCAACGCAAACTCTGGATAGTTGGAGTAGTAATCCATGACAACTATATAATCTCTCCCATTCAGTTGGAACAAATCAGCTCCCACTTTCCTCCAAGGCTTGCATGGTTTAAAGTGAGGTAACAGCGGCTCTTTTTGCTGTTTGTATCGGTGTTGCTGACAAATCTCACAGCGTTGTACACGTGTTTCTACATCTCTATTCATATAGGGCCAATACATTACGTCTCGGGCACGTCGTTTGCATTTTTCGATGCCCATATGACCTTCGTGTACAAGTTCTGTCATTTGTTGTCTCATCGTACTAGGGACTACTATCCTACTTCCTTTCAGAAGGACTCCATCAATGATAGAAAGCTTATCCCTGAAATGCTGATACGGGCTTGGTAGCGTCTTGTCTTCCGGTGAGTTGATTTTACAAATCACTTCTTGCAATACGCTTTCGCTTGCTGTTGCGTCTGCAAACTCCACCCACTTCTGTTTGGACACAGGTATCTGGCCCACAACACAATCCACATGAATTTGTACATCATTTTCCATGCTACTTTTACCGGTGTGTTGCAGGCTGGCTCTGCTAAGAGCATCAGCCACTATCAAAAGTTTACCTGGAGTAAACTCAAACGTCAAATGGTACTTCTGCAAACGCAACAGAAGACGTTGGATGCGTGGTGGTGCATCACCCAGGGCCTTGGTTGATATTGCGATCAGAGGTTTGTGGTCAGTCTCCACCATCACTTCCCTGCCATACACATACTCATGAAACTTCTCGCAGCCGAAAACTACGCCTAACGTCTCTTTTTCTGCTGCTGTCATTTGTGCGTGATGCGTAAGCAATAGGAAACCACTCTGTCCCATGTTTTTGGAGTAATACTGCTCCAAGTCCATCTTTCGATGCATCGGTCGACACTTTGACCGTTTTTTCTGGGTCATAGAATTTCAGCTCTGGCTCTTTGATGAGGCTGTTCTTAAACATTTCCCATTCTCGTGCATGTTAATGCTCCCATTGCCATTCACTCTTTTTCTCAAGCAAACTACGCATTGCTGTTGTGTTGGCAGAAAGTTTGGGTATAAATTTACTCATGTAATTGAGTAACCCCAATGCTCTCTGTAACTCTGTTTTGTCTTTAGGTACTGGCATGTCAACTACAGCTCGCGTTTTTTCTGGGTCTGGCTGCATTCCAGCTGCGGATAGCTTATCTCCGAGGTAAGTGATCTCAGTCACTCCAAACTCACATTTTTGTCTGTTTAGTTTCAGTCCTGACTTCTGTGCTTGTTTTAACACTTCACTGAGTCTTTTGTCATGTTTGTCATGTCATGTCATGTCATTTTGAGTTTTTCCCCATATTATTATGTCGTCCAGAAAAACTCCCACACCTTCCATGCCATCAAACAGCTGTTGCACTGTTCTATGAAATACCTCAGGCGCTGAACAGATACCAAAAGGTAAGCGAAGGAAACAGTGCCGCCCGAAGGGTGTGTTGAAAGTACACAGTTTAGCACTTTCTTCATCCAGGACAATTTGGTAAAATCCTGATGATGCATCGAGTTTGGAGAAATAACGTGCACCTGACATTGTACTTGTTATGTCAGTCTTTGTTGGCAACTTGTAATGCTCTCTTTTGATCCACTTGTTTAAATCTCTTGGATCTATACAAAGTCTGAGATCACCATTTTTTTTCTCCACGATTACCAGAGAATTTACCCACTCTGTTGGTTCCTCTATTTTTCTTATTATATCCTTTTCCATCAAGGATTGCAATTCAGATCTTAGCCTTTCTTTGAGAGCTACTGGCACCTTTCTGGCTGGATGTATGACTGCTTGAGGATTTTCCTTCAGCTGTATTTTGTGTTTGCCTGGTAAACAGCCCACTCCATCAGACACATCTTGGTACTGTTTAACTATCTCTTTAACAGTAGTTACCATCTCATTCTGTTTCTCAGCTGTGTCACTCTGTGTAACTGCTTTACTGTTGATCACATGAACTCTCTTTATGAGCCCCAAATTTTCACAGGCCTTCAGCTCAAGTATAGGCTGTCTGTTACCCTCTACCAGTACACACACTACATTCACAGTCTGTCCTGTTTTTGCTGTAAGTGTGATCCTACATACCCCTTTTGTGGGAATCGGCTCATCATTGTAAGTTCGTATATTTATCTTTTTGTCTTGAACTTTCGGCTTTTTCCTCAATCTGTAGAAATCTTTTGTTGGCAGAAGGTTCACCTGTGCGCCGGTGTCCAGTTTAAAGGGTACAGTCACTCCATTGACATCTAGATGAGCTATCCACTCGTCCTTGGTGCTCACTTCATCCACCACAGCCTCCACAAAGAACTGCTCGTCCTCATCGCTGTCTCTGGTATCCTTAGCTACTACTCGAACTTTCTTTTAGTCAAGCAGCATCTTGCAAAATGATTTTTCCCCCCACACTTGCGACAGTCTTTGCCATAAGCTGGGAATTTCTGTGGTGCATGGTTGGTACCACATCTATTACAGTCCTTACTCTCTTTTCGTCTCGGTTTGCAGTGTTTTTCTTTAACAGTTCTCTTTGTGCGTTCGTGCACGGCATCCATTGCTGCTGCAGACTCACTTTCCACGTCGAATGATTTGAGTTGCACATTCGCTCTCTCTGACGCTTGGCAGATGCAAATTGCTTTATCCAAAGTCAATTCAGTCTCTCCGAGTAACTGTCTTCTTACTTTCTTATCCAGAATGCCAATGACTATTTGATCCCTGATCATCGAATCAGACAAACTCTCAAAATTGCACGATTGGCTTTTCAGACGTAAATCTGTCACGTACTGTTCTATAGTCTCTCCTTCTTTCTGCATCCGATTACGGAAAACATAACGTTCGTACGTTTCGTTTTTCTTTGGTGTACAATAGTCTTCAAACTTTGTCATAACAACATCGTACTTATCTTTCTCCTCCTCAGAGAACTGGAACGTGTTGTAGACATCTATTGCGGATCGGCCCGCCACCGTGAGAAGCAGTGCAATCTTCCTGCGGTCATTATCCCTCTGTTTGAAGGATTTCCAGTTTGCATGGACATTTCCACTCAGATTCAGCTCGTTTGGCTGCCGAATGCTATTTACACTCATTTTACCACTCTTAATCGATTTCTCCTGGTACCATGTTTCATTTACCTCGTTGCACAGACCACCAACACAGATGCTTAGTTTCTACACGCCATGTGCGTTCTTTTTATTCTCTTTTCCCGAACCGTTGTACTTGCACTACTCATCGCATTAGTGCCCCCTAGTGGCACTCATCAGTACAATTATGTCAGGTAAATGTATCATGCCAGTTTCATAATCAGTTCAAAGATAATCGATACAAAACATCAAATGCTCTGGAATAAAGAGAAGAGTGGCTTAGTGGCTGGTTGTTCACCCAGACCCAGTGTCCCTCAGTGTCCAAATCATTAAGACCAATCCAGTGCGTCACTTTAACGTAAGAAAATTCTGATGGAGAAAAACTTCAATTTTGATTGAAAATTTTGTTTTATATATTATAATGCACATAAGGTTTGGAGCAGAGAAATGTGTAGCCTAATATTTAATGTCAGTGGGAAAACAAAATTGTCTATTCATTGGATTTATTGAGTGATTAATCGGGGCATGTTATTCTAAATGAATATATATATATATTAATCTTAAGGTAACATATTGATTCAAATGTAATAAGATGCTCCCCTTTTTTAGATATCATGCATCAAATTTAAGGCTTTTGACATGTTTGGTCAGTGAACAAGCCGTGGCTGGATATTTCTTCAGACCATCAGCGACGTCATTAAACCATGATCATCAATGCCTACATTTTTTATTTATTTTTACTCAGAAATACATCATGTTACAGAAGTAAAAGGGATTAATATACTGTAAATGAAGTGTTGAAGTGCAGAACACACCTGCTCTGCTTGGCTGTTTATGATCACTAGATGTCCTCCTCGACTCACACGGTGATCTCGGTTTAATGTGCAGAAATTTTGTCAAACACTTTGAAAGAGAAAATGCAGTCTGACGTAGTTGTCTGTGAGCCATGACTGGTACAGAAACAGTTATGAAAAAAAGGAAGAACACAAATGGTTGAAATGTGTTTGAAAGGCCTGACTTATATTCACTGAACAAAAAGAACTGTCATACATTTTGATATGTATGAATCTGAATGTAACTTTACTTACTGGTGTAGTTGGCTGTGAGTTCCTCAAGCTCTGTCATGACAGAAACAGTTATGAAGAGAATGGTGGAAAAAAGAAAACAGACACTTTGTGCACAGTTAATGTTGCTGACTGTACTGGTGCATTAAATATATTTTACTCGTGCCATTCGTTTGTTGGCCAGACAGTTTCACTGAAACACTGATATCTGATTAAAGACATGCTCAAAAATGTTATTGACTTGACTTGAAGATTAAAGGGATACTTCACCTCTGGGAAGATGAATGTGTATTTAAAATAGGCCATTTATGTAGAAGAAATGTGAAGAATTTTTTTAATTTGGAGCTTTCTAGACTGAGAAAACTCAGAAAATGTATTTTTGGCTTATGTGGATGAAAGACAACAACTCCCAGAATCCACTTGCTTCGCTGCCCTAGGAGGCCACGCCTACCGGTTAGAGAGCACAGTTGAAAACAAACAACAAGGCTAGCCTACGTGATGAGTTTGCCAGGGATTTAGAGATCGCCCAAAATGTCCAGGATTCGGCTTTTGCGTTCTACAGTCGCCATTCATTCATTATGTTTACTGTGGCGAGCAGGACGAGGCTGACGGCCGCGGGAGAACGGCGCGAGGCCGGTGGCGTCATTACTGAGACGCGCCGGGTCTCGCATCTCTCACGGAGGAGCGGGAATTTTCTTAGCAATGGTAAAACGCACATCAACCGATCACTTGTTTAGCGTTCATGTAAACACTACATTCAGATTCACCAATCGGAATGTATTCAGTTAAATTGAAACAAAAGGTGTGCATGTAAACAATGAATGGCGACCGCAGAACGCAAAAGCTGAATCCCGTACATTTTGAACGATCTCGCCCGCCGGACAAGTCCGGGAAAAGGAGGATGGTAACCCCTACTTACTCAGCTTTCTCCTACTATTCAGCTTTCTCCACAGAACAAGAGCCTGCTAGCTTAGCTTCCAAAGAAAGACGGCTGACACTGTGTACATTCTGTGAGTGAGATCCAACCCTCTATGGGCGGGGCTGAAAACATGCGGAACTACGCCA
Organism: Squalius cephalus; assembly: GCF_949319135.1. Lineage (NCBI taxonomy): Eukaryota > Metazoa > Chordata > Actinopteri > Cypriniformes > Leuciscidae > Squalius > Squalius cephalus. The sequence continues at coordinate 38,589,550 of NC_137129.1, read as the reverse complement.
TCTACTGGCTGTAGTCTTTAGCCTCTGGCCAGAAAATCCTCCGATGACGCAAAATGACGATTTTTGTGTCATCGGAGGATTTTTTCCAGACAAAAAATACATAAATCTCTTGTCTCAAGGGGGTATGAGGGTGGAAAGCATGGTAATTCGAAAATACTACAGGTTTTCTACTAATACAAAGCTTAATGCTAAATCCTGAAGTATCCCTTTAAACAAAAGCTGTAGCAGTGATACCACACACACACACACACACACACTAATCTAATTCTGTGGACTCAAGTCTGGGGACTCTATGGGGGAGGGGGGGTGTACTCTGGGTTCGGGCCGAACTCCGGACAGAACGCCAAATATGCATTAAACTCTACTTCCTCTAATTGTATGTAAGTGTGAACTCGTGAACTAGTCCTCATTTCCCTGTAGACAGTAAAATAACTCTGATGAGCCAACTTTTGCACAAGCTTTATTAGAGAAAGAACAGTTTACACGCAGTCCCATTTATAACAGGCTCTGGACTTCAGACATATGTATCAAAAATGTAAATGCTAAAAATGGCCTTTGACAGGCTTCTAATCCTACAAACGTAATAACTGATAATTCAATGATTTTGAATCCTTATGCTACTTTTGGTATGTTTGTTGTATGTGTTTTTTTGTTTTGATTTGTTTTTGTTTGTTTTTTGGCACAGTTGCTCTCAAACAACTTATATTTTTCACCCATTTTGACTCAGAAATCCTGTCATTCCTTCAGACTCTTTTTACTGATCGGTTTCTCTTCATCTTTTCTTTCTTCTTTGTTTAGGGCCCAATAAGCTTGAGAGACCCATAATCTATCTGCACTGTTGTAACTGCAGAATGCCATCCACATGTGAGAGGGAATGTTCACTTTCTCATTTAGTTTATTGTTTCCAGGTATTGCTCCGGTCAGCACATGGGCTAAAACTTTATTATAGTCTCATTTTCCATGCGATTCCAACTGCCGGCATTAAAGCTGATCTTCTGTGGCACTACGTTGGTCAGTGTGAATGTAGATTCAGCAGTAAGTTCAAAATTGACTCAAAAATGATTTTTTGTGTTTTTTTTTTTTTTTTTTTTTTTTTTTTGCCTTTTTCATTTACACCTCCTAATTTTCATGTAAAACACAAAATTAGAATTTAGAATAATCTCAATTGAGTTTTTTGTTCCATGGAACAACCATTCATCTGTCAAGCTCTTATAGGATAAAAAAAAAAATCAAGTATTGTCTGATTCGACTACTACCAGGTTTTATGAGTTATTCACTGAAATTCGACAGATTTTTTATTTTGTGTGAACTATCCTTTTAAGACAATAAATTGATAGACTAGATGTAAAATCGGCATTGAATAGCAGATGTATACTAAAACTACAGAATTAAAGGTTAAAGGAAAAGAGGTGTAGCACTTACAGAAGAAAAGTAAATGATAGATTAATGTAATGTGTGTAAATTCATCTAGAACTTCAGACGTGACAAATGGACAGCTGAATGCCAGCAGCACAGCGAGGACGCTCACGATAAACGCATATTCACGCAGAGCTAAATAACAAACAAAAATAAATGTTGTAGAAAGTAAAAGTGGTTGTAGAAAGGTTAATGTTTTTTAAAGCAAACTTTAGTTCCACAAAAAGTCTTGCAGTTCAGTCAGCCTCTTCTTGCACACTTAAATAGTTTAGCAGCAAAAATGATGATCTTTAATACTCATGTTCACACATCTAAACCTGTGAATCCACAGACTGAAGTGTGAGTGTGAGTCTTTCACACATTATGCTCCACTACAAGCCCTGCAACATAATCATATTTCACTAGAACTGACCTAAGCCCTAGAGTTTCCATTTGACTTGTCTTTTGTGACCTGGTCTGTGTGTTTTACAACTAATATTGGCAGTATTCATATAGCATTCTAGTATCTTTGGTTCACTTCTTGAGTTATGCCAAAAACACTGAGACGGTTGAGTGACATGTTCAACACATAAATAACCCATAGAGACAAGTTTTATTTTGCATGATTTGAAAGCATTTATTTGTATGGTTTTGTAGTAGTCAAAGAACGTAGTGTCAGAATTAATAACAGAAATCTGTTATACTTGTTATTTCATGACAACTCTACATTTAGAAAAGCTCAATAATGTAACCAGGCCCTAAATGCTGCTGGTAAATTTCTAATGATGGACCACTATGATTGTTCCTCGACGTCTGGCTCATCATCACCATCTGTGTCTCTAGGTGGACTTACATCTGCTTTTAAAAGATCCAAACAGTCACCGTTAAACAGTGAGCTTTCTTTATTATATTTGCTCTTCAGAAAGTCCTGTAATTCCTTCAGCGTCTTTGCACTGATCTTTTTGTCTTCCTCTTTGCTCTCATCTATGTTTTCAGCCCAGTGAGCTTGAGACACATATTTTTTACTCTTACTGTTATAGCAGCAGAACACTGTCCACATGTGAGGGAATGTTGACTCTGTTATTCAATAAATCTGGTGGTGTTTTAGTGTTCGGCACAGCTCCTGTCAACACATAGGCCAAGATCTTCCCAGAAATATTTTCATCACGGCAGTCAGAATTCATGATCTCTCTAACTGTTTCCTCCATGATCCTCCAGCTACCGCGGTTAAAGTTTATGTCCTGCGGCACAGCATTGGTCAGTGTGAATGTAGATTCGGCAGTGTCTTGATCAGCTGCATGACAGCAGGGAAACAAGTGTCCACGATTCACATTCATTTTGTTGTTCAGATAGTCTCTGTTGTTAGCCTGTTCTGAATCTTCAAGCTACAGAACAGATAATTGACAAAGAAAAAAAGAGACAATAATGGATTTTTTCTAAAACATAACTGAAAAAAAGAAAAGAAAAAAAAAAATAGGAAATTGCAACCTTACCTGTGGCTCTGTCCTCCATTTAGGATGTTTAGGTCGTTTCCCTGCATGCCCAGTATATTTGTAAGCTGAGAGCAAATCTGTTTTTGTTGTCATATTTTTGACAGATTATTTTGTACCGATTCTGATTCATTGAGACTGAATTCTCCAGAATGCCAGGAATCACTGGAGGCTGATCTTTAAAAAAAAACTGTTTGCATGTTGTGAATGAATCTACAACATCAGTCATGATGAACGGAAAGCCAAACACCAGCAGCATCGAGACGACAAACAGACGCATCTTCAGCTGTGAAGGTAATTCAGGATGTGAAGAACACGAAGGTTATTCAGGATGTGAAGAACACGAAGGTTATTCAGGATGTGAAGAACACGAAGTTTATTCAGGATGTGAAGAACATGAAGGTTATGCAACTTCTAGAAAGAAACCCTCTGCTTTATTCACCTTATTTTTAACGGAAATACGGACGCAGCCAGTTGACGGTATTTTGTGCGAGACTTCCGGTCAGGCACTTCCGGTCACTGGCGCGCTAACTCACTTTTCACCATAGCGGTTAATCAAACAAGTGTTCGTAACTAACTCATCGTTATGGCTTCGGGGAAGACCGGGATTGTTTGTGCAGTTAGAGGTTGTCATAATAACTGGTACAAAAGAAAGATTTACTTGGAGCAGGAGTGTTTTAATCATCGAAATCATTGACATTTTAATCATCAGGCACCCTACGACCAGCGACACACTGGCTGCGTGGCGTTTCTGTTGCGTGGCGTTTTACATGTCTTTGCACACCAGAAACGTGTCTGACGCGGCACTGCTAGGTGTCATATATGATAAGCCTCATTCATTGGTGATTATATTCGACATAATGGGGAGAGAGTAGTGGAAGGCCTATACTTAATGTTAAACACATAGCAGCAAAGACAACGTCGGCAGTATTGACGGCAAAATAGGCTACAGAATATTTCGTTCTGTATTGACAGGTGCAACATTAGAAAATCGATTTTTTTTTTTCATTGCATTATATCTGCATTTGTCAAAACCTAAATTTTCAAACGTCAAAATGTCATTTATTAATATGTATTCATGTCAAAATGACATACAAACATCTTTTCCTATTCTATTTTGCCTGGAAACGCTTCCAAAACGCTTGCGTGTCGCGTGAAAAATAGGCGTTGATTCTATTTATAGCATGCACGCGTTTTCCGCGCATGTGAGACTCGCGTTTCACGCAGGCAGTGTGCACGTTCTAACCTAACTATGGGAGCCGAAATAAAAACGGACACACGCAGTGTGTCGCCGGCCTGAGGAATCCCTTCGCCTGTGATTAAAAGCTTTACATTTGAAGAAACCATCGAAACGACCGTATGTTTGTTCTTTTCATTTCGTGAACACAAAACCTACAGAAGACCACCCGATACCAGAAAAGTGGCTGGGCTATGAAGTCTCAATAAAAACCATGATAAAAACTCCAAGGAGAAACAAAATCATTATAGTAACCCCTGTATAAAATCTAGTGATCATGGCATGATGATGGCATTTATTTTGTATGATTTACAATTATTTATAGCCATCTATTTGCTATCCTATGCTTTGGTTGCATTCTGATGGCATTATTAATACATTTGACATGACAAAATACCTCCATATGCTATATTAGTCCAGCGTTGGCTCGACCGTGTTTAGGGCGGTGCTGAAGGCGCCGGCGAAGTTTTGGCACTCTGCCAGCTAGATGCATGAGTGTTTTCAACCAGGTCCGGTACCCTAACTGAGTGAGGCGGGGCTTTAGTTCTTTGTAGTATTCATCTGTTACGGCATGTGTAACATTTTTCTGTCAACTTTCTGCATAATCCTTCGCGATCGATATCGTTATTTAGCCCAGGGAAGCGAGGAAACGGAAGTGCCGCACAAAAACCGGATATTGGACCCATGTTTACTTCCGCGTTCGAAAATAAGGTGAATAGACATGCTATCCAGTAGCGAGGGAAGGGGGGTGTTGCGGGGGCTGCAGCCCCCCTCGTCATAGCATCAGCACCCCCTGGTGGGGGGCTGTGGACTAACATAATATTGTACCTAAAAACGTGAAATAAAATAAATAAATTAAAATAGACATAACATACTATGTTTGATATGGGATTAAAATGATGGGCAGTGTATAATTGTAGATTTGAAAATCCTGCTTTCCCCCATTATTGTTGAATCACGGAAGCTACACCAGTTACTTTTGCCAAGAGATTTATTATGAAAGCGGTCATATAGGGATTGTCAAAGTTTTTTTTTTTTTTTTTTTTTTGTCATCTACTGAATTTTTCGTCAACGATACCAGGGACACCGAAACACCGGGGAACATGAAATTTGGTGGGCATGTAGCCCCACTAGACTTTTACGGAAAAATTTCGTTTGGTCCCCGGGGGCCAATCCCCCCCCCCCCCCCCCCCCCGCGCTGGGCCCCCCCAAACCCCAAAAATGCAGTTTTTCCTAAATAACTACCTGAACCGTGGCACCGAGGATGAAGAAATTTTTATGGTATGTTGGTCTTAAAGGGATAGTTCACTTTGAAATTAAATTTTGGTATGTTTTAGCTTACCTGAAGGGCATCCAAGATGTAGGTGTCTTTTTTTCCGCAGTAGTTTCAATTTTGATATTTTTAGGTCAAACCGTTCTTGTCTGTTAGTCATTTCATGCAGGTATATGGATACTGACTCAAAGAGCTTGCATAAAGTCCAAAATAAAACAGTTCCCCATCGTCCAAATTAAACAATTCCCCATCGTAAGTACACATTGATGGCCTAAGACACGAAACGAGCGGTTTGTGTGAGAAAACGAACAGTATTTATATAGTTTTTAGCTCTTATAACACAGCCGCGTCCAAATGATCTGAGGGCTCGGCGGGTATAGATATACTAGATGTCGCCTTGGCTACGGTTCCGTTCCAATGAACTGCAGTAGCGAAGGCGACATCTAGTGTATATATCTATACCTGCCCAAGGGCGGGTATAGATATATACACTAGATGTCGCTTGGCTACGGTTTCGTTCCAATGAACTGCAGTAACCAAGGCGACATCTAGTGTATATATCTATACCCGCCGAGCCCTCAGATCATTTGGACGCGGCTGTGTTATAAGAGCTAAAAACTATATAAATACTGTTCGTTTTCTCACACAAACCGCTCGTTTCGTGTCTTAGGCCATCAATGTGTACTTACGATGGGGAATTGTTTAATTTGGACGATGGGGAACTGTTTTATTTTGGACTTTGTGCAAGCTCTTTGAGTCAGTATCCATATACCTGCATGAAATGACTAACAGACAAGAACGGTTTGACCTAAAAATATAAAAATTGAAACTACTGCGGAAAAAAAGACACCTACATCTTGGATGCCCTTCAGGTAAGCTAAAACATACCAAAATTTAATTTCAAAGTGAACTATCCCTTTAAGGGCCCACATCAACCTAGCCCATAATCACTCATTTGTGATTTGCGCCCCTCCCATAAAAAATGAAAATGCAATATTATTCTGCTTTAATCACCCCTATCTTCAGTTGAGATGTTTAGAACTGCACCATATTTCATGTGTATGATTAACTTGACATCCTCTGGGGGTATGCTAAGTTTCGTAGAATTTCATCCATGGGGGGTATAAAATAAATTCATTTATGTGCACATTTAGTGACTGTACACTCATCGGCCTGTAGATGGTGGTGTTGAGCGAAGGGTTGCTGGTTTAGGATGATACTGTCACTAAGGTTGCCAACTGTCCCGAATTAGGCGGGACGTCCCGTATTTTGGGCCTAATTTATTTGTCCCGTGCGTGACCTCCCGTGTCCCGTTTTTTGACAAGCTGATAAACCACTGACTGATACAACAGCAACAGCAGCAGTGCTGACCACGACACTTGAGAATGATCACCGACACCTGTCATCATCCAATCACAGCTTTTTTTAATCACTGTTTTGAGACAAATCATTGTTTGATTTGCGAACATCCTCTGCCGTCTGGTCGCTTCCGCTTCAAGCCGGACTCGTCTCGCGCTAACGGTAATTTCCTTTCACTGTCCACGTTTTGATTTCGGCTAATCAATTTTGGCGAATGCAAACAACGTGATTATTGTTCATGAGTCTAACATCCAGCCACGCAAGACATGTAATCTACCTGAGGGAATAATATGCTCAAAAAACATTTCTGATTATTATGAATGTTTTAAAGCTTTTTAGAAAGTACATAGAAAGCTTTTGTAACATTATCTTAACTGTCACTTTTAAATAATGTAATGCATCCTTGCTGAATAAAAGTAGGCAATTACTTTCTTTTTTTTCCCCAAAAAATAATCTTACTAACCCCAAACTTTTGAACTGTAAGCCTAGTGTATAATGTTAAAAAAGCTTTCTATTTTAGATAAATGCTGTTATTTTGAACTATGGTTTGTTTGTAATGTGACTTTTTTCATGTATGACATTAAAATTATTTTTAGAATTAAATACATAAATAGGTTAAGCAATACAAATGTGTTTATGTCTGATAACCTTTTAAACACAAACTTAACTGCAGACACTGAAATGACGTACACTGTGTGATACAGTACAAATATTTTGAGTGTCCCTCATTTTCCTATAAATAACCACGATTGTCCCGCATTTTCCTTTTCTGAAGTTGGCAACCCTAACTGTCACACACACACATGCAGGAATACAAACAAACGCAAAAATTGCACACACACTGACATCCACACGCACAGACACACACCCATACACACACACATACAAATCCACATGCACAGACACACACACAAACACACACGCGCACACACATGTACGCACGCATACATACACGCACAGACACACACACACACAGACACACACATACACAAACACACACACATACACACACAGACAGACATGCACATACTACTACTTTTTTTTAGGTATATACATAAACACGCAATACAGCCAAATTGCTCCACGTCTTTTTTTTTTTGGAAAGCCAGTGCAGGCCTGAGTGGCGGTCATATTTTGTACCACCATGCAGTACATCTAGTTATATATATATGTGTCATGTGTCAGACAGAGAGAAACAGGCATAAGAATACGGCTACATGAGAGGTGGTCTTCATTCTAGATTTCTCTGTTCCCTATTTCTCTATATTCTCACCCCATCATGCTAGCTGTAAATGGTTTCTCTGGGTTTCTCCTTCCTTACCACATCATCTCTATGTTTCCTCCTTCCTCTCACACCCTCATGCCTTTATCTTTCTCTGAGGTGGTACAGTAAGATTGAGCTTATATAGGCTACATCACAGAGAGACTTGCAACTTCCTTGTAAGGTAGAAAAACATATTGCTTATGTTTAAAAATGGAATGTATAGCCTACCTGTGTATACATGGTACAATCCACTTTCCACATTAAGAAACTATTATTAACTACTATCTGACGGAAGTCGTGGGATTTCATGTGTTGCGTGATATGTCTGCGCCCAAGTAGCAGTGCTTCGCCTGTGCCTCCCCCTAATTTAGTCCCAAGTCAATCTCTGCCTAGGAAATCGCCTAGTGTTAATCTTCATCGCTATTTGTACTCGTTGTGAATACGCAGGCCACAAGAAGTTTTTTTTTTTTTTTTTTTTTTGTATCACTTTTACTCAGGACATGCTGGCAACAAAGGATTCCATTTGCCCACCAATCTAAATGTAGGAAAGAAGGTGAATAAGCCCTATTTCAAAAAACATTGGCGTGTTTCTTTAAACTTTAACTTGTGTTCTGTAAGCTTTATGGACATAATACTTCAGAAAGAGCTTTATTGCCATGTATGTGTCACAGGTCGGGGTGGACTTCCCTCCCCTTCACAACGTACCACCTCGAGGAGTTACCCAGAGACACGACAGACCAGACAAGATATGGATCAAAAACATATATTTTATTTAGTTAAAAAAGTAATGGCTCAGGCACTGGCAGGGATTTGCACGGCAACTCCTCTTCGACTGGAGGTAAGTAATGGCTCAGGCACTGGCCGGGATTTGCACAGCACTCCTCTTCGGCTGGAGGTAAGTAATGGCTCAGGACACTGGCAGGGATTTGCACAGCAACTCCTCTTCGGCTGGAGGTAAGTAATGGAGCACGTGCTAGTGGGAAATTGACAGCAAAGGAAGGGAATTACTCATATCACAGGACAGCATCAATTATTTGAGTGTCGCCTCTCTTTGGGATAGAGGGGAGGATCGGGCAGGGGAAGCGTCAGCCGCGCTCCAGCACTTCGTCGCAGATGACCACCGAGGAACTCTCTCGTTCCCTCCACGGGACACACTCACTAGCTGGGGGCAGCTCCCCCTCCACAACCGTTGAGTCGCAACAACAGTCGCTCTCTTCCCCACAGAACGGTGTTGGCCACTTCCACTAACAGGGCAATCCTCAGAGCAGCGATGGCAGTATTCGATAGCAGGGGGGCGGTTTCTCTGTGTTCACAGAACAATCATGGCAAATAGAAAGCTTGGCATTCAACAACAGAATCTTCTTACCCCAGAGCAGCGATGGCAGTATTCAATAGCAGAGGGCAGTTTCTTTATGTTCACAGAACCACAGAGGTGAATGCAGATTTCAATCATCAACAGCTGAGCCTTCTCTCCACAGGACAACGACAACAGCATTCAATAGCAGAGGGCAGTTTCTCTATGTTCACAGAACAATCGTGATGAATAGAAGACTTGACATTCAGCAACTGAATCTTCTTACCACAGAGCAGCGATGGCAATATTCGATGACAGAGGGCAGTCTCTCTATGTTCACAGAACCACAGAAGTGGATGCAGATTTCAATCATCAACAGCTGAGCCTTCTCTCCACAGGACAGCGGCAACAGCATTCAATAGCAGAGGGCAGTTTCTCTATGTTCACAGAACAATCGTGATGAATAGAAGACTTGACATTCAACATCTGAATCTTCTTACCGCAAAGCAGCGATGGCAGTATTCAATGGCAGAGGGCAGTTTCTCTATGTTCACAGAACAATCATGGTGAATAGAAGATTTAACAATCAGCAACTGGATCTTCTTACCACAGAGCAGTGATGGCAGTATTCGATGATAGAGGGCAGTTTCTCTATGTTCACAGAACCACAGAAGTGAATACAGGTTTCAATCGTCAACAGCATTCATAGATCTCTCATAAATCCTCTTCCACTCAGACGAGTTCGAGCTGCATTCCTGCACAGCATATGCTCAACACACAACAGTTAGTTAATTTCAGTTTGGCCTTCAGAACCCACGAGTAGACGACTGGAGAACAGGCAGACATAAACTTCAGTTTCCACACCAGTGCACAATTCAGTCACTTCAAATGATCACACGTGTTCACTTCACATTAGGCACTGCAACTCACATCAACTCACAGTGAATAGGGTCTTCTGTCGTGGTCCCAGCCGACTCTCTCCGCCCCTCTGGCAACTGTACATCCAAGCTGTGTAGACGGTTGACTATGGAGACACAACTGGCATTGAAAAGTTTCAGAATAGAACTCACCGGACGCCGGGGCAGTTTCACCACATACTAGCAGGTGGCGAGCGCTACAGGCATAACCTCCTAATAGGACTGGCAGATAACACTTGTCTGTTCGTTGAATTCACACAGTTCAATCATATCACTACGTTCCAGCTCTTCCTTCTTTACTCACAGTCCTCTCCGTTCTTTATCGTTCTGCCCTCTCGTGTACTGCCCGATGTAATCAGTGAATCGACAACAACAGATTTCCTCCAGTCTGCGTCCGCCCAAAAGTCTTCTTACCCCAAAACTCCAGCACAAAACTTAGACTTCGCTGCCAAACTGCACAAAAGAACTTTTACATTTACATTTTACATTTATTCATTTAGCTGACGCTTTTATCCAAAGCGACTTACAATTGCTATACATGTCAGAGGTCGCACGCCTCTGGAGCAACTAGGGGTTAAGTGTCTTGCTCAGGGACACATTGGTGTCTCACAGTGGATTCGAACCCGGGTCTCTCACACCAAAGGCTTGTGTCTTATCCACTGCGCCATCACCACCCTTTTCAAAAGGGCTTCCCTCCTGCCCATCAACCGGATCCTTTTATAATCCCCCTCGTGGCTCAATCTCTGCTCATCGCCCAGCTGTCACTCGTTTTCCTAATCAGCGAGCTCCGTCAGACTGTTTACACAGGAAGACCCGGAACCGTTCCGGTGTTACATCGAACTTGCTCCCCCTGGAAACAAGTATAGAGCGGGGCAGTTCCACTTAATCGTCACCCCGTGACATCCTCCCCCACCAATCCGTTCTAGTCCCTAGAACGAGGGTCAGAGACCCAGTCTCCATACCTTGCAGGGGGTCGTCCTCTGTTGTCCCGTTGGGAACGTCTTGGCGGCGAGGCGGGGTCCTCCCCTCTTGGCTCGACATTTAGGCTCCTTGGAACCACTGCCCAACCTACTAAGGGCGGCCTAGGTGCCACTGGGACAGTGGAAGCTTCTACCACAGGTTTTGGATAATTCGGACAGGGGCGGATTAAATTCCGATGTATCACCCGTTCTGGGCCTGACTTTCCCTCAGGGCGGATGGTATAAACCGGCTGGTAGGGACGTTGCTGGCTTTGTACTACATAAGGCATGGCCTCCCACCGATCACTCAGTTTGCCCTTACCTTGGCGTCGATTGTCCCGTACCAAAACTCTCTCCCCGGGCAGTAACGGAGCCTCTCTGGCCGTCCGATCGTACAGCCGCTTGTTCTTGGTCGAGGCTATGTTAATTCGATCAGTGACCCGTTCATATGCCGAATGGAGTCGCTGATGATGCCTGCCCACCCAATCCGTCAAACTCACATCCTCTCCAACTCCTCCTGTTCCAAGTAGTAGATCTGTGGGAAGACGCACATGCCTCCCAAACATCAAGTATGTTGGAGCATACCCAGTGGTGCTGTGCACACTATTGTTGTAGGCCTGTACCAGCGCGGGGAGACTATCCACCCAATTACTCTGATGCTCCGTGTCCAGCGTCCCCAATAGCCCCAGCAACGTCTGATTGAACCGCTCACACCCTCCGTTTCCCTGGGGGTGATATGGCGTGGTATGCGTCTTCTTACACCCATAGAGCTGACATAGCTCCTGTACCACCTTAGATTCGAAGTTTGGCCCTTGATCTGAGTGAAGAGTCTCTGGGCACCCAAACGGCTGGAATACAAACTTCCACAAAGCGTTTGCAGTAGTGGTGGCAGTCTGGTCTAAGGTAGGAATGGCCCAAGCATATTTTGTGAATAGGTCAGTTACCACTAGAATGTTCTGGAAGCGATCCATCTGTCGACCCAACGTCAAGTAGTCCATAGCCACAATGTGCAAAGGGGCCCTAGCTCGTATAGGGACCAACGGGGCTCTCACCTCTTTCCTTGTCTTGAAGAGCGTGCAACGTGGACATTTCTGGATGAACAAGTTCACTGAAGCCTCCATCCCTGGCCAATGGAAATTTCTCCGCAACAGAGACACCGTCCTCTCTTTCCCTTGGTGTCCTAACTGAGTATGGTAAGCCTGCAAAAGGGCTTGGATCTGACCTTCAGGTACCACCACCTGGCACACAGCTTCGCCCAGCACTGGATCTCGGATGGATCGGCAAACTACCCCCTCTCGTAGATAGAGTCTCTCCCACTGTCCAAGAAGTTTCTTCACTACCCATGTCTGGGCCCGACGCTCCGCCGCCTCCGGCCACGACCCTTGCATCAACCAAGCCCGTATCTTCATCAATTCGACATCTCCCTCCTGCCTTTCCTTCCACCGCTGTGGATCCCAGCCCCAACTAGCGGGGACTGCCTCTTGCTGGCGCCCAGGTGCTTCCACATGTCCCACCATAAGCCCTTCTTCACTCTCTTCCACAGGCCCCAATGGACAACCTTCGGCCTCGGGGAGTCTGGACAACACATCGGCATTAATGTGCTCCCGGCCGGGACGATACTGGAGTTGGTAATCATAATTAGCCAGTTGCGCTACCCACCGTTGTTCAACTGCTCCCAGCTTGGCTGTTCGTAAGTGGACCAGAGGATTGTTATCAGTTATTACAAGTACCTTGGCTCCCCATAGGTAGTCCTTAAATTTCTCACTCATGGCCCACTTCATGGCCAGCAGTTCAAGTTTGAACGAGCTGTAGTTAGAGTCATTTCGTTCAGCGGGGTGAAGGCTGCGGCTTGCATAGGCGATGACCCGCTCCACTCCCTGTTGCCGCTGGGCCAATACTGCTCCCAGGCCAAGGTTACTAGCATCAGTATACAGAACAAAGGGCTGGGTAAAGTCGGCATAGGCCAGAATCGGGGCTTGTATTAGCTCTTGTTTGAGCCTCTGAAAGGCCACGTCACATGTGGAATCCCAAGCAACCGAAGGGGACCCACGACCGCGGGAACGGCCCGCACCCACCAGAAGCTGATTTAATGGTTTGGCGATCTTCGAGAAGTCTTTAATAAACCGCCGATAATACCCTACAAAGCCCAGGAAAGATCTCACTTGCCGCACGGTCTTGGGCGCCCTCCATCCTTGGACAGCCGACACTTTTTCAGAGTCCACAGAGACTCTGGCGGCACTCACGCAGTGGCCCAGGAATTTCACTTCCTTGCGGAACAGTTGGCACTTATCTGGCTGCAGTTTCAATCCATACTTCTCCATCGCCCGAAACACCTGCTCCAAATGTTGGAGATGGGATAGAAAGTCTGGTGAGTAGACAATAACATCGTCTAGGTATACTAACGTAGTATCCACCAACTGGCCACCCAGGCACCGCTGCATCAGTCGTTGGAAAGTGGCTGGGGCGTTGCAAAGGCCAAAGGGCATCCGGTCCCATTCAAAGAGCCCAAAAGGGGTCGTGAACGTGGTCTTTTCCCTATCCTCCTCTTCCACCTGCACCTGCCAATACTCGCTGGCCAGATCTAAAGTGGAGTACCAAGCGGCTTGAGTCAGGCTTGTGAGGGAATCCTCGATCCGCGGCAGCGGGAAGGCATCCTTCTTGGTCACTTGATTCAGCTTACGATAGTCTACACAGAACCTCCAAGCTCCGGTCTTCTTTCGTACCAGGACGATAGGGGCCGCCCAGGGACTGCTACTCTCACGAATGATCCCCTTCTCCAGCATCCCCTGTAACAGGGTACGAACCTCGGAGTAAAGGGTTGGTGGCACCGGACGATATCTTTCTCTGCTTGGTGCAGCATCACCTGTAGGAATACGATGTTTCACAGCATCAGTACAGCCATAGTCTTCATCATGTACGGAGAATAGGTGCTGCCACTTCGCCAAGAATGCCTGGAGCTGTTGTGTCTGACTCTCCTCTAGCTCCTCCCCCCACAGGGATTCCCCCAAAAGATGGGCCGGCTTACCCTCCCTCGAGGAACCCATGGGCTGCTCCACTCGCGTCAGGGCCACCTCAACCACTGTAGAGCTCACTTGACAGAAATTAACTCCTTCACCATCCCTCACTTGTTGGAGGCCCACCGAGGTAACTCGGGCCAATCGTTGATGGCGGTACAAGTTGACTGGATAAGGATGTACGTTCCGTACTCTTACGACGACTCGGCCACGCCGAACAGCGGCCAAACCTCGAGCCACCTCCACCCCTTGACCATCCAAATGGGGCTCCACGAGCACCCAATCTTCTGGTCCAAACATCCGAACGGGCAACCGAGCCCAAATCACAGCCTCGCTCAGGGCCGGTACAGAAAGAGCATATCGACAAGCGACCCGGCCTGTGCCTTCACGATCTTCTTGGGAGCTGGCCGTATGAACCCGACGACAATCCGCAATAATGCGTTCCCACTCACGTTTCTCGGCTGGCGGGGCAGTTCGAATAGGCCCAGTTTGGAACAGTTCCTCCCAACACTCTGAAATGACATTCATGCCCAAAAGAGCTCGATGCGTCCCCAGACAAGAGTCCCGGACAACCACAATTCCTTTCTGTGGTACTGTAACTCCATGAATCTCCAAGTCCGTGACCAAGTATCCAACATAAGGAATGTCTAGACCGTTTGCTCCTCGCAAGGTGAGCCAAGGGGCCTCCGCCTCCTGTAAGCATTGGGCATTGAACAGTTCTTTGGACAAACTCTCGGAGAATAAGGTGACTTGGGACCCGGTATCCACTAGACATCGGACCTTGGCACCGTTCACCTGAATTTCCACGGTGGGGCAGCGTCCAACTAAGTGGTCTCTGGGGGCAGCAGGAAAAGAAGGGTCCATCAAAGGGGTCCCGACCACTTGACCCACAGTGGCCGGTAACTCTAAAAACCCCCCTGTGAACCCCGGCGTGAGCCGCACTGGCGACTATAGTGTCCCGGCTCTCCACAGCCATTACAAATCGGACGACCCTGTGCGTCCCATTGGAATCTGGGGCCAGTCGCCCGTATTAGACGCCTCCCTGGGTCTCTGTTTAAGGTTTTGGATGTTGTGCCGTACAGGATGCTACACAGGTATATCTTATTGTAAAATTAACTATGTAATGAATATTTCACTTAAATAAATGTACAACTGTTCTGGAAGACTAAATGCAAAGTTACTCCAGCATCTAAAGCATCATAAGCTTAATTGTCCTGATTAATTGATTAGCATTTTAATTGAATCAAACACTCAACACAATGCGTTAAATTTAGACTCTATATCAAGTCTGGTGGTGGGGTGTTGTATGTGTGTATGTATCAAATTTTGATGCAATTTCCCCACATTTAACTGCTACAGTACAAAAGAAAGTTGTATTGAAATCTACTTATTAACATTAAGTGTACAAAATGCCTTAGGTGGGATGGGTTGGAACACTACAGCAAAAATGTGGACAGTAGTTTCAATTTTGTTCATGCATTTATTTTGTTGATCAAATTTACTGATTTTTTTTTTTAAATAATAAATATTAATATTACTACAATTTAAAATAAAAAACAACAAAAAAACAGCATTTATTTAAAATAGAAATTTTTTGTACAAATATACAATACTGTTCAAAAATTTGGGGTCAGTAATTTTCTTTTTTCTTCTTTTTTAAATTAATACTTTTATTCAGCAAGGATGTGTTAAATTGATAAAAAGTGATAGTAAAGACTTTCATTAAATGCTGATCTTTTTTTACTTTTTATTCATCAATGAATCCTGAAAAAAAATATCACATGTTCCAAAAAAACAAAGCAGCAGAACTTTTTTTTTTTTTTTAAGACAGTTTTATTTTTTTCCTGCTGTCGAGCCATATCACTGAAAGAACCTTATTTGGCTCGAGAGCATCGCTTCCCGAACAGACTGGAATACCCACGTTTACACATGTACATTTTAATTATAAAACGCATAACTTTTGCAACGGTTAAGCCAGTCGTCCACACACTACTCCGGAGTTTTAGACCCTCGAAAACAGAGACTGACCCCTTCAGTCAAGTCCAAAGCAAGACACCAGCAAGTGAGCTAGCTAACCCATAGCAACGCTTTGGCAAGGACACCTCAGACTGACAGATGCGTAAATAAACTAAATAAACATGAATTTAGGATACTTTAGTTA
Source organism: Squalius cephalus (assembly GCF_949319135.1). Lineage (NCBI taxonomy): Eukaryota > Metazoa > Chordata > Actinopteri > Cypriniformes > Leuciscidae > Squalius > Squalius cephalus. Next base: position 38,573,187 of record NC_137129.1, on the reverse strand, counting down.
TGTACACACTGTCATGTTAATTATAAACAAATGCATTTGATTTATTGACCACAATATTATCATTGATATTTGTTTGAGAGGGGCACTTTTGATTAATTTTGAAAAAGGGTATGGGCTCGAGCCCCAGAAGGTTGATAATGTGTCATGTTCAACAGTCAAATAAGGCTACCAAGGCTAGCATCATTTTGCATGATTTAAAAGCAATTGTTTTTTTTTTAATGTTACATAGTGGTCAACGAAATAACAAGGGCATAGATCATCTGTTTCTGTTATTCTATTATACCAGCTCCACAAAATATTATATATAATGGCAAAAACGTGTGGAATTAAGAAATTATTATATTAATCTATATTATACTATATTAAACTATATAAACTATATTATACTATTATATTATTAATTATATTATATTATATTATATTATTAATAATAATATAATATAATATAATATAATATAATATAATTAATAATGCATTAAACTCGTGGCCATTAGAATAACCGTATATAATTACTCTGACATACATGTAGATAAATCACATTTCTGGTATTCTGGATTCACAAAAGTTTCCTGCAGTTTGTAAGTTGTATTGGTGTTGTAATAGTGCCCTCTTGTGGAGAACAGGAAGAATGACCATGTGACAACGGACCTAATGAGTTTATGTATCATGATCTTAAATGTCTTGTTAGTTAATAAGTAATTTATTGGAATATAACATTGAATACAATGAGTCTAAACATTTAATAGACTATATAGTCTGGTGCTGTTTACTATGGAAATAGCATTAGTTATTATTATAGCAATAGCTTTCCGCAATTGTTTGGACACTAAAATATGTTTTATTAGCCAAACATCGTAAACCATGATACAATTTTTCAAAATAAAGAGTTTCACAAAACTATAAACACTATTCCTGCAAACCACTACAAACCCAGACATTTTAACAATAAAAAACACAGATGAGTTTTTTGAATTTGGATCCAAAAAGAAAGTGCTCAAATTAGAGGAAGAGAAGTACAAAAAGGTGGAGGCGAGAGAGGAAAGCAGTGAATACGGTCCGTTTTCAGCTCATCTGTGTTCTTTGTGGCTTTGAGGATTTAATCATTTGAACTAGAGAGCTTGATTTTGTCATAAGAGTTTGTGGCTTAGACCACTGAGATTGTGTTAATAGTTTTGAGAAATGTTTCTGAGCTATTGAGAAAAGCTGTAATGATAGGCCTCTTTTAGTTGTCATCAGTGAAGGTGGATGAAAATGTCTTTTCACAGATGTACTTTTTCTTGTATTTACAAGAAGCATCAAACCAGTAGTTTAAAATCTCATTCTCATATCCCAGACAAGCACAGTCTTCTCCAGAAGAATCACCTCCACTCGAGTTATCAGGTTCATCTTCCCCAGATTCCTTTTTGAACCAGAACCTTCAGAAGCAGGAAACAGAAGTAGTATATTTCAATCAGATGTACAGATGCAGTTTTCTCAGTTCTCAAAGTTCTTTTTCACAGACATTAAGTATAAGTTAAACGAATCACATTGAAACACAAGCTAATGCAACATAAAGTGGGGTCCAAAATTCTGACACCACTAGTGAAAATGCTTTTATTTTTCTAATTTGATACAAAATTTTAATTACAAATGATATTATCAGCTTAGCAATTTGAGTGAAAAGTTGAATTGAAAAACTAACATGAACGCGAGAAAGTATTTTGGTTCGTGTCTCTTTTGCTTTAATAACAGCAGAACTGGAGCCACTGTCAGTGATGTAGTGGTGCCTGGAGAAGTGGGTATACTCTTAATTTTTGCCCCCAATATTTTTTTTAACATGTACATGTGACATGTAAGACTAGTCTTGCATATTAGTTCATCCCAAAATGGGCCAGTAGTATTTGCACATTATCACGTAACTTTTGCTGCTTGACTTCACGGAGAAAGGATCATTATGAAATTAATATTAGCCAAAGAAAAGGTGTAGTTTTTTAAATTAATACTGGCTTTTAATTATTTATTAATACTAAATAATTATGAATTTTGAGTGACTATTCCTTAGTCCATCATCCACATGTGAAAATTGGACAACTATTCAAGGGATCACTGCATCACTGTCTTTACTGGGTGGGTGTTTTCACACGCACATCAGAGGGGATTTAGAAGTGTATACCTGCGTATACCCTGCACTACACCAGTGGCTACTGTACATGAACTAAACCAGATGATCAAGTTCTCCAGTAGGATTTCAGATGTTCCAAAGAGCTTCATCTGACTGTCTGAACACAGGAGTTGAATAGTGACCTAAAAATCTGACATATTTCTTCATTTTTATGTTATAAGTTATGTAATTTTTGTATTTTATTTTGAGGATTAATTGGAAAATGAAAACTAAAATTGCAGTGTTATCTAGACTTCTGGATCTCACTGTACATCACTGAACAGTCGATTGAAGACAAAGAAAGTGCTTACTTCAACTGTGTTTCCCTGAGCGTTTGGTTGTTCATCCAAACCCAGTGTCCCTCAACCTCCAGATCATTAAGACCAATCCAGTGCGTCTCGTTAATTTTAGACACCAGAAAATCCTAGTGGAGAACATTTACTTTTGTCTTATTGCAGTTGTTCAAACAGGATCAAGGTTGTTTAATCTTCTATTATATGAATTATTTCTAACTCACCTGTACTTCTGTGTTGTTTATGGTGACCAGATGAGCTTCTGATGCTACACATGAATCACGACTCTCAAACCACGTCTGCTTTACAGAGGAGAAGAAATAACACTTTCCACGACGTGGTGTCCAACCCTCCTCGCAGGGCTTACAAGATGGAGTTAGGAATTCTGAAGCAGTGAATTCTGAAAGTCATGTTTAAACGAAGCAATCTCTGCCTTTAACAGTACAGGAAATAAATACAGAACCCAGACCACTGACCAAAGAAAGCAGCAACCCCATGTAGAGAAAGAGTGAAACAGCTTGAAAGTAGGTCAACCCACTCACCAGTGCAAGAAGAGAGGCAGTTTTTAACTCTCTGGTACTTGTCTAAGAGCTCTCTCTCAGAGTCTGATGATGCAGAAGACACTAATAAACAAATCAGAGGTTGTTTTAGTCTATAAAAGCCCGCTGGTGCCTCTGGGTAATTTTTTTTAGCAGCTTTATATCTGTCAAGTGTTAACAATTGCAAACCAAAGGAAATCAATCATTTAGCTGTACCATAACTCTTGTGTATAACTGCCTTAAATGTGGCTGTTATCATCAGAGCAAAGATCAAATAGAGCAAGAATTATACTCACACATGAACCCCAGAACACACAGACCTCCAAGAGCCAAAACAAGAGAGACACCGAGGACGATCAGAAGAACTTTAGTCCGCTTTGAGGAAGTAACTTGATTCCCTGTGATTAGAAATCAAATGTGATGACTGAATTCCAGCGTGATTCAATTGTACAACGTTGATTATTTAATTTAATTGGCAGAATAGTTTGGCTTGAAAACATTCACAGATCATTTTAACATATACAGTTTGACAACTTGAGGCTCACTCAGTGAAACCATTCACTCGTGTACTGAATCTTCAGTCCAAGTCTGCAAAAGCACATTATACGCTTTGAACTCAGCCTGCAATTGATTTGATCTAATCCATGATGCAATGTATCTGAACAAGATGTCCATGACCTCGGCAGAAAATGAGGCCCACAGCATTAAAGATACAGCAGAGTCTTTAATTTTACACATGGGCACTTTTTTATCCCTGTATGAACCAAACCCATCTTAAGTGTTTGCTGCCAAAAAGCTCTTTTTTTGTTTTGTTTCATCTGACCATAGAACGTTTGAAAAGTAACTGACACTACTGGAACCTCAAACGGGACGGGTTCTATGGTCAGATGGGAATCTGCAGGATCTGAAAAGATTCTGTATAGAGGAATGGTCTCTGATCTCTTGTCAGTTATTCTCCAAACTCATCAGGCATTATAGGAGAAGACTCAGAGCTGTTATCTTGGAAAAAGGAGGTTGCAAAAAGTATTTAATAAAAGGGGGCAAATAATTGTTCCCAATGTGTTTTGGAGAAAAACATTTATTTCATTTTTTATATAATTTATTTTCCTATCATGTGCGAAGCTCCATATGAATTTTTGAAGTAATTACAAAGATTTAAACACCAAAACGACATAATACTAGATGAGAGAGCGCGGTGTAAACAACCTTGTTGAACTGCATTATGCCAATAGAGCATGAATATATCTAGTAAAAGAAATATCTGCAACTAAAAACACAGGTGTTTTATACTGAGAATGAGAAAGCAGTGTGTGATAGGAACCAAACACAAATAGAAATTTGCAGGAAGTTATAAAAACCTCAGACTCAGTGATCTCAATCACATTTTTTTCCCCAAATTGCTTAGACACTAAAAGTGAAACTTGAGGTTCACTCAGTGAAAACATTCACTCATGACTCATGTACCGAATCTTCAGTCCAAGCCTGCAAAACTACAAGCACATTATACGCTTTAAACTCAGTTTGCAATTGAAAAACAAACTTTTTGCAAAACTCTAAACAGCCCAGCTCGCCCTCCCCCTCCTCCTGTGAGAGCTCTTCGGCCTCTGCCACAACGCCAGGGCCCACACACCCTCCTCCATCTGCTCGAGGTGAACCAAAAACAACTGATACCAGCACTCAGTGATATGTGTTGGGTCCCTGCTATGATAACAGTAACTTTCTCAAATGTTTACAGAACAAGCGGGAACCCAGTGTCCCTGTATCTTTCTCTATTGCTGTTCTATTACAAGATAGAATGTCTAAGGCCTTCAATAGCCGTACAGCAAACCTAACTAATCTGGTGCCTATTACACGTCAAGCTAAGATTGATGTGGGGACAAAAAGTAAGACTGTTAAGTTAGCACTTTTAAACATTCGCTCACTTAAAAATAAATCACTTCTAGTCAACGACTTAACCACAAACAACCTGGATTTTATGCTTCTAAATGAAACCTGGCTAGAAGACAGCTGCAGTGCAACAATCCTCAATGAAACAGCCCCTCCTAACTTTACTTTTATGAGTGTCTTCAGAGCTGTTAAGAGAGGTGGGGGTCTAGCTGCTCTTTTTAAAGATATCTATCAATGTAAGCAAATATCATTTGGGACTTTCCCGTCTTTCGAATATCTGGGTATTGTGTTAAAAGGTGCTCCACGCATTTAACTTATCATTATTTACAGTACAGGCCTCCAAAATACTCTCCAGCCTTTGCTGAGGACTTTACAGAACTGTTATCAACAATTACCTCAGAGTTTGACTGTTTTGCCATTGCTGGAGATTTTAACATCCACATAGATAGTGCAGAAAACAATATGGCAAAAGAAATCAAAACTGTTTTAAAAACTTTTGATCTGACTCAGCAAGTATATGGACCCACACACACAATCGTGGACACACTCTAGATTTACTTATCAGTAAGGGTCTAAACATTTAATCGATTGTTATTAAGGAAGTAGCACTGTCTGATCATTTCTGTATTTTCTTTGATATATTGATCTCTCCTGCCACTGAAGCTAGATCTGTGTCTGTCAAGAAGAGATGCTTAAATGAGAACACTAGTGTACTATTTATGAAGGCTATATCCTTAACACCAAGCATATCTGCAGACTCTGTTGATTTTCTCCTTGATTCTTTTAACTCAAAAGTTAAAAGTGTAATCTCTTTTGGATTGGGTCTTAGTTTCTCACCCTGAACGAATACTTAAATCTGGGGTTCTACCAGACTGCTTTAGCGATCACCACATGATTTATTGTATTTGGAAAATTGTGAAGCCACGTCTCCCTCCTAAATTTATCAAGATAAGGCAAACCAAATTCTTCAATAGTGACCAATTTTATTAATGATTTGCAACAAATTAACTGGTACAGGCTCAATTTAATTCCATTTATTGATGATGCATGGCATTTTCTATATACTGAGCTTCTGAATGTTATAAATAAACATGCTCCTTGGACCACTGTTAAAGTTAAAGGTAGTCATCTACCGTGGATAAATGGAGACCTTATTAATCTCTTTAAACAGAGGGATAGGGCTTGGTGCAGATTTCGAAGTACAAAACATACTGCTGACTGGGAAGAATACAAACGATTAAGGAACATTTGTACTATGCAAACGAGAAACGCTAAATCAAATTATTTCAGAAATTGTCTAACAAATGATTTTAAAAACCCACGACGATTTTGGAAACAGGCTAATAATGTACTTGGAAAATCAAGAAGGGCTACAACTAATTTGAACCTGAATAATGGAAGTATAGATGATTCTGCTACTATTGCTAATGCCTTTAGTCTGCATTTTTCCCTAACACCACAAGTACAGACTTCTACTTTTCAACCTGATTTGACTCCTTGTTTCCAGCCAGGCAGTTCTTTTTCATTTACTGAGGTCAGCCCAGCTGATGTGCAAAGGGCCATAAGTGAATTGTCCTCTGTCGGTGGTGCTGGTCCAGATGGCATCGAGAATAAGTTTATTAAAATTGGTTCTCATGTACTAGCAGTGCCGTTGGCCTCACTTTTCAACTTGTCGTTTTCTTCTTGTAAATTTCCTTTAGCCTGGAAATGTGCTAAAGTTATCCCACTTCACAAAGGTGGTGATTCTGAAAATATTAATAACTACAGACCTATCTCAATCATCAATAGTGTTGTTAAAGTTTTTGAGAAAATTATCTTTTTCCAATTATCGAATTATTTAGCTGACAATAACCTATTATCTCAATGCCAATCTGGATTCAGAAAACAGTTTCTACCACTACAGCACTTCTTAAATTTACCAATGATGTGTTTTCGAGTTTTGATAATCGTATGTGTACAGGTGCATTATTTTTAGATCTTACTAAAGCTTTTGACTTAGTTGATCATTATTTACTTTTAGACAAATTGTATTCTGTAGGTCTGTCTATCTCTTCTTTGCTTTGGTTCAATTCTTATTTGCATAATCGTCGCCAGTGTGTGTCCTTTGGGAGCAGCATCTCTAATTTCACTGACATTGACAGAGGAATTCCTCAAGGTTCCTCTCTCGGGCCTTTACTTTTTTCGATATTTATCAATGATCTTCCGCGTAAATGCACTGAATGTAATATTCAACTTTATGCTGATGACACGGTCATTTATTGTTCCAAACCTAATATTTATGACATCAGTACTACACTACAAAACGGTTTTGATTCAGTCCAGCGGTGGCTATTGTCTAACAAGCTTCTACTTAACAAATCAAAATCATATTTAATGCTTTTTCAAAAAAAGCACAATCCTTCATCTGAAAATTCACTAAAAATAAAATTTCTTGATCAAACTCCTATAAAACCCACTAGACAGGTTAAGTATCTTGGCCTTTGGCTGGACTCTGATCTTTCTTTTAGCACTCATGTACATAATATAATTAATAAGCTCAACTGCTCACTTAGAATTCTTTACCAATCAATTAATTGTTTTAATTTTTCCGTCAGAAAAAGAATTGTTTCTCAACTTTTATTGCCTATCTTGGATTATGCCGACACTGTATACCAAAATACTACAGCCTCCCGCCTCCAGTCTCTTAACACTGCCTACAATAGCCTGTGTAGATTTATCCTCCGCTGCCCCTACAGAACACACCATTGTGAAATGTACCATCAACTGTCCTGGCTGACCCTACCAGATAGAAGGCATTTTCATTGGTTACAATTTATTTTTAAATGTATTTATATGGACTATCCTTCCTATTTAAAACAATATCTAACTCCATTTAGGTCATTTTATAACTTGCGACACAATAACCAAATTTATTTTCTTATTCCTCATATCAATAAAGAAATAGGAAGATATGCATTTCAATACAAAGCACCTTATGAGTGGAATAATCTTCCAACTTCAATTCGCTCTCTGACTTCCTTTCCAATGTTTAAAAATGCCCTTGTTCAACATTTTCAGAATACATGTAATTGTTATTAATTTTTTTTTTTTTTTTTTTTTTTTTGCTATCTTTTTGCTGGTTTGAGGGTACAGGTCAGGACAGATGCTGGAGCATTATCGGTGGTCACTGCTGCACTACTGCTCAACAGCTGTTACCACTGAGAGAATAGAATGGATTAAATTTACAAGGTATTGCTACTGACTTATAAAGCCCTAAACGGCTTAGCTCCAGTTTATTTAACGGATCTTCTATCGCCCTATAATCCATTGCGCTCTTTAAGGTCAGTAAATTCGAGGCTTTTGGTCATACCTAGGATATCCAGATCCACCAAAGGAGGGAGAGCATTTTCACATTTAGCTCCAAAACTCTGGAATAGCCTTCCTGATACTGTTCGTTGCTCAGACTCGCTCTCCCAGTTTAAAACTAGATTAAAGACGCATCTCTTCAGCCAGGCATTCATATAATACTTTTAATCTTACAGTTAAATCCGACCTCTAGTTCATAAACGCCAGAGGAGAACTGGCCCCCGACTGAGCCTGGGTTCTCCCAAGGTTTTTTTTTCTCCATTAGGTCACCTGATGGAGTTTTTCGGTTCCTTGCCACTGTTGCCTTTGGCTTGCTCAGTTGGGGATATTTGGGAATATTTAATTTAATTAATCAATCAACGATACTATTGATCAGCATTACCAAACGTGGACGTTCCACTAGAAACAAACATTGATGTATTGTTTTATTACTGTGAAGCTGCTTTGATACAACCTATGTTGTGAAAAGCGCTATATAAATAAACTTGACTTGACTTGACTTGACTAAATAGAACCTATTTTAAGCATGGTGCATTAATTCTCTGCATTTATGTGTGCATACGTGTTTACTGTTGTCCAGATGTGTGTTTAGCACATGTTTACTCTGTTGAGTGATGACTGAGCAACCTTTGGAGAGTCTTGTATGAGTGAATGTCTTGTTTGTATGAGTTATGTATTATATATATCTGCACTTTCTATTATCATAATGTGTTTCTGTTCCATTTGTGTATGTGTTTTTTGTTTAACTTTACTGCCGCTGTAAAGTCATTGTCAATTTTTGTACCTGGACTTGAGGACCCCCTTGAAAACGAGATGGTTCATCTCAAGGGGTTATTCCTCGCCAATAAAATAAATGTCAAACAATTGATGATATTGCTCCTGTGAAAGTCAAGAAGAGTGGCAGACAAAAAGCACCTTGGAGAAACTCAACAGCAGTGCAAAATATGAAAAGACAATGCAGAAAAGCAGAGCGCATGTGGCGGAAGACTAAACTTGTAGTCCATTATAACATCTACAAAGACAGCATCCATGCTTTCAATATGGAACTAGGCAAAGCTAGACAGACTTTCTTCTCAAATATTATAAACAGCAATCTAAACAACACACGCACTCTTTTTGCTACTGTAGAGAGACTGACAAACCCCCCAAGCCAGATTCCCAGTGAAATGCTCTCAGACAACAAGTGAAGTGAGTTTGCTTCTTTCTTCTCTGAGAAAATCAATAATATCAGAAAGGTGATCAGCACATCCTTGAGTTGCTCTGGGGTCAGACAGATCAGACCACCTGAGAAAGTAGTTACTATGTCTGACTTCAAAGAAATTGATAGCAACATTTTGGAAGAAACTGTACAGCACCTTAAAACATCAACATGCGCTCTTGACACACTTCCCACATCTTTTTTCAAAAGTGTGTTAAACAGTTTATAAGCAGATCTTCTAGAAGTGGTAAATGCCTCACTTCTCTCTGGGAGTTTCCCAAACTCCCTGAAAACTGCAGTTGTCAAGCCCCTCCTGAAAAAGAGCAATCTGGATAAGACCATATTAAGCAACAATAGACCGATCTCAAATCTTCCTTTCATAGGCAAGATCATTGGAAAAGTTGTCTTCAATCAGCTGAACAAATTCTTATGCTCGAATGGATACACGCGCGTGATCATAGGTACTAAACCAATGCGCGTGAACTCGACAATCGATTACTATGGACTTCGACCGAAAACAGGATGTAAATACAGGTATTTGCGCTGGCTGAAATAACATCATTTTTATTCATATCTTTCACATCTACTGCAGTCAGATTCACCCGTGTTCAATCTGAAGGAATCACTCACATGACCTGTGCACTTGTAATGACCCATCAAGGATGTTAAGAGGCTAAAAGCAGGTTTAAAACTTGCCCCATTGAAGTCAACAGGGTGCAAATTTTAAAAAGAGGATAACACAGTGTAGGCAACACCGATTTTTGTCGTTGTTCTCTGTATTGACAGCACTCCAAATTTACAAAAAAATTAGATCAATGTTAAAATTGACCGGAGTTCTCCTTTAACATTATGTAGGCTAATCTGACGAAACGAGTTTATAACAGAAAGCAGGAACAGAGCGAAATGTTATTATTTCTTAATGCGAATAATGGGAGATGGAAACACATTTGCCGAATCAATTCTGACGTAGCGAACATTAAACCCAAGTGACTAATCGGTCATCATGCAACCCTAGGCCCATATAACACTGCACACATTACATTATTCCTGGACACCTTACATGACATGCTCACTAATGTTCAGAGACCAGAGCAGACCAGATACGTCATCATATGGGACAATGTTAGTTTCCATAGGGCTGCTTTGGTGCGCAACTTACAGATCACCCACTCTTCACTGTACTCAACCTCCCCCCATACTCTCCATTCTTGAATCCAATTGAAGAGTTATTCTCTGCCTGGAGCTGGAAGGTCTATGACCGTCACCCCCATCAACATATAGCCCTTTTACAGGCAATGGAGGAGGCATGTGGGAATATTGACCAGGCATCATGTCAGGCCTGGATACGGCATTCCAGAAATTACTATTTTGTCTTGGGAAAAAAAAAACACTTGTGTTTGTTTTGATGTGTGTAATAAACACCAATACTTGAAGTTTGGATCCCTGTACGTTTACAGAACTATGACAAAAGTATGACCTCAAACTGACATAGCCTACCTTGTGCACAGAGAAAGCAAAAGCCAGATGTGTTTTTTATTCATACCATCAGTGTGTAGTTGGCGCATTGTGTGCTTATTAATGTGATGGCTTGTGTTAACTGTTTGATACGAAAATACCATTTTTACGAAGGTTTGAAGAGTTAAGCAAGGTTTATTAGCTTTTGCAAGAGAACTACAATTTTTGCTGATTTGGTGAAAGGTTTTCTTATTTGTGTGTAGAGATTTTTGCAAAAAGCCAATAGTTACAAAAAATGTGCTTAAGCCATCAGAAAAAAACTGTAACATCTATATTTAGTTACATTAAATCAAAATACATTATTTTACAATGTGGCATCCGTTGAACAACCCTGTACTCAGGAACTATATCATTCTAATTATAAATTATTTAAAAGTGAACTGAATGAAAACAACAGCTGTTGATTATACAAAATTATACATGCAAACGTTTAGAAAAAGACACCCGTCTCATGTCTCTTTTAATGTGATCTCTTTTGGTATATTATAGTGGAGAAAACTTTAAAATTGATACACGTCAGCAAATTATATATATATATATTTCAAATATTTTATTTAAATTTAACAGGCCTGATGGAATCATATTATTCGAATTATTCACCAGTTAGGTACGAACAGATTGAAAACAATAGCTGATGCTCAGAAAAATCATAAATGCATTCTTACCCATGTAACGAGAACTTTTGTTGTTTGCAGAATTAACATAAATCATTTCCATTTTACTAACCCAACACGACAGCAAACTCTGAGCCCTGTGTGTTATTTTCAGGAAGGAAGAACCAATTTGGCATCAACCTAAGTTATAATAAACAGGAAGTAATGACTGTGAAAAGTTATTCATCTTATGGCATTGCAAAAGGCTAATTGTGTTGTTTGATATTAATTACTTCGACATGAATCATGCAAATACCTGGTGTTTCTGATGTGGCTTAAAACCTTATTCCAAAATGGATTAAATTAATTATTTTCCTCAAAATTCTACAAACAATACCCCATAATGACAATGTGAAAGAAGTTTGTTTGAAATCTCTGCAAATTTATTAAAAAATAATGTACATAAATATTCACAGCCTTTGCCATGACAGTCAAAATTGAGCTCAGGTGCATCCTGTATGGTATGTATCAACTCATCTTAGTTAAGGGAATAACATAGTTTAATATGAAAAAACGGTGGAGTGTTCCTTTAAAGTTTCCTAATGTTGTTTTGGAGTCTCCTACAACAGGTTTACATGCATCAAAGGTCAAAAAACTGTTTAATTTCCTCATAATATACATTTGCACATTACCACATTTTCAACAATTCTCAAACGACTCAGATTAATCAAGGTAAAGTAATTATGTTCCCTGTAAATTATTTTTTTTGACTGCATTATAATGATTTCTTAATTCAGAATATGATCAAGATTGCGTAGGTGGATGTGTTCGGGGAATTTGCCTGTTAAAAGTATAACATTTAAAGCCCCTTAAATTAATGAAATTAATTAACTCTAAAAAAGATTTGTTCATTTTGATGAACAAGATCGAACAAGAGAGACAGTAAAATGATCCGAACTTCCCAACACTAGATGCTATCCAGTGTTCACAGGAATCAGCTGCAGGTTTGAGGTTTAAGTTTTCCCTGGTGTCTGCGCGCGCAATAAGTGGGCGGGCAATATGCTAATGTTTCGTCTTGACGTCACAACGAAACGGCTTATGACTCGTTTAAAAACAATTCATTTCAATGACTGAGTCGACTCTTACTTTTGAAAGACAATAACTTTATACGATTCACTTAGATATAACCATTCACTTAGAGCTATGTTACACGCTACATGAAAGGTCATTTTCAAAAATCCATAATAGGGGCCCTTTAAAGCCTGGCGCCGCATTGCGCCGTGTGTATGAATGGCCCATAATGTTCATGGCTGTAAGCTACATGACTTTACAAACATTTGACATATTACATAAATATAATTCAATGTCTATTTCAATGTGCAGCAGCTTTTTCCACATAGTCAAATGATCTTTTCACATAATTAAATGTTCTCTAATGCAACCGGTTACATTTCTTAATTAGGGTAATGAAATTAACATTTGACTTCTCAGCCAACAGCAAGAAGGCAGAGGCTCGCAAAATGGGGGGATGGAGAAGAGGTCTCCACAATATCAAGTATTGGAAGAATATTAAAATCTAACAGGAAAAATATTAACTGTTGGTTTTGTATCTGTAGGAAATAAAGATGACCAAATAAATTGTGAATAAGTCATCAAAGAGGAGTTTCACACAATTTCCAATTTGGTGGATGCATTGATGACAATTAGTGATGATGGAATGTACATGTCATCAATGCATCCACCAAATTGGAAATTCTAAAGGAAATTAAAATATTAGTTTATACATATTCACAGCAAGATGTTATTAACCTTATCAGATTAGCTTCACTGATTTCTAACCACTGACCTGCAATCGTGTGAAACTCCTCTTTGATGACTCTCACGGGTTTGTACCCAGGAAACAACACAAAACTTCTCAGAAAGAGCGAGAGAGCGAGGCACACTCTGCATCCCTGATGTTATATAGAAAATAGGCTATGCACAATGAATGAATGAACCTGCACTGCAAAAAAAAATGCTTTGCTTACTTAGTATTTTTGTCTTCTTGTTTCCAGTCAAATTATTTTAAATATATTCTTAAATCAAGACAAATCTTAAATCTACATATGAAAAATGACAAAAGGTTATTTAGTCTTGTTCCCTGGGTTAACACACGAGAATGAACCTCATTGGTTCTTGCTGAAGCTCAAACGTGCTGCAAATGAACAATTCGCTGCAAGTGAACTAACCCTTTAACTTCACCAAATGTTTTTTTTTTCTTTCTTTATTTTATTTTATACATACACAAGAGATCTTGTCCATATCTACCATATCTAATGCGAATATATACTGTCCTAAGCGCAATTAATAATTGAAAATTAATACAATTTAATTAATAGTAAAATTACATCAAATTGAATAAAATAATCCTTATTGTCAAGTTCTCAGGGTTTCTGTGCCTCAATGTCTGCCCAAACTTGAAAAGGCTTCAATCAACTTTAAGAGGAGGGTGCATGGAATAACTCAAAGCATTGAATTCTTCTTCATCGAATCAATTTATTGGAAATCTTTCAACAATGACTTGATCTTCTTGTTTCAATGAATATCTCAGATGCTTAGCTTAATAACCTATATAGAAAAAAATATATGAGTCACTACACACAAAGTAAATGTACATTCAGAGATATTAAAAGTACAAACAATATTGTTAAACTATTTGCAGTTTATATAGCAGCTTGTAAACAGCAACAACAATGTAAAATCATATCCACCTAGTGCACATGTCCACTTAACATGCTAGATGCTACAATGCTAGCATCAACAACTTTCAAACACAATGAATATTTGTCCTACCAGTAGCACTCCAAGTTGATGAACACATTTTGGCTTTCCCCAGCAGTCTTTGAACAAACTCAATTGACTCGATGCTGATTACCAATCTTTCTCATTTGGTTCTATAATCTCCAAAATCCACCAGTTTATGTAGGAGAAGCACATCCACTGCTCAAAGATCTCAGCATGCTGACAATCACACACACCTGGTCCTTTGTGCCATGTGGAGTTTCAATGGCCAACCAGCTTCCCTGGTTGTTCCAGCAGCACTGTGCTCACACCCAATAGGCTGCACCCATTTTGATCTCAAATCTTTTAATTAAACAATTATGAATTCCCTAATTTCAGATTTAACTTAACACCTCCCACTTGAGCTCCTGGTCAACTGACCCAAGGAGGTCACACACTTCTTGCCTGAAATTTCTTTTACTGTTCTTCAATGGGAATTAGAACCACCAAGCATCTCACATCCCTATGCAGAATCGTAGCTGGGATCTTATCACCAAGCTTCTTTGCTGGTTTGACATTCTTGGCTGTTTCTGCTTGGTTTGGTTTAACAATCGAGACAGGATAGCTGGGGAATACTCTGACCATTACTTACGGTTCCTTTCTTATCTGCATTTATACTGACGACTCTGGCCATCTTGTACTGACCTCTTAGAGCATTCTGGTCAGCCAACCATACCACATCTCCCACGGCAATATTCCGTTCTTTAGTATGCCACTTATTTCTCACAAACAGGTTCGGGCCTGCCAGCTGACACCAACTCCTCCAGAACTTGTTGACTTCTTCCTGGATGATCCTTAGTCTTTTGTATGGATACCCTTCAAACTCAAAACTTCCTTGATCCCCTCTGTTCCCAGTACGTCCCAGGAGAAGTGAGTTTGGACTTATGTATTCCACACAGTCTTCCCGACTTTGTGTCCTGGCCTCGATAGGTCTTTCATTGACCAAATTGGTTGCCGTGTAAAGAAAAGTTTGAAATTCTCCCCATGACATACCACCATTACAGCCTAGATTCTGGAGGGCTCGCTTCACCAGACGGACAGCTGCTTCTGCTGCTCCATTTCTGTGAGGGGAATCTGCCGGATGAATTTTCCAAGACCACTCCGTACCATTCTTGGCTGCCTCAATCTCTAACTTTACCCTGTCTTGCCGCTCTAGGAACTTATGAAGATCTTCAAGAACAGGCTTGGCCCCTATGAAATTTGATCCTGAGTCTGACCACAGTTTCCGGGGATATCCCCTTAAAGCTGTAAACCTTTGGTATGCCATCAGAAATCCTTCTGTTGATTGGTCACTGACAACATCAGTATGGATAGCTCTTGATGCCATACAACAGAAGACAACTCCCCAAACTTTGAGCCCCACCCTTTTCTTTACCTCATCTTTTACCAGATATGGTCCAAACAAATCCAGGGTTGTGAACTCAAATGGCGCAGCTGGTTCAGACCGCTCTGGTGGAAGGTCTCCCATAATCTGTTGGCATTGCTTTGACCTGCTCAGAGATCTCAGCATGCTGACAATCACACACACCTGGTCCTTTGTGCCATGTGGAGTTTCAATGGCCAATCAGCTTCCCTGGTTGTTCCAGCAGCACTGTGCTCACACCCAATAGGCTGCACCCATTTTGATCTCAAATCTTTTAATTAAAGGGGGGGTGAATTGCTGTCTCATGCATACTGAGTTTTTTACACTGTTAAAGAGTTGGATTCCCATGCTAAACATGGACAAAGTTTCAAAAGTTAAGTTGTACGTTTGAAGGAGTATTTTTGTTCCAAAAATTGTCCTTCCGGTTTGTCACAAGTTTCGGGAAGTTTTTTTCGAGTATGGCTCTCTCTCACGTAAGAGAGGGCGGAATTTCCTTATATGGGTCCAAAGGGCACTTCCCTCGGAAAGACGCACGCGCGCACGCACTCAGAGCAAGAGAGTGAAAGCAGTTCGCCATCAAAGCGCCCTGCCCGGCTTTTGGGAAGCCAGTGTCACCAAAGAAGTGTGTTTTTGGTTGCCAGGGCAAGACAACCCTGCACAGATTCCCAAAGAACCCAGCGTTAAGGCACCCGTGGATGGAGTTTGTTTTTCCTGAGCATAAACGGAGGTGTATAGACTGTTTGTTCCCTGCATTTCGACGATGATTGTTTTATAAACAAAGCCCAGATCGTCTAATGCTTAAGGATCGAGCAGTCGCAATAAAGGTTCACGGTCGTGCGTTGGAACCGGACGGTGAGTAACTGTTGAACAAATAATGTCTCTGTGTGTTGTCACTAGCTCGGCGCGTTAGCACAGCTTTAGCTTCGCCCACACGGCCCGCCCCCAGCCGCTCGTTTTTTTCCGGAAAGACTCGGTACACCCTATCTTTCTTTGATTAATATAATAAAACAAAAGACTTTTTGGAGATATGAAGGATGCAATATTACTCTATAGGTACTCAAGATTAACAGGAGATTGAGTGAAAATGAGCATTTCACCCCCCCTTTAAACAATGGTGAATATATATTCTCCCTCTTTCCTTCAATTTCAGATTTAACTTAACACTTATGTATTTTAATTGAATAATTGATTAAGGTTCAATTAAAATAATAAAAAAATATTCATATATAAATATTACATTTTATCTTTTGATATTTCAAAAATAATCTCATTATTTAGATCCTTTAGACATTAGATCCTATTATTTCTGATGTCACTCATTATTTTGGTCCCTTGCCATTGTCAACAGCTTATTGACTGGTATCATGTACATTGATCATGTTTATTGTATTTGGCAGGATTATGTGTGTCACAAACAAACACACACACGCACACACACACATACACAGGTACACTTGTGAGGGCCACAAGTCCTCACTTATGGTGAAATATTACGACAGCTAAGGAGTTATGAGTGAAGACCATAACACACACACACACACACACACACACACAAATAAACAAACAAACAAACAAAAAAAAGCTGTAAAGACAAGTATCATTTTGCATGATTTGGAAACATTTATTTGTTTGGTTTTACTCTACATAGCAGTCAAAGAAATAACACGGACAAAGTTTATAACATAAATTTGTAGACATAAGCATTTACTCCATAAAAGCAGGTTCAAACTAAGGCTGGAAACAATTTAATTAAAGACTGCCATGATTTTTGTCACCTTATTCAGGATATGCGCATGGATTTCACTTTATTTAATACAAATAAAATTTTAATTTAATGAAGTCTGAACAGTCATTAAAGAACAGTTTGTATTCTCCGTTATATTTTTTCTGCAGAAACTCCTGTAATTTCTCCAGTGTTTTTGCACGGATAGTCTTATCTGGATCTTTACTCTCATCTATGTTTTCAGCCCAGTGAGCTTGAGACACCCATTTTCTGTCACCACTGTTATAGCAGCAGAACACTGTCCACATGTGTGAAGGAATGTTGACTCTTTTATTTAAGGGTGCTCTCTCGCCCGGCACAGCTCCTGTCAGCACGTACGCCAAGATATTATTAACGTTGTCTTTGTCACGGCAGTGAGAATGCATGTAATCTCTAACATTTTTCTCCATTCTAAGCCAGCTACCATTGTTAAATGTCTCAAACTGTGGAACAGTATTGGTCAGAGTGAATGTAGATTCAGCAGTGATTTTATCAGCTGCATGGCCATTAGGAAATAAGTGGCCTCGATTAAATTCCTCCTGTCTCCAGTAGTCTCCTAGGAAAGCCTGATTGACACATGGTTCACGCATTTCTCCATCTATATGTTCAAGCTGCAGAAAAGGTAATGAAGAAAGAGAAAGAGAGCAATAGAGTCAATAGATTGTTCAGAGAACTTGAGGAAATTTGAAAATTTAATTATTATAAATTATTATATTTTAAATTAAATTATATATGTATATATACAAATGTCACCTGTGGCTCGATCATCCATGGAAGATGTGGTCTCCCTTTATAATGATCAGTATATTTGTAAGCTGAGAAAACAGGGATCTTATTTGTTGTGTCGTAGAAATTTGCAAATCTGTAAGCATTCTTTTATTGTTGACAGATTATCTTGTAACGATTGTTATCCAGTGAGACTGAATTCTCCAGAATGCCAGAAATCGTTGGTGGCAGTCCATGAAAAAAGATCTCGCTGCATGTGCTGAATGAATCTACAACTTTAGTCATGATGAATGGAAAACCAAACACCAGCAGCATCGAGACGACAAACAGACGCATTTTCATCTGAACTGAATCACAAACCAAAAAAATAAAGCTGATTTGATTGTACAAATGCTGATGCAGTTCCACAAAAAGGTCTGAATGGACTTCAATTCCCTGTTCACATTTAAATAGTGCAGCAACAGAGACAACGCCTACATACACTCATTACTATGAACTCAACTCCCACTGAGTTAATAAGAAATAGACACATAGATACCACACACTGGCAGCTGCTGGAAAAACAAAAACAAAGAATTAAAACCAAAAATGGCACACCAAAATTGACAATCTTCACAACTTTTGTCATCACAGAACTATACAAAGACTTAAAGTAAACACTTTTACACTTTATTTAACACATTAGGCTGCATAGATTAGGTGAGCCGGAACCGGGGACACTTCCTATAACTCCTAATGTATTCTTTACATCATAAGAAGAATGGCGTCTACGCTAATGTTAGTCTTTCTGCTTATTCTGAGGTTTACCGAAGGATCCGGGCCGTATCCAGATCAGGTGGTGGACCTGCGCCTGGACCCATCCATGATGCATCCCTGAAGTGCCAGCCTCATCAGCCCTGTGAAGGCCTCATCGACACGACAGCCATCAGCACTGATCCTTAACAAACTCGTCTACATACCTGCGTGACTCCGACTTCCAATCAGATGGAACTGGATAATATTCTGAATGTTCTGATCCAATCAGACTTCTGACCTGTAATGCTGCCTGAATCATAATCATACACTGTTCACTCGTTGGCCAGAGGAGAACTGGCTTTTTCTCCATTCTGTTACCTGATGGAGTTTTGGTTCCTTGCCACTGTTGCCTTGGCTTTTGGCTTGCTTAGCTGGGGACATTTAATATTCAACAATATTACTGATCGGCCTTACTTAAGGTGGATGATGATGCAATTTTCTTCTAGAAACAAACTTTGTTGCATTATTTTCCTGTAATCAGTGTGAAGCTGCTTTGATACAATCTGTATAGTAAAAAGCACTATATAAATAAAGGTTTTTTTAAAAAAAAAATCATACCAAATATACTCGGATTCATAACTTACCAGTCAGCAGCAGCTTAAAAAAAATTTCCCAAAATTTTCATGGCCTCCAGAATATTTTGTTGTATGAATATCTGAACATAAAATATTAAAAAAAAAAGAACCGAGCCTGTGCTTTAAAAAAGCAAACAAAAAAATTAACAACAATTCATTCTTGCTTCATACATTATTTTTTAATCAACACTTAAATGTGTGCAAGTTTATAAATAAAAATAGCAACATTTTGAGAAAAAAAAAAAAAAGCTACGAAAATAGCTTTCAGAACGATGATCAAAACAGATGAGATATAGATCGAATCCATCAACACTGCCAAAGCTTCACAGTCCTATATCTCATCCTAGGTCCACATTTAATTCAGTAACATTTGGTAGTTTTAATTATATCCTGTTTAATGTATGATGCCTCTTGGTTCCAGTAATAAGTGACTTTATATGATATCTGCCCCTCGACGACATGGCTTATAGGAAGAAAAATGTATTTGTAACATGTGTTCTGTTTTGGTTTAGTTCCATTGCGTTTTGGTTCTGTTTTCCCATGGTTTGCCTGTGTTCCCTATAGTTAGTTTCCTTTGTTCCAGGTGCGTAGAATTTAGTAGGGACGAGTCCCTACCAATATCCAGAGACCACTGATTTGTCCCAAGCAATAATTAAGATCAAAAATTTAAATTTGTGCCTTGAGGTTTTTATGTATCACTTATTTAATTTAACCTTTATTTCACCAGGAAACATCTCTTACAAGAGCTCAACTCCTGGTACACAAAAGGTTAATAGATCTCGTTCTCTATTATGATCAGTGTTGGGCATGTTACTTTAAAAAAGTAATTAGTTACTAGTTGCTTCTCACAAATAGTAATTAAGTTAGTAACTGAGTTACATCATTATAAAAGTAATTATCAGGGAAAGTAACTAGTTACTTTAAAAAAAAAATTACATAAACATTCTTGCCTTTCACCTCAAGTTTGCGAAAGCTACCTTTGAACTTGTTGGACTTGCCATCACTCTGACTCGTCCTGGTCATTGGTGTGTGTGACTTTGCATGTGCTTGTGTGTTAACAGCAAACACCAGCACTACTCTGCCTCTGAATGGCAAACGATGAAATTTACTAAACCTAAGCCAATCATCATCAGTTATGTGTCCCACCCCCCAACACACACACACACACACACACACCAGTCATCATCAGTTATTTGTCCCACCCCCCAACACACACACCAATCATCATCAGTTATGTGTCCCACCCCCCAACACACACACACCAGAGAAAAAAAACATTGCAGGTCCTATGGCTGAGAGAGCGTACTCGGATGAAAACCGCTTCAGTGAGCTCAATTATTGTAACGCCATATTTTATTGTCAGTAAAGGTAACGACGTTGTAACGGGGAAAACGTTAATTTGTTTGATTATTTGTTACTGTAAAAACTAACGCATGATAGGAAGGGCCTGATCCTCCTAATGATCCTCCTAATGTTGAACAAGGCAAATCTGCATGACAGGGCAGTTCTAGCAACTAAGCTTTCTGAGCAACTAAGCTCTAGCAAAGCTGTCTAACTTGTGAGAGGCTGTAGTAGCTACATTTGGTTATGTGAACTTAAGGGGCAAAGCTCCTCCGAAGCCTAGATGCAGTAAGTGAGGGAGAAATAAACAGTTCTGTGTTTGAAAATACAGGGCAAATCGATTCAGGGACAGTGTTGTTTTTTCAATATATGACAATCGCAGGATAAGTAACCAACCTAAATGTTTGTGTGTGTGTGTGTGTGTGTGTATACACTCTTTTGTGAGGTGACAACCGGCTATTTTATGTGTGCTCACTGTAGTTAAAAGGCTTATAAATCTGCCAAATCATGTTTCTATTTAAATCTAGTGTTTTGCACAGGTTTCTGTGAAGGTTATGTTTAGAGGTGGGACTCGGTCTGTGGAAGGTTTGCTCTTGTTTAAGTGAGAGACCTGTTTTATCAAGTTGAAACCCTTGTCAGGCTGCTTTTAGTCACCCAGCCTTATATAGCTGAGACTGAAAATATGGATCAGAACAACAATGGTACAATTGAGTATTGCTGTGTGCCATGTCCACCAGGACAAACTGGGTATTAGTGATGTGAAACAAATATGCCAACAGTTCATTTCTGTTAATGATAGACATAGACATGTTTGGCTTCTTCAAATAACAAGGAACAAGACAGTGGACACATTGACTATTGCATTGCTCTATGAATGGAGTAAAGTTAAGTCTCTGTTAAACTGCCTCATTGTCATAATTAGTTACCTGTAACATAACAGTATTCTTTAATTAACATATTGTTATGGTCAATATAGACTAAAAACCTTAATGCATTATCCTATTCATTTCCTGAATCCTCAGCTTCCGGGGATGTCCCCACCAATCTCAAAATCAAAACCGGTTTGATCCGGTAATGCACAGTTCGCCTGAGTTTGTTATTGGGTTAATTATTGAAGATTGTGTAATTATTAAATAATGTTTCTCATATCGTCATGCACTTCTTTGCAGACTTACCCTTACGAAAAAGTTTAAAGTGTGCTATTAGTATACTTCTTTTAAACTAAAAATAAGAAAGTATACTTTCAGTCTACATTTTATGTAGACCTACTTCTCAGAAATATACTTCAAATTGCACTTAAGTATACTTGACTTATACTGACAGAAAAGTCTAAGTATATTTGGCCTATACTTGTTGATCGAGATATACTTAAAAGTATAATTAAGTATTCTAAGTATTCTTGGCTTGTACTTGTGTTTACTATTTTGATTGAGTGGCTTATTAAATACTTTTTAAAAAACATAATATTACACACTGTCTTATAAACTAACATGTTCAGGTTTATACAGTAACAAACTTTCAGTTGAAATAGCTTATAGAGTAAATAAAATGAGCATGGCACTGAACCTGATCTTGTACACAGCGATAATAATAATTTAAAGTTTATTCAAGTGTTCTATTAGTATACTTCTTTTCAACTAAAAATAAGAAAGCATACTTTCAGTCTACATTTTATATACTTCTCAAAAATATACTTAATGTACTTCTCAGAAATATCCTTAAAATTACACTTAAGTGTACTTGACTTATACTGAGAGAAAAGTCCAAGTATATTTGGCCTGTACTTTTACTCAATATTTTGATTGAGATATACTTAAAAGTATAATTAAGTATTCAAAGTATACTTGGCTTGTAGTTATGTTAACTCTTTTGAGTAGCCTATTAAATATACTTTTTTTACATAGTTTTTCATATACAGTCTTATGAAACTTACATTGTTTGAAAATATTGATTAAAATATTGATATAAAACAGATATGTTTCTAATTCTGCGTATCTGAATTTTTGTTTAGGCTAGTCCACTGGTAGTGTATATGTCACCGGTGCAGGCCGGGGCGGACTCGGATGACCAGCCGCCCCTGACTCCAGACACCACCGTGAGGAGCCGACACCACAGGCACGCAACGGACGGACAAAGGAGGAGGCAAGTAATTGAGTTCACAAGTAACAATCTGTATTGAATAATAATCAACTTGAGGAAAGAATAAGCAACTCTTGTCTTCTAAGGCTATTCGACCGGAGTAGTCGCTGGATCGATTATCCACTGTCTTCGAGACCAATGGTGTAATAGTGGGTGGAAAGGCTTACTCCACAGCGTTGCTGCACATCTGCAGGATTCAGACGGTAAGTAACAGGCAATGTTTCTTCGCCCAGCAGCAGATTCTCTTATCAGGACATGCAAGGGAAATCGTGACTTTAAAACTCACTCCACAGCGTTGCTGCACATCTGCAGGATTCAGACGGTAAATAACAGGCAATGTTTCTTCGCCCAGCAGCAGATTCTCTTATCAGGACATGCAAGGGAAATCGTGACTTTAAAACTTACTTCACAGCGTTGCTGCACATCTGCAGGACTCAGACGGTAGGTAACAGGTAAGATTTCTTCTCTTAACAGCAGCTTCTCTTATCAGAACGTGAGAGGGGAATTGTGACTTTAAAACTCACTTCACAGCGTTGCTGCACATCTGCAGGACTCAGACGGTAGGTAACAGGTAAGATTCCTTCTCTTAACAGCAGATTCTCTTATCAGGACGTGAGAGGGGAATTGTGACTTTAAAACTCACTTCACAGCATTGCTGCACATCTGCAGGACTCAGACAGTAAGGAACAGGTAATGTTTCTTCTCTCAACAGCAGATTCTCTCATCAGAACATGAAAGGGAAATTGTGACTTTAAAACTCACTTCACAGCGTTACTGCAGTCTTCAGGATTCTTCCCTCAGCATCAAACACTTTCATCAGACATTAGCGAGAGACTCAATAGGCAGCTTTACCAGCGATGTTGTACATCTTCAGAGCTCGGTCAGTAAGTATAACGGTTCAGACTTTTCCACGTCCATACGGTTCTTCACGAGACTTGTACTTTCAGAGAGAGGGAGAGGATTAACAGGAGCCTTCAATGAGGAATTACTTCACGACAATATTCAGTGGAAGAGAGGACAATACAAAGCATTACTTCACCAGTTCAGTTGTATCGTTCTGGGATTTAGATGGAGACCAGTAGATCATCTCACAAGAATGAAAGCAGGCGTTGGAAGACTCTTCTCAGCATAGCACACAGCACTCGTGTTCACTACAAATCCACAGCATTAATTCGACGTGCATCAGGTAAGGCAAACAACTGCAAATTACTCACACAGTAGGGCTGATCAGAAGCCTCGCTCCATCCATGCATTTCAACGGGAATATTCAACTCTCAATTCCTCTCCAATGTATCTGAAACAGATGTCCTCCTCAACAGTAAATTTCACATTCACAGTCTTTTCTTCAAGCTTTACATTTGATCCAATGATGAAATTAATTCACTTATCTTTCTTCCTTCCTCTTCCAGCGCAGATCCAAACAGCAGTTCATTCCAGTAGTATTCCACAAGCAGTTCTAAACGACAGACTCCAATGGCAGTTCTTCACTTACACGAATTTCCAGGATTACAACGTCCAAAGTGAGCACTCAAACAGGAGATCTTCTACCCCACAGCATGACGACAGAGACCCAGCCAAACAACCGGTCAACTGAACACCGACCAGCAACTACACCACAAGCAACCATCTTCACAGACTGAATCCAACTCGATTCCACTCCATACCACCCAATACCAAGACTGGATACCACCGGGTTCGACGACTCCCGGATACCACCCCCTCTTCTCTCCCGAACGGCTCCTTTATCCTCCTCTTGTGAAACAAACAGCCTGTACAAACGCCGCTCCTCTCTCTCTCACACCTGCCGTGCATCAGCGGTAATCAGGTCGGGCAATGCCTCTGCTACCATAGATATCATATAAAGGCTAGATGTCTCGTCCGCGCTGCTGGCCAATGGAGCTCGACATCCGCACACGGCGGCCATCTTACGACAGGATGCTCGCTCACTCATAACATGGTGCATGTACTTTTAAATAACCATAACTTGCTCAATTTTCTACCGATTTTCAAACGGTTTGGTTTGTTATAAACGTCAGAGATGTAGCTATTATACTGCATACATATGAATAATTATGTTCAAAATGTTTAAGCATTCAGAATTATAGCCACGTTAATAACGTTTGTAAGAAACCAAACCGTTTGTAAATCTGTCCAGATTTCAGCGAGATAAGAGGATTTGTGTGCGTGCTGCTCACTCACCTTAATTCACAGAGCCCTGTCCTAAGATGGCCGCCGGTGATGCCGGAAGTGACTCCGCCTTAAGACATCTAGCCTTTATATGATATCTATGTCTGCTACACCCGGAACCGGAGTGAGGCGTTACACCAAAATAATCCCCTCGGGGAACATGAAAAAAAAAAAAAAAGGTTCCGCTTTTCCATGCATTTTGTCACCCGTGACATATAGGAATTTACTTTAATTCTACTTTACTCTTTCCCCACCATTGACTGAATTTTCCAGCTTTCCATGTTTTCACCGTTATACTGTAGGGGGCGCTATGACACATCTTCTAGTACAGAATCTCCGGATCAAAACACAGGAGAAGAAGAAGCAAGCTGAAACAAGAAAGGCCCTGTCCCAAATGGCACACTCCGGACTTGTGGACTTCCTCAGAGTCCACACTTTGGTGACGTCATGTAGTGCAGACCTATAGGGCCCTTGGCGCGAGTCCACGAGGGCGCATTGAGAGGTATGTTTGGGACAGACTCGATCGTCCCGCCGGAAATAACGGTCTGGTTTTTGTTGGACAGGAGAAATCACGTTTTTGCGCTCCGACGTCTTATCTCCATGTCAACTACACAGCCTAATTTTACAGTTCTATATTTTTATATTGTGCATGCCACCTGGGCATTAGACAATAGATACATCATGCTTATTTAAAAGATGTACAGTTGTAGCTAGCTGCATAATAATACATAATGTTCCATTTGAACTAAGATTATAATTTTAACACATAATGAAAATGTGCATGAGTTTCAGATGAATTTACAGGTTTCAATATTCATACTATGTTTACATATGACTCAGTAAAGCCCCGACATTCGGTTCTATTTATTTAATGAATTATAATGTGATCGTATTATTCAACACACTATTATTATGTTTGAGACATCAACCACTGCTCGATGACCATAATGTTTGTATAAACTGTAGGTAACAACTAGAAAAATATACATCTAGGTAATAAAAAACGTAATATTTTCTTCTCAGCCATGTCAACAATTATCCCTGAGCGAAATCTCCTCCCATCCGCTGTCTGATTGGCCTTTCGCAAGGATTCCTGGGTAGTTAAAGTGCGTGAAGCCTGCTTCTATGCGGGCTTCGCGGAAGACCGCTTCAAGGGTACAAAGGGGGCGCTGCTGAGCGCACTTCAGAGCGTTAAAATGCTGAATGGGACGGTCTACGGACTCGTAGACTCGGCGAGCACGCGCAATTCAAGTCCACGAGACCGAAAGTCCACATGAAGTGCGCGATTTGGGACAGGGCCTAACACTCAAATGTAAAATAACGTGATCATCAAACATTAAACAGCGTGTAAATCAAAACAGCTTAATATTACCAAATGAAATGAAGCGTAACCCATGAAGAGAAAACGACTGTGAAGCTTTGGGGGTGTTGGACTCGATCTACTCCATCTGTGTTTTGATCATCGTTATGAATCTGATCAAGGCGTAGTCTTTGACAAAAATTGAGATTTTCTCAACTTTTTTTGCTTAAAATGTTGCCTTTCTTTATGAAACTTACCAACGTTCAAGAGTTGATAAAAAAAAATATGCATGAAGCTAATACAATTTTTTTAAATTAAAGTACAGTTAAAGGTATTTTTCAAGTATCAAAATTTTAATTTGAACATAGTGGTATAGACTAGGCCTACTGCAAGTGCAAAAATTATATATAATTAGTTAACTATAAATATAATGTTAAGTTCACTTAAAGAAAACTAGTAGTTTACTGAAAGTATACTTCAAAGTGTACTTACATAAACTAAAAATTTGCTACAAGTATTAAAATATTAAGCTACTAGTATACCCATAAGTTCACTTGCAGTACAAATGAGAAACGTAATTATGAACTAGTTGTGCACTTAAAGTTTACTACTGTTACACTTATAGTACACTTAAACATATACTTTTAAATACTAAAAATGGGCCAATTTAGTCCCAAGCGGTATTAAAATAGTACACTTACAAGTTTACTACAAATAAATATTGACATTAGTATACTTACTGCATAATGTATACTTAAAAATATACTTGAACATTACTTAAGTATACTTCATAAAATGAACTTGAAGTATACTTCTTTTTCATAAGGGTATGTGACAGTATTATTCTGGAGCCTTTTTTCCCCCAGAGATTTTTATTGACATGACATGTGCTAAGCATCAGGTTTTCCACCCCCTTTACCAAGACCAAAACCAAATGAGCAGCCATCAGTCGAGGAGATCACCTTCACCTGGCTTTACCTGCACAGAAAAAGGCATGGAGAAAACGACCACTACTGCTCCCTAGTGGTCGGAAACACAACATACAAAAAATAATAATATAAAATAAAAATACACCATAGGACTTAACACTTGTGGATAACAGAAAGAATACCTGGACATAAAACACAAAACCATCTATCCTAAATGTTCAAATTAAGTAGTCATTAAAATTAATATAATACAGATTTTTTTTCCCCCACATCTATAATGCATATTTTGTGCTATATGCGTTGAAATACTTCAAGTTGTTTTCTTGAAATCCATTCTTCTGCTGGAATCAGGATAATCTTGTTTTTCCCGTGGCATATCACGTTCCCATGAGTGATAACACTTTAGAATCCTGTTCCGTTATTAATGAATAACTACAGGAACAAATGAGTAATGCACTATTAACATTCCATTAACTATTAACTAACAAGAAACTCTGATTAATGAATTAGGAAGTAGCCTAATAACGCTTAGTCGAATGTCACTGTGGTAGTTCATAATCAGCTAATCAGTAACTACTATTTTTTTCATACCTCCCGAACTACTAAGAACTATTATATACAGTTTCATAATTAACATGAATACTGCATTTGTGTTACTAAATCCATCAGATGGAATTACTATCCAAAACCTTACAAAAAAACTCACAAGTTTACAATGATTTCAGTAATTACAAGAGAGTTATCGTGTTTTTCACTTTAGAAAAACTGATCTTTATACTGATCCAAATAATTAATAGTTCATTCAAAATGATGTAGTAATAGTTAAGTCATTACTATCCAAAACTTATTTATTTTTGCTTGATACTAATAATAATAATAATTAAACCCCTCCTGGGGCGTAATCACCATTCACACTGTGTGGGAGTAAATGTAGTTGTCATTTTTGTAGTTGTCATTTTTAACATGAACTATTTTAATTCAGAATCAATATTTTAGTTTACAATGTATATGTGTATAAGGGAAACCAATTAGTTCCCATCTGATTTGCAGGCATTTTTAATCACATATTTTTGCCTTTTGTATGTGTTCTACTTTTTTATATAACTCACACATGCAATTATGCACAGGTATTCCAAAATTTGCAACTGCAAGCTTTATTAAGAAAAAGCATTTACAGTACACACTAAGAAGCACAACCTTTACTTACGAACAGCTTGTTAAATATCAAGATAAATGATAAAAGAGTTAATGAAATTAACTTTTTCAGGAATCTCTAATGCTGCATAATGTGATACTCTGCATTCTCCTATATGTTTTATGTTAATTGTTACAGTCTTTGTAAAACAACTTTACTTTTCTCTTCCATGTTTCATTCAGAAATATTTCTAATTCATTCAGGCTCTTGAGTTTAATATTTCCCCCATTATCTTTATCTACATTTTCTGCCCAATAAGTTTTGGAGACCCATGATTCCCCCGTACTGTTATAGCAGCAAAATGCCATCCACATATGAGAGGGAATGTTGACTCTTTCATTCAAAATATTAATTCCAGGTAAAGCTCCTGTCAACACATAGGCTATTGTCTTGTTGTTTTGGTCACGACAGTAATTGTCCATTATTTCTTGAGTCTGTTGTTCCATGCGAGTCCAGCTGCCAGTCCTCAAGTTGTTCCTCTGTGGGACGCTGTTGGTGAGTGTGAATGTAGATTTAGCAGTTTCTTCATCAGCTGCATGAATGGCTGGAAATAGCTGACCGGGACGCACATTTTGTGAGTTATTGTGATAGTCTCCATTGCAAGCCTGCTTGGTGAATGGCACATTGGTTTCATAACTTGAAGGTTCAAGCTATAGAATATAAATAATTGAAAGATTATTTTTTGAAAGAACTGGTCAATAAACAATAAGAACTAAAGTAACAGAGAAGTAAAACAATTCTTTTGTAGCTATAAAAACAAGCCGCTATAAGTAACATTACCTGCGATTCGATCATCCATTGAGTCTTTCTTAGTCTCTCGAATTCTTGTCTTCTGATGTAAATGTAAGCCGAGAAAACAGGGATCATCTTTTTTATATCATACAGTGTTGCAAACCTTTTACGATTGTTATATTGTTGACAGATTATTTTATAACCATCCTGTGCAACTGAATTCTTCAGAATGCCAGGGATAACTGGAGACGTTCTTTTAAAAAAGTAATCGCATTGACTGAATTTGTCAACAACTTTAGACGTGGTGCATGACAAAAACAGCACCAGCAGTACAGAGACGCTCACGATGAACAGACGCATCTTCACCCGTGTTAAGCAGAACTGAACTGTGAAAGTAAAGCTGAGGTGGTTGTAGAAAGGAGAATGCACTCAAGTCCCGCAACTCAATCTGTACTTAAATGCCCTTCCTCTAAGACACGTAAGTTGTTTTACTCTGAATCTACACACACACACACACACACACACACACACACACACACTCCTAATTCTGTGAACTCAAGTTGCACACAAATTCTGAGAAGCTGAGTCACACATAACTCGAGTGTTAAGTTTTCTTTCACACCTGTGTTTAAGGGAAATTGTATAGGTTATTGGTCACCATTTTATTTAGATATTTTTTAAATAACTCACAAATGCATTTGCGCAAACACATGCGATATTTCTGATACTCCAACATTTAAGTTTTACTTGCAGTTGTAAGAATCATTTGCTACAATACTTGAGTTTACATCTAATTCTGTGAACTCAAGTAGCACATACTTTGAGAAACTAAGTGTCACACATCATTTTGAGTGTTAAGTTTTCTTTCACACCCCTTGCTGTGACAATCTCTTCTCTTCTCTTCTCTTCTCTTCTCTTCTCTTCTCTTCTCTTCTCTTCTCTTCTCTGATGATGTAACCTGTCACTCACAAACCCAAACCATCCAATAAATTCATAAGAACAAAATCAAGTCCTGCCCTAAAGAATTTAATGCAGACTTTAAAAGCGAGATATGTACTTGTATTTTTCCTTGCATACTGGCTTTGACATCACAGCTCAGGATAGTAAAGAGTCTGAGGTTGGATTAGAGCAACAAGCGTTGCGATGAATTAATTGCTGTAAAACACATTGGTTTTAAGTGACACATCATGTATGGTTTATGAGGATATAGATAATGAGATCAAATGTTAGACAAACCATAAGACTTTCCTTTATCTTCAGAACACAAATAAAGATATTTTTAATGAAATCTGATTTATGTCCCTCCATTGCATGTCTCTTCATTTAAAATGTTCATAAAGAGGATCATAAATTAAAGCAATTTGAATGGAGCAGTTTAATCAAAGTTAATGAAGAGATATGATCACTTTATATATCTTGAACAGACTGACAAGTGTGGATGAACCTCATTGGTTCTCGCATGTCAAGCAAATGTGCTTGAGCTTCTGTTGCCATGTTTGAGTGCTGTAAACATTGTTCGCTGATCAATGTTTATGTGAATAAAAGCCAGCATTAAATCTGTTCATTATATAAAGTGAGGAGGGTAATTGATGACAGAATATTCTCTTATAATCTGCTTCCCTTTAGACATTGAAATGACTCTGAAATGCCAATATTTGCACAAGCTTTATTAGAACAATTTACACAGACATATTTTTCAAAGTACTGTATTTAAAAAAAAATGTAGATACTAAAACTGACATGATAAAGAGTTAAAAGTAGGATTATAGAATGCTAAATTAGGACTTTGGAAGAGCTACATGTAAATAAAAGCATTTTGACACTTCTAATCAAACAGAATAAATGATAGTTCAGTGATTCTGCATCCTTCTGCTACTTTTAGTTGGCTTTACGTTTTTTTGTACAGTTGTTATTAAACAGCTGTACTTTTGTCCTCAGTTGTTGACTCAGAAATTCCTGTAATTGCTGCAGGCTCTTTCTAATGATAGTTTTTCCTTTATTGATGTCTTCATCTACATTTGGGGCCCAGTAAGCTTGGGAGACAAATGAATTCCCTGCACTGTAGCAGCAAAAGGCCGTCCACATGTGAGAGGGAATGTTCACTTTCCCATTCAGTTTATCTTTGCCAGGTATAGCTCCGGTCAGCACATGGGCTAAAACTTTATTATTGTCATAGCAAGACTTATACATGACATCTGAAATTTCTCTTTCCATGCGATTCCAACTGCCGGTATTAAAGGTGAACTTCTGTGGCACTACGTTGGTCAGTGTGAATGTAGATTCAGCAGTGACATTATCAGCTGCATGACTGCTGGGAAACAAGTGACCGCGACTCATTTTATATGAGTTATTCCAGTAGTCTTCACTGATGGCCTGATTTGCATATGGCACAGTCATGTCATCAACAGCAGGATCAAGCTGAAAAACAAATGTTTAAAAGAAAGAGAAACAAGATACAATTAATACAAGATGCAATTAAAATTAAATTAGCTGAAATTTACATACATATTTTTATTGCAGGTTTGAGTGTGAGAATTAAAAAAGAATTTGGTGATTCAGTAAATTCTGACATGACACTAAAAACATCTACTTTGTTGCTACAAAACAAATGATTAAACGGAAGCAGGTAAAGGACAGTCAAAATACACATACAGAAAAATGTAAACTAAGTCAACAATAAATTACTTTTTGTATAATCAGCATGTTAGCATATAAATATATAATATAAATCTCTGGAAATACATCTGAAACATAATATGTTCTCTGAATCACCCCTCACCTGAGGCTCAACCATCCATGAAATCCTTGGTCTTTTACTTATGTTCCCGGTATATTTGTAAGCTGAGAAAACAGGAATCCTATTTTCTGCGTTGTAGAATGTTGCAAAGGTGTACATATTACGATATTTTTGACAGATTATTTTGTAATGATTATTTTTAGAGCGTGAATCCAGGATGCCAGAAATCACCGGAGGCTGTTCTTTAAAGAAAAACTCGCTACATTTAGTAAAAGTTTCCAAAACTTCAGAAATGGCGAATGGGATGCTCAACGCCAGCACAGCGAGGACGCTCACGATAAACAGACGCATATTCATGCAGAACTTAATCACAAACGCAAAATTAAAGACGAACTGATTATAGAAAATTAAGTAGGCCTACAGACTTTAGTTCCACAGCAAGTCTCGCAAGTCAAATTAGCATGCTCTGTTCTCGCACACTTAAATAGTTTAGCAGCAAAGATGATGATCTGTCATATACTCATATTCACACATCTAAACCTGTGAACCCACAGGGTTTAAAAATACAGCTGAAGTGTGAGTTTTCTTTTTACACATGATCTACTCCTACATTATAAA
The DNA here is from genome assembly GCF_949319135.1 of Squalius cephalus. Lineage (NCBI taxonomy): Eukaryota > Metazoa > Chordata > Actinopteri > Cypriniformes > Leuciscidae > Squalius > Squalius cephalus. The sequence continues at coordinate 38,540,458 of NC_137129.1, read as the reverse complement.
TATATGCATCTTATATACCCTGCATCATATATATATATATATATATATATATATATATATATATATATATATATATTATGAGGGATAATATAGAGCGAGGCGGTTGTTATAGCGAATCTATTAGATTCTATAAGAAGTTTTGAATCAGCAAAACAAGGCATTAGCATGACTACATCCAGCTAGCCACTAGGGATTTAGCGCCCTAGTGCCCTCTATTGGCCAGCCGCCCCTGACTACTTTTGAATTTAGAACTACATGGAAGTTTCCACATGTCTTATTACACCATTTTCCACGCACATATTGAGATTTATAAAAAATAAAAAATAAAAATAAACCATCCGCACACTAGGTTAGACCAAGCCTACCTGAATGGACTTAAATTCCCTGTATATTAAATATTGTAGAAATATGTTCAGTTGAGTACAGTTGAGTTCTGGCTGGTTTCCTTCGGGCCATTTTGGACAGTGTGTGGTGTGTGGAGCTGTCCGTGGTGCTGCTCGAGACATTACAGTCACACAAAAGAGGTTAAAATAGTCTAATGTCCACAAATATATTAATAAATATAATTATAGATTTTACAATTTTAATAAATATTTTATTAATATACAACTTATACAAACACTACCTGTCAACATTTTGAAATAATTACGAAGTTTTTGTGATTTTGAAAGAAGTCTCTTCTGCTCACAAAGGCTGCATTTATTTGATAAAACGTTCAGTAAAACAACTCTCTTCATGGAATATTACTCCAGTCTTCAGTGTCACCCTTCAGAAATCATTCTAATATGATGATTTGCTGCTCGAGAAACATTTCTGATTATTATCAGATTATATTTTATTTGTGAAAAACATTATTCAAAAGCATTTTAAAAAAGAGTAATCTTATCCAGCAAGGATGTATTTAATTGATCTGTAAGGGATCCACTGGAGGCAAGTGTAGATGAGAACCCAAGTGCAGTTTATTTAAACCAAACATAACAAACACAGACAAAAAAAACGAGGACATGAATGGACTCACACAACAGTGGTCACAGGATACAATACTTGACCAAGACACATGGCAAACATGAGGGCTTAAATACACACAAGACTAATGACAAGACAAGGGACACCTGTGAACAATGAAACAATAAACCAATGACAGCATGACACAGACAAGGGAACACATAGCAGGATCACATGACTAACAGGGAATCACATGACATGAACAAAACCAAAACGTAACAGATCCCCCCCTGGACGGCTCCCGACGCCCAGCAAAACCAAACCAAAACATAATTCCAGGAGGGTGGTGGAGCGGAGGCGGTCTTGGGGGAGGGGTGGTGTGCCAGGCCCGTGCAGGGGGACAGGACATGATGTGGCCTGGTGTGGACGGGCCTGGGTCGTGACATGGCGTGAACGGGTCGTGACATGGCGTGGGCGGGCCTGGCAGGCTATGAAGCCTCCAGGGTGGAACAGACAGTTCAGGGGACCATGGCGGCGCGGCCTCCATGGTCCTATCAACGGACACCTGTGAACAATGAAACAATCAACCAATGACAGCATGACACAGACAAGGGAACACATGGCAGGATCACATGACTAACAGGGAATCACATGACAAGACACAGAAACATGACATAAACAAAACCAAAACGTGACATGATCAAAACAGCAAAGACATTTATAATTTTACAAATGATTTCTATTCTAACTAACTGTTGTTTATTAAACTTTGTTTGTCAAAAAATCCTAAAAAAAAAAAATTCCACATAAATATTAAGCAGTAAAAACTGTTTTCAACATTGACAATAATAAGAATCATTATAAATAACTGAGCACCAATAATGGATAATAATTAAGCAGCAAAGAGGGTAATATTAGAACAGTAATATTAAAGCTGCAGTCCGCAGTTTTTCCTCTTTGTCTCCATCTCTGTTCGAAATCTGCAATTGCAGTTATTCGTGGAATTATGAACTATACGTGCGTTGCTCGGCATGGCACAGCGCGGATGAATCCGATGTTTTGAGGAGAATGTGCGGCTGTCAATCATCGCACTGATGGTGTTGATACTGGCATTCACAATCACAGATTCTACTTTTTGGAAGTATGACCAACATAAGAATTTTCACCAGAAAATGTCATCTGAACAAGTAAGTAACATCCACTTTTGTTCTGACCAACTAAAGGAAAAAAGCATTGCAGTAAATCACACTGATTAAATCTAACGATCGCTTATCATATCATATCAAACCGTGTAAATTATACTTTGTTCTCAAATTGTTAATGTTAACAACATCAGCATTGCATGACTACATTTAATGCCCTTCCGATATTTGTCCTTGTTTTCGCACGGGCCGGTTTCAGTCTCTTTTTTTTCTCAGAAGTCCGAAGTCTATTGCGTTTTACAACGGGTGAATCTCCAGTTGTCACTGGTGATTGTCGTTTGAACCTTTCTGGATCCGCCATCAAATTGATAAGTTTAATTATATCAAGTGCTGTGAGAAAAGGCTATAAAGGCCTTATTATACTTCTGCGTCGGACCTACGCCGGAGCCTATACGCCGTAGGCAACGTGTTGGTTTTAATTTATACTTCTGTGTCGTTGTCCGCGTTGACGCGCACCTAGGGAGCGTGTGAAACCCCGAGGGAGGGGTTCTGGCAGACCAATCACCGCGCTTGTGTCCGCGTAGAATTGACGCGTTGTTACATTTTTGGAGAGGTGCACGTCAGGGTACGCCGTAGGGTACGCGCGCTACACACAGCCTACGACGTAGCTACGGCGGCAGTTCGACGCAGAAGTATAAAACAGGCTTAAAGGGATAGTTCAGGATTTTAGACATGAATCTCTATAGCTTCCCCATAAGCAGTGTGGTGCATTGACCATGACTTACCCCCGACAGCGTCCTGTGAGCCGAGCTCCGGTCCAGTTTTGGTCAAGATGAAATTAGTCCGGCAAGTTTGCTGGGGTCACGGCAATAAAGCTTTTTTCTTCTCAAATCAATATGTGTTCAAAAGAGTGATATATTTGCGTCACTAAAACGTTGTCTATGGAGAGGTCAGACCTCGTAATGGCTTGGCACTATTTTCTCCCCTGTCATATCACTGCGCGCTGCCGCTACCTACAGCCAGCTGCGAGCTGCGCAGGCGCACACCACTTTTTCAGTTGTTCGGCAGTGTTTACAGCAGTGTTTACGTGCTCAGAACAGCTACACGAACGAGCTAACATAGCTACTCACCAAGAGCGATCAGTTTGTACAAGCTCCAGCTTCAACTTGTTCAACTTCTCTGTCCATCCTCTCTCTTTCTGTCCTTTCTAACTCCATCTGGCGTAACTCGTCATATGTGTATTCAGGTTCGTAAAGATATCCTTTTGGCTGTGTGTCGAAAAGTCAATGTTGTCATCGTCGCTGCTGTAGTCAGACATGTTATCGTTCTCTTTACGAGCTGTAAACAAAGTGACACGTGCGCAGCTCGCAGCTGGCTGTAGGTAGCGGCAGCGCGCAGTGATATGACGGGGAAGAAAATAGTGCCAAGCCATTACGAGGTCTGACCTCTCCATAGACAGCGGTTTTGTGCTGCAAATATATCACTCTTTTGAACACATATTGATTTGAGAAGAAAAAAGCTTTATTGCCGTGACCCCAGCAAACTTGCCGGACTAATTTCATCTTGACCAAAACTGGACCGGAGCTCGGCTCACAGGACGCTGTCGGGGGTAAGTCATGGTCAATGCACCACACTGCTTATGGGGAAGCTATAGAGATTCATGTCTAAAATCCTGAACTATCCCTTTAAGTCTCCACCTCCAGCATCCTCACACTCATAGCCTACTAGCCGAGACTCTTCTTTATGTGTACAGATGTGACGTAATGACGCAAAGACATGCTTGAATTTCCAGCGGAAATCCACCAGAAGCCTACCACTGGAGTTAAAAACATTATTACAAGCTTACCGTTTTTAATCGAGCTAAGGCAAGCAGAGAGTGTTGAACACTAGCTGGTTATGTACTTGCTCACAAATTTATTTTGGATAATTTTTTACCCAAAAAAGCTACGGACTGCAGCTTTAATATAATAGTAATATTAAATAGCATATTAGAATGATTTCTGAAGGATCATGTGACACTGAAGAATAAATGAATACAACATCAAAAGTGTTTGGTTAGCATGAAGTCAGTTAGCTTCTGCTGGTAAAAGGCTAAATGTGTCTTTCTTCATTGACATCCTTTCAAAAGCAGGCTACACTTTAGAAACACCTTAACCTGGTAATGCTGTTCCATGAACACTCGAGGGCGCCAAACACTTGCAAAATGTGAGTGTAAACCCAGAGAAATGTGTCCACATGCCAAGGTAATAAATCAACTTTGAAAGACAATAGATAGTGTATTGAGCTCATTTTGAAAGGATAAGCTAAAAATAAAGTAGAATAAATGGTTCAAACTTGTAAAACACTTTGAATAAAAGCCTCCTGATGAGTGAATAAATATAAATAAGTAAAGATACATTGTTCAACACATATTTACATTAGAATGTGTTTATTTTTGTCCAGACTGTTATTGATTTATTTTAGATGTTTTGATTTATTAGGATCTGTATTGGATTATAGTGTATGTTTTCAACATCGTAAATATTAAGATGAAGACTTTTTTTTTCATATGCCACTGTAATGATTTTGGGTTGCACTTACAAAAAAGGTTTCAATTGTTAACATTTGTTAACTACATAAGTTAATGTGAATTTAAAATGAGCAGTACTTCTATTGGTAATGTAAATTTTAACATTTACCAACGTATTTTAAAAATAAAATGTCGGCATGAAACGGAAGTTGCGATCGTCTTTTTATCCTATTGTGACATCCGAGTGAAACAGCTTCTCGAAAACAAGAGAAAAATGTAGGGCGGGGCTTGATTTTGTTCGTGGGGAATTGATTGGATGGTTGTGGTTTGCTATTGGTGGATCTTATGTGAGTGACAGGTTGCCCCACCCTGTGATTTTGATTAAGAGGGCACATGAATTAAAAATGTGCACCGATAAATCATAATAAATAGGCTACTGCAATATGCATGAAAAACAAAAATTGCCGTTTCATGGTGACTTTAACATTATAAAATGCACTGTGAACTAACATTTGTCTGAAGTTTAAAATCATTGGTTACCCGTAAGCCAATCACATAACGTTTGGTTATGGCGTGTGTTATGCGCATGCTCAGCCGCATCTAACTTCCACTGTAAACACATGTATGATGCAAAAACTAAACCATCGAGCGAAATACCGGAGTGAACATGGCTGTGAACGACTTTTGCAGATTATGTGAAGTAAATCTACGCATCCACCACGGTACAATCAGGTTACCAGTCTGATACTCTAACCAATAGGCCACGACTGCCCCATGTTATAAAAATATGTAAAATTATATGTTTGTATTCTCCAAGAGAGAAGAATGAGGCTGTCTACTATTGCTTTACAACATCCACAACATTATGCATAAAATCTCATATTGTTGGCATTTAGATTTTGCTGCAGTAGATTTGCCACCTTAAAAAATAAAATAAAAATTCACCATGTCACATATGGGCAGGACAATACTGCACTTATATGAAGAGGAAGTGTATAGGGTCAGAGCCCGTCTACGGAGAGCCTTGGCACTCCCTATTCAGCCCCATTGTATTGATTTTGGTTGCAGTTCCATTAGAATTCCACTGGGGGTGATCGCGAGCGAGTGCAGACTGAATGGGAGTCTATGGGGCTAGACGGCTAAATGTGTCTCTTTCACCCAAATGCCGTTGAGAAATCTCAGATTTTATTGTAGGTTTTGCAAGTTCAACATGGGTTATAGGTCGAAAGTTGAATGAACGAGTACTTATTTCTTTTCTATTTCTTACAGGTTGAGTTGTTGTTGCCCATAACACGCTAGCATTCTGCTAATGACGTCAGCATTCTGACGTCATTGACATTTTAAAATACTTTTTAAACCAAATAAGTGACTCTAAAAAAATCTAACACCCAGCAATGTGTAATTTCTTTGCATCTCCTTTCGAATACAACATTCAAATTACTAGACAAAAAATTATATCCTGAGAAAAGTGGGTTTTGAGGGGTATTTCGCTATAGACCTCCATTCATTCTGCACTCGCTCGCGAGCGCCCCCGCATGGATAGAGACGTGTTACTGCAACCAATCCAGAACGTAAGCAGAGAGTGCCAATTCTCTTCCTATTAGACATTTGCTGAGTCCCAATTCGCATACTATCCGTCCTAAATAGTATGCGAAACTAGAATTAGTACGTCCCAAATCGTAGTATGTTGAAAAGAGTATTCCAAAGATACCCGGATGGTCTACTATTTCCGGTTAGAATTCGAAGTGCAGATCAATGCACAAGGCTTGTTCGACTTCATGCAGCTCTGCGCAGACCGATCGGCGGCTGACTTAAAGCAGTGCATGCCGGTTAGAAATTTTGTCCGACTTGATACAGCGCCGACGCCACGTGACTGTGACGTATGCCATCAAAGTACCGCGAGAGCGATTTGAGAGTAGCCGGAGAACTCAGCCAGCGCAGCTTCTCAAGAGCGGCTGCATTGGGCTGCAGGAGGCATAGACATCATGATGTCTATGGCAGGAGGGCTGATGACGACACAGCTGTTCCACGATTGGCCGGATTCACTGCATGACAACGATCACGTGTGTTTCGTGTTTATTCGAAAACATTTAGTTCCTCTAAAGCTCTCAAATCAGTTTATTATCACAGTAAACACTCTTTTCATGTAGTTGCGATGTTATATTGTGTCATGTTTATCAAATTAAAACTGATTAAAAAACGTAGACTCCACTTCATTGATAGTAGCTTATGTTGAACTTTATTCTTGTTCAAACAGACGCTGGATGAAGCAGTACATAAAGTATTGAATGAAAATGTCTCTGAAACATCTGTGTTGCCTAAATTTTGGCAAATGTTGCATTTGTTTCACTTCAGCTGTGGTAAAGTATGCGAACACCACGTGAGCGGTCACTACGGGAACCAGAAAGTGTCCGACTTCACGTCTCCGTTTGCAGCTCCTCCCCGCCTGCACGCGGCTACTCTCGCCGATCGGTTATCCAGCCGCAGCCGATGTCGAACACACCTACACTTACGGCGAATATTGCCCACAACCCATTGCGTGCGGGAGGGAGGAGTTTTGCGATGGCTTTGCGGTGATGTAAACATGGCAGCCGGATGCAGCAGCGGAGATGCGCCCTCAGCTTTTAAGTGTAAGAATTCAAATGTTTAACCCTAATTAAAGTTATATTTTATTGTCTCATAATATTATTGGGTTTATGTTGTGCTAAAAAAGTACCGTGTTTATCTTGTAGGGTCCGATGAAGATACTGAGCGCCTCATTAACTGGCGCATTGCCAATGATGTCCTTTTCACAGGGAAAAGAAACGCGGCAATCAAAGGTTTTGAGTAAGTAGCGGTCATTGACATTTGTATGCTTTTGTAGATGCTGTAGTAATTGGTATTTTACTTTATTTGTTATGTGTCATAGGCTTATATATTTGCTGTTATATTGTGTAAAAAAAAATTATCCATCGGATGTAGGAAAAGTCTGTCCCAATGTCTATCCCTCTGATTTGTTATAGAAATATTATTGTGAGTAATTAAATATACATCCACTGTACAACTCCTGTAAAATGTTCCTCTGTGTTTTTTAGTCCAAAGGTGTGCTCAGTAGGAGAAATGATATGGATATGTGTTTACTTAAATAGCTCTAGAAAGGAGTAAGTTAGTGTGAGAATAATTGAGCTCTAAACACTCTCATTTACCCTCTGTCTCAGTCCACCATAGTTAATATCAGTTAATTATGTCCATTGGAATGAATGCAGAATCTGAAAGGGTTAATATAAAAATTAATTGGCACTGTATTCAGTTGTTGACAATTGATTGAGTTTATGAAAATCAGTATAGCATTTATGAACAAATTTGATTGGCACACTACACAGAGTATTGTTTTTCATATATAGTAAACATCTGAAATCAAGGGTTGAGTAGTGGTTGGAGAAGCAGCCAGGAAAGGAGGAGGTAGTGATTATTTGTGGAGGGTGAGTCCTTTTCTAAATTCTCCCAATTCCATAGGATTGAATTTTTCTACCTGGCTACAATTTTGCAGATGATTTTAGAGCTAATATAATGAAAACCCATGACACATTGTATGTTAATTGGAATGTTTTTAATATTAACAATACAAAAGTGCTTATTACTACGATCATGAAATAATTGTTTAACTGAGAATGTGGTTTAATAAAAATAACTTCTAGAACTTTAAAACAATACAATATAAACTTTATAACAAAGGACTCTAAACATAGTCATGTTCCATTAATGCAGGAACGTGGACGTCGGGTGCGGAAACTGCTGCTGCCAGACGGCTCCTCATGAAATCACCACACACAACTTCTCTGTTGGTGTCAGCGTTGTCTTCGTTGTTGGCATCCTCATCATCATCGCCCACATCTGCTTCCATGATGTCACCGGTGGCAAAGCCCATGTTGTGTAAAATGACACAGCATGTAACAACGATGGGGGTGAAGTCTGGGCTCACCTCAAGGGCTTTAAAAAAGATGGACCTCCAGCGGGTCTTCAGCATGCCAAAGGCCCTCTCAATCACGCACCTGGCCCTGGAATGATGCCTGTTGTAGCGGGCCTCAATTGGAGAGGCAACAGGCTCACGGTAGGGGGTCATGATGGTGATGGGTGATGTCAGGCAGGGGTACCCTCCATCTCCCAGGATGCACCGGCCTTCGGGTGGGTACAACTGCCTGCTGTAAATGGCGCTGTTCTTTAGGGTCCTTGCATCATGGACAGATCCAGGAAAGCCAACACAGATGTCAAGGAACTTTCCTCTGTGGTCACATACAGCCTGGAGCTGGACTGAATGGAATAATTTCCTGTTAAAATAACAGGCTGCATTGACTGCTGGGGGCTTTATACGGATGTGGCAACCGTCAATAGCTCCAACTGCCATCCGAAAAGCAGGAGAGCCTGCAAGCCTGGCAAACCCTGCACCAACCTCCTCCAACTCTTCACCCTGAGGGAGACGCACCATCATTTTTAGCAGGCCAAGGATAGCCCTGCTGACCTTGTGCACAACCCTGTGCACAGTCGATTTAGGGATGTCGAATGCTGAGGACACAACCTTATAGGAAGCAGCATGGGCCAGCCAGTACAGAAACATCACCACCTCTGTGTCTTTTGACCATCCATGATCAACCTGATAAGGCAGTGCCTCTATGAGGTTGATTATGGATGGTCTGGTCAGGCGCAGATAGGGGCGGAGGTCAGACTCCCTGTCCAAAAACATCCTCAGGATGGGGGCCGTTGCATTCAGCTGGCAGTATGGTGTGGGGTTATCAGGCTACAAAACAATAAATAAAAAGGCTCTAGTACAGTGTCATGCAAGTGTCTTTTTTATGTATTTCTTTTGATGTTTCTGTCTTAGATTTATACCTTACTATAAACCCTTATGAAAATAAACTCCTTTTACTACACTAACCATAGTTTAACCACACTGACTTATTTGTAGTAATACTGTGGCTGTACAAATGTTAACTTTATTAGTCCAACCAAAGAAACATGGTTACTATACTTTTACTATAGTAAAAGCATGGTTCATTTTCATCTGGGTATTTTTGAGTTATATACATAAGTATAAAATTAAGTATAAAATACGGTAAACAATAGTTATACTATAAACTTTCAATATTTGAACTTTAAAATAAGTAGCTTTCGTTACACACATTGCACATGAACGTTAGAACCAGCCGCCTCACAAACGACCTGCGTTTGGTTCTACGACGACGCCGCCCTGCTTCTTCACTCCTCAACTTGGTAGAAGAACACATTGTAAAATGTATTGTGAAAAAAAAAACGATGAGAAAAAAAAGATGGGAATAGTAAATAAAATTTTATTGGACACATAAGAATGAATGAAACGTTAACAGTTGTGGTGTGCGTAACTAGGCAACCACGTTGTCGTTCAAGTTGCATGACGTCATCGAAGTATGTCCCAGAACGTGCATACTCTTTTGCTACACACTCAAAAGTATGTACTTTTTCCTCACAAAAAAAGTACATACTTTTAGGTCGTAGTATAAGTAGGCGAATTGGGACTCAGCCATTCTCTGATAGGGTTTATATGTCCAGTGATCCCCTACTGGTAGATACTGGAACTGCACTGTTATCAGAACAATATTCTCATTTGACAGCATTTGTAGTTGTGCATTCTGACTTTTTATTTTATTTTGCATATGTTATATTAATAGAAAAAATGTATCATAGTATAGATGTTTGACACAGAACCCTGCATGTGGACGGGTGAACTGCTAATATTTGATGTAACGGGTGGAATAAATGTGTCATTTGCAGTGTGGGTGTGGGTCTGGAATCGATAGGCACAGGCGGACTGCGGGTCCGATAGCCAAGACTATTTATACTCAGTTCGGTACCCACTGATATATGCAGATGCTTTTGAACAGTCCTGTGTTTATTTGTGTTCATCTTCTTTAGTCTGAAGACCATCAAAGGTTTCTATTAACAACACAGTTTGCAGCGTTGAGCATTTTAGCAAATCGTGATTGACAGCTTCAGTCATTATAAAGGGAGCGCTCAATGCTCACTTACTCTACAGTATAATCTATTCATCATTTAATATATATATATATATATATATAATTATTTTTTATTTTTTATTTTTTTTTCTGCTGCTAAGAGGACGAATGGCCATATGTACACTAACTGATAACAATTTGTTTTGGAGGCTCTTAAAAGTGTGAAATAGTATTCTGACCTTGAGTCACAGCTCAGGATAATGACTAAAGGGTTTAACACGGTCTGTGTTCTTGTGGTGCCATCAGCCAGGTTTGTGAACTAACATTTACTCTATATCATACCAACTTGTTCCCAACCAGGATATTTTTTAAGGTTAGAATTATGGCCAGTGGCAAACTTGACCCAGATTTTTCATGCTACATCTGTGGTTTTCCAAACAGTGAGGTAAAATAAAATTATTTATTTAAATGTCAGTGATATTTAAAGGGGTGGTGTAATGCCCTTTTCACAAAATGTAAAATAAATCTCTGATGTCCCCAGAGTTTGTGTGTGAAGTTTTAGCTCAAAATACCCCACAGATATTTTTATATAGCATGTTAAAGTTGTCACTTTTTGAGGGTGAGCAAAAACGCACCGTTTTGTGTCTGGCCCTTTAAATGCAAATAAGCTGCTGCTCCCGACACAGAGGGCGGGGTTTCAAGAGCTCCTGTGTTAACAGCTCTAATTACCTCAGGCAGACACATACTAAAATGACAGAAACTGTTCTGTCTTTTATGTTTAAACAGAGTCAGACAAAGATGGAGAGACTCAAGAAGAAGTGACAACACGTAGAATCCAACAGGACGTCTCTGAATGGTTAGTTGATGAATTTATGTTGCTGATGTAGAGTTAACTATCTTCAATTAGCATATTCTGTCATGATAGTCTATAAATCACTCGTATAGGAACTGTTGTGAGATGCACACAGAGTGACTTTCGATTGCATGTGAAAAGATGGATGCTACATTTTGAGCTGACTCACAAATGTGCTGGACTACAACAACTCTTCCTCTTCTCGACATGGACTGCGTGTTCCCGGGGGCGGGGTTTATGTAAATTTTAGGGTTGGTGATGTCACTAACCCGAGAGGAAAATCGTGTAGTCCCAACCAGCCGTTTGTTGTAGTCCTTAAAAAACGATTTCTTTAAAAGCAAATATCTCCCTTTGCTTTGAACTTTGAGCGTTGTAACTTTGCAAATGTTGTTTATGCTCAAAAAGCAACATTACACACTAACTAAAGTTAGAAAAGTGGAATCATACTCAACCACCCCTTTAAAATGAGGAATGAGGAATCTGCACATAAAATTTAAGGAGATTCCCCTTTCCTTATGTAAAGTGCTTGAGTACCCAGAAAAGCGCCATATAAATGTAACAAATTATTATTATTATTATTATTATTATATTAGTCAAGTCCTTCAGGGTTATTTGAAATCTACAGGTATGTGTTTTGGAGAAGTGTTGAAACTAAACTCGAGTTTGGCACCCTCTGCTTGACTCTTGTCTTTGACCGTTACGACATGTTTTTCTGACGCAAATTTTTTTTTTAAAAGTATGTCAAAAAAGTTAAACTTTTATAAATGCGTCTCAATACCCTGTATGTTTTTCATTCCACTATATTGTACTCTCTTTCGTTATAAAAAAAAAAAAAAAAACGATCTGTGAACTGTGTTCATTCAACTTTAGTTCTGTTTGAACGGCTGACCTCTAAACGCTAAATCTACCTCATTGTAAATATTTGTCAGATAAAACATGACAAATTGGGGCTCAGGTCAGGAAGCAGACAGACTGGCTTAACCAACCGTCTGCTAGCTGTCTCACGTCACCAAGGTCAAATAAATCCCATCACATAGAGCCTCTTTCACCTAGCTATCATCATATAGAGACTGTGTCTGTTCCCCGAATTTGGAAATCCAAAAAACGTCTAAACCCATGTAAGGTTAAAAATTTAATTGATGTTCAACAAATAAAAAACAGCTATAATACAGATGAGCAAAAAGCTTGGGTTGCTGAATATTCGATCGCTTACTCCAAAAGCACTCATTGTTAACGATATGATTTTAGATTATAACCTAGATGTGCTGTGTTTGACAAAAAAATTGGCTAAAACCAAACGATTACATTACTTTAAATGAGTCCACCCCACAAGATTACAGTTATAAACATGAACCTCGTCTGAAACGCAAAGGAGGAGGTGTTGCTGTAATTTATAGTAATATTTTCAAAACCACTAAGAAATCTAGGTTTAAATATAATTCTTTTGAAGTGTTGGTGCTTAATGTAAAAATATATAGTGTAAACGATAAATCACGTTTGAGATTTGTGCTGGCTACTGTATACAGGCCACCAGGGCACCATAAAGACTTTATCAAAGAATTTGTGGACTTTCTATCAGAATTAGTACTGGCTGCAGATAAAGTACTAATTGTTGGTGATTTTAAAGGGATAGTTCACTTTGAAATTAAATTTTGGTATGTTTTAGCTTACCTCAAGGGCAATGTAGGTGTCTTTTTTTCCGCAGTAGTTTCAATTTTGATATTTTTAGGTCAAACCGTTCTTGTCTGTCAGTCAAATAATGCAGGTCTATGGTCATCACCTCAAAGAGCAAGCAAAGAGTCCAAATTAAAACAATTCCCCATCGTCCAAATTAAACAAATATATCTAAATTACGCCATATGCTCTCATTGACAAATGCTGAACAATTAGTTCATGCGTTCATGACCTCAAGGCTAGATTATTGTAATGCTCTACTGGGTGGTTGCCCTGCACGCTTAATAAACAAACTACAGCTAGTTCAAAACGCAGCAGCTCGAGTTCTTACCAGAACCAGGAAATATGACCATAGTAGCCCCGTTCTGTCAACACTGCATTGGCTCCCTATTAAACATTGTATAAATTTTAAAATATTGCTGATCACTTACAAAGCACTAAATGGTTTAGCTCCACAGTACTTGAGCGAGCTCTTAACGCATTATAGTCCTTCATGTCTATTGCGATCTCAAAATTCCGGCTAGTTAATAATACCTAGAATATCAAAATCGACTGCTGGCGGTAGATCCTTTTCCTATTTAGCACCAAAACTTTGGAACAGTCTTCCTAACATTGTCCGGGAAGCAGACACACACTGTCAGTTCAAAGCCAGATTAAAGACACATCTCTTTGACCTAGCATTCACATAATACATTATAGACTTCTATAATTCAGTGTTAGGCTGCATAGATTAGTTTAGCTGGAACCGGGAACACTTCCCATAAATCCTGATGTACTCGTTACATCATAAGAAGAATGGCGTCTACGCTAATTTTAGTGTCTTTGTTTATCCCGAGGTTTTCCCGCAGCCTGCCGGATCCAGGCCGTATCCAGATCTGACGAAGGACCTTCGCCTGGACCTGATGACAACGCAGTGCTGAAGTGCCAACTAGTCTCTCCCCTATGGAGGATCCCTTTCCCACTCTACAGATAAAGCGTTGCCGGAAAATTTAGGTTTTGCGTATCTACCCCTAAGTGATAAAATTATGTATCAAAATTTTAAGGCCAGACAAGTAGTTTAAGGCTTGGTTTGTAGGGAAATACAAACCTGCGCACATATATTCAAATGCGCATAACTATAGAATTAATTCTTGATGCGTACGTGAGCGCCATCAGCGTTTATCACTGGTTTGCCTTTAAAGTCTGTGTAGAGAGAACGATGTCGTCTTAGCGGCCTCTAATTTAATAACTAATCAATCAAAACTGACTTTAGCTGGAAAATATCTTTATTCAAGAACTCCTATAAAGCCAAAACAATCTCTGTTACCTTAAATGATCCGTTTGTTACTGTAAAGCTGCTTTGAAACAATCTACATTATTAAAGCGCTATATGAATGAAGATGACTTGACTTGACTAAATGACATACTGTCACAAAACTATATTACATTCTCATTGAATCGCAGGAAACATCCATGGCAAAGGAAAAGTCAGCCCCTGTTTTTAATTGCCATACATGATTACTGACATACATGATTTAGAAACGATGTTAATCAAGACATATTGAAATGCTGGTGATGTCAGGGTACGCAGTGTGTGTACTTTGCATCCAGGCAGGGGTGCCATTAATTTACATGCATGTCTTTTGTTTCACAACAGTTGGTTTGAGTAAATGACAGAGTGCCAACTTTTGTGTGAACTATTCAGGAGGGATGAATTAAACCGCAGCAGCAGCTTCACACACAAATCTTTTCTCTTGGAAACAGAAAGCGTCCGTCCAGAAATCCGTCTCTCCCCCTGAATGTCCCAGACTAGCACAGTCTTCACCGGCAGGATGGCCTTTAGTCCAGTTATCAGGCTCTCTGACTCCATTCTCTCGCTTTATCCAGAATCTACAGGATGAAAACAAAAAAAATTGGTTCTGTTTGGCAGCAACCTGCGAATTATCTTGAAGTATTGTTAGTTTTAATGCAGAGGTTGTATTGTCAAGATTAATGAAGCTCTTACTCTGCTGAATCATTTAGTGGCTGGTTGTTCACCCAGACCCAGTGTCCCTCAGTGTCCAAATCATTAAGACCAATCCAGTGCGTCACTTTAACTTTAGAGGTCAGAAAATCCTGATGGAGAAAAAAAAAAGTTTTTGTCTTGTGATATATTATAATGCACATAAGGTTTGGAGCAGAGAAATGTGTAGCCTAATATTTAATGTCAGTGGGAAAACAAAATTGACTAATTGGATTTATTGAGAATGATTAATCAGGGCATGTTATTCTAAATGAATATGAATATATATATATATATATATATATATATATATATATATATATATATACACACATATATATACAGTATATATACACACACACACACACACACACACATATACATATATATATATATATATATATATATATATATATATATATTTTATTTTTATGTATTTTTTTTTTAATCTTTAGGCAACAAATTGATTCAAATGTAATAATGTGCTCCTTTGCTGAAACTACTTTATTTTTTAGATATCATGCATCAAATGTAAGGTTTTTGACATGTTTGATCGGTGAACAAGCCGTGCATGGTTGTTTCTTCACCAAATCTTCTGAGATCATCAGAGACTTCATTAAACCATGATCATCAATGCATACATTTTTTGTTTAAGTCAGAAATACATCATGTTACAGAAGTAAAGGGGATTAATATACTGTAAATGAAGTGTTGAAGTGCAGAACACACCTGCTCTGCTTGGCTGTTTATGATCACTAGATGTCCTCCTCGACTCACACAGTGATCTCGACTCTGTGTCCAGTTCATCTTGACCGTAGAGAAGTAGTAGCACTTTCCCACAGAATAAATCCAGTTTACAGCACAAAGTGCACAACCTGTGCTGGCTTTTGAGAAAGAGAGACAATTCAGTTATTCATTATTTCACTCATTTTTAGTAATTGTGATTATTTATAGTACAGTATGTGTGTAATGAATGTCTTTTAACTTTGCACAAGGCTCAAATCTGAAGACATACTATTTAATCTGTTCAGCTTTCTAAGTGTTTCCTCATGCTGGTTGTGGAGCACATCAAACTGTTCTCTGTAATCTGCATGACAAGGCCAAAAACAAACACAATCAGGATGAAAATGATCCATTCTTCAGAACACAATACTCTTGAAGTTAATCAAAGTTTGGTTCAATGTACAAAAAGTTTGTCAAACACTTTGTCTAAGCCTGTGTCATGGGTGTGAAAGAGAATTGCAGTCTGGCGTAGTTGTCTGTGAGCAATGACTGGTACAGAAACAGTTATGAAAAAGGAAGAAAACAAATGGTTGGAGAAATGTTCAAATGACTGACTTGTATTTACAGAACAAAAATAACTGTGATACATTTTGATATGTATGAATCTGAACTTAACTTACTGGTGTAGTTGGCTGTAAGTTCCTCAAGCTCTCTCGCCATGGCTGGTACAGAAACCATTATGAAGAGAATGGTGGAGAAAATAAAACAGACAAAGTCACTCTCATATTCATGTATCTTTGTGCACAGTTAATGTTGCTGTACTGGTGCATTAAATATATTTTACTCACTTGTACCATTTGTTTGTTGGGCAGACTGTTTCATTGAATCACTGATATCTGATTGAAGACATGCACAAAAATGCACATGACTTGAAGATTAAAAGCAGTAGCAGTGATACCACACACACACAAACACACACACACACACACACACACACACACACACACACACACACACACACACACAAACACACACACACACACACACACACACACACACACACACACACACAGTTTGGATTTAAATAGGCAAATGCTTAAGTCTATGATTGGATCATTATTCCAGTGATTATTACTATATTGTTCCGAATATAAGACGATGGTATTTATGGCATACCATAAAAATAACCTGTAGTTCTCATTTCCAGTAGATCTCACAATAACTGATTCCTCACCTTTGTGTGTGTGTGTGTACAGTGACAGATGTTGGCATGACAAAACAATTGGTGATCCGCATTACCTATCCAATCCAGAGGGTATGAATTTCTTTCCCTAAAAAAACAGCAGTTTCTCCCTGAAGGCGGAGGGCAGGTGCAAGACTTTTCTGCAGCATAATGCTAATCCATTACGCCACATCATACTTAAGCAAGGATACTGACAGGCAAGTTTGTCAGTACCTAGCCGAAATAAGAAATGATGGGATTCGCTGCTGGTGTGTTCAGCTCTCTGGTGATATCCAGTGCCTTTAGCTGGATGACTGCTCTGGCTACGTACTGACACACTTGCCTGTCAATTTCTTCAAAGATGACGCTTTTAGGACCGCGGTAAGCTTTTCTTTGACCGTTAGCATTTTTGGGGCTCGCCATCTTCTAATCGTATACACTGACACACCATATTTTTCTTCTGCTTAATGAGAGTTGTTTGACTCCTCTGCATTTATCACATGAGCTTAATGTTTGTATCATAACCTCTCCTCAGTTGCTGGTTCACTTGCCTGACTTTTAACCTCTCTGTTCTGGGCTGTCATTCGCCATCATGAGGTCACATGGCACTGTAAACTTCCCTCTCTCTTTCTTGCTCTTCAAAGGAGTTTCCTGGGGTCAGAAATTTGATGAGACATTATTTCTGAAATCTGAACCCTTGAATCAGCACAGAATTTCTGTCAGCAACTATTCCTGAATTTTAACATGCAGTCCAGAGCGGGTCGCTTCAGTCCTGGGGGAAACACTCGTTTTACACATATTTGGCTCTTCTTATTGTTGCAGGTGTATTATTGACGTAAAAATCTAGACCCTGAATATAAGATTTTTTTTCAGATGTAGCCTAATTCCAAGAAAAAACACTCGGAAACACTGTTATATTCGGAACAATACGGGTATGTTTCTAGCATGTTATATGTTTGGCAATAGTTCTTCTAACCCTAATTGATGTAGTGTGTAGCATTTAATTTCTTAAACAACCATGGAAGACAAATCATGGCCATTTCCCAGCATGACAATGTCAAGATTCATCAGGCTCAAATTGTGAAAGAATGGTTTTGAGGAGTATGAAGAATAATTTTCACACATGAATCGGCTCCTCTGAGTCCAGACCTTAAATTCATTGAATGTCTTTGGGATGTGCTGGAGGAGACTTTACAGAGTGCTGGACTCTGGATTCATCTCTTGATATAAAATAAATGGTGTGACGTTATATAAAATAAACCATTTTTGTTTTTTCTACATTATTTTGGAGATTCAATGTGAAAATATTATAATATAAAAATATATTAAAAACTTTAATGTTAATTAATCACGATTAATTACAGTAAAATGTGTAATTAATTAAATGGCACTACTCACACAGAATCCCTAGAATACAGAGACTCCCAAGAGCAAAAACAATAAAGACAATCAGAAGAACTTTAGTCCACTTAGGGAGATGAACTTCCCTCTCTCGTTCTTGCTCTTCAGTGGAGTTACCTGGGGTCAGAAGTTTGATGAGATGTTATTTCTCAAATCTGAATCCTTGAATCAACACAAAAATTCTGCCAGTAACTATTCCTGAATTTACATTTATAACATTTCTGCAATATATATTATGCAAAATGCATTTTCAACATGTGTGACAAGTTGCCCCAACCAGACATTTTATGAACTTTGTCAGGTTGTCCTGAGAACGTCTCGGTTACGTATGTAACCCTCGTTCCCTGAGGAGGGAACGGAGACGTTACGTCAGTGACTGACAATTGGGGGTTTTGCTTAGAAGCTTATCACCTTCGAGTTCTTACAAAACGAGCCAATGGCAAAACAATGACATGTGTCTGCAGAATTTGCATAGCGCAACTCCGCCCCACCGCGTGGGTATAAAAGGAGCAGCGAGGCATTATGTTATGCTGAGGAGTAGAGACTGAACTCCTGGCTGTTCCAGCAGTACAGCGGTTGTGGCAGGGGAACGAGGGTTACATACGTAACCGAGACGTTCCCTTTCGTTCAGTCACTCCGAGTTACGTCAGTGACAGACGAATGGGGGTCCCAATTCAATCACGCCACAGCGGCTGTCCAGTGCCCTGGGCAAGTTTGAGCTCCCTGTTGTGAGATTAGCACGGACAAAGGGCTAGGCTTAACGCAAGAATACCAAGGTACACTGGGTGGCATATCCCAGGTGGAATATGTAACACAGCGCCTACCCGTAGGGAGGACTTAGAATACACATATGACCCGAGTGGGGGATGCATATGCACTGGCGAAGGATGCGATCGAGACCTTCGTTCCAGCCGAAAAGAAGTCCGGCTTCTACAGCCCCTACTTCATTGTACACAGCGGTGGGTTATGGCCAATCCTGGACCTGCGCATCTTGAACCGAACCCTTCACAGGCTTCCATTCAAGATGTTGACACCCAAACGCATTTTCGAATGTGTCCGTCCGTTGGATTCGTTTCCAGCGATCGACCTGAAGGACGCATACTTTCATGTCTCCATTCTTCCTCGACACAGACCATTTCTACGGTTTGCTTTCGAGGGGCAGGCATACCAGTACACAGTATTTACATTCGGGCTAGCCCTGTCTCCTCGCGTCTTCACGAAAGTCGTCGATCTGTTTGCCTCCCCAGACTCTTCCCACTGCCGCTGGTTTTATATCCTGACCAAGGGAACCCTCGGCTCGGATGCACTAGCGCACAGCTGGCCGCGGGACCAGCATGGTATAGCGGACTCCCCAAAAGTGGGGAAGGGACCGTGCAAATTTAATCTCATAGCCGGCTCCCAATCTAACCAGGCTCCCAAAAACGGAACCAGTGGGTTCATGTGAACCACAGACGTACCAACGATGGGGCAGCGAGGCAGATTGACCGGCCCAGACGTGGGAGGCGGAGCGTCCTAGTGTGATATTCAGGAGGGTGAGCGAATCCCTTTCCTCAACTCCCCCATATCCTAGGCTGGCCTATTCGGCCGAGGACTTTGCCCAACAGTTTAAGTCGCAGACCCATGGCATTGTTTTGCCATTGGCTCATTTTGTAAGAACTCGAAGGTGATAGGCTTCTAAGTGAAACCCCCATTCGTCAGTTACTGACATAACTCGGAGTGACTGATTGTTACTCAAATATACTAAATATATGTACCGAAAGTTTAGCTTGAAGAATAGAATTCACATCTTAAGATCTTAAGAGTTTCAAACTGGATGTTTAAAATAAAACATACAAAACCGCTGCTAGAGAAAACAAGAGCAACTGGATATTTGATTTAAACCTTAATTAAGATAACCAACAGTAATATCCAGAGATACAAGCTACTCAACTTATGATATTTCACCGTTTTGAATTTAAAATATGATATCATACATTTGATTCATGTAATTTATAACTAAATGTGACTGGATTCCCCAACCACCCGCAGTCCACAAACGAAAAGTCTATGGCTCTGCTCAAGCCGCCTAGACAGATGTGTGACATTTTAGCATAAAAACTAATAAATTCACCAAAAGACGACAACTTTGGTGCACTATTCATTTTGTAGGCTACCTACAATATTCTAAGATTAGAGTAAACTTTATACACTCACCTAAAGGATTATTAGGAACACCTGTTCAATTTCACATTAATGCAATTATCTAATCAACCAATCACATGGCAGTTGCTTCAATGCATTTAGGGGTTTGGTCCTGGTCAAGACAATCTCCTGAACTCCAAACTGAATGTCAGAATGGGAAAGAAATGTGATTTAAGCAATTTTGAGCGTGGCATGGTTGTTGGTGCCAGACGGGCCGGTCTGAGTATTTCACAATCTGCTCAGTTACTGGGATTTTCACGCACAGCCATTTCTAGGGTTTACAAAGAATGGTGTGAAAAGGGAAAAACATCCAGTATGCGGCAGTCCTGTGGGCGAAAATGCCTTGTTGATGCTAGAGGTCAGAAGAGAATGGGCCGACTGATTCAAGCTGATAGAAGAGCAACTTTGACTGAAATAACCACTCGTTACTATGAGAGGCCGTACAAGCCAAAATCCCTTCTTCTACTCTCACACACATACATTCTCCTTTCACATACATACATTTCTACTCTCTCACACACATACATTCTCCTTTCACATACATACATTTTACTCTTATGCAAATGTATTCAAAGTGTGCATTTATTATAATACATAAATAAATAATAAATGTATGTAAGAAGAAAATGTATGTATGTCTGAAAAAAAATGTGTGTATGTAAGAGAATAATGTATGTATGTGTGAGAGAAAGTATAGTGGAAACGGAAGGCGTATAGTGGAAACGGAAGGCAGGTCTGGCGAGCCGCGAGCCGCGGTTTGAAAATACAAGGTCAAGCCAGCCGCCAAAAAATGGATGTGCGCCTATTAAGCTATGGAATAAAATCACTTTCAAAAATAATCCTACGTAATTCAAAACATTTGTGTGTAATTTTAATATACTCGTGCGTAATTTAAAATTATTGTATGTAATTCTGTTTTTTGTCAGAGTTGGGTTCCAAAATCTACGGCCACGACAGTTTACAGATACGCGATTTTGTGTGTTTTTTAGAGTGCAACTCTAAAATGTACGACTGTGACAGTTTACAGACACAGCGCTTGTTTTCACAATAGCTCTGTTACACACACGACATGCGAATTACGACCATGAAGTGCGGTGTGCGAAATGACTGTCAAAAATACGTCATCAAGGTCACGGTGATTTTATTCCATAAAAGGCGGCTTTACTATGATTACGGTAAATTCAGGAACTGCAGCAAGATAACTTTTTTTTCATCCGACTACGTTAGCTACTCAGGCAGATGTCCGCGCTGTCGGATGTCGTGCGGGAGATCGCGACTTGACAATGTTTAAAAGAGATTCATTTTCAGTGCACTCAATGTTTTTGTAAAGAGAGTTTACAGTTATAAAGTTAAATAGCTACGTTAAGTGCTTGTATAGAGTTGTTGTATGTTAATTGGGCCTCCCTGAAATGTTAATGTCAGTATTGTTTTAATTGGTGGAATACACGTTTCATTTTCTGTGACCATACAGTTCAGATAAATGTGTAATGTGAGTTTACTGAAAGAGCGTTTCACTTTTTGACAAGAAGTCACACTACCAGCTTTTTCAATGCTGTGAAACAAAACGAATTTATTGTTGTCTTTGTTGAATTTGCAGATTGTACAGTGTGTGACAGAAATAAAAAGTATATGTGCCACCAGAAAAACAGCCTCTTCTGTGTGTGCAACAGGACATAACTGTTCTTAGACCTGATTCTTTGTCTGGATTCATAAGCAGTCCGCACTACATTTAAACATCCATATAATGACTCCAATATAATATCACCTTATTTTCGAACGCGGAAGTAAATATGGGTCCAGTTTCCGGTTTTTGTGCGGCACTTCCGTTTCCTCGCTTCTCTGGGCTAACTAACGATATCGATTGCGAAGGATAATGCAGAGTTGACAGAAAAATGTTACACATGCCTTAGCAGATGAATACAATAAAGAACTAAAGCCCCGCCTCACCCAGGTCGGGTACCGGACCTAGTTGAAAACACTCATGCATCTAGCTGGCAGATTGTAGTGTGTGACAGAAATAAAAAGAGTAGAAATGTATGTATGTGAAAGGAGAATGTATGTGTGTGAAAGGAGAATGTATGTGTGTGACAGTAGAAATGTATGTATGTGAAAGGAGAATGTATGTGTGTGAGAGTAGAAATGTATGTGAAAGGAGAATGTATGTATGTGAAAGGAGAATGTATGTGTGTGACAGTAGAAATGTATGTATGTGAAAGGAGAATGTATGTGTGTGAGAGTAGAAGAATGGATTTTGGCTTGTACGGCCCCTCATACGTTACAACCGAGGTATGCAGCAAAGCATTTGTGAAGCCACAACACGCACAACCTTGAGGCGGATGGGCTACAACAGCAGAAGACCTCACCGGGTACCACTCATCTCCACTACAAATAGGAAAAAGAGGCTACAATTTGCACGAGCTCACCAAAATTGGACAGTTGAAGACTGGAAAAATGTTGCCTGGTCTGATGAGTCTTGATTTCTGTTGAGACATTCAGATGATAGAGTCAGAATTTGGCATAAACAGAATGAGAACATGGATCCATCATGCCTTGTTACCACTGTGCAGGCTGGTGGTGGTGGTGTAATGGTGTGGGGGATGTTTTCTTGGCACACTTTAGGCCCCTTAGTGCCAATTGGGCATCGTTTAAATGCCACGGCCTACCTAAGCATTGTTTCTGACCATGTCCATCCCTTTATGACCACCATGTACCCATCCTCCGATGGCTACTTCCAGCAGGATAATGCACCATGTCACAAAGCTCGAATCATTTCAAATTGGTTTCTTGAACATGACAATGAGTTCACTGTACTAAAATGGCCCCCACAGTCACCAGATCTCAACCCAATAGAGCATCTTTGGGATGTGGTGGAACGAGAGCTTCGTGCCCTGGATGTGCATCCCACAAATCTCCATCAACTGCAAGATGCTATCCTATCAATATGGGCCAACATTTCTAAAGAATGCTTTCAGCACCTTGTTGAATCAATGCCACGTATAATTAAGGCAGTTCTGAATAGTGATGGGCGGATCGATCCTGAAGTATCGTTACTTCGATACTGACGTGGTATCGAAAAGGATCGATCCTCACATAAAAATATCGATCCAAATGTGTGTTTTTTTTACCAGTAATTTTTTTTATTAATTTAGCACTCAGTTCAGTGCATAAAATAAGCTTGTAAGGAGAAAAATAAACGAATGTTAGTGGATAATTGTGTAGGATAGAATTTTTCTCCTAATCATCTGGATACAAGACGAAACCAATCAATCACAGAGAGCGTTCGATGCTGGTGCTTCGCTGAGCTCACAGGCCCAGTGCGTTTGGGAAAAGAAGCTTTGATTAGATGACAGAGAAACAATCGGGTTATTTCGCAATAATCAAACCAAAAGTGTACATAACGGTTCAAAATGTTGACGTCAGTAAGATTTTTTTAATGAAATTAATATTTTTATTCAAGAAGGATCGATGCATTAATTTGATCAAAAGTGACAGTCAAGGGTTTTACACTGTTAAAAAAAAATCTAGCGTACTTCATATAAATGCTGTTCTTTCAATTTTGTTCATCAAATAATTCTTCCACAAAAATATGAAACTGTTTTCAACATTGATAATAATAAGAAATGTTTCCTGAGTAGCAAGCATATTAAAATGAAATATCATCATGACTGGAGTAATGATGCCGAAAAATTCAGCTTTGATCACATGAATAATTTACAGTTTACTATGGCATAGAAAACAATAGCCTATGTTAAATTGTAATATTACAGTTTTTACTGCATTTTTGATCAAATAAATGCAGAAGAGAATTAAAAATCGTACAGACCCCAAACTTTTGAACAGTAGGCTAGAACTAGTAGGCTAGTAGTAGGCTAGTACTATAATTAGGGTAGTTTTGTAAAAGTCACTGACTAATTACAGGCGAGTTGAGATCACAAATCACAAAATATTTAGTAGTCATGAAAACGTATTCAGGTTTAGCATATTAATGATGCATTCACCTCATAAATCATGACACACTGCTCTAGCACAGGAAAGTGCATACAAGTTCAAGTACATGCTTTTAAAATGAAAAAGTATTGGTATCGGTATCGATATCGGCGATACTGGCCCTGTATTTACTTGGTATCGGATCGATACCGAAATTTGAAGTATCGCCCATCACTAGTTTTGAAGGCGAAAGGGGGTCAAACACAGTATTAGTATAGTGTTCCTAATAATCCTTTAGGTGAGTGTAGTTACACAATATGTAGACTATCGGATATCACTAAAACACGTTGTCATATTATATTTGAATTGATTATTGACACTTCCATAGTAGGCTACTGTATATTTAACTATACATGTTTTGCTAGTTCTTATCAGTATGTAAATGTCAGAAACATAAAATAAACATTAGTTGAAAGCACTGAACAGTTCAAGACTGTGGCTCAGCGCCAAAGCGTCAACGTAGATTTGAATTCAGTAGTTGATAACGTGACACACTGAGAGTTCTAATCACACTTGTGTGATTGTATACGCTTTAAATGGTTAATTATCAAATGCAAAATATATTATCTTTTGTCTTTTGGAAGCTGCATTTGGCTCAAAAATCTGAAGGCGCACGTGCCCCCCTTGGGTTGAATGGGCATGACACGTTTGAATGCAATGTAGCCTATGTCACACTGGACAAAGCGGCTGTCAAATGGCTGTGTAATTGTTGAAAGAACACACAAGAAAGTAAGAAAACATAAGAAAAACATAAGTTACTGCAGTAGAAATATAAATTTTAATAAATACTGATAACACATCCTCTGCCTTACCTTTGTATTGAGATCGTTTTTTACCTGAAGCAACTGGTGAAAGTATCATACTAGAATTTTCATAGATTGAATCCATTTCATGAGCCTGACAGAAGACCTGTCCACTGTGTCTTTTGTGCTGCTTGAGTTTGTTGAGAATAAGGAAGTCACATAAAATGTCACTCT
Source organism: Squalius cephalus (assembly GCF_949319135.1). Taxonomy (NCBI): domain Eukaryota; kingdom Metazoa; phylum Chordata; class Actinopteri; order Cypriniformes; family Leuciscidae; genus Squalius; species Squalius cephalus. The sequence continues at coordinate 38,514,897 of NC_137129.1, read as the reverse complement.
TATATAGATAGACAGAGAGGAAATAATGAATTTATAAAAACAAAAAAAAGTGACACCTAAAGGCCAAGCATGGCAACCCATACTCAGAACTTGTCCTCTGTATTTAATACCATTTAAGATAGTGCACACACATTAGAAGTGAGTGATACACATTACACACACACACACACACACACACACACACAAAACCTTCGGGTTACCAGTCTGATATCTCTAACCATCAGGCCACGACTGTCCCATGTTTGAATGTTTAAATATGTCATAGCCTCTATAAAAATATGTAAAATTATATGTATGTATTCTAGAAGAATGAGGCTGTCTACTATTGCTTTATAGTACATCCACAACATTAAGCATACAATCTCATATTGTTGGCATTTAGATTTTACTGCAGTAGATTTGCCACCTTAACCAACGTGGTTGAACAACCAATTTGTGACAATACGTTTGACAATACGTTGACAAAACCAAACTCCAGGCAGGAAATGTGTAACCAAACAGGTTGATCAACGGTTTGCAGAAGCAGCAATGGAATCGAGAGATTTTTGCAGGTTGTGCAAAAAAAAAAAAAAAAAAAAACCATGAAAGTGAGTGGTATTTACACCCACTCGAGTGATTTGTTCGCTAAACTGAAGAAGCCATTGAGCATCATCGAGAGGTTAAAAGGGATTGGATTGGATTAAACCTACCAATAGCGCGCCAGGTGGATAAGCCAGTTTGTGATTGGTCCCCGCAAATGTGTAACAGAAGCAGGATAGAAGAATGTACAGGTTTCCAGCCTGAGCTGCAGGGCGAAATCAAATCACAGATCGGGCTGGGTTTACCCAAGCAGTCTAGACATGAGGACCATTTCCAAAATAATTAAGTGGGGTGTATAAATGTACACTTCACACAATGTTTATTTTTTGTTATGTTAATGAACCTTTATTTAGGCCGACAGTTAGGGTACATTCATTTGTATCGCTAGTTTGACTATTAATCTATAGAAGACTAGGAATAATGTAAATGTCACTGCAAAACCAGTTTGGACCCTCAATCAATCCTTGCATCAATAGAGCATCATATATAAATGTCTATGACTGAAGTTCATTTATGTTCTGTTAGCTTTATGAAAATTAACAAACTGCCACATTCGATTAAGAGCTATTACTTGCTAATTTATTTACAGAATTTCTTGTTTGTTTTTAGTAGTTAATAGAATATTAATAGTGTGTTACTCATTTGCTACTGTGTAGTTATCCATTAATGACGGAACAGTATTCTAAAGTGTTACCCCACAAGTTAATATGTCGTGACTCGTGGCCGTGACAAAACTAAGTGAAACTAACATGTCCCTTCCTGGTCACCATGCTATAGACATTTTATATTTTATTTTATTTATTTTTCTTTAATAATAATAATAATAATAATAATAATAATAAAACGCCTCCTGAGGCGTAATCACCATTCAACTGTTTGGGAATAAATGTAGTTGTCATTTTAGTAGTTGTCATTTTTAATGTGCATAACCTATTTTAATTCAGCATCAAGATTTGTATTTAAAATTGTTAAAATGTGTATAAGGGAATCCAATTAGGTCCAATCAGATTTGCTAGCATTTTTAATCACATATTTTTGCCTTCACTACTTTTATTTTGTTATATAACAGAACAGAATAAGACATCTCTTCATTTACTACTACAAACTGCAGGGTCTAACATACATGTTGTCGATTTAGATGATTTAACGAGTTTAGTAAATTCTTCCTCTACTATGAATGAATCAAATTTTTCCTCAGGGACACTACAATGCGCTCGATGGTGTTTTAAGCCCCCAATGGCTCCTTAGAGGCAGCTAACCCTACCCTCAACCTTAAACCTACCCATCCCCTCGCTGCCTGGAAGGCGCCATTGGGGGCATAAAACACCAAAGACCCTACAATGCTCTCCCTGATGCGATACTGTAGTAGACGGTTGCATAGTTATAATTTTCTCCCTGATATTATCAATCTTACGCAATCGCGCTCTCTAGTTGCGCTCTATTTTTCTGGCTGCTCTCTTAAGGGAATTCTTTTAAAAAAGTAATCGCATTGACTGAATTTGTCAACAACTTTAGACGTGGTGCATGACAAAAACAGCACCAGCAGTACAGAGACGCTCACGATGAACAGACGCATCTTCACCCGTGTTAAAGGGCACCTATTATGCAAAATTCACTTTTACATGGTGTTTGAACATAAATGTGTGTTGGCAGTGTGTGAGCAAAACCAACCTAGAATGATAAAAATCCACCCAGTAGTTTTTTTACTATCTCAATAAATCACAAGCACTGTCTCAGAACGCCCTGTTCTAAGATTGCTCTCACTGTGACGTAGAATTGCGCTAAGCCCCACCGACGTGATTTGATTGACACTGTGGTTACCCCGCCCTCGGTGATCTGTACACCATCGCCATTGTTTCAACGATAGCCGGTAATGTCTCCTAAAAAGTGTAGGCAGGGCCATAGCTAGAGGATTCGGGGCCCCCTGAAAAAATATTGATGTGGGCCCCCACCACCCTCCACCAATATCATATACTGTACAATAGATGAGCATGGAGGCCCACATATAATAGAATAAGTTGATGTTGTTGTAAAACCTTTATTTTAAAAGGTAAATTTATATAAAAATGAAAACTAATAAAAAGAAATTCTTAAATAATAATAAAACCAATTTTAATAAAGTAACAGAAAAATAATGTTTTTAAACATTTATTAATTGACAAGAATGCAGTCAAATTGAAAAAATAAAGTAATTTATTGTCTTATTTTCTAATAAAGATAATATTACTAAACAGTGGCGTGCACAGACCTCCTCTGGGGCAGGGGCGGAAGGACCAAAAAAGGGCACCATTTTAAAAACATTTATTTTTAAAATAAATCACCTGTATTTAAAGCAGTACCCATCTGTCTGTTGTGTTTTATATTTTAATGACTTCCTCAGAATTATTTGGAATATCTCACTCGATGGAAAGCAGCAGTAGGTCAGAGAGCCTCTCTCGGAAATGATGATAATAACTAAATATTATTTACTTTACCAAACAAAACAGAGAATCAAGTCGGTAATCATATGAGGAATTCATGTTTAGTTATGTTAATGTTATATAGGCCTATGTATGTATTCAATGAAGTGTTAGCTATCATGAAATCAGTAACACTTTACAATAAGGTTTCATTAGTTAAATTTGGTAACATGAACTAATAATGAACTGCACTTCTACAGCATTTATTAATCTTAGTTAATATTAATTTCAGCATTTACTAAAACATTATTAAAATCAAAAGTTGTGTTTGTTAACATTAGTTAATGCACTGACTGTGACATAACATGAACAAACAATTAAAAGTTGTATAATTATTAACTAAGATAAATTACAAATAAGCCTACAGTAGCCTAACAAATGTTTAGTTTAGTTTCAGACACAGTTGAGCTAACAAACAACAGCACAGTCTGAAACAGGTGTAGGCTGAAGCTCTTGCTTATAATGCCTACCTTTTTAAAACATCTCATATTTTAATAAAAAATAAAAATAATTATTGTCTTACATCATTATAATGTTAACAAACAAATATAAACAGAATACAAAAATATTAGTATTTCCTATGCAATACCGTTGCACAATCCAAATACAACAAAATCAGCTTGTTCATTTATCATTCTTTAAATGGTTTCATATAGTTTCAGTGCATTATTTTTAAATAGTTTCTTTAACTTATTAATTGTCCCACATATTTTTAGTTCCCCATGACAGCTATTCCATAGATTTACACCTTTAACTGGAATACAATGGTTTTGCATTGGTCCTTACTTGGTTCTTGCTTAAGTAAGTACTTACTAACTGGTTCTTTTTGAATATACAAGTTCCCCTTAAGTCATGTTAACATTCTCTTTCTGTGAACAACTCTTGGATACTTTCTGGCAATTGATGATTTTTTACTTTGTACATGATCTGTAATGTTTTTAGTTCTACTAATTCTTTAAACTTTAGAGTTCAATAAAAAGGGAGTTTGTTGGCTCCCTTTGTTTTGCTCATTGGTTAATGTTAGTTAATATGAATAATAAACAAATGAACCTTATTGTAAAGTGTACTATGAAATGAAAGATATAAATTCCTTACAATTTAGAGCTTGACATGGACTTAAAATTTCCTTTCACTAGATGTATTTCCCCAAGCTAATAACACTTACTATGGCCTGGACAAAAACGAATGACATTGTCAGACTCAGAATGCGGCTGAAATTGAGTTATATTTTTATGATTGTTAAGCATAACTCACATGCTGCCGCAACTTTTACAGTAGCATGGTAGGATAAATGTAACTTTTCCATATTAGCTTAATGTTACCTGCTGCCCGTGCAGTTGAAGACTCGCGGCGAACTGCTGTGTACATACAGTGTAGCACTGCAAAAAAAACCTCGCCGTCTACTGCCACTTCACCTCCGCCAAATGCTTCCGCCAAAAAAATAAAATAATATTTGTTTGTATTATTATTGTTCGTGGCAATGGTGTATAATTGTATTGTTATTTATAATGATATTTATTTTAATAATTATTATTATTTACATTTATCAGAGAGGGGCACAATACATTTTGAGACAAAATTGGGGCAGGGGCTTGAGAAGAGTAGCCTACCCGGCAGGCTGTAGACGGTAGTTCTCTTACGAGAGGTCTCTCGTATTGCGTAAGGTTAGCTTACGCATCGGGAAAGTCTTCTTTCTTCGAGATCTGAAGCCAAAAAATTATCCTTAATTTTGTATACATTGTCAACGCAGTGCAGCAGCCGACAGACCTAGGCAGGCTGTATAAGCGTGCTCATTGGCTGCTCGGCGGCAACTGCTTAAGCCTATCGGTGAGCGCTCTGAACGCGGCAACCAATGAGGGCGCTTCGCGCCCTCCACACCCTTCTAACCGTCAGAATGGGTGTGGCCAGCGTGTATATATTCAGCGCTCATAGGCTAAAATTCTGATTTTCTTGTCTTCAGCGACGCTCTTCGCATCGCTGGATCTTGAGAGCCGCCGCCGTTGAAACCAGCGACCAGCAAGCTTAGGACAGTGCCTGAGGAAGCCGGCCGTCTTTGCCGCCTTCAGCCATCCGTGCCTGCTACACTATCCGGCGACATATCCTTTACATTATTACTGTTTCTGTGTGTACTCTAAAAGAGTTTTTACAAAAACGCCTCGTTTTTGCGGCTCGTGCCGCGCCCCGCTCAGCAACGGAGACCGCCACCTCTCTGCGCTCTCCGCCTGGGCCGCGGGCACGCCGCCACCGCACTCTCCGAGTGCGAAGAGCTTTCAATGTCGACCCTGCGGGCTCGACTTGAAGCTTTCGACCAAGCTGTCGCTCCGCCTGTCCCTGCCGGGCCGCGCAATAAGAAGCGCCGCTCGCAGCGACCACCGGAGACTGTTGTGACTGAGGAGCTCGCCGGAACCTCTCCCTCGAGCTCTCTCTCGCCCTCTCCCTCCCGGCCGCTCAACCGCCGGCTCTCGCCCGCGTCGCCGCCGCGTCAGGAGATGAGGCGAATGTGATAGATACCCGTACGCTCCCTCTGTTCGAGCCGTGCAACTACGCCGCTCACAAGGGATGGCAGAAGCGGACGGTCTCGGAGCGAGTTTCCTCTCCCTCTGTTCGAGCCGCGCAAACTGAGCCGCTCACGAGGGATGGCAGGAGCGGACGGTCTCGGAGCGAGTTTCCTCTCCCTCTGTTCGAGCCGCGCAAACTGAGCCGCTCACGAGGGATGGCAGGAGCGGACGGTCTCGGAGCGAGTTTCCTCTCCCTCTGTTCGAGCCGCGCAAACTGCGCCGCTCACAAGGGATGGCAGGAGCGGACGGTCTTGGAGCTCTCTTTACGTTACAAGAAAGCTACTCCGTCCTCGCGCGTCACTCACCGGTGAAAGGGGAACAGAGTGTTTTCGTCCCGCCGTGGCCTGGACTATAACCTCCATTTCTCAGTCCCCTCTTAAGTTCAGGCGACTGGAATTGTTACTATTGCAGTATACGAGCCTGTTATAAATACACGCTCGCCTGCAAGCAAACGCCGTCACAAGACATGATGACGCTAACCGAGTACTAATGTATTCTCCCCGGTGGCTCAGTGGCGGAATCCTAGACTGTCAAGCTAGAGACCCGGTTTCGGTCCCCGCTCTCGCGGCAGTTAAAGTTTATGCTGTTCGCTTCTCCGAGCTCGCGGCCAGTTTTTCTTACATACAGAAAACAAGCCCGCTCTCTCCCTCGTTGGGCCGCGCAGATTGCGCCGTTCAAGGGATGACAAAGCGGACGGTCACGAGCAGCGTTCAGCGTGCGCGCCTCACTCACCGGCGAAAAGAGAAGAGAGTGTGTTAGTCTCGCTACGGCTGGACAACCGCCAATCCTCACACATTTCTCAGTCCCCTCTTAAGTTCAGGCGACTGGAAATATTACTATTGCAGTAAACGAGCCTGTTTTAAACACGCACGCCTGCAAACAAACGCCGACGCGACACATGAGGTCGCTTTTTATATGCTCGCGCTAACTGAACGCTTATGTGTTTTCCCCTGTGGCTCAGTGGCAGAATCATACGCTTTCATGCGAGAGATCCGCGTTCGATCCCAGCTCTCGGGGAAGATAAAAATTTATGCTGCTGCTTCTCCGAGCTCGCGGCCAGTCTTTCTTGCTTACAGAAAGCGAACCCGCCTCTCGCACCACACCTTCTCAGGGTGCTCGAGTATTTTTGAGCGTCTAAACACGAGAGAAGAAAAGACGGTTAAATCCCGCAGCCCTGCGGCTGGACCACCGTCGAAGCTTACGCTCTGTCAGTCCCCGTTGCCACGGCTACTGCAGCTGTTTACCCCGCAGTCAACGAGCCGGTATCTACCCGCTCGCCTGCGCGCATCCGCCGTTCTCACGGCAACCCAGAAAAATTTCAAAAGAGCATAATGTCTGGTTGCACGGCTGACGCCGTATGTGTTTCTAGTACAGTGAATGTGCCCACGTTCTGTGCTCACCCCTGTACACAAGCACTATACATCCCGTGTCTCTCACAGAGCCCACTCTCATGAAGCAGGCAAAAGCCGCTTTAGTGTTAAAAGTAGGTCACGTGTCCACTTCTCCGTGCCCACACCTACTCACTGCCCGCTCTGTCACACGGCCTCGCACGACCGGTCATGTTTTAAATGTAAGTCCTGTGCCCGCCCTCGAGCGCTCACACATACTAACTAACATTTTCGCCCCGACGCCGACATCGCGCGTCGCGCCTCACACTATATGTTCCCCGTCCAAAGCCACCGGGACACTGTGTGTAAAACGGCCAGCTATCGCTACGTGCGATCCGCCGTATCTAACCACCAAGAGCGCGCGCGCCGCGCCCGCGCCTGAATGTAAGTCCTGTGCCCGCCCTCGAGCGCTCACACATACTAACGAACATTTTCGCCCCCGACGCCGCCATCGCGCGTCGCGCCTCACACTTTATGTTCCCCGTCTAAAGCCACCGGGACACTGTGTGTAAAACGGCCAGTTATCGCTGCGTGCGATCCGCCGTATCTAAGCACCAAGAGCGCGCGCGCCGCGCCCGCCCCTCCGTTTCGAGCTCTCGATCCCGCGATGCGCTCGTTATTTCCTCGTTCCCAAGAAGGACGGAGCTCTCAGACCAATTTTGGATCTGAGACGTTTGAACAAGGCTCTTATGAGAAGACCGTTCAAAATGCTCACAACCAGACAAATTCTCGCGCAAATTCGCCCGAGGGACTGGTTTATATCTCTCGATCTAAAAGACGCGTGCTTTTCAGATCCTGATAATACCCCGTCACAGGCCATTCCTGAGATTCGCCTTCGACGGTCAGGTATATCAGTACACGGCCCGCCTGTCGACACGTCGACACGTCCCTCCGGCCGGGCAGCACCGTACCTCTCAAAACATTTCAGAGGTTACTGGGTTGTATGGCCTCAGCCGCAGCAGTGCTTCGGCTGGGTCTTTTACGAATGCGCCCGCTACAACGCTGGCTGAATGCCCGAGTGCCTCACAGAGCATGGGCTTCCGGCGGTATCCGCATCAGAGTGACTCAGAGCTGCGTTTCAGCTCTGAAGCCCTGGTTAGCGGCCGACTGGTACCAGCGGGGAGTGACAATGGGAGCTATCTCACACCGCAAAGTTATCTCGACGGACGCTTCCACCTCAGGCTGGGGCTCTCTGTTCGAGGGCAAACCGGCTTTTGGCCTGTGGTCAGACCGGGAAAAATGCCTCCACATAAACTGTTTGGAGATGATAGCGGTCGAGAACGCGCTCAGGCGCTTCCTCCCATTCATACGGGATCACCATGTGCTAGTCCGCTCGGACAACACGTCCGTGGTATCCTATGTGAACCGACAGGGCGGTGTCAGATCCAGGAATCTGTGCAGGCTGACAGAACGCCTTCTCGTGTGGGCTTACCGCTCGCTGCGCTCGCTGAGAGCCGCGCGCATGCTGGGCCACCTGAATGTCGGTCCAGACAGACTGTCCAGGGACAACATTCCCCCGGGAGAATGGTCTCTGCACCCCCAGACAGTCCAGTTTCTCTGGCGCCTATTCGGCAGAGCGGAAATCGACCTCTTTGCGGCGAAAGACAATGCTCAATGCCCGAAGTTTTATTCGAAGAGCGAGGACGCGCTGTCCCAGACATGGCCCAGCCTCCCGCTGTATGCTTTTCCTCCGATCTCCCTGTTGCCACAGGTCATTTCGAGGATCAGAGAAACGCACCACTCAGTGCTGCTTATAGCCCCGCGATGGGAAAACCAAACTTGGTACCCAGAGCTAGTGAGGCTGTCGCACTCACCCCCATGGCCGATCCCGGTGAGAAAGGATCTCCTCTCCCAAGCCGGTGGATCGATCTGGCATCCCCATCCAGAGCGCTGGTCGCTGCATGCATGGGTGATCAACGGATACCCGTTGACCTGTCAGAAGGGGTCGTGAACACGATCACACAGTCGAGAGCCCCCTCCACGAGACGGCTCTACGCGTCTAAATGGTCGGTGTTTTCTAAATGGTGCGCTACTAAAAACTTGGATCCGCGCGCATGCGGGGTCCCGCGGGTGCTCTCCTTCTTACAAGAGCTGTTGGAAAAGGGCAGATCCCCTTCCACGCTCAAAGTATATGTGGCCGCTATTGCAGCGTTCGCTGAGACGACGCGCGGCCGGGCAATGGGAAGGAATGAGCTCATTATCCGCTTCCTCAGAGGAGCTAGACGGATGAATCCCCCGCGGCCCCCCTCGGTTCCCTCGTGGGATCTGTCCTTGGTCCTAGCGGCCCTAGAGGCTTTTCCCTTTGAACCGCTTGAATCCGCGGATCTAAAGTATCTGTCGCTTAAAACCGTTTTTCTGATAGCTCTGTCTTCAGTCAAACGAGTGGGTGATTTGCACGCGCTATCTGTTAGCCCTGCGTGTCTTGAGTTCGGGCCGAATGACTCGAAAGTCATTCTCAGACCGAGACACGGTTACATCCCCAAAGCGATTGGAACCCCGTTTAGGGCACAAGTTATGTCCCTCTCGGCTCTGCCAGCATCCGACAGTGGGGACAGTGATAACCTCCTATGCCCTGTCCGGGCGCTGAGAGTTTACATCACGCGCTCTGCCGCTTTCAGGCGTTCAGAGCAGCTCTTTGTTTCCTTCGGCGGACGTACCAAGGGTCTTGCCGCCTCGAAACAGAGCTTGTCCAGGTGGATAGTGGACGCGATAGCAGCAGCTTATGCCTCCAGACACCTGCAGTGCCCTCTGGGCATCAGAGCCCACTCCACTAGAGGCATGGCCTCGTCGTAGGCCTGGTCCAGCGGAATTTCTAATCACGGTATTTGTATGGCGGCGGGCTGGGCCTCCCCATCAACATTCGTGAGGTTTTATAACCTGGAAGTTCCTGCCCTACAGGCAAAAATACTGTCAGCATAAGTGACATGTATGCTCTGCCCATTTCTCGTGTGCAGACTACGTTCATATGCTGGCGCTATTCTGGTACTATACTCAGGGTGAAGTGTTTGACTCAGACCGGCTGATCCGCTCTGTTTCCTATTTCCCGTTACGCGCTGTTGTCGGTGCTGGCCCGCGCTGCTGGCCGCCCGTATTATTCTCTGTCGCGCGGGAATTTTTCCCTTCATGTGAGACCGACTATGTCGTTTTTCTCCTACCCTTATGAGTGCTTATGTACTGTATGGGCTCGCTCTGCCGGCCCTACTGTTTGTACTGTTATATGTTTATAGACCGGCCGCGCCGCTCTATTTCATATGCTGCATGAAGTGCCTGTACTGCGCTGGCCCGTCTCTCCGACCGGCCACATTTCCCAGCAGAGTGTTTTCCCCGGTTTCCCTGGGATTCATGGGCTGGATGCTCGGCGCACACGGCGTTGACAAAGGGTTCCCGATGCGTAAGCTAACCTTACGCAATACGAGAGACCTCTCGTAAGAGAACGTACTCGGTTACTAATGTAACCTCGGTTCTCTCTAGAAGAGGGAACGAGTATTGCGTAACCTGCCGTGTCGCGCCACGAGCTTTTGCGCTTCAGACTGCGAAAACCAGAATTTTAGCCTATGAGCGCTGAATATATACACGCTGGCCACACCCATTCTGACGGTTAGAAGGGTGTGGAGGGCGCGAAGCGCCCTCATTGGTTGCCGCGTTCAGAGCGCTCACCGATAGGCTTAAGCAGTTGCCGCCGAGCAGCCAATGAGCACGCTTATACAGCCTGCCTAGGTCTGTCGGCTGCTGCACTGCGTTGACAATGTATACAAAATTAAGGATAATTTTTTGGCTTCAGATCTCGAAGAAAGAAGACTTTCCCGATGCGTAAGCTAACCTTACGTAATACTCGTTCCCTCTTCTAGAGAGAACCGAGGTTACATTAGTAACCGAGTACGTTTTCTTATTCCCAGCGAAATAACAATACAACCTGTCTTTAAGAACGTCTTGATCGACTGGGATACAACAACTCTCCTGGCCTCCCTCTCATTCTTTTCATAGCGTTTCTGATATCCTAATTTATGTTTTCTTTTCCCCCACATTTTGTCAGTCAATCTCCTGCTCTTCCACCAAGTTCATCATTAACTTCAGGCACTGTCGCCTCAACTCTGATTGGTTCTGTTCACGAGCTGGGGTGGGACTTACAATTTTATTGGGTCCATCTGATGTTTGTCACTGACTGAATAATTAATAAATACGTTAGATCGGACTAAACCATTTATAGGGAGGTAAGAGAATATTTGGAAAAAAATATTTAACCAAATTGCATGTTTTTGTGGTTTTCATTTAAATCTCAGGCATACAACTAATATAAATATTAGACTTATTCATACAACAGGGGCCTATATAGTATTACTGCTGGATTTTGAGGGGCCCCCGGGGCAGTGGGGGCCCCTATAATTGTCACCACCTTTCACCCCACTAGCGACGGCCCTGAGTGTAGGTGTTCTGTTGTGGGATGTAAGAATGGACATAGTAGTCTTCACTGACATCAGAGCCACTGAAAACGCAGCGGATGGATTTTATTTATGAAGAAAAGGCGCCACTTAAGCTTCCTAAATACGTTTATGTTTGCGCGAATCATTTTCTGACTGACTGTTTAGTGAACGAGGGTCAAGTTAATCCTCAAGTGTGGATCGTTGCCTACTGTTCGCGATCCAACGTCACCTCCAGAAGAAGTAAGTGTATTTTATGATTTTTGAGCAAATAGTCATTTCAATCGATGTCAGCCAGTTCAACAACAAATGCGTCTAAAGCTATTGTCGTCGTCATAGGATGTCATAGGCTGTCTCAACAAACACATCAGACAGTTTTATGTCACATATTATTTTTTGCAGCAATTACAAATGTAAATAAATTAATACCTCTTTCTCCATAGACAGTATATAAACGTCTATCTCGTCTATCTCGTCTAAAACGTCTATGTTTTTTGGTTCTGTAGCCATCTTCTCACATTTGCCACATAAGCACCTGTATGACAAGTAATGTCAACATGACGCAACAGCACCCCTGGCATAAATATAATTTCGTTTGTACTTAAGAAAAAAGAAAAAAAAAATTCGTTTGTAGGCTACTTAGCAAACGTTATCACAGTATTTGTGTGTGTATAGTTTCAAAAAAATGTGCGAACGTTATCACAATTCGTGTGTGTGTGTGTGTGTTGCACATCCATAATTGCAAAGGGGACGCGATTAAAACTCTATAAGTACATAAATGTATCAAATAACCATTCCGAGACGTCCTGGTCCATTCTCATTCGTGTTTATTCTGTGCCGGACTCTCTTCATCATCTGGGTCCAGCAGGGCGGGGATATGCAGCTCATTTACATTTAAGGTGGTACACACCAAAACAGCTCTTTTTAAAACGGGCCCCAAAAATGACATTTTCAAATGGTTATAATAAATTAACTGTGGGGTATTTTGTGCTGAAACTTCACAAATACATTCTGGGGACACCCAAGACCAATATTACATCTTGTAAAAAGGGGCATAATAGGTGCCCTTTAAGCAGAACTGAATTGCGAAAGTAAAGCTGAGGTGGTTGTAGAAAGAAAAATGCACTCAAGTCCCGCAACACAATCTGTACTTAAACGCCCTTCCTCTAAGACACGTAACTTGTTTACTCTGAATCTACACACACACACACACACACACACACACACACACACCTAATTCTGCGAACTCAAGTTGCGCACACGTTCTGAGAAGCTGAGTCAAACATAACTTGAGTGTTAAGTTTACTTTCACACCTGTGTTTAAGAGAAATTGTATAGGTTCTATAATTGGTCACCATTTTTTATTTACATTTAATATTTTCTTTTCTCTTCTCTTCTCTTGGCAAATGGAATGCTCAACGCCAGCAGCACAGTGAGGACACTCACGATAAACAGACGCATATCCATGCAGAACTTAATCACAAACCCAAAATTAAAGGAGAACTGATTATAGAAAATTAAGAAGGAAGACTTCAGTCTACTAATCTTTTAAGAAAATTAAGACTTCAGTTCCACAGCAAGTCAAACAGTCTCTGTTCTCGCACACTTAAATAGTTTAGCAGCAAAGATAATGATCTGTCGTACTCATGTTCACACATCTATTGTGAACTCACAGGCTTTAAAAATAGAGCTGAAGTGTGAGTTTTATTTTTACACATGATCTACTCCTACTTGATAAAGCCCTGCATCATATATACATACACACACACACACACACACACACACACACACACACACACACACACATATATATATATCATTATGGACAGTCATTTTGGACAGTGTGTGGTGTGTGGAGCTGTCCGTGGTGCTGCTCGAGACATTACAGTCACACAAAAGAGGTTAAAATAGTCTAATGTCCACAAATATATTATTAATAAATATAATAATAGATTTGACAATTTTAATAAATATTTTATTAATATACAACATATACAAACACTACCCGTCAACATTTTGAAATAATTAAGTAAATTTTTCTTTCAAGATTTTGAAAGAAGTCTCTTCTGCTCACTAAGGCTGCATTTATTTGATAAAACATTCAGTAAAAATAGCAATATTGTGAAATAGCACACTTTAAAACAACTGTTTTATATGTTCATATATTTTAAAATGTAATTCATTCCTGTGATCAAAGCTGACTACAAAGCTGACTACAAAGCTGACTATAATGACTACATTTAATGCCCTTCCGATATTTGTCCTTGTTTTCGCACGGCCCGGTTGCAGTCTCTTTTTTTTCTCAGAAGTCTGAAGTCTTTCGTGTTTTACAGCGGGTGAATCTCCAGTTGTCACAGGTGATTGTCGTTTGAACCTTTCTGGATCCGCCATCAAATTGATAAGTTTAATCATATCAAGTGCTGTGAGAAAAGGCTGAGTCTCCACCTCCAGCATACTCACACTCATAGCCTACTAGCCGAGACTCTTCTTTATGTGTACAGATGTGACGTAATGACGCAAAGACATGCTCGAATTTCCCGCGGAAATCCACCAGTATCACTGGAGTTAAAAACATTATTACAGGCTTACCGTTTTGAATCGAGCTAAGGCAAGCAGAGAGTTTTGAACACTGGCTGGTTATGTACTTGATCACAAATTTATTTTGGATAATTTTTAACCCAAAAAAGCTACGGACTGCAGCTTTAATATAATAGTAATATTAAATAATATTAAATGATTTCTGAATGATCATGTGACACTGAAGACTGGAGTAATGATGCTGAAAATTCAGCTTTGATCACAAGAATAAATTAATACAACATCAAAAGTGTTTGGTTAGCATGTGGTCAGTTAGCTTCTGCTGGTAAAAGGCTATGTGTCTTTCTTCATTGACATCCTTTCAAAAGCAGGGTACACTTACAGGCAGGGGCGGGTCTACGTGGTGGCCAGGGGCCCTGCCCCCCCCCCCCCCCTGAAATTTGATTGGCCACCCCAGGTGCCCCCCCCCCCCCCCTATAAGATGTCTTGTGATTGGTTCATTTTACGGCCAATCAGTTTATAGACTACTGAAGTTCGCGATTCAAAGAAGTGCAGCGCCAGAGAAACAACGTTTGCAAGTTGTGAGCGCAGCTTCTCTGCACTTAAGCTCATAAAAACACATTTACGCACTACCATGACTCATGACAGACTCAGTAATCTTGGAGTCACGGTGCGTGTCCACTACAGCGGCAAAAGTCCGCTCAGTGCCGCTGGCAACGCTGTAACGTCTCCGCTTTGGGGTGTGTCTGTTGCGAGTGTGTTGGTTTAATCGAAGTATTTTTCAACACACGGACAGTATAATCATCAGCGATGCACGCGATTACATTTAGAAATAGACAAGCTTTGTCGAGAACTGCCCAACCTTTTGACGCTCTCGGTCGCTCTCAACGCTTTCTCCGGTCCGCTGTCAATCCCAAAATGCAACTGCGCGAGCGTGAAGCTCGACTTCCATAGGAATGAATTGAAAACGTTCGCTCCGCTCCACTCGCACCGTGCCAGTGGACACGCACCGTAATTTTGTTAGACGGTTTGCCAGTCACCACCGAAACAGACAAATCCAGCTGTTTTAGTTGAGGTCTGCCTTCTTTCTTTTTCGACTGTTTTCCTCTTTTTCTGCTACTGTTTTTATTGTTTCTAAACTAAAGACTGTTCTTTAATATATTAGCAGAGCACAATGGTTCCATATTTTATTTTTAAACTGTGGTGTTTTCATTTGAACTGTTACAGTGCTAAAACTTTAACTCTGTGTTACTCAGCTTTTTTGTAAATTAACCTGAAAGAAATGTTGAATGAAACACTATGATGTTTTGGCCAAACCATTTGAATTATTACAGTGGGGGGATTTATTTATTTATTTATTTATTATTATTTGAAAGAGATTGTGAATAAAACTACTGTATTGTAATGGCCAAATAATTAAAAGAAAATAGTTGACATGGTTTCTGCTTCTGGGTTTTTAAAATGGCTCATTATTAAAATTGCTTTTATTTTATAAACTTGTTAGTTTTATGAAAACACTAAAAATAATAAACACTGGCTCTCAAATTTAACTTAATGGATATATACAGGGATGACAAAAAACTAAATTAATCAAAAATGTGCTTTATTACTACATTTGTTTACAAGTAACTTACAAGTAAGTTACAAGTTTACAAGTAAGTAATTAAGTTAAAAAATAATAATAAAATCAATAGGATTTACGTAATATACTGTAGAATTTAGCTTTTTTTTTTGGTCACTGGCGGCCACCCCGTTTGGAGGCAGTACCCCAGCATATGCCCCCCCCCCCCCCCCCCCCCCCCCCCCCCCCCCCCCCCCACTGAAAATGCTCTAGACACGCCCCTAGAAACACCTTAACCTGGTAATGCTGTTCCATAAACACTCGAGGGCGCCAAACACTTGCAAAATGTGAGTGTAAACCCAGAGAAATGTGTCCAAGGTAATACATAAACTTTGAAAGACAATAGATATAGTGTATTGTGCTCATTTTGAAAGGATGAGCTAAAAATAAAGTAGAATGGTTCATACTTGTAAAACACTTTGAATAAAAGCATCCTGATGAGTGAATAAATATAAATAGGTAAAGATACATTGTTCAACACATATTTACATTAGAATGTGTGTTTATTTTTGTCCAGACTGTTATTGATTTGAGATGTTTTGATTTATTATGATCTGTATTGGATTATAGTGTATGTTTTCAACATTGTAAATATTAAGATGAGGGCTTTTTTTTTTTTTTTTTTTCATATGCCACTGTAATGATTTTGAGTACTTACAAAAAAGGTTTCAATTGTTAACATTTGTTAACTACATAAGTTAATGTGAATTTAAAATGAGCAGTACTTCTATCATTTATTGGCAATGTACATTTTAAAATTTAAAATTTAACTTACTTTTTGTCCTATTGTGACGTATATCTGAGTGAAACAGCTTCTCGAAAACAAGAACAAATGTAGGGCGGGGCTTGATTTTGTTCATAGGGAATTGATTGGATGGTTGTGGTTTGCTATTGGTGGATCTTATGTGAGTGACAGGTTGCCCCACCCCGTGATTTCGATTAAAGATTAAGAGGGCACATGAATTAAAAAAAAATAATGATGTGCATTATGATAAATCATAATAAATACTGCAATATTTCATGAAAAACAACAATTGTTGTTTTAACATTTTAACATAATAAAATGCACTGTGAACTGACATAAACAAACAATGAACAATTGCATTTTTATTAACTAACCAACAATTAATAAAAAGATAAAAATTGCTATAGCTAATGCATTAACCATTAACCTAATATGTTAACAAATGAGTTCTTTATTGTAAAGTCTTATTTTGCTTGCCAGATACACACTTTTGAAATAGTCTATCAAAGGTGTCGTTGACCGTCGGTGAGATTACATCACTTTCACCATGTTCAACACAATTTGTCACTTGTTTTTGCTGTCCTCATGTTTAGCATCAAAGTGTGTGTCATTTTGGACACAGGTACACAGATCCTGATCTTTATCTCCTGAGTTTCACTAAACAGGAGGGATTCATCACAGAGGTCAAAGTCATTAACCTGACTGCTGAAACACACACCAAGAGTGTGAGCCAACACGGCATTCCCTACACCAAAGACACCAGAGGATCACGTACCAAAACACTCTGTCAACACTGCACACACACACACATACACACACACACACACACACACACACACACACACACACACACACACACACACATACATGCTGCTTCATTCTGTCTGGATATTATATCCGCACTGTTTGTTAGTCTGAATTTAATCATCTTTCAGAAGTTTTCTCTGTAATATTTTAGACAAACATATTAGTTTATTTCATCTGCTTTCGTTCTGCTTCTAAAACCCTTTGTCATGTACTAAAAAGGATACATCACAGCATTACATTCACATTATAGTTTGAGTCTGATATTGCCCAATGAATTGTTTCACTTCTGTTTTACTTTTCACTTTCTATTTTATCAGAAAAGGCTGTGAAATATGATGTGCTGTTGGTTTACATTTGGATTTCTCGTTATGTGCTTTTTTCTCGAGCGAGAAAAAAAAAATGCAATCTAAATTTTTCTCCTAGACTTGTCGTCTTAATTGATGAATATGCAAAACTGACACTTGTTACACTAAATTGAATCAAAATCGAACTGAATTGAGCTGAATAATGACAGTCTTCTGTTGAGGTGCTTTAGTTAAAAATTGAAGTCATTTCATAATAGCATTTATTTTGCATAGAAGACGATATAATTTAGAAAGTTATCTGGAAAGGATGTGTTTAATTAATTTACTATTATACTTTTCCAGAACTCTTATGTTAATCCAGTAAAAGCCTGCAGAGGAACGGCTTGTTTTGATGAGCTTTGAGGCTTTCCATGTCAGCGAGAAGAAAGTGTGTCGCTCAGACTGTCAAAGCCGTGTTTTTTGCTAAAGCTTATCCACCAGGGCTGACCTTTGACCTTTCACCCCTGCCCTCCAGCCTGCGCACCTCCATCCACGCGTTAGGAAGATCGACTGTCAGGCGGAACCTTCCGGAACACTCCAGATCCTCGCTCGGATTGGCTAGAAGTGTTGCCAGTTGAGCCGGTGGAACTAGAGGAGGATCAAATGAAGGGAAAACTGAGGGATGGAATAAAATCGGATTAGCCTGGAAGGAAAAGAGAAGACCCTGATTTATAGTGAAGCGCAAACATACTCACCATCACTAGGTTAAGGTGTTGTGAGTAGTTAAGGTTGCTGAAGTGTTCTGAGTGGGGTTTATTACATTGCTAGACAGTTTGTATGGTATTCTAGTCTCTAGACATGACTCAGGTTGAGTTGCACATCAAAGGTTCACTGTAAAATAAGAATCACTGAATCTACTTAAGAAAAGCATGCAAACTTAACTGATTATGACAAATTTGTTGATTTGACTTAATTAGTCTGTGTTATGTGAACTTTCAGCTGGATGTATTAGTTCAACTAAATAACTTCAGTAGTACTGAATGTTGGACTAAAAGCCTGCTCAAACTGTTGCAATTATCTGGTGCAAAGAATCGTCACAAAAAACTGTGAATACAATTTTAGAGCGAATTTTAAATGTTTTTTATTTATTTATTTTTTTACAGTACTGAATAGAGTTGTTTTTCTTCATGCGGTTTTCTTCTGCGTATGCGCAATGTGAACATATACAAGTGTTTGGATACGACCGTTTTTATTATTTTTTAATTATTTTTTTATTTCCCCTATCCCATTATTTATCTCTTCTATAGAGAAGAACTGAACCGAGAACTGAACTGAGCTGGACGATGACATCATGGATTTCTCCAGAGCGGCTGTATAGTATATTTGTCACAACTAAAATGAACCATCACTGAACTTACTTAAGCTGGACTGTGATGCTACTTTCTTCTAAACAAACTTTGTTTCATTATTTTCCTGTTATCACTGTAAAGCTGCTTTGAAACAATCTGTATTGTAAATAAAGGTGACTTGACTTGACTTGACTTGACTTGACTTGACTTGACTTGACTAGAGTGGTGCAGGTTATGGCATCACTTTGTAAGCCAAAACGCAGAAGCGAGTTAGCATTTCAGCACGTCCGGTTCCATGGTACCGAAGTCAATAGCTGCGTCCCAGTTCAAGGGCTGCATCCTTCGAAGGACGCATGAGACTTGTTAGTGGACGGTACAGCCGATCTCTCAGGTTTAAAAAGTTTGAGTACAAAAGTCTGTGTTTGGAACAACGTGAGGGTGAGTAAATGATGACAGAATATATATGTTTGGGTGAACTTTCCCTTTAAGTGGTTTAGACTCTAAGACAATTTTTTTTAAAGAGAACTGTCATTTTTAAGAGAACTAGGAAACCTGGGGCATGTTCAAGTTCAAAGTGCGCAACATTTTGCTACGGTTTCCGGGTTGAACGTCATGTTTCCTGGAAACGGCGTGCACCGGTGTGCAACGGGGTTTGAGATACGTTTTCTCTTGTTTGGTGGGTGTGTCAGAACTGCAGTCCAATCAGCAGCAACATGTATATAAAGCACGCGGTATTAAAGTGAACTCGCACAATCGGTTCAAGGAAAGTAATTTACAAATGTGTTCGATGCAGCTCGGTATACGCAACAACTGAGGATATTAGAAGACATGTTTGTCGTAAGTTTTATTGTAAAAATATAGGATATCAACATAATGATGTAGTTGTTTATATTTTTAGCTTCATTGCAAGTGTATGACATGGTATAGAAATAAACAATGGTAATTAAGTGCTTTTCCTAAAAATGAGAAAGAAAATACAGGGTATTAAAACAGTATGAACTACAAATAAAGTCAGTATGTGAGGCTAAATAGATGTGATTTACTCTGAATTAGGAAGATGTGTGCTTCCATTTCAGTTTCAGCAATCTTCACTCGATTGGGATGTTCTCTTTTGTTCTGGGCGGCAAGTGCAGTAACTGTAACATCGGGCATATTTTAGAGTATTAAAAATATATTTATACCGACTTCATCAGGCTCAGAAAATTCTTCACAAAGAACACAAAGAATGGTCTTCTCAGCTGCCATAGTTGCAACTCTTGCGTCATCAGAACAGTGTGTTCAACGCATCACCGTTTCTGATTAAAAAACGTTGTGCAACGTTTTGTCGGGGCTGAACGCAGCCCTGGTCTCTACTAAGAAACTTGTTTATAGAGTTTTGTGAGTTCTCTGTTTCTGTATTTCAACACTGACAATTGTAATTCCTCACTGTGTCAAAAAACGGACATTGATTTATTTGATTTATTTTTTTTATTTACTGAGTTACTGCAGTATGTGCAATTTGTCTTACTGTGTTAAAATGTTGATTTGATAGCATGCCTTAAAATAATGACTTGAAGTAACATTGTTTTATGGAACAAATAAATGTCCTATTGGTGTGCCAACAATCAGTTGTCTGTCTTTGTATTAACAACTTAAAGTTTTGAGTACAACGTACTTGAGACATTTAAGGCAATCTGTTTCCACACATTTTTCTAGTAATGTGAACAAGCAGACTTGTTAAGAGAACTGTTTTGTTTGAGTTCTGAGCACTAAACTAAACTTAAATCTCTTAAGTTAGCTGAACTTTTCAAACTGAGTTACCAACACATAAGTTTTCTAGCATAACCTTTACAAATACACAAGTTACCTATACAAAGTTATAGTAAGTTTTATCAACTCAAAAATGATTAGCTAATTTGCATAATCAATTTGAGGCAATCAGTTTCAACAGGATTTTTATAAATTCAACTTAGTACTTTTTATGGATTTTATTCACCAATCAGCCTAAATGTGCATAGAGTAAATAAGTGCTGCAGATCAGTGGAAAGACACTGAAACGCCCTTCCTTTCCTATTAATGCTGATGTTAGAGGAAAAATTGCAGATACATTCAAGTCCATACTGTTTTTCACACCCATCCAACATTGCATTTATACTCTCACTTCTTTTTTCTATATATAAATTAAGAAGAATTTGAGCTTCCTAAGACACTCATGATTCCTCTAGAGTAATAAAGCCAAGCAATTTCAGACAACAAGCACATCTCATCATTCAAAACTAGTGGCAGAGCAAATATGTTACATTGTGACTACATTTTTATATCAGATACTAGTGACAGTCCCGTGGATTTTCCGTGTCAGCAAATATAGCATCTCAACTGAAAATTATGCTGATTCGCCGAAGCTCTCTCGAGGCGTTTTCAGAAGAGCGCTGGCGCTTTGGTGGACACAAGGCCTTAGGATGATTTATAAGCTGTTTTCCAAAAAAATGTCTCCACAAGGCCAAAATTTACTGCTATTACTATCTTTGTGGGGATATTTTGTCCACATAATGTAGAGTTTACCAGGACACACACACAAAACATATTAAGACTAATATGTTTTAGTCAATGCTAATGACCCTGTCTCAGCCTGTCCTGTGTCGTGTGAAGGAGAAATGCAGTCGGGGCGAGCGAGGACCCAGACAGGCCCGGGCCTCTGCCAGCGTTATGCCACATATGCATGAAAAAAGAGCCGTTATCTTCAAAAGCCGTCGCCTGGTGACTCACAACACGGCCCGGGACTTCGCAGCTCCGCAGACATGCTGCATTCCACTGCTCATTCCACAGAGTACAATAACTTCCTGGAATTCTTCGAAGCCTGGCCGACGGAGCCAGGGCACTTCCTGTTGTCCTGCTGAAGCACTTCCTGCTCGATCAGGTTCTGTTGCTATGGTAAAGAGCAAACACCTCCAGTGGCTTCAGGGTTCGGGCTTGAAGCAAACATCCAGTGCATGACATGTTGCCCCAGATTACATTAAACAGGATGATATATCAGGATGCCACTGTTAGTGGATGTTTTCTAGAAGAAGACATTCCAGAATAAAGAGAATTAAGACTTCATTTAGTATACAGACCGTCATCTTCTATAATACTAACTAATTTACATTGTATTTGATTTCAATTAGGGTGACATACTCCAGATTTACACGTCAGTAAAATTTTCTGCTCACAAAGCCTGCATTTATTAAAAATACTATAAAAACAGTAAGAATTATTGCAATTTTCTATTTTAAAGATATTTTTAAAATGTTATTTAACTATGTAGAATTTTCAGCATCTTTACTCCAGTCTTCAGTGTCACATGATCCTTCAGAAATCATTCTAATATGCTGATTTGCTGCTCAAGTAACATTTCTGATTATTATCAATGTTGAAATCTGTTGTGCTGCTTTATATGTGGAAACTGTGATACAATTCTTCATGATTATTTGATAAAAAGAAAGTTCAAGATTCAGGATCATTTTAAACCCTCCCTGCAGGCTAAGGTTTAAACACACACACACACACACACACACACACACACACACACACACACACACACACACACACACACACACACACACACACACACACACACACAGTGATTGATAGCACTGGCGCACATCAGACTGTTGACAAATCACTGTGAAGTTTGCCTTGGGCTTTATTCTCTGTAGATCCTGTACGCCAGAGAAATTCACAGGAATGATTATGTAAATGTGTTCATTTGATGTGCATTTATATGTGGTTTGCTAGTGCTTGCAAAAGCCACACATATATGCATTTGGTATATGTGTGTGGTTTCTTTAATGTGTGTGTGTGTGTGTGTGTGTGTGTGTGTGTGTGTGTGTGTGTGTGTGTGTGTGTGTGTGTGTGTGTGTGTGTGTGTGTGTGTGTGTGTGTGTGTGTGTGTGTGTGTGTGTGTGTGTGTGGATTGCACACAGCATGGACATGCACACAAGCTGATTTTGCGTTCCAGCCAAAGTTCTTACAGCATACGTCAAACTGTGCTAAAACATGTTCAGTGATTTGCATTTTGGAACTGAACTGCTCATCTCTCTGGTTCCTCAACACTACTTCATTAGAGTATAGAATCCATTCAAGCCTCCAAACACAAGATAATATTTCATGTAACTATGAATCGTTTCTACAGATCTTGCTTATCTTCTTGCACATTCCTGCAGATATTATGCAATGTTGGAGCTGAACTCGCGCCAGGATTTTGGAGACCCTCCTTCCGCTGGACTAAAGCCATCACTCCAAACCATGCTGATGGCCCACAAGATAACACTGTGCCACATGAAGAATGTCACTCATTTGAGGTGCTTTCTGTGTCACATCACAGTTTATTTTTTTCCGGGAAAGCAAACTATACAATTAAAGACAATCGTCAATGTCCTGAAAACACATTTGAATCAGACAAAAAATCTTGCGCAGCACAATACAAAGTTCTGTCATGAAACTCTAGCATTCTCTATAGAGCACAGCTGATTGGTTGCTGCTGCATCAGTAGCCAATAAGCTTGCTGCTCAACCTTCAAATACTTCCCCAGCTTCACCTGTCTAGATCTGCTACGGGTAATTCATGTTAGTGGCACTTGTTGGTGCAAAATATATTGCTGAAGTGGCAGGTGATGTGGGCAAAGAGCCGGCTTTAACCATCCTGAGATCATTTATTGGTCTTAGCTGGTCTGACGAACATATTAACAGTTATGGTATGTGATACATCTGTAAACTGATGTCAGTGTGGATGCAGGACAGCAAGTTCTGAGAGCGGCGCTGAAGTTTAGTAAGCAGAGGGGAAATGTTTCAAGCCCTCATGAAAATAAGAGATGAAAAAGTCCCCAGACAGCCGTGGTGGAGCTTGGTTTCAGCAGATGATAATGGTTTGGAAAACATCCTCTCCTTGTATTAGCTAACGCAGTGTATGGTGAGCCATGAGGGACATGTTTCTACAGCCATGCAGTAAACAAACTGGTAGAAATCTGACCTGCCATATAAAGATTACACCTGTTTGTTAATCTATTCACACTTGGTTTATGCCCTGACATCTCAAGAACTTCTGTTTTACACAATCAAATAATCTTTCTTTCTTTCTTTCTTTCTTTCTTTCTTTCTTTCTTTCTTTCTTTCTTTCTTTCAGTTGTTAAAATAACCTTTTTATTTAGTGTGAAGAGCTTAGAGTTTAAAATTCTAAAGAACCTTTTGTGGATGTTCAAGTATAATTTATTAATTAATATATTTATAATTATTATGCCTGAGTTGTATGTGTAACTGTGATTTTTCCAAGTAAGACATGTTCGGTCAACATATTTTGTTGATCCTGGAACAACATGTCTGAAAATTTAGTCCTAAGTCTACCTCTAAACCTAACTTATCCCTAAAACCAGAGGGAAATGATTTGGGCTGTAGAAATTTAGCATGATCATCTCACAGTGTGTTTTTCTGCTACGACCTACGCCTACTGATTAGCCAATAAAAATGCAACATGAAATGGCGTATTGATCAACGCGACATGGCGCTTAAACTACTTCCCTTAAGCTCCCAAGCCAAGTTGTCTACTTTTTCCTAGCTATGACCGTGTCCATATTCTCCTAATTCGCTTCCTATTTTTTTCAGCGCACATAAAAAACACAATTGCCAAAGTGCGATTTATCTTGCTGTATTTTTTTTACCACTAGCGCATGCTGATGATGTTTTATTCTTCTATACTAACTTGTGTCCCATCCTACGATTCAATAGGTGTCATCATTGTACAGTCTACATGTACATGTCGTACCCAAGTTTATTAGATCTATGTTGTACAGTGGGATCTGTAGCAGGCACTGACTTAAACTGTAAACTTGTCCCTCAAATCTGATTGGTTGATTGGAATGTTGTTCCAGGATCAACAATGATGTTGATATAGGAACATGTTCTACTTAGTGAAATCATGTTTAAATTGTCAAAATTTGCACTTTTGCATTTCTTGTCTCCATCCTGTGTGAACCCTGTAAGCAGATTAGTGAATATGCGCTGCATTGCATGCTGGTATTTTTGATGAGCACATGCGGACCCTGATTGACCCATTTGCCCAGTCCAGTGTGAATTGATTGGCAACTCTCGTACGGTAATCCCATGTGGGTGTTCGTGACTTCACACTTTGTAAGAGTCGTCCCGCATACCGTCTGTATTGCTCTGTGCAATAACTGTGAACATTGCAGCTCACCATCCCGTCTTAATGGCGTGAGTCCAGGAATGAAGCGTGCAAAGAGATTGGCTTCCCTAATCCCCTATGCAACCAGACATGGGCTCAGCAAATATTTACACACCCCAGGGTCTGAGATGCAAAATGTAACCTTTGCCTCAGTTTCTGCCAAAAACGCAAAGTGACGTGTTCGTCTACGGTGTCACAGGAGGGTGTAAGGTCTGAAGATGATTCTAGGAATCTGGGCTCGCTTTCAAAACCACATCGCCACCCATTTCCAGTCAAAGCCGTTTGCGTCATTGTGACATGAAAACGAGGGCACGTTATTCACATGGATGTGCTGTTATAGATCATTCAAATTTACATGATGAGTTTTTAGCACTAGCTCTGTTCTGTCTAGCTGTCGATCTTCTGACTGGCACGTGTTCGGCATACCAGGCTTGTTTTCATAGACACCATTGCCTCTACATGCCTTCAACAGAATCAGTCTAGGAGAAACAAGATCTCTCTGACATTATCTGCATTGAATATTTACACATTTTAATAATTTACCAGTTGGTAAAAACGAATAGTCCATCTTAAGGAAGCTCAGTATAATTAGACAAATTTAGGGGCATGTGCATCACATACAGACTATGATGTTTATTAAAGTTTAACTGGACATGGCATCTTAATAAAGACTTTCATTTAAGGTGGTGTTTCGATTGCTGCAGCACGTATGGTGAAAGGATTTTTTAACTTATTTAACAATCTGGCAACAATGGCACACTAATGCACAACATGCTCACAGCAAAATGCATTTAAAGAAAATGAATTTCTTTAATTTGGCATTCTTGAAGATCTTGAAGACTTTAAGTATTGATATGCTTGTTTTAATCGGCCAAATATCTATAATGAGGATGACGATGTCCTCAATTGTTTTTAAACAATTCAAACAAAAATGGCAGAAATCTCAAGAATCTACATTAGGTCGCAATATATATGCAGATGTCAGACATGGGTCAAGCTCTAGCTGTCATAAATGAGCTGTGGTTTGTCTGGGGTCAGTCGAGTAAACGGCTGATCCTTTAAACTTGTATCAGCTTTTTTGGAAATATACTTAACATGCATAGAACATCACAATCACAGTCTGTTCGTTCTCTTATTTCAGGAAAAACTATTTTCAACAACATAACATCCCAAAAATACACACCAGATGAAGCCGGTATGAGCTGTCACAAGCATCAAAGATGGAGTGAGTTTCTTTCCTGGTCAAATATGGATCACACAAACAGCTAAGAACAGAGCGGCGAACATGGGCGTCAGGCAGGGGTATTGTTATTCTGTCAGAGGAGAACACAGTGTTAGTCTGGTCAGACCCTTTGGTTTTCCCGCATTTACAGTAGGCATAAATTCTGAAAGGCCACTGATTTGAAGGGTGATTTCCTGTTATTTCTCATGCTGTGCTCCAGCAGTTTTGGAAGCGGTTTCATGGCTGTGACACTTACATAAAAGGTAGCACAGATTTATTGTGTTGACACAGATTTATAGATAGATTGGAAATTAGTTCAATAAATATATATTTAAAAATGGAATAGTTTATTTGATAGATGTCACCTGTTGTGTGTGTTTTGATTCACGTCTGTATGTCTAGTCTTCTGTCAGTGTGTTATTTGGTTCTGTCATCCTCATTTTCCCCTGCCTGTTTGTCACCATAGTTACATACTGATTAAAGTTTGAGTTCAGGTGTGTCTAGTTAATTAGTCTCGTTAGTTCCTCTGTTTGCTGTGTATTTAAACCTTGGCTGTTTCTCACTATTCTTCAGTGATCTTGTGTCCTTGTCATCATCAGCCGTCTAAGTTCAATGCCAATACTCAAGAACGCAAGTACAGAGGATGCATGGATGCGTTCCTGATATCAAGGATGCATTGAATGCAGACTTGAGAGAACCGTACCATTAAAAGTCCCAGAAGACGCTTTGGGCGGTTGATGTATGGAAGCCTGTAAGCTTTAAACTTCTCGTTCTCACTTAAGAGATTCCCGCTGAAAGCTCGAAATCATCCGTAGTCCCAAGCTCAGGGACTACAGATGAAAACTCTGGCACATTTACATTGAAGTTTTACTACGGTGTTGATTAATGTGCATTGTCCCTGTTAAATAAAAATAAATAAATAAAATAAATAAATACGTGACAGCTTGTGAAAGTAAACATTTGTCCATCTCTTTTGCTTAATTTTAATAAAGTGATGAAGACCTTAAAGGGGACATATCATGCTAAATCCACTTTTTTAGCCCTTAAATGCATTTTATTGTATATTTGGAGTGTTTAGAAGTACAGAAAAGTTGAAATTATTCTAATCAGGTGCTTCGTTGATATCTTTATATTCTGTTTTGGCCTTATTTTTCAGCCTGTTCCGATTTTTCTGTTATCTATGACGTTTTGTGAACTATTACGTCACAGTATTTGCAGCGGAACTGCCAAATAAGGACATTGACTTCCAGCCCAACACTTCAAGCAATCCGCCATTTTTATTTCTCGCTGCAATTTTGTAGTCCAAGCTAAAGGATGCAGAAGTTACGAGAGGGTAAGTTAAAATGTTCGGTTGTTGGATGTAGTAACCCACACGCTTCATTGCACCGTCTAATGTAGATGAACTGCCGCGCTTGTGGCGCATGTTTGACTGAAAGAACGAGCAGAGAGAGAGACCCGGTCGCGCGCACGCACTCTCTCTCTCTCTTCGGAGCCAGGCGAAAGTGTAAACAAGACACCGTCTCCAAACTAGACGCTGTCTTGCTCTCTCTCCCTCGCACATATTAATCAAAATAAATCGACACGGTGGTAAAAGGTCGGAAGACCAAAGTTTCATGTGTAAATACAGTAACACACCATTGCGATACATCCATATGAAGACGTTGTTCTGCAGGTTCGTCGTCTTCATTTTCATCTCGCTCCGGCTCCGACTCTGGCTCGAACATGTAAGGCTGGCTGGACAAGTCTTCCGTTGTTGACATTTTGTTAATAACGTGTGAATAAAAAGTTTCTGTGCCGCTAGATAATCGTATCTCTGCTATCAAACTACAAAAATGGCCGAACGGGGTGGAGTTGAACCGAGTGTCACCGCTACAACCTGGAGAGGGGGCGGGGTATGAAGTGTCTCAATTGTATTTAAAGAGACCGCACCAAAACGAGTTGCTCTCAGACGCACATCAGAAAAGGGGTCTGTGGAGCTTTAATAATGAGGAATTCAGACCCAAGCATTGCAGTTCCGCTTTATATAGACCACAAATGTATGATTTATATGTAAAAAGGAACGATTTAAAAGCATGATATGTCTCCTTTAAGAAAACAGCAGTATTTTTATTGTCATATTAAAAAGAATCTTAACATTGACAAAGCATAGGTAACACATGGCTACTCATAAATACACACAGTAAAATAATTGTCATTTGCTGAGATGGTCAGGTAAGCAGCAAGATCGCAGCACATCTCAATTCTCACAAAGATGCGTTCTGTGTCCTCCCTTTGTTCTTTCAAGGTCGCCTGGTAATACTGGTCTCAACGAGAACGCAAGTCTGTTCTTTGCATTCTTGGAACTGAAAAAAAGCCCCTGTGTGTCTTTCAGTTCATTGTCAGTTCTATGTTATGTTACGTTGGTTGTTTTGTTTGTCATCCTTGTTCCTGAGATTCTGTTTTGTAAAGATTTGAGTTTGTTCTTGTAATTAAAGTAAAGACAGCTGCACTTAGATCCTGCTTCATCTCTGCTTCAACCAGCGAGAGAGTGATAGAGTGATAGATAGAGTGATAGAGTGAGTGATAGATAGAGAGATAGATAGAGTGATAGTGATAGATAGACAGAGTGATAGATAGATAGATAGATAGATAGATAGATGGATGGATAGATAGATAGATAGATAGATAGATAGATAGATAGATAGATAGATAGATAGATAGATAGATAGATAGATAGATAGATAGATAGTGATAGAGTGATAGATCTATAGAGTGATAGATAGATAGTGATAGAGTGATAGAGAGAGAGAGATAGAGTGATAGATAGATCTATATAGTGATAGATAGATCTATAGAGTAATAGATAGATAGATAGATCTATAGAGTGATAGAGTGATAGAGAGATAGAGAGAGTGATAGATAGATCTATATAGTGATAGATAGATAGATCTATAGAGTGATAGATAGATAGATAGATCTATAGAGTGATAGATTGATAGAGTGATAGTTGTTTTTTGGACAGACAGACATAAAATTGTAAACATTGTATAGTTTATCAAATCGATAGACAGACATAATATTGTAAATATTTTATAGTTTATAATGATAGATAGATAGATTAGATCAATCATCATTTATAGTTGTTTTGTGCATTTTATTGTGCAGTCCACCCAGTCTAAAATCTTGTTCCAGCACAACTGTCATTTTAACCACTCCTTAATGTTGTTCTTTTTAGAATGTGTTTGCTAACATGCCTAACGTGTGAAAAAGGAGGGCGTACAGGGAACACAGATAAAGAGGTGGGCCAGAACTGTCCAAACTCACACAAACAAGCCCCGCCACGCCCCTATACAGGCATTGACCTTAATACCTGGCTTCTGTACTGGCACGCGTCCAACGCCTAAAGACAGGATGATTACTTGTGTGTCTGTATTTGTAATGATTAATCTATATTTGTGATGAAGGCAAGGCCATGCACTCTGGAAGGCAGGTCTGGGCGATATTTCTGTTTTGTTTATACCAGGCGCATTACAGATGCTCCATTAGCTTCGCTGAAGTTGGTTTTCACTCTCAACATCTTTGCGTTTTAATGAGACAGAGTGTGGCCGTAGTTCAGCCTGGTCACGATGAGAGGATTATGTAAGGCATGACCGGAAGGCATGACCCTTTGCTCTCTTTTCCCATTCAGATCATCATAACTGATAACTATTATTTTGGCTTTCCAAATATTTGCTATAATTTCCATAACATTTCATCTTGGCCAACTAGCATATCAAATCTGTGCGTGCTTCTAGGAAAACAAGAAAAAATATTGGATTTTGCATTAATTCGAAAAATACTGTTAATTATTGTGTAAAGGGCCTTGAGGCAGCAGACCTGCTTAAATTGTTCATTTTTGGGTGTACTATCCCTTTAATGGTTATCTCTGTTGCTCAGGATTGTAATAGAGTGCATTATTGCCCATCCACTTTTTCAATGGCATTGGTTCCAGTCGTATGTTTTCCATTAATTTTTCCCATAGGGATTTTAACAAAGTCTTTGTTAAAGTGTTATAAGCAGGAACCAAGCCAACTAGCTACGAGGTGAATCACAACATTACAAACTTTGATTTGAAGCTAAAAATTATTTGAAAATTAGACAGAAAAGCAAAGGTACAAGACTGTGTACTTAACGGCTTTAGTGAGGAAAAGAACTACAATCCCATAAAGCATTGAGAACAGCATATTCAAATTAAAAACGAGGAAGAAATACAGTATAAAACTACTTCAAGTTGTTGATTTTATATATATATATATATATATATATATATATATATATATATATATATATATATATATATATATATATATATATATATAGTATATACTGTACATATAGAAACAATTTATTTTAAGTTTATTGCAAACTATATATACAAATATTTAAGCATGTTGAGAGCATAGGGAAATCGACTTGATTGAGTCATTTGTCGCGTTCCCTGCAGAATCTTTTTGGTGTTTTCGTGACTCTCTGATTGGTGGAATTTACAGCATCATGGGTAATGTAGGTTTTTTTTGGCACAAATTCTGTTAAACAATTATTTAAAAAATAAGTTGAATTAATGCAAGCAGGTGGCTTCAACAAAAGTATATATCAATCATTAACAACCTCAGAGCTCACATTAGGTCTGTATTTTGTTAAAAATAAGTAAGTTATTGTTAAAAATCAGTGTTAACTTCCGGAACATGACTGTTGCGCTCTATATAACTGACGTGGTTTGTGTTGCACGATAACATAATGAAGTAGCGACTTCTCACTGTTTTAAAAAACACTTAAATTCCATCAATTAGTGTAACGAGCCGGATTATAAATCAGCATTCCAGCCTGTATCTGATACATCTCGAGTTGTTTTTATAGGAATTATGAGTTCTCACATGGTTGAACAGACATAACAGTCTGAGTAAACTATGAAGTGTTTCTCAAATGAGTTTTCCATTACACTGGAAACTACCAGCACTCGCCCAGGCTTTTGTGCGGTTGCTCAGCTTGTCAAAAGAAACACATTTCATGTGACACATCCTTATGGTTAATGGCATTCCAGTGTCAGTTTAACGTGTGCTGGGATGCCTGAGGGCTGTTATCGGCTTGTTTGTATCACTTTCCATCAGTTCTCCACCTTTTATTTGAAGTCGGACCATGTTTGTTTTATTACCTGCATCTTTGGCATTCCAGTCACCATTCTGTTGTTATTATTACAGTAACGGTGTGTTCTGGGCTTCATTCAGCGCGGCTCTTATCTGCACCGCTGCAGAGGCCGGTTAGTGGTTCCTGTTATTGCGGTTTCATGTCACGGGGGCCGATCCGTGCACCCAGCCTGGCTGTGCAACGATCCACCAGCTTTTTCACCGTCGAACAATTCAGATTGTGTACAAAGCACCGCGGCAAAGAATTTAGATTGTTTGTTATTACAATGCCAGCCCATGGTAGGCCTAGCGCTCGTTGTTTTGACTTTCAAGAACAATCGCATTTGCAATAAAAGGAGACCCTGTCCTCTCCGCACTGCGCTGGTCTTCCCGGATTGCTGGAAAACTTGAACAGGGTCCAGTGTGTTTTTCCTGTTGCTGGAGAGTTTATATTGTGTTGAGAGGCAGGCCCATATGCTGTTCATATTAATAGTCAAGGGTTCAATTACAAACTAATCTGTATGTTTTAGAAGAATATGTGACAAAGCATGTTAATTGTTTTTAAATGGGTTGTTTCCGATGACATGCCTGTTATGTTCGAGGGATTTTGTTTTTATCATCAAAATTTCAAAACAAAGCACATGACATTTTGTGGAAAGAATTGTGTGAATTTACCGAAACGTGTCCCAGTTATATTTTATCCCAAAAGAAATATAATTCAAATTGTGTTATGAAAAATAATACAATTTGGAACCATTAAGATGACAATTATGCAGTTCCAGTCGTATGTCGACAAATAAATAGACTGTATTTTTCATTTTGCAAAAATATCTAGTTTAGTCATAAAACTCTAGAGAGCGCAGGGCTGATAGGTCCTTTACATGCAATCTGCAAGCAATCACATCATTACCACATAGCACAAGCTGATTGGCCTCTTCTGATCCAATGAGCCAATGAGGTTGCTTGCTCAACATTTAAATAGTCTGGTTCATTGTTTGCTGTAATCTAGTCATGCAGCACACTATCAAAGTTCCTCTGAAACCCTCCACCTCCCCCAGCTCCACCTGTCTAGATTTGCTACTGGTCTAATTAAGCAGCAGCAGCATATCTTACATGCTCACAGCTAGGGGTGGGTGATATGACCAAAATATTATGTCACGATATGAGTAATTTTATTTCACGAGAACAATATAGTCCACAAATGATAGTTGTTTTTGCCTTAAGCTTTTTATTACATTTTTTTTTATGCCATTCAAATTTCATAATTCTTATCACCATTTTCAATATAATTTAAAAAACTAATACTAGCCTACAAAACTCTCAAGCTTTCTAAAGAAAGCAAACTACAATAAACAAGGACACAAAAAATAGACCTACCTGAAAACCTTCAAGCATTAGACATGAGAGGTACTACTATAAAGTAATCAAATGTATAAAAAACAATGCATAAATAATACATTAACATTGTCATATACAATAACATGCTGAAACTATTCTGAGACTTGTCATGATTGAAATATATATTTTTTTTTTTTTTGGAGAGTGACCTGGGCATATTTTTGTGTGATGCATCCATTTATAATTACATTTGCTCCAGATAATATTTATTCGTTCTGCATTGTGTAACTAAGCTTTGTCAAATCAATTACATAAGTGCTGGTGAATGACTTAACAAGGAAAAACAACGAAAATTTGAAGATATTTTTTGACTCTCCATCCTTCGTATGATTCAGTGGATCAAAACAAGGGTTAATGGTAAGAAGGCAGAGGAGCAAAACAGGAAGTTGCCCCCCTTGTTTTAGTTAAGGGGTCACAAGTGTTCAGTATTTTTCTTCTGTGAATCCATGTTATGGTGTGACTACGCTCAGGTCAGGCTGCGCTCGCAGAGCACAGTATTGGCATTCCTTCATCGGTCGAGACATGATGAACACTATCCCAGTGGTGTTGTTTCTGTCACAGGGCTGAACAGACTAAATAAGGGTCCCTCGGTCGAGCCTGCAGCCTTTGCTAATGTCACCCACATTACTGGGTCGGGTTTCAGGTCAACGCGGTAAAGCCGGTTTCTTTCCCACATTTCTGATTAAGTTAATCTGAACAAATGGTTATCAGCGTGGTTATGGATCAGGACGTTTGCTTGTTGACTTAAAAACGGAGTGCATTCTTCAGACAAGGATGCTTCTTATCGTCTGCGACACGCACAAACTAGTGATACGCTCACATTTGTTGAAACTTGTGAAGTGTTTTTCTTCACTTGGTATGACAAACTTTATCGCTTCCTTTTCTGAGTTTGGTCTTCCCAGCCCGCATCTTTAGAAAGAATTTTTAACTGCCAAGATTTTTATATTTATATTTATTTTATTATTTATAATTATTTTTAATAGATTTCTATAATTGATTTTAGCAACATTTCTAGTTCCCATGCCCCCATGTTTAGAATGCTGATTCTTGGTGGATTATTGACTATATATTATATTATATTATATTATATTATATTATATTATATTATATTATATTATATTATATTATATTATATACATTTTAGTTCACTTTTGTGCAATAACAAATTTAACAGAACCAGTTGACAGGCCCTAAATTTAAACCTTCAATTTCATAACAAATCTCGTCTGGCCGTTCATGTGAATACAGCCCCTATAATTAAACCTCAGGCACTGACATTTAACTGGCCCTTTCTTATTTTTGGCTCCTTATCAAGTCTCATTGTTGCAGGAGATGCACGGCACGATATTAACGCATTTTAATGTTTCCTATCATTGTGTGAGCAACTCCATTTGTTGAAGCAACTGCAGGAGTTTCAAGGACACCAGAAGGAAATGTGGCTCACTTGAGTTTGTCATTAACGAATGATTGGGGAGATCTTGATCAACTCAATTTTCTTCAGCATGTGTTGAATGTTTTGTGACATTTAAATCATTTTGAAAAAAAAAAAAAAAAAAGTGATTGTGATTTAGATTTTTATTTATTTATTTATTTTATTTTATTTTATGTATCCAGGTTTACTGTGCTTGTTTGTTAGGCTGCACAATTTGTGATTATATATCAGTATGACTATATAATAATAATAATAATAATAATTTTATTTTACAGTACAACTGCAAAATTACAATAATATTTACGAGTATCTTAATTTCTTTTATCAATTAGCCATTAAAGCTTTTCTTTTGTTGACAGTCAGTTTACGCACTTCAAGCACTTCTCTATGCAAATTTATGAAGTTGATTGGCAGTTGTTGCGTTTCCAAGAGCATGTTTAAGTGGTCCAAAGTACTTTTGCATTAAGGATGCATTTACACGACAACGATGTACTAAAAACCGAAAGTTTTTTCCTTTGTGTTTTTCGCTTACAAACGACAATGTTGTCAAAACAATCCCGTTCACAGGTATCCACTAAAACGGCTAAAAATGCTGTATTCATGCCAGGCCAGTAGTTGGCGATGTCACTTTGTAAAGAAACACTAATCGAGACTGAACATTTAATACGCATGTGCATGATGTCAACGTTTTCACAAATTTGCGTTCTTGTAGTTTACACGAAGACGATAAATGTATAATTTTCAAAAACGTGCACTTTAAAAACCCGTTTTCAAAAGTTTACATTTTCAGGCCCCCAAAACGCCATTGTCTTGCAAATGAACTGCCAAAAAGACATTGAAAACAGTGTCGGCCCCTTAGTGTGAACCGAGCTGCGGAAAACACTGGATCATTATCTGCACATGTGTAAATGAACACAGAGCTACACTTTACTCTGAAACATGCAGCGCATATGGCATATATATCACATCACATATGTGTGATATTAATCATGCAGTCATATCATTTACCCACCCTTCTTTCTATGGACAATGTAGTATGGAGTATTTTAGGATACTATTAAAGTGCTTTTTGTCATTTTCTACATTACTTTTGTAATACGGAAAAGTGCAATGTGGACTTTGTGTTCCACAGAAGAAATGAAGTCATCCGGGTTTGGAACGACATGAGGGTAAGTAAAGAATTACTTTTATTTTATCCCTTTAATGAGCAACTTTGAGTTGGTTTTGGCAGCGGCACTATCTAAACAAAAGCCTCGAGGCTAAATCCCAGTGTCTCTCTAATCCGCGGACTCATGTCGGTATGTTTATGTGTAGATGTTGTCACTCATGTTCAATAGATCTGACCTCTGACCTCTGAGAAGTACTTCCAGGTGGCGGCTCTCCAGAGTGGCTCTTCCTGTCAGGGCAATTGAGACCCCCTGCGGTCAGCCAACACATCTCAATCTATAAATATCACATTACGCTCCCCACCCAAATATTCTCTCTGATCCTTCATATGTCCCAGATTCCACAAAGAAGTATACACAAACACCAGACATGAGTGATGCATGCTATCTGTTACTCCAGAACAAAACAAGATGTGTAATGAGAGGATCGTTCTGTTGGTGCCGTCATCAAGTGTGTGATAAAAAAAAAAAATGCTAGTAGACTCTCGGTTTTGAGTGTTGTTTGACAATGCAAAATTGCTGCTATAATGCAAGTTTTGATTTTTTTGATGTAGGTGCTCAGTATTTTCAAGCCCACTGATTCTAGCATTTCATGTGTAAATTGAGATCCAGATGTTGAGATCTTGAGATGTAGCATTATCTTGTGCCAATATTTTCACAACACATACACTCCGTCAACCATAAATAGATACATGCACTTTTACACACAGTACAGTACGTTTGAACTTTCTGAGATTGCCTTGCAACAGTATGATATCAGAAGCTTCACATGTGTTCGTGGAATGTGTTCTTGTTCTCCGGGCTGATTCTCCACCTCAGCGCCCCTGGAATGCTCTTGTGTGAACTGTGAGGTCACCGTGCATGAATGGAATGTTTCTCGCCTGAAAATTCTTTGCAGGTGCCCCTCGGCACCCAGACTGTACTCGTAACGCTCCCTGCGGGGACTGCAGTGTCTCAGTTTCCACACAATTTGGAATTAGGGTGCGTTTGAAACATGCATTCTTCCCTCAGTACAGACACACTCCAATTAGAAGGAGCCTTTGCAGTCTGATGTCATTGGAGAACATTTTTTTATGTTCCAAAAACAACTTTTTATTCTCTAGTTCTATGGCTAAATTCACACAGCAACAGAATACAGTTGTCAGTGTTGTGTTTGAGTTCTTAATACTGTAATGTTCACTCACAGTTATTTACAGGAGTGACAAATGCGTTCTATAACCGAACTTACAAATTTTCAGGCCTCACAACCGCATTCAGGGAAAACCTGTGCTGTGTGAACGCAACCGGACTGGATAACTATAGTTGTCTGTCACATCATACAGTGTGAGAGAGCCGCTCTGCGCTGCACAAATGCGTGTATACCGTGTTGTTGCGGGTTTTCATTTGTTTGTTTTTTCACTTTTGGTAATTTACAGCGACAGAGATATTAGCTGTGTGTCATCTGATTCTGAAGGTTTTAGAGGTTTTGTGTTTGTGTCCAGATATAAAAGCTGCTGTCCGTTAATGAAGATTTGACAAATGAACTCGCTGCTTGATTGAACTTCTCATTGGAGGCTTTTCAGTTTTATAGACGTCGCCATCTTTGATATTTCTTTGGTCACTGTCAGTCACATTTATACAGACAGTATGTGTACAGCAGCTTCTTGATTAAAAGAGGCTTCTATGATTAAACTGAAGTGCTGCAATGAAATGGGGGCAAGCTAGCACAAGGTCTACTGCGAATACTCTAATATCACGTCATTCATTAACCACAGTTCTAGCCAATCACTACTCGACATATTGAATATTTAAGCCTGGTTAACACCCATTACTACATTCGCAGAAAATGACGCCTGCATTCACCCCCATCCTCCCCACCACCACCAGGTCGGTCTCTGTCCATCCATCGGGGGTAGGCTCCACCCCTGCCTTCATCTTCAAGCAGGAACTGCAAGTGTCTTCTACCCTACGGATTTGGATTACGGACGGGGTCTACGCCAAAGAACTTTAACGTTTCATTTGCATACAAACCGATAAATAAATCGTATTCATACTTTC
The DNA here is from genome assembly GCF_949319135.1 of Squalius cephalus. Classification (NCBI taxonomy): domain Eukaryota; kingdom Metazoa; phylum Chordata; class Actinopteri; order Cypriniformes; family Leuciscidae; genus Squalius; species Squalius cephalus. Next base: position 38,477,563 of record NC_137129.1, on the reverse strand, counting down.
TCTTGCCTCCTGAGTCTTTCTGGTAGAACCAATGAGGATATATATTTACAGTTAGAGTGTTGTGTCCAGGGCTTGCTCACCAGCCACTGTGGCTAATGGTTTTCCAAAGTTACTAGCCACTCAGCATTTTCACTGGCCACAATTTTGACATCCATACCATGAGGAAAAACTGCCATATAGATATTTTTAATATTATCTCATAATTTGGCAGCAGGTATATTAGGCTGCTGTCACTTTAAGACCTGACGGGCGGATCCATTATACTGTTACACATGCGTTTTCTTTCTCAATTGTTTATGTTCACTTAAAACATAACTGATTTTTTAAGTGAATACTTTTTTTAATACATAATTTTGACATTATTTTGTGTGTATTTGACTGTTAAGCACAATAATCAGTGAAAAATAACTCAATTTAGCACTGAGAGGCGGCTTTATGTTCCGCACTTTGGGTGTGAGCAGAAACTCTGAGGGAATGAGAAAAATTATGCACAATATGTGCAATCCCATGCCGAAATTCAAGCCCTGTAACACCAACAATATTCATCCCGAGCAAATGAAATGAATGAGTGGAGACAGGTTTGTGTGTCACTCGCTGTCGGAGAGATAAGAGAGAGAGAAAACGCAGCTGGTATCGTGTACCTATTCTGCGGAGAATAAGAATTGGAAGTGTTTCAGATATTTCAGTATCTATGTATCTCAAAATCTATATTTTTGACAACACTACATTGCACATAGTTTATTATTTCAGATGCCTTTTTAAAAATAGAAAAATGCATATATTATACATAAAATTCAACCCGCCAAAGTAGGAGTGAACGCGTTACATGCCACTGCTGAATTCCATGCGCATTTGGCGGGTTGGCAGGTGTTAATGTCAAGCCCTGGTTGTGTCTGTTCTAACATCACCTCTCATTACTCATTCCTGGATTTGTCTCTATTGCTCCATCTCTCAGTATTTTCCACACATGTAGAGTGTGTTTGATGGCTACCATTCCCACTGTACATAGATTCCATACTCAGAACTTTACATTCCAACTCTGAACTTTACATTCCTAATTTAAAGAGAGTCATTCGTCATCCTGTCTTGAGGTCTTGCTCTACCGCACACTGAACAGAGTAAAAATGTGTTAAAAATATATGTGCATTGACGTCAATCACCAAGAGATTTTTCAAGCACTTGAGTCTTAATTACTGATAGCACAGATTCATCTACAAGCTGGCCCACACTAAAATATTTTTTAAAATCTTATTAGATGTGAGAGACAGATTTAACAGTGATCATAGATTTCATAGTTTTGTTCCAATAGTGTGTGGAGTGTTGTGATGCGACCAAGACAGCACACCACACACTAACAGATTCCATTCACAAAACAACCAGAGTCCCGACTGTGAGCAAGGGAAATCTCGCAAAATCTCTTGCGGTCAAACGTGACTTTAGTGTAAACAAATATGGCGGACGACGGGCATTTATAATGTTACAAAATATTTCTGTTTCAAATAAATGCTAAATAAATGCTTCTTTTGAACTTTCTATTCATAAAAATATCCTGGAAAAAAAAGTATAGTTTCCATAAAAATATGAAGCCACTGATTTCAGCATTGAAAGTTTCTGGAGCATCAAATCAGTAAAATGATTTCTGAAGAATCATGTGACACTGAAGACTGGAGTAATGATGCTAAAAAATAAGCTTTGATCGCAGGAATAAATTGCATTTCAAAATACACTCACCTAAAGGATTATTAGGAACACCTGTTCAATTTCTCATTAATGCAATTATCTAATCAACCAATCATATGGCAGTTGCTTCAATGCATTTAGGGGTGTGGTCCTGGTCAAGACAATCTCCTGAACTCCAAACTGAATGTCAGAATGGGAAAGAAAGGTGATTTAAGCAATTTTGAGCGTGGCATGGTTGTTGGTGCCAGACGGGCCGGTCTGAGTATTTCACAGTCTGCTCAGTTACTGGGATTTTCACGCACAACCATTTCTAGGGTTTACAAAGAATGGTGTGAAAAGGGAAAAACATCCAGTATGCGGCAGTCCTGTGGGCGAAAATGCCTTGTTGATGCCTCTAGGTCAGAGGAGAATGGGCCGACTGATTCAAGCTGATAGAAGAGCAACTTTGACTGAAATAACCACTCGTTACAACCGAGGTATGCAGCAAAGCATTTGTGAAGCCACAACACGCACAACCTTGAGGCGGATGGGCTACAACAGCAGAAGACCCCACCGGGTACCACTCGTCTCCACTACAAATAGGAAAAAGAGGCTACAATTTGCACGAGCTCACCAAAATTGGACAGTTGAAGACTGGAAAAATGTTGCCTGGTCTGATGAGTCTCGATTTCTGTTGAGACATTCAGATGGTAGAGTCAGAATTTGGCGTAAACAGAATGAGAACATGGATCCATCATGCCTTGTTACCACTGTGCAGGCTGGTGGTGGTGGTGTAATGGTGTGGGGGATGTTTTCTTGGCACACTTTAGGCCCCTTAGTGCCAATTGGGCATCGTTTAAATGCCACGGCCTACCTGAGCATTGTTTCTGACCATGTCCATCCCTTTATGACCACCATACCCATCCTCTGTTGGCTACTTCCAGCAGGATAATGCACCATGTCACAAAGCTCGAATCATTTCAAATTGGTTTCTTAAACATGACAATGAGTTCACTGTACTAAAATGGCCCCCACAGTCACCAGATCTCAACCCAATAGAGCATCTTTGGGATGTGGTGGAACGGGAGCTTCGTGCCCTGGATGTGCATTCCACAAATCTCCATCAACTGCAAGATGCTATCCTATCAATATGGGCCAACATTTCTAAAGAATGCTTTCAGCACCTTGTTGAATCAATGCCACGTAGAATTAAGGCAGTTCTGAAGGCGAAAGGGGGTCAAACACAGTATTAGTATGGTGTTCCTAATAATCCTTTAGATGAGTGTATATTCAAATAGAAAACAGTTACTTTAAATTGTAATAAAATCTCACAATATTAGTGTTTTTACTGTATTTATCATTAAATAAATGGTTAACATAAGAGACTTCTTTCAAAAAACATTACAAAATCTTACTAATCCCAAACATTTGAATGATGTTAATGATATTTTAACACTAGACTTGATTGGAATCAGCTGTTTTAGTCAAGTCTCTCATGGCCTGACTAACTATTTAACTATTATTTAATGTGTCTTGTTCAGAAGAGGTGTGCTGTTACTTTTCTAAATGATTTGACTGACAATCTTGTATAAATGTTTCTTTACACCAGCAAGAACTACTCATACTATCTCCAACAAGTGAAAGTTCACTTTGTACTTCCATCACACACATCAATTATGTTCACAGACAACTCGTTTTCACCAGTATCAAATCTGAGTTTGTGTATAGAGCTAGCTGTGGCCCAGCATGTGTCCTGTCCTTGCAGTGCTAATGGATGTGTTTATTAGGAGTTAGTGGGGGTCGGTCAAGCAGAGTGACTTCAGCTCACACCCCTCCAGTCCGGAGGTCCCAGACGCCTGCCGTGTCTCTCCCATCAGTCTGCGGATTAACCGGCTAAAAGAGCCGCCTGTCAGCGTGTGTGTGTGTGTGTGTGTGTGTGTGAGCAGTTAAGCGTGTTTGGGGTTCCTCCCTGATCCGTGTTAGCGCGCTCTCAGTGTCACGGGAGGCTTCTTTGCATGAGATGAAGCTTGAGGCCCCTGTTCAGAACGAACGCTGGTTCATACCAGCAAAAAGAGCAGTATATTGGCAGTTACAGCACATGAGCCTTCTGGGGTTTGGAGTGTGACATAATATGCCGTGCACTGGAGTGCAACACTGTCACGACATCTGAGATTGTGTTTGATACTAAACACTTGGCTCTTTTATTTTCTGCACAGAGAGAAATGTTTAAAGGTTTGGTTGATTATGATTTCACTTTTTTAACTTTAATAAGTGTGTAATGTTGCTGTTTGAGCATAAACAACATCTGCAAAGTTACGACGTTCAAAGCAAAGGGAGAGATTTTCTTTTAAAGAAATTGCTTTTTAAGGACTACAACAAACGACTGGTAAGGACTACACAACATTCTTACCCTAAAATTTACATAAACCCCGCCCCCGGGAACGCAATTTATAGATTATCATGACAGAATATGCTAATCAGTGATTAGAAGATAGTTAACTCCACATCAGCTACATAAATTTAAACAAACAAAAAAGTTTTTGAAATTTTCAGGACACAAGCTGTTGTAGCTCCGCCCGCCGTGCTGGGAGCAGCTGCTCATTTGTATTTAAAGGGACAGACAAAAAACGGTGCATTTTTGCTGACTATCTGTGGGGTATTTTGAGCTAAAACTTCACATACACACTCTGGGGACATCAGAGACTTATTTTACATCTTGTGAAAAGAGCATTATACCACCCCTTTATATACATTTTAACCCACATAAAAAGTGCAAAAGTTTGGGGTCTGTAAGATCAAGACTACATTAATGCTGTCATCAGTGCCACATGATTTTCTGCTCAAGAAATATCTATTATTATCAATGCTGAAAGCTGTTGTGCTGTCTTCAGCGGGGGTCTGGTGGCAGCAGCATCCCTCCAGGTCAAGATGTGCTTGATTGCCTCCGTCTGCTTCTGTACTACCAAGAACTGCTGGGCAAAGTCCTCAACAGTGTCGCCGAAGAGGCTGGCCTGGGAGATGGAGGCGTCGAGAAAGCAGATTTTGTCCGTTTCCTTCATCTCAGCCAGGTTTTTCCAGATATGGCATTCCTGGAACACCAAGGTGAACATCTTCTGGCTGAGGTCCCGCGCGGTGACTTTTGAGGTCCATCGTCGTACACAGTTCCTGCATCAACCCCGGCTCAGAACTACCCTCTTTGAGGGCTTTGGCCTGATGTACTTGCAGGACGGCCATAGCGTGCAAGGTGGAGACAGCCTGTCCAGTGGCACTTTAAGCCTTGGAGTATAACCGAGAATTTAGCCCTTGAATGGGTGGTGCAGGTGATTCTACCAAGTGGCAGCACTTTGAAGGCATTAATGCACCACAATTGCACGCTCCACCTGAGGAATCACCGCATAACCCTTGGCTGCCCCACCATCAAGGGTAGTGAGAGCAGATAAAACAGCAAAGCCGCTTCAGGCAGTAAAAGGTGCCTTCCACGACTCCGAGATCTCCTCATGCACCTCCGGGAAGAAAGAAAACAGGGCAGGATGATGCTGTGTAGCACGCCCCACGCCGAGATATCAATCGTCCAACTGCGGACGTTTGGGACAGGGTGGAGGGTTCCACTCAAGCCTGATGCTCGCGGTAGCCCGGGAAAGAAAGGCCATCAACTCTGGGTCAGGCTCAACCTGCTGAGTCTTCAATCCTGGAGGAATCAAGCCCGACATCCGGTCCTCTGCGGGAGCCCCAAATGAGATGCTGGGTCCCCCATGAAAAGGACCTGCAGCCTTATCAAGAAACTCCACAGCCTGCGATATCTGAGTAGTGTGAGGCCCATGGGGACTGGCCCGGTCCTCATGATAGAGCTCCCACTATAATCCTCAGGGTCTCTACCTTTTTCAAGGTATTGGAGTCTCGTCCTTAATATCACGAAAGTCATGTTCCTGCAGTGAGAGCATGATACATCAATGAATGCTGCCTCAGCGTGCTTACGGCTCAGACACGGTATCGTGGCTGTCAGACGGGGCCAGGAAAGAACCACATCCAGAAACACACAGGTGGAATGCCATCTTGAAAACCACCCAGTGGCGTGATCACTGCACTTAAATGTCCATTGGCTCGTTTTCCCAGACAGCAAGATAGTGGCTGCCCAGATCCGGCCCACATCTGGTACGTGTGTAATCCATGTGTCCCAGATGTGGGCCGGATCTGGGCAGACACTATGTTGCTGTCTGAGTTGTTACCACTTAAAGGTGATTGGGCTACCAAATGATATCGCACAACGTCAGTCTTTTCGAACGTGACTGAACTTTCATAGTTGACTCATTAAAAATTTACACAGAGAAAATATTTTAGCATCAGCCTTTTAAGGTCAATACGAATTTAAAATGAGCTTTAATCCAAGTTATCTAATTGTGTAGGATTCTTTGTTGCTTTTTTTTACTATAGTCAAAATATTACTCCATCCCAGGTATGAGGCAAATGACTTCATATTTACTCAAGCATGTATTTGTTCCTTGGAAAGGAGTTCCTCCATGCACTGGGTGTCCGGTTGGCCGTGTGTAGCTGTTATCCTGGGTTTAGAAATAAAATGCACTTTACACTAGCATCACAGAGAGAGATACACCAACATAAGATTCACTTGGAAAATGTAGATAAGGTTGTTTATGATCTTTTTACATGAGGACATTCATCCTTATCATCCAGCCAATGAGCGTCAATGCACAAGATTGCCATGTTATGTAGAGTTTTTCCGCATGATTCCTCAGAATAAACAATTGCTATACTTGGGCCTAAAGAATGTATGAAGGTTTAGTAGTAAACACTTCTGAATAAGATCGTAATCTGGGTCGCTTACAGTAAGCTCTCCTGTGATAATGTGCATGATTCATCAAGTATGCGATTATTACAGCCGGCAGCGAAAGTTTTCTATGGTATCTACAAACAAAGGGTGTCAACACAGCGGTTGGCAACGCATGCCCACAGATGCTGTGAAACAGCAGGTGAATTGAATAAAGCCACACCTTCGTGAAAAGAAAGAAACTGAATATGTGAGACTGATATATTCATTGTACAGTAGATACATGCCTGAAAATATTTACTTTTTGGAGGCGTCTAAGAATACTTATGCAAGCTGAATTAATGTCTGTGAGGAAACTTTGTGCAGAAATTGAAATTGCAAATGGCAAAACACTTCAGTGGCAAAACAAGTGAGTCAGTGCTTTGGAAATGTTGAATGTGAGCCACTGTGGTTTCAGTTCATGCGCTATGACTGTGTCCATATCAAAACAATAATAAATAAGATAAGTAGATTCTTATCTTGTGCCAGGATTGTACTTTATTCAGGTTTGAGAATGCTTTTTAAATTCCTGAGAGAATTCAGATTTGATTTTAAGGATAAAATTAGTGTAGTTTTTAATAATACATATTTATTTAATTTATTATTTACCAATGATTTGTTACTGTGTCATACAAATTATGGGGTAGTTTTAGGATTATTAGATGTCAGTATTTAAGTGTAACGATTACATTCTTTCTGTCTGCACATGTTCTTGTTAGTCCTAATTAGTTTAATCTTCCTCCACCTGTGCCTGTTTAGTTCCCTCATTCACCCTCAATAAATTACATTTTAAAATATATTCAAATAGAAAGCAGTTCATTTAAATTGTGATCATATTTCACAATATTACAGTTTTTACTGTATTTTTGATCAAATAAATGCAGCCTTGACAGCTGAAGAGAATTATTTAAAAAAAAACATTTAAACAAGCACAAACTTTGAAACGGTAGTGGTGCCGTTTGTCAAAAATAAAAACCTTAATTGTTAAAAGTGTTCATGTTTTGACATATTGACAACAAGTATTGATGGCAGCTCTCCAATGTAATTCTAATTCAACTTCACATTCACACTCATAAATTGAAAGGGAGCCAATTCTGGCATTTTCCCGACCCTGCTGTTGCACAAAAGCACTTGCACTCATTTCTAACGGAAACATGCTGTTAATGCTTAATGAAAGGGAGAGAGAGAGAAGAGAGCGGAAGTTAAGAAGACGGGGCAGGTGAAGTGGAACGGCAGGTATAGAGCTGAATGCACTCGTCCCCTTTGAAGCACAGTCGTAACTCAATCCCGAGGTTTTGACTGGAGCATAATGGTGTCCTGTGGTCCATTCAGCACATGCAGTGAGTCCAGGCCCACCAGCGGATCCTCTTCAAACCACGGCGCCTCCTGAGAGACACTTATCACCTTTAGCCTCTCACTGAAAGAACCCTCTCTCTCTCTGCACCCTTTCGTCTTTGTTGTCTAGTCTTTCTTTTCCTCTTAGAGTAACATGCATTTTTCCGGTTCATTGCTTTTCAGGGAAGCAGGGGTGAAAACGGGGCTCGGGCACAGACATGGGCGAAGGCCGATGGAAGGCTTTGTTCGCTGAGGTTATTTTTCTTTGTCACCCTGCTGACCTTTGGCCTCATCATAAACTCAATCAAAGCTGCTGAAGGACTTTTCAGCAGCTTCTGTTGAACTTCAAATCCCGGCTGATGACAGTAATTATGTTGAAATATATTACTGAAGGCGGTGGATTTGTCAGAAAGATGTGCTTTGATGGCTTTAGCGGTGATTAGCGGAGTAGTCGTGTGCTGACAGACCGTCTCAGAGAAATGTGTCACTGCATTAAAGCAACGCTGCTGAAAATATATGAAACTATTAAGAAAACGTCTAGATACATTTATATTAATTCATTTAGCAGATAATCATTCAGTATATAACTAACCTAAATAGCACTAATCACTAATCAATGAGTTGAGGACAACTATCTGTCTATCATTTGTCTTCAGTTTTATCATTGTTGCAGTATTTTATTTTTGCTCAGATTTTTTTTTCTTATCCGCATTCCTAAACCACCAATACAGATAAATTAAGAGGTTTTAATTGTCGTTATATATTTTATATCCGCCTTCCTAACAATACAAATACAATACAATATAAATGTTTTATTTTGCTTTAAGTTATTTTCATGTTTTTTTCCCCGTCTCTTATTTGTCTCTCTATACATACCGATCAGTTAAACTTTTAAATATTTAGCATTTTTATTTTCCTCTGAATCCATTTCGTTAAAGTGACCACACCTAAATGTACAGTTTGTGCACCAAAAACAGTCATAATTTAGTTTCTGCTAAAAATATTAAGCGGAACAACTGTTTTCAACATTGATAATAATCAGAAATGTTTCTTGAGCATCAAATCATCATATTAGAATGATTTCTGAAGGATCATGTGACACTAAACACTGGAGTAATGATGCTGAAAATTCAGCTTTGATCACAGGAATAAATTACACTTTAAAATATATTACAAAATATTTCACAATATTACTGGTTTTAGTGTATTTTTTATTATTATTTAATACTTCAAAAAAAAAAATCCAATCTTTTAATCAGCTCTGAATGAGGCTGTTTAGATTTGATTCATATCTAAATGTAACTTTCTCTTTTGCTGCAATGTTTTATAAAGCAGTTGGTATGTTTTTTTAGAGGATCTTGATGTGTGAAAGCTCTGGACATGTTTGTGTGCACAGAAGCTTGTGTGAATAGGTGAGCTGACCCTGAACTAACACCAGCAGCTTCCCTTCTAGTCACCTAATGAGAGTCCCAGCATCCATCGCTCACGCGCGCTCATCCCTGCCCCTGAAAGAGCCTCTGAAAGCTGTTTGTTTTGATTCTTGCAGAATCGCTCTTCTTGACAAAAGGACAAGAATTCTGACATGAAACATCGAGGCTAAAATAACAAACAAAGCGCCAAGATAAACTGAGAGGGTGAGGGCAGCGAATCTTTTCATCCCTCATTCGTTTCAATCCATCTTTATCTTAAGATAGATAAAAAGAGGGGTTAAAGGACTAGTTTACCTGAACATGTAAAATACTTACCTTCATGTTTTTCAAAAAAACAACTTTTTTCTTTTTTTCTTTTTTAAATGCAAAAGCTAAATTTTAAGAAAAAGAATTTAGAATATAATGGCAGAACTTACATTTTTTGGTGTACTATCCCTTTAAGTGCATAAACAGTCTGTTAGGGAATGCAGAAGTTATCTCAAAGTCTCATTCCAAACTCTGATATACCTTACCGTATCCTCTGTTCTCTTCCTCTGCACCGTCCTGTAGCGTGCAGATGTCTGAGTTTCAGCCAGCGTTTTGGCCTGTTTGAGGCGGGTGATAAGCGTGTGATAGCCTGCAGTCTGGTTCGGATGCAGAGGTCTGAAAATGAGAGTGACACTTTTCAGACAGGATGCAGTTGTCACTTGAGAAAACAGCAGTGGACGGTGCGATAAACACGTTCGTGCTGCCGTGTCCCCCGCGTCCAGACGGGGCCCTTTGGCCCTGTTTGTTTAGCACTGCATTCCAGTTTAATCTGAGAAGTGCTTTTAGGAGGAAAATATATGGAACAGAGATGATATTTTCAACAAAAAAAAAGAGAGCTTTCGTAGGGGAGCTTTAATTTAAAGGGATAGTTCACTTTGAAATTAAATTTTGGTATGTTTTAGCTTACCTCAAGGGCATCCAAGATGTAGGTGTCTTTGTTTCCGCAGTAGTTTCAATTTTGATATTTTTAGGTCAAACCGTTCTTGTCTGTCAGTTATTTAATGCAGGTCTATGGTCACTGTCTTAAAGAGCATGCACAGTCCAAATTAAAACAATTCCCCATCATCCAAATTAAACAATTCCCCATCGTAAGTACACATTGATGGCCTAAGACACGAAACGAGCGGTTTGTGAGAGAAAACGAACAGTATTTATATAGTTTTTACCTCTTATACACAGCCACATCCAAGTGATCTGAGGGCGCGGGCGCATCCTGGTGTGTGACGTGTATGCAGACTGGTGCATAGATATATACACTAGATGTCGCCTTGTCTACGGCAGTTCATTGGAACGAATGTCTTTAAAGCGACATCTAGAGTATATCTATGCACCAGTCTGCGTACACGTCACACACCAGGATGCGGCTACAAACCGCTCGTTTCGTGTCTTAGGCCATCAGTGTGTACTTACGATGGGGAATTGTTTAATTTGGATGATGGGGAATTGTTTTAATTTGGACTGTGCATGCTATTTGAGACAGTGACCATAGACCTGCATTAAATAACTGACAGACAAGAACGGTTTGACCTAAAAATATCAAAATTGAAACTACTGCGGAAAAAAAGACACCTACATCTTGGATGCCCTTGAGGTAAGCTAAAATATACCAAAATTTTATTTCAAAGTGAACTATCCCTTTAATTAAATTTTTTTAATTATTATTATTGTTGGCTTATACACTTAAATTAGATTATTTAATTTAAATATTCATTAAAGTAAATGATTTGACTAAATTATAATTTAAAACCACCTGGCTGAAAATAACACTGTTTTGTTTTGTTCTGTTCTGTTTATTATTGCGCAACTGAATGATTTTTGATGTCACCAACCTTTTAATAATTGATTGCAATTCTTACAGTGCGTTTTGATCAAGTATGACAGATAGTAGTTTTTTATTAAACTAGCACTCAGGACTAACCTACAAGATTATGCATTATGCAAATTGCAATCAGCATTTATTTTGTGTGCATGGTATTCACCAATGGTATTCACAATTGGCCAACCTAATTTGCATAATTATTTTAGTGGATAGAGTGCAAATCTGCTCCTCAACAGAAAGTGGAAGTAGTCATACGTGTCCTTTATGTGAATGTTATCTTTTATATGTCAAGGAAAACAAATTTAAGTAGAATTTATTTCATTTTGAAGAATCACATGGTAAAACATAAAAACAATTATGCAGTTTTTGTTTAAAAATATATATGCACAGATTAATTATTATCTGCTAATGTCTTTAATTTGCTAATAATACGTGTAATGTGTTTTTCATAGGTAGAAACTATATGAATTTGTGGCTTTAAAGGGATGGCTGATTATGATTTCACTTTTTTAACCTTATTTAGTGTGTAATGTTGCTGTTTGAGCATATCAACATCTGCAAAGTTACAACGCTCAAAGTTCAAAGCAAAGGGAGATATTTGCTTTTAAAGAAATCGTTTTTTAAGGACTACATGACATTCTTCCCGGGTTAGTGACATCACTAACCATAGAATTTACATATAAATGTACATTTTACCGCCCCCGGGAACACGCAGGCAGTGTTGAGAAGAGGAAGAGTTGTTCTAGTCGAGCACATTTGTGAGTCTGCTCAAGCTTTTCACATGCAATATAGTACGTAACACAAATGCAATAGCATGTCACTCTGTAGGCATCTTACAACAGTTCCCACATGAGCGTTTTCATAGATTATCATGACAGAATATGCTAATTGAAGTTAACTCCACATCAGCAACTAACCATTCAGAAATGTCCTGTTGAATTTTACATGTTGTCACTTCTTCTTGAGTCTCTCCATCATTGTCCGACTCCAGTTTAAACATAAAAGGCAGAACAGTTTCTGACATTTTAGTGATTGTCTGCATGAGGCGATCGGAGCTGCTAACACACACGAGCTCTTGAAGCTCCGCCCTCTGTCCGGGAGCAGCAGCTCATTTGCATTTAAAGGGACAAACACGAAACGACGCATTTTACTGACCCTCAAAAAGGGACAATTTTAACATGCTGTAAAAATTATCTGTGGGGTATTTTGAGCTAAAACTTCACATACACACTCAGAGACCTATTTTACATATTGTAGAAAGGGGCATTTTACCACCCCTTTAAATGACATCATAGATTCCTGGCATTCATCAAAATGCAAAAACGTCAAGGTTATTAATTTGTGGCCGGGAATTCCAGTAGTGTAAGATTCCATGTACAGTCACCCCTCCTATAAACTACTGTACTGCATTGTAAAAATTCCTTTGACGAACATGATGATGTGATGGAATTGGAAAAGGCCCTCAACAATTGTGGCACAGACGCAGACAGTTGTGGACAGCAGACGACAGGATGTTAGTGCACACCCTGCCAGCAGGTTTCCTCACGGCATCTGAACAATAATACATGAAGACACACGGACACTGACTGACAAAAATCACAGTTAGGGGTGAAAAACGGGGTAGTCCGAATTTTTTTTTTTTTTTTTTTTTTTTTTTTTACTGTTGGCATTTTATTTAATTAAAATATTAATTGAACTCAATTATTTAATTAAATTATAATTTTAAATCACCTGGCTGATAAAAGATGCTAATAAAACTTTATTTTTACAAAAACTTTATTTATTTTATTTATTTATTATTTTGACACTGTTGGCATTTTAACCTAAAGTTAGATTAAAATATTTCATTTAAATTATTTATTTATTTATTTTGACACTGTTGGCATTTTACCCTTAAGTTAGATTAAAATATTTAATTAAAAAAATTATTTATTTATTTATTTATTTTGACACTGTTGGCATTTTACCCTTAAGTGAGATTAAAATATTTAATTTATATTTTAAATTCAATTAATAAAATGATAATTTTTGGCTGATAAAAGAGTCCACTAAAGCATCTAGTAAATAAACACATGAATGTTTGCAGTGTTGGACATGTTGAAAATCCTTCACACTGCTGTCGCTTGCTAGAAATCTATTATGTATTGGCATGGCAATATATATTTTAGTCTTGAGGTATTGTCCTAGGTAATGAAGAATGTCACGTTTCTTTTTCAGTGTTGGATTTCTTGCAAGTTGTAACAGTGTGCTGAAAGTGTACTTTCTTTATAGCTTGTTTGTCTTATTCAAACCTTGAGTCAAGGTCTGTGGAGCAAAGCATTGCTGTGTGGTGACCTCTGTGTCCCAGCCACCCACATTTCCATGCAGTGCATGGGCATCACAGGCCTCGGAGGTCTGCCTCGTATCCGGACGCAGGGAATTCCCACTGCTGACTGTTTGTGTGAGGAGACAAAGACACCTACAGCTGCAGCAACCACTAAAACTCTCTGGGACTAACATCAGAAAAGCTGCATGGACAGATGGAAAAGGTGTGTTTGAAAACACAACTTCACAGCTCCCACATCAAATCTATGTATGTAATGTAAAGCTGATATTTCTTTTCAGCAGAAGTTAGAGCTGTTCTTAGGTTCAAAGACAGCTGGACAAAGCACATAATCTTGCAATGATTTGTTCTCACAATAGTAAGTATTTGAATAGTGAATCAGTGTTTATGTGTCATTATGAAACACTATGTTTAGATTTTGCTTTACTGTCCGCAACACTTATCGCTGATATTCAAAATGTTATTTCGTACTGTAGACCTTGAATAAACACAACAATACTGTATTTTAAATACATAACAAACACTTTACAGTTTAAAAGTTTGTGTTCAATAAAGACATTAATGCTTTATTCAGCAAGGATGCAATTAAATTGATCAGAAGTGACAGTAAAGACATTTATGTTATAAAGAATCCTGAAAAATCTTCACAAAAATATGAAGCAGCACAACTGCCAACTGATAACAACATACCCTAGTTTTACCAATGGTAGTGTATTTCTAAGATTAGTTTTATAGGCAGGATAATCCCATCATTTTTCCGAACCATTTCTTTTTAACTCATTCGGTTTTACATTGCACTGTAATTTAGGCATTGACCTCAATAACAGCTATTTCTCTCTCTGTAAAAGTGCGTGGCATAACTGACAGACAGGTATGTTGTATGTTTTCCCTCCTCTTGGCCCCTGCTTTGACCTGTTTCATTCCCGAGACACACGTCTGACGGAGAGACTGATTCAGGACGTGACATCAGTATCTGTATGAAAACATCTCAGTGTGAGTCCAGACAGCCTGCACACTATCAGTCACACTACAGAGAACCATTTGTAAACTTTAGCTACAGCTGTTTGTTCTTTATCCTGTTTATTCCTAAGAAAATAAAAGGGAAATTTGTCAAATTGTGCAAGTAGCTGCAAATCTTAATTTTTTTGTATTTATTTCTCTATTTCACAAATTGTACTAAGATTTTACAGTAGTTACTAAACTCAAACATAACTATGCCCTTTTCACACAGAAATCCCGGTAAATTACGGTAAAATTACCAGAATGACCTCTTCTGGTTAATAGCATAAATGTGCTGTTCACGCATTCACTCTCAGAAAAAAAGGTACAAAAGCTGTCACTGGGACAGTACCCTTCAAAAGGGTTCTAATATGTACCATTTAGGTACTAATATGTACAGGTTTGGTACCAATATGTACCTTTGAGGGGCTTATATGCACTCTCTAGGTACAAAGGTGTACCTTTTCAAAAGCTTCCGCCACAGTGACAGCTTTTGTACCTTTTTTTCTGAGAGTGTTGGAGTTCTGTCTTTTAAGATACCATTCATACATCGATACGTAAATAGAAAATTCTTGTGATGCCATATCATGCCAATCATCAGAAATGTAAATGGTGGTGGAAAAAAGAATGAGATGGGAGGAAAAATAATGTCAATACTTTTGCGTTCTCTCGCCAATGTTTTGCATTCCCCCGAGAAACGTCGCGTTCGCTCGCAAAACCTTTTGAGCTCATCGCTTTTTGGGTAAACTATCCCTTTAAATCTGCAGTGGTCAGGTGGTTCAGCTTGTAATTACAAGTTCTACAAGCACGTAATTGCGACATGGTGTGAACCATAAAGTTTAATGATTGGCCCAAAACAGACTTCTTACATCAGCCTGTTTGTACGTGCTCACACCGATTATCTTCATTCTCTGTTCACACACAACATAATATTGGTAATTTACTGGTAATGTTAAAACTTCTCATACCGGGAAATTGCCAGAACGAATTTACCAATATTTTTGAAAAGGTCTTGTTCACACATGATTTTCTATTAAGTTTCTTAATGTCTTGTGGCAGTTACACTGACATTTTGAAACTTAATTTAAGCACATATCTTTGTAGCAATGATCTTATGTCACTCTCCCTCGTCATCGTTTGGGCAAATGCCGTTGTTGCATTTTAAATATTATGGAACAAGCTGCTGTGTTTGTCCTACAGTCATTTATAACCTTATTCTAGCGCTTGAGGTCATGGAGCTGATGTTTGCCAGGGTAATGAGTGCTGTCATCAATGTTCATTACATCTGTTTTCCAATCAAGTGTTTAGTCTCCCAAATTAAAATATGAAGAAACACTATTGCTGCTTTCCGAACACAAATGGATTTATTGTAAGCCTATGTCTCTGTTAACCCGTTATATCCTCAATGGTAACTTCCCAGGAATGTTTGAAGGCAGAAAACAACAAAGCCAGAACGAGATATTAGAAATAAACTTTAAACATGTAGAAATATTGTTTAATTTAGCATGGACAACTGAAGTCAGGGATCTAAACAATTGATTTTTATTGTGAAACTTCCTGATTTCATTGGATTTTATTTGAGTATTTTGGTGCTGTTGACATTACAATTATTTAATTTAAATATTACCGGTGATTAAATGTAATGATTTAACCAAATGATAAATTCTTATAAAACTGTTTAGTAAATGAAGAGTTCAGATGCAAAAGCCTCTAAGTGCCATCTGAAATTTTCTGCTAGAATGATCATTTTTATCAAGCTCGTATATTTAAGTTCAGTAATTTCACTTAAATGGCAAAGCTTGATAAAAATGATCATTCTAGAGTAAAATTTCAGATGGCACTTAGAGGCTTTTGCATCTGAACTCTTCAAATATTCAATCCTCGCACAATTTAATGCTTGCAGGTGTGTATTACAAATAAAATATCCTACTCTGCTATAGCTTGCTTGATACCTAATATTTTTGGCACAGAAATATGTTTTGGTCATGCAGCCTTCTTGAGGTATTTCATAATGTCCCAGTGACTGAAGAAAGTCACGTTTCTTTTTCGATATTGTATTTCTTATTTCACTATATTTTCTTATTTCTTATTTCACTATATTTTCTTTATACCTTGTTTGTCTTATTCATACTTGCATAATTAAGTATAAATAATTATTTATTTTTTTTAAAGAGAAACCTGGTGATTTCATTAGATGGAGGCCTAATTAGAAGTTGTTCCAAACCTGTTTCATATGAACACAAAAGAAGATATTTTGAAGAATGTTGGTAACCAAACAGATGGACCCCTTTGACTTCCTAGTTTTAGTTTTCCTGCTATGGAAGTCAGTGGATGCCATCAACTGTCTGGTTACCAACATTCTTCAAAATATCTTCTTTTGTGTTCAACAGAAGAAAGAAACTCATACAGATTTGGAACAACGTGAGGGCGAGTAAACATTTTAATTTTTGGGTGAACTATCCCTTTAACTTCTGATTGTATTTCTCAGTGGCAGTTGCAGGGTTTCATATAGAAGTGGCTTCAAATGTTCCTTCTTTTGCTCTGAATAGCTTGAAAACCCCTTGAATTGCCCCAATAAAAGCTTGTGTTTAGTGTCTTGACATAAATCAGGTTGAGTGTACGAGAAGCCGTAGGGGAAGAGGTCAGGCCATTGGGCCTTAATGTTACAAAAAGAGCAGGTGTTTCCCAGTGAATCTTATTTGAAATGTCAACGGATTAATGATCACCAGAATACGGTCACCAGTTCCTTTCTGACAAAATCATTTCCGGTAACATTATGCATTTATTTGTGTTTTTTTCTGTTATTTCTGCCAGAACATTCTGTGGTGTGATGATGCTTATGTTTTGGTATCATAAGATAATAGCAGTAAGATAATAGCTCAGTTCTTTCAGTCTGTCCTCTTGGGTAGGAAAGTTGAGCGCAACAGAAGAGGAGCCAGAGCGCCGTCTGTTCGTATTGTGTCTGAAATGACATGTTGATGGGTTAGGCTGACACCGAAACCCCATTCACAAAAAAACGAGCACCTCTGTACCACCTTATTCCAAAGCTGAATTTTCAGCATCATTACTCCTGTCTTCAGTGTCACATGATCCTTCAGAAATCATTCTAATATGATGATTTGCTGCTCAAGAAACATTTCTGATTATTATCAATACAACCAACACATTCTTAATGTGATTTACAGAAGAAGGACATGTGCTTGGATCTTTGTTGTCTTTGGTTGTTGCTTGAACAGCAACCAATCACATTTTATGGATTTATTTTCATTTTAATAAGATTTTATGAATTAAACAGCTTGTAAATTTACTTTATTACTAAATTAAATAACCCTGCAGTCAATAATTGTATCCCTTAAAACTCATCTTTGATCATCAAAATTACATATTTAAATGTTTTTCTTCATGCATTAAAATAGCTTGAATGTAACTCTACACCCTTGCTTCATTTAGTATAAGCATGAATATGCAAATTAGCCCCGCCTCCACTCACTCACACAGCTCGGACTACCTGATCCACTTGCTCAGCTGTAGTAAACGCTACACAAGGGCAAGTGGAAATATTGTTTTAATTCAGCCATATACGTTTGAAGCAGAAACTAATTCAGAAGAAGAGGAAGAGCGAATGGTAATGCGTTTTAAATATCGCTCTCTACAACATCGGGCACATAATGGTAATTGATACGATTCGCGGTTGGCCTGACTACGTTATCAAACAGCTAATAATGTGTTGCTAATGTTACACAAACCGTATTCCTGTTTGTCATCTCAGAGTCAGACAGCTGGCCTCTAAAAATCAGCATCCTTAGAAAAGCTTTAAACATCATAGAAAGTCAGTGGAGAAAGGCATATAGTTCATCATAACATTGTAATATACATCATAATAAATAATTTACCCGCTATTTTCCTATACGTACCCGATTTTTCCTTTCCCTTCTTAAAGGTGTTCTTGTGCTCACAGTGGGAAAGCCCCGCCCCACTCATCGACTGGATTGGTTGCATGTTTATGATGGTAGGAAACAGGGGCGGTTTCAAACTGCGTTTTTTCGAGACTTTGGCTGCATACTTCCCTAATATATATGGCGAAAAACAGTATGTGGCAAAGGTCCGAATTCACAGTACTCATAAGAGAAGGCAAAAAGTACCCGGATGACCTACTACTTCTGAAGTGTGCATTTGATGGACACTTTACTATCCCATGAGGCCACGGAAGAGGATTTGTGAATGTCAGTGAAGCGACGTGCACAACATGGCGGATGTAGTACGTGCGGATTATATATACTATACATATTCAAAATAAATACTTACTCAAGAGAGTATATGTGATTTCGGGACGCAGCCTTTCTTTAGTAAACTTCAGTTTTAAGAAGAAATACTCAGCAATGGTGTTGACTGATGAATTTGCACATGGTTTGTCTTAACACACATAGACATAAACAATATTAAAAACCTGATCTTCACCACAGGGGGTCTTTAAGACATTCCTTCTTATATAGAACCTTTTTTTGGGCACAAATAGTACTTCAAAATCAAGTCAAGAACCCCAAGGTTCTATAATGAACCACATTTAACTTTTTTTCCTGTTTTTCCTCTGATATTAATGGTTAATACTGTAGGAATGTCCCAGGATGGATGTTGATGTCCTACTTGAGTAAATCACTTTGTGTTAGATAACAGCTACTTAACATGAGTACTCAGACATAAGTACTCCAAGACACCTTGAGGGAAATTTTCTTTTGATATTTTTCTTCAAAGTGCCTCACCAAAACAATGAAATAAGATGAGTCTAATTACCTGAAACAGAGTATTCACTACAATTTAGCTGAAACCGAGGTCAGTGAATTTCAGCATTGAGGAGGAACTCCTCCCCTAGGATAGTGTTTCCCATCTTATTTGTTTTTGTTCAGTCTATTAGTGTGGTATGCAATGTCAAGTAGTCTTCAGTTACAGTATATGAGAGTGACGGGAGTGTGGAACAAAATGGTGCTTTGGGGAAGAAAAAAAAAGTGCATGGAAGAATGTGTGTCCTTGGCTTAGCAGAACCTCATTAGGTCTATCAAGAGCCTCCAACTTTAAAACAATGTCTTGTTTTGTGGCATCGCAGAAATAACTGTGGTATTCCAGGTGGGGAATTTTTTTTATTTATTTTCCAACCCACCATTGTCTGGACGATTTTGAGCATTTACGTGCCAAGTGCTGTCTAGTTGTGTTTCAAATAAGAAATGAGACGACGACCATCAAAGTTGCACTCGTTACACACCAGGCTTACTAAAACATGAATAAAAGAACATATTAGGCAATGATGGAAGGCCAAAAATAATGTGCATATACAGTTCAAAAGTTTTAAATTTAATTTCTTCCAAAAAAAAAAAAAAAACATACTGACCCAAAACTTTTGCAAGGTGTTATGGACAATGGGTAGAGATTTGACTGGTTAGTATGGACCAGTTGGTAGATGACGTGGGAAAAAAGCATCTGTTTTGTTGCACATCAATTGCAAACATTTCATTATATTGTAGCAGATGTTTTAACAACTCTCAAATTTTTGGTGGCATGAAATTGACATATTTTCCTCTCAGCATTTCAACAGGAATTCAATGGAGCTGGATCCTTGTAATAAAAAAAATAATAAAAAAAACGATAGAAGGTTTGGCGTAGGCGTTCCTTCCAATAACCAGACACCATCTGGTTCAGCCAAAGGAGACATTTCTACTCACCTGGCAAAGGTAAAAGGCGTTGTCTGATTTGTTTGCGGCAGGGGACCCTGGAGTTCCCAGAGGTCTTTGTGTTTCGTGCCAGGATGCTTTGATGATGCGGCATGCTGGAATGCACTCGGAGCACTTTTCTATTTTCAGTATGTAGTTAGCATGCAGGTTTTGCCTGCAGCACCTATATATGTTTTTTAGCTTTTGGGTGGTTAAATGTCAAGTGCAAGCGAATACTGTATTATGTGAAAGAGATGAGTTCATGACCGCGGCCCATTCGCACGCACCCTTTTTTCTATTTCAGAATATTACTCGAAACACACCTGCGACGAATTCGTTGCTTATCTGAGGTGTTTTTGAAATATTAACTCTATTAACTATGCATGTTTTATAAGAACAATTTCAGTTTTTCTACTTTAAAATGTCATGTTTAATTTACTGTGTTACTTGCTGTTTCTTTGTAATTCTTTGTGAAATTGAGCAATTTCTGAGTGATTTTTTTTCCTTCTGTTTTTCCACCATTTTCAAGTGAAATATGAAACTTACACCATTTTATTCTGGTAAAATAGACAGTGTAAGTTTCACTTTCTGCTTCTGAGTAAAATATGTGATGCTTTCCTGGCAGTGTCAACAAACAGATCTGATCTGAAAATCACTGTATTTTCATGCATGTTATATCAAGTCTCCTTGGCACTATATCATATTTTTGAAGTCTCTGTTATACTTACTAGTTAAGTGAATAAGCCAGTGGGTAATCAATAAAGTCTTTAAAAAGTCATGTATATTGTGTGATGTTGAGTTTTACTGGAGATATGTAAGAAGGAAGGGCAATTTTACTATTTAGTAATTTGCATGAAAAAATAATAATGATTATTCTCTGAAAGTCTAATATGATGTTACGTTCAACTCTGTGAATGTGGATCATATCTCAATTTCTTTAAGAGATTTGCAAAAGCCGCATGTGGACATGGCTCGTGTCAAAGACTGCAAACTGCTCAAGCGCATCATGTGATCAGTACTTTTCTAAAATCTGGATGAGAAAAAAAAAGCATTATGTAAATAGTCAAAAGTCTGGCTTGTGAGACTATAAAAAGCCCTCATGGCATGAAATGTCCTGCATCTGTTGTCAAATTTTCATATAGACAAGCACGAGTTACGTACATCTGAGCTCATTAGACATTTGCAAATTGCTGTCTGTCAAAAAGGAATTCTGAGAATGTTTTGGGGATCTTCCATAATAGCTTTCTGATGTTGTTTTGTCACTGACGGAGATGACTGGAGGCTTAGAGGTGTGTGTTTGTGTGTGTGTGTGTGTGTGTGTGTGTGTGTGTGTGTGTGTGTGTGTGTGTGTGTGTGTGTGTGTGTGTGTGTGTGTGTGTGTGTGTGTCTGACATGTGTGTTTACCACAGAGAAAGCTGGATTAGGATGAAAAGACTGAATGAAGTCTATGCTGATTCCTGGCCTTGTGAAATGAAAGCTCTGTTTCAAAGCCTACAAGCCACACCACGTTCAAAAGTTTGGTATCAGTAAAATGTTTCTTGAGCAGCAAATCAGCATAATGATTTCTGAAGGATCATGTGACACTGAAGACTGGAGTAATGATGTGTTACTTGTCAAAATAGTGTTCACTTACTAAATAGTGAAACTTCAAGATTCAAGTAAAACAGTAATTTCAAATTGTGATAATAGTTCAAAATACAGTTTTTACTGTATTTTTGATCAAATATATGCAGCCTTGGTGAGCAGAAGACACTTCTTTCAAAAACTTAATGTAACCTCATAAGTGACTCGCAATAGAGTTTGAAGTTAGTATGGGTTAATGGGTAATTGTTAATTACCTCAAAATTTTAATTCTGTCATTAATTTCTCACCCTCATGTCTTTCCAAACCCGTAAGACTTACGTTCATCTTTGAAACACCTTTTTGATGAAATCTGAGACCTTTCTGTCCCTCCATTGACAGCTACGCAACTACCACTTTGACGCTTCAAAAAGAGATCGTAAAACTATCCATATGAATTGAGTGGTTTAGTTTAATAAATCATTCATTTAAATATTGAATAGTTGCCATCTTGGATAAATGTGCTCACTGCATTCTGGGCTTGTCCAATTCATGTAAAGCTGCCTTAAAATTTGACCAAAACATGATTACAAGGTAGTTATCTTTTCTCATATCCTTCATGTCATTAGCGTGCGTATGTTGCCATGAAATGCTCCCTGTTTCGGTTTTGCAACAGACCCAATGTGTCATGCAGCACATCTGCCGTCATCTCTACACCTGGCGGAGAAGGATTAATGAGTCAGCTCACCTGTGTGAGTGCAATTTGCTCTCCATGAGCCATATAAAGCATAATTAGAACTTTTATGAGTGTAAAAGACAGCCTAGATCATTTAAAACACTGATCAGCACTCATTCAACAAGCAGTGATCCCATCACTCAACTCTCATATGACCGTCTAGCTCTGAGATGATGAGTGATGAGACTGAGCTGGAACAGCTCAAAATCACAGTCCCGGGACATCGCTGGAATTTGGTCCATGTTTGCGTCAATGTTTTATGTTATTAAATGGCAGTGTGTGTGTGTGTAAGGTAGATGCATTGTTTGCATGTGTGTGTGTGTGTGTGTGTGAAGGTAACTCAGGGCGGTGACCCCGGCAGCACGCGGAGACGTCAGAAGTCCGAGGAGTGTCTGCCCCTCCCAGAGTATCTTCCATTGTTCGCTCCATACGCGCTGAATGCCTGTCGGTTCGAGGAGATTCCTTGTGCCATAATGGGCTATTATTTGTGCTCAAGCTCTATTCAAGCTCTAATGACCTACGCCAGTTTCCCCGGCCCCTGGAGACCCGCGTGCGAAAAGTGCAGCTCAGGAGGAGAGGCAGCCTTTGTGCTCGACTTTAGAGGATCCTAGAATATCTCTTTCTTTTGCTCTCTTCTACACGTATGGACAAAGACAGGCAAATCAAAAGGATCTATCGGAAATTCCCTGCAGGGTGTATTTTCTTATGTCTTATCTGAGGCAGAAATTGAAATGGTTATGTATTATACCATGGCAGTTTTTTTAGTACATTTTCATTAGTTGGAGCACATGATGATATTTTATTAACTTATCATTGGCGCAAATTAAATGATGCATTTCAGTGGGATTTAAACAAAGTTGACGGAAAAATTCACAAACAAAAAAGTTGTTAAAATAATGCCACATATTTATTATTAATTAAAAATGGTTACTTTTAAAAATGTATTTTCTGAGGCTCCTGTAACGCAGGAATGCAATGTGGATGGAGTCTTATTAACAATATAATAAACCATTTTGGATGTTTGTAGGTGTAAATAAAGCCAAATTAATTTAATAAAAAGTGCATATAAGCATATACCACTCTAAATAAGTTGTTTTTGTTGTAGTATCAGTAGGGCCTTACAATTATATTATAATCTGCTATGTGGTAACAAATCATGTAAAAATGTATCATCTTACAAAATTTTATTAAACTTTGAAAATTGCCTTAATCTTTTAAACAACTTAGAACATAGTATTCTGCTACATTTTATAAAAATCACGTCAAAAGTCAAGTTTAAAGGATACAGTATATTACATTGGCATATGAGAGTCAAATTGGACGACTACAGGGACTCGTCTCAAGATCACTCATTTAACAGTTCATCTTTGATAAAATTATGAATGTCAGAATCAGAACGCGCAGTTCGTGCATAAAAAATCGGTGTCAAAATATAACGTTCAACTTCCTGTTTCCGTCAGGAACCTACACATGTTGAACAACGTTCACTAACCTGGCGAAGTTTTTCAGTTGGATTGGCGTTTATTCTCTTTTGCATGCAGTGTGACGTATTTCACTCAGTTCCCTGATCATTCCGATTCAATTTCAGCAAGTGAAGAACAGATTTATACTTGCGCGCGTTATGTATTTTGCATGTTATCGTCTCTGACAGACAGCATGTTGATGCCGCTCACTCCGCCATTTTCTCCCTCTTCCTGGAGAGCACTGACGTGGTCAAAACATCCGGAAGTGTGGGTTTCCCAGGAAATGCGTACGTTCTCCCTAGACTGCTTCTCATAAATAATATACCATGTATAGTGCACGTTAGTTTTTGACAGACAACAATGTAATGATATTTAAATTATGTGGATTTGAAAACAGATGGATCTCAGGTAATACTTATTTATTTCTTAGCAAGTTCACGAGTTCACACTTACATACAATTAGAGGGAGTAAAGTTTAATGCGTATTTGGCATGCTGGCGTCCGACCTCGGTGTTCGGCCCGAACCCAGAGTACTCCCCCTGTATGTAAGTGGTTAGGACTAGAAGTGTGGAGAAGGGGTGGTGGAGGGATGCTGCAAAACTGTCAATGGATTGAGGTGAGACTGCTGAATGTATATATACCTATTACCATTGATTGCTGAGTGCTCTCCACTTGTGTTAATTATCTGAACGTGCTCTTCCCGAACTTTGTTAAAGGGATACTTCAGGATTTAGCATTAAGCTTTGTATTAGTAGAATTAGTTCGAATTACCATGCTTTCCACCCTCATATCCCCCTGAGACAAGAGATTTATGTATTTTTTGTCTGGAAAAAATCCTCCGATGACGCAAAAATCGTCATTTTGCGTCATCGGAGGATTTTCTGGCCAGAGGCTAAAGACTACAGCCAGTAGATGGCGTAGTTCCGCATGTTTTCAGCCCGCCCATAGAAGGTTGGATCTCACTCACAGAATGTACACAGTGTCAGCCGTCTTTCTTTGGAAGCTAAGCTAGCAGGCTCTTATTCTGTGGAGAAAGCTGAATAGTAGGAGAAAGCTGAGTAGTAGGGGTTACCATCCTCCTTTTCCCGGACTTGTCCGGCGGTCGAGATCGTTCAAAATGTCCGGGATTCAGCTTTTGCGTTCTGCGGTCGCCATTCATTGTTTACATGCACACCTTTTGTTTCAATCTAACTGAATTCATTCCGATTGGTGAATCTGAATGTAGTGTTTACATGAACGCTAAACAAGTGATCGGTTGATGTGCGTTTTACCATTGCTAAGAAAATTCCCGCTCCTCCGTGAGAAATGCGAGACCCGTAATGACGCCACCGGCCTCGCGCCGTTCTCCCGCGGCCCTCAGCCTCGTCCTGCTCGCCACAGTAAACATAATGAATGAATGGCGACTGTAGAACGCAAAAGCCGAATCCTGGACATTTTGGGCGATCTCTAAATCCCTGGCAAACTCATCACGTAGGCTAGCCTTGTTGTTTGTTTTCAACTGCGCTCCCTTACCGGTAGGCGTGGCCTCCTAAGGCAGCGAAGCAAGTGCATTCTGGGAGTTGTTGTCTTTCATCCACATAAGCCAAAAATACTTTTTCTGGCTTTTCTCAGTCTAGAAAGCTCCAAATTCAAAAATTTCTTCACATTTCTTCTACTTAAATGACCTATTTTAAATACACATTCATCTTCCCAGAGGTGAAGTATCCCTTTAATAAAACATCATCAAGTATTCAGTGACGTGATTGATTCATGAGTGTGGCAATGTTTTTAGTGCTAATTTTCCAAACAAAAGCCAGCCTATAGTTTTTGACGGACGTGATAATGTGTTTAAGGTGTTAAATATGTTTGGTTTTTGGGTGATTATAAAATGTGCTGGAGATGTTTGAAATGCTTTTTGCTTAGTTCGTTATACTTATTTTACTGAATGAAGTTTATTTTGTGGCTTAAATAAATTACATGTTAGAATGACATGTTTGACAGCAATCGCATATTTGTTGATTCAAGTTTAAAAAAAAACATTTTACCAGGAAAGGAGTGCTTTTGATGCACAAAGTTGTTTTATTGTCTCATAACGGAAATCTTTAACACTTTTGCTCATAAACGTATCATTTTAAAAAGCAAAGTTGGCACAAAGTCTGCTCTCAAAAACATGGCAGCACCATGGTACAGCATGGTAACATGGTACATGGCACTTTTACAGTATATACTGTACACTGTGGTATTGAGAAATTGAAATGGATACATATTATACCATGGTACTTTTTAGTACATTTTCGTTAGTTGGGGCACATGATGACATTTTATTAACTTATCATTGGCGCAAATTAAATTATGCATTTCAGTGGGATTCAAACAAAGTTAACGGAAAAATTCACAAACAAAATAGTTGTTTAAATAATGCCACATATTTATTATTAATTAAAAATGGTTACCACAAAAATGGCAATTAAATATTATCATTTCATAGAAATAATAACATTAAGAAAAATCTTATTAGCCAATATGGCTAAATTAAAGATATTTAACATAAATGTGAAAAATAACATTTCCATTGATGCATAGACACAATTGCAGAGCTTCATTGTTTTACAGTGTATAAAGTCCAGTAACAAGAACCAGAGCCGTTCTTCCACCAGAGTCTTTGGCTTGTAGTGGCTGGATGGGCATCACACACACACACACACACACTGCTTTGGGTTTCTGGAGTCCACAGTTTCATTTAGCATATTCCTCCTGTGCAACAAGTGTCTTCAATGCAAAGTCTTTATTTGCGATCAGTTTAATCTGGAGGACGCAGCTTCTGGCTTCTCCGACTAATTATCCCATGCACCAAAAGTTCTAGTTCAGAAAGGTTGGTAGAGGTTAGTCTTGATAATTTGAGGTTCGGTTCGTTTCAGTCAACATCTCCATCAGGGGTTTGATTCCTCTTCCCGTTGAGCTCCACGCTGATGCTGACTCTCCCCGAGGGTGGAGACCACGTGACAAACACCGCAATCCAAGACGGTTGCATCTGCAGGTATTCCAACACACCTGACGATTGCATGGCATGTGCAATGAATGAGCAGAGAGGAGCTTCTTATTCAGGAAAATCCTGTAGTGGATCAGCGAAGCTCAAAAGCTGAGGTTGAGCTCTAGGAGGAAGCGTTTTCAGTCATCCTCGCTCGTGGCCTGTGGCGCTGCCTCACTCGCCATTTCTCCAGGAGAAGATGGATGTTCTTGACGGCCCTCACCCTGGAGAGGACATCTCCAATCTCTTCTGTGTTTTTTACCCTATAGAAAAACAAAGCAATGAGGTCAATATCACAGCAAACACAGATTTTCCAGGCAAGCATTAGGTGTACAACTGGAATCAGGTGCTTTGAGAATTCAGGGTTAAAATTTGACTGAAATGTAACATTTCATGAAATAATCTTTAATAATATAATAAAACCACAATCTGAACATACTAAAGGTATAATTCACTTAATGGAGTCTTTGAAAAAGTATTTACTTTCAAAGTTAATGTGCTTATATCTGTCATGAAAATGGCAGCCACAAGAGACATCAATCTTACAGAGGCTGTAATTAAAGCACCCAATTATTTCTTAAATGCATGTGAGAATGAGAACGTGCTGCTTTAATGCATTTTTTTTTTTTTTTTTTCAGTTTATGAGGTTTGCCTTACCGTCTAATCTTTGTCTGTTTGACTGCCAGCTTGTGTTTGCATTGCTTCTCGGCACAATCGTGGCCCTGGGAGGCATGGATTGCCTTGTCTTTATACCTAAGAAAGAAAGTTCAGCAGTCAATTCCTGAACAAGTTTGATAAAAGTCCACAAATAGAAATGAAACCTGTTTCTGCAAGTTTGTCAAGTCATGTAGTGACAGATTTTATGCCTGCACGTTAATGCCATACACATCTTATGCTTGAGAAAACAAGCGTGTCCCAAAATATTTCTTAACCAGTAAGTCTGGTGTCCTTGAAATTGCTCTTAAGATTAAAAATATCTGGCTTTGAACTATGACAATGTTCACCTTATTTGCATTCAGTGCGTACTTACCGTATCGTATTGTTCGGCTGACAGAATGAAGAGCATGTTTTGTCTTTGCTATCTGCACATTTGCAGCGAGACTTGGGCACAACAGGTTCCGTGACTGAGCGCTTCTTCCGTGGAGCGTTTCCAAGTCCGTATGACACTGTTCGCCTAGGGGGAAACAAAAAAATGATTAGAAAACAAATTTAGTCATGCAATGAGCATGAGGTATGAATCATTAAATAATGATTTATAGAGTCATGATTATAAAGTCATAGATTCATATTTTCTATATTTATAAGATATATATTTAGATTTGATAGTAAATGCACTTTATGACTTACTCTGGTGTGTTGACCCATATTATGTCCAGGTGGCAAAAGTAGACGCACTCTTTATCCATAAAACTTGCACAGGAGCACCTCTTAGTCCTGGAGTGGTGCGCAGAGATTGACGTGCCTGGTTCTGTGCCATGACCCAAAGATGCTGGAGCAGCTAAAATCATAAAATGATGTTGAATTCATAAGCTTTTACTTCATAAAGATTCCCACCTACAAACATGCACTGCGATTTTACACTCTTAAGTTGCACAACCTAGATGCTTGATGGACTGGAAAATCTGGAATTTGTCACGCTCAATTAAAATGGCATTGATGCTCAACATATGCTGCCTATAAGAATATTAAAACTTTATCTTGCATGTGTTTATTTTGTTTAAGCAACGTCATGTAGTACTAATACCTTATTATATCTGAATAACTGCACTTTTCTGTATAGCCTACTACACATTCCAGCTTGTTTGATAGTTAAAAAAAAACTTTTACAGTAATAGAGTAAACTATTTAAAAAGTAGTCAAATAATATTTACCACAAATATTGGGTATAAATACACTTAAAATAAGTACATACCAAAGTCAAAAATTCCAGATGACAGCATAGACAACACTGGAAAAATAATCCTCAAATCCATTTTATTTAATCTTATGCAAGTCCCTGATGTAGCACAAACGGTGATAGTCCAATAAATTCGCAAACAGTAACAAATCTTAAGATTTAAGCTGCGGTCTTCTCAATGCATCATTCTGGAGTCTCGAGCTCACTCTAGTACAGGAGCGCTTATATACTCGCGCTCTCCGCCTCCCGCCCGCTCACTCACGCGAACACAATGCTGTTTGTTAATAGTCACAGACAAGCAACGTGTGGAGCGAGATAAGAACTTTGTATTCCTGGGATTCCAGCGGGATGGAGACGCCGGGCGGTCGTTCGGTGCCAAGTTTTTATGGCAAGAAAGATGACTTAAACGAGTAGTTTTCATACAGGGCAGTAGAGGGCGCGCGAGTACAGACTACGCACACTTATACTGAGACGTCAAAAGAGGTTTCCAACACAAAAAGTCAGGAGGAATAATGTGACTATTCTGACTAATAAATGTAAGTAATATATTCTTCAAATTCTTTCATATGGGTAGATCAGGCCATCAGGGTTAGTTACGTTTTACAGAATGTTTCTCAAATGTTCTTTGTGATTTTCTCGAAATGTTAGTTGTGTATAGAAGCGAAATGTGAAGTCTTAAAAACAAAATTAAAAAAAAGAACATTTTCGTCGATATTGCCCAGAAAAACATAGTTCCTTAAATATGTAGTGAAAACAAAATCCCGCTACTGGTGCATTCTATATGGGGTAAGTTGAACCTGCTATTATAGGATTTTCAGCACAATTTAACTAGTAAAATAGACTTTTCAGCACAATTTAACTAGTAAATAAATTATAAAACACATAACAACTCACAAAACTGGCCGAGATTCACCAGTATAGTAATTTCATTACATTTACATTCAAATATTTGTTCGCTGTAATTGTAATTTACATGAATATATCAATGAGATAACAAATAATCTCCACATCTTCAGATTTACAAGAGTAATTTAGAATCATTTGGGTTTCCCTGAATCCCTTTAGGTTTAAAAGGTCTCACTAAATGGGTGATAGCAGCAGTACTCAAAAACTTTAGCCTCCAGCTCTGTCCCTGCCCAATGGAAAACCCTGTTAATAGAAACTCATGCCAGTTTGTGCTCACAATCACCCAACCCTCATCCACCCGCTCCAAAAATGTATTAAAGGGATAGTTCACCCAAAAATGAAAATTCGGTCAATAATTACTCACCCTCATGTCGTTCCAAACCAGTAAGACTTTTTTTTAATCTTCGGAACACAAATGAAGATCTGTTTGATGAAATCTGAGAGATTTCTGTCATCATTGGCAGCTACGCAACTACCACTTTGACGCTTCAAAAACTTCATAAAGAGATAGTAAAACGAATCCATATGAATTTAGCAGTTTTGTCCAAATTTTCTGAAGAGACACGATCGCTCTATAAGATAAACATTGAATTTAGGCTTTTATTCATAAACATTCATCAACTCACACATCAGTTATGATAAACGGAAGCTCAAGCATGTTCACTTGATATGCGAGAACCAATGAGTTTCATTCTCTATGCAGCTTGTTTGAGTTTCAGCAAGAGGTTTGCTCTCACGCATCAAGCAAGTTCGGTTGAGCTTCTGTTTATGTTCGCTAATCAATGTTTTTATGTGAATAAAAGCCTAAATTCAATGTTCATCATATAAAGCGACCATGTCTCTTCAGGACTAAACCTCTTAGGGAATTCATTTAGATGATAATTCATTTAGGCCTAGTTTTATGATCTCTTTATGAACTTTTTGAAGCATCAAAGTGGTAGTTGCGAAGCTGTCACTGGAGAGTACAGAAAGCTCTCAGATTTCATCAAAAAGTTTTTCATTTGTGTTCCGAAGATGAACGAAAGTCTTACAGGTTTAGAACGACATGAGGGTGAGTAATCAATGACAGAATTTTCATTTTTGGCTGAACTGTCCCTTTAAATATTACAGCACGAAGACTCCATACGTGTAGCTTGTTCATGCTTGTTCAATCTAAGACAGAGAATTAAGACAACAATAAAAGCAATCTATTAAGATCAGATGCATATGGATGCTGCATTAAGGACAATTATGGAAATATGCATTTATGCTTTTCAATGTTGCTCTGAGCTCTCCTCAGGCAAGGGTGGCATGAATACAGTAATAGTTTTCCAAATATTCTGTTAAGCCTCACCTGTACATACAGGTCATAACGATGATACTTGTTCTTTTATATATATATATATATATATATATAGAAACAGCACTGATGTAAACATGCATTGCTTTATTGTAAATGCATTGAAGTCAGCAAATTTACCAATGAAAGAAAAAAATTCTGGTCAGAATGAAGTGGAATGTTTGATTTAGATTATAGTCAAATCATGGAATGACATTTCCACTGGATGCAGAATAGTTTAGTATACACAAGGGATTTTAATGTTCTACTCTCAATTTTACTAAATTTGGATGGACTGAATGTTCAGAGCTGTTTGCAGAGAGTCTCACCCACACTTATGTTCTTCTGTGGGCTGGGTAACTAAGCAACATATTCCCCCACCCCACCTTCCTGCATGATGCACCCTGTACTCCTCTGCTTTGCCTGCAGTGACACGACCCGTCCAGCAGGTTACGCTATTGATTCACAGTCTTGGCAGACTGCAGCGGCAGACAGCAAATACTGTCAATTGAATGAGTCATTCCAGGGCTGTAATGAGAGCTTTTGCTACAAGCCTCTTGAGGCAAGGACAATGTCACAGTCAATAATCCTCGTAAAGGAGCTGATTGGTGACGTCATTTGCTGGCCTCTCCAAGCTCCTCATTAGTGATTTGAACTGCTGAATAATTCTAGTGCCTTGGAGAGCCCCAGGAACAACCCTTTCTACTGGTTGATTAAAGAAGAAAAAGACAGCAAATCAGATAGCTAATTACACCGGTTAAAAAAGAAAAAAGGAGACTTCAGAGGCGTTTCTGCACTTGTAAACAAGGTTTTACTGATACTGTCGATATTATAGATACAGCAAATGTAAAGCCACCATTTTACTCATACCTATGGACTTATGGAGTTCAAAATGGGCACCAGGTGTAATATAATAAATACTTGACCACAACATCTGTGCACAGGAACACTGACCCCCAAAAGCCATAGAAATGTTTATATATCAGTACAACATTAATTTCCCCATCAATTTACGATAGACATAAAACTTTTCAAAATGAAAACATTTAAAAATAAAACAAATTTCCTCTATTCTTCTTTAATTTCCATATCAACTTAATAGGCAACTACTAGATTTATAAGATATTATATACAGGTTTCTAAACGTGAAACTCCAAAAGGCACAATTGTCTATACAACATGTACAAAAAGAAAATAACTGTCTGGTGCTGACAAAAGAGTACAAAATAAAATAATTGGTCATCATTTATGATTGCACATACAATATGACTGTCAGAAAATGTGCTTTTAGAGAAGGCTTGCAGAGCTGCAAACCTCCTGAAGTGTTTCAGTTTTACAAAGTGACACAGTTTTACAAAAAAGAGGGAGAAAGAAGTGGAAAGAGAAAGAGAGAAATTCATAGGCAAAAAAAAAAAAGAGCTTTTATTGGGACTCTCAGGTAGCTATGACAAGTCTGTCCTCATCATCGCTGGAGGCTTCATTGTAGTCATCAGTCACTGGTTGTCTAGAGACAGGTTGACGTGGTTTCACTTCACTAGCCCCACCTGCTGTTGCCTTGTGTGAAAGATCACAGCCTCTCTCATTAGTGGATGAGGGGGAGGAGAACGAAGATGGTTGTGGTGGTGTTTTTGGTTTTTCCACCATGGTTGTAGTCTTCTCTGTGCGCCCTGTATCCTTAGATCCAGCGCTAGTGCTGTTTTGAGAGACCTGCTTCACCTCTATGGATGGCTTTGCTTTTGTAGGATCATCTCCTGGATTGGCTGTTGGATGACTGGCTGAGGGAATAGTTGCTGGTAGTGATTCTGCAACCTGTGCTGGTGGAGGTGCAGACGCTACACCCCCAGGGCTACGTGGCTTGTCCTGGGCTGCAGGGAGTGGGCTGAGAGCTGAGAGAGGGCTTATGGATGGTATAAGGGCGGGCAGGGCAATATTGAGAAACTGCAGGCCAGGGATTTGTGCTGGGGAAGCAGTGCTGCACTGAGGGGTGGGGCTAGCTGCCAACACCTGCACGCCTAGGGTGGCATTTAATGGCAGACTCTGTTGAGGCACCAGCTGGGTGGAGTTGGCTAAACCCACAACACTCAAGGTCTCCAAACCCATAGGCTGCAGGGCAGTCTGGGGAGCACCAAGTGTCTGAAGCCCTGCCACTTGGCCCAGAGGGAAACAAGGCAGTACACTACTGACTGGCTCCTGGACTACCAGTGGCTGGATCGGAGAACCATCTGGCCGGGGCGAGGTATTAGGGGCTGGGAGAGGGCTGCCAGTCTGCCGGTGAATAACGCTGAGTGCTGGGATGGTTAGCTGGACTGGCCCAGCCTGAATGGGTACAAATGTGGAGTAAGCAGCCAAGCCAGCAGGAACAAGCTGGATTCCACCCACAGGTACCATGCTGTATGGGGAACGAGGGGGCTGTTGGGAGTGCAAAGGCAGGTGGCTGAAGAGATGAGTAGTGGCTCCTATTCTGGACTCGTGGATCGGACCTGCATTTGGAAAGTGCAGGGGTCCCTGAAGAGGGTCAGAAGAGGTCTGAGTACCACGGTCGACATTGGCATTGCACTCACTTGCAGGCTGAGAAATGGTGCTCGACACTCCATCCTGTTAAAAAAACAATGTTATGAATACTTTTATCAACACTGCCAAGCAACACAAAATTGCAGTCGCTGACTACCAGTTAAAATTCTATTCACCTTTTCATGCATTCAAAGCAGTTTTGCTGACGTGCCAGGCATGCGAGACTCAAGACATTTGAATGCATATGGGGTCGGGTACTGGTATGGGGTGAGGTGTACATGTAGAGAGGGAGGGATGTACGACGAGAAAGACAATGATTGCGAGGACACGGGTCTCACCTGGCCGAGCTTGGCGCCCTTGCCTGGCACTGGGGGACTAGGGGGAACGTCAAATTCAGGGTAGTCGATGGACATCTGCCTGCAAGGTGACACTGGGCTCATCATGTGTACGGAGTCAGTATCAGAGTTCTGGGATTCTGAGGCAGGGGCAGGGTGGGATGTGAAAGAGGTGGGACTAGGGCCGGGGCTGGAGCAGGATGCAGAAATTGACATCTGTCTGACCAATGAAACTGGGCTCATCATAGCCACAGACTCTGTGTCTGAGGTCTGGGAGTCTGAAGCTGGAGGAGGCTGAGGTTGAGGAGCTGGGGTTAGATTCGGGCTGATGGACATCTGAGCCAGCAGAGAGCTAGGAGCTGTGTCGGCTTGGTTAGCAGGAAAATGCTGTGGGCTTGCAGAAACAGAAGGTGTTGCAGAGAGGCCAGATTCTGCCTGACTGTCCTCCTCGTCTTCCTCTTCTCCATCGTTATCTTCATCATCTGGGCCATCAGAGTCATCACCATCTGAGTCCTGTCTGTCAGCACTTCCTGCTCTTCCTCGATCACCTTTGGGGAAAAAAACAAGGTAATGACCAAAAAGAACAGGTTGAATTCTAAAATATAAAATAGCTAATCCAAACACATAGATATAAAAGAGCTAGGTTCTACTTGGAAAATTCTCCTAGGCACTTTATTTTTTCAAAATGATGCACAAAATTATTTCACCACTGGGATAGTAGTACCTTTACTCTTAAGGAATATTTAAATAATGTTTGGTCCTTCTGCATAGCAAAAAATGGAATAATAGGTCTAGAAACACCCCTCTCATAATATAGGGAAGACATTAACACCTCAGACCACAAATGCAGCCTGTGCTTGACAGCTTGTGTAGAACTGTGTGAGAGGAAAACAAATATGCTCTCCATAACTGAGACCAGAGAAAGCTCACAGCTTCTCTCTCTCTCTCTTTCTTTCTAAAATTAGATGCTGCAATTTCCTCGCGGTAAACGCTGTGTATGCCGCCCACATGCACCAAGAGTTAACAAGTAAAAAGACTGCGTTTAGAATCTCTAATTAGACCGTGGCATTGCCATTGATCATCACTGCAATAGAACATAGCTAGACACAGTCCACATTTAACAGATGGTTCTATTATTAGTAATCCTATTAATGGTCAGGTTGATTATGTAATGAAAAATAACTAAGTAATGGTGCAATCAAAACTATAGTTTCTGCTTTCTTAGCTGGTAAAAGTGTGGGTCCTCATGAAATGAACCCCCTTATTCAATATGTTTAAGACTTATATTCAATATGTTTAAGACTTAAACGCATGAGAGACTTCTACCTGAGTCTTCTGTGTCCTGGTCTTCAATAATACCCACAGAAACTCCCATTTCCATGCACTTCTTGCTGTGGGCTTTGGACTTCATGTGCTTGGTAAGGTTCCCTGTGTGGATAAAGGGAACAGAGAGGTCACTCAGGTGGGAGGCGGATGCAGGGCATGGGAGTGGTTTACATAAGCATGACATGTTCC
The DNA here is from genome assembly GCF_949319135.1 of Squalius cephalus. Taxonomy (NCBI): domain Eukaryota; kingdom Metazoa; phylum Chordata; class Actinopteri; order Cypriniformes; family Leuciscidae; genus Squalius; species Squalius cephalus. The sequence goes on along the minus strand of NC_137129.1, from coordinate 38,442,199 downwards.
CAAGCACTAGCTCTATGTAATGGGTGAGTAACTGATAAAGAAGTTCTTAAAGGAACGTGGGCTGGTCTGACACTGTGCTATTCTGCAGTGCAGCGTGGGAAGTTCAACAGTGATGAATCATACTGGCTTTTTTAAAGAGAACAGGCAGAATCTTAAAAAAAAAAAAGCAGGTAAAAAAAAAAAAAAAAAAAAAACATTTCCAGCCATCCCTAAGAATGATCTAAATTACCTAAATGTTCTCAAATTCGAACACATTTCATTAAACCTTAAAGTTAAAAACCTGTTTAGATTTGTGAATGAAGTTGGTTTTTTGTACCTTCTTTTTCCTGTTCATTAATGGTAACAATAATTGCCAATTGAGGAAGAAAACTAAATTTACCCATTACAGCTTTAAAATCAGTGTTTCAGACTGAACCCACCTTTAGTCTTGAAAGAGAAGTTGCAGTGCGTGCAGTGAAATGGACGAATGTCCGAATGAGTTCGGATGTGTTTCCGCAGCATGCTAGGTTTCTTGCAGCGAATTCCACATTCCTCACAGATGTATTTTCCTCTTCCACGTCCCCTAACATACACATACTCCTCATTCGATTTGTAACTGAAAATATACCACAAATAGCACATCAAAACACAATTTCCTGTTAAATATTTAGAAAGTGGGGTAAGATAAATGTTAAGATTTACAAACCCTCCGTCAAAGATCTTCACTCGTTGGGGTTCAGATTTGGAGGAGTCTCTGTCTGACTCGGTCTGATTAATTGGTTGAGTCTCTGGTTTTATTTTTCCACTATTCTCAATTGGCACAGATCTTTGCTGCATCAAAACCTGAAACAATACAAAATACAATAATTTGTTAAGCATGCATGCACCAAATAGCAAACAATATAAAAGCTATCTGTTAAAGCAGCATCAGTCGAGTGAAAAAGCTCTTACTTTTGGTAAGATGTCCTTCAGCTTCCCAGAGTAGGTCAAGATGTCAGATTTCAACGTTGTTGTTTTTGCTTGGGTGTAGTGTATTTTCTTGGATGTCTGTTTGGAGTCGAACAAGGACATAACCACTTTGGTGGGAAGTCCCAATGGATTGGGATTGTTTGGGTTTACTACCCATGCAGAGTAGGCAGAGATCCTCTGGTCTGTCTGCTGAATATGGAGGGATTTCCTTTTCATAAGAAAACACCAGGTGAAGGTTGTAGCTGTTTTCAGACTGGGGAAAGACAGGCGATGGCTGTCTCTGGTGTTGACAACAGACACAGAAGAAGCTAACTTCACTTGTCCTTGAAATGTCGAAGGCCTCAGAGGTGATTTCGATGGAGACCAGCGCTGCTCTTCAGGTTTTTCTTGTGGCTTCAGAGTGGAATTCTCTGGCATGGCATAGCTTCGAACTCCAGGTGAAGAATGTGTAGCAGGTGTTGTGGTAGGTGTTCTCCTCTCCATCTCCTGTTCACTGACCTCAGTTGTTGTTATCTGAGATACTGGTGCCTGGGTGTTCTTTACAGCTTCAGAAATCTCTGGTAATTGTTCTGGGGCATCAGTCTCAATTGGGCTATCCACTGGCTCTGTGGTACAGACCTGTCTAACCAGCATTAACTTCCTCTGCCTGGTAATTTCTGACATCTTTGAGTTCAAATAGTTTAGAGATCTACCATCAGTGAGACATGCAGCTCCATGCTCATCTTTAGCCCGTTTCTGTGTCTTTTCCATAGCAATGTCCAGGCTGTTGGCAGGGGAGAGCATACGTTTGCTTGAGGCAGTGGATTCTTGGGGGCATAAATTTGCAGAAGCCAGTTTTTGTGTACAATGCAGTGAACCAAGGGACAGGATGCTTTTATCAGTGGTTTGGTTTTGGTCAGTGGTTTTCATGTTGTTTTTCATCTGTATAGCAACAGACCCATGTTGCCTGTGTGCTTGGATTTCTGGTCCAATCTTTGAATTACTGTTCACAACATGTACCGTAGGGAAGTTGATCTTAGAAACCGCAGATGCAGGTGCAAGGGTATGCTCATCGGTGATTAGAATCTGTGGTACAGGTGTAGATACTGGCGGTATATGAGATGTTGTATCAACAAGTGCTCCAGCAGGCAGTACAATTGGAGGCTTATTGATTACAGCCTGATAAGCTTGTTGTGCTACATAGACATTTTGCATTCCATCATTTGACTGTGACACTTTAATTTCCTTAGCAATTGGTATTGTTATGACTGGCAATGTGATCTGCGTGCCTTGCACACCTGCTAAAGAATATGTCTGGCCTGTTTTTAGTACGGGGCAATTCATTTGGTATTTAGGTTCAAAGCACTTAAGATTTTTTTCATCAGAGCTCTTCTGAATGTCTCTCTGACCAGCCCCCATATTGACCAGAGGTTGCATGTGGCATGCCACAACCCTTGAGGTCTGATGCCATGGATGTGGAAGGCCGTGAACTTGTGGTTGTTGGGTTTGGCTTCCAAGGTTGATGCTTTGAACCATTTGCTCATTTTTCGTTAACGGGGCCTCTCCAGAATGTATGACAAAGGACTGAACAAATGTAGATGTGTTCAGATTTACTGGTCTAGGTTGGGACCCAGAGCATTCATTGGTGAAGGGGACTCTTTGGATGGGGGGAGTCTGTTTCACTGCCAGTTGAGGGTCTGGTGCAATCTTCAAGGACATTTGACGTACTAGAGGCCCTCTTCTTCTTTCAATGAGAGGCACCTGGGTAGTTGGAGGACATTGTGTATTTTTTGGCAGGGCAGTCTGTATTGGTGGCAAAGGCCTGCTGGGTGACATGCTGCTGCAGTCAAATGATTTGCTACGGTAGTCACAAGAAATTTCCAATGATGACTGAGTGCAGCTGATCTGTTCTGAGGTAGCGCGTCTCATCATGCCTGGCACTCCAAGAGTGTTGTTTGCTACTGGGATCGCTTGAGCTTCTGGTGGCTTCCCAACACTATCAGCCCTTGATGGGCTGTCAGATCTTGGTGGATCATCTCTGTCAAAAGAGGCTGAAATACTAGAGCACCTTGACAAGCTACTATCTCTACTGAGGCTACGAGAGAGACTCGACTCAAAGCTGGATTCACCAGAAGAGTGTTCCATTTGAGCAAGTCTGATGCGCTTTTTCTTTGGGGGGAGTTTTTCCGTCGGCAATTTGGACAAGCTCTCACTCCTCTGAGGCCAGTTAAATGTATCTGCAGGTTTCTCTGTTGATTCTACAACTTTTTCATGAATTTCATGACCTCTGTCTGGTTCCTCTGTTACTAAGATTTCAGGGACTTGAATGTTGTTCTGGCGCACAAGCCGTGATTGCTGTACAGGTGTGCCATCACTAGCAATGGTAAAGGTTTGCTTACCATGAGGTTCCATCCCTTGGCTGGCACATTTAGGTGTAGACATTCTGTCATGGTAACTTTGTGAGAAAGAGTTCACTACAGCCTCTGTATGGCCTTTTACAGAGCTCTTTACTTCCTTTTCCCCAGGATCAACTGGAGATGACCTGTCAATGGACTCAGATGTTTCAAAAGAATTTGGCCTGCTGAGGGAGTTGGTGTGTCGAATGACTGAAGTTCCACTTCCTTGTCTCTGGAGGTCACCTCTTTCTTTATTTGGTGTGCTGATCTGAGCCTCTCTTATTGGAGATAGTCTTGACTCTTGGGATTCAGCAGCTCTACCAATGATTTGTATTTGTCCTAAAATAGCAGAGTTACTTAAAGATTGGGTATGGTGAGAATAAGGTCGCCCTATCGAATCTGTAGAGGCCTGGCAGGAGTCAAAACTTCTTGAACATGGAGGCGTGGTTTCAGTTGGAGATTGGTCATCATCATCTCCAACACTTTTAATTTTCCTTCTTTTTCTTACCATGAGTGGTTGCTCTACAACACCAGTAATTACTGCATTTCTGTTCAAAAGAGGCTGCTGAATTCCACGTCCAAACACTTCTGGCTCAATCTCTCTGGCATGCATAGGCTTGTTTTTTGGACCATGCAGTTCAGAACAATAAAACTTCTTGTGATTTTCAAAATTTTCTAGTTTTCTGTAACGGTTACGACAAGTCTCACATTCGTACATTGTCCCTTTGTTTTGTTGGGGTTTTCGGTTTCTTTCTGTTGCATGCTCAAAAGACTTACTTCTCAGCTCATGTGTAATACTTGGTCCATGATGGCTTTCATCCATGGAATGAACTGAGATAAGAACGTGACCATCATTTGTGGACAAATCCTCAACTGCTATCTGCCTCACTAGGGTACGAGGATGTACAGCAGAATTTGGAGTAGAGGGAGCTGAAGAGAATACATCATCATTTAGTGAGCTAATCTTGTCATCAAATGAATGACAGATCCTTAGTGGGTGAGGTTGAGGGGTTAGATTGGGGAAGAGAGCTGACTGACCAGGTGTGGTGGGCATTGAATTACTTCTTGTAATTGGTAAACAATCCATTGCTGGATACTGAGGTGGTACAGAAAGAAGAAATACTGGCTTTGATTTGTCTGTAGGAGTGAAAGGAGATTTTGGTATGTCCGAGTTGGAACTAGATCTTCTTACTGGTGGTTTTAGATCAAACTGAAAAGAGTCTTTAAATATGTAGGATTTAGGGGAATCAATGCTACCCCTTCGGGAAAGAGAAGTCCGTCTGGGTTTGACACTGTCTAGTTGCTTGTCATCCACAACAGCCTCGTTGTCTGAGATCAACTTTGAGATACGCTCCTCAAGAGATAGAGCTTTGGTTTCCAATGGAGGACGCATTTGTACAGAAGGAACTCGAGGCTTCTCAATAGATGCTACATGCATGACAGTTGCCACAACCGGGGAAGGAGGAACTTGTGGGGGTTTTGTAATGTCGGTTTCTGCTGGTGGGGTAATCTTAACAAAAGGACTTGGGGGACTCATAGCTTGATCTGCACTCTCAGAACGTGAAAAGTAGCCTGAGTCAGTGCTTCCAAGACTCCGAGGACTTAGCAGGCACTTGCCTTGTGGCTGTTGAGAGTAATCAGTTGCTTGTTGCCTTTGTAGCTGAGCATGGCTGCCTCCCAGTGGTGATTTACAATGCTGATCTTCATCCTCACTAACTGAATCTTGTAGAGGACTTGTGCAATCCACTTCTTTCAGTGAGGACAGAACCATTACATTGGACCGAAGGTTTGCTGGCTGGAAATCCCTTTGCCTCTGGGCTGTGGCATGTTCAGGTGCTGAATCTGTAACTCTTGGGCTGTCTGCACGCAAAGGCGAAACATTTACAGGGTGGACAACCACTTTAGGGAGAGCAGCAGTGACCTTTGGCTCACATCCTCTCTGTGTAGCCAATGTTTTCAGAGTTTCAAACACCAACAAATGCTCTGATTCACCTTGGCTTCCTGGTACCATGCCTGCACTCTGCAAACTGCTCTCAGATAATGCTGTTAGACTGCTCTGTGAAGAATCCGGGTCTAAGTCAGCTGTACTACCTTCTTCATCACTGTCCCCGCTTTCCTCCACATCAGAATGTGTTGGCAGACCTTTGTCTGATTCTTGGGAGAGGGATCCACTTCCGGAGTCTTTAACCAAACCCAGTTTAATGGCATGAGCATGAGACTTCTTATGCTTGTATAAGTTGCTCTTTGTCTTAAATGAAAAGCCACAAGTCACACACGGGTAAGGTCTCTCTCCTGTGTGGGACCGTATGTGTTTTAGAAGCACACTTGGCTTGGCACAAGCTCTTTTACAGTATTCGCAGACATACTTCCCTTGCTTTTTTGGTTTTTGATCTTTTGCAGAGATATCAGATACTTGATTTGCACCAAAGTTGACCACAGTTGTCATCTGAACAGGGTTGAAACCAGGTGTGACTGGGACTTGAATTGAGTTGGGTACTGTGGCTGACAGAGACTGGCATGTTTGAACAACAGGGGGCTGGCTTTGAGGAAAACCACCTGATCCAGATGGAACAGGTGCATGCGTCAAGTTAAGTGAAGGACCCACACTGTAGCTTTTCTGGAACCCTGGTTTGTCCTGCTGACGATTTCCTGACATGTTCACATACTGCTGTGTTGTGTGTTGCCCTGTAGATGCCACACTGCTGTAGAAGTGTTTGGCTGTGTTGAATTGTGGCATAAATGAGGGTTGTGAATGGACATTGAAATTAACAGCAGGCATAGCCACAGCATGGTCTGAAAATGTGGCAGGAATGGAAACTGATTTTCCAAGATGTCCTATTGGACTGCTGTTCTTCCTTTCTGTCAGTGTATTGAAATCTGGCTCCATAGCCTTGAGCAATACCTCAAGGGGAGCGCTTGTGTGAGAGGGAGATGCGTTTTTGTTGCTGCTGTTGCAACACCAGCTTTTTGTCTGCACTGGCCCTCCAGCACAAGGTTCTTCTTCAGAACTTTTGTGGCTGAGAGCCTGTGGCTCTGAGGTTGATGACTCCTCGTGCTCCACTTTTACTGCTCTAGATTCAGATGCCTCCTGCGGTGCATCTTCAGGATCTTGAGGGTCAGGCAATCCATGTGATGAACCACTAGAAAAAGAAGAAGAGGGTGTGGCTTCCTTGGACGAAGAGATGTTCGGAGAAATTGACTTCTTGGTTTGCGATTGCTTTTTGACAGGAGATTTTGGTATTTTCTTTAGCTGGTTTTGTACCACAACTTTTTTCCTCTTCAGTCCTTTAATGACCTCAGAGTTTCTGCCAGTACTTTCATTTGTGTCTGTAGGGGAAAAAAGAAATAAAATAATGAACAACCCAAACAAAATTCAACCGTACTCTGTCCAATACCTTTTGAGATTTTTTTCAGATAATTGGAAAAATAATATATGAAATATTCTTTATTTAAATAGACAAATCTTTATGACCATCCACAAGGCTGAGGAAAAAACAAAGAAAAAAAAAACATTTAGGTTACACAATAACTCGAAATGATTTGTAAAGGTTAATTTTTTTATTATTATTAAATTAGAGACAGTTTTTGAGTTTCCAAAATGTAGGATCCTTGATTACATTACTCGTACAATTTTTATTATAACAGGATTATTATAACAACTTGCAACAACTGGCTTCTGAGTTGAATTATTGACATATTACTGTAATTATATTTTTATTGTTGACAGTTTTGACTATGAAGTACAGTGTAGAGCACAACAACATGTAGCCTACACCTCAAATCAGACAGAAAAAGGCGCAGAAAAAGCCTTCATAGCAAAAAATCAAATGAATCTCTATTAGTGTGCACTACATAAGATTCTTGATAAAATTTATCCAAATTTTATGTAATCTATCAACACACAAATTACACAGGCATTTTCCTGTCAGTCTTCAAAACAAACACCCATGTGTTATTTTCTGCTTTCATTTCCTCCCCCTTTGGCAGAATACCTTTCATCATGCAAAGTTCGTAAGAAAAACAAAATCAACCATAGACTGCACTTTCCACAACACCTAAACATCAACATAAACTCTACGTTTAACAGCAAAAATTACTCGGAATTCAGACAAAAAGATATACAGACAAATCAACAACAGCAAAAATCTTGCTATATCAGACCAACCAAAACATACCTAAGCAACGAGTGTTGATGAATTGTAGTGTAGGCAAGGAACTTCAATTCACAGTGAAAAAAAAAAAAAAAATACAATCCTCTTCTTAGCAAACCCAGTACACTATAAGCTGCATAGGTACCTCTGACAGCTAGCACATAGACGAGACTGTTTTGGAATCTAGAAGATCTCCGGAGCTGCTACTGAGGCCCACGCATCATTATGTACAAAACCCACTCTCCGTTTCTCAACCCTCTGTCACCATCCCTCTCTCGCTCTCTCTTTCCAAACCCTCCCTAACTTGCTCTCCAACATCTCATTCATTCAACATTGCAATTGTGTTAGGATGAGCCTTACCTTGTTCTATTCTTCTACAAGCTCTCAGTCAGTTGGCAGAGAAAGACAATAAGACATAAGTTGCATGCAGGTGTTTATGTGGATGAATAAGCTTGTGTGAATTCGTGAAATCTGTCCCAAGATTGAACGTGGTCCAGAGACTGAGCAATGAGACCTGAGCACCTAAGTCAACATCTTGCAGAAAACAAATCGCTATTAATTTGGAAAAGGAAACCTGCCGTAGAGCATACACAACTAAAACTTGTTCACAATTACGCACTGATGGGCAGAGTTTACCGCATTTGCTGTGTTTGGATTCCCTGTGGTTTTAAAGTTATACTGAAGGCTCTTTGTGTGCCTGGCGCCAAGTAGTTACATAACCAAGCCTGAACATCTGTGGCAACCCTGCACTTATTAGGGTTTCCCTTCTTTACTTTGCTTGGCATGGTTGGTGGAGAGAAGTGGTTAGCATTAGAACTACAAAGTCATCAATTCCTGGATGCCTTAGAAATTCCCCAGAAATTCAAATAGCCTGTTAGGATTTCACCAAGACTTCAATCTAACTTTTTTCTTGTTTATACCTTAATAAGACAACTTCCTTACATGTTTCTAGAGAACGTAGAAAGAGGATATGAGGACATCTCTGAGCTCTGAGCTAATTAACCGCTTTTAACAGATTCGGGATTAACACGGAGATGACTGCCTGTTGTATTTTGAGAAGGGATTTATGTATTATTGAACCAGTTGCATTCTGATGTAACCCATCCCAACATGAAAAATAAGGCCAGGATAAACCTAATTATTAATAACCTCATATTTAAAATGAATCCTTCATGCTACGATGGTAGATGAATATGGTCATATTATTGTTACATGATAACAAATGATTCAATTTATTTACATTGTACAATGTTCTTCAAAAAAAATTCCATAACAGTACCATGGTGCCATGTTTTCATATAAACTAAAACTACAACAGCTCATATACTTTTTTATTTTACTTTTTGCTTTTACATAATATATACATTTTTCCCATTCCAGCCTATTATGCAGCAGCTCTGCTGTTTTTCTATGTATGCTAGTGAAACGCAGCTTTGAAATGGCTGCTCCACGTATTTTCTGGTTAAACCAAAGACATGTTAACTGCCATGGTGTAAAGTGTGACAGGTACATTCATAGAGTGCATGCACAGCAGAGCTAAATGTGGTGGCCGTAGGTGAAAGCCAGCAGAGATGCTGGAACTTCAGGAAACCCCCAGAACATCCAATGCACCATTGAAAGCAACATGCTGGCAGACCAGATAACCTCAGTACAGATACAGTCCGGTACAAGCAAAGGGTGTGGCAGAACATTTAAATGTTGAGAAGCAGAATAAAGTATGAAAAAATATTCAGAAATTTGCCCTGGATTCCACACAGAAAAGCATTGTCACAGTTCGCAGGTTTGCCTGTTCATGTTTGTGTGTACTGATTGCCTATCAGCATCGCTTAGTTACCAAATGCGCTGACGAGCTATCAGATCAACTGCAGGTGCGGCTCGTTTATGTGTCCAATAAGTAGTCTTGTGGTTGTCGTGTTCATCGTCAGATCGTTCTTGAGGTTCACGTTTTGTCTCCTTGTCCTGTCAGTGGTTCTCTGTCACCAGTTCCTGTGTTACTTGTTCCTGTGTTACCTGTTCCTGTGTTACCTGCCTGCTCTAGTTTTGGACTATCTGCTCTGTTCACAATTGGTTGATTTCTACGGGGATCATCGGACTTCAGCCCATTGCAGTCTCCTCGCTGCCAAGACCTGAACTCCGACCTGCACCTCTGCATCAGTCCATCCTGCCTTGATCTTTTCTCTGTTTACTTAATGAACTGCCTTTTCATTCGCAACTGGTTCTTGCGTTTCTCTCCTGTGACAAGCATCTACCTTGAAAACTTAATGAGCAGAGCGATTCAACTGCGGCACAAAGACCCTGCAATTCCTTTTTAAAGCAACAGACGTGCTCGTGCCTCTCTGAGAGAATGAAATAGCTTAGGTACTGGATGTTCTGGTATTGAGGAGGGGGCGGAGAGAAAAGCTTCCTGTGGACGTTATTTGAAAGGAACAGTCACAGAAATGTTATTTTATATGATGAATCATACCTTTGTGTCCAACTTTAGGGTCTTTGAGCTCCTTCTGTGCTTCCTCTATTTTATCTGAAACAAAAAAAGGGATTTCCATTTTAGCCACATTGCAATCCAATATTGGATAATAGTAATAAACATAAATTATGGTACATTTCAGGACAGAGTGAAGTAGCATTTCAAAATACAGCTTTAAAAAACAAAGAAAGTCAAATGTACAATAAGTCATTTTTTAATCCAAATATTATCAATACTAGAGACAGTGGTGACAATATCAACCAATATTTGAATTTTTGCTCAACACTAAAAAAAGAATATCAAGGCTTAATTATACAACAGTATTACAGTAGTTAGAGGTGGATATTGATGTATCCCTAAATCAATAATATTATAGAATACAATAATAATAGTATATATGTCATATTAAATATGTTGTGTAAATATATAATATAATATAATATAATATAATATAATATAATATAATAATTTGGTCTGCAAAAAAAAAAAAAAAAAAAAAAAAAAACCTCTTTCCTTCTCACATCTTACAGGTACAGCAGACATTTAATATTTCATATCATCTGCTCTGTGTGTGGGAGGGATATGCACACTGAAAATATACCCAATTTTAGAATGCAATTACTGATTATTATATAAGACAAGACAGGACAGTGTGTATTGAGTGTGTGTTTGTATGCATGTACATGTGCTATAAGGGGAATGAGAAGCAGTCATCTCCTTTCACTACCTTAAGTCACATAGCCATGACATACACAAATACAAAAAAAGCATTTAAAAGCAGAACAGATTGGTGTGGTGTGTTTCAACCACATAACCCCATTACAAAGCATGAGCAAACACCGGTTTGCTTTGAAAACAATGCCTCGCTGTGAAGCAAGAACCGGAGCGGTTTCGGAAAGAATCCTTGCTTGATGTTTGGAAAATGCCCTGGCCACTAAGAGACTCCCAGACGCTGCTTTGGATCACTGTAATGGGAATGACACTCTTCTCTGCATGAGGAACAGGGTGGAGTTGCGAGGGGGTGCCCACTGACCAAGGTTTCAGCATGTTATGTCATGATGAGTGGGCTGAAGGCACACCCTTGATTAACTCCCCCACCCCTCTCTTTCTCTCTATGCTCAATCTGTTATATAACCCAATGTATATTTATATATAACCCAATCTTCGCAAATCTTTCCCTTCAACCCACATCCAGCATCACTTACCACACAAAACCAAAAAAATTGCTTTTTGAGTTAACTGTTACTGTATGTAAGTGTGCATGCTAACATTGAGCATGCAAGTATAACTCAGGGGAAAAACATGTCTCTGAGCCCGGGTTGACAAAAAAAGACTTTAATCTTAACAAATAGCTTTAAAATCGGAACCTGTGCAATACAAAAGTTACACAACTTGAGAAACTTTTGATGAATCTACAAACAATGAGTCATTCCCGTTATGCAGTACATTTCCATGTCCCCATTACAGATGTCTGAAAATATTGTATAAAATATTATTAAATACTAACATAAATTATTAAAATGTTTCAAGATGGAAATCATATAATTTAGTTTCTTGTATCACAGTAACACTTATGAATTTTAAATCACTTCATTAAGAACTATTATGAGTTAAATTACTATAAAGAAATATTCTTCATTTTTTCTTTCCCTAATCGAAAAGTTTTCTTTCTTTTCTTACAAGACAACTTGTTTTCTAGAAATGCTTTCTTATATTACAACACAAGCATATTCATTTATTAAAAGTTACAGAGCTCAAAATGTCCAGCAGTATTACACTGCAAAATCCTCCACTGGAGGTCTCTAAATGTTTTGTTGGGGGGGAAAAAAAATCAGAAAAAGAGAAAGAATCTCAAACAGCAACACTTTAACCCTCTGCTCTTAATTTCTTTGCGGTCAAAAGTGACCGAAGAGCACCAGAGGGTTAAACAAAAAAACACTCAGTATCACCAAGGTCAGCATGATCGGTGTGTCCATGAGAACCTAAACTTGCTCCATATCTCTGGAGGGCTCATCTAAACCCTAAGAATGGAAACTCTATGGCAACTTCCATTGCATCACATCACTCTTCACTCGTTCTCGTAACACTTAACCACCTCAAGCAGCACTGCATCACAGTCATCACCAATTATAACACCATCCCATTCTGCACCTTCATCTAGGGGATTTCTGGATGCTGAGTCACCACAGACATTTATAGGTTGAACCGCTTGGTCTAACCACACATTCAGATTTATCCTACCCTCATCCGTTTGGAGCAATAAATGGAGCATATGGACATCAGTACATGAGGGATCAGATAACAACGTTACTTAATGAACCGCAAATAGGACCCCCCTCCACCCAACCCTGTCCCCGAATTCCTCGGGTTAGATGGTGATCGAGAACTCCACCAAGGATGGAAGAACTCAAAGCCTGTGAACAAGAAATCAAAATCAGAAAATTTTGGTTGAAGCAAAAGAGAGTGGTTGCAGGTGCTGTTTCCTCAACTGTGGACTGAGCGAATGCAAAGCGGCCTCAAACACAAGAGCACTGTTGAGCCGAGTGACTTCTTTGCATACTTTAGGAAAATCATTACCAGAGATAATTATGCTTGGTTTCAACTGCTACATGAGATTAACACCGTGTCCAAACCAGGAAAAGTTTCCAGTCACAAGTAACTTGTCTGCCCATGCTGAAAAAGCAAATGCAGCATGACACAACTGCATGAATTGGAGATTTCACTGTGCAAATCAACATCACACCAGTATTGAAATCAAGCAACTGATAAATTGTCATGTTACTTGTCACTTATAGCAGTCACAGATGCCTAGGACAAAACAGATTCAGTGAAAGAGAAGCTTATCACTTCATGCCTGGTTACACAGAAAAAAATTAGCAAAAAATGTACCTTGTCACTGAGGCAATAGCCTTAAACGGACAACATTGTACCTTATCTAGCCCTTAGAAGAGACATATTAGAACCTTAGAGTAGTAATATTTACCCTTAAAGGGACAAAATGTCGTTTCAAACTCATAATGCTGGGTTCAGACTACACAATACTTGTATCTATTACGATAGTCACGGAGTTAAGATTATGCAATTTTGACTCCTAAATTCTTGTCGTGTCGTTGACAAAAAACAAGTCAGACTACACGTTGCTTCCCGACAAATTATCGCTTGCCATCTTTCACGACATGAGAACTATCGACTGACATGCAGAATTATCGACTGACAGATGTGAGCATAAACAAACAATGGCTACCGAAGTACTATCCAGTGGCCAATGGCTATCCAGTGTTTTGCACTGGATGTCTTGTTGTCAGAAAAACCCAAAAAAGAAAGAAAGAAAAAAATGAAACATGCCAGTCTTTCTGTCATGACGTCATGAAGCATCACAGACGCAGTTGGTTGTCATCAACTTTAACACACTAGATGAGATAAAACGTTCCGACGCCCCTTTTTGTTTACGAATCCCCATGACACCCTACATCAAACAGATCGTGCCAAAAATCGTGTAGTCTGAACTGTGCATAAGACTTTTGGTTAATCTTCAAAACACAAATTAAGATATTTTATTGAAACATGAGAGGTTTCTATCCCTCCATTGAAAGTCCAGGTGAACAAAATTTAAAAGATCCAAAAAGGTTATAAAAAAGGCCATGAGAAAAAATCCATGAATTGAGGCGTTTTATCCAAGTCTTGTGAAGAGATACAATTGCTTTATATGATGATCCGATTTATTTTAGGCTTTTATTCTATCATTTACCTTTTGGTGGTACAAAGATGAACTACCCCAGTGATGAGCTGTTGGGGACCTGTTGACCTGATTTCAACAAGTACAACACACTATTCCAATCATCCAATCAGATTTGAGGGACAAGTTTACAGTTTATGTCAAGTTTAGACTTACAACCAGGGTTAGGTGCTTCAACATCAGATTTATTCACCTATCATTTCCCTCTGATTTTAAGGATATCTTATGGGTAGGGCTAGGATTAGAACTAAAATTTCAAACAAAATATGTTGATCCAGGAACATGTCTTACTTGCATACAAAATCACGATTACCGAGCTGTTTTTGCACATTTTGTTCTGAAACGGCTAAAAATGTTTCAGGCGTAGGGCTCTATATTTGCGTTTCTAGTTTCAAAAGTCATGTTTTCACCTACATCACAAATACACAGTCTAATGACCTGACAGGGAAGGAACCTCATGATAAAATTAAGAGTGAAAGAAGAACAGAAACACTTCAGAAAGTTGCTAGTCATGAACACAATGCAAAGAATCTCCTCTAGAGATTTTCTCTTCCTCTTTTCCTCTATGATGGCATTTTCAAATCATGAGTCTGTAGATATGGTGGATCTACTGTAATGTTTTGAGAGGAACTCCTTGAACTGTAGACCAATTGCTATTGCTATTAAATGGCATGAGGATCAACTGCTATTCATTGCAGTTGACATATGGGACAAACCACAGTAGATGGGCAGCAGTTGGTCATCTTTCTCTCTCTCAAAACTTCTCCAGATATTTATCTCTCCCACATACATTCTTTCCCCCAAAACACAAGATTTTCCTTCCAAAACAGCAACCACACCAAACCTAAACCTCAGATTCAGTGGAACACTTAGCAAGGTGATTTGGAAAACAGAGTTGCTGCACAAAGGTGGCAAATGAGGACAATAATACACGCTGAAATTTCCCCTGTTTAATGCTGCCATGACAACCAGAGATTCTGAAGTGGCTTTCTTCAATAAAGGAACATGCACTGGTCATCTCGACTGGTCCATGAGACTTCATTAGATGCTAGCGCATGTGCGCTAACGACATAGAGGCTAATGGAAATTTAATGTGATCAGAGATCTGTTTTTAATGGCCGTGGCAGTAAGAGCAGCATGTGGGTATAAATATCACATGAGTGGGTGGTGCTTATTCACAAACAGATTTTAAATGAGAGCTGGACTGAGTGTACCTGTCCTAAAGAGCAGGGTCATTAGAAAAATAGTCAGCCACAGAGTGTCCGAAAGCAGTTTGATGCATATTGCACATGGCAAGAACAGGCAAAATCAGCTAGTTCCAATCTGACTGGGTAGCTTTAATTTTGGAATTATTTCTTGCACATATGCAAGAGATATGGCTATACGTACTCAGTTATTACACATTTATTAAACATTAATGTGTGTGTGTATTTATATAAAGTAAAAATCTGGGACAGAAAAATAAAATCTCTACTGCCAAGTTCTGTATATGGAGTGAAATCGATAATACATTTACCTAATTTGATCTAATCTACAATGACAAAACAGACAGAATTGTTTGCAGCATCCAACTCTGCAGTGTGTAGCATGTAAACCATCAGAGGCTGGCTGTGTAACACCGCTGTTAGTTTTCCACACCACGTGTTTTGACAAATAACAGAGTAGGTGTCAAAAGGTTAAAGTCATTTGCCTGATAGCATTGGACTTGTTATGGCATACAGAGGTTGAGTGCCCGCAAACCAGCCGGGCTCACACACACAAACACACACTAAAGAAAAAAAGCCCAGAATACAATGCCTGCATCTATTAAGAGTGGATCACTAAATCAGAATGACTTGTCCACACACTTAACTGCGCATTTGTACGTCTGTCCCAGATGTGATCAAATCAGACAACATCACTGCTGCCTGTCAATCTGTGGGATTCACATGACGAAAGCATATTATGCAATCTATGTGTCCTGCCATGCATGAAGTAACACACTGCCACAGAAAGAACAAAAGAAACATGCCATTCAGGAGGAAATATCTGCAAGAATCAAGAGAACTATAGCACTTCCTTTGCATGCGGTTTATCTGGCCCCTTTGCGCACACATACTTTAGAAACTAATATCCGAGCATGCAAGGACTCGACGGACACACTTCCATGGAATTTACTCCAGGATTCTCCCGAATCCCACACTGTTCCACTGGGAGAGATGGAGCCAAAATCCTCAGTTGATTGCTCAAGGATTTCCACAAACCGCACTGGATCAGCTTTACGATTTACACCCTAATATTTTGCCACAGGACTGAAATAACATCCGCCTAGAACATTTGTTAGTAATTTGTCATGTCAAATTTACTTGTTAAGAAATTGCACTCGGAAAAGCCTTTTGATTGCATGTACAGTAACCTTTTGCTCTCTGACCTTTCAGCATTTACAAGGGTCATATCACATTTTTAAATGTTTTTTTCCCCTCAGTAAGGGGAAATTAATACTTTTATTCAGCAAAGACACATTGAATTGTTTAAAAGTGACATTTATCATGTTATAAAATATACTGTTCTTTTGAACGTTCTATTCATCAAAGAATCCTGAAAAATGTATCAGGGTTTCCACAATATAATATTTAGCAGCACAACTGTTTACAACACTGATAACAATACGAATGTTTCTTGAGCATATTAGAATGATTTCTGAAGGATCACGAGAAGCCTGGAGTAATGATACTGAAAATTTTGCATTACAAAAAAACACAATAAAAATAAATCTATTTCAGTTATTTCAAATTGCAATACTATTTCACAGTATTACTATTTTTGCTGTATTTTTTGATCCAATAAATGCAGCCTTTGTGAGCAGAAGAGACTAAAACATTAATCTAACATTATAACCAATATGGTGTTTAATATAATATACATGTTATTTTATATATAATTATTTACTCTTTTAATCTTCCCATACTACCTTACAGTGACTGGATGGTAATGCTTTTTGGAATGGCAAGGAACTTTTGAGTTCTGAAAGTTTTCATAGTACACAAAACTCTGATATGTATAAAGAATTTGCCAGGGAAAACTTAATTTCTTATGATATGACCACTTTAAATAACAACTTGAAAGTGAAACAAAGCAACAATTTAGAAGCAGCAGAGTGACCAGAGAACACGAGGAACCCCGAGAGACAATACACAACACTGTTTATCCAGTGTATAGACAATCCTCTTCTAGAGAAAAGACCATCACAGCAGTTCACAGGGTTCCCAAGGTTTCCTTACAGGAAACTCTGATGAGCCTGAAGCCACCAATCAGCACGCATGAGACAAACAAGGGAGCCGCTTACCAGAAGCAGAGTCAGTAACCTTCCCCTCCTCATTACTGTCAGAGCCCACACACACACACTGACACAAACACATATAAACACATCTCAGACTGCATTACACAACACTCTATCTTCATAAGCTGCATCATCAAACTTCCTCTTTTCTTTCCCCCGAAATGAGTTTCCTGACTCCCCAGTCGAGAAGAAACCAACAGGAGTGAGAGCGAGACGTGAGTTCTGCAGAGCTCATCTCCACAAAACGCTCAAACAGCACACGCAAACATCTCCTGAAAACTGGAAGAGTTCTGAGGAGGCTCCAAAAACACCCTTTTTAGGAACGTCTGGAGAGTTTTTGTTAGATGTTTCTGGAGTCAGTGGCAGAGAACAGAGCATTGCTGATAAGGCGCACTACCGCGAGCCCGAGGCCACTCTTAATAATGCATGAAAATAAAGAGACGGCTGGAATCACAAAGAATGAGAGCGACGTGAAGAGAAATGGTTTCAAATGCTGAAATTCCTACATTTTGTTACACTTTATTTTAAGGTGACGCAATTAATGTACTTACTCAGATAAGTACTGAGTAATATTATTTAACTACATGTACTTACTATAGAGTTACGGTTAGGGTTTGGTTTAGGGTTAGTAATTATGCATAATATCCTGTTATTACTATAATAAGTACATGTAGCAACGTGTAACTACGTCACCTTAAAATAAAGTGTTACCCTACATTTTTTGAACCTTATAAATCAATGAATATTCACAAATGATGGAGTTTGAAAAGGATGAATAGAAGTTGAGAAAATTAAGCGTCAATAAAAAAAAAAATCACACTTATAATGGAAGTCTATTGGAAGACGAGTTTAAAATCATATGCACTACTGCACAAATGTATAGTGGCGGCACTTTTACGGATGCAAAATAAGATGAATCTACTCTCCAGAGAATTCACACCACACTTCTGGATCATGACCTCCACGTCCCACCCACACACACCACTCGCATCTGTTACTGATATCCTGTGCACACAGCAATGCACACACTCATGTGCATCAATTCACACTTCTTATCCGCAAAGAATGCTTTCAAATCAGAACCATTTGTTGTCAACTCCTCTCTCTCACACACACACACGTGTGCCGCGAGACTGCCCCCGCAGGAAGTGGTGGGTGGATGCAGCAGTAGACGGAGCTGATAGTGAAGTCTGCGTGGGCACGCTGGTGAAACATTGATCCAGAGCATCTTTAGGACAAACATACACCTCCTAGACAACAGTTATATTTATATTCCCATACCGCAAACACACTGAGAGAGACCATCAGACATTTAGCACATTGTACCTTTTTACATTCTGAAGAAAATATGAATGCAGTTTGCTTGTGCAATCTCACGGCCACATTGCTAGGGTTTTGCGAATGTTTGACAGGGTGTTGCTATGTGGTTTTTAGGTTGTTCTGGGTGATTATCATGGTGGTGCTATGTGGTTGATAGGGTGTTCTGGGTGGCGTTGCTGTGTGGTCGCTAGGATACTCTAGATGGTTGTCAGGGCGTTGTGTATGTGGCTGCTAGGGTGTTCTGGATGGTTGTCGTGGCCTAATGCTTAGAGGGTCAGACTGGTAACCCGAAGGTTGTGGGTTCGAGTCTCAATACTGGCAGGAAATGACTGAGGCGCCCTTGAGCAAGGCACCAAACCTAGATGCTAGATGCTCTAGATGCTTATCAGGGTGTTGCTTAGTTGTTTTTTAAAGTGTTCTGGGTGGTTGTCAGCATTGCTATGCAGTTGCTGGGTGTTCTAGATGTTTTTCAGGGCATTACACTGCAGTTTCTAGGGTGATCTGAACAGTTGTCAGGGCGCTGCTACTTGGTTTTTATGATGTTCTAGGTGGTTGTCATGACGTTGCTATGTGGTTGCTAGGGTTTTCTGGATGGTTGTCAGGGCGTTGCTAGGTGGTTTTGAGGGTGTTCTGGGTGACTGTCTTGGAGTTACTGTGTGGTTGTTAGGATGCTCTAGATGGCTGTCAGGGTGTTGCTATGTGGTTTTTAAAGTGTTCTGGGTGGTTGTCGGCATAGCAATGTGGTTGCTGGGGTGTTCTGAATCGTTGTCAGGGTACAGTTACATGGATTTTAGGGTGTTCTGGATGGTTGTCAGGGCGTTGCTATGTGTTCCATAGGGTGTTCTGAGTAGTTGTCATAGTATTGATATGTGGTTGCTGGGTGTTCTAGATGGTTGTCATGGTGTTGCTATGGGTTCTAATTGTTTGTCAGGGTGTTGCTATGCTGGTTACTAAAGTGTTCTGGATGGTTGTCAGGGTGTTCCTATGCAGTTGCTGGAGTTTTCTGGGTGGCAAATAATGCATTTGCACACAAACAAGAAAATTGCTGACCGCACACTGAATTCAGTGCAGACAAAATTTTTTTTTTTTTTTTTTTTTTTAAATAAATAAACTGCATGGACTAAAAAAGTGCAAAGTGCACATGAATTAAAAGCAATAAGTTTCAGCCCATTACAACTAACACTCAACCTTTACTTTGTAGATCACCAATTAGGGATAATTGCTAATTGCACCATACAGTTTACAAAACACAATATACTATTGCTAGACCTTTTTTTTTTAGTCGGGACTGAATTCAGTGTGCGTCTGTGCAATCAGCAATTTGGTTATTCGTTTGCAATGACTTTTTTGTCTCGAAACGCACTTTTTTTTTTTTTACATCTGGAGCTAAAAAAAAAAAAAATTCTAGTTTGGCTAATAATGGATAAAAGTTGAGTTACTCCTGCAGTTCATGCTGGGATCTTTCACACTCACTCGCTTCATTAAAGACCCTGCGTTCTCTCAATGAATGTTCCCGCTGGATCCAGCTGGGTGAGGTGATTCATCCGCACAGTCTCTCTCTCACACACACCTTATTCACAGGCTTAATTATTCATCAACCGCTGATCTACCTGGGACTAACACTTGTTGTATTCAATAATTAATGAACACTAATGCTAAACAGACTAACAAAGGGACTTGAGAGAATCCACATGGAAGAAGCGTTTCCCGTTGCAGTTCACCTGCACTCGGAGGTGGGAGTCACTTTTACGCATTGCACATCTTTTTTACACACACAGGCCGATCTTTAAACTCGCTCTGTTTTGCTGTGGATTCGCTCAAGAGAGATTGAAGACAAACCAAAATGAGCTGCATGTCTCATATTGATGCTGCAATGTTAACAGCTGTTCTTGCAAAAGAAATCACGCCACTGAAAATAGGAAGGTTCGGCGACCGAGTATTATGTCTTGCGCAAAATGGCATGCTCCTATTTTTTTTACCTCCCATAAAGAGGAAATGAAACAAACCAAGTGCATCACAAACCTGACACCACAGCTCCCAAAACAGAGCACTGTATTTAAATAAAGAGTAGAGGGACAACACTGAACTTCAAGAATTAAAGTGAATAAAAAAATACGATCACACACACACACACACAATATTGGCCATATTTCCAAACCATTTACTGCACCCATTAACGACTTGGACATCTGCATTAGGAATATTCACCTGAAATTCAGCCAAACAAACAAACAAGTTTGGGTCATTTAGATATATACTTTTTATATATAGTTTTTTTTTTTTTAATTAATCAAATGAAGAATAAAATGTTTAATTCAAAAAAATGTCACATTAACAGAAGTAAAATGGGTTGAGAAAGACATTTCATATTGAATTTAGATACACCAGGACACAAAACAGGAGCATGTACGATCTCAAAGTTAACAAACTGACATCCACTACAGTGATCAACTGCTGAGTCTCAGAATGTTTTGAGAATTGAAAAAGACATATACCAATTTACTATAAAAAAATTGTTATGATTACAGACTTTTTTTTTTTTCACATTTCAGATGCAGAAGTTAAAGCTCAAGACTACGAGAATCTGCTTAAAACAGGGAAACACGAGTGTGAACTGACAATGACATGAAGCTTCCCTGACTCTAAAATTAGGCCATTTACCATCAAGCCATTATTTCAACATTTTTAACCATATATCTGCATAACAAATGAAAATGCAACAGGTTAAAACGTTAACAGTCATATCTTGGCTTGATAGATATTATGATCCTTTTTGAATATTTTAAAATCCTAGTGTTTATATTTTAATTAGGCCTTATTTCAATCAAATATTACAACTTTTTTCTTCATTACATTCCTCAAATTGAAAACAGATCTGATTATCAGCCTTAAAAATATGATATTCACCGAAACACACCAAAAGTAAAACCAACATAAGTTCAGTATTATGAAATTAATAGCATTTCCCATTTTAACATTATTCATCAGAGATAAGAGATACATAAAAAAAAGTAACAGAAACTAAAATGCCTAAAAATATAACAACATGAAACAAAACCCTGAAAAGAGAATGACTATATTTTCACAATAAAAAATAAAAGATAGGCTAACCTGTTTTCTTCAGGCACAGCTGACATGTTTGAATCTGTGACACTTCTCTGAAGTGAGTTTTCATTTCCTCATTGTGTCAGGATAATATATTGCATCCAGAGTGATCTGGAACAGTGTGCAGCTGTGTGTGTGTGTGTGTGTGTGTGTGTGTGTGTGTGTGTGTGTGTGTGTGTGTGTGTGTGTGTGTGTGTGTGTGTGTGTGTGTGTGTGTGTGTGTGTGTGTGTGTTTACAGCCGTCTGTCTGACTGAAAGCAGAATAGCTGTTCCCTGTCGCCTCCCATAACATCAGATTCTCTTAGTGCACTTAACAGTGGACAATCCACGCAAACACACACAGACAGACATACACACGTCACCATTCAGCAAAGACTTTCTATTTCTCCTGACTTGTGTTTGTCATTTTTTGATGTAAATTAAGAATCTATTTTCTGACAAAACTATCACCGTAAACTAATAAAGTAATTATATTTTGCATGAAGAAAATAAAGCATTACATATTTTTAACCATTTATCATTACTGTAATATGTCTGAAAGTCTTGAGTTTTGAATGTTTTTTTGTAAGTAGCATAATCATACATGACACTTTCAACAGTGATTCTCTTCAGATATTTATTTTTTAATAAGTAAGAAAAAATATGATGCAAATACTGAAAATACTGTAATTGTAATATACAGTAGTCAAAACCTTTTATTAAAGTTATACATGAATTTATTGTCTAAGGACAACTTTGATGAACTTTTTTTGATCCACTTCAAATGTTGACTACTGTATAATAATTCTCACATTTCAGTGAAGAGAATTTGGGAAAGAAATGCTCTTTCTAAAAATGTAATGGAACAAAAAAATGGGCTTTATTTTCTTTATACAACACATCATTTCTTATTTCTTTTTTTCTTGAGGTGAAATATGGCCTAAAAGTGTTCTCGACAGATTTTCTGAAATTCACCTAACTAACTTGAGTGTCCATTTCTTCTTCCTCTGAGAAGAGTCCTGCTTGCCCAGTTAAAACAACCACACCCTCTACTCCACAAAATATAGAGGAGGCACTTGTGTAAATGTGACCGTGCACCACAGGCATTTATTCACACACACACACAGACAGACAGACAGACAGACAGACACACACACACACACACACACACACACACACACACACAAAACACACACCACACCGCACACACACATGTTGGTTTTCCAGGTTTTATGGGGACTTGATTTTCATACACACACACACACACACACAGAGAAAGAGGAGTCACATGGTGTCCATGTGGAGTGGACGGGGAATCCCTGTCAGGGCAGGCCGAGCCGTTCCTGACCAAACAAACAGATGATGTCATCATGAGTGCTGGAGCTCGGCGTGGGCGATCCTGTTCTATCCTGCCTCACACAATCCCACACAATCCCTTCTTTATGAGCGTCGCTCTTGGACTTCTCCTGTTTTGCTTTCTCTTTCTCTCTCGGGCAGGTTTAACCCTCTAAGCCCTGGGCTGATCCGACTGGGGGGGATTTCAATAAACACGATTCTACAGGATAAACTTTAAGCACAAATCCCACAAAAACAAGTCCAGGTCCCATTTCAATCAAAATATAAATAAATAAATATTGTTTGCAACAAATTACGATTTTTTTTTTTCATTATTTTTATAATTAAGCATATTAAAAATATTTTAATATTTTTTTTGTATATTTGTATTTATATTTTCATGACAATTGAGCAAAAAATTGTTTAACACTTTTCAATGAGGCATTTGTTAAGGTTAGTTAATGTATTATAACTAACATTATAACAATGAGCAATACATTTGTTACAGTATTTATGAATCTTTGTTCAGAAGTGTTTATTCATGTTAGGTCCATTCAATAATATTAACAGACACAACTTTTGAAGTGTTTTCAAACTAGTTATCTAATGTTAACAAATGAAAACTCATTGTAAAAAAATCTCATTACTGTAAAGCATCCAACTATTTATTTTACATTTCAGTTTTTGTAACTGCATTATGGTTATTCTCAATAGAATATCTTTAATATAGTAATACAATGAATTATATATTCAATCAGCATACATTTAATATATATATATATGCATGCATTTCAGTAAAGAGATTTGGTGACAAAATGTGCTTAATTGTTTATAAAAAGAATAATGTAAAAAAGGCTTCATTTTCTTGAAGTAAATATAATATCTCACTTCTGGCTCAGACATGTTTTTGACAAGTTTCATGACATTCACTCATGAATGTTTTGATTCAAAGAAAAGAAAGGAAAACAGAAAAGCACTTTGGAGCCTCTCCTCCTCACAGTCTTTCCTGAAAACTCCACGACGCTTGACAAAGGAAATCTGTGTCACTTCCAATCAGAGCTCGGTTTGGAAACGGACACGGCCTAATCCGAGATCTAAATAGCCAGGATAACGAGATTGCAGTTTGTCATTTGCCCTGATTGTTCTGGAAACATTTTTGCGTGTGAACATTCTAAAAAATAAAGTTTCCACTTAGAACAAAAAACAGCCTGATGTCATAGAAGAAGAACCTTCCACAAGTTCCACAGAGAACTTTTTATTCTCTAGTTATAAAAAAAAAAAAAGATCTGATCTGATCTGAAGAACCTATAAAGCAAAACCTTTTTTTGATCTCCAAACCAAACCATTTTTACGAGGGCACTCTCAAACCTCAACTAACACATAAATACACAAGATGGTTCTTATTTAGGCTACATTTAAATAAATGTAAACGTAAGTGCGAGAAACAACAAACATAGTTAGGAAATCCCCAGTGTTCTACTTTTATAAGCTGCTAATGTTTTTATATCGGGGGAATTTTGGCAGCTTATCCAAAGCCCCTCATTGGTTAGTTAAAAAAAAAAAAAACTGTTAAACGGTCACAGGGTCGACTGCTACAGATGGTGTAAACCAACACCCAAAATGTCACCAAAGCCAACCTTTGCTGAGGAGAGACCGTAACATATTAAAGTCATGTTTCTGCTGTATTTATGATATTCTGCTCTCTAGATAGGGCTCAGATCCTATTGTCAAAATGAAAGTCTACTGTATGGGACTTTTTGCCAGTTTGAAGTTAACATCTATTGAAAATCCTATACAATTGCTTAATAGCAAACTAGCCAGGTCTGCAGGTTTGAAATGAAAATACCTGTGCATTAACATACCTGTTTTACACTCACATTTTAAAAGAGAATCTCTCTCTCTCTCTCTCTCTCGCTCACTCCCTCAGACTCAATCCAGCTCTGCTAGAAGAGTCTCTTTGCATTTGAATCTGAAACCGATCTGAATGTGACAAAAGGACAGTTTGAATAATAAGAAAAAGAAAAGGCCTCACGCTGGAGACAGAAACTCTCTTCCATCAGCGTTCCCTTTCAGAGACGCTCAGTGAGAGAACGGTGGAGTTCGTGTCGAATGCAGCTGTCATCGCGACTGTATCGCACCAGCACAAAAGCACATTCATTCGCGTCCTTTATGCCGCTGAGCTTTATTCATCCATATACTTCCAGCGAAGCAAAGGAATCCAGCTCTCATCAAAAATTAATATTACCGTATGAAAAGGAGAAAAGGGCAATGCTTTCTTTTGAAAGCTGGCGTGCCATTTACGGTAATTACACGACGTCTCGTACACCAACTGTTTAACTGGCTTTCACTGGAGAATCCTTTTCAGTTTTTTTTAATTCATTTTGTGGGATTTTGCTATTTTGTATTGGCAGAAACGGCAAGATGGGAAGAAGACGCGTCACAGGCTGGAATCTAACCCGTGTTTCCCAATTAATCACCACAGATCTGGAATATTTCAGCTAACCGCTTAGTCAAAACTCATATTAGAATGATTTCTGAAGGATCATGTGACACTGAAGACTGGAGTAATGATGCTGGAAATTCAGCTTTGATCACAGGAATAAATTACAAAACGGTTCTTTTAAATTGCAACAATATTTCACAGGATATTACTGTTTTTTCCTGGATTTTTAATCAAATAAATGCAGCCCTGGTGAGCATTTCTTTCAATAACATTTTAAAAACCAACCTCAAACTTTTAAACCATAGTGTATATTCAAATAAATTCAACAGAATAGAAATACGGATTTTACAACCAGCTATAAATTTGACTGACATCGCCCATAATACTTTTGGTCATGAGCTGCAAGTATACATGCTGTGTTTGAATAGAATATAAGCAAACTGCACGCTATTTTTTTAGAACACTGTTGTCACATGACAACGTTTAATGAGGCCTTTTGGCAAATCACACGTCAGATTTTCTTTTAAAGGATCGAGGGCAGGATTTCTCTCTGGTCTTATGCAAAGGCATTAAATTAGCAGAACCTCTCATGTAACTCTCCACCCAGCTCCCTCTCGAAACCCATTAATTCCTCCACACAACGCCCGTCGACAACTACTGCCCGCATTAGACACCGCTAATGGGAAAGAGAATTTGTGACTTCCCCCCGCTAAATGGATTTAGCCAAGTCAATAGCGGTGGAATTATGACGAGGCAGTCCGAGGGCACTAAAAAGGCAGGGAACACCGTGTTGTTACGGGGCAGCCGAGGGGATTCGGCATGGGTCATGTTTACAGAGAACATGCTAATCCCTCCGAGCTCATTAGACTGGGGGCTGATCGTGGAGTTCATTCATGGAATTCTCTCGCTGCCTTAGTTCTGCTGGGTAACCTTGATTATACATGTCATGATATATCAAAGTGTCACTGTAAGAAAGTATAGGCAAGCAATCTGATTGGTTTACAGACTGTGTTAAATTGTAGGCTTCTAGGTTCACATTTCCAAAAATATAAATATAAGCTCAGATAAGGAATAGTGTGTAGTGGATTGGCTGATCTTAGTAAGTCTTCCAACCTGGTCATAGCTGGTTTGTAGAAGAGTTTTAATCACTACTTTAACTGGTCAGACTGGGAGACTAGCTGACAACCAGCTAAAACCAGTGATATTCTGTGATATTGTGCTCTCTAAATTTGACTCAGGTTCCTTTTACAATGCAAGTCTATTGGGATGTTTTTCGTTTCATCATCTGCCAGGTGAAAAACATACAATGACTCATTTGCTTAGTACAGTAACAGCTCACCTTTCCTAAAAAAAAAACAGGGCTTCATAGCAAAGTTTATTAAACCCAAGTATGAGTAATAGTACTAGTCATGTTATTGTGTCAATTGCACAGTACACTAATCATATGACTTCCTGCGTGTGTGTGCCTCAGGAGACAGGTGACAGGTGTTTCTCTGCCTCTTCCTGTCTGTTTGTGAATAACAGAGTCCCTCTGGCTGGTTCATCTGAAGTTTATACTGTACTTCCTGTCTTCATACGTACACACTATCACATCCTCATGCCATCAACACCTTCATACAGACCTGGGAACTACTTCCCGTAACTCTCACCTGACGTTGTTCTAGATAAAAACACTCCAACAGCTGTTCATTGAAAGTATGAACATGGCTGGACTATATTGTAAACCCACATGACATAGCGATTTTGTTCTTCTTAATTCTTCTTAATTGACTAGAGGAAGATTCAACATGTTCCAAATTTTTGAGAAACATTTTTTAATTCAAAATTTTTGTATTTAATTTTTAACTTCAGCAGTAAAATTAGATCACCTTGTTACCAGCAAATTAACATTTTATACACTCATTAAAATGTATACACTCGTATATGGCACTTAGCAAGTGTTTAAGGTGCTCTAAGCGATGTTGGGTGACGTCACTTCTTGTTGACGTTCGAAGTATTGTAAAACAAAACGGAGGCTAGCTCGCCCCTCCCTCCTCCTTATCCCGTCCCCTCCCCCTCCATTCCGTGCTTCCTGAAACAGTCATGAAAGAGTCGCAGGCTTTTCCGATGTAAATTCAGGACTTTGCGCGTTCCTTTTCCTTTTCCCTCTTCTTTGCTATTTGTTCATCCGAACATCGTCTCTTTGGTCGTGTGTCGGCCATATCAAAATTCAAGAGAATATAATTCTAACGTTAGTCGTTGTTCATCTCTCCTCTAGCTAACATCCCTCTTCATGTTTCTCTCTCCTCCACTCCCCACACCCCCCTTCATGTGCACGCGCACTAACCCCCCACCCTCAACCCCCAAATCATTCTTGTCAGTTATTGGCTGGAACACTGTTTGTTATGTTTCGTGGTCCAGGCTGGGCCAGTTTGTTTTTCTTGCCGTTTGTGGAGCCTGGGCTGTCTACAGAGACCGCGTTTTTGTACAGTGTGTTCAGGGGACAGGCAGCTAGCGGATAGTGAGGAGATGTTTGCTGGATGTGACAAAAAATGCTTTGGCCTAAAAAACGCATGACATCGCTTAGAGCAATTTTAGACCCTTGTTATAGAGAACTGTCAGAAACTCCTCCTCCTTCACAGCACAAGGGGTTGTGGGTAATATCAGCCCAAACATCATGCACCAATGCATATTTTTTTAAATCCACTGAAAACATTGCGCTAATCCTAGTCTTAAGAGCGTAGGATCTATTTGAATTAGGATGCAGCCGGAACACAAAATCTGTGGCAGTAGATTCCAGGAAAATATTGTGAGAATATCATTTGAGTTCCGTTGGCTCTAATACGCCATACAGCAGCATGTGTGTGAGTGTGTGTGTATGTCAGGCTGCCTGGCGCTTCAGAGTGTCAGCCAAAGCACCATGATGACTTACAGGCCGTCGGAATGGCAGTGTGTGTGTGTGTGTGTGTGTGTGTGTGTGTATGTGTGTGTGTGTGTGTGTGTGTGTGTGTGTGTGTGTGTGTGTGTGTGTGTGTGTGTGTGTGTGTGTGTGTGTGTGTGTGTGTGTGTGTGTGTGTGTGTGTGTGTGTGTGTGTGTGTGTGTGAGTTGTTTTCTGTGTTTTCCCGCTCCGATTAGAGCCTGGCTGGAGGCTGCATTATGTAATCTAACACGGCAAAACACACCCGGTGAGACGAGCGAAACGGAGAATCTATAAATAACAATTATCCATCTCTCCCTTCATCTTCACCTCTTCTGCAATGCACCTTGTTCTTGTTTTTGTTTATTTATATAGCACTGTTAAAACACAACCAATGTTGAACCAAAGTGCTTTACATCAAATTTTTGCCAAATACGGCGGGGCCTGGTTATTTAACGATTTATGCACAAACAATAATATTTTATATCTAATTCTAAAATGGACCGGGAGCCAATTTAGAGATGCTATAGAGACAACAATCTGCACATATTTTTTCTTTTTTCTATACCTACACACTTCGCTCTCTCTCTCTCTCTCACCTTTTCTTTCTATACGTTCTCCTTCAATATACTGTATTAGATGCAAAGCTTACTATTAGTTGAGCTCTGACACAGCTTACACTTTTCGGCAACACTTGATCCACACTAACACTTCTATTCTTGCAATCTAACACTTCTATTCTATATCTATTATCTTTAAAAAAAATAACTTAAAAAAATACAGGTACTGCGTTAGATTAAACTGGGAAGGGTCATGGCACTTGCATATTGTTGTCCTATTGTTCTCATTTGTAAGTCGCTTTGGATTAAAGCGTCTGCTAAATTAATAATTGTAAATGTAAATGTACCCCATTCTATAGGGTCAAGAGTGTTTGAAAAAGTGCAATAAAGAAAATATCAATTAGTCTCAGTGAGACGTAGTGACACAACACTAGCCGACAGGGACACTTCATTTCCATTTGTTTGGACATGTGGTCATTCTTACTGTCGAGTCCTGCATAAAACAAATATTACTTCACAAACTTGATTCATGCTCAGAGCTCCCTGTCTTTTTCTCTGTCCTTTCATCCATATGATGAAGATCTCACAGCTTCAGCTGCGGTCCATCAAATGCCAACTTCAAAACAAACTCTCTTACTCAAACAAACACACATGGTTGCATGAAATGCCTGTGAACAATACTTTTTGCCAGCTAATGGGGGTCATTTGTCTTTCTGGTGTTCATGTAAACCAGAACTCTCGAGCCAGGCCTGTACTGAGTGTTTTCAGCATTACGTCCATCTCTGACTCGGTTGCATAACCGTTCATCCATTCTGGGCTGATCCTCTCCACCCAGTCCAGTTATTCAGCCCTCGGCGGGGGTGGACGGAGGATATCCCCCCGTGACCCATGCAAAACCTCAATCATGATGCCTAAAAGTTAGCATGAGTCTTTAATAACAAAAAAGAGCATGTAGACTAGAGTGTTGTTCTGGCACTGGTCGGCCGTCTTATTAAGACTATTAACCATTGGAGCAGACAGGAGAGACTCATGACCTTGCAGCACTAATCGACCGTAAGCTAACCTACAGTAATCCTGACATGACGACTGACAAACAAGAATTACACAAGTGAAAAATAAAATATAAATACAAACATAAGATCAGATAAATCAAACACTTAAATACTTGAAAGAGACACGTAAAGCTAATGTACAGCACTATCAATGCTGGCCAATTATGTAACAGTTAGAAATAAAAATAAATAAATGTCAAACTGGTCAAATCATGCTACAATTTCAAAAAGGCAAATGTATGCAACGGATCATGCATAAATAAATAAAAAAGCTGGCCAATCAGGCAACAATCAAAGAATACAAACATGAAGCTAACCTATCAAGCAATATTTTAAAATAAATTACATACAAATTCAAAGCTTAACAATTGTGCCATGATTTTATAAAATGCAAATATAAAGTGGAACAGAATTTATTTTTTATTTTATTTAGAAAAAATAGAACACAAATCTGGCCAATTGCACACTCACGAAAAAAAAAAAATATATATATATTAATATCGTAAAGCTGATGAATTAGGCAACTGTTCTTTTTTTTTAATTAAGGGCCTAGTTATGAAACCATTTTTAAAAACTGCAATTGTAATATTGGCCAATTGGGCAAAAAATAAAAAAATTCAAAAACATTAAGCTGACCTATCAAGCCATAATTGTACACAAACAAACAAATAAATGCAAAACTGACCAATTGTGCATTGCTTTCATAAAATCCAAATATAAAGCTGACCAATCATGCAACACTCCAAAAAACACAAACATTAAGCTGGCCAATCCTGTAACACTGTATAAATAAATAAATAAATAATTGCAATACTGTCAACAATACAAATGTAAATCTGGCCAATCATGCAAGACAGATGAACAGCTAATCATTCAAAACAAGTCTAGTTAAGTCAAGTCTAGACTAGAAAAGAAGTCAACATGCGAAAGGAGGTAAACATGTTATGATCGTACACCTTCACACAGAGTACCTGAGCGGCAGAGCTGCTTCAGTTTGTCTTCCAGTGAAAGTGTGTCTGTATCAGGACAAGCCGGATTTCCCTGAATCGCTGGGGAACACCTGGACCTCCCCTAAGAGTGTGTCCTCTCTCTCTCTCAAACACACTCCGACCGCATAACCACCTCCGACCACAACAGACAGCGGACAGACCTCGCCTAGAAACTCTCTCTTTCGCTTTCTTTCGCTTTCGACTGAAAAGCCAGCTGGGTGTTGATAGCTCACTCACTCACTAACTCACTCACTCGGTCATGTGAAAGCTACCGTTTACCAACCCTCCCTCCTTCCCTGTATCTCGGTGTCTCCTCCTCCTCTGCTCTTTTTTTCCCCAACTACTTTTTTAATCCCTGCGCTAAATTACTGGGAAAGCCCTGACTACCGCCACGATGACTTCCTCTCTCAGCGAATAAAGAGAGAGAGAGAAAGAGACACAAAGCAGGAGGGAAGGTCTATAAAAAGCTGGCTGCCTAATTCCTTTGGCTGAACGCTTCGAGCCACACACACACACACACACACAGCGATGGAAGCCGAGAGTTTGTCAGCATCAGATTAGCTTCTAACCCACTTGTGGAGAGTCGCCGCCCACGGTACCGCCACACACTCCTATTAATACATTAATACATACTTATAAGTCGGGCCCACACACTCCACACGGCACACACAGTCGCCCACGCAAAAACATTCACACGCTCAGAAACGTACACAGACAACACAGAGCCCTGCACAGATGCTCACACACACACACACAACACTCAGATCTGCCAGGCCAGTTACAGTATAATTAGCCCATGTTTTCTGATTTACACTCAGATTTTCACTACGGCATTTTGAGATTATGATATTGGTAAACAACAGATGAATCGGCAGATACTTCAGAATTTACATTACGACATTTGGATATCATTTTGAGGCTGATTATTCTGTTATCATCTGATGTCGCTAAATCACAACATTGAGAGATCCAGCATTTTGATGTTACTCAACAAACAATTGGCTAACATTTTGAAATGTATATTAACAATTAGTACAACACTTTTAGATTATCCACATCGGCTAATGACGAAATAAGATTTAGAACAAGATTTACAATATATTGTGATATTGAAATGCCACATGCTGCTAATGGATAAATTATATAATATTTTGACACTGCCAACATTGGTAAATAAAAGATAAATCAGCAGATACAACTGATTATTCAGTCGTCATGTGATGTCAGTAAACACAACATTGAGTTATTATCGATGAATAACATCGGCTGATAACCAAATAATCAGATGATATTGAGAGATTTAGAATGATTTAGACTACATTACGATATCGAGATCACCATATTATCGCCAATTATTTAGCAGATATCAGTAACCACAAAACATTGAGATATACATTCAGATGTACATGATGACATTTGAAATGATCAACATAGGCTGTTTAACAAAATAATTGGCTGAATAGTGTTCATATTTTTAGATCATCAACATCAGCCAATAACCGAATAATCAGATATTCTGAGATGTATATGAAGATTTACACTACATTACGATATTGAGTTTACGATAGTGAAATGTCACAGGATGTTAACTGATTAAATCAAACAATATTTTAAGACTACCAACATAGGCTATTCAGCTGATATAACCACAAAACATTGATTTGTACATTCAGATTTACATTATGCCATTTTTAATGATCAACATAAGCTTTTAAATGAATTACTGGCCAAACAACATTCATCTTCACAAAATGTTACGTTTTTAGATCATCAACATGATGATATATAGATTAATAGAGATTTATACATTACATTGATACATCTTGTGATTATCGACATAAACCATACACTGATATTTACAGATTTACATTACAATAACCTTGCTCACTTTGCTGATTAAAAGAAGTGCAAATACAAGCTAACATTAACAAGCTAAATGACAGACAATAATACACTTTTAATATATATTATGTAAAACAAGCATATAGGTGTACTGTGTATGTCTTATTTGCTAATATAACATTGTATTTTATAGAAAGAAAATTGGTGCATTGGGCAATGCGAAATTTATAGCATCGACAGCAACTCTTGGGCAACACAACACACAAGAACACACACACACAAATGCCTCTAAAGGTGAAAAACAACTAAAAGTAACGGGAAAAAACATGACCAGTCACGATCATGACATGCTCCTCTCATCTGCTGTGGTAAACTGTGAGTGACCACACACACACATATTAGATGCTAACACACCGGAAGGCATGCAAACACACGCAAATACACACACAAACACACGCTTACCTGTACACAGCTGTCTGTGACTCTGGTTAACACCTGCTAGAGCTTCGTGTTATGGGTGGATGATTTCTGTTCTCACACTCGAACAGACACACACATGAATATGGAGTTAGTCATCATACACCTAGACTTACACACACTTATAGACCTCAGGCGCAGTTTAGTCAGAGCCCAGCGGTTCTCACGCTCAGAGCACACACACACACACACACACACACACACACACACACACACACACTCTTTCACAACCTTATTCCTATAAACAAGCCCTCACACACATTCACAAACAGACCCATATACACTAAAAAACTGAAAACCTACTGACTAAAACCTAGAAATAAACCAAACCAAACCAAAGCTATGTTTGGAACAGTATATCCCACCATAAACTCAAAAATAAAGGTTCCTTATTGACATATATGGTTCCATTAAGAACCTTTGACATCCATGGAACCTTTCCATTAAAAAAAAAAAAGGTTCTTTATATTGGAAAAAGGTACTTTGGATTTTTTAAATGTTCTTCAAACTAAGACAAACATGGTCTGTTAAGAACTTGTCATTGAAATGTTCTTTGGGGAACCAAAACAAAAATGGTTCTTCTGTAGTGTCGCTGGGAAACCCCCTTTTTGGAACCTTCATTTTTAAGAGTTTACTACTGATTTTTGAGTAGTATTGTGCACATTTTCGGTATGCATGGAGCACCTACTGCATATGCAGTGTACAATAGAACAAACTGTGCTGGACACCCACAATGCAATGGACTATTCAATTTCCTGGTGCACCAATGAAACAAAAGTAATATTAACCTTTTTTTCTCATTAAACTTACATTTTTACACAAAATGGATCTAAAATGCAAAACAATAATTTTAGAATAATTTTAATGCTATTTCTGAGATGACAAATGTGCGACTGAATTAAAAATGCTAAATGATGAGGTCATGTGACATCAGTGTCGCATACTAATGTTTACCTTTGCAGACTGCTTTATAAACTAGCATTCAAAAGTTTAGGGTCTGTAAGATTTTTTCTTAATGTTATTAACTTATCTCTGCTCACCAAGGCTGCATTTATTTGATATTTTTATGAAATATTATTGCAATTTAAAATAACAATTTGCTATTGTAATATATTTTAAAATATAATTTATTCCTGTGATCAAAGCTGTATTTTCAGCATCATTACTCCAGTCTTCAGTGTCACATGATCCTTCAGAAATCATTCTAATATGCTGATTTGCTGCTCAAAAACATTTATTATTATCAGTATTGAAAACAGTTGGAAAAAGTGTGACATTTTCTTTGATGAATAGAATATTTCATCTTTTGTAAATGTCTTTACTGTCACTTTTAATTAATGTAATGCATCCTTGCTGAATAAAAATCTTAATTTCTTCCCAAAATTATGAACGGTAGAAAAAAAAAACAGGATGTAGTGTGCAATCTATAGTGTGCAGTGCACTAGCATTCCATTGCAGAGTCGTTGTCTGTCAGGGTGCCGCCCTTGTGTTCTCCAGACAGGAAATGCATGGTTTCTAACTAATTTGTTTCTAATTTTTGGATGTATGAAAGGAAAAGAGGAGGGAAGACTCAGAGGAAATTCCCATGGCAACAGCTGCTGAAGGAACACAAGAGGATGAAGCTTGAGGGCAAATGAGAACTCGCATGAACCGCAAACACATCTCCACCTCTTCCCATTCATCCCTCTCTGCCAATCAACGACTGTCTTTCGCTTTTTTCTCTTTTTCAAACACCCATTCATCCCAGCTCACTCCCTCCACATGTTCACGGCAGAACGGTTTAACCCTTTCCTGCTCATAATCTCTCGTTTCTACGTTCACACCTTCACGTGCCTCTTTAGCACTCATTCAGAAAACAATCTCTGCTCTTTTACGAGCGCGAGTTATTCCCAAGCACACCCCGGTCATTTTCTCTGCAGAAATCAATACTCAGCATTATTATATTTCACAAGCTCTCCGATTTAAATCATACACGCCTCTCAAATCATTTAGTTCACACCCTTTTCATCATAATAAACCAGAAATATAATTATGATGCCATCACACAATCTCATCTTCAGACTTTCAATAGGTATTTTCTGTGTTGCTGGGTTAAAAGGAATATCAGAGTTCCTACACTGTTCATTTCCATGGATAAAGTCCCAATCTACTCTAATCGTGTCATGGAATATCCAGAATAGCTCAAATTAGTTAGGAATTGACTACATTGACTTCCACGCAGGGTTATTATCTACAAACTAATGCTAAAAATAAAAATAAAGCTGAAATAAAATAAAATGTGACTATAAGGCATGACATGAAGATACTTAATATAGATGAAAAACCTAAACTAAAACATTTGAACTGAAATCAGCACATAATAAAATTACTAAAAATTGAATTAAAATAAAAGGTAATAATTTAAATGTAAAAGCTAATTGAAAATACAAAAAATATGAGAGTATATAAATAATACTAAAATAACCGTGCTTTAAAAGATTGACTCGGTTTACTGTCTTAATAATAATAATAAAAATAACAACAGTAATCTTTCTTTTCTGGAGACATAAAACCATAGCTGGGTGGGATGGGGACCATTTATTTTAACCAATCACATCAGAACATATTAAAACTTTTTTCTGCCACGATATAAAAAATAAAAAAGGTAGGCTAATTGTGACTTTTTATCTCACAATTCTGACTTGTTTTCCTCACAATTGCAAGTTAATATCTCACTTTTTTTTTTCAAAATTGCGAGTTATAAAGTCAGAATTGCGGGATATAAACTCGTAACTCTAACTTTTTTTCTCGCTATTGCGATTTCTTTTCTCTGCATTGAGAGATAAACTTGCAATTGCGAGTTATAAAGTCCAATTCTGAGGGGGGGAAAGACTGACTTTTTTTCCAGAATTTCGAGTTGATATCACGCAGGTATGAAGATTCGCGAGATGTAAACTCGCAATTGCGAGAAAAAAAGTCAGAATTGTGGGATAAAAGGATAAAAAGTTAGTTTTTTTTAATTTTTTTTTTTAATAATTATCTTTTAAATTGCATTAACAAGCATCCATAGGAACCCATCAGATCCAATCAAATTACAAAGTACGAAATGAAGCTCCGCCCTACATGTTTTCCCAGTTTCATGATCCGAGGTGTCGTGAACATGCAGTCTACAGTGTGTGTCGGCTTACACAATCAATACTAACATCAGCCATAAACGTTTGACCCAGCAGTGAACAGCACGGCCAGCGACACTTCAAACACACAGCTGACAGTTCCTTGTTGTCTCTGCTGACGCGTCTGATTGGACAGGAACTCGCCGGCAGTCTCACATCATACACAAGGTGCTTCACTGTCATAATAATGTGCTGAATCTCATTTACATGTAAAACACTTCACTTGTCTGAAAAGCACTTCACAGATGCAGTGGTTCATTCAGACGCTTGTTCATATGGTCATTCGCCTTTCTGTTCACTCTAACTCTATTTCTCCTGCAGGATGCCTAAACCATCAGGTCAATAAGTGATACATATTTAGTTTAACAAACTAAACTATACTATATGAAGTAATATACATATTGTTTTAGTAATGCATACTTTTAACATTTAAAACTACAAAATGTTATTATTATGTAAGGGTGTAGCATTTATGAAAATACAGCTCTATAGTGTGTGTGTGTGTGTGTGTGTGTGTGTGTGTGTGTGTGTGTGTGTGTGTGTGTGTGTGTGTGTGTGTGTGTGTGTGTGTGTGTGTGTGTGAGTGTGAGTGTGAGAGAGAGAGAGAGAGAGAGAGAGAGAGAGAGAGAGAGAGAGAGAGAGAGAGAGAGAGAAATGTGAGTAGAGATAATGTGAAAAATACTTTTTAAAAAATATTTTTACCATATATTTTAATATAATACAACTGGATGTTTCTGCATCAGTTATTTGTATGTTATATTATATGACCTTGCTAAGACACTCAGAGCTGAAAATAACGGTTTTGAAGGACAAGGACAAAGCCAAGGCTAAAGACAGAGAGAGAGAGAGAGAGAGAGAGAGAGAGAGAGAGAGAGAGAGAGAGAGAGAGAGAGAGAGAGAGAGAGAGAGAGAGAGAGAGAGAGAGAGGGGAGGTGTCCTGCTGCTGGACAGATTGTATCGAGAATCAAAGACTCGCTCTGGCTCTCGTCCACTATGGGTGTGAATCTGTTTTAAAGGGAAACAGTCACATTTTACACATTTACACTTGCACACAAACATTTACTTTGCAACATGAGGTCAAAAGGGCGAGAGAAAGTGTGTGATGGCAACACAGAAGGAAACATCTGAATCTAGTCCTGACCATCTTAGAGCTTTTACAAAGCATTTGAGAGAAGGGAATGAACAATACTCATTTTGAAAGTGTTGGATTTTCAAAAGCTGGTCACCTCTTCAGCTGAACGTTTTTCAGACAAACCAAAGCCTGAAAATCTTGATCAGCCAAAAGTTTCAAATTATTAGATTATCAGCCTTATTATACATTTTATCATTTATATCAATCACACTGGTTGCAAAAATGCTGGGTTGTTTCTGTAAACAACTTGTTGGGTTGTTTATGCCGGGTCAAAATGCTGGGTTGTTTGGGGTACTGTAAACACATTATTGGGTTGCTCATGCTGGGTCAAATGAGCTGTTAGGGGGTCATTCACAAATAAACAGCTGGTTGGGTTATTTTGACCCCGCAACTAGTCTATTAGTTTTTCCTTCTTTGCAGAACTTTCTGGATTCTTCACGTCTGCACGCCACTTTAATATGAAATATTTAATATATTTAATATATTCATTTCATATATTACGTTGTGGTAGCAGCACGCTCATTTTAGTTAAAATGAATAACTTGTTTTGATTTTTCATTAAAAATGTTTTAAAAAAACTATTATATATATATATATATATATATATATATATATTTTTTTTTTTTTTTTTTTTATATATTTTTTTTTACAGTGGCCTCTTTGGTTTATTGTATTACAGAGACAATAATTATTTTACATTTGTTTTATTTTATAACAAATATTTGTTACTAATTTTATTGTTAAGGCAATGAGACCGGAAATACCCCTGCACATGAGTAAGAGTTAACCCAGCAAGAGGTTAACCCAGCAAGAAATCTGGGTTAAATGTTAAAACCCAGCACTTGGGTCAAATCAACCCAGCACGTGTTCTGCCCAGTAGTGACCCAGCAGTGGGGTTAAGGTTGGGTTATTTTTTAACCCTGCAGTTTTTAGAGTGCAGCATCCAGGTCAGTGAGTGGTTTTATAATGGAGAGAGATTATACTGATACATCTCAAATTTCAATTAGTTTTCATGTGAAATAACATTATAATACACTATGGTTCAGAAGTTTGGGTTTCTTCCACTCATCAAGGACGCATGTATTTGATCAAAAATACATTAAAGCTCTTCAAAAGAACAACATTATAAATGCAATTTTTTTTTTCAACTTTTGAACAATAGTGTTTATTTAATAAAAAAATTAAATAAATGTCCACAAAACTGCTAAAATTGCTTATTTGCTTATTTAAATTATATCATTTGCTATAATTAAATTCACATTTAATCTGCATCATATATCAGCTTTGCTAAAAACCTCTAAAAAATCTTCTCGATGTCTGTTATGATTGTGACCTCAGGAAAGGAACGAGGGACTGCAGACTGGGACTGGATGAAGCAGGAAAGCAGTTGGCAAAGCCCAGATTCCCCGTCAGAACTGGAGGAATTTCCAGAACGGACCGGGTGAATCTGGCATTGTGCTGGCAGGGGGAATCTGCTTTTGTGCGCCTCTGAAAACACACACACACACAAGAAAGAGAGAGAGAGAGAGAGAGAGAGAAAGAGAGAGAGAGAGAGAGAGAGAGAGAGAGAGAGAGAGAGAGCAGCGCAGGCAGCAGATTTTTCTGGCTGTGAGATCGGAGTACACATGAACACATAAATAAGTCCTTAAAGGAATAGCTCACCCCAAAAATAAAAATCTCCCAAAAGTGTCTGGCTTTGAATAGACTTTGAATATAGCATATGACTCAAACGGACTACTTTCATGTGCATTTGAATGATTGTTGGAGCTCAACAGCATCTCTAGGAGTCGTTATGTCTGAATACGTTCTATCACTGCACCCTTTTACTGTATTATGTCTTTTTTTCCTCTCTGTATGAAAGTCACTTGGGTTACCGCACTCCCGCTGGGTCCTTGGGCTCCCATTCAGAGCTGCCTCTCTATCAAACTACCCTTCTTTCTCTCTCAATCCTTTCTTCTGCTCTATCGTCATCCTCTCGTTCCCGTTGGGGTCTCTCCCACAGATAATCAATCGTTCACAGAGTCATTCCTCCTTCCTAAAATTAGAAAAAACCCTCTTTCTCTCCCTGCTTCCTCCCGCAGTCACACACAGGAACGGCACCTGCACACACACACACACACTCATGCTGCTCCTGTTGCCCTAGCAACAGCTAGATCCAGCTTCGCTTGTGTAAACCGTTAGGCTTTGCCAGTGTAGTCTCACACACACACACACACACACACACAGGCATGCCCCACACAACACCCTTATAAGGATTGCCGGTAGTCCGCAGTCAGTTACTTTTTTTTTTTATGCAAGTTCCATATTGTGCACAATCCATCAATGCATGCTACTTAAAAAAAAGCTTGTATGTGTAGCCTAATAGTGCTGTCAAACAGATTAATCTCGATTAATCGCATCTAACATAAAAGTCTGCAAATATTAGGGCTGTCAATTTAACATGTTAATTAGCCTAAATTAATTAGTTCTTGGAAATATAACTTGTTAAAATTATTAACGCATTTAATTGATTTTCAAATGATTTTATAATGACGTATTAAATTATCCTCTGGGGGCAATTTCTTAGCCCAATATGATGTGCGATTAATTTGCGATTATAGAACAAATGATCACCACATCGAGTAATTAATTTGATTTAAAATTTTAACAGTCCTACTTAATATATATGTATATAGATATACATACATAAATACTGTACACAAACACGTGACATCAGCCAAAATGGAAAGTCTTTTTCAACTAAAATATTACAAAATCAGTCCTTTCAAAATCGATTAATCGTGAGTAATCGCATCTAACATATCACGATTAATCGTTTTGACAGGACTAATTTGTAATATTTTATCAAGCCTAAAAAGCTGATGTCACCTAGGACATGAAAACTACGGATTAATAATAATCCATAGTCAAATAGTCATTGTTTTAGACTACTTTTGTAGGTAATGCAGCCTTTCTGAAATAGATAAGAGTAATTGAATGCCGGTTAGCATTTATGTAGTAAAGGTTGCAGCAAAAAAACAAATAATGACAGATTTGGGGAACAGCAGTGTTGTTAAATCTACTAAACATCATTTTTGTTAAATGAAATAAAGCTAAAATAAAACAAAGTGCAAATTTTAGATGGAAAACTTCAACAAAAATGTTGTTACACAAAATATTGCCTTGAGATATAAACCGAAATAAGTTTAGGTTGAAGTTGTAAATTTACTAAAACTGAAATAAAAATAAAGCTTAAAAGAAATTAAATAAAAATAAAAAAAAACTATTAAAAATGACAAAAGCACATGACAAAAAAAATACTAAAATGAAAACTGAAAATATGAATAAATACTATGTTAGCATATAAATGATACAAAAACAACAATGGGGAGTAGATCCCCCACAGTGCATTGCAAACTCACATTTAGATCTGATTTCAGTCTATTATTAAACACACACTTCTGCCCTCATTTTTTTCTTGAGTATTGTTGAGATACATCACATTACAGAAGCGAAATGTGTCTCAAATGCAGTTTTATGAGCTTGCAAGAATCAAATGCGCCTAAAACCTCAGATTGTCTTATAGAAAGAACAAAACGCCGCAGGGTTACACATTTAAGACCTGGGATACATTTCTGGGATTTACTTGTGGGATTTAATTAATCTGTGCAGCTCTAACATTGTAAAATTCAACAAGTGTGGTGTTTTTCATACACAAGCTGCAACCACAAGAAACAAAACTGGAATATTCTGTCCATTAGTGTGACGTAGTGTTTGAACTGCAATGCGTTTAAACAGAAACACAAAAAGAGCATTACAGCGTGCTGACAGACACCGCGGCAATGAGCATGTGGTGCACTGACTACGTGAAAACACAGAGAAAGAGAGAGAGAGAGATGAAAACACACTGTTCTGTCGCTATCTTAATCTGTCATGCCAAACGGAGTCGAATCGTTGTTTTGACCACAAAACTGGAAGGCCTAAACTCCTGCGTATAGGCGTATGTGGGGTATGCCCTGAAAATGTGCATGTAAATACACAATCTCTTCGAAACGTTGGACCGACATGCAGTGCTCACACAGAAATACCTCTGAAGAGAAAATAAGGCAATGTGCAGGCCTGAAGTGTGAGACACACACACTCGCACAACCTTTTCAGCCTATAGCAGGTGGGTGGCGTCAGTCCAGCATTAGTCACTTTGGTCCGACACACAGTCAGAGCTTGACAGACATTCAAAACGAAAGTCTGAATGGTGTTCAGGCATGGTGAGGGGGTGGAACGAACAGGGGGGGGGGGGGGGGGGGGGGGGGAATGCAAGAACGAACAATAGCCAAGAAAAATCTTGTGTGCAGTAAGAGGGAAGTAGTGAGATGAAATTTTACACCGGCTGTATTATAAACCTTACGAGAGTGAGCAGTTTGAGGGTTTGCAGGACAGCTAAAAGTGTTACAGAAGAGGACAGACGCTCAAGAGCGAGGGTAATTTTTTACTATGGTAACCATAGTTTCAACCAAAACACTGATTACTACAGTTACTGTTGCTACTGTAAAAGCCAAGAGCCAAGACAACGGAGGCCGATATCAAGTAGCACAGTCTTTTTTGTTCTACCTTTTAGCTAAAACTAAGGGTTTCTTGTATAACAGGAACAATTCAAAGAACAATGTTAAATACATTTAGTCGTGACCATGGCAACAGATTTAGCTTGTTAAACAAAAGCAACTATGGCCGTAGGAAAATGAAATATAACACCTTGCTTTTGTAACAGACTTGAACCAGAAAATACTGTTTGACCCCTAGTGTGATAAAAACAAAATGGCAACATATGATTTCCTCCATCAGCGGTGAAATATGTACATTTAATGGAAAGTGCAAGAGTTTGCAATTGAGAAACAAGACTTTCTATTCCATAAGCGGGCCACATTTTTACAACAAAACTACTTTGCTTCAATTATAATTAAAAAAGCTTCTACACTGTAAAAGTGTAACGTCTCATTAATTAGAGTGGGAACAATTTAGGCTACGTCTACATTTGAAAACAGTCCAAAACACTTCCTGTCCGCACTAGCGTCCATATCCACATTGAAATAGGGCTGTCAACGAATATTCTAAATTCGAATATATATTCGAATAGTTTTAAAAAACAGGAATTCGAACGTGAAAATTAATATTTGAATGTGAATTTCGAATATGGAAAAACACGCCCGCGGAAGCAGAGGCGCGGCTGTCTGCTTTGCGAGTGGGCGCGCGCGCTGCCTGAGGGACAGGTCACACGAGTCGCACTGTCTAGCACAGCGTCACTGCTGAAAGTTGACAGTGCACAAAAAAGACAATGGAGTAAATTGCAGTCAGTTTTTCCTTTTTTTAATACAAGCACCAAGAATGTAAGTAGCCTTTTTCTTTTTTAATAGCACTTTATTTTTTATGAACCTCAGGGTAAAATTTCTTTGTTGTCACATTTCTCGGAATTATGTGCCTCATTTTATTTAACGTTAAACAGAAAAGTTCCATATTTACCACAGCACAGCTCGCTCGGAGCGTTCAATGTCGGTTCTATAGCCTACTGTAAAACTTCAATTAATGTTAATAAATTTGTTTCAATCACTGAATAAAGCCTGCTATATTTGGGACAAGAGTCGCGACCTTAAATTGCTTGCACAAAACTCTTGATCAGCACTCAACATGTGCTTATTGTTGTTGTTAATTTAACCGTTACGCGCAGAGAGAGCGTGAGCGCGAGGGCGAGAGCGAGAGAGAGAGAGAGAGAGAGAGAGAGAGAGAGAGCCTGCGAGTGAGCGAGAGTGAGGTCTGCGGTCTTGGCCATTAGTTTATTTACTTGGTTTTGTGTTGGTAATACATTGTCAAATATGTTTAAACTTAAATTTACTACCTATACAAGTAGTTATGTCTCTTTGTATTAATTTGTCCTGTTATTGACGTAATGCGCGTCATTGATAAAATGCGCAACCAGATGTTCGAATAGTTCGAATATTCGTGTGTTTTTTAGAGGGAATATTCGAACGTCATTTTTGAGCAATTTTGACAGCCCTACATTGAAACATCTGAAAATACTTACTGTCCACACGTAGAACATACCAGATGATACAGAGAGAGCAGACATATAAAATAATCGTGCCAGAAGGAAAGCGTGAGAATTTTATTTAGCAAAATATCCCAGTACTACTCGTCCAGGTTGCACTCAAAATCGCATGCTCTGAAACGCAACTGTCATGTTTCGCCGCAGGACAGCAATTGCGAGTAAATTAAAATTTTTGCAGGAATTTTTGCAAGAACTGGCAGGAAACCATAGAGATCTATAGGGATACACCGATATGAAAAGTTTTGCCGATACCGATAATTTTTATTTGAAAGCCGATAACCGATATATTGGCCGATAAATCGAAATCCACATTCTTATAGCCTGATTACTAAAACAAAAGTCTCACCATTAAAAGCCATGTCCCAAGCACACAATT
Source organism: Squalius cephalus (assembly GCF_949319135.1). Classification (NCBI taxonomy): domain Eukaryota; kingdom Metazoa; phylum Chordata; class Actinopteri; order Cypriniformes; family Leuciscidae; genus Squalius; species Squalius cephalus. The sequence continues at coordinate 38,398,471 of NC_137129.1, read as the reverse complement.
ATAATGTTCTCATTATAATTTTATGAAGCCGATATGACAGACTTGCACTGCACATGTTGCGCTTAACTATTTTCCTTTTTTGAAGTGATTCCAATCATATTTCAAGCAATTCAAAACCATCATGATAAACAGTGCACATCTGAAGTGTCTCAGCTGAAGGAAAAAATCCATTATTTATCGGTTTTAATATATCGGCCAAATTTTCTTAAAGGGCCGATAACGATAACATTAAAAATCAACATATATCGGCCGATATATCGTGCATCCCTAGTACAATATGCGCCACATGACTAAACATGAATCATCATTTTCAAATACCTCCGTTTTCATAGTCCACACAACAACGCGAAAACGACATTTTTAAATTTATCCACTTGGGAGAGCGTTTTCAAACAGCTTGTCTCAATGTGGACGGAAGGCCAAAACGGAGAGAAAAAGATGCGTTTTCAAACGAAAACATATTAGTGTGGACATGGCCGTAGTTTGGCACCGCTCACTAGAGTAGACAACTGAAACTCCAGCAATGATTCTGAGTCTAAGGTGGCCGCCTCAGTTCTCCACTGTGGGCAAACAAAGAAACATGCTGTACGACTGCCAACCAACATGTGCTGGATCACACACACTTAAAAAAATACACACACAAAAAAAAAAAAGCAAAGCTGTTAAATTTATAGCTTAATGACTGGAAAGAGTCAGTGTTTCCATGGGTGGGGGAAAAAAAGAATTATTCCTTAAAGAAATAAAGAGCAGAATTATACCTTTCCCTTCATTATACGTACAAGCCGTTTTAAAGATCTTCACTGACCACAGAATAACAGAGGTTTTGATAATACGCACATGCACAGTTGTTCCATACGTCATTATAAAAAAAAAAATAGGCTAATCTCTCACATTCAGTATTTTGTTCACTCTCTGTCACACACACTCACACACTCTTAAATTTCTCTAAGGTTTGCAGGGAGCCAAACAGACATGGCCAAACCTGTTACTGCGCATCTGTTTTAGTTACTGTTGCTAAAACGGAGGGTGATCCCAGCCGCAGGGAACAAGGAGTGCGAGTGAGAGAGAGCGAGGACAGCATGGGTTTCACATATTCAAACTGTACAGTAAAGTGTGGAAATACTGGTTTGCTTTAATAAGCATGACACAACAGGTAAAAATCTGACGCCACAATAAAACTCCATCACAGCGTCTCCTTTGAGAGATCTAAAACTGTTAGCGTTTCAGTGCGTCTGAAAGCGCATACTGTCTCAGAGTACGTATACATTTGAACTTAGGTCTACTTTGCGACCGTTAAAAAAGCATGCTCTATATAGTATGAATATGGGTATAAATCCGAACGTGGTTCCTCATGGGATCATGTGACCTACCAGCGTCAGTTGCGTCGCTTCACTTTCATTCATAAATCCTCTACCGTGGCCTCATGGGAAAATAAAGTGTCCATCACACTTTCAGAATCTTGGGGGAAGTATTAGGTAATCTGGGGACTTTTCGCCTTCTGTTTTTCAAATACTATGAATTCGGACGTACTACTCTGTTTGCAAAGTATTTGATTTCAGATGCAGCGTTTATCTACATCGTCAGGGTCTGAACTTCATTTAATCCACATCTTCACAAAACTCAATTTATATGAATCTATAGTGTAAAATGTTTAGTTCATAAGCTCATATTTCACCCTAAATTGAATGTAATACAATAATAGAACCATCCATTACATTTAAATAAGCATAAATTAAATTCATAACATGTACAGTATACTTACAGTGTATACATACAATGGATTTTTTACAATTTAGGCAATAAAATAAAAAGATATTCAGAAACAGATTCATAATGGTTTATAATTTTTCGTTCAGAATATTATAAACAGAAACTTTTTGAATACGGTTATTGTTAATAATAACAACCATTTTTTAAAAAGTCCTGTTTATACCAAGAGTGAAAATATTATTTAAAAACAATGAAAAGCAAATTCACTTCATTATTATTGGTGTCACAATGCAAAGTCATTGCGCAAACCACGAAGAACAGGAAAACACACTAAAAGACGCAGGATAAGCAAAATAGCTTAGCTACCAAAAGGTTAGGGAAACAACTAGAAAAAAGGAGGAAGCAGAAGTTAGAAAAGGGAAAAAAACTTGTTCTGTCATCTGACAAATGACAGCATGAATATATAGGAATGCATTGCTTTGATTTCCATCTCACGTTTTGTTCACATGAAAATATTCACTTTCTTTGTGATCAGGCCTTTAAACACGACCTGAAAAACTTGAGCCGTGCTCTCATGAAATAACCGATTGACATGTATATTAGTATGAATGGACAGCCTAACTATGCAGCCTAACTAGCTGCCACTGCAGCTTTACGTTTGAAATGCTATAAAAAGAACAGAGATGCCAGAACCATTTAACTTTAGACTGAAACAACTCAGGAATATATATGGGGTCTGTCTCTGAGATCAGACAGACTATAATTCAGGCCTTACATTGAGTTCAAGACCCCTTCTTAACCCCAAGCCTGACCTCTTGACCTCTGATGTCAGAACTGAAGCCAATGTGTGCCCTTTGGGGAAAAACAACAAATGGCATTCAGACAGCCTCTCCATCTCGTCATCTCCTCGGCTGAACAGAAGCGTAAAACTACTGTGAATTACAGGATAAAAATTCATCGTACTGTGGCTCGTTCAATAGGTCACATGATTTGAAATAATGTTTTGCCCTTTTGAAATAAAACAGTTCATTGTACTGTGAAAACATTCAGTAACTTTCAGAACTCAAAAAGTTCACAAACATTCAAAACATCCTCAAATTTCTGACCTCAGACACTTCTCATATGTATTTAGCTGGGTTTACATTCACTACTGTTCAAAAGTTTCGGCAGGGGATTTTTTTATTTAAGGAAATTAATTCTTTTATTCAGCAAAGATGTACTAAACTGTTCACAAGTGACATCAAGGACATTTATCATGTTACAAAACATTTATATTCAATATTTTATACATTTCATATTTTATATTATGTATTTTATATAAATGCTGTTCTTTTGAACGTTCTATTCATCAAAGAATCCTGAAAAAAATGCGGCATAGCTGATATGGAGCAGCACCGCACGACTGTTTTCAATACTGATAATAATCAGAAATGTTTCTTGAGCAGCAAATCATCATCATTTTACAATGATTTCTGAGGGATCATGTGACACTGAGGACTGGAGTTATAATGCTGAAAATTCAGGTTTGCATCACAGGAATAAATTACATTTTAAAATATATTCACATAGAAAACAGCTATTTTAACTTTTGGTTTTCAAAAACATAAAAAAAAAATCTTAATGACCCCGACCTTTTGAACAGTAGTGTATTTTAAGCAGATTTTGGGATATTGCATAAAAATGTGATTAAAAACTCAAAAAATTCACAATAAAAAACATCTGAACGCTTGACATGAATACACTTTTTAATTTAGTAAGACGACATGCATAAACCCCGACTTAATCACATTTACTGAATACATAATTCTAAATGTGTGTTAAAAAAAAAAAAAAAAGTCACATGACAATTTTCTCAGAGAAGAAACCAATGTGAAAATCCCACAGTGGCTACAATGTCCATTTCTGTTTCTATTTCCCACAAAGATTGAATGGAATGGAAATGCTACTTTATTTGCATTATCCAACAAATAATATAAATAATAAATTATTATCACAATGTCATGTCGCCAACCATACAGTTATAATGAACCTGGTAGTAAACCAGGAAATCGTACACGAGTGTATAAGCACCGTTAATCATTTCACATGTAAATACGTCAACAAAAACAGCACAGGAGGGAAAAATGCTTTTGCCCATGCAAGAGCCCATCTGAAATGTCAAACCCAAAACCGTATACTGCATGTCTACAGATATACACTCCTACAGTGTTCGGTTGACGTCAAACTTGGCTCAACCATACAAGAGGACATTGAATCAAACTCCTCCGTCTCATAAACCGACACCGCTACTATGAGTGTCTCTCCTCCGCTTTATTCCCAAAGGAGGTTAGTCTCTTCCTGCGCCAACGGACTGAATAGAGACAGAAACGGTGGCATCTGCCACAAAAAAAAAAACAATTTAAAGTGACAACTCTGAATCTATGGACCCATCCATCACTGCAGTGAGAAGCCCAACGCGCTTGACACCTGAGATTATCAGCAGCGGCCCGGGTTACACAATCACACCCCGCACACGTTCGGGCCCTCGGGAGGTCAGCGAACAAACCCGCGAGTCGATCATTAACAGGTTTGCCAGGTCATGCAGTCAAGATGGGCATTCTGGGTAAAACATTTACCCCTGCAGCTTCAAAAGGGACGTTCCAGATTACGCCGCCAGCGCCTCTCGCATGATTACTGTGCGGGTGCTGCACTAAATAGGGCTTTTCCATTTCAGTGTTCTGCGGTCATCTCCCACGAACACGAGCTGCAACAGTCTGCAAGCCGCACCACCTGTGTGTGGGCGAAGTGTGTTTGCCCCAGAGCAGGTTAATGCAATGTCTCAGACAGAGAACGTGTTTTAATGGCGCTTAAGAAATAAGAAGTAGAGGAAGACCCACAGGAGAAACTTCCTGCATTGACACGCCGCAATTTCACCGCCTACGGTCACTGTGCCGACAACACCATTATGAAATGATGTTACTGGGACACTTAGGTGCAACGCGGACCGACATATTCCTTATAATAGATTATGAATTACTCATGATAAATTACACTGAAAAAAAATGATTCGTTGAATTTAATAACATTTTTTATGGTAAGTGGTTGCACACAACTGATTTTAGCTACAAACGCTCATTTACATTTATTTGGAATCCCAACAAAATCATTTGCACACATACAAATAGGACTTTTATTTTTAAATAATTATAATAAGTTCTCTTTGTGTGTGTGCAAATCATTTTGTTGGGATTGCCTAGGGGGAAAAAAAACAAAACTATGGTTACAAAAACAATGCAAATTAGTCATGTCCTGTTATGTGACTGTCTCCACAACAATATTAGGTTACACGTTATTTTAAGGTGGCATTACAGATAAGTACTGAGTAATATTAATTATCTATGAGTACTCCCTATAGAGCTACGGTTATGAGTTTGGTTTATGGTTAGTTACTTGTAATTATGTATAATTTACTGTTATTACTATAGTAAGTACATGTAGTAACGTGCAACTACTTCACCTTATATTAAAGTTATCAAATATTGAGCAAACATAAAAAATTAAGCCAATTAAAAATAGTTTCAACAATGATAATCAGAAATGTTTCTTGAGCAGCAAATCAGCATGATTTCTGAAGGATCATGTGACACTGAAGACTGGAGGAATGATGCTGAAAATTCAGCTTTGATCACAGGAATAAATTACGTTTTAAATTACAATTTTTACTGTATTTTTTTGAACAGTAAATGTATGTGAAGTCATGCACCCCTCTACAGCTAAATTAACAATACACTGACTTTGAAATTTCATGACTTTAAGACTTTCCACCACAAATCCTTTCCCCAGCCCAACACCTCATGCTCTATTCACAGTGCATTTACAAGCGGAAAACTCACTAATGTACGGATTTTCTTCCACTGTATTTATGAAAACTCTCGTAAAAAATGCTACAACTCAAAAAGGCTGCCTTTAACCTTTTTATAGGTTTTAAAGAAATCACTCACCCCAAAATAAAAATTCTGTCATCGTTTACTTTCATTTCAAACCTGTATGTTGTTATTTTGTCCTTGAGGATTACAAATTTTGAAGTATCTTCACATGGCTTTTCACTATACAACAACAACAGTTCATAGCGACTACATACGATAAGCTTCAAATAAAATGCAAAACTCACCATAAAAGCATTTAAAATGACTGGTAAGTCTTCTACAAGATAGCTTTCTATGAGTAACAGATCAAGTTAAGTTATTATACACTAACAGTGAGTCAAAAGTTGGACTTGAAAGCCTGTTTAGTAGCTAAAAACTTGGTCATTTAAAAAGACTTGTGTGAAGTTTTGCTCCACTGCAGAATGAAAGGCATATGGGTTTGAAACAAGTGTGAGGGTGAGTAAACAAATTGGTTAATTATTCCTTTAACTAGTAGATATTAAAGCAGTGCAATGTCCAAAGGTTAAAATTCAAAATAGCAACAAAATACATTTGTGACTGTTGTGCGTGTGAGCCGATTAGTATCTAGTATGAACATCATAACTTAGGACCTGTTCCCGAATGGTTTATAATTTGATAAACAGTGAAAAGCAGGTGAGCACGACGTAATGTGAGCGGTAGCATCAGCGTGTGTGTGTGTGTGTGTGTGAGTGTGTGTTTGGAGACCAGCTGTTTCAGAAGAGTAAACACTGAGAGCGAGAGGTGGAAGAGGTTCCTTACTTCCTGCCCGTTTACCCACAAACTGCGTCACTGAAGCATTCCTGCTCCGCTCTAAAGTCATGAGACACACACGCACAAAGCAACATGTAGACTGAGTCTGCACCTAGCAATCATTTCAACACGCTAGAAACACGGCGACCTCAAGAACAATGAAAGCTTTATGATTTGAATCTTTGACCATCTGACTCCATTATGACTTGCTTTGAAAGGGTGTGTTCTGATAGACAGAGGTCACCTCAGTATCCATGACATCAATAACACAGCCACCCAACACAAAAGAGGGAATCCTCTAGTTCCATGTTCTGGTATATTTTTTTTTTTCTCTTTCATGCTTTTTTGTTCTTTCAAAACATTGCTGTACAGCCATTTTCATTCGCACAGCCAAATGCCACACTATGCAAGACTTTCATTTTATTACATTTTTATTGCATCTCAAGATTCTAATTAAACTTTGATTCTGTAAAAATCATTTTTTTCGACATCTTAAACGACAAGGAACCTTGTATTAAAACATGAAACGGCATGAATTGTTTGAGTGGGTGGATTTAAAGGTGGGGGCGTCCTTGGTAAAAAGGAAATGTCTTGGATTCCACAGAAACGCCATGCATGGGAGCGCAATTCTGGCGTGTACCGACATGCTTGCTTCGTTTCCTTGGCGCGATCACAAATATTTAAAGCGACTTTGGATTTGAAAAATAAGTAAATAAAACAATTTTGTTCTGGAGAAGATCAAAGAATTAAAGTTAATAAAGTTCTTGATTGTCTCCAGAACTGCTTAGTACCTTTTTATTAACACACTGTAAAAAATTTTTTTTCATTTTTACAGAAAAAAAAAACAAGTAATAAAAACTCAGTGAGTGTTTTAGCGCAAATTTCTGACGTCATGGGATCACAACACTAAGAGATAGTAAATCTTTTCCTGGATTTTTTTTTTGTGCGTTCCCGAGATTAGACCTTCCTTAACATAATGCCGAAAACCCGAAGTCTCTAGGTGGTCTGGTTGAGGAGTAGATAGAAGTGCAAGATTGGTGCGCACAGACGCACAGAAATCATGAGTTAACAATCGCAATTTTGTCCGGTGGAAAATTGCGCTAAAAATGCCACACACTATAACAAATTAAATGATCAATAAGTCATGACAACATATGTTTTCATGCAATTATGTTTTCAATTACATTGCTTTAACTCACAAAAATAACAGTTTTTTCCAAGTAAAAATTCTGAGATACAGTATGAAAAAAAAAAAAAAACGTAAAATGACATTCCCAGAAGTCCCTGCGTTGTGTGACACATCTGAAATTATTATATTTAATATAAATAATTTAGCGTCTTCTCATTTTTGTCAGTTTTGTCACTCTCATCAGTAATTACAGTGTTTTCTGTCACATGTTCTGTTATTTAGAAACTAATGTTTTTTGCATTAGTTTCATGTGCATTATCCCGATGGTGTTTTGTCTTTGTGTATTTTTAAAAGACCAAAGTGTTATTAATATAATGTAGAGCTTTAATGTTGCGATGTAATTAAAACCATAATAAAAAAAATAAAATAATAATAACAACCCTGGCAAGCTGTGGTTGCCAGAATAATTCTCTAAAAAAACACAGTAAAAATGACAGTTTTTCAATTTTTTCAGGGTTTTTTTCTCTCTATATTTTACATTTAAAATTGCACTAGTTTTTTACAGTGTATACTTCTAAAACTAAACCCCAAAACTTGTTTTTAACCAAGAAATAATCATTATGTTTAAATGTTTCTTGTTGTTGTGCATATGCTTGGTGATCATATTTGTAACTATGCACTGTTAATATGTTGCCATTTTGGCCAGGTCTCTCTTGAAAAAGAGGTTTTAAATCTCAATGAGATCATCTGGTTAAATAAAAATACAAAATTATGGCCATTTCTTTGCAAAAATAGGACTTTTTTTATTTTTTGTTCCTCTCTTCACTTAATAATACCAATATTGGGAAAAGTCACAGTCGTCTCTAGAGGATGCTGTTCTGTAATCAAACTAAATTATTCATAATGTTTGGCCAAGCTCAAAGCAATGAGTATCCAAACACTTCAAAATCTGGGTTGCTACATGCTCAACTATGGCGAGTACTTTTAATTCTATGAAAATAACTTGAACTGAATCACAGAGATGAATTATAACATAAAATACCGCTAGCTGTAATTAAACAGACACCGTCTACATTCTAGTGTACTCTTAAACATCAATTTAGCAAATTCAATGCTTTCCTCTTCCAGGAAAACAGACCAAAAATATCAATAAATATTGATTCCACGCAAATTATTTACAGAATAAGAGAATGCCCCTCCCTCTAATACCACCAACTATCCACAACCGGAAGTACATCGACGTGAAATAAGGAAACTGTGCTTCTGTGCTTCTGATTTTACAGTGTCGTCAAATTAGAATTACTAGAAAAACTTTTGAAAGACACGTCGAATTGAAACCACCAGTTTACACTTTTGACGGCTGACTAATTTATGGAAAATAAATGTGTTAATGCTCTCATTTGACAGTTGACAAAAAGCAATTGTCCAAGCCACGTAAATTAATGTACTAGTTTGACTGGGAACCCTATACGCTTTTGCATTAACTATGCAAACATTTCCCTTTATGAACTTCACAGACATTTTAAAAGAGACACTTTGCGACCGCATCGAAACCTGTGAAAAGGGGCGACCCAATAAACAAACAGAAGTCTGGTCAAGCGGAAGCGAACACTTACCTTTCAGGTTTTTGGGGTTGTTCTGCTTCGTACGTGGCATTGTGGGTGGTTTTCCGCAGGCTCAGTGAAACATCGTATGGAAAGATGCTGGATGGAATGCGGGCGATCACAGGGAGGAAAGACAATCTCCTATTCCGCACAGGAAAGACACCCTCTGCACATCTGGGACGGATGAGAGACAAATAAACTCAAGCAAATGCAAAGCAGGCCACAAACACACATTCTTGCTTCTGGAAACGACTCAACCGTGGCGTCCCCCGTCTCTGCTGTGACGGATCACTAGTGTGATTTTTTTAGATGGACTGACACAGATCATATGGTGATCTGGTACAGGAATCAGATTTCTGATCTAAATGATCTGTTGCCGTCGATGCATTGACTAACTGAGCTTCTACACACACCTCCGACATCAAACTGAGAAATCACACTGTCATCTCTGACATCTTGCAAAGACTGCAGGGAATTTCAAAAGTGAGGTTGGGCTCAAAATTCTGAATCATTTCAAAAATAAGACATATTTCTAAATATTTACAAAGTTCAATACTGTCACTTTAGCCATACAGAACCACAAAAAGGGCCCACAACCATTTTTTAATGACTTCATAGTGTGTTAGATACAATATGGCATCTAAAAAATTATTGTATATATTTATATAGAAACCAAATACTTCCTAAACATTAAAAACACAGTTGGAATGAATTGGGATTTAAAAGGATAGTAAATTTAATTCTGAATAATGCACAACCCTGGTTAGTAAAGGTTAATTCAACATAAATGAAAATAATGGAGCAATGCAAATTCAAAACATCCCTCTAATGCTTTCTTTATGGCGTCGGGGTGAACGGCTCTAATACAAATCATAAATGCAATGAAAGTAGAACAGAAGAGATTGACTTGTGTTAACTAATACATTTTTAATGGCACATCTTTACTGAAATCTAAAGCTTAAGTTGGCAGATATAATGCTAATATACAATATAATTTAGGCTGATGATAGCAAATATTTGACACAAAATTCATTTAAAATTCATACGGTTTATACTCTATCATGCAGATAAATAGCCAATTAATCGCCCAGGTTGATATATATCCTCTCGCACTAATGTTGACTTGTTCTCCATGATAAAAATCACCAGACTTCAAAACATTTTAAAACTGCAGCTCTCAAAATGGCAAATGCATTTCTTGGCTCTGCAGAACTAGATGCATTCCCTCCCCACATTCTACACAAGGCGCTCTTTGTTTCAACGTTTAGGAGGTTTTTGTTTCTATATGTTTCTCGGCTCCATCTGACATGCCTCGCCCTTGCATCCCGCCAGCATCCAGTCACAGCGAGTGCCAGATTCCACACGAATGTTCCGTCTCAACACATTACATAACGCTTACTACGAGTGTGTATGATTTCCCACCGAGTGCAGCTCGACGGCAATGACATCACCTCCCCGAGGATTTGAGCATTCACACTTACACACAAAGCGCACACACACACTCCTAGAATAGTGGTTTTCACTCGTGGTCCAGTAAGCCCTCCTGCATAGCACATTTTGGATTATTTGACGCATCCATTTCAAGACATGACGCCTCTAATAGCGAGGTGCATTTGATTAGAGGAACAGCTTTGTTCAAGGACTGTCCTAGGATGATCTGAAAATGTTGATAAATAATGTGTGTCTATATATTTTTTAAATCAACACATAATGTTTTAATATATATATATATATATATATATATATATATGTGTGTGTGTGTGTGTGTGTGTGTGTGTGTGTTAATGTACATATGATGATATATTTCTCAATTATAAGAAGAGTAAAATAATCAGCAAAATCCTATATATGTATATTACACTGCAGTCATGACCGTTTTTTTAATCTCAACTAGCCAATAGCAGAACTGGAATAATATATTGTTATTAGTGCAGAATTTAATTATGTTATTTCAGAATTTGAATGTTACAAGGTTACTGCAGAATTTGAATATTACATTATTTCAGAATTAGAATGTTACATTGTTTCATAATTTGAATGCTACATTGTTTCAGAATTAGAATGCTACTGTATCATCTGAAAATGACATTGTAACATTGACATTCTGAAATAATGTTACTGCAGGATTTGAATATAACATTAATTCAGAATTTGAATGTTACAAGGTTACTGCAGAATTTGAATATTACATTATTTCAGAATTAGAATGTTACATTGTTTCAGAATTAGAATGCTACTGTATCATCTGAAAATGACATTGTAACAATGACATTCTGAAATAATGTTACTGCAGAATTTGAATATAACGTTGTTTCAAAACTTGAATGTTCCAATGTTACTGCAGAATGTTACTGCCGAATTTGAATACAACATAATTGCAGAACTGGAATGTTACAGTGTTACTAATCCTGAGGTGCCGTTTTTTCTTTTTCTTTCTTTCTTTGTTTTCTTGGTTCAACTCATAATAAATAGGACTGGCAATGCCAAGGTCAGGGGTTTGATTTCCATGGAACACACATACTAATAAAATGCATGCCTTGCCATGCATCTGTCAAATACATAAATGCAAAATGTTAAAAGAATCTGTCAATCAAGCCATTAGGAAACACCCTGAAATCAGCCTAACGGTGCCAACAGAAACTGTTGCAGATGATGGGACATACAGTGTAGCCTACTTGGCATGCATGCACTGGCAAAACAAAAAGGAAATGGCACTAAACAGGGGTTGCTCCTGTAAGACAGACCATGCCAGTGCCAATCTGACATGCTTACAGCCTATAAGACCCGCATGCGATGAGTCACCATGTGTCCAAACCTAACGGATACAGAACCACAACCTTCTCCAAGAAAAAGCCAATGCGCGAGAACATGCCACAGTTCAGCGCCAAATCCAGGTGCGTACAGGATGAATGGCGCATTACTGCCTTTGAGAAACACATGAAGAGGGCGGAGCCGGGGAAAACCCCTCTGCAACAGGACATGAACGAGAAACACTTCCCTAATTCGACAACAAAATGCCCTTTAAACCAGCCGAGGACGTGCAAAGCGCATCCGAAACGCGGCCGTTTGCATCCCATGGTCGAGGAAAGGTGTTTTGGCGCTTACCTGCCGTCGCGGTCGGTGCTTCGGCGACTCTCTCCAACAGCGTTGCGGGCTTGATAAACATTTACACCCCGTGTATTAGGATTCTGGAGACGTGCGCTCTCGGCGAGATACAAAACACGGGCCGGCTCAGTACAGAGCGACCGACACCAGTCAAAATCAGCATAAAACTCACACAAACATGCTCACAAGTTTAAACAACCCATCAAATCTTTTGGAAACACTGTGTCCCAAAACAACAGCACTTGGAGATGCGTTTACGCACCGCATGCGTTTGCAGCGCACTGGACCATGCGTCCAAACGCTTATTAAGACGCGTGTATTTCTTAACTTTTGGTACTTACAGGTGCAGTCTGAACTGTTGTCAAGGGTTTCAACGGTCAGAGGTCTGTTTTTTTCCTGTCTCTCGTTCTATCTTCTCTCACTTTCTATTGCAGGAAACCGACAGGCCCACTGACGTCAACGGGGGTCCCGTCTCCGCCTCCCAAGCCAAGCAAACGCGCTCAGGGAGTGTCCCGACGGCCGATGGACCAGTTGAATAAAACGTGCCAAGCTCTATCCGAGTGGCTATTATTGTCAACCTTCCTTATAAAGTTCACGTTTACACGAAATGAATGCGCCTTTACAGAGCGGCACTTGCAAAAAAACACATTTTGAGCGTCATTTCCGAAGTGTCGTTTCTCGCGGAACCCCTCGAATCGGGCCCTTGTGCGCATAGTTCAGGACTGACGGTGTTCCCGGAGGTTCCTTGTTTGTTAGGTCACGTTGTGCCCCTCAACCAGCGCTGGGCTTTCCCGCACATATCCAGGCAAACAATGGAGAATGCCGCACAGAGTGTGTTTGCGATGTAATGATGATACGCAAAATCAGATCTGAAATGTAAACGCTTGAAATGTAATGTTTCACAGTCATGCAAAACTGAAAGCACCGAATATGCTCGTTTTAGTACTGATGTTTCTAAGGGAAAAACGTGCACTGATGTCACTGTCAGCGTTACGTTGTTTGATATTACATTTAAAATGAGTAATATTGGAGATATCCACCCTTCTATAGGTATTCCATTATTCCTTACAGATCGTTGCGTTTTGTTGCAGTAGCCTACAGTCGAAGGAGGAGCTTAGGAGGAAATCGAGTTCATTTTGTGTTGAAACAGAGAATCAGTGCAAGTGAATAAAAGCAGTTTTAGTGCACTACTAGATTGTTAATTGTTTTTTTGAATTTTTTTACACAATTTATTAGTGAATACAAAAAAATACAACCAACAATAATAAATTAGAATGTCCAAGGTGATGAAAATAATTTTTTAGAAAGTTTAAGGTTTTATTTTTTTTTATTTTTTTTTTATGCTGGTTTATATATATATATATATATATATATATATATATATATATATATATATATATATATATATATATATATATAAACCAGCATAAAAAAAAAAATATATATATATATAGTGGAGATATAAGAATGGCATTTCTATGAAAAATTTTACTTCAGAAGATAGACCCAAAAGAAAGAATAAATAAATGCTGAGTCATCTATAATTGCAGTTTAATCTGTCACGTCAAACCAACTAATCAATACCTTTCCAAAATAGCAATAAGAATCTCATTAAAACCAGCCTTTATTGCAGGAATTGCGCTAAAAAACTAAAACTAATCTATTAATTGATGTTTTGGTTGTTCTCACAATAATTGATGGCATTATTTTCTTTAAATAGGCTATATAAGCGATTGGTTGTAAAAAGCGATGCACTGAATGTTGACCTCAAGCTTCAGATGTGTGTGCAGGCCCACAGGACACCACGTATCCGCCAAAATCGTGCTAAGCCGCCCTGAGAAATCACCACCAGATAACACAAATTATTCTGCTCGGCTATTTTTAACCCACATTCAAAGCGTCTTGCAATACGTCCACGGGTGTTTGTGTTCACAAATGACACATCACTTAATGAGAAAGGTCAGCCCTGAGAATATAAATAGCACTTTTAATGAAGGTGGAAGAGGTGACTATCTGTTCTGTCCTTCCTCCAGCAACAAGCCCACATGGGACGCATACATATGTGTGCTGGTGACGAAGAATAGGGGGCGAACAGCATCATATTGGATATATATATATGTGTTCTCCCCCTCTCTGCCTCTCTCTTTCTCCCTATCTCACACTCTATATTCTAGATTTAAATACCAAAACAAGCACACACAAACAGTGGGATCATTGGCACACTGAAAATCTGGGATTTCTTTCATCTTTGGATAAACAGAAAGTTTTGGGAGTTTCCAAAATGTAAAGAAAAAGACTCTCACTAATCAAATTAGTAACACTGATCATGACTCCAGATTTTCCAGCTTTCACTGAAGCACAAGATGCTCTTGGAACATCTCAAATCATGCTGGAGATCATGATCATCAGGTTTTGTGGTTAACATCAGCTATGGATCAAATGAGCATTAAAAATGTATTTTTATGCCAGTTCATTGTTAGTTCATGTTAAAGTCAGCATGAAACAGACGTTGCAATAGTCTTTTCGTCCTTTTGTGACGTATTCGAGTGAAACGGCTTCTTGAACAAGAACAAATGTAGGGCGGGGCTTGATTTCGTCCATAGGGAATTGATTGGATGGTTGTGGTTTGCTATTGGTGGATCTCATGTGAGTGACAGGTTGCCCCGCCCTCGTCATCAGAGAAGAGAAGAGCTGCAAGAGGAAGGGGAAGTGATTTTAATTAAAGATTACAAGGGCACATGAATTTACACAAATAATGATGTGCACGGATCATTTATAATAAATACTGCATATTCCATTAAAAAAAGAATGGTCAATTTTGATTTCATATTGATTTCACTCAAGTCCATTAAATAATATTAAAAAACACAACGTTTAATTTGAATAATGTTGAATTTAACATTAAGTGAAATTTTTAATTGTTAGTTCATGGGCTGTCGCTATAGAGGAGAGAAAGCTGTGACGATTCTCGGGGCCCACAACAACAACCGGCACCGGGGCCCCGGACACATTAGGAAACTTTCTGATGTCAGACTTTTGGATCCAACTGCACGTGTTTAATTTCAGTTGGTACATAGAACAACCCCCCCGCAGACTGCTGTCGCAGAGCACATGCACGTCACACTGGTGGTCCCTGTGCTGAGCACCCGATGGGTTTGAGGGGGTGATGATGTTCCATTCAGAGAAGCCTCTGTGACAGCCAGCCGCCCGCACACGCTCCACATTCTGACTCACTCGCCTTCAAACGCCACACGCTACAAAATGGCACACTGCATTTCATGCCTCTGCTGTTCCTCTCAAATAAGTTTGCTTGAAAATGTTTACAAACTTTTGTTCAATTGTTTGAGCGATATTAGTGGTTAGAATTTGTTTTTGAGTTGTTGTTTTTTGGTCTACAGCTTTGCATGAATCTCTAAAGAAAACTTAAAATCAAATTAGGACCTATTTACGTACTTTTTGTGAATGATTCATCAGTGCTTATTGCATATTATTATGATACTGATGCATAAAAAATACTGATTCCTTTCAATTCACATTTATTTTTATAGCTCTTTTTCCAAAACAGATCGCTTCAAAGCAGCTTTCCAGAAAATGATGATGGCCTACAGTGGAGATATCTATAAACATATTAGTATGTCTATGACTCACTCGCTTTGAACCACCATGAATTACAAAGATGGCATCCTACATTTTATGCCTCTGCTGTTTCTCCCAAATAAGTTAGCTTGAAAATGTTTATAAACTTTTGTTAAAGTCACCATGAAATCAAAATGACAACTGGGAATATTATTTATCATAAATGATTTATCTGTTATCAAAATCACTTCCCCTCCCCCTTGCAGTGATATCTCTTCTCTTCTCTGATGACGAGGGCGGGGCGACCTGTCACTCACATGAGATCCACCAATAGCAAACCACAACCATTCAACCATCCAATCAAATCCCAATAGACAAAATCAAGCCCCGCCCCAAATTCTTTCTAGTTTGTGAAGCCGCTTCACTCGGATATACATCACAAAAAAACTATTTCAACTTCCTTTTAATGCCGACTTTAAATAGTTTTCGAGATATTAGTTAATTAGGTTACTTAGAATTTGCTTTTGAGTTTTTTATCTTCTGTATGAATCCCTAAAGCAAACATAAAGTCAAATTAGACCCTATTTGCTCACTTTTTTATTTCATTTTTAATACACACTCCTGATTTTATTGTAAATGATTTCATTTGTGCACATTCCTCCAGAGAAAACCTATTTTGTCTTTAAAGACTTGCATCACTTACAGGCCACACTAAACTATTAGTCAATATAGAAAATTTTCTATTTAATCACTGCTTTTCTATCTTTGTTCTCGTTGGGTATCTAGTTTTCAGAAATGATCTAAACATAAATCTGAATATAGGCCTACTGAATGATTATGTATTAAAAATGGTTATTTTGAACATTGTTGCTGTTGCCATTTCATAAAAACACGCTAAAACGCTGTGTGTCACATTAATGATGGTAAAATCACTGTAATACACAACAGCTTGTCATATCAACATATCTGTAATTGCCTGTAATTCTAGCTGGAGTTTGTCAACATTCAGTGAATGAGGCGTGTATAGCATCATCCCCTGAGCGGTGCGAGAGACGTGTGCGCCGCTGGTTTCGTGACATGCAGTCTGATCCTAAGTGCATTCTGGAGTCTGTACAGACGTCCTCTGGGAGCAATCGTGTTTCAGCCGCACCACATCAAAAATAATAAGCTATTTGCATATACCCTAGCTAGCACTTCATCCAGCGCGGATAGAAATCAGTGTCACCTTACACGCCGCTGAAGCCTTCCAATGCTCACCGAACATAATAATAGTGTGTCAGATTTGGATCTCCTGTACATTCACTATCTCTGATTAGTGGCTATTTAAAGATAAACAAATTAGCCGTTAGCATATGGAAACTAGCAGGGCTACATTTTGTAACACTGCTGTGCATCCAATGTGTAGTCCATGTTGAAACCAATTATTAACTACAAGGAGAAGGGAAAGGCTATTTACATTTTCAATTCATAAATCACTTAAAAATATATATATTACAACACGCGTGCAAGACTTCATTGTAGTGCCTTTTTTATATTAAACAACTTAATTTGAAGTTCTTGTACTCTGGAAAGAAACCTAACTCTGAAATGGAGCATTATTGGCTGTCTATCTATCTATCTATCTATCTATCTATCTATCTATCTATCTATCTATCTATCTATCTATCTATCTATCTATCTATCTATCTATCTATCTACTGTATCTATCTATCTATCTATCTATCTATCTATGCTATTTACATACTTTAGATATCATGTAGCCACTCACTTAAGCATAAGCTCCACACAACAAAGCATGTTTCCATCCAAAGTTGCAAATTTAATTTGTGCACAAAATTTTTATATCACATAAAACATTTGGAAATAAAGCAGCGTTTCCATGTGCTCAAGAGAACACAAATCGTCACTTCCTGGGAAATTGGTGCAAAATATCTGTCATAAAGATGGATGTTGCTGCAATCGAGGAAACCACTGTGGCTCTGTTTCTGGGGTTATCTTGTACCATGTTAAACGGGAAACAAAGAAGATATTTTAAAGAATGTTGATAACCAAACAGTTTCAGTTCCTATTGACTTTTTTGACATTATATATTTTGTCCATACAACGGAAGTCAATGGGAACCAAAACTGTTTGGATACCAACCTTCTTTATAATATCTTCTGCAGAATAAAGAAATGCATACAGGTTTGGAATGAGGGAGAGTAAATTATGACAGAATTTTTATTTTTGGGTGGGTTTGTTTAATATAGGCCTAATAGTTCTCACACAATACCAGTAAACAGAAGCAGGTCTCCTCTCAGCTCCAGACGCTGGCGCTTCCACACTAGAAGCAAAGGGAGATTGGATCTATTAATAACTTTGAGGGAGTTCAGAGCAGGACGACATGTGCCTGTCTCACTGTTACGAACAATGAGCCGCTTGTAGACCGCAAGACCTGAGTCCCTCTTCCTCAAATCACATGGAGGCACTTGTGTTTTCTATCTATCTATCTATCTATCTATCTATCTATCTATCTATCTATCTATCTATCTATCTATCTATCTATCTATCTATCTATCTATCTATCTGTCTATCTGTCTATCTGTCTATCTGTCTATCAATCTATCTACAGGTAGGCCTATCTATCTATGCTATCATGTCTCTCTCCCTTTCTCTCTCTCTCTCTCTCTCTCTCTCTCTCTCTCTCTCTCTCTCTTTGCTAAACTGTCTATCTATATCGTTTTAATGGTCTAACGATCTATCATACATTCACTAGACTTTTTAACTTTATTTTTCATGTTCTTGCCCTTTTGCTTTTGCATTTAATTTCATACTTTCTTTCAAATCTCCCTTTTGTTATCTTTCTTTCTTTCCTTTTGCTCTTTTCACATTCTTTTTAAACTTTTTTTCACTTTTTATTCTTTCTTGCACATTTTCCTTCAATCACTCTCACATTTTTTCTTTCACTCCTGCTTTTCTCACATTCTTTCCTTCTTAAATTGGCAAAAACAATCTATTTAGAAAGTAGCAAGAAATAGCTGCAAAGGATCCTCAGGCAAAAAAAAAAAAAAAAACGATCAGAAAAACAATGTGTGGTTTATCCCGATCAAATCAGGATCATGCCATAACTCAATTTGACTATCGACATCATTTATCATTCTGTTATCAGCACTGAAACCATGTCTGTTTTCATATGCAAACTATTTTTAAAACCGTGATGGTCAGTCAGCCTAGATAACTCAATCTGCAGTCAAGTGTTTTACTGTCCGATGGGCTCTGCAGAGCGGCTTTATGTAATGTGGATATGATGTTATGCGCTGTAATGTTTTTAAGTGGTGGAGGGCGGGGGAAGCCCATCCTCTCATCACTGCACTGACTTCTTTGTTTACACACCACCATATGATGTTACATAACTGAGGCTGTTGCCACGGCAACTGCCTGACTCCCACGCCCCGCCCCTCCTTCTTCGTCCCTCCACCCCACACCACGTTCAAACAAAAGGGCTGACACTCAGTTGCCCCGCATCTAAGAGAGTTTGGCCAATTTAAAGCTCTGGATATTGGTCATCCATAGTTCTGGAATGTGTTTTTCTTATACAGTACAGTTATTGGATCAGATGCTCATGCACACAATATACTGTAAGATTATCACACGCTACCATGGTATTCCAAGATACTTCAAAGAAAAACCATGGTATTTACAATATTTGTTTATTGATTTTTTTTTTTTTTTTTTTTTTTTAATGCATTTCATGTCAAAAACTGTAAACCTCACCCCTTGTTTTTAGCATCCTTGTTAGCCGCTCGGAGCAGGTTGAGTAGGACCGGTCACATTTGGTGCCGTGACCCGGATGAGAGTGAGGTGAAGAGGGGTGAGTTTAACATAGGCCAGTAAGAGCTGTGCATGTAAACCTCACTCCCTGGCTTCAAAAGGCATGTTAGCGACTAACGCTAGGGGCTGTGGTCTTTAGCGTCCTTGTTAGAAGACCCACCTCCCACTCCGGACACCCCGATTCGAGTAGGACTGATTACAGTTGCACATCTGACAAATACAGTAAATCTTTGATTTCAGCATTACTATTGTATTTTGGTACTGTTAAAAAAACATGGTAATACCATTGTAAAAAAAAAATAATAATAAAAAAATTACAGTGGTACTTTATTAGTAAGCAATGTAAATAAGTACCGTATTCAGTAACAAATCACAAACTATCTTCTTTTTGTAATTTCTCATGTTATAAAAAAGAAAGGCCTCTAATATTGGCAACCAAGACCACAATACTGCCATTATATCCCTGCTGTTAAAATCTGCTTACATTTCAGTGGCATGAAATTTATTCATGAAAACATGCCTGTGGGATCAACAAACGACATTGTATTTCGGAAAACCTTGGAATATCCCAAACAGTCCTAATGAGAAAAGGAAGGCCGCTGTCTGTATACACAAGTGTGATATCAATAGCAACACTGTGAATCTTTTTACGAGCTCGTGGCTGTGTGAACCCTCGTTTTATTACTGCGCCAAGGTCATTTACCGTCCGGTTTCTGTCTTCTCCTCTCTGGGGTCCTTCCTCATCTGTCTTCACTCTGGGATCTGACCTAAAGCAACAGTGCTAAGTGCTTTTTCAGACAGCAGAATCTCTTCTGTACTTCATTCATCTGGCATTTGACCTCTGTTTCCAGCCATCTGCTAGACTGTTGCATTACGTGTGATTTCACTCTGGACGGCAGTGCAGGTGTTCCTAATGCATGCTTCTTTCCGTATGGACTCAATCAATTAAGTTCCATTTAATCTGCCTTTCTTGATTTATTTCTTTACTTTTTTGTTTTAGAATGGTCCCTCTTCACCTATTCCTCACGTTCCGAAGTTTTGACGTCTTTTGAGCAGACTTGTTTTATAATGTGTTTGCAGAGCCCACAGGTGGCTGGTATGATTCAGACAATGACGCATGGCCCGCTGGTGAGAGATGTTTGAGAGAAGTGTTCAGTTTGGATCTGGTGCATATATAAGCCATTTCCAATATGTCTGTGTAGATGAGGGAGTCTCCAAACAAATAGTTTTAAAACGATTTAAAAACTGGCCCAATCCCATGAAAAAACACTGCCCGGCCCCCAAATTATGTTTGGATTTAAATAGGCAAATGCTTAAGAGTCTATGATTGGATCATTATTGCAGTGATTATTATGTTTCTAGCATGTTATATGTTTGGCAACAGTTCTTCTAACCCTAATTGATGGAGTGTGTAGCTTTTAATTTCTTAAACAACCGTCTAGGAAGACACATCATGGCCATGTTCCAGGAGGACAAAGTCAAGATTTATTAGGCTCAAACTGTGAAAGAATGGTTGGGAGGAGCATGAAGAATAATTTTCCCACATGAGTCCTTAAATTCATTGAAAGTCTTTGGGATGTGCTGGTGGAGACTTTACAGAGAGCTGGACTCTTGCATTGGCAATACAAGATCTTGACCAAAAATTGATGCACCTCTGGATGGAAATATCATCCCAACATTTACTCAAGAGAACAAAATCATCACTTCCCGGGAAATTGGTGTAAAATATCAGTAATAAAAATGGAAGTAGCTGCGTTCGGATGCTGGTTTTTGGGAACGCAATCATGTGAGACGCTTCTCGGAGGGAATTAAACCAAATAATTTTGATGACAGACTTTGACTCAGGAATTTCAGAATCACCAAACCAACATTTAAGTTACTGTGAGATGTGATTGGTCCGCTGGTTAGTCCAGTTATTTTGGTCACAACTGTTTGCTGGAACATCAGAAATGCAAAATGTAGTCAAAAACATTTGACTAATGCTTCAAAACTAGTTATTGTGTCAGTAAATGACATCAAAATAGAAAGTGTTTTTGTCATTGTGTGAGGTCAAAATGTTTAGATGGGGTTTTTTTTCGCCATGGAAGTATTTGTTATACAAATTGTATGTTTTTTCAACTTTTTTGTTGACATTGACTGCTTTCTACAATATACAAGAATGTCTTTGTCTATAGAATGTCTTTGTTTTGTCTAGCTGAATGAGCTTTTCAGATACTGATTTTAACAATAGGTAAATATTTACTGTGAAAAGTCAATACTGTAGTACACAAAAAGAAACTGAACATTTTTACTTATACAGTACATTCATTTTTGCAGAAATGTATGTTACATGTAAACTGAAAATTCATTAATTTTTACACACACTATTATGTCTTCCCGTAATACCACCACATTCTCACATATCTTCCTATTGCTCTTCCACGACAAGCAACTGTGAATTTTCATTTTACATGTAACAAAACTATACTAAACCAATAGTGTGAGCAAAAGCAAATGTGAGATAAAAAAAAGCAACCATGTCATTTCAGCTTGTTTCTACAACGCGTTGAGCTTGTCTGTCAAGTGTCGTGTTTCACACTCCTAGTACCAGAGTTCCTCGAATCACAATACTGAGCAACTGAGCAAGTTTAGAGCATCAGAAAATCCATTAATATGGAGCTGTTCATGTGATGCCAAAATTAAAATGTAAGTGCTTAAAATGCACTACGGTCAAGGGACACAGCGAGTCTTTATTAATTGATAATCTGCTCCTGTAATCATAATTTGTGTGAAAAGGAATAATAGTTGTTTTAAAGATGAAACACAAAATTAAAATGGACTAAATGCATCACTGTAAAAATACTTAGCATTTGCATTCCTCTATGGCTACCAATGGAAATGTCCCATCCAGCATGACAGACTGAAAAATCTTTAGCCTAGATGTCTTGACAAAAAAAAAAGGGGGATTTTTTTAGGGGGGAAAAACTCACCAAACCAGTTTGAGGAGAAAAAAAAAGTCCTTCTTTTCCATCTGTAAGTGACTGAAATGTCATTAGAAGAAAACTTAAAGCAGGAAAGCACCGAGAATGGGTTTTATTTGTAGCCAATTGGGAATTAAAGTGCTTCTTTATGGCTTCAAATCACTGCCATGACTTTTTTTAATATTTCCATTTTAAAGACAAGTCAGATATAACATTTAAACAACGGTGAGGCAACATTTCAGGGAATCCAGTTTTTACCAAATGCAGAACAGAGTCAAAATTTCCAGGAGAACCAGCAGGCAGATTGTCGGTAGGGGTGACGTCTCAACGGAACATGCCAAATAAAGACCTTTACAGATAAATGTAGAGAGTGAGGAAAATATCAGCCAGAGCTTTTCCATTCACTCCCAAAATGGATGTAAATCAAATCACTCCACATTTCAGTTTGATTCCGGTTTGTGGTTTGAAAAAATCCAGCCACAATCAAATGAATTGTTCCAAAACAAGTAGAACTCTATAAACACCACGAGAGGCCTGCTACTGATTCATCCCTCCGCTTGTAAAACCATGTTTACAATGCACTTTTAAAAAGTCATGGGCCAATGCATTCTGAAGAGTTTAAAGGTGCATTGTGTAATATTTAGAAATGCAATATCATATACATAACTATGTATTGTTATGTTTTTATTATCTGAGAATGAGCCATTTCTATCTACATACACTGCGGGTCTTACATTGAAATGCGCTGACATGTTTCTACAGTAGCTCTAAATGGACAAATGCGTTTCGTCACTATGTTGTTCTTCGTGCAAAGAAGCTAGCTAAAGTCAGCGAATGAAACACTGACACAATGATGAACAAGTAACAATAATATTCACAATAACATATCGTTTTACTGAATAATTAAGTAAACCTAATTTCTTAATTTCTCTTTGTAAAGAAACATCATTGCTTAACTGGCTACTCTCAGACGACGACATCTCCTGTCGGCCACCGTAACTTCTGTTGGTTGCAATTCGCACCATCACCACTAGTTGCCGCTAAAAATTACACAGTGCACCTTTAATTAAACTCATATATTTGCTAAAATTATTTTTAGGGAAATGAGACTTCCACTGTAACTGCATTACTGTAAATGCGATTGTTGTTTGTTTTTACAAACTAAAGGAGGAGTTGAAATAATTGTCTCTGGCAACATGCCTTAGAAGCTGTTGAAAAAACCCCAAAGCATGCCTTTAAACTTAATCCAAGTCTCTCAAGCAAAACTTCCTTAATGTTGATTCAGTTCAAGGAACCCATGAAGCAATCGGTTTAGCTATTACTAATTGTATTCTCTTAAATCATCAGAATCAAGCCAAAACCCTGCCAGCAAGAAGAAAAAGACCGTTATTACCCATCCTGGCTTTAGTGGGTGAATCCCGTTGCTCGGGGGAGACTTCTACTGGATCATACATCATCTGATTTATGGTCCACACACCACGTCTAATAATCCTCCTCTAGCTCTACAGCTCAAGGGACCGGAGCACTGCCATATACCTGCAGAAAGGGCATCATCTCTGGGTAACTGTCTGTGAAACGCCCCCACTGGAAGCACAGTGCCGATCGATGAAGGTGCTTTACCGCTGAGCAAGAAACTTCTGGAGACTAAAATGCTAATGGGAGAGAGAAGAAAGGGGATTTCAGAAGTGCATGTGACACAAGAAAATATGCAATATATTCATGCCTCTACGATTTGTCCCTTACATGCCCTCATCCAGAAATCTTCACAGAGCCTTATTACAGAGGTTTATTTTTACTTTTTAACAGAAACAGGCCAAGTAAGGAACCGTTTTGCTACAACAATAAAATTAGAATTATAAAATAAAGGGATCATTATAATAAGGAAAGATATTTTGAGATTTTGAGATTTAAAGCACTGGCTCCTTTACAGTGCTATGCGTAAGTTTAGACACCCATGCTAAAGTTGACTAAAAAGAGGAATAAAAAATCATCTTTTGGAAATTGAACTTAATGCCTTAATTAAAAAAATTAGGAAAAATCCAACCTTTAAGGACACCAATTTTCTTTGTGAATGAATAATGTATCGTAAATAAATAAATGTTCTTCCTTAAAATACAGGGTGCATAAGTTTGGACACCCCTATGTTAAATTCCCATAGAGGCAGGCAGATTTTTATTTGTAAGAATTTTTTTTACTTTTTTTTTTTAGGATACTATGCATCCTGATAAAGTTCCCTTGGCCTTTGGAATTAAAATAGCCCCATATCATCACATAGCCTTCACCATACCTAGAGATTGGCATGGGGTACTTTCCATAAGAAATTTTTTCCTCAATGCAAATCAAACCAGCTATTAGGCTAAATGAAATAAAACCATGCCAATCTCTAGGTATGGTGAAGGCTATGTGATGATGTGGGGCTATTTTAATTCCAAAGTCCAAGGGAACTTTATCAGGATGCATAGTATCCTAAAATTTAAAAACAAAAAAAATACTTAAAAATAAAAATCTGCCTGCCTCTATGGGAATTTAACATAGGGGTGTACACACTTATGCACCCTGTATTTTCAGGAAGAACATTTATTTATTTACGATACATTATTCATTCACAAAGAAAATTGGTGTCCTTAAAGGTTGGATTTTTCCTAATTTTTTAAATTAAGGCATTAAGTTCAGTTTCCAAAAGATGATTTTTTATTCCTCTTTTTAGTCAACTTTAGCATGGGTGTCTAAACTTATGCATAGCACTGTATATTAGTTCCAAATCTTCAAAAGGCATTGCTCATAAATACAAATACTTTAGAGAATTTTTTGAGAGTCAATTTTGTGTAAAATATATTTATATATTTGTGTAAAACATAAAACTTATGAGCTTATATATTCATGTTATATAATTCTGTAAAAGAACATTACGTCTTGATAACACTTTCACCTTATCTTTATAAGAAATAGAAACCAATGTCACCAGACAGCCATAAATTTTAAACAATGAAAACTGAAACCACCTCCGACTGTCATAAACATGAAATGATTATGTGGTTAAGTTTTGATCTGACGAACTGTTCATCCAAAACTGTTAATTGTCTTATAATTGACTCACTTTCAAGAAGTTCCAAACCTGTGTTGTTATTTTTCTGTGGGACTCAAAACCAAATAATCTCTATGAATCTCTTCTACTTACATCAATATATAGTGCCCCGACCCTCCAAAAAGAACAAATAACATCCTAAAGAACAATGTTGTGTGCAATATTACAAGTCTTCTGAAGTTATGCTAGTTTTAGACCCATATTTAAGTCGTTGTTCACTTATTTCCCCACGTTTCTCTGAGAGCTCGTTCACAGTAAAACTATTGTTGTATAGAAGAGCTGTGTGAAGACTGCTTGTGTTAATACATAAATAAATAAATTAAACAGCATTGAAACAACATGGGGGTGATTAAATTATAATAGAATGGACTTTTTTTTTTTTAGGTCAACTCAGTTTGTCCACGTCCGTTTCCCTCGTCTCCAGTCTGTGCTCTAGCGCCTCCTGTGGGCTGTAGGCTGAACACGCTTGTGTTTATTCCAGGAACCTGAAGGGTCTTCTTGTATAATGAGTCACATGAGATTACAGCCCTGTTTTAGATGCTTACATCATGTACATTATTGGTCTCTACGGTCTGTTTTAAAGCAAAACAACACAATATATGGTGAATAGCTTAAGCTATTCTTCCATTTCATCCAAAACACAAATACACACAAGTAGGCCTATTTGCTTATTCTCTTCCACAATCCAATAATTATGCAAGCAGGCTTTGCATATTGTTTTATACTTATGCTTTTTAAAATATTTTTTTATGTTTTTTATGCAACCGTTTTAAATGACTAGTGTTATTAAAGAGGCTATTGAATTCAGAAGCCCTTGATATTAGCGACACCGGTGGACGTTAAGTGAACTGCAGACAGGAACTTATTGCTCATGCTCGCACCCGTGCACAAGTAACACACTAGTCCAGAGACTAACAGCTTGAGAAAGCAGAAGTTCCGAAAGCATCTGATCATGGTGATGTGGATATGTTTGCACCAGCTCTCAGTCACTGGCGTCATGTCGACAGATGAGTAATTAAAAGTAGCTTACACAGTTATGATGGATTATAAAGTAGGCTAGGCCTAGTCTATATCTGAAACTATAGACTATAGATCTATGTGCGATTCGAGTTTGAAATAATTACTTTTCTTTGCATGGCACATTGATATTACTGAACAGAATGACATTGTATGTCACTCAAAAGAGGCTCTCTAGCGTGCATAAACGTAACATCCTTTTGATTTTCCCGGCAAAAACGTCCCGAGTCCCTCACATAAAAATCAGTCTGGCTTTCATAGACAACCTAGGAAGTCGGGGAATGTCTTGTTTTTGAATGTTCGTTACAAGCTGATCATACATTGGCAATAAAAAAGCGTTTAATACATGACAATTCTTACAGCCCCCTTTTTTAACTTATTTTACAATGCAGTGATTGTCAGCTGGTGGGTTGCCACTTCAAAATGGGGTCTGTTCTAAATATACAATGCAAATAATGAAATGCAATTAACAATAAAATTGTGCACATTGAGAACAGCTAAATAAATATGGTTTTATGTTGCAAACGGAGTCATCTCAGACTGTGTATCCAATCCAACTTCATCACAAATGAATTGCAAATTTGGAATTCGGCAATAAATTATTAGCTACCATTGAAATTAATTTATTTTTCACCACTTGATGTCCAATGTAAAATGTGCATTGTGAAGCAATTCAGTCGACAACCACTGATTTAATGGCATGCAATTTTGCAATATTGTAGCTGAAATAAATCAACTGGTAATTCAGAACAGAAAACTTTGCTCGCACAGTCAGTGAACTTTATTCTCTTTTGTTCATAACTAATGAGACGTATGATTGATTCTTGCTTTAGAAACCTGAATAGCAGACCAAACCGGGCAAAGAAATGAGATGAAGGTGAAGAGAAGAGATTGTAATAATGCTTTTCTAAGTTTTGCGCTTGATTTAATTCCGCGTTGATGAATTAAACATGGCGCTGGCTGCCGCCCACTCTTGGAGTTAGGTAATACCAGTGGCGCGTGGAGAGATGCTCCTGAGAGTGTGTGTATGTGTGTGTATTTTTACCCAGACTAGGGAGGGTATGCGCTGATGACTCACACCCTTTCACTTTGCTTTTACCCCCCTTGATACTGCCTGGAAGAAATGTTAGTTTAGGCATCTCCATGTAGCAAATCTATTTTTAGTCAAGAAGAAGTTTTCATTGTGTTCCTTTATATCTAACTTGCTTATGATGTTATTTAAATAACTTCTTTGCCACTTCGGTTGCTACAAAAGCAAAAGTTCTGGAGATAATTAGGGGTGGTTGCAAAAAAATTGTTGTAGGATTTACTTTGGAAACTATTTTCACTCAGAAATTGCTAGTAAATTTAAATCAATGATTACAAAGAGATGGTAAACAACACATTGAATTAAAGAATTTTTTTTGAAGTATGTAGAACGACTGAAATAGTATTTTCTTGTCAAATGTACACCAATAATCTACAGTGTAATACCGATACAATCCTGATACTAGGCAAGCTTATGTTAATGGAAGCTTGTTTCCGCCACGGAATAAAACATTTTAATTATGACTTTTTATCTCACGATTCTGACTTTTTTCTGACAATTGCGACTTTACATTTACATTACAAGTTTTTCGGAGAATTGTGAGATATAAACTTGCAATTGCGAGTTATAAAGTCAGAATTGCGAGATATAAATTCCAATTCTGAGGGAAAACATTTTTTTTTTTTCAGAATTGCATTTACATCTCACAATTCTGACTTTATAACTCGCAATTGCAAGTTTATTTCACGCAGTTGTGAGAAAAAAGTCAGAATTGTGAGATAAAAAGTATTCTGTGGCGGGAACAAGCTTCCATAGTTTTTTTGCATCTTAAAATGTGTCTGAGCGTATTTCACAGTGTAACGCGATTTTAATTGCATTCTCAACATTGCCTCAAGGGGCGCTATGTTGAGTGTATGCGCAAAATTGTCTTCTTCTATGCTCCGTTTTACTCTTACAGATCAACTACTGTCATGCAGTTTAAGAAAATCTAGACTCAGATGTACGTTTTCTCCTACTAAAAGCATAATATTGAACTTTGTGCATCGCCATTGTCACCGCATGTTAAAGGGACACTTCACCCATTTGCATTAAGCTTTGCATTGTTAGAAACCCAGTCATACTATTGAATGGTTGTGCAATACTCTCTCATTTTCCCCTGAGACGGGAGAAATCCGTTATTTACCTCTTACACTTCCTCCTACAATGACGCAAAAATCGTCATTTTGCGTCATTGTAGGAGGAAGTGTAAGAGGGGGGATTTCTGTTGAGACTACAGACACTCGTTCCTCATCTTTCCCAGGGGGCGGGACCCGCTCACGCTACAGACCTATTACAGATCAGTGGGTGGGACTTTACTCTCTGAAACTGAAAGCAATATCCTCCATCTTGTTTGAAGCTAAGCTAACAGGCGCTGTGGAGACAGATGTAAAGTAATGACAATAGCGGAGGAGAGTGCTCAATATGATATAGAAGAAGAGGATTTCGGAAGTCTGATGCTTGAATCAGGTGTTTGTGGCTACCTTTACAAGCCGCATTATAGCGAAGAGCAGCCGAGGCAGAAGACCTGCCAGCCGCGGACGAGGAGCCCGGACTGGCTCGAGTTAGGGCGGACTGGTGGCGCCGGTGATCTCACTATGCAACTCATAGACTGTAAGATGCAACTACGAACACAGAGATAGAGTCCGTCTGCGGCACGATGACAATTTCTCCTGGACGAAATCTCTGAATCAGACGAGGACACGGACGTTTGTGTTGAGAACTATCCTAGTTTCGCACCGCATATGTTCTGACTGAACATCCAGGTACCATGCAATAATTCACCTTTTCGAAAGAAATACAAACGAGGAGTAATGCACTAATGAGTTCGCCAACTAACTAGACATTTTGTGTGAACGTGAAATGAATTTTAAGCTCTGGTGGTAGCTAGCCTTGTAGACGGAAGAGTGATTTCTCTTATAGGCAGATATGCGCTTTCTGGATTAGTGGGAGTGGCTTGCGGAGCTGTGCAATGTGGTGCATTGTGGGAGTTGTTGTCTTTCATACAAATGCGTCCTGAAGTTATTTTTTGTCTTTCCTCGGTCATGAAGGCACCAAATTCAAAATTTATTTTACATTTCGACTACATATATGACCCACTTTAAATTAAAAACAATGTTCAAATGGGTGAAATGCCCCTTTAATGAACTCTCGCGCGCAAAGAAAATGACATCGTTGGCTACGCACAACATCATCATGTTAATCAAACCAATACGTTTGAAAACAGGCGTTACAATTTACGGCGCAGCATTGGAGTAACAAATCAACAATTCCTTAATTTTGTTTTTCAAGCATTCAGGAATCTGGGGGGATGGACGGACATGTAAGTATACCGAACTCGTATCGAACCGTGACCCCAAGACCGAGGTAAGCACCGAACCGTGACTTCTGTGTAGCCTTACTACTATCTAAATCAGGGCTTTCCGAGGGCTCACGATGGAAAGGTCAGTGGAACTGCTTGGAATGTCTGGGATAAAAACAGCATCTCCGCTGCACCGAGCGAAGGGTGGCAGGGAGACGCCAAACCTGCGGAGAAACATTGCTGACGGCTCATTAGAACAGCCTGAATGTCAGAGCCGGGTCAGACCGGAAGGTGAGATCCATGCGCTGATGTCTGATAGAGCTGGAGCCATTGTGAAGGTTTGGGGACCGAAGGGTTTGCTGAGGATCGACGCACGCTTGGCATTTCATATGCTCACAGAGGACCGTAACTGTGGGAGGGAATCTGGGAAAAGTCAGAGATGGTTGCTGTTGAACCGATGATGACGTGGAGTTCAAGCACGGATCATGTGCTCACAAAGACTCTTTTAAGAGATTTCTCTCAAAAATGATCTGGTAGGAAATCTCCTGCCAGAATAATGCCAGTAATATATTAATATATTATCCAACTACTCTGATTTTTATGGAAGCCCATTTCTGCTAAATAATAATAATAAAAAAAAGCTTTGGTAAATCGTAATTATGACATAAAAAGTCGAGATTATGACACACTAAGTCATTTTAATGAGATGAAAAGTCAAAATTCTGATTTGAAAAATAATAATTATGATATAAAAAGCATAATTATGAGATAAAAAGACAAAATTATGGCAAACTAAGTCATAAATATGACAAACTAGGTCATAATTGTGAGGTTACATTACATTGTTGACATTATGACTAAAGAAAATCTAAACATATTAAGTAATGATTAAATGGGATAAAAAGATGAACTTATGACAAATTAAATCAGAATTATGACAAAGTCAATTATGAGATTAAAAAGTTCCAATTATATGATAAAAAGTCAAAATTATTACTTTGTCATAATTGTGACTTTAAGTCATCATTTCAACTTTTCATCTCATAAATGTGACTATATATGTAATTTTTCTCATTTCTAATAATGTAATTTTTATACTTTTTATGTTTACAAAAGCAGGATTTATTATGTGGCAGGAATTAGAAAGGCAACCAAATAAAATAATGCTTGATGCACTAAAATAACTAAAAGTGAAATAAAAATTAAACCTAGACATAGGCCTATGTATATCCTATATAAACCTGAAATAGTATTTAAATTATACGAAAATAATTTATAATTGTATATATTTTGCATTTCTGCAAGTTCCATGTATTTTTATGCTGCTTTGCCTAGTTTTAGACAAATTGACATGTATACTTATATGCAATCCCAGAAGTCATTGAAAATCAGTCACTTTTGATTCTCAGATTCTCAGAAATTTGGCTCTTTGTATGCAAATATTTCTCCAGCATTTTCCTTTTTATTAAACAATGCCGTCTCAGTACTGTGAGGGACCAAACAAAATGACTCTGGTAACGATGTCTTCCTTCCACATATAACAACTTGACCTGAGTGCTTTAGATCGACTAATCTTGGCAGCAAACAAGCGGATGCTTCGCTGTGTGTGTTTGTGTGTGTGTGTGTGTGTGTGTGTGTGTGTGTGTGTGTGCGTGTGTGTTCCTGCATAGAGAGCGAGAGACACAGGCGCCCCCTTGTGCTGGTTTATGGACAATACAGAGGATTTGTATTATGCAAACAGCAAGGGAACACTTCAGCCACACCAGGGTAATTATCGTTAACTAAAACTAAACTAAACCAAACCAAACCAAACCATAAAAAACATTTGAGTTACTTGAAATAAAATAAACATTAACTGAAATAAAATTAAATTAAACATTTAGTTTAACGTGATGTATATCTATATATTTAAAATGATCAAATGAAAAAAAAGATTAAAAAGTTGAAATTATGACAAAAAAATCGAAATTATGACACAAGTAATGCACAATAATGACATACTAGGTCATAATTAAGGTTAAAAAGCAAAACTTATGCAAAAAATGTATGACAAAAATCTAATTTATGAGATAAAGTTGAAATTATAACATATTAACTAAATTAAAAATATGAAATTATGACGAATTACATCAGAATTATGACACACTATCAATTATGAGATTATGATGGGATAAAAAGTCAAAATGCTGACTTTTTATGTCATAGTTAATAGTTCAATAGTTATAAAAGTCAGTTTCGACTTTTCATCTCATAAATGACTTTTAAAAAATTAAATGGCAAAAAAAAAATTATGAGATTAAAAAATTGAAATTATGACATATAAAGTCATAATGAGTCATAATATGTCATAATTAAGGGTAAAAATAATCTATGACATAAAATCTAAATTATGATATAAACTTATAACATTAACATAATTATGAGATGAAATGAAATTATGACAAATTAAGTCTGAATAATGACACACTAAGTCAATTATGAAATAAAAAAGCAGAAATTATGGTATAAAAAGTCCAAATTATGACTTTTTATGTCATAATTATGACTTTTTAAATCAATTTTGACTTGCATCTCATAAATAAGACATTTAAAAAAAGATGAAATGACAAAAACTGCAAAATTACTAAAACTTTAAAATATAAAAATAAAAACTAATTCTAAATATGAATAAAAACCATAATAATAGTAAAAAAAAAAGTCAAAATGTTTGAATGTCATTGTATTAGAATGTAAGACTTAAGTGGCAGCAAATATTTAACACTCAAAAAAGTTTGTTAGGAAGCCAAAATGTAGCCATGTCTAAACATAAAGGCCTACAGCTTTTTCTGATTATGCAACTGACATATGCAGGTAAAAGTCAAAGGGAGTGATGTTTTATGTTAGCATCCTCAGTGACACGTGTCTCGGTGGTCTGTGTCTGGCGTCGGGACAGTAGGTGACAGCAGCGGACAGCTGACCTGTCATCGCACGCGACCGCCCGCTGCTGTCCCGACAGAGCGCACACTCCCCGAGGAGATGAACAAAGGAGAGGCACCTTGTCCGGCGCCTGCGAAGGGGCGAGGATGCTCCATTGTCTGCGTTTGGCTGCAAAGGGCGGCGAGAGCGTGTTATGAAACAATGGAGCCGAGGACCGAGTCCATTTTAGAGGCCCTGCTAAAAATAGCGTGATACACCGAACATCATAAATCCCCAGGACATTGTGAGCTTTGGTGGGGCAGAATTAGACACTTCAGAGGACCTGGAGCCTCAGGACACACAGCCCGAGGAATTCATCATATGTTTTAGGTCGAGGGGTCAGGTCTGCTTGCAGACGTTGTTTCCTCATTTTCTTCCTTAAGTTCAAGAATGCAGGAAGTTCTATAGTCTTGATGTCTTCTAGACACAAGAGCAGGTCTTGCACATGAAATAGGCCCTTTTGAGTGCTCATAAATCATATTTACAGCATTAAACAACCGTATTTGGAAAGTTCAAGTGGTTTTAAATCAATCAAGCACAGTTTATAGTTTGGACTCTTCAGATGTGAAACCTTCTAAAGCACATCAATTCAACTTGTTGTTTCATTTTTTATTTTTATTATTTATATTTTATTCAAATTACTTAAATATATTGTGCAACTGACTTTAGAATTAAATAAAACTAATACATTTTTTTTTAACTTCACACAGCATTGTTGAATTAAACAAGTTATTTTTCATTAAATCAAATAATATCTTAAAAATAATAATAAAAATAACAATAAAAAATATGTAAAATTAATAAATAAATAAATAAATTCATTATTAATTCAAAATCATTTCTGTAAACTAAACAAATAAATCAAAATAAAATATGTAAAATAAACAAACAAACATTTAATTGGTAACCCTTTTTTCAATTACAGGTTTTATTTGTTAACATTAGTTAATTACATGTTAACATGAACTAACAAGGAAAAATACTTCTAAAGCATTTAATTAATCTCCTAATTCATGTTAATTTCAACATTTATTAATACATTATTAAATGAAAAGTTGTATTTTGTTAATATTATTTGAACCTGAGCAAAAATGAACAGTTGTATTTTAATTAACTAACATTTACAAAGATTAGTAAATACTGTAACCAATGCATTGCTTATTGTTAATTAATATTGGTTACTAATGTCAACAAGTGGGACCTTAGTGTTACCGTTCAAGTTTTGTAAATGGATTGAATGTGTGTATATATATATGTGTGTGTGTGTGTGTGTGTGTGTGTGTGTGTGTAATCCATTTATCATGAAATAATTGATAAGAAATCGCTTGTTTATTCCCTATCTCAAATATGTAGATGTTGTCTTTTAAAAGTTAAATGCTATTAAGACTAATAAATGAAAAAAAAGCTGAACTGGTTGAAACTAGATGGAGTGAGATGTCCTCAGTGCCCCATAAATCCCCACACTGAATGTGTGCCGAACCAGAACAAACTGGTTTAGCACTGAAAGCCACTTCTTGTTTTTGTTTTGATATGAAATCATTCACCGTACTGTTGCTCCTCGATAATGAATCTGTTTTTCTGACCCACCGTTCAATTCTTTAAATTCCAGAAGGGTTGAAGGAAACGTCTTTTCTTGAGTGGATCACGTTACAGCAGTTTCCCGCCGTGTTCCCAACATTTCCAGGTCAAACACATTCACAATAAAGTCGGGCCGCTCCGCTGTTTCGGCCGAGGAGATGGGAATTTGACCACAAACTTCAGGAACAAAACAAGATATCGATGACTAACTGCTTTCCTATGCACGGATTGATAATACAGTATGTGTGACTCAGATGAACTTACTATCCACTTCATTTGACCTCAAAAACACATAAAAGCACATAAAAACATTCATAGGAAGAAACATTACAAAAGAAGTCTCGGTTGTTTCCCGTAGACAACAATGAGATTAAATGCAGATCAAATGGATCTGATACAGTGTTATTTTAGGATTTAAACACTATTATTCTTATTTTTAATTAGCTTTGTTTTCATATTTTCAGTTTTCATGATTTAGTCCTTTTTCTTTGTTCCTGTCATTTTTATTAGTTTTTTTAAAAATATATTTCTATTTAGCTTCAATTTATATTTAAGTTTTAGTAATTTTAGTTCTTCTTTAACATAAACTTTTTTTTCATATAGTATTCATATTGTATTTAAGTTAATTAAGTTCATAGTTTTATATAGTTCACAATAACAATGTTCTGAGAAAAATCAATATATGGCGAATATCTCACGTCAGAGTTTCAGAAGGGATCTCAACAGTGTCTCATCTGTGCTCAGACTTAAGATTCTCAAGGATCAATCACATTATAGCTTTATATGGTCTGTATGTCAACATTTTTTGTCTATTTTAAATATTTTAAAGGGATAGTTCATCCAAAAATGTAAATTATGCCATCATTTACTGACCCTCAAGTTGTTCCAAACCTCTATTTGAAGAATGTTGGTAACCCGACGATGGACCACATTGACTTCCATAGGATTTTTTTCCTGATATAGAAGTTAATGGCCTCAGTCAAGTGTTTGGTTGCCAACATTCTTTAAAATATCTTCTTTTCTGTTCAACTGAAACTCATTCAGGTTTGGAACTCGAGGGTGAGTTTGGGTGAACTATCCCTTTAAGAGAAATGTATGAGACAAAGCTGATATGCAGATGAATGCACTTCAGACTCAA
The DNA here is from genome assembly GCF_949319135.1 of Squalius cephalus. Lineage (NCBI taxonomy): Eukaryota > Metazoa > Chordata > Actinopteri > Cypriniformes > Leuciscidae > Squalius > Squalius cephalus. Next base: position 38,362,763 of record NC_137129.1, on the reverse strand, counting down.
TTAAATGTAATGCACAATTAAAGTCGCCATGAAATCAAAATCGACAATTCTTTATTTATGAAATATTGCACTATTTATTATTAGCCTTTTTTTTTTTTTTTTTTAAATGTACGTGCCTTGTGATATTTAAACAAAATAACTTCCCCTCCTTCATGCAGCGAACATCTCTTCTCTTCTCTGATGAAGAGGGCGGGGCAACCTGTCACTCACATGAGATCCACCAATAGCAAACCACAACCATTCAAACATCCAATCAATTCCTAATTGTCAAAATCAATCCCGCCCTACATTTGTTCTTGTTCGAGAAGCCGTTTCACTAATATAGGGCAGAAAAGCCAATCGCAACTTCCGTTTCATGCATTTAAAGAGAACAATAAAATATTCCTCTGGGCATAAAAGATGATTCTAGGCTTCATGCACGGCTCTTATGAAGCACTTCCTGAATCGGTATATCCAGCATATAGAAACACTCAACCCTAGCGTACACCCGACTCCCTCCATACTTCACTAGAAGTGTTGAAAGACTCTTTACACGGGCCGGCTGAAGCACAGCAGAGCTGGACAGCACAATGCACACAATATCCTGGAATGAAATAACAAAATAACACAATAACAAAACCGAGCGATAATCAGCAGGGAACTTTGACTCCCAGACTAGCTGATTAAATTCCTCTGCTGTGACTCTATTGTACCATCTTGTTGAACTTCCGCAGCTGTGCTGTTAAAGTAATGAGCATTGTGCTCATTTAAAGGTCCACGGAAAGGTCCGCAGAGGTCTAAGCATCCAAACGGGGTTGAGGCTTCAACACAGGATACTTTGCCCTGGGACGTTTCCAGTGGGTACTCATTTTTGGGGGCTTTGATGTGGTCGCGCAGCCTACATAGGGAGTGACGTGGCTGACAAACGACAAAATTGTTGGGCATTGAGCTGACGTTTTGATCCATGTTTGTGATTTTGAAAATGCCTGGGAATGTTTATGATTGTTCAGAGCCATCAGTTAGCATTATTGATCAGTGGCTCTGTTCCAGGACATAGTGAGCTGACTACATACTGTAGGCCATATTTTATGGCATATGTGGCATCACACGGCTATTTCAAAATGTTTGCAGCATTATTATGCTATGTTTTGTATACTGCAAACTTTAACAGAACATTGCAGGCTAACATCTGAAAATATGAGTCCTAAATTTTAGGTAATATAGTTCCTATAATAAAAGTCCAATTATTATTAAAGGGGGGGTGAAATGCTCATTTTCACTCAATCTCCTGTTAATCTTGAGTACCTATAGAGTAGTATTGCATCCTTCATATCTCCAAAAAGTCTTTAGTTTTATTATATTTATAAAAGAAAGATAGGCTGTACCGAGTCTTTCCGGAAAAAACCGAGCGGCTGGAGGCGGGCCGTGTGGGCGAAGCTAAAGCTGTGCTAACGCGCCGAGCTAACAACACACAGAGACAATAGAAGCAGTTTTACTCACCGAACCTTTATCATTGTGACTGCTCGATCCTTAAGCATTAGACGATCTGCAAATCCGTCGATCTGGGCTTTGTTTATAAAACAATCATCGTCGAAATGCAGGGAACAAACAGTCTACACAACTCCGTTTATGCTCAGGAAAAACAAACTCCATCCACTGGTGCCTTAACGCTGGGTTCTTTGGGAATCTGTGCAGGGTTGTCTTGCCCTGGCAACCAAAAACACACTTCTTTGGTGACATTGACTTCCCAAAAGCCGGGCAGGACGCTTTGATGGCGAACTGCTTTCGCTCTCTTGCTCTGGTCTACGAGTGCACGCGCGCCCGCGATCTTACCGGAGAAGTGCCCTTAGGACCCATATAAGGAAATTCCGTTACATCTGACGTCACACATGCCCATACTCGAAAAAAACTTTCCGAAACTTGTGACAAACCGGAAGGACAATTTTTGGCACAGAAATACTCCTTCAAACGTACAATTTAATTTTTGAAACTTTGTCCATGTTTAGCATGGGAATCCAACTCTTTAACAGTGTAAAAAACTCAGTATGCATGAAATAGCATTTCACCCCCCCTTTAACATACACATTACAACAGAGAAACAAAAATCAAAAGCAAAAAAGACAAAAGAAATTTAATTTAATATGCCTATAATAATATATACACTCTCCAGCCACTTAATTGGGAATCTGTTCAACTGCTCATTAATGCAATTATCTAATCAGCCAATCACAAGATAGAAAGGTAACAGTAATAAGGTCTGCAGAAGAGCATCTCTGAACACTCAACTCGTCAAACCTTGAAACAGAAGAGCTACAGCAACAGAAGACACACCAGTGTCACTCCTGTCAGATCAGAACAGCAAACTGAGGCTACAATTCACATGGGCTCACCAAAATCGGACATGGAAGATTGGAAAAGCGTTGCCTGGTCTGATGAGTCTATTTCTGCTGCGACATTCAGATGGTCGGGTCAGAATCTGACGTAAACAACATGAAAGCATGATCATCCTGCCTTGTATCAGCGGTCAGGCTGGTTCTGGTGGTGTAATGGTGTGATTGATATTTTCTTGACATATTTTGGGTCTCTTAGTACCAAGTGAGCATAATTTTAACGCCACAGCCTGAGTTTTGTTGCTGAACATGTCCTTACCTTTATGACCGCAGTGTATCATCTTCTGATGGCTTCTTCCAGCAGGATAACACACCATGTCACAAAGCTCAAATCTTCTCACACTGGTTTCTTGAACATGACTATAAGTTCACTAAACTCAAACAGCCTCCAGTCACCAGATCTCAATCCAGTAGAGCAGCTTTAGGATGTGGAGGAACAGGAGATTCACATCGTGGATGTGCAGACGACAAATCTGCATGATATCATGACAAGATGGGCCAAAATCTCTGAGGAATGTTTACAGCACCTTGTTGAATCTCTGCCATAAATAAAGTGGCCGGTGAGTGTATCTATATTTATTTAAAGCAACTCTGCATGTTTCCTTATAGCAAACGAGACAAATCTCAAAATGCTTTACAAGCACAGTGAAACCATCCTTAGAAAATGGAAAAGTGTGAGAAGTGTTAATAAATATACTAATATCCATTCTATTGAATATTCATCTCATTTACTTTAGCCTAATATTGCATCATTAGTTGCAAAGTCACTTTGAATAAAAGCCTCTTGCAAATGCATATAAAAGGCCTAAATGTAAACGTAGAGCATTCAAAGGCTGCTTTTGGACAGGGAGCTTGTTGGTTTTGGAACAGATCCAGAGTCGGGCCGTGTGGCACAGCCTCACGTCCTTTATCCACTGGCGGCCGTTGTACATCCGTCTTCGTGCCCGTTTTAAAGGATTTCTACCAAATTTAGTGCTCAGATTAAAAATAGCACCGTGGCGCCCTCTGAATGTCTCCAGGAGGGCGTCTCTCGTCCGCGGGGGGTAAGGGTGCGCTGGGTCTGCACGTCCACACCGGTGTGCCAGTGCGGGTGCGCTGCAGAAAGACGGCTAAAGGGGATGAAAAGCCTCTGTATAGACTAAATGACCCATGAGTCCATGAACTCGCTTCTTGTCACATTATATTTCTGCAACCAATGACTTATGAAAAGCAAACAAGTCAGTCTGACCTCTATTGTGATTTCTTAGTGGTTATACAATTGACATTGTACTATTCATCATGAATTCAGCAAAAAGGAGCCAAAAAGATAAAATGTCAGCCAAGACTATATTAAAAACAGACTATGTCCAGACACTGAGTCAAGATTTGATGACAATCAAAATGATAATAATCATAAATGTTTCTTTATATTCAGCAAATCAGCATATTATAATGATTTCTGAGGGATCATGTGACTCTGAAGACTGGAGTAATGATGCTGAAAATTCAGCTTTGATCACAGGAATAAATTACATTTTACGATATTTTAGTAAATAAAACAGTTTAAATTGTAATATTATTTTACTGTTTTTACTGTATTTTTGATCAAATTTACTGTATTTTTGATCAAATACTGACAAAAAGTTTTCATTTCAGTAAATGATGACCACAAAGAGACTTTTAATGCAAAACGTTTTTATTTCAACTGACCGCAGAGTATTTGACAGAGGAGCATTTGTACAATAAATAAAGGTGCTGGAAAGCACAGCTGTTTGCTCATACAAAATTAAAAAAAGAACATATCATACACTATCTACACACGCCACTTCCCGTTAAGCGGCGCTTAAGAAGGATTGTCAGAAATCCATTTGCACACATTAAAGTCATTGCATTTTCGCATGACATGCGTGACAGGAGTTCCTAGGAAAAACCGTGTTGAAAGTCTGTCACGGATGTGTCGGTATCATGACCCACTCTGTATTACAACATTCTCCATCTCAAGGCCTGTAATCTTATCGTCCATTCATGGCACATCTTTAATTCAAAATAAGCCTTTTTTCACACACATGACTTCTGAATAGCAACTGACCAATCAGCAGCTCTGAATTTGATTGGGTCATGTGGACACTCGCCCCAGTCCAGCTGCTAAACTGGTAATACGGCCCTCAAAACTGTGCAAAACAACAAAAAACAAAGCTTTTTCTCTGTCTAAAACAAAAGACATGCAGATTTATTGTTCCCATAATCTTAAAGGCAGCTATAAAAGTGTTTCAGCACCATTCTGCTCAGGCAAACTTTATCAAAACATCACAATCAATCAAACCTTCTTGCAAAGGGAAAATACTCGGTTTCAGTACACTCAAACACACCTACACAAGCAGACAGCAACACGGACAGCACACTTCTACACAACTACTGCTTCACTCATGAACACAGACACCTAAAGCTTGTGTTTCAAAAACATCATGTTCACATCTGCCATGACTCTAGACAATTCTCTTTATTTCTTCCCCTTCAATTGAATGTTTTGTCCTTCTCTACAAAAGTGTGTTTGCAGATGAGGTGCAACTTGGTCTGAAAAGGGGAAAACAATTAAAATGTATTCAATTGTAAAATATTTCGCTAAACCAATGTAAAAAAAAAAAAAAAGTATATGGCTGTGTTCAGAATGGAATACTAGCATACTGTCTACTGTAGTACACACTGACTTTTTTTAAAGTAGCATGTGAAATTGTATGCAGTATGTAATCATTTTCAAATGTAGTCACATGACCTCATTAGGTTGTAAGTTTAATTCAGTTCCATCCTTAAAAAGTTCTTAAAAATAGTAATTTTGCATCTTTAATGCAATTTTGTGGTTATCATCATGGGGTATTTCATGCATATAGAACATTCATACTATGCACACTATACATAACACTGCAAAGCTTATTTTCTTAGCATTTTTCATCCTGTTTTCCAGTAATATCTAAATTTATTAAAACGTTTAATAATCAAGTTACATTAACTTAAGCAAAATGACACAAGAAATTAAGTCTTGTATTCTGAAGAAGTTTTATGCTTAGAACAAATATCTGCTAATGATTCCCTTTTGAATTAAATGTACTTTTCGTACCCCACTGGCAGATATTTTTTCTCTTTTTAAAGCTTAAACTCACTTAATTTTGATGTTAAATATTTGTCATTTTGATTTAAGAATGTGTAGATATTTGTACTGGAAAACAAGTCAAAAGCACTACAATAGTGTAGTGTACTACAGCAATAGAGTAGATTACGCCATTTCAAATAGCGTAAAAACTATAATAGTAGTAATACCGAATTGTATAGAATAGTAGTACTGAAACGTGACTCTTTCTGACTCGCTGAATCCCTCATAAATTCTGAATCAACACATCAGACAGAGCTACAATCGGTTCAACCTCAACACTCTCATTCCCAGTACACTGTCGCCCTCTGCAGTGCGGCTCTGCTACTGAAAGTCAACTATTAGTTGCATAAAGTTGGAAATAAATAAATAGCCATTACATCAAACCATTATCATCTGAAAGCCTTTCACAGTAACAACAAGCTTTTTCAGGAGTAGTTCAAACTTAAAACAGCTTCATGAATCAGTGCTGAGAAATCTGACAAGCAAAAACACACAATATAAAAAGTAATAAACGGTTGTTTAAAAAAAGAATCATATTCAATTTAAAAAGTCCTAAAGCTGAAGAGATAAGGAATACTTTGGCTTAAATAAACATTGTCAATGACAACAGAAGAAAAGAGCAAAAGGAATAATTTCCCATGAACCTGTGTTTCAGTGACTTCCACGTCACTTGTTTCATACAATACATTGTTTTAGACGTCACTCTGCCACACATGGAATGAACTGTTTGTTTAGTAATGCTTTAATACAGAAATAAACAGGTGGAGTTTGGTTTCAGTCGTTGGAGAGATTCAAAGGCTACATGAAATGAAACATGAAAACAATACTAAATAATTAATTCATTTTAAAAGTGAATGCAGTTGAGTTTGTTCTTGTTTGAAAAATTATATATACACACATACATATATATATATATATATATATATATATATATATATATATATATATATATATATATATTTATTTATATTATAATACATTATAATAGTTGCATTTTTAAGGTATTATGAAAAACTTTATAAAGCATTATAATGCATTAAAATACCTTTAAGATGCATTACATATATACATATATATATATATATATATATATATATATATATATATATAAAACTATTATAATGTATTATAATACTTTCCTAATCATAGTTACAGTTTTAACAGCAGCATACCATTTCATATAATACATTAAATTCTGTTTTTAATGCATTATATTCTTTATACTGTTTGTTGTGGGTGGTTGTTAGGCGGCTTTAAAATAAAAATAAAATAAACTCACTTTATTATGAAGCTTTATAATAATTCAGCACTATGGGTTTTTTTTAACTCGATTATCTGTACACCAGGTAAAATGCGTTCTCATTCAAACCCGATATTTAATACAAGTTTGTTCGAATCCCTAACCATGAATATTAAGAGCAATAAATAATAGCGATTCTTGCCTTGGTAACTGATTACTCTGTATACTATAAGGCTTCATAAATGCCTTTACGATACATAAAGCTTCATAGAAAGTGCTAGCAAATAAATATCAAAAAAATGAAAATGCAAACATTTACATTCAAAACAAATCGAATAGTCTTCAACTATAAGGTTATTATTAGCGTTAAGACATCATAAATGAACGGTGTTCATGAAAATGTAACGCGTAGGGAAACAAATACAATGTTTTATCAATAATAAAGCCAGTGGCAGCAGTGAGGTATCGTAAAACACACCGCTCTCGTCACATTCCACACCGGCCGCGAAACGCTCTCGGTTAAAAATGTTCGCTCCTGTTCCTTACACAACTCTAGTTTATACTGTTTTGGTGGAAACTTATGGAAGGCAAATTATTAACAGTGCAATTTCACACGTACGTTGGCAAAGACCCACAAGCGACCGCTTTCATCATGGCATCGGTGTGCCCTTCCACGCGACAGCTTTCAAGTACAATACATTTGTCCAAGTATCCTAAAAATAACAATATTCAAAATAAACCTGTAATGCCAATGCAAAGGAGAAAATCTCCTCCTGATTTACTCACATAGTCGTACGCCAACCTCTCAAACTTTGTAGAACGAGTCCAGGACGAAGGTGTCTGTCTTGTCTTTTAAGGCCTGAGGTTTAAGTCCCCATATTCGAGTAGGGAGAGTATTGCCACAGTAATGCTGGATGAAATGGGATTACTATGAAATAACATTTGTACAAGGACAAGCTCAGATTTGGCAGGGAATGGGAATCCATGATATAATCATAACAGAACAAAAAGTTGTAGACCATAGTGACTTTTTCAATACTTGTCGTCTTTGCTTTTAAACTAGCATTTGATTAAATACATTAGTTAAAAATTCACACTGATGTTCCACTGTGTTCCCATATTATAAATAAGGCATTTTTTTCCATTATGGATACATTTAAATAGGTTACAAGAGACCAGATTACTCCTTAACCTTCTTAAATTAAGGTCCATATTGCATAACCTTCAGATCTTACACTTTTTAGACAGTTTTCAAAATGCAGAAAGCGCTATGTGGAAGCCATTTCTTATGGAGAAGAAAACTGGATGTGATAATACTGTTGGACCAGAGTGAAGATCCATAATCAGACAAACAGAGATGTTTCAGGCCGTTCAGCTGAGCAGGATTACAAAATGTTTAGTGGTGTTTTCCCACACTGATTGAGGATACAGAGACAGACAAATTATTAGAGGATGCTTTTGATGCATCCATCCTGGCTTTATGGCCCAACACCACTCAGTTTACATAAAGCTGAAGCAATCCGTGTGCAAAAATGTTCAGCAAAGATGAACAGACATCCCAAGATTCATCTCAATCCTCCATCGAGGCAGTTGGCACGTTGAGTGAGTTTCAGTCATTGGCCTATAATGCTGTTTTTGCTTCTTGAAACGTTAAATTCTCAGAGGGATTCATGTAGTGGTCCATTGGCCATTAGTGACTCCTAAAGCTCATTTCTTTGCACCACAGGCCAAACCTCTGTGGTTTAACCACACTCACCTCGAGCCCGGCTCTTCTGCCGGCTGATTGGCTGTTGGGTGTGTCAATCAATGATGCTTTCCGTCCGTTCAAAGAGTGGCCAAGATCCGTGAGAATGAAATGATGACGGTGAAAGCGGTCTGGCCCACCCCGAACACAAGAGCTTCAAGAGGAGCCATGTCCTTCCCTGCCACACGGTACACAGCCGCCACTGCCGCACCTGACACAGGACAGAAGACAATTAGAATACATGAAGACAAACTTTGGTGTCGGCCTGAGAAATTCTATTCTGAAAGCTTGTGGTTGCTAGGTGGTTTCTATGCGGTTTGTGAGGTGTCCTGGGTGGCTACTAGATGGTTGCTGAGTGTCAAGGGTGCATGCTAGTAGGGATGTGGCCGAATACTATCCCAGCTCTTTTTGGTTAATTTTTGGTTACCAGAACGGTCTTTTTTTAAGGTTTGTTTGTGGTTAGCCAGAAAAGTTCTCAACGGAAATAGAATGTAAGTTTCTGGTTTGAAGAACATTGTTCTAACATTACTTTAACGTTATTTTAACGCTGTTCTAACGTTCCTCTAACCTTTTTACTCCAATATCATTACCCCAGTTGCAAAATAATAACCTAAAAATAACCATTAGGAAATGTTCTGTGTAAGTTATTTTTAGGTTATTTTAGGTAATTAAAAGTTATGAGGAGATATGTGACATTGACACTCAGGAATGTCACACATGTACTAATGTAAACAATTACCGCAGTAAGCCTAACAATGTCCCTTTAGGGGCTCCGTAGAAGAGGTTTTTCATTTTCCGTGCCTTTCCGAATTCTGATTTAGGCTTCGGGTACAGTAGCCAGGGTGTTGTTACGCAGTTGCTAGGGTGTTCTGGGTGGTTGCTATGCAAACCATATATAATTAGTAATTTATACAGTTTAAAATTAAAATTATACTTGGTGTGAAATTATTTTTCAATTATACTGTAGGTGTTTAGGGAATTATCTATTCAGAAGAAACATCCAAGGCAAAGTTGCTAATTAAATTACACATAACCTCCAAGAGATCTCCAAGTCTACAGAGCCACGAAAGAGCAACATCTGAATGATAAAATCTTCCTCTGGGAAATCGCACGTCTGAAATTGAAATAGAGATGGTTTTTTTTTTATGACTGTGACTGTGGTTGTTTGCAAAGTTGATCAATTTGAAGCCAAAATAATACATCTATAAGGGGCAGCATACACGTTTGTACATATAAATCCTACTTATCATTATCTAGCTTGACTATGACTGTTTTTTACCTTCTCTCTGACCCTTACAATTAAACAGGCTGTTTTTGCTTCTGTTGTTCTTCTATATGTAAATGCTGTCTCTTATGATTGAATACCATCCTCGGATATGAAACGTGTCACAACATGCCCACCATTTTGCTGAAAACTGGAAACATGAGTTGATATATAAATGTGGGTCATCATGTGTTAATGAATAAAAGATTTCCACCAAAAATCACTGGACTGGATGTCACTTTAGCCTGGCTCGGCAATTTATGTTCTCTGTTCATCAACTAACACATACATTATGATAAACAGAAGCTCAAGCATGTTCACTTGACGTGCGAGAAACAATGAGGTTCATTCTCGTGTTACGCATCACGTTTGAGCTTCATCAAGAACCAATGAGGTTCATTCACGTGTTACGCAGCACGTTTGAGCTTCATCAAGAACCAATGAGGTTCATTCTCGTGTTACGCATCACGTTTGAGCTTCATCAAGAACCAATGAGGTTCATTCTCATGTTACGCAGCACGTTTGAGCTTCATCAAGAACCAATGAGGTTCATTCTCGTGTTACGCAGCACGTTTGAGCTTCATCAAGAACCAATGAGGTTCATTCTCGTGTTACGCATCACGTTTGAGCTTCATCAAGAACCAATGAGGTTCATTCTCGTGTTACGCAGCACGTTTGAGCTTCATCAAGAACCAATGAGGTTCATTCTCGTGTTACGCATCACGTTTGAGCTTCATCAAGAACCAATGAGGTTCATTCTCATGTTACGCAGCACGTTTGAGCTTCATCAAGAACCAATGAGGTTCATTCTCGTGTTACGCATCACGTTTGAGCTTCATCAAGAACCAATGAGGTTCATTCACGTGTTACGCAGCACGTTTGAGCTTCATCAAGAACCAATGAGGTTCATTCTCGTGTTACGCAGCACGTTTGAGCTTCAGCAAGAACCAATGAGGTTCATTCTCGTGTTACGCAGCACGTTTGAGCTTCATCAAGAACCAATGAGGTTCATTCTCGTGTTACGCAGCACGTTTGAGCTTCATCAAGAACCAATGAGGTTCATTCTCGTGTTACGCAGCACGTTTGAGCTTCATCAACAACCAATGAGGTTCATTCTCGTGTTACGCAGCACGTTTGAGCTTCAGCAAGAACCAATGAGGTTCATTCTCGTGTTACGCAGCACGTTTGAGCTTCAGCAAGAACCAATGAGGTTCATTCTCGTGTCACGCAGCACGTTTGAGCTTCAGCAAGAACCAATGAGGTTCATTCTCGTGTTACGCAGCACGTTTGAGTTTCAGCAAGAACCAATGAGGTTCATTCTCCTGTTACGCAGCACGTTTGAGTTTCAGCAAGAACCAATGAGGTTCATTCTCCTGTTACGCAGCACGTTTGAGCTTCAGCAAGAACCAATGAGGTTCATTCTCCTGTTACGCAGCACGTTTGAGTTTCAGCAAGAACCAATGAGGTTCATTCTCCTGTTACGCAGCACGTTTGAGCTTCATCAAGAACCAATGAGGTTCATTCTCCTGTTACGCAGCACGTTTGAGCTTCAGCAAGAACCAATGAGGTTCATTCTCGTGTTACGCAGCACGTTTGAGCTTCAGCATGAACCAATGAGGTTCATTCTCGTGTTACGCAGCACGTTTGAGCTTCAGCAAGAACCAATGAGGTTCATTCTCGTGTTACGCAGCACGTTTGAGCTTCAGCAAGAACCAATGAGGTTCATTCTCGTGTTACGCAGCACGTTTGAGCTTCAGCAAGAACCAATGAGGTTCATTCTCGTGTTACGCAGCACGTTTGAGCTTCTGCAAGAACCAATGAGGTTCATTCTCGTGTTACGCAGCACGTTTGAGCTTCATCAAAAACCAATGAGGTTCATTCTCGTGTTACGCAGCACGTTTGAGCTTCAGCAAGAAACAATGAGGTTCATTCTCCTGTTACGCAGCACGTTTGAGCTTCAGCAAGAACCAATGAGGTTCATTCTCCTGTTACGCAGCACGTTTGAGCTTCAGCAAGAACCAATGAGGTTCATTCTCGTGTTACGCAGCACGTTTGAGCTTCATCAAGAACCAATGAGGTTCACTCTCGTGTTATGCAGCACGTTTGAGCTTCAGCAAGAACCAATGAGGTTCATTCTCGTGTTACGCAGCACGTTTGAGTTTCAGCAAGAACCAATGAGGTTCATTCTCCTGTTACGCAGCACGTTTGAGCTTCATCAAAAACCAATGAGGTTCATTCTCGTGTTACGCAGCACGTTTGAGTTTCAGCAAGAAACAATGAGGTTCATTCTCCTGTTACGCAGCACGTTTGAGCTTCAGCAAGAACCAATGAGGTTCATTCTCGTGTTACGCAGCACGTTTGAGCTTCAGCAAGAAACAATGAGGTTCATTCTCCTGTTACGCAGCACGTTTGAGTTTCAGCAAGAACCAATGAGGTTCATTCTCCTGTTACGCAGCACGTTTGAGCTTCATCAAGAACCAATTAGGTTCATTCTCCTGTTACGCAGCACGTTTGAGCTTCAGCAAGAACCAATGAGGTTCATTCTCGTGTTACGCAGCACGTTTGAGCTTCATCAAGAACCAATGAGGTTCACTCTCGTGTTACGCAGCACGTTTGAGCTTCATCAAGAACCAATGAGGTTCACTCTCGTGTTACGCAGCACGTTTGAGCTTCATCAAAAACCAATGAGGTTCATTCTCGTGTTACGCAGCACGTTTGAGCTTCAGCAAGAACCAATGAGGTTCATTCTCGTGTTACGCAGCACGTTTGAGCTTCATCAAGAACCAATGAGGTTCACTCTCGTGTTACGCAGCACGTTTGAGCTTCATCAAAAACCAATGAGGTTCATTCTCGTGTTACGCAGCACGTTTGAGCTTCAGCAAGAACCAATGAGGTTCATTCTCGTGTTACGCAGCACGTTTGAGCTTCATCAAGAACCAATGAGGTTCACTCTCGTGTTACGCAGCACGTTTGAGCTTCATCAAAAACCAATGAGGTTCATTCTCGTGTTACGCAGCACGTTTGAGCTTCAGCAAGAACCAATGAGGTTCATTCTCGTGTTACGCAGCACGTTTGAGCTTCATCAAGAACCAATGAGGTTCATTCTCGTGTTACGCAGCACATTTGAGTTTCAGCAAGAACCAATGAGGTTCATTCTCGTGTTACGCAGCACATTTGAGTTTCAGCAAGAGTTTGTTCTTGCGTGTCAAGCAGATTCCTTTGAGCTTATGTTTATGTTCACTAATTAATGTTTATAGGTGAATAAAAGCCTAAATTCAATCTTTTCATCATATAAAGCGATTCATATTGATTAGTTTTACGACCTCTTTATGAACTTTTTGAAGCGTCAAAGTGCTGTAAATGGGGGACAGAAAACTCACAGATTTTATTAAAAGATCTTCATTTGTGTTTGGAAGATGAACAAAAATCTTGTGGGTTTGGAACGACATGAGGGCTAGTAATTAATGACAATTTTTTTCTTTTTTGGGTGAATTAATCCTTTAATGTATACAGTATGTATATGAATATTAATGTGTATCGTGGTGTGAGTAGCTCTATTAAAAAAATGTCATCAATTACACACCACACACACACACACGCATTAACTGACTAAATGTTTGTCTCTAACTTTCTCTCTTTCTCTCAGCCAGATCCATATTCATATTAAAGCAGACCTCTGGGAACGGGCACTTCGGCATAGGGTTATTTTTGAATCAAAATACATTTGTGCTAGACTGGAGAACAGCTAACAGCTATAGTTCATTGACACCCTGCCCAACTAGACAATGTCCCTAAAACATTTTCCATTCTAATGCATTTTATCAGTCACAGATACTCTCTAAAAACCACACAGAACACCTCAGCAACTGCATAGCAACACCCCAGCAACCTCCCAGAACACACTAGCATCATGGCGGGGAGCTATGAATGAGAAAATGTAAAAATGTAGTTGGATCAGAAACATTTCCCAGTCTCACGGTGACTTGATTACAACAGCAAAATTGTGCGTTAATGAATCATGCACAAAAAGACCATGCACATTTATTAATTTTGAGTTCATGTTTTGTTCGAGAACATGCACACTTGACTTAATGTGCTGATATTGTCCGATAAGAAAAGCAGAAGTGTGCGAGTACTGACTGGTGATGACCCCTCCAGTGAGCGAGGCCAGGAAGCCCACGCTGATGAGCACCAGTGTGATGAGCCGTCCTCTCTTATGACGCTGCAGCGTCACACACATCAGCAGACCCACGGCACTGTGAACCAACAGAGAGGAGAATAGACACCACAGGAACACCCAGTACCACATTTCTGCAGAGACAACACACACACACACACAGAGAGAGAGAACAAACTAGTTAGAAAGTTAGCTGGTTTAAAAAAATTCTGCATTTCATTCAGGAAGCACATGCATGAATATGTCAGATGCGTGGCCATCCAATTTTATATAAAATGTTTAACTTTTGGCTGTTCAATCCAAGAATGAGTCAAAAAAATACAAAAGTAGGTGTGTAAAAGTAGTTTAGTAGAATAGTTATTTGTGCATGTTTTTTTTCTTTAAAAAGTTCTGCTTTCTACTACTGAAGAGGAACTACAATGTGTTAAAGAAACACTAACACAGTTCTCACACTTTGTCTATTTATTAAAGTTAACAGACTGCAACAGTTTTTGTTATGAGATCACATTAATCTGTCATTTATTTGAATTACTTTTAAAAATACCTTTTATGTGACTTTATTGTCTCACCCTCATCCCACACCGACTTTCAATCTCATAATGTGAATATTTGATTATACACAAATTATGACTGTCACTGAGTTTTGACGTTATTTTCACCACGACCAGCAATTTTCCCACTAATATAATCTAGGACTATAAAGGTAGTGTACTTGGTTACCAAGGAGAAGAGCAGGAGATGTGAAATGCAGGAAATGTAGTTCTTTCGAACTTTCTACTTATCAAACAATCATGAAAAAAATGCATCACGGTTTCCACCAAAATAGGAAGCAGCACAACATCCTCAACTATCAACATTGATGATAATATGATTTTTTTCTTGAGCAGCAAATCATCATATTAGAATGATATCTGAAGGACCATGTGACACTGAAGACTGGAATCACAGGAATAATTAAAAATATATTCAAAAAGAAAACTTATTTCAAATTGGAATAATATTTCACAATATTAATGTTTTGACTGTATTTTTTATCAAATAAATGCAGCCTTGGTGAGCAGAAGAGACAAGAATCCGTTAAAAAAATCTTACTGGCCCCAGATTTTTAAAAGGTATTGTAATGAGGTAAAAAAGCAAATATCACCTGTGATTTTTTTTGTCATTTCCAATCAAGCTGTAATTTTGTCACATTATGCAAAAGAAGCATGAAAATATAATAAATTGTGTGTGTGTGTGTGTGTGTGTGTGTGTGTGTGTGTGTGTGTGTGTGTGTGTGTGTGTGTGTGTGTGTGTGTGTGTGTGTGTGTGTGTGTGTGTGTGTTTAGGAATGCTGGAATTGAAGACAAATGAATGAGTCAGTCCAAAATGTTTCAAATGTGATTTCCACCACATAATATTATTAAACCCAATTTCAGATGTGGTACACACGACATTTGTTGGCAAAAATAAATAAATAAATAATAAATCAGTGGGGAAAAAAGACACAGAAATGACAGAATTCTATTATGATGTATGGATATGCACACTTGGAACAAAGTCAATTAAATAAACAACATTTTTATAAATGTTCACAAGACGATGCTCATAGTTGAAGAAATGCTTGTGAGAGTCTCCAGTCAGAACCCACCTTAACCGAGCAGAACACACAACTGTTCTTACAACAGTGAACCTCGATAAATACTCTCCCACTATCACCAACCTCGCTCTCTCATAAACTGTTTGGTCCACTTTCATATACTCATATACGTCTCTCAGTCCTCCATTGGCATTATTTAAGTGCCTGGTCCACACAGATCAGAAGAGAGTAAATGGACAGTCTGTCTCCACTGAGAGAGATTCAGACGGCTCTGGATCGTTCCAGAAGATTCCATGACATGGACCGGCATCTTTGCTCAACAACAAAACTGATGATCAAACTGCTGCTGTTGTCATGAACTCTGGGAAATGCAGCTCTACATAAATGAAAAATGCTTGAGAAACCAACACGCTCGGGCAGAAATACTGCTGACAGCTGTAATTTAACATGTCAAAGCAAACGCGTCAAATAACGAACTGCATAGTTGCACATGAAACGCTGTATAGTGCTGATCAGAGCGCTTGTACCCTGAAGCATGAAGAGACATTGTGCCATTAACACCCTGTGTTCATTCAACACAGAAATGAATTTTTAGCATCATTCCTCCAGCCTTCATGTCACATGATCCTTCAAAATCACTCTAATATGCTGATGTGCTTCTCAAAAAACATTTCTGATTATTATCAATGAGGAAAACCATTTTTGCTGCTTAATATTTTTGTGGAAACTGTGATACAATTGTGATACTGTTCAATAGTTTGGAGTAGGTTTTTTGAAAGAAATTAATACTTTTATTCAGCAAGGACATTAAATTGATCAAAAGCGACAGCAAAGACTTTTTATAATGTTACAAAAGATTTCTATTTTAAAGGAGAACTCCGGTCAATTTTAACATTGAGCTAATTTTTTTGTACATTTGGAGTGCTGTCAATACAGAGAACAACGACAAAAATCGGTGTTGCCTACACCGTGTTATCCTCTTTTTAAAATTTGCACCCTGTTGACTTCCATGGGGCAAGTTTTAAACCTGCTTTTAGCCTCTTAACATCCTTGATTGCCGAGTTCACGCGCGTGATCATAGGTAACTAAACCTATGCGCGTGAACTCGGCAATCGACTACTTTGGACTTCAACCGAAAACAGGATGTAAATACAGGTATTTGCGCTGGCTTAAATAACATCATTTTTATCCATTTCTTTCACATCTACTGCAGTCAGATTCACTCGTGTTCACTCTGAAGGAATCACTCACATGACCTGTGCACTTGTAATGACACATCAAGGATGTTAAGAGGCTAAAAGCAGGTTTAAATATTGCCCCATTGAAGTCAACAGGGTGCAAATTTTAAAAAGAGGATAACACTGTGTAGGCAACACCGATTTTTGTCGTTGTTCTCTGTATTGACAGCACTCCAAATTGACAAAAAAATGAGCTCAATGTTAAAATTGACCGGAGTTCTCCTTTAACTAAATTTGAACTCTCTTTTGAACTCAACTAGTCATCAAAGAATTCTACAAAAATCTGAAGCAGTAAAACATGTTTTTGACATATATAAATTGTTTCTTGAGCAACTCAAGCATATTCTCAGCTTATTAGAATGATTTTTCACACACACACACACACACACACTCACACACACACACACACACACACACACACACACACACACACACACACACAGTATATGGTCTGTCTAAAGATTCTGATTGGTTGGAGGGTGTGCAATAAAGCCGTTTAATGCACAGGTCAGTTTAATCACCGTTCTATATTATTGCGCTGCTTTCATTATTTTATAAATATTAATTAATTAACTTCGCTACTGAATCGCTAGATTATATTACTCAGCAAGGACGTTGTAACCACAGTTTTTTTAATTAAACTCACAGCTTCATTGCTAGAAGAGAGACACTGCAAAGATGCAGGTAATTCATAATTCACACACACACACACACACACACACACACACACACACACACACACACACACACACACACACTCACACACACACTCACCTCTCTCTCTCTCTATAATATTTATTTGAATGAATCTCTCGCGATAGGCTGATTCATTCAAATAAATGTTATAATTTAATCAAATAAATGTAACCTTACCGCACTACTTTATCTCTGTGTCTGATTTAAAGCTGACATACAGAATGCTAGATCTAATGAGTGGTAGCTGATATATATACTGTACACTCACCTAAAGGATTATTAGGAACACCTGTTCAATTTCTCATTAATGCAATTATCTAATCAACCAATCACATGGCAGTTGCTTCAATGCATTTAGGGGTGTGGTCCTGGTCAAGACAATCTCCTGAACTCCAAACTGAATGTCAGAATGGGAAAGAAAGGTGATTTAAGCAATTTTGAGCGTGGCATGGTTGTTGGTGCCAGACGGGCCGGTCTGAGTATTTCACAATCTGCACAGTTACTGGTATTTTCACGCACAACCATTTCTAGGGTTTACAAAGAATGGTGTGAAAAGGGAAAAACATCCAGTATGCGGCAGTCCTGTGGGCGAAAATGCCTTGTTGATGCTAGAGGTCAGAGGAGAATGGGCCGACTGATTCAAGCTGATAGAAGAGCAACTTTGACTGAAATAACCACTCGTTACAACCGAGGTATGCAGCAAAGCATTTGTGAAGCCACAACACGCACAACCTTGAGGCGGATGGGCTACAACAGCAGAAGACCCCACCGGGTACCACTCATCTCCACTACAAATAGGAAAAATTTGCACGAGCTCACCAAAATTGGACAGTTGAAGACTGGAAAAATGTTGCCTGGTCTGATGAGTCTCGATTTCTGTTGAGACATTCAGATGGTAGAGTCAGAATTTGGCGTAAACAGAATGAGAACATGGATCCATCATGCCTTGTTACCACTGTGCAGGCTGGTGGTGGTGGTGTAATGGTGTGGGGGATGTTTTCTTGGCACACTTTAGGCCCTTAGTACCAATTGGGCATCGTTTAAATGCCACGGCCTACCTGAGCATTGTTTCTGACCATGTCCATCCCTTTATGACCACCATGTACCCATCCTCTGATGGCTACTTCCAGCAGGATAATGCACCATGTCACAAAGCTCGAATCATTTCAAATTGGTTTCTTGAACATGACAATGAGTTCACTGTACTAAAATGGCCCCCACAGTCACCAGATCTCAACCCAATAGAGCATCTTTGGGATGTGGTGGAACGGGAGCTTCGTGCCCTGGATGTGCATCCCACAAATCTCCATCAACTGCAAGATGCTATCCTATCAATATGGGCCAACATTTCTAAAGAATGCTTTCAGCACCTTGTTGAATCAATGCCACGTAGAATTAAGGCAGTTCTGAAGGCGAAAGGGGGTCAAACACAGTATTAGTATGGTGTTCCTAATAATCCTTTAGGTGAGTGTATATTCTCTGTGCATTAGATCATGAGTGACACGTGAAGGCCAAGTAACCCATACTGCATTTAAACCAACCAAGTTAGTGAACACACACACACAGCAAACCGTGGACAGCCATTTTTGCTGTGGCGCTCAGGGAGTGATTGGGGGTTAGGTGCGTTGTTCAAGATCAAGGTCCTGTCATTTCCTGCCAGTATTGAGAATCAAACCCGCAACCTTCGGGTTACCAGTCTGACTCTCTAACCATTAGGCCATGACTAAGCATCATCTATGTGTAAATGACTAAAGACTGACACACAAACACAATGTATTGATTAAACTATAAGCTGCCGCTCACATGCTAAGTGAGACGTAACGTCCAGACAGAGAAGGCTTTTGTGCTGGAGGTCTGTAAACACACACACACACACACACACACACACACACCCCCACCCACACACACACACACACACACACACACACACACACACACCCACACACCCTGTTATCAGTAAGCTGGGCCAGACTGGGCAGAAAAGCCTCAGATCATCCAATATCAGCCAAAACTGAATGATGCTGATGGAAAGTATTCCTTCAATGTACTACTGACCCACAGAGAGACACTCATTTTTACTTACAAATGCATATAACACTATTAAACGATGAAAAACCAAACTAAAGTAAACACTGAACAGAAACGCGTGACAGGTTATGGTAGGTTACTCTGATTCATTCACCAACATAGATCATCAGGACACATTTTGAAGGTCATCTTGTCACAAAACAAGAGGGATGGGTCAATGTAAAGCGTTCGTCTTGTCAAAGGCCTCTTTGAACACCCTGGGTTTTCGTCGTGTCAACAAAGCAGTTTCCGAGGTGACAAAAAGCCTCTTTTGTCAAGCTGTCAATGGTCATAGTCAGTGACAATGTTCTTTAACATCAGCACAGTACACAGCCAAAATTCTTATTCCAATTAAGCGAGCACACATAAACAAACATGCTATAACCTAGCGCTATCTCACTCTGTGGCGAACCACAATAAACATAGCCAAATGCTAAACGAGATAATGATCACCAAACAAGAAGTAGCAAAGTTGTCACACATCTCTACTGCTAACAGGGTTTAAACTTTTTATGAAAGCGTTAAGTTTCTACTTCCACACAGGAAACTCAATAGCTGCATACTGAGATAATTACAACTTCATTGGGGGTATAATGGATGTTTCTATGTTGGTTTTGATATCACAGTGAGATCGTATTATTAGCAGTGTCTGGCAGACGATAAAAATACAGACTTGCTAAAAAAGAATCACCCACAACCCCTAACGTTGTGACCGACTTTTTCCACAGGAAACCAGTTTTCTTTAGAAATATATATTCTTGGAATATGCATTAACATGTTTTTTTTTATATATATATATAAATTATGAATACTTTAATTCAGCAAGGATGAAGCATTAAATTAAACAAGACATTTATAATGTTACAAAAGATTTTTTTTTTTTTTTTAAATGCTCATCAAAGAATCCTGAAAAAAAAAAGTCACGGTTTGCACAAAGATATTAAGCAGCCCAACTGTTTTTTTTTTTAACATTGTTAATAATCAGAAATGTTTCTTGAGCAGCAAATCATATTAGAATGATTTCTGAAGGATCACGTGACACTGAAAACCAACCTTTATAAGAACACACTGTTTACCCAAAGGCACAAACAACTGCTAAGTAGGCAGAACTCTGTCTCCTTCATAAACAGCAGAAGGAAATGAAATGACTAAATAGGCTTGTTTCACTGACCAAAACAGGAAACACCATTAACTTTCCTCTCGAGTCATAATCTCCCTGGTGAGTCTCTGTGAGTCTCTGTGCTTCTGCACCTGTGCTGTTCCTTCACATCATCACAAAAAGTGATGCGTAACACATCTGAACACAGCTGTCTCTGTCAGCGGCGGGCGGCGGGCGGGCGGACGGGCGGGCGGGGGTGGGGGTGGGGGGGTTCATGGTTCATGTTCTAACCAATGCTGAGGTGCCACCTCACCCCATCACGTTCTTCAGCCAAAAATCTATATTTTGCTTTGGAATGCAGTGTTTTCTTTGTCACTAGATTAGTGACTTCTTTTCAACTAGCAAATTTAGTGATTTTTGGACTGCTAGTCGGTCACTAAATAATACTCTTTCTGATATCTGACAGAAAATATGTAAATGAGAACAGCTTTTATTGGACATTCGGCTGTATATTGCATATTAAAATACAGTATGTGAGCACGGATTGAGAGAAAACAGATGTAAAGAGAGTTGCCGCATTACGTCATTTAGCGAAATTAAGCTACTTTTTGAGCACTGTTGGAATGACACAAGGGTGGGTGAGTAATAAATTACTTTTTTTTTTTATTCATGAGTGAATTATTTGCTATCTCACATGCTACCCATCCTGCAAATCTCTCTCAAGTTGCATCATGTGTTGCGTCATGCCAGATGTCCACCACAAGATTGCAAATATTATAATCTGGGCAAATCTCGGAAGTGAAAGGATGGGTGTGTGTCGTGCCTCATGCACCGTAAAACCGGCGTACACTTGTTTCCTAGAAATGCTTCATGCTGCCTTCCAGTCACATTCACTTACCTGCTGTGGTCTGGCTTTTATATTACATCACATTGTTCATCCAGACTCCAGTTTTATGTTGGAATCATAAACCAGTTTTGCTTCAGGACCCAGATTTTACATCAAGTGACCCAACAAAATACAAAAACTCTCGCACAAATGTAAACAAGATATTTTAAAAATGGACTGTATATACTGTATATATATGTGTGTGTGTGTGTGTGTGTGTGTGTGTGTGTGTGTGTGTGTGTGTGTGTGTGTGTGTGTGTGTGTGTGTGTGTGTGTGTGTGAAATAGAAATCTTTTGTAACATTATAAATGTCTAGTAATATGTGTATATTCGTGGTTTTATGCACTTTTTGGGTCATAACCACAGTCTATGTTCAGAACTCACCAATTAAGAACCACTGCAATCAGTCAAAAACAAATCACAACATCCATTTTTCATATACACAACAAAATCATTTAAGGAAAGGAAAATATTATTGCTGTAGTTGTTCATATAACTATGGGTGTAAAGTAGCTATCTAATCTGGACCCTTGAAAAGGATTCTTTGGGAGCTTATGGGGAGGTTTTTCCATGGAAGGTTACACCCTTGTCAATGAATAGATGTTTTTACACAGTATTCGTAGTCTGGTCTCACTCATGTCACTAGTCACTAGCACACAATCTACAAGGCAAGACTGTATAATGCTGCACAACAGAAGCCCATGAGCACAGTATCATGTGGAGACCAATATGGTGAAGGTAATTACTAATGATTACTCCACTACACGAGCCGAGAGCCGCCAGAAACCATGCAATGACTCAAGATTAACTAAAGATTGATGGGTGGCACAATGCTTTTTAGAGGTTCACATCGGACTGGCTGAATGCATTAGAAGCACTACGGTCAAAGCTTTTACTTCTAATACACAAAAACAGACATCTCACAGTCAGGTGCATGGGGAACTATTCTTACTATAGTTATTCACATAACAAAAAAAGTAATTTTTTGGACATGGTGCCATGGTAAAACTATAATTTAGACACAACTATGATGGTAATACCATGGTATTTATTGAAATACTGTACTAAAAATAAAAATAAATGTAAGAACAACCTAAAAAATATCATAGTATATGAAAATGATACATAGGCTACCTTAAAACCGAATGATTACCATGTTATAGCACGTTATTTGCCAAAACAAAAAAATATACTACCTTTATGAAAAGTACTTTGGCAATATCATTACCGTGTTTTCTGAACATGTTCCGAGATAAAATCATATTTTTCCCACATTTACCATGGTCTTCTTCACTATGATGTTTTATATGGCTATCAAAGCAGACTGCACACACACGATGCCACGATGCACAGTATAGTTAACTGGCAATACACACTTCCTATTATATTAAGTGCTGCATGCAATACTATATATGATGTATTATTCATTTAGCATGTAAGCACAGAGTATACAATGTGATGTGAAGTGTGACCTTGTTCAGATGGGATGCGCACAGCTGCTCGTGTTCCTGCCGGTACAATAGACTGACCGGTGTGTGGAGAGGCGTGTGCGCGCGTCTGGATGACACACATGAACCCGTTTCACCCGATCTTTCTCCTCTCGTGAACGTACCTGTGAAGTGCTGTAGGGTCGGTACCGTGCCCTGGACCCACAGGCTGAGCACTTGCTGCACCGAGAGATTAATGGAATAATCCTTATTCATGTTCGCGCTGGGCGGCTGGAGCACGGCCCTCTTGCTCAGATATCTGACCGAGAATGGGGGACACATGGAGCCGGTTCACCGGGGCCGCTGCTCGCTGGAGGAGGATGGCGGAGCGCCGGTCCGTCTGATCAGCTGCTGCTCAGGGGCCATGATGGGTACGGCTGACACACACATACACACACACACACACACACACTCTCTCTCTCACTCACTACACACATTCACACACACGCGCACACACACACCAGCAGCGCTTCTGGATGGCGCTTAAAGGCGCAGCGCTCTTAAAGGGAGGTGAACATCACATTTTACACTACGATCAAATACAGCAGTTTATGAATGAATGATAAAAAAATTAATAATTACTTAATTCAGCTATATATATATAGGCTATATATATATATATATATATATATATATATATATATATATATATATATATAGTACCTAGTTAAACTAACGGTTAAATACTACTACTATAATTGTAGTAATTTAAGCAATATTAAATAATGTAACAACAATAGTAACTGTTATAGATGCATAGATAATTAAGTTAAACCAAATGCTATACAATTTGTATAATTAAATGTCAATTATATAAAATATTAAATAAATACGACTACTACTACTACTACTACAAACCTAATAATATTAGCAATTTCTGCAATATTAAATAAAAATAATAATAACAATAATAAGTGTTATTGTGGTTATTAATAGTATTATATAATAGGATAATAATAATGATTTAAGTTAAACCAGATTCTATATAAAATAATATTAATTTGTATATTTTAATATCAATTAAATATTTAATTTAAAATAATAATTATTGTTTTTATTACTGCTAATAATATTAACAACAACAATAATAAATTCATTATAATGATTTGATTACATACAACTTATTGATATATTATATGATTTGATTTTGATTACATTAGCTATTACAATCATAATCTTCATCATCATCATCATCATCATCATCTAGAATATTTTCTAGTCTTGCCTCCTCTTACTAAGTGAGAAAAGTTGTTGCTGTTATGGAAAATTTGTGCCAGATAAAACCAATCTATTTTTTAGAAACATCTTACCATCTTTGCTATCTAGGAAGTGTAGGCATTAAGAAGTAATATTAATGTCTGAGCATTTCCTAAATAAATTGAAGAAGCTTTCCTAAGCTCCTGGCAGTTTGTGGAAGAGATTATAGGCTTAAAGATGTTCCCTGTAACTACTCATACATAATAATTTAGCAAATACAGATTGCACTACATATGCCAAAACACTGAAATGTATGAAGAAAAATGTGCCGCCAATCTAACCTCATACAAAGGTCTATTGATTAATCATGCAATACTAAACATAAAAGTAAAATAAGCTGCTCTTAGATTTTTTGGGGGGTAGGACAATGAAGTTCCCAGAACAGGTTCATGGACTCGGATTAAAACGTAAATATGAGATTTTCAGTGACATAAGCGGAGCAGCTTCTGTTCCTCAAACACACACACCCTGATCATTTTCCCACTATTTATCCGCCTGACATTTGAGCCTACACTTGTTGTATTACCTTACAAACCCAAACCTCTCCGCTTCTGCTTTCTCATTGTAAAAACGCTCCATTGTAGGAACAATATGAAATGATGTCTGAATCGCAGGTCACGTGAGGAGCCCAGAGAAAACCACACCAAAGGACTGGATGGATTAGTTTGAAGGCAAACACCTGACACATGATCAGAGCCGGGATAGGAATGACTTCTGGACCTTTTGTGAAGAAATCCCAGCTCCTCTAAATGGCCGAAGGGTGTGTTTCCAAAGGCAGAAGAAGGAATCGTTCAACTCCATGAGCATTGTGGGACTTAAAAGCATCACTTGCTGCTTGTACACAAACCTACCGGCCACAGAAATGAATTCAAGTGTCAATCAGTTACAATCATTCAGTTTGTACAAATGAAGAACTTTAAAAAGCTAAATAAAACTAAGATTATAAAGTATAAAGAATTATAAAGTAATTCATTGCCTGTATAATGTATTCATCATTCTACTTTAATGGCACACAGAGTAATTTGGTCTTGGTCAAGTTAGGGGTGCAAATTACCATAACAAACAACCATGTTATTTGCATATCACAAAAACACTCTCCCATGCTTCATTCAGCCTTGAATTTAATGAGATTTGCTGCAAGACGAAATAAATAAATAAACATCATACTTCATGGTGATATTCAATGTAGTGGGTTATGGAAAATTCCATGTAATAAAATAACTTATTGTTCACCCTATCCAGCAGATGGCGCTGTGAACTTACATTGTACAGATTGACCCAGTAGTTTTCCAGTGTCCAAAATCTCAGTACAGTATCTATCTATCTATCTATCTATCTATCTATCTATCTATCTATCTATCTATCTATCTATCTATCTATCTATCTATCTATCATCTAGTGTGATAGATAGATAGTTCTGTGTTTTGTGTGTTAGATTTCTCTTGAGCAATTTGGGAATTGTCCTTGTGTAATAAAATACACAAAAGTGCTCACAGTCTGACAGCCTATCATCAGAATCGCTTTAGGTGTGTGTGTGTGTGTGTGTGAGTGAGTGTGTGAGTGTGAGTGTGCATGAGTGAATATCCAAAAAGGTTCCCGCAGCCGCTGTATCTAAATCTGTAAGTGTGCGTCAGCTGTAGTTGTTAGTGTGTAACCGAATCTAAGGGAGTGACATGCCTGGAAGCGTGTTATATCAATCTATTCATACTTCTTATTTTCTGGATTCTCTCATTGTTTGTTTCTTCAGCTCTTTCTCTCTCTTCAGGTGACTCATGTCTTGGGCAGCTCATCTGAACCACAGCTGTCAGAGAGTTACACGATTCACTGGAATGATCAAGTCCAAGCCTGAGTCACAACCACAGACCCCACTGAACAAACACAACACCAGGGCCTATTCATCACCATAAAGTACCCTTTTCATTATGATTTTTTTTCTGTAAAACATTATTTTCATTATCACAATTTCTTTTCTTTTGTCAGATCAACCTAGATAAATAATGTAGTTCAGTTTATGTTGATTAAGTCAAACTCCATAGCATTAATTCAGTTTTTTTATTTCAATGAACTCAATATTTTAAGGCAACCAGGTAACTTGCGTGTAGCTCGAAACCAAAACGGTTACACTTTATTTTACAGTCCCAGTTCCCACTACTTATTGTAATTATAGACTAATTAGTATGTATATCAGTCTATAATTACAATAACTAGGTACTAACCCTGAACCTACCCCTATAACCTTAACCCATATAGTTACCTTATTTTACCCATACTGTAAGTGCACTGAAAGTACACGAAAGTGCATGTCCTATAAAATAAAGTACAACCTAGACATGTAATGCGGTTAAGAAAGACCTGCCTGGAACTACTTTAGCCGTGCGTTTCCCTGAAAGTAATTGCACACCTTAGAACGTTCATCAACCAATCAGATTCAAGCATTCAACAGCCCCGTAGTCTAATGAAATACGCTACATACTTCACTCTGAAAGATGCAGTGCATCAGACTACATTTATTTGATTTGATAATTGCACTAAGCTATATCGTGACTATTGTGCACAAACAACTGTTTGGGGACTCGCCTTTGTCACTTACTTCTGGAGAACATAAAAGGAGGATTTTTAAAGAATATCCTGGTGTTCAAGCTTCAAAATGTAAAAAAATGAAGAAGCGCTTTAGACGTTGTCCATGCGTTTTGTAGACGTCTTCTGAGGTCAAGCGTTTTTCAGCATGAAAAGCCTCTTTGCTGTTCTCAACTCAAACCTAATGCAAAGAGCCTAAAGGTACCATATTAGATTTGTGAAATGGCTCCTTATTTTTATGATACTTTTATAGTGCTTTCAGTGTATGACAGACCCATCGCACCCAGTATGTTCTTCAAAAACCTTTCGTTATCCATGCACACAAGACTTCAAAGCGATCCCTCTTGACTTCTCTTGCAAAGAGAGAAGATTCAAAAGTTCATTCAGAAAAGTTCAAACAGAAAACGGCTTGCTTTGTTGCTGCGTTACTCACTACAAGGCGTTTCACATGTGAAACTCTCCCGAGGTTGTTTAACAAATAATAGGCTGTACAAGCTTCTGATGTGGGACTTTAAAGCTTTAACTTGGTTTGACCTGGTCGCCAATCAGTAAGATCATTCCAGATGAAACTGGTTGTAGTACAGACACCTGCGGGATACCTGCTCATTCCTGCCTGAGACTAAAACGTGTTCCTAAGGCTATACGGAAACCAAATCCTGGGACTTTCAGCCTGATTTTTCACGGATTACTCGTTTACACTTAAACCTGAAGGGACTTTCTTTTTCAACATTATGAGACATATCAAATCACGCACTTATGGGAAGCATCCTTTATATGCCATTTTTCCAAGACATTTCTTGTACATTTACTTTTGGTTTCAAAATGAGCAAGAAATGTTGTTGCTGTATGTGGTTAAGTTATTCATTCAGACAGTGTAAACTACTAATCAAAAGTTTAAGATTTATTACAGTTTTTTAAAAAGAAGTCTCTTCTGCTCTTTGATCAAAAATACAGAAAAACAGAAATATTATTGCACTTCAAAATAACGGATTTCTATTTGAATATACTGTAAAATGTCATTTATTCCTGTGATCAAAGCTGAATTTTCAGCACCCTTCCTCCAGTCTTCAGTGTCACATGAATCTACATAAATCATTCTAATATGCTGCTCAAAAAAACTTACTGACCTTACTTTTTAACTGTAGTGTAAAGTTTAAAGCAGATTGTTGTAACAAAACACAATTCTTCCTTAATTATAGTTCGCTGTTATGGAATCTTGTAATTACGCACGTCATAAAGAAATCGAATAACTACAGCTTCTTTGTTAGCGACAATGATCTGTTCATTTGACAAAGGGTCTGTGACATCAAACAGACCTCCTGTCAATCAAAATCAGACTCCATGGGAACTGGTGGGCTAGAATCTGCTCCAGGCAACCTAGAGTTAAAAAAGGAGACGTAACTCCGGTTTTTGCTCATGGTTCCGAGAATACGGCATTAATTAGAGTGACACATAGGGTTTGAGCAAGGCCTATCATGTTCTTGTCACAACGTGAAGGTGTAAGTCCTCCTGGCTTTGATAAAACAGCCCCTGAGGGTGTGGATTTTTAAACAGAATTCCCCTCATTCAATCAGACGTGAGTAAGGTGCGCAGGCGGTGGATGTCATCATCAAGGGATGTTGCAGACATCCAGTTTTCATTTTAATCACAATTATGTTGGATTTTATAGGTTTTGTCAACTTATCCAGCATTACTACACATAATAGCAGGATGGTAAGAAATTATCTGCACATAAGTCTCAAAGACCTGTACTAAACATCAAAGCTCTATCTGGGGATTCCTGCCTTTGACAGTTAACTACTAAATACAGATATCTACTGTAATCGCAGCTAAAACACATTAAAAATGAGACTTTAACTAGGTCTTTGCTATATTTTGTCTTTTTTTTTTCCATCTTTCGATCCAATGGACAAAATAAGCTTGTGCAATTTACATATGACGATGGAAAAACATACGGAGAGACGAAGACCAGCCGAACGCTGTGAGTGTGTGTTAGAAATCAGGAATGATGAGAGAACATTGTGCTCGGTACATTTTTGGTCTTCAAACCAAACTTGGGTCTCCAGCCGACAAAGTTGAAATCCCGTCTGGCTAGCGCGCTTCCCATAATGTTTACACATTAGTTCAGTAGACGGAGAGTTGACGGTCTTTTTGTGGCTGTTTGAACACATTCGACCACATGATCGTTTACACTACGAAAGCAATGGTCGAATGCGTTTTCGACAACCTCTGGGAGCGGTCGAAAGTGGACAAGCTCAAAGCGTTTTAGACCCCGTTTACACCTGTATTTAGCATCGTCCACTTGTGATCCGATCGACCAAAACGCATCTTAATACCTTTAGTGTAAACCAGGCCAAAGTTTAATATTTAAGATTAGGGATTTCTTCAAATGGCTAACATTAAGTCTGAGCTGTAATAGTGATGCTTGACTTACGAAACACAGACGAGTGTCCTTCAGATGAAGGTTCTCCAGTCAGCAGCTGTGATGTCGAGGGACATGATCATACAGGAACAACACGCCTGACTGAAATAGTGTCAGCTCAGGTTCTTCTCATCTCAGTTGAGATAAAGAGTGAAGAATTACAAAGGAAGGTTTCAAAGACATTTGTGCACACAAAGTTTATCTGACTGTTGACTGGAGGGTGAAATTGGGGTGTATTCGTTTCATATAGGAAGAACAGAACCCGTTTGTCCTCAGAGTAAGGATAGATGTCCTGGCAGAATCACACATCGGCATCATATAGCGTGTGTTTTCGAGGCAGCGGAGCGTTTCGTGTTTCACGTGTACTCGCTTCATGAGATCAGAACGTGGTTCTGCTGAAACTGAACAAACCACTGATGGTTTAACCCACAAAAGAGGCTGTGAAACCTTCCACAAGACCAGCATGTGAAGTCATTACACACATCACTCTCCAGGAGTAAATTAAGTCATCATTTACTCACCCTGGTGTTGTTCTAATGCAGTATGTCATAATTTATTTTTTCGTACCACAAAAGGAGAATTTAAAAAAATGCCCAGCTCGCGCTCATCTGTATAAAATGGCAGTGAATAACGACCAGCATAATTTGATAAATAATAACTTTTTTTTAAAAAAAGTTGCAAAAGTATCAAAGAATGATCCCATGCAACATGTGCCGTACATTCCAAGTGTTCTGGCGGTACGGTGAAAAACAAAAGGAAATTTAATGAATTATTTTATGAAAATCCTGACCTTGCCTTGAGTCTCCTGTGAAAAATCAAGCTTAATAAAAAATGCAAAAATGAAATACAATCCATGTATCTTCAATCACATCTGTCAACTTCATTTCTGACTGGATACCAGGATGAGTAAATGATGACTTAAAGGGATAGTTCACCCAAAAATGAAAATTCTGTCAGTAATTACTCACCCTCATGTTGTTCCAACCCCGTAAGACCTTCGTTCATCTTCGAAACACAAATTAAGATATTTTTTATTAAATCTGAGAGCTGGATCACTCCTCCATAGGCTTCTAAGGGACTGAAACTTGCTGGCCCAGAAAATGTATTAAAGACATCGTTAATATAGTCCAAGTGACTCCAGTGGCTCAATATTAAGTTTATCAAGCGACGAGAATACTTTTTGTGCGCAAAAACAAACAAAAATAACGACTTTATTCCACTTTTCATTTCCTTCTCTCTGGGCCTCGGGTCTTTGCACGTAGTGTTTAAGCGTAGCGCGTCTGTGTTGTACGTCACCACGTAGGCTCACTATTGGCCAACGCTGGTCATGTGTGATACGTGGTGACGTGCAACACAGACGCGCTACGCTTAAACACTACGTGAAAAGACCCGAGGCCCAGAGAGAAGGAAATGAAAAGTGGAATAAAGTCGTTATTTTTGTTTGTCTTTACCTTTAAAGTATCAGGAGAAATAAAAAAAATAGACAAATCAGACAATTGTTGACATACATAAAGAGTTCAAAGCTGTAACATTAATGTGGACTTATTGACTGAGAAATATTTAAACTCATATTGCGATCTCTGACCTTTGATTGCAGGTATCTTGGAAAACGTGAGCACAGGTTGAGACGCTGTTGAGATCTTTTCTGAAACCAGAGCAAACACGTAAATGAATATAAAGCAAGCAAACAAATAATTAAACATAAAAAAATTCCCCTTTCAGGTATCACATGGTATCATTGGTCATCCACAGCGCAGAAGGACTTTACATGCTGTCAGCCTGTGTGTTTGTGGTTATTACTTGCGTGATTGAGGACTCAAGGTCAGTGGTAACTTAGTGGTTCAGGCTTTGGGATGATATCATGAATGTTTTGGGTTTGATCCCAGATCACACTTCTCTTGTGATCTAAAACAAAACACTTAACCTCGGGTTTCAAATTCCTCACATGTCTGCAAAAAACAAACAAAAAAACAAAGAATTGACATATTGAGATCACATGCCAGAATGATCTATTCAGTATGAGTCACAGTCACAATTTTATTTTTTACTTTTTACTTTTTGTTTTACATTGTATTGCATCACCACCTTATAACTCAATTAATACAAGTTCTAGGGAAATTATCAAGAAACAGAACTGACAATTTAAGGGCAGTCATTGTTCAACTATCTGGTTAATTATAACAGCATGTGATTAGTCATAGAGTGTTTTACCGCAGTCACAGATGCATAAAAATGGCAACAGCTCACTTAAAACGGAAGCCTCCAGTCTTATTGGTTTATGTTTTGCAATATCCAGGAGTCAGAGACAGGAGTGCACTGAAAACATGGACGTTTACAAGAAACCAAGCTGTGACATTTGGCACTTCTGGAAGAGCTGGGTTAATTATAGAAAACAATGAATCTATGCAAGATATTGAAACGTTTGACGTGCCTTGTAGTAACAGTAAACCAGTATATTCCACTAGGCTTTCACAGTCATGTTTGGCTTTAAGGCACTTACATGCTTGAGATTACATTGCATTTGAAATTGTGGCAAATCTATTGATGTCAATAGGGATCACAAGGACAAGAGTTCACAAGGAAAAAGTGCAAGAGTTTGCGAAAGTGTTGCTCTGTCATGTAATCAAAAGTTGCAAAAATGTCAACTTTTGCTGCAAAACAATCTGGCACATATGCATCTGTTGACCAATGAGAATTTCAGACTGACACGATCTTTTGTTGCATTGTATTTCCTCCGATTTCAAAGTCCTTTCTCTTAAAAAGCGCCGTCACGTCTTGATGTCTGAGTGGATTGACAAACTAATGTGGACCGGAATTGTAAATGTTTTTTATGTTTTTGTTTTTGAGTTTAAAGTCTCTTCTGCTCACCAAGGCTGCATTTAGATCAAAAATACAGTAAAAACAGTAATATTGTGAAATATTATTACAATTTAAAATAAGTGTTTTCTATTCTAATATATTTTAAAATGTAATTTATTCCTGTGATCAAAGCTGAATTTTCAGCATCATTACTCCAGTCTTCAGTGTCACATGATCCTTCAGAAATCATGATGATTTACTGCTCAAGAAACATTTATTATTATTATCAATGTTGAAAACAGTCGTGCTGCTTCATATAAAGTACAGCATTTCATAATAAATGTCTTTAGTGTCACTTTTCATCAACTGAATGCATCCTTGCTGAATAAACGTACCAACCACAAACTTTTGAATGGTATTGTATACTATGCAGTGTTTTACAAAAGCAATAAGCTATTAGAGGTTGTTCTATGTTGTGAATTAAATATCATGAGCACATGAACCTCACGTTTCTTTACTGAATAAAAAGCGGACCCTTTCAGACAGTGTAAAAAGGTGTAACACATACTGGGACACAAACAAGGTCAATCTGTCTGCTTCTGTCTGGATTTCCTTATCAGTCTGTGTCTCTCACCCCTGCTGTGCTTATGGCTTGATGACTTCCTCACAACTCTCTCCTAGACCAGACAATGACCAGTCTAGTGCTTCTATCTGATCTATTCTTATCGGCACACATCAGGATAAACCCAGCACTTCCTGCGAATAAAACCCGGCAGAAGAGACATTCCCTCAGTCTGGATCCTGTGCTGTCTACCTGTGTACAGTAGCATGAACTCATTATCTTGTTTTTTAGATCACTATATGCAGCATTATGTCACGTTTATAGTGAACACGTCTGCTCGTACTCACATGCAGGTTTCCCTCAGCGAACGAACACACAATGACTGGACACCTGAAAACACTTCAGGCAAACATGTTCAGAAGACACAAAGACATAACTCTGACTTTTCTTATCTACAAACAAGTTATTTTTCTAAGATAGCTGATATGGGCGCTCATTCGAGGGGAAGATTTTTAGTGAAGAACAAAAACGCTTGCATGTTTGCGCTGAAAATAATGACATATTGAATGACTCAGAGCAGGGCTGGATGCAATGACTGTTGCTGGGCTATTCCAGCTCACTTTGAGGTTTGTGATTAAGACTGAAGCAGTGTTATTTTAGTAACATTGATATACTATTATAGTTTTATAACAAAAAAAATGTTTAACAATAGTATTATAACAATTCTTATATGGTTTTTGTTAACTATTATAACCCCGCTCTGAAGTGTGGCCAAAGTGCCAAACACTGTAAAGAAATGATTTAGTTTTGTCAAACCAACTTAGATAATTAATGTGGTTCAGATAACATCATATTTTGAGTTTATATTGATTAAACCAATCTCCTTATTTGTATTAACTCACTTTTTTTATTTCAATGCTCTCAAAATTTTAAGACAGCCAGGTTACTTACTTTTTTTTTAGTCAAACCAATTTTTTTACACTGTAACTGTTTAGTGAATTCGCCCCAGAATGGTGTGAACTGTTTGTTTCTGAAGAACACAGCCATAAATATCATTTTCATTTATTCCATCTATGAAATGCAACTTTGTTTTATAAATGTTACTGTTTGGAAAAACTCTAAGCCATGGTGCACCCACAGCCGGTCTTGTTAACTCTTTGAAACCATCATTACTGGATATAAAGCTCAATCTGCTTTGAGCTTGTATCATTTTCAGATCTGTTTGTTTATTAGCTCAGCAAACTGAAGACACACCTCAGCACCTGGATATTGTACACAACGCTCTATTCATAACTCATGAAGAGATGCCCCTTTCTTCACGTCCAATACAAGGGTGAAAAGAAAAGTTTATATATTATTTTTTTTTTATTGCTTTTTTTTAAAAAATATGAATAAAAATGTTATAATTTCAAGTTCTACGTTATGCTCTATCTTTATTAAAGCTCTGTTTAAATTTTTTGTATGATATTTGGCCATTCAAAAAGTCATAATGCCAGAATGGTTTCTGAAGGATCCTGAGTAAATTACATACAGTATTATTATTTTACTGTAGAAAAGTTATTTTAAATGTTAATAATATTGAATTAATAATTTGTTAATAATATAACGCAGCCTTGGCGAGCATAAGAATGTTTTCACAAAGAAGTTTCAGTCGAAATCTCGTTCTTGTGTGTGTGTGAGAGAGTGTGTGTGTGTGTGTGTGTGTGTGTGTGTGTGTGTGTGTGTGTGTGTGTGTGTACTTGTATAACTATCTTTGTGAGGACCAGTTTGAGTTTTAGACCATTGGAGAGAGGACAAAGAGAGTAAACTGAGGACATTTTGGCCGGTCCTCACTTTCTGAGAGCCTTTAAAGGCCTGTTTGAGGGTCAAGACTTGGATTTAGGGATAAGGTTAAGGGTAGGTTTAGGGTAAGGGTTCGGGTTAGGCACTTAGTTGTGATGGATAAGGTTAGGGTAAGCAGCTAGAGATTGCATTGTGTCAATGAATGTCCTCATAAAGACAGATGTACAAGAATGTGTGTGTGTGTGTGTGTGTGTGTGTGTGTGTATCTGTGTGTGCGTGTTTGTGCCACTTTCTCAGTGTAAAGAAACAAAGGTCGTATGGTTATTCAACATCTCGTCTACGACTAATGTAACAATCCATCTGTGCCACATGCTAAATGTTCCGGTAAACACAATTATTCCACGCCTGAGAAAAACAAGGCTCAGTCTGGGCGCTCACACTGACGTCACCGGCCAGAAAAAGCGCCCCAGTATCTGCGTGGCTGGAAATTACAGGCTGCAGCAACCAACACTCAAGCTGGCAGGGTCTAAAGCCTCCTAAATGAAGCTCTTTTGTAGCAGGGCTCGGCATGACGGATGAGGGCAAGATTCCTCTTTTCCTTTGTGCTCCAGAAGTGCGAGCCAGGAATGAAGCTTTTTGTGTCTGACATAGAGGTGCACAGAAGCATATATAAGTGCACGACAGTCAGGAGTCTCGATGTATCCGTCACGGCCAGTAACTCAAACAATCCGGATCTGATTTCAGGTCCCTATGAAGTCGTCTTTAAACTATGAACGATTTACTCTAACGAGACGTGTCGTAATGTACAGTGCTGGTGTTCAATTTCATTTGAAAACCGAGAATGATTTTCTATTATAGTGCTTTTCACAATATATTCTTACAACTTGATATTACTGCAAAAGTTAATTTACAAGTTAAAAGGACAGTAGCTGTTTGATTCACACACAAAAAAAAGTTCAATAGGGATGTATATTTGCTGTTTGAGTGTAAAAACACTTTTGCAAAGTTACAAAGCACAAAGTCCCTCCAAAGGCGGTTATTCTTTATATCAGTGTGCACAGTTTTTGTCTGAAACACCTCCATTGTAGCCGGGAACGAACACGTCACAATATTCCTCATTTAAATAATTCCCACCAAAGGCATACGCAAAATAAAGGTGCGAGGCCTGTTTGAGTTTAGTCTCATCCTCAGATGTCTCACCCACGGACCGCTGGCTGAACGTCTGATGCATGAGGCACACAAAATAGGAAACACTTCAGGAGTTTCGAAGTCATCATCCAATTGATTGAATTCTACAGGATTCCCGGACAGGAATGTGCGTTGCATTCTTTAATGGTTCGCCTGGAAACAAAGATTTTGATGCCAAACCCCCTCATGGAAAAGAAAGCCGAATGTTTACAACCGTGACAATAAGAGCTTATCAGGACCAACTAAATGCTGGATTTTCAAAAAGAGTGGAAAAGATTCTGATCAAAAGATCTCCAGAGACAAGTTCAGCTGAAAAAAAGCTGATTTTATTGTCCTCTCACCTCGTGTCTTTACCCCCGAGCTCGAGGTCCGCCGTGCTGCTGAAAATAACCTCTTCAGCAGGAGGGCATCCCGGGGGTCCGGAGTCACGGCTCTGTCGAATGTTCTCTCTCTCTCTGTCTGCCTCTGTTTGTCCTTGTGGTGTTCGATTGCATCCTGGAGAATAAGGATAAGAAACACAGTGCGATAGGAACGTGCATGGAGAGGTTGAGCTGCAGAGGTTACTGGAAGAATTGATACTTCACAAATAAATAATCAACATTTATTCATTTAGCAGATGTCAGGTGATTTCAGGCATATTAAACATATTCTGTTTCATGTTTTATACATGCTTGTGGCTCCAAAAGGGATTTAGACACTTAGTCATGCTTAGAAATATTACACATTTCACTACCACAAAGTGCCATTCTTCATTTTGAGCAGTTTGTTTTGGTTTTATAATTTGAAACTTCTCTTGTGAAATGAAATTTACATTTAGCAATGCATTACATTGATCAAAAATGACAAGTAAAGACATTTAAAATATTACAAAATATTTCTATTTCAAATAAATGCTGTTTCTTTTGAACTTTAAATTCATCAAAGAATCCTTAAATGTATCACAGTTTCCACAAAAATATGAAACAGCACTACGGTTTTCAACATTGATAGTAATAATAAATGTTTCTTGAGCAGCAAATCATCATATTAGAATGATTTCTGAAGGATCATGTGACACTGAAGACTGGAGTAATGATGCTGAAAATTCAGCTTTGATCACAGAAATAAATTATATTTTGAAGTAGATTCAAATAGAATACAGTTGTTTTAAATTGTAAAAAATATTTCACAATATTCCTATTTTTCCTGTATTTTTGATCAAATAAATGCAGCTTTGGTGAGCAAGACAAAAAAATTGTCCCAAATCCTGAGTAGAAGCGTTCTTAGAGCACATTGCACTTGTGATCAGATCATCTAAGATGGGTTAATCATATCAGGTGTAAAAGGTGCAGTGCTGGAACACTGAAATAGAACAGCGCTCTCTGTGTGTGTGTGTGTGTGTGTGTGTGTGTGTGTGTGTGTGTGTGTGTGTGTGTGTGTGTGTGTGTGTGTGTGTGTGTGTGTGTGTTGGAAAAAGTCATGGTGTGTGCTTTGGAACAGTAGCTCCCAATATGAGGTTCCCCTCTTTCCTCTCATTCTGGGCTGATTGATTTACCAGCGGTCCTCGGCTCTGGGCTCCAAACTGCTGCACTGCATATAAAGCAAGATCCGGGGATTCAAGGTCAGGTGGCTTAAAGCAATAGTTCACCACAAATTAACTTCTATCATTATTCACCATAGATTCAGCATAATGGCCAAGCTGTTCTTTACAATAGAAAAAAAGGGAATGGTTGCTGTCAATCTGCGAAAAATTACATACAGTCTATATACACAACTGCTCAAAGTTTGAATAAATGAATAAATAAATGTGTAAATTAAAAGGATGCAATAAAAAGATGTAAAAAAAGATTGCTATTTCAAAGAATCCTGAAAAAAATTTGTGTAGATTCCATAAAAATATGAAGCAGCACAACAGTTTTTAACATTGATAATGATAATAAATGTTTCTTGTGCATCAAATCATCATATTAGAATGATTTCTGAAGGATCATGTGACACTGAAGACTGGAGTAATGATGCTGAAAATTCAGCTTTGCATCACAGGAATAAATTACATTTTTAAACATATTCAAATAGAAAAGAGTTATTTTGAATTGTAATAATATTTCACAATATTACAGTTTTTCCCCTGTATTTTTGATCAAATAAATGCAGTCTTGGTGGGCATAAGACACTTAAAAAAAAAAAAAAAACATTAAAAAAATCATTCAACCCCAAACGATTGAACTATAGCGTAACTACATTCAGACTTCTGAAGCTATACGTGTGAGAAATAGACCGATATTTAAGCTGCTAGTTGCTGAAAAACTTGTATGCATTAAAACATGGTCCATGTCTTCGTGGACATTAAACATGGCATGACTTTAATGCATGCAAGTGCACATGAGATCTAAAAGTTCTGGCAAAGATGAGGATTTTTAGAGACTTTCATAATAACACGTTTTCATACTTTTCTTTTAAGATGCTTCGTTGCGACTTCCAAATCTGTCAGCTATCAAACCCATACTGTTAAACTTCAGGCCATGTGGACTGGACGTGCGGCCCTGCCTGGCATCTGAAATGAGTCGAGCAACCCAATGACTCAGCCTGTGAAATATGAAGGCTTTTAGCAGCCCGCCACAGAGGATCACTTACACTCAACCATCTCTCATTTTTGGGGTTTCGGTATATATTTAGTCATCCTGTAAAAAGCAGGGAGTGAAATGTGATTAAAAGAGAGTTTTTGCCATGTCAATTTGCCTTGGTCAAAGAAAGACTACCATGATGGCGACTTGCATTACATCGTAAGGTCACTTATCACCTTCAGACAAACATTTCAAGACAAATTACGCCAATCCATGGGAGAGGAACTCAAAGAGCTATTTGTGGCCTTTTACAAGCCATATTTGGATTTATTTGTTCCGTGCGGTGAGGAAGAGGCGGTCCAATGAGCCGTTCTCAAAGCAGAATCATCTGGACTTGGACCGTTTGGGTCTAACCAAACCCTTTCAAGTGGGCTTCTCTGGTTGCTCCACACCAATGCCAGAGGACCAAATGTGCTCTTTTTCACCGGCTGGAGAAAGTAAACACATCAGAACCCAATCAAAACCCATGTGTGGTTGATGCCCTAGACGACGTTCTGATTTAGCTTTAGATGCACAGAAGGCGTCTGCAAATGCGATGAGCTATTGTTTCACAGCTTTGATAGATGAACTTCACCTGACAGAGACTGATGAGGGGGTGGTTTTATTCGTTTAACAGAAGAGGCAAAAACAGAGACTTGAATGAGCAAAAGATAATTAAAGAACCAGAAGAAAGAGGGAATGATATGCTAACAAGTCTTTCATTGGCAGTTAATCATAGATGCTCATTAGGAGCACTGATTACACCACACAATAATGAGATGCACACACAAACACACACTCTCAGAAAGTTTACACACATGCACATCCACCATGCCAGATGTTTACGTCAACGGAATGAGGAAAAATGCTTGTTGTATGTGAAAAATCCCATGACAGTATCAAAAACTGAAAAACACACACACACACACACTCACACACAGAAACACGCACACACATACACATACACACACAGTCACAAACACACACACACTCAAAAACACACACTCTCACACACACACGCACTCACACACACACACACACACACACACACACACACACACACACACACACACACACACACACACACACACACATCTCAGTAAGGAGCGGATTAGACATCAGGTGGTCTGTGTAATTAGTGTCAGATTAATTAAAATTTGTTCAGCAGCTTTAGCGGTTGATGATTCCTTTCTCATTAACATAAGCTTGAACTCACTCCAGAAACAAACAAAACTAATATTTGCTAAGCCATACTTGCGCATTGATTCTACAGCGTCGCCTCCGGGTCATTCGGCACAATCGAATTATGGAAAATTCTTCACAAAAGCAGCAATTCCAGTGAGTCTAAGCCAGTGCTTCCAGTTGTGCTTCCAGGTCAAAAAGCTCAAAACGCTTCACACTGTAATGAAGAGAAAGAGAGACAGTTAAATTCCCATTCCAGAGACACATCAGACAGTATTTCAACCCAGTAACCATACAGGGTCAGTATTTGGTTTATCTGCAAAACAGTCGCACATTTACTGTATGCACCATGCACACACATATATTGTACAGACACACACAAATCACTGTGCAGTGTGTTCAATATACGGCTAGTCATCAGATTATCATTCTTGTAGCTTTACTGCGGAGGAAAAACGGTGGTCGTATTTCACATGACATTAGCAGCTTTTGGGAACTGCTGAATGGAGATAAACCACAGAGTTTTTAACCAAAAGAAAATGGAAAATAGTA
This sequence comes from Squalius cephalus, assembly GCF_949319135.1. Taxonomy (NCBI): domain Eukaryota; kingdom Metazoa; phylum Chordata; class Actinopteri; order Cypriniformes; family Leuciscidae; genus Squalius; species Squalius cephalus. Next base: position 38,322,890 of record NC_137129.1, on the reverse strand, counting down.
GGACATCTGCAGCAGTTATTTAATGTTTCCATTCCTCTCCATCTCCTGTGATGGATGAAGATCTGGCACTTGCAGTTTTTGGTATAGCACCTGCAACGACATCATCATTCAGGACTCATGAATCATTCGGACACACACCTGCAGGACTTTCCCTGAAGAGAGGAGGATCACACTAACTTTGACAATAAGACATGGTGTCACTCATCCCATCCCTCTTGCCCTGTTTACACCTGGCATTAAGATGGTCGCTCGGATCACAAGTAGACGAGGGAGACACATTCCCGTTTACACCTGGTGTTTAATCCGTCTCTTTTGTCCACTTTCAACCACTTCTGTCCTGATTTCTTTGAAAGCAGAGTCTATGGGCGGGTAAATGAATGGGCTTTTTCAGATCTTTTGATCTAATAGATGAAATAAGCTCACACAATTTACATTATGAATGCGTACGATGGGAAAACACACTGAGCTTTAATTTCTGCTCTGACAGCTGAAGACCAGCCGAACGCAGTGAGTGTGTGTTAGAAATCAGGAATGGTGAGAGAACATTGTGCTTGGTATGTTTTTCGTCTTCAAATCAAACTGGGGTCTCCAGCCGTCAAAGTTTAAATCCTGTCTGGCTTGAGCTCTTCCCATAATGTTCACGCATTAGGTCAGTAGGCGGAGAGTAGACGTCTTTTGTGGCTGTTCGAACACATTCGACCACATGATGGTTTACACTACAAAAGCAATCCGGTCTAAAATGTTTTCAACTCTAGAAGTGTTCGAAAGTAGACAACCTCAATATGTTTTAGACCCTGTACATATTGTATTTAACGTCGTCCACTTGTGATCAGATTGCCGAAAACGCTTCTTGAGGTGTAAACAGGGCCCGTGGGAAGAAGGGTTCCTTCAGGATGGTCTAAAACAAAATCCAGGAAGGAAAAATATGTTTGTGCATGTGTTTGTAGTGTACTAAAGGGCAAGGTGGAATCTGGCATTCTGCACTGGAGTGTTAATTTCACAGAAGGGCATCACATACGCGTCTAGAAATCAAAACCTGCCCTTGAGCTCATTGGAAAGCTCACAGAGAGGCTCCTCACACACACACACTAGAGCAACAAAGGTGTCCTGTATCACCTGTTTCCACAGTCCCAGAAGCCCTACGAACCCTCACAGATCCAGCATGAAGTCCACATTGTAGAATATCCTGATTAAGAACAACCGACTGAAACAAGGCCTTCTGCAGCTCTGCAAGAGAACAAAACCTGACGAATGCATTCGCACACTGACCACATCATCACCCCGAGTGTGTTTTTACACGTACTCGCATTTGATGTTGTGATACTCTCACGCTTTCTATCCCACGGCGGTTAAAGATCTGAACTGGTGGCTGGAAGGTTATAGCTTCAACCAACATTCAACTTTGAATCTTAATCATAATGCCTCTAAAAAGGTGCATAGTCAACATGAAACTAGAATTGCAATTTACTTTCTTAATATTATGTAGTATGCTACATTAATTGAATATTTAATTTAATTACATAACGTATATATAGTATATATAATTTATTTGTTATTTATATTTTATTTAAACATTTTTAAAGTATACAGGTTTGATTTAGTTTTTGTTAATATTTTGAGTTAAAATTTACATTTTCTGTCTTTACTTTTAACAAGTTAAAGTTTTTGCACTTTTTAAAATACATATGTTTTATTTATTTTAAATGTATTAGTTTTAGTTATTTTAGTACTTCAAGCGAAACTAAATGAAAATGAGAAATGTTGCATTGGCAACTAGCTAAAATAAAAAAAAGTTTAAGATTTTTTATATTTGATCTAATTTAACAATTATTTTAATAAAAAAAAACTAAATCTTTTTTGTTTTTAGTTCACACATGACCTCATAATTGAACAATGTTCAGTTTAGCAAGTGTCATCTAGTTGTAAACCTCAAGAATCTATTATTATTTTTGCAGTTTTATGCAAAAAAATATCTTCTCTTTAGGCAGCCCAAGACATTCTTCCAGTTTACACATCAGACTAAAAAAGGAAGGTCAAGTTGAGCACTTTGCATTATGGGATACTGTGTCTAAAAATAATATTGTGGTAGTACAAGCATTATACCTTGTGTCTTAGGTAGTGAAGACTGAGACCACTGATCCGAAAACAGCTTTTCCATCCATATCCTGATAGATTAGATTACAAAAACAGTGTTATCTGAGGTCAGTGCTCTATTGTGCGATGATTTACAATGATAAATTGTATTTTCTATAAATCAAACTGTTTCAGGAAGCCCCACCAAACGGAGGAAGGGAAAATACTTCATTACAAGAGTGACCGAAAGTGAAAGGATGAAATTACAGTTGTGATTACACATGGTCGGTTAAGCCACTCTAAAAGCACGTGGAACGGGTATTCGGTGGGGAAAATGAAAGAGATCTAATTTTACGAGACTGATTTGTGTAATGCAGAAGGATTACAGTCGGGTCATGTTTTTCAGCTTAAGTTGTTAGATATAATTGGTTTTATTTTTAACAGATTTTTGTGGTATTATTTAAAGATCTTTAAATGTTTCTCTCATCTGGAACATGCAGGTAAACCATATTTTCTGGCCTTCCTAAAAATCCCCTATAAAGATCTTTTGGGACTGACGGCCAACTACACCAGGTGTTTCTATCATCTCAGCTGATCTGACAGAAAGTGTTATATATGTCTTTGTGTGTGTGTGTTTTGTGTGCATAGGTGCATTCAAGCGTGAGTGTGTGATCAAGTTTTCACTTGATCTAATGGCATGAGCAGAAATCTTGGACCTGTATAGACATTACTGCACATTTTGACCAAAACACACTCTGGCTCCAGACTATGTGCTGTCAGACACATAACACACACACACCTCTCATAACTCACGGCAGCATTATTAATGAAGATCGAGAAAGTGCTGTAAACTGCATGCGCTGCTCGAGCCGCACATATAGCCTACTATATTTTGTGATCTTTGCTTGACAGTAATTCATACTGACAAAACCATGAAAACTATTTACTTGAGAACAGAATCGTGGTATTACTTAAAGTATCATAGTACCACATAATGGCATGTAAATGATATGTAAATATTAAAGTACCATGACACTAAATACTAACACTTATACATTTAAATTTGTGAATTTATAATTTAAAAATCATTTTTAATAGAATTCAGGTGATTGCAGAGCTTGAGCAAACATATCTACATCAACATGATCAGATGTTTTCTTAACTGCTGCTTTCTCACCGCAGTTATTTTTATTGTCTTTATTTTCTTATTGAGAGGAAAGCATGAAGCACATTTTTTCATCTAAACAACACTCTCAGTGCGTGGATGGCGTCTGGATGTTAATTAAACTATATCACTGCAAAGGAATTTCTTTTTACTTCTAAGCAAAGAACGAAAAATAAATTTGCCATGAGCATAGATATATATACATAGATGCCTCAAACGGCTGTTTCTATAAGCGCTAGACGTAAGCCTTGATTCTTGCTGAGAGTGACCATTCCAAAATGGCGGGCGTGCCAATGTGTCTGGAGCGGACGAATGTGGAATCTATGTATACATATCTATGGATGTGAGTATATTGGGCTTTGAATCATGTTCAGTCTCTTGTACGTTCGTGTGCACAAGTGGAAAATGAGCAATGAGTTGCTGATGCAGTTCCCTTAACGGCCACCAGTGTCGCTAATAACAAGGCCTTCTCAATTCTATTCATTACCCATTTGTTTTTCCAGCTCAAACTGAAGGATTTCTTAAAGTAATCAGTGTTTTTGTAGACAAAACTTCATTGTGTCAGATGGCATGAGTTCTCCTGGGGTGTGTAATACTGACAAACAGCACCTGGCATGGGCCGCATTGTACACTTGATTATCATCAGGAAGTCTTAGGAAAGCACAATAGGGTGTTTTGTTTCTCTTTTAACTTTCCTCCCTCCTTTTCCTCCTCCTCTTTTCTATCCAGACAAAGCTGAACATGGCTGTTGAGAATATATAGTGACCCCCCACCTGTGAGTGTGTAGATACAGGTCACATATTTAAAGGGCTTTAAAAACAACAAAAATAGTGTTTTTTGCTGGCGAGACGTCAGCGGCTGTCAGTTTCCAGAAGAGAGGCATATTTTTGGTTGGAGTTAAACAAAGCGAAGCACACAGTGTAACTCTACCACACGGATGTGAAATTCCAGCTGTCTGTCAATCTCTGGCTGCAGTTTTTGCAAGTAACTTCACATCTCCATGTTGTACAAGCTCAGAAAACATTTAAAAAAAACTTTTCAGGGAAAAGGAGTTAGTAAATAGTCAATTCAGATTCAGCTATTGTGCATTGTATGGTATTACTGGCACTAGGAATCTTGAATGCAAAAAAACAAACAAAAAAAACCTTCTTGACATCTGACCACATTTTCAACAATAATTCCAATGCTGAAACAAAAACAAGTAGACCAATATCTGTTTTCAGATATTGTGCAATAAATGCTATGAGGCTATTCACCTGAAAAGTCATTTTATTCTCCTGTGTTTATGATTAACAAAAGAGAAGAGTCACGAAATACATCTCAGTTCAGATAGAGAAAATATCTGTGGTGTCATGTTGCATTTGAGTGATCTTAAGATTATATTCAGTGGTTTTTAGTTCTCCATTCATCTTAAACTGAAGGAACATTTGACTCTGTTTACATGTTGTTGTTGTTTTTTTTCTCCACCTAGCAACCTCTCACAACACCCAAGAAACGACCAAGTATATATATCCCTATTATATATCAACCACCCAGAACACAGCATGATAGCAACTTTTGCACAGGAAAACACCACTCGCATTGTATGCAGGCAGCATATGCTACCATTCAAAAGTCTTTTCATTCAAAAATACAGTAAACTATAGTCATAGATTTTAAAATGTAATTTATTCCTGTGATCAAAGCTGAATTTTCAGCATCATTACTTCAGTGTCACATGATCCTTCAGAAAGCAATATCCTAATATGATGCTCAAGAAACATTTCTGATTATTAACAATGTTAAAAAAATATTGTGCTGCTTAATATTTTTTTGTGGAAACAATTCTGCTTTATTTCAGGATTATTTGGTGAATAGAATGTTCGAAATAACAGAAATCATTTAAATACCATTCTTTTGGGCATTCTTTACTGTCACATTTGATCAATTAAATGCATCATTGTTAAAAATATAATTAATTACAAAAAACTTTTGGATGTACATATTCTTCTTCACATTGATCCTAGTTTAACATGAAGTTCTAGAAAACAACTCTGTGCCTGTAATCAGTGATCTGATGCTAGACATTTCTACAAAGGACAACAGGGTGAAGCTGTGCAACATCTCACACCATAAAAACTCAATCCTCTTGCAGCTCAGGACTATTGATTTTGAGGGTCAGGTTACACTATTTGTTAAACAGTTTTTTGGAGGCCTGCTTATAACATTGCATCATCCCACGGATAACCTACGACATGTACATGATTATATAAATGTTTATACCAAGAAACTTAAAAGTGTTGACAAAATACCTCACGATAAGGCAGATAGAACACTGGATATGAGTTGCTGGACATCTCACAAAGATATTTAGCCCAACATGTAGCTTAACTGGTTGAACATAGCACTAGCACTATGCCAAGGTCATTGATTTGATTCCCAAACAACATGCAAACTGATAAAATGCACATCTTAAAATGTACTATAAATTGCTTTGGATTTGGATACACTTAAAGTCGGCATGAAACTGAGGGGGATAGTCTTTTCTTCTATATTGTTACGCAACCGAGTGAAATGGCTGGATGTTGATTTTGAGGGTCTTTGAGGGTATCTTCATGTAGCTCAACCAGTAGAGCATTGGTGCTTGCAATGCCAAGGTCATGGGTTTGATTCCCAGGGAAAGCAAGAACTGATTAAAATGTAAATGTGTACATTGAAATGCAATGTAAGTTTCTTTGGATAAAAGCGTCTGCTAAATGTAAAAAAATTATAGAACTCGTGAAATTCCTGAGGAGTTCTGTATTTTCCCCACAAAACAAAATATGTTTGACAAACAGCCATCAACTATATATGGATTATCCACATGGTTTGGGGAGAGTAAAATATTCCTAACCCAAGGTCCTGGGGTTTGCAATGGAATGCTTCCATCTGAACTAATATAACGGGACGCCAAACAGTGGAAAGACAACGTTCATAAAATAGGAAAGCATTTGTGACATCTTAAAGGTGCCAAATGCAAATCTGGCCTGCTTTCTTGAGGAAGGGGATTCAAATCAAAGAGAGTTTGTCCGCAGCGCTCCCTGCCAAACGGAACAGGCTGAAAGACCGGAGAGTGTCCGTCACCAGGGAATCCGCAGATCCGATCGAACTCGCGGTGAGGGGCGAAGCCAGCATGGGCAGTCTGACCCAGTTTTCACGTTCCTTACAGACAGTTGCTTTTCTTGCTTTTTTGATCTGTTCGATAAGGAGAGCAGATCCAGACCCAAGGCAACTTCACACATATGTTTTGTCTATGTTTAAACCTCTACAGGCCTGGAGGACTATCTCGAAAGCAGTATATGGGGTTATAAACACACATGCACACACACTCACAGTTTGAAACATTCTTCCTGTGTAATACAGGATGTAAAGAAACTCCTTTTGTTCCTGATGTTGTGGCCTAACTTTAGGATGCGTCTGTGTGTGAAGGCCACAGGAGACGTAACTCCTGAATTATTCCAGTTGCAATATGGCAAGCATATTGCTTAATACATTCACAGTTGTGTCACAATGTTTTAAATATAGTTGGATTACATCACTGGTCCTGAATCAGTTCTGAAAGTGGTAATGAAAGTGACAGAGATGCGTGAAGGCGCATGAAGAAAATACAAGATCCATCATGAGTGTTTAGTTTGTAAATGTTTGCTACATCAGAGTTGTAAATAAAGTTATCAGATTTGTTATAGTGAAAAGAGCATAACTATCTTCATTGACGGTGAGAGTCTGGTCTTGTCTGCTTTTATGGAGGCAATGCTGGATTTGTGTGTCTCATAATCAGCATATCCGGCAAAATAATGGAATTAGTTCTGCTCTGTCTTTCTAAATCTTGGTTGTGCGAGCGTTACATGGTACACTGTTGTGATTCAGACAATCTGTCCCATGGCACGTTTCAAAAGGCAGACTTGCTTTGTTTGAAGACTCCAGGTGCTGATACATCCATCTGTGAGTGACCTAATTCTGAGCCCTCAAAAGAGGCAGCAATCATAAGCACACATTTGAACTTGTGTGTATGTGTATGTATGTATCAATGGGCTTGACATTAACACCCATTTTGGTGAATTTTATATATAAAATAAAGGCATCTGAAATAGTAAAAAAAGTGCAATAGTGTTGTCAAAAATATATTTTTCGATACATATCGATACTGAAATATCTGAAACGCTTCCAATAATCATTTACCACAGAATAGATACAGTATACCAGCTGCTCTTTCTCTCTCTCTCATCTCTCTCTCTCTCATCTCTCTCTCAAACCCGCCTCCACTCACTCACTCGTTTCATTTGCTCCGGATGAATATTGTTGGTGTTACAGGGCTTGAATTTCGGCGTGGGATTTTTCCCATTCCCCCAGAGTTTGTGCTCTCACTCAAGGTGCACGCACATAAAGCCATCTCTCAGTAATAAATTGAGTTATTTTTCGCTGATTATTGTCAATTACACACAAAATAATGACGAGTATTCAGTTGAGAAAGAAAATGCATATGTAACACTATAATGGACTAGTGCATCAGGTCTTAAAGTGACAGCAGCCATACCTGTTGCCAAATTATGCAGTAGCACCTCTGCAGTACACGAGATCCAGGGGGCGGAGTTGGATCCAAATCTAAGGGGTGGAGATTGGTACGTTTAGGGGTGGGTTTAGGGATCAGGGGGTGGAGATGGGTAAGTTTAGGGGTGGGTTTAGGGATGAGGGGGTGGAGATGGGTAGGTTTAGGGGTGGGTTTAGGGATCAGGGGGTGGAGATGGGTAAGTTTAGGGGTGGGTTTAGGGATGAGGGGGTGGAGATGGGTAGGTTTAGGGGTGGGTTTAGGGATCAGGGGGTGGAGATGGGTAAGTTTAGGGGTGGGTTTAGGGATCAGGGGGTGGAGATGGGTAGGTTTAGGGGTGGGTTTAGGGATCAGGGGGTGGAGATGGGTAGGTTTAGGTATATGTAGGGTGGGAGGAGTTGGATCTGGATCCAACTCCTCCCCCTGGATTTCGTGTTCTGCAGTGAGGACCATCTCAAATTATGAGATAATATTAAAAATATCTATGTGGCAGTTTTTCCCCATGGTATCGATGTCAAAATTGTGGCCAGTTAAAATGCTAAATGGCTAGTAACTTTGGAAAACCACCAGCCACAGTGGCTGAAGAGCAAAAAAGTTTAGAGAGAGAGAAAGATCTATGTGTGTATATGACTGTATACATGTATGTATGTGACTGTAAATACTGTTTCCCTGTGGTGGAGTACCAGGCTGAGGTGAGACTGAAGACAGCAGAGACTTATTTGACACCCCTGACCTGTTTAGATGACCTCTCAGTCTGTCTGGACTCTCTCCAGCGTTACATAACGAGAATATTTCATTCCAGACAGCTCTATTGTTCCGTTCTTCTCTGCAAATGATGTCCAGACTACAACAGACAACACAGCCGAAAACACTATAAACAAACAGGGCTGGAATTCACGACGAGCCGCAGCACTACATTACATCCAATCGAAGTTTTCCCTCAAGACCAAATATGGATGAGCGTCTGTATCTCCCCCTCGGCAGACGTGAATGAACAATGAAATGCATTTTTATAAATCCACAGCATTCCTCAGAGGGTTTCCATCTGCTGCAGGCGAGCAGAATACAGACACAAGCCTCTATTGATGTGAGATGTAGGCTACTATTTCGGTTTGAGGGTTATAGTGGAATACACAAATGGCATAATATATCTGCATACTGACTGGGAAACTGGGTGTCCTTGCAGGCAGGTGAAGAGGGCACTGGAGCACAGAAGCTCAAACAAGCCGCAAGCAGAGAGCATTCTGGGAGTTTGTATTTGTGTGTCTACAGTGGGTAGATGTGGCTCAGATCCCACTGCAGATTTCCAAGCGTCTGTTCTGCTTTTGTCTGAGCTGTGCTGATGGAAAACTCTTCAGCAAGAAATGATGACTGCGAAGTCACTTTGTAGAAGCAAAAAAAAAAAAAAAAAAACGTGTTTCATTTCCTTAATTTGACGTTTAGCTTAATTTAAATAATTATAAAGTTAAATTAAGTAAAATAATGTCATCTGTATATTTTATTTGGCTAATTAAAAGCTAATGAAAACAACAGAAATGAATTAGATTTTATCACTGACTTCAACAAATCAATTCAATACCAACACCATGTCCTAACCATAATGCAACAAGTTCCCCATGTCAGTTACGACGTCTGTCCTCAACGTCTATTGACTTGTGTACCTTAAGGTCAATGCAACTAACTGTCAAATTGTGCAACGCCTACAGTAAGTAGCCTAACAGACTGCCTGTCTGACCAACATGTAAAAACAAGAATTCAGTTGCTTTTTCATGTTTTTAGGGCGTATTTATCTGACATTATTACAAGATGATAAATACTTGCTACTAAGTGTCTTAAATAAAACTCGTGACTAGCTTTCAAAGATTTGCTGCCACTAAACCTGGGAAACTGGCCCTGTAAACAAGACTTCCAGATAGTATAAATCCAGTCAACTCAAACCAAATGAATTCACTTTACATTCCCTAAACTTATGCTTAACCTGAATTCTGAACAAAATTTGTAAAAAAAAAAAAAGGTGCTGCCTTAAATTTTTTAAGTACAATCAACTTGGATGTTTAAGTCATTTCAACTTAAATTACATTAAACTGACTTTTAAAAAAAAATTGAATCGTGTATAACATAAAAAAGTTGAAAATTGCTTAACTTATTTTGATGGGTTAAAGCAATGTAAAAACATATGTTGTCATAACGTATTGATCATTTCAATTTTTTACAGTGTGTGAACGTTACCACAACAGTTGGAGAAATGGAGATACTAGTCTTCAAGCAACTCAGCATCACACCCCACATTCTTAGAAAAAAAATGTCTATATTGAACTCTATTGTAACGGTGAGGCAGGGACGAAGCGGAGAGAGAATCCACATGCAAGCACTACTTTAAAAACAGTATAAACACAAGTAATCCAGGGCAAACAAAGAAACTCAGGACAGGAGCATGGTACAGCAAACAACGACTGACAAACCACAACGGCAATTCATACACAGGCAAACAAGTTAGCAAGGGGGTGTGGTTGATTGTCATGGGAACACAGGAGGGTAACCAAGGGAACTAACAAGACACACCTGGAGAGACTAATCAACATGAAAAACTACAAAGAACTACAAAACATGGCACAAGACAGGAAACAACACAAAAGTCCTCACACAAGACGGGAACAGGCTGAGATCGTGACACCTATAGGGTTCTTGAATCAATTTTAAAGAACCATTATGCCAAAAAAAGGTTCTATATAGATATATTATTTCACTATCATGCTTAACAGGTTATTTAAAAAAAATTAGAGATAAAAGTATGCTTATGATTTGTTTAATTCATAAAATGTAATTTAAAGGTGCTCTAGGTAACTTTTTAACCTTAACTGAACAGCTTCGGAGTCAGTGGAATGGTTATATGACTTATTTCGGGTTGAATGGTGGTGGTTTCGCACCCCCCTGGTGCCCGAGAGCGGAAAAAACTCACTTGCAACTTTGGGACGCGGGTCGGTGTCAGGAAGTATCGCGTGATATCAGGTCTCGCGATGTAACGAATTGCTTGACGGCACTGCACACGTACACGCCCCCATTCAAGCACCGGCGGGCTAGCTATAAGCAAAGGGCAACGATAGATTGAGTTATGGCTGAGGCTGAGCCTGTAAAAAAGAAGCAGAAAGCTAGGAAATCTTTGTCGGAGGACCAACGAAAGAGGAAACGGGAGACTGACCGAGCAAGAAGTCAGACTCGAGTAAATATATCGGACCGGCTTTTTCAGAATGGTGAGAACTGAGAGAAACAGAAGCCTGCAAAACGGATGCTGATCCTGCTGTTGCACTTGTAAGTTAAGTATCTTTGGAATAAACTGTGTTTAATATTTAAATTTCAAGTAATTGTGACCTCAGGATGTTTGCTATTGTCTGTAAAGGTTTTTATTATGATCGCTGTCTGTTAGGGGCTTACTAGTACGCTAGATACTATAACTTTGATGTTAGCATTGTCATCATAGCAAACACGTTTGATTTCTGTAGTTGTTTGGCCGTTCCTCTGTCGGTTTTATTTGTGTAACTTACACTTTTATTTTATGTCACTAAGTCAACGCGTCTGATAGTAGGCAATATCAGACGCGCAAAATGTTGCACATATCATGATCGAGCTAGAAAAAACGTTCTGATGTTTTCTTAGACAAGCAAAGGTAAACCATCATTCTACCAGATGAACTTATAGACCTTGCTAATATAACTTTAGACAAATATTAGCCTCTGATAGATATATTTTTTTATGCTCATGCCCATTCTCCCAAAAACAAACAAACAAACAAACACGAAAGCAGTAGTTCGCCTCGTTCATATCGTTCGTTCCCGGTAAAAAATACTAGTATGCATGACAACACAATAAATAAAAAAATCGCCATCAGTTGGAAGGAAAGTATTGCTTTACTTGCCTCGGTAGACATAACTGGTTTTGAAATAGCCGGTTCCTCTGCTCAGCTGGGTTGACAGCTGATCAGCTGGGTTGCTCGTGGCAAGGGGGGAGGGACAACAGTTCGTTTTTATGACAGAGTGTTTGAAAGCATTATACTACCAGACACTAGGGGGAGCTCGTAGAGAAAAAACACTCAGACTTGCATAGTGTCCCTTTAAATTCAAATAAAATTAATTAATTCAAACTAAATCCATAAAATGATTTCATGATGCGGGAACCCCTAAAGGGTTCAAGCGCCTGACAGAACCCTTTAAGGTTCTACTTGAAAAAAATACAAAGTTTCAAATTTTAACATAGCTACAAAAATTTCCCAAGTGCAGAAACCAAAAACAAAGCAATGGCCAATTAGAACATATCGATGTTTATTATACACTTATTTGGAGTGGGATTCGACACAATGAGATTTCACAGTCGGGATTGTGCATTCAAAAATAGAAGCAAAACAACTGGCAAAATGTTACATTATCACAGATAGGATACGCTGTGCACGTACATACCCAGATAGTACTGTACAAGCACAGTACATACTATCTGTACTATTGTCGCTGCAGCCGTATTGTTAAAACAGACATGGAAATCAGAATATCTGGCTTTGGCATAGTGCTCTAATGTGGTGATAATGGCACAAGTGTTAATGAAAAAGGAACAGATGGGGATTTATTCCACTGCCAAACCAAAGTCATGCACACATACTATGAATATGTTTCCCTACTGGCCAGATACATTCAATAAAACAGGATTTGGATGAAAAAAGGCAGATCTGAATTCCAGAGATGATGATTTTTTCATCTGCGGAAAGGTTTCGTATAGTTCTGCTCTCCTTTTGGAAATGCTAAGACAGCTGAGTTATGTTTCAGACCGAATCTTGTCTAGGGATTTGTTTTTGTACTTATTTTTAAATGTGGATATCTAGAAATGAATGAATGGTTGTTGGGACAGCGTCATAACTGTCGTGAGCGAGAAATAATGGATGATTTTACTGTTCCACTGTTGAATGGAGGGATGGAAGGAGAGGGTTTGTAGGGTTTTTTACAAGTCTGGAGAGCAGGTCAGGATTGATTTGTTTGCTCAGAATGGTCCAAGACAATTGATCAGTGTGACAGGTCACAACTATAGCCTACCTACTTCAATTCAAAACATCAGCACTTTTGAATTCTATGTTGTTAAAGGTTTTAGTTCACCCATAATTCCAAAAAAGTCGATAGTTCCCTCAACGTTGTGTTGTTCCAAACACACATGGCTTACTAGAACGCTCCAGGCACTCTTCCTGGAGCAAGGCAATGTGTTCAAAATGATTAAAATCAACCATGAAAGTATGGTCAAGTCTATATGACTCAAGTGCTGTATTCAGGGTTTTCTGAATTCACATAATTGTAAAGAACAGAATGAAAATTTCAAGCGTAAGTAAAAAAACAAAACAAATAGCCAGTTCTCAGCATAGCTCTCAAATCTCAATTTGAATATGTTGAAACATGGGTTATCACAATATAATGGCTTTATAAGGAAAATAGCACTTGTATGGTGTTTTTATGGAAAAGCAATGCCTGGAACATGTCACATGATTCTTCAGAAATCATTCTAATATGCTGATTTGCTGCTCAAGAAACATTTCTTATTATTATCAATGTTGCTGTTTAATATTTGTGTGGAAATCGTGATATTTATTTCAGGATTCTTTGATGAATAGAAAGTTCAAAAGAACAGCATTCAACAGTCACTTTTGATCAACTTAATGCATCCTTGATGAATAAAAGTATTAATTATTTTTGAACAGTAGTGTAGATTTCCACAAGAACACATAAAATTGTGGTGCAGTTAATCTAACAAAAGGGTATTGTTTTGGGAAATAGTTTTTCCGTACGAGGTGTGCTTTAAAAAGGAGACAAAATAGATTTAGTGTTATCATTTTCTGCCCTTCAGATTTACAAAACAGAAAGACAGATACCAGAGTTCAGACTGAGAGCAAAAGTTTGTGAGTGTGTGTGTGTGTGTGTGTGTGTGTGTGTGTGTGTGTGTGTGTGTGTGCATGCGTGTACCTGGTGAAATGTCCCCAAGGATAGTAATACCAGTAACTTTTGACCTTGTGAGGACTTTTTTTTTTTTGGTCCTCATGAGGAAAACAGCTTATACGTCATACGAAATAAAATAAAAAAAATTAAAAATGTAAAAATTCTGAAAGTTTTCTGTAATGGGTAGGGTTAGGGTTAGGGGATAGAATATTCAGTATAAATATCATAATGTCTATGGAAAGCCCCCATAAAACATGCAAAGTTGCAAACCCAATGTGTGTCCCACCCAAGACTGAACAACTCTGAACTCTGACATGTACGAGGTCTTTAGTTTATCTCAGCTCAATCAATAATGGTCAGCCTCTTTGATGCACAACTAAAATGTGGCTCCAAATCATTAAAAAAAAAAAAGCAGGCCTTTTAACCTGCCAGTAAACAACCACCTAGCAACCACTAAGAACAACTTGGCAACTGCATAGCAACACCCTGACAACCACTCACAACACCCCATCGCGAGGACCACTTTGGCCAGTACAACATTTTCTAAATAAATCCAAAATATACATTTTTAAAAAGTATATATATATATTTATTTATAATATTATTTATTTTATTAAAAAATACATATTTACAAAATAGGCTATAAACAATATAACCATTCTTATATAAAATAAAAATAAAAATACTAAATTTGATCATGCTGTTGGCTCGATTTCATGACATCAAAGCCAATCAAGGTGATGCAGTTATTTCTTTTTTGCTTTGTCTGAATACCTGAAACATTTGCTTGATTGTTTATATCATCACAAATTGTAAGCTATATTATCACTCAGCTATAATCTGCTAAATTAAGATATTATTAACCTTAACATCATGATTTTCTGTAAAGCTGCTTTGAAACAGCTTGCCAACACATCACTTAAACACACTTTCCATTCAAAACTGATTCTCAAAGCTCTCACTGGCTCTTTTTGCTCATTTCTAAACATCACCTCTTTTCTTTTATGCATGTCTGCTCGGGCATTTCACAGGACATTGTGTTGCTGCTTTCGATGGGATTTTACTTTGTGTTGAGGCCATTTTGAGCATTCAGTACCCCAAAAAAGAGGTTATATTTTCAACCATGCACACAGCTGGTGCAAAAGAGCCAAAAGTAGGTCAGTGAACAAGCCACAGCACAACCCGCCACAGCATTGTGTGCTTGTCTTCAGGTAATCTAGCGGACTAAGGGAAGAAAAGGTATTTTCAGTGGCAAGGAACGGTTTTGTGATGGTGTAAATAGCACAAATTCAGTAAGTATTTAATTACATGGAGGGCTTGATTCAGTACCTTTAGTGTGTGTTTGTGTGTGAGCGTGCTGTAAATTCCCTGTTTTGTGCAGTGTACATGCTGTTCATTCTAACACACACTCTGAAATACCCACAATGCATTGCTGTCTTTCGTCAAAAGCCCCCAAAGTACACCACAACCAGATGGCACAAAAGCTCAATGGATCCTCTCCATGAATAACTAAACCAAAACCACACATCTCCATCCCAAGCCTGCCATCTCTGTTCTAGACATCTCCCTCAGGAATCCTCAGCTCTGTCCAGACATTCTGCTCACAGACAATTCGAATGGGAAAAACAGAAGAGACACCAAGCAGAACTGGAAATCGATGCGTTTGGTTTCTATTAAAGGGTTCCAATCCAACATATCACATTTTCCTTGATGTTTTGTGATGGATTAACTGCACTTTGAAACCATACAGACACTTTCACAACTTCCTCCCCGGTTTAGAAAATCATCTATTTAAAACAAACTGCAAAAATGACTCATTCTAACCTTTGCAACACATTTACAATGGCACCAATTTGTTCTAGAAAGTCAACTTGCCCAATCACAGTGAAAAAAGGAGAAACCAGGATAGATCCTATTCCTAAAGACCAAAATAACTGCCAAATAAGATTAAATAAGTAAAAGGTTGACAAACATTGCCTGTTACTCTGGATGGATGGATGGATGGATGGATGGATGGATGGATGGATGGGTGGGTGGGTGGATGGATGGGTGGGTGGATGGGTGGATGGATGGATGGGTGGGTGGATGGGTGGATGGGTGGGTGGATGGGTGGATGGGTGGATGGGTGGATGGATGGATGGGTGGGTGGATGGATGGATGGGTGGGTGGATGGATGGGTGGGTGGATGGATGGAATGACATATTTTAAGTGAATACCAGAATGTGATCTATCTGAGTCTAGGTGGAATCTGCATAATTCAAAGGGCAAATGTGATAAACACTTTTAAAGCATAAGAAAATACCAGAAATTATTTAATAAATGACCATGCAAAAGGTAGAAGGATGTATAGAACATTTTGAATGACATACATTGCAATTCTATGGAAATCTGCTCAGTTTTTTGCTGAGTGCTGAGATTACATTTTTGTTTTTTTGTTTTTTAACTAAGTACAGTATCTGAATGCAAAACTCTTCTAACTTGATGCATTAGTCTGACAGGGCCAGTTTTCAGGGTGCTGTACAAACATGGTGTTTTTGCACTGATTTCACTTTGGGGCAGAGGAACAAAGTGACAAGTACCAGCACGAATGAAATAGAAAGAGATCGAATTCGGCTCAGTGCTCATTGTAGAAGAGAGGTTTAGTGATGAAAGAAAGTATAAAGAGCAGAGCAAAAAAAGGCGTGTGTGTGTGTGCTGTATTCCAGACATGTAGGGTGTCTCGCACTGGAAATGGAACTGTCAACACCCCACCACGCATCATCACTCACATCACACACACACACACACACACACACACACACAAACTCTCTCTCTATCTCTCTCTCTCACACACACACAAACACATGCACACAGACTCACACACACAAACACAAACACATGCACACAGACTCACACACACACACACACACACAGACTCACACTCACACACACACACTGTTGTCCTCATTGCCACGCCATTAAACTTCCAGAAAAAAAAATGGGACAGAGAGGGGGATGTGTGGTGTTGTTTCAAAACGAATCTAATTCTCCTCTCAAATGATTTATTGTAAGAATTGTTTGAGAATTGTAAGATCTTTAACACTTATGTCACAATTATTCATCAATGTGCAGAAAGTTATCTCAAGGTTACCAGGAAATAGTGTTTGAAACCCATTGTACCTCCATAATGTGATGTTTTATTTTAATAAAGGATATATACAACAAGACAAAATAGAGCGGGACATGATTCTGTCCATTGGGAATTGGTTGGATTGTGAAAAGTGGACAGGTGGTTGTAGTGGAGCGGCTGGAAAATAAGAGGGATTGGTGACATCAGCTGAAAATTCAAGTTGTAATGTTGATCAAATAATTTAATCAGGATCAATTTTGATTTCATGTCAACTCCAAAGCTTTTGTCTGGTATTTGAATTCTACAGCATTTGATCCAGTAGGTCTGAGAGAAACAAACCCAAGCAATTGTTAATTGTGAAGAGGTTTAGAAATTGGAGTCAAATCAAACCAGCAGTAACAAACAACGACAGACATTCAAGTGATGCAAGATACAACAGAGATCTCGACACACAAATGTACAGGAAGGAAGTTGGTGATATACGCACAGGAAGAGGTCAAAACCCATTGATGACCATATTCATCCTTTCAGCATTCAACTTTATCACCCTATCAACATCACTCAGCCTTTCACATGACAGAAAGCAAGACAAAAGCGAGGAGATTTATTTGAAGAACATGGTCCTCCATTCAAAACCAGATTCAGAAAGACCAAGTTTGTCCACCAGTAAATTATGATGATGAACAGCATGGCTTTGGCAGTCCATCTAGACCAGCATAAACCAGCCTGGACCAGTGATGAAATGCTGGTCTAAACTAGTCTTTTCTATAGGTTAAACACGTAAACATTACATTTAGTGCTTGGGTAGGTGACATGACATGTCAAACAGTGTCCTGTAGTGTGACATGCAAATTATTTTAAATTGATTTTTCATAAAAATTATACATGCAGTTTAAATGACTTAATTAATTGGCTGCAGCATGTAATATTAGTACTTTATAATGCATTTATCACACTCAAGGAACTGCACATAAATGACAATAAATTGTTTAAATAAATTGTTAAATATATAAACCAACAAATCTCAGGGGAAAAACAAACAAATGTATGACATCATGTAATATATTTGGTACTGTTTACAATGCAGTTATCACACTCAAAAACAGCTTAATGGTGATTAAAAATGATGAAATGGTCAGAATATTTAATAATATATACTTTGCCTTATGCATTTATATAAATTTTAACCTAAAATCTGTAGAGTTTTAACAGTTTGCAATATATATCTAATGAAAAACAGCTGAAAATGGAGCTGTGTGTTAAATATAAAGAATGCATTTTCATAATCAGCAATCCAATTAAAACAACCAAAGCATTTTCTTTCGAAAGAGAGAAGCAAATAATCCATTCATCAGTGAAATTCAAAAAAACAACGGATGTTCGACGCACTGCAGGATGTCCTACAAGTCCACATGGGACTAATCTAAAGGTCTTCAATCTAATCTAAAGCTTCAAAGACGACACACTGATCTGTTGGCGGGGGTCTTACCCTGGTGTTTTTGCTGAGGTGATAACTTATGAAAAAAGCCCCTCCACCCCCAAACAGTAAAGGTTTCGTAGCTCTTTATTTCGTTCCCTTGGCCTTCACATGCCCTGAAATCAACACAATGCTCCGTAGCTACAGGGTCAGCAAAGGTCAGCGTGATTATAAAGGACCTGGAGAGACATACAGAGAGAGAATGAGAGGGGTTGTCAAGACTTTGCTGATGCCACAGGAAGCTCTACTGATTACTTGTGTTGATGGATTGGATGGGCGGTTCCCTCACAGTATCCTGAAGGACCTGGGCTGCAAACACAATGCTTTCAGGTTCAATCTCAAGTAGGAAATTTACTGAGAACCAAGTTAAATCACCATTGTGCCCTTGACCACAGCAGTTGGCCTAGATTTGCTCTTGAGAGACCGTCCCCAAATGAAAATTTAAGGGTTCAGGTGCTGCTCTTTTACTGTTTAGGACACATAATTGAGTTTTCTATTATGTTTTATTGAAGTATCAACTGTCTCAGATGTTTCTCCTAAAAATCCTTAAGAAGTTCGGTGTAATTTTCACTCATTTCACAAATAATTAATAAGAAAAAGCAAGCATAACACCAAATTAATTGGGAAATTTTAAAAGGCTGAAATAGCATTTTCTTGTAAAATTATCTACAATAATGTTTATTTTATTGACAACTTTTTTAAAAAATAGTTTTTTTTTACAGTGAATTGGAATAAATGACACAATTGTTGATGTACGCTACATAACATTAAAATGAATGTGGATCATATCATTTGACCTTGGAAGAATTTGATGAGAAATGTTTGAACTCATTACTTAAAATCAAAAAGCACAGTGTAAGACATTGTTAAGATCTCTTCTGAAACTCCTGAGGAGACACATGTGATATTTCTGGGAATCTTTTTCTGAGTAAGTAAGAGACTTAAAGTGCCCCTTTTATGCTTTTTAAGATATTACCTTTCATGCAGTGTGTAACTGTTTGTGAATGTAAAAGGTCTGCAAAGTTTCAAAGATCAAAGTGCAAATAAATGGAATTCTTGTCTCTCAAAAGAAAGAACCAATTCTGAACTGCCTGAAATGAGTCGTCGGTTATTCCAGTCTTACTTTCTGCACAAACCTGTAATAAATTTGCATAATGCCAGCCTATGGTCTTAATTGGCTGCCCGTGAACAACGTCTAATTTGCCCCACCCACAAACTCTGTAGTTTGTCGGCATGTTCATGTTGTCGGCATGTCGAGAAGATGCTGTTTTCAGCGCTGCGAAAGCAAATCCGAAGGATAAGGACTCGGGCGGGAATTTATGGCGCCATTGTTTCTGTTCGTATCACTGTGTATCAAGTGCTGAGGAAGATTCGGAGCTGAAATTCAGATATGGTAATGGGTGTTTTGTTTCTGACACACTGTGAGCAGTCAACCAATCAGAACAGGCTGTTCCATCTGACCAATCAGAGCAGAGTAACTCTCAGAAAGGAGTTTAAAAAGACCGAATCCTTAATCGAACTGCTTAGGACACTATGAGAAAAGAGGTGATGCTGAATGTACATTATGATAAAATGAAATTGTTTTTGACTTTTAATGCATGTAAACTTAGAGCTCAAAACAAAATTAGGAACCTTTAAAATAGCATAATAGGGGCACTTTAAGCAAAAGTTGGCATTTATTTTTCACATGATCTCATTGTTGTCTTAGAAGAGATCTCTTTTGTCATTTTTCTTCCCAGTTAGTGCACTATTTGTTATTGCATGAAATACCTTCACATTTCATCCAAACGTCCTGCCTATAATAGAAAGACACACACAGTACATGTCAAAGAGGGCCATGCTTCAACGCTGCTGTGCACCAGTTCACAGACAAACTCCTCATGGTAAAGGATATTTGCTACACACTTGGTGGTGCCTCAAGAGTCAAACAGAATGATCCCATTATGCTAAACCATATTGTGAGTTTTTATTGTGGAGCTCAGCTGTTAAACACAAAAATAGTTTGAGCATCGCCCACCATCAATGGCCCGCAACCAATGAGAACCTTCAGTGCAACCACAAATCTCTTGGCCTTGGAAGCCATCGTTATGGCAACAGTTCAGAGTTAGCTGAAACTAATAACTTCAGTCTTCACTAAAACTGCAAACTAACGACTTTTAGTTATACAATCCCACTGAAAGAGCTTTCTGGCTGAGAGCAGACTGTTGATTTAGTCATGTAAATTTCTATGACAACAACCAAGGGACTGTTCCTAAAACAACTGAGGTAAAGCTCTCGACAAAACCAATACAAAGAAATATGCAACAATTACCTACATTTTTATATTTTCTAACAAAAATGTGAGTGGCCAGCTTGTGGAAATGCTCATGTTGCTTTCTCTTTACCACCAGTTTTTAAGGTAAAGATTTTAGTAATTATTCAAATTATTTTGGTTAATGAAATATCTTTTTTTTTACTGTAAATTTAAGGTTAGCTTAAAATGTTGCTACTGTATATTTTACGGTAAAAATCTGGCAACTAGCTGTTGTTTTTTTTTACCATTTTTCTTTTTACAGTACATGATATTTGATTTGTTGAATTCTTTGAATAAGTGGTTTGTTCAAATCACTAACCTATTATAGTGACACCTGTCTTCCATAACTAATTAACCTTGGGGGGGGGGAACCTGAAGTAATTCAATAAATTCTCTGTAGTGTTCTGCAGTCTTGGTAGTCAGAAAAATGAGGAAGTCATTTTAAAGGATGTTTGCGAAGGAAACAGGTGCACAAAAACACAATCTTGCATTGCGTGTCACAGAGATCTCCTTCTAACTGAGTCCCAGCTGCCACTAATGTATGACAAACACTTGTTTTGAGATCTATGATTGTAGATAGGATTGTGGTCCTGAAACAAAGAGCGGGGCTCTGAGTCAGGAACTACTCATGAGGCTACTATACTACTCTTGCTATTTATGCAGAATATAATATGCATAGTGTGCACAGTTGGCTTTGCAAATGCTCTGTATGCATAGAATATCACATTTGTCAAAATGTGCAATAAACAATCGTATATATTTCAACAATGCAACAGTTACAGCATCTACCACAAGGGGCTAGCAGGACTATGCTAACCAACCAAACGTCTTGGGAAAACCTGAATGATCTACTACTACATTTGCAAAATATGTACTGTACTGCATCTCAAAATGCAATGGAAGTAATATAATATGCATGCAAATTTAGCTTCAAATCTTGTATTTAACTATTTAAACAAAATTGCAAAATCACTTTTTCTATCCAATATGATAACGCAACTCAACAAACGAAACATGCAACAGGAGGTCATGTGACAAAACTGAAATGCATATCATTCCACAAAATAGGTTCTGTTTCACAACATTTCACCAAATAAACTTTGAAACTGTAGTTGAAACAAAATCTTAACTAATCTTAAATCTTAAAAAACATCTGTTTCACTGTGAGACTTTGTATTTGTAGTAAAGCTTCAGTAGAGTTCAGTCTCATGTTTTGCATGATTTTCAAGCCATGTAATCTTGACTGCATGCGTTGCTTTTAAGCATGTTCATGCATATGCAGCAAGCCTTAAACTGACATAAACAGGCAGTCACACCCCGGCCTACTGCTAGATCAGGCCATCCAGGGCGTTTCCTCTCACCTCTTTAACATCATCCTTCAGTTCGCTGTCAAGACGGCTCTCTGAAACACACTGACTGATGCTCAACTACTGGTGAGTGCATTACTAAACATTATCGCTTTCATTTTTGGATTGTTTTATATACTGAGTTTCAGAGCATCTTCTTTACAGCTTTTTTATAAGGGAAAAGGGACATTTTAAATTCAGAAATGGTGCTACATGAAGCCTTTCAGTAAATCCCCTTTTAACCTATAGGCCTATTTTGGAAATCTTTCTCTGTAGTTTAAGATTTTAATGAAAGAAAAATATGTATATCTTAGTTATTTATATATGTTATATCTGCTAATGTATACTAGTGACATATCATTTGACTTATGAGCAAGCAAACAAGCGAAACTGTTCCTGACCAACATCGATGCACATTTCATGACAGGAAACCACAATAAATGATAAACAAGTTCGTATTCAACTCTTAATTCGTGTGGCAAATGTCATGACAAAATAAAAAGCAGTAACAAGAAAACAAAATGTTCTTGTGTGAGAATTTGGACAATCCAGTCGAAAGAGAAAGGTAATCTGGAACACAGCTTGCCATGTTAGTATTAAGAATTCAAGAAGGATTGAGGAAAAAATAAACTAAAGCCTTCTTGCATCAATCCCAACCACATTTTAACCATCGCCTTGAAGCTTATGTAAGACTAGTCTCATTATTCTAGTGCCTGTGGTCATGGCGGTACTGTCACCGCTCTCGTAATGACTGCCTACATTGATGCAGAAAAGGATGACTTAAAGGCACATTGAAGTACGTTGATGTAATTTCCACTGAAGCAGGAAGACAGGGCGGGACATATCGAACAGCTCCTCCCCTTTTTTAAATAGCCAATAGAGTTTTGTTTATGTCACAGCTCAGCCAGAGCCGTTGAGCTCGGTAAAGCCGCAATCCTTCTAATCTCTAACCGTTTCTCCTCCAAATGTCCTCCATATCGCTTTAAAATAAAAATTCAAATGGGTCCGATTCGTTTTCTGGTCTGCGGTGGTTCGATCATATGATTCACTCTGTGCAATCGTATCTCTGGACCAGAGCTACGGTTGGTCGCATGACACTAACATGAAACCAAACTTCATTCACCCCAATGGAAAGCATATTTGAATCGTTCCGTATCCCCTAGTTCACTATGTGCCATTCACCATGTAGAAAATAGTAAATGTGTGAACAAATGACCGATTTCAGCCGCAGCTTCAGCGTCTATTTATAATGTAGGGGCAGGACTCTTCAGATAGACAGCATTTGATTGGACAGAAAATCTGATGATTTTGGATCCAAAATCATTGATCCATATTGGCAGAAGTCAGAGACTGTAAGTTTTGAATGCTATGTCTTCTAAATGTGAATTTTGTCATTGTTTTGGAACACACAAGCTTATAGATAACAGTAAGGGTAACATATTCATATTAAAATCCAAAAAACGTCCATTTTGATTTCAGGGGGACTTTAAAGTTCGACAAATAATCCAGTTTAAACTGTTTGACATCAAGGACTAAAAAAATCTTGATCAAAATCCCACAATAAGGTAAGCTCAAGCAACAAACTTGTATAGTTCAGTTCAAGCTATTTCTCACGATTGCCATGTATAATCCAAATCAAATCAATCAGCAGGGTTCCTACAATTACGGAAAACCTGGAAATACCAGGAATTTAAAGTTTGTTTTAATAAAAGTTATATATAAGATTTCCATGCCTGAAAAAATGCAATTAATAAAATCTTTTTTTTTTATGCATCTAAAATCTTGATAATTTTCTATTATAAATTGCCAATACCTTTTCTAAGTATGCTCATTTGTATTTCATCAATATTTCATTGTCTATGAAATATGTCTATGAAATATGTCTATTTCATATATCATATCATATTTCATATTAGGATTGTTGATTGAATTAAGAGCAATCTCTTTTTAACAATCATAATCCAGCAATCACAAACGACCTACGGGTATGGGAATTTCAATGGTTTAATGTGAACCTTGATTCAAGACAGGGATCATTCTGCAGAAAAATCACTTGTCATGTCATGTGGCTCAGAATTAGTCATACACAGCAGAAGTGCTGTACTATAATAACAGTTCTCGGTCAAAGTTTCCTGTCATCATTCAGTATACCTATTTTGCCCTTAATATCTAGTACAGTGAGTCATGCATACTTCAATCAGGGAAGTGCGTTATGTTGTTTCCTAGGAAATGTCTCCTCCTTTTATGGCGTATAGAAGTTTTCACTATCCGAATTCCGCAGAGTCTAGTCCGCTGACTGCAGTGACGTCACGATTCACGAGGGGAGCGTCCCCTCAATCGCTGACCAATGAGCGTGCGTTATGCAAATGAGCTCGCGCAGGTTCCCTGAGTAGTATGCGCGCGCTCCTCCCGCGAGCGCTCAGAGTAACTACAGACCCTCGATCCCACAACACACTTACCGTTATCACTCGAATCCTGAGATACACAGTAACAACGAGCAAAATGCGCTTCTAGACTAATTTAAACGATAAAAAGAAGAGTTTCTTCTGACCTGAACTCGGATTTTGTTTCTTACTGGAGTTACTGTAGAGCGGAGGACGCGTAAGATGAAGTACAAAGTAAGTGACTCTCCATTCATGCGTGCTATTTCCGTAAACTATATCAGAACATCTGCTTACTATAGTAAAATATATAGCATTTACATGTAGCCTATCTACATCACACGTAGAGGGATTACTGGGACTTTTTAAAATGAAAGAGCAACTGTTCTTGAGCTGTAGATGGATAGATAGATAGATAGATAGATAGATAGGTAGATAGATAGATAGATAGATAGATAGATAGATAGATAGATAGATAGATAGATAGATAGATAGATAGATAGATAGATTACACAATATACAAAGGTATGAATTGCACGTTGTACAGTTTTTGGGCATGTATTATTATTATTATGTGAATGTTCATCATTCAGAGGACAATCTGAGTAAATTCAGTGGAGGATGGTCTCAAAGCATCCTTCCTTTTTAGAGCCAATGATATTTCACTAGTTAAATACTCCTTAACTTGACAACCCGCTGGCTCCAGCTCTGAACAGCAGTAATTTGTGTGTGTAACCAACCATGCATTTATTGGATGGCTGGTATGATCCAAAAGCAAAGTGCAAATCACATCATTTATTGCAGCCATGACACAAAAGCACTCTTTGAGCTCTATTGTAGCGAGGCTTGTAATAAATGATGTGATTTACACTCTGCATTTTCAACTCAAGTTACTCGGAGCCACTTGAGGATATATGGGGCCATTCATTAGCCTGGTCTCCAGCCCCTTTTCCAATTTGAGCCTCACTGTGATTGTGTAATGTGATGTCTTAAAGCAAACAGCATGCATTTTGTTCAGAGTAACAGGGTTGCTGTTATAAGTGTTCCTGGTGGAGACTGAAAATAAAACCACTCCAGGATTTTATGTGCATGTCCATGATTGATTTGTGCTTAGATTGCCCATTACACTGCCAGGATTGTTTATTCTGAGGGTTTGTTTTATAGACATCATTTAAAAATGATGAATAGACTCATTAATGAACTCTTTATCTAAATATCATTACACTTAGTTTATTCACAGTTTACGGTGTTTTGATTATTATTATCTAGCAAAGGAACCGTTCATCTAGAAATTAAGTAAAACAAATTTTTTTTTGATATCGTCCATCTTGAGTTAGTGAGTTGAACTCAAGAACTGGATCAGTACAGTGCATGAACAGCTTATCCAGAGCTATTTTGTGAATTGGATCAACTAAAATCATTAAAAAATATTTGACTCCAAAGAATGATTCATTCACAAATAGTCTCTTCGCTCCTGAACATGCCATGAGAGCTAGGGTGTATGTCAAGATCTTTTGTAAATAACGACATGGCTTTGTGTGACGAACATGTATTAAATGGCTTCAGAACACTTGGAATATATTGCAGGATTCTTATCAACCACTTTTATGATACTTTTATGGTGCTTATTTCATAATTTTAGAGCTCGACAGCCCCAGACGACCTCATTCACTTTCAAAAGATTGGACAAGGTTTTTAAACAAATTCACCTTTTGTGTAAAAGCTGTCATCCTTTCAAAAGGTTTCCCAGCTGATTTTTGGGGCACTCAGAAATATGGCTAAACTTTGGCCAAATCTGGACTTTCAATCCAAGTGCACACAGCGTGGGGGCAGCTTTTCATTCAAGAGAAACTTGGCTCTTGTGTGCGATTCCCTCCCCATTTGCATAGTCTTTGAGGCTTTCAGTCCTTTGGGAAGATTTGCTTCCTACTTTGGTAGGAGGATTGAGCAGCTCTTCCTGAATGGAATGCTTTTGTCTGCTTCACACTATCTGGGGAATGTGGAGTACTTGGCAAGTCACGGACTGTTAGCGCATATCAGACTGTTTGAATTCCTCTACAGTATAACAATGAGCATCTCTTGCAGTCTCTCTCAAATGTACTTTAAGCTCATCTGTTTAATGACACAATTAGGCATCAGCTCAGCTATATAGATTTCATTTGTCAGATATACTGTATATATATATGGATGGTATACCATTTAATAGTTTGGTGTTGGTTTACGATTTTTTCAGTTTTTTAAAGAAGTCTCTTCTGCTCATCAAGGCAGCACTTAATTGATCAAAAACACAGTAAAAATGGTAATATTGAGAAATATTATTACAATTTAAAATAACAGTTTTCTATTTGAATATATTAAAAAATGTAATTTATTCCTGTGATCAAAGCTGAATTTTCATCATCATTACTCCAGTCTTCAGTGTCACATGATCCTTAATGAATCATTCTAATATGCTGATTTGCTGCTCAAGAAACATTTATTATTATTAATCAATGTTGAAAACAGTTGTGCTGCTTTATAATTTGTTTAGAATTTGATACATTATTTTACAGATTTTTTAATTAAAGTTTAAAAGAACAGTTTGAAATAGAAAACTTTTAACATTCAAATGTCTAATAATTATTTCTATTAATTAAAAAAATCTTACTTACATTAATAAATAAAACGTTATAATGTTTTATTATAATTATTAATTTATTATAATATTTTACAATATATTTTTACATAAAATTATTTTCACAATATATTTGTGTTTTTAATATATAATTACCCCATGCAAATATAATGTCGACTCATAATATAATAGAATACCATTAATAGCCTTAATTCATTCATTCCTTTTGATTTTGAGATGAACTGAATTCTTCCTTTTGTGAGGTTCATCCGTAACTTCAGAGGAAGTTGCATCAAAACCGATCCGATTTCCTTTAATCCTCTGTTGACACAGAGAGATCCTTTGTTTGGCTGGCATTTCTGAAACTTTTAAAGCATCTTTACCTCAGAGACTGGCTTACTTTGCAGAGGAACTATCTCACAGGGTTATTCTCCGGGGGTATTTGAGGGTCAGGGCCACAGGGGCGAACTGGTCACGCTCTTGTTGTTTCTGACGCAGAACAACTGATGTACATCACTCTGAGTGACACACAGGCTGTTCTCAGCTCACGGTCTGATAACTAATCGTCAAACCCAACAGAGTGGACCGACAGCTGACAGAATAACAATACTTGAATCCTCATTTTAGATCGGAAGTTTAGAGTTTACTTTAACCGAACACTCTCAAGTGGTTCCTTTAGGGTATCAAGAAAGTCTCTCACGCAGTTATGAGGTGAAGTACCAGTTAAATATTAAGTTTTCCACCTTTGGAGCAGCGAAGGCACTAAACAGACTTCATCTTTCAGTCTTAAGGGTCACATGGTCCACATCTTGACGTCACGCATCACAAAGGTCAGTCAGAACCCAGGCCCGTTGACGTCAGTTATGTTTTCCAACAGGTGCGCAGGTGTGAAAAGATACACAAGGCATAAATAATCCCCAAACAAGCAGACCTGTATGGCCTCTTATTAGATTTCAGAGCTCTTGTAGCCTGTTTATAACAGACACGGGGATCTGGGAGCAGTTTGAGACTGTTACGCCGTAGATTTTCCTTCGGGAGCACATCGAAACGAGAGCCGACCCCTCCCACTCAAACGTCTGTACCCTGCTTTCCTGCTTTATTTTCGCTCTTATGTAACCGTGGCACAAATAGCCTGACAGGCACAAAGAACTGATTAGGTGAAGTAAATGTTCTGGGATTTTTTTGCATCTCTCTCCAGGCTGTAATCCAAGCCGAGGGTTTTTGTTTGGAAATTTACATTGTTCTCAATCAGTCTGAGGGGAAATAATAGGGGGTTGCCCGACTGAAATGAAAAGCAATGGGAAATACAAGGCAGAGAGAGGGTAAACAGGGTGATTTTGTGCTGTGTTTTGTGTTAAATTGTAGTTATCATCAAGGATTCCATAAGGAAAATCACAAAGATCTCTTTAATATCTCATTTGTCTGATATTAAAGACCAACTGGAAATTCTGCTCAACATTTTCTAATGAAATTGACCCTGGCAATATCATGCATCACATGATAAAATTCATTTGCCAACAGAGAAAGCAACATAGTGTCGGCACAGATCCGGCCCACATCTGGTACGTGTGGAATCCAGGTGTTCCAGATGTGGGCCGGATCTGGGTCAACACTATGGCGCTGTCTGAGAAGAAAATCAATCAAAAGTGAGAGATCTCAATATGAACTCAAACATTTCTCATCAGATTTGACCAAATTATCCACGTTTTTCTTTAGAAACACTTTAGGCAATGTTGAGACAAGATTGTTTTTGTAGCTGAGAACACTATGAAGAGCATTTCTGAGCAATAAAGTTTATCTTTGGCTGGGTGGGAAGTTATTAAATGTAAAAGGAACTCACTGAAAGAACATTACAATTTAAAATCAATCTCGTTCCTGAGTTTCCGTCTACTGGAGGACGTTGGAGTATGAAGACTGTGTATGTGTGTGTGTCTATATATGCATGTGTTTGGTTTGTGTGTGTGTAGGCCACATCGGGGTGGTATTGTGCATAAAGAACACTTCTCAGCAGGCATTCCACATTCCCCAGGGTAAGAACAAGGGCTATTCAGAGAGCAGGTCTCAACCAGCGCTCCACAGCACAGCTCTGTCCTGTTTGAAAGACACGGACAAAGAAAAGAGACGATTCTTAAGGCGCCGAGAGCCCTCCTGCATATACGAACATTGGGGGGTTGCAAAGATGCATCACATAAGGAACTGTGAACCTTTCAGAGCCGTAACCTTTATAGATGTTTCGGGGGACACATCCCCCTCCGTACTGAGATTAGAGGTCGACCGATATGTGCGTTTCAGACGTTTGATTTGTGTTTTTATTCATGCATTCATATCTTCTAAAATTGCACAGGGATTTGTGTTTGACCTCTAAAACATGTCTTTTTTTGTCTTCTTCACCACTGTTTTCAAGTCATAAATATATTGAATATATTCCCACAATGCATTTCCTGGAAAGGTTATACATTGTGGTATACATTGCCCTCACCAGGAAAAAAAAATTAAAAGAAAGCAAAGAGTTTGTTTGCCCCCAAACCATTTTAGATCGATCCATTTGAAGTATGAAGGATGGTTTGTGAGGATGGTTTACCTTTTGTGGCGATTTAGAGCGATTTATCTACAGTCGAGGGTGGGATGGCGAACTGTCAGATAAGAGGAACTTTGACAGCTGCAAATGAGGGAAGCAAATAAAGCCAACGTGATAATGTTGGATTGTTTATGACTCTATACTGGAATTCATCGCTATTTAAAGATTGACCTCATTCTCAACTTCTGCTATTGACATAAATGGAAACTTTTGTGGGCATTTGTCATTCATTGTTAATTTTTTTGATTTATTTTTCATTTTATTTTTATTTTTAGTTCATTTAGTCATAGGCCTAGTCGTTTACTGGCCGACATATATTAGAAATATTTTCATGTAATTAAAATGCTAAAAAAAATAAAATAATAATTAATGAATAATATATATTAGTATATTTTTTTCTAAAATATTTTTGACCTTTTTATGTATTTTTAAGATGCATCTAAAAAAATTCCTGGGATAAGTATACAGGATTTTATAAATATTTTGGTAAGAAACTTTGCATTTACAACATAAAAAATCACATCAGGAAAAATAGCTAATATATATAATATTTTTATTTGTGATATATTTTTAGCAATTTTTCTATATGTTTTCTATATTGTTATATATTGATGCATCTTAAAAATACTTTTTCTCTTTTAAAACATTTTTACAATTTTCTGCTTTGCGGGCTCACTGAATAAATAACAGGTGCTGTTTTTCTTGTGGCACACAGTGGTTTTCTGATGACATATGTTTTTCTCCTTCATTTAGACATGTCAGAGCGAAACACGCTTGCCCTATTGACCCAAAATCCTTTGAAAGTAATTTACAGCAAGCTCATGAACTGCTTATCTGTGCTGGACCACTGCAGACTTTCTCGAGAAGTGTGAAATTGAGATGACATTCGGGGGTGTATTTCCCGCTCTTGAAGGGCCGCCCCTGCTGTGACATCATAAATCCATCACACATCCAAGCGCTAGCTGGTTCTGGGGGGGATTATGTCTTTAACTATCTCCCACAGGATGTATGAACCCGGTTACCTCTCTATCCATTCACACTGCCTCCTTCAGTGTTTGCAGGCCCGATGGTGTAAAATATACACTGTTTTTTAACGTTACCAAACACTGTTTATGAATGCAGCATTATGCAATCTTTAGTGCCAGCAGCTATCATTTCAACCAGTGTCATTTTAGTAACACAGAGATACAATTATAGGTTTTATTAATAGTTTGAATTACGTAATTTTAGTAAGTTTTAGTCATTTTGTTGTTTCATTTTTAATGTCTATGTACTTTTTTTTTTTTTTTTAGTACATTAAGTCAAACTAAATGAAAGTATTTGAAAACGTAGACTTATTTCAGTTAACATGTATTTCAAGTAACAACATGGTTTTTTTTTTATAGTTTTAGTTTTAGTTATCTATAATAACCCTGATTTCAACAAGACATGTGATGGGGGCAAGGACAAGTCGACTTATATTTCTCCGTCTGCTTGATGCACATAGTTATGAAACAAGCAGTAGAGATGCCAAGCTAAAGACAAGCTTCAGGCTGAAGGGTGGTAACAGAACGTTCTAGATACAACAGGGCATGCACTAAAAAACTCAAACAAGATGGTAAAACAACAAGCAGTTGAGATGTAAAATGTGCCTTTTATTGGACTAATTAGATGCACAAACGTCATTACGCCCCACCTATAACAATCTGGGCCTTGTTTTCGGTAACGATACTGAAAGGTTCCCAGTTTTTTTTTTTTTACTGTTTACCTACCGCATGCGCACACTGACACTTACTGTATTTTTCTGCAAGTGCTCAGAAACACTGGTGTGGTTTATAGTGTTAAAGAAAAGCCTGCTCTGGATGATTCGAGTCTTTGAGGGTGCCATGTTGGTTGGTCTCTGTTTGGAGTGTTTGTTAGGTGGTTGGTGGGCGGGGGGTTTTTTGCTGGTGACTTAAGTCGTGTTGGCGGCTTGAGTGTGGGCGATTTCTGATTCACAGTGCTGAGGAAACGGGAGGGATAGCTAATACTGACATCACGCCATCACTGAAATGAGACAACTCTTTACTTTGTGTCTCCTTTGGCCTTTTATCAATTGGTCAGAATGCAAAGTGGGACATGGCACGACCACTGTAACGTAGTCAAAAGATGCCAGAAAATCAGTCACTCTAGTGGGAGTTTCCAGAATGTTAGTGTACAAACCACCAGATTTAAAAACAGATTTAACCCTAACACAACAGTCTACTAATCTAATGAGAGTTAGTAGACATGTAGTTGCAAATAGTGTAACCTTAATTTTTCATTAAGCACAATATAATCTTTCTTTTCCCATTTTGGGATGAAATGTGTTTTTGCAAGCTGAACTCACTGTATTCACTGCAATGATGAATACAGTATGACAAATGAAAAATGTCTAGAGACTTTTTAATTCACAATGTGTTACGTAAACTTCTCTGGAAAGATCCACCCTCTCTTTGAATCATGGTAAGCTCTTATGTTCATGTGTAACTTACAGTATAGTATGTCCGAGAGGATTGATCGAGCACTCTATTGTGTTTGGCTTGGGGCGTGAAATTATTGATCACGTTTTGCTACTATTATTGTTGTTGGCTGCTTGCTAAAGGCGGTTTAATTGCAAGTAAACTCACATGCAACTGTCTTCCGCCAAACCATAATGCATTACATTAAGATGTGAAGACAGATGGACTAGCTCAAGAATTACTTAAAGTAAACACACTTTTTTAGCCAGTCCCTTGTACGTCCTGTTCATTCGACAGAGCCAGACTCTCTTTCACTCAGCACAACGGCCAAGTTGAGTCATCAGGTCTGTATTAGAGTCATTATGGTAATTATCTTCTATATTTACCTGAGTGAAATGAGGGTAAAAGGTGCTGGTTCACCAGTCCTACCCACACCGCCCTCCCTCCAGGGGAACATTACAGTGAGCTGGCCTTAATTCTCACACCACTCCATTTCACTGGAGGAACACACCACTTTCTGCGAGGCAGGGGGTTTGCTTACGGGCAGAGTTTGCACAGTGGTTTTCTTGCACCCAGAGGGTATAGATTTCTGCAGTGTTTTGGTGACTTTGGCAGCGTGTTGGGGGAATTTCTCACTAGTGTGTTTTTGAGTGCTCATTTACTTACATAATCATCCTTGATGATTTTACTGAGGCAAAGCCAAAAACCACCCAATGAGTGTGTACTTAAGAAGAAAGGAGGGTATCCCGTACGATAGTAATTTTGGTTGCATAACAGTTTAAGTTCTGTGTTGGTTAGCACGTATCCCTCAACATATAGGGTTGCACAAACTGTCTCGCCACAAAAAACATCTTTATTTAGGACTGAATGAGTCATGAATTTCCCAAAAGTCATTGCTCCAGGTGTGGAAACAGACAGCTAAAATTAAATCTAAATAAATTCAACATGTGCCCTATGCGATTTAAAACCAAAGCGTTCACAACACATCAGTTTTTCGAGATGTAAATGTAAAATAGATATTCTTAAATTTGTATCAGAGATGTATCAATTTGCTCATCATTATATAAAATTAAATATTATTATCAGCATTATATTGGCCATTGGGTTTGTAGCATTGGTAGATTTGAAGGTAATTTAACTTTGATCATTTAAATTGAATCACAAGTCTGAATTTATAAATTTCTTTATAATGAATTTTATTTTACTATACTATACTATACTATAATATACTATAATATATATATATATATATATATATATATATATATATATATATATATATATATATATATATATATATATACAGTTATATATCCCTAAAAGTCCATAAAATTAAACTAAATTAAAATAAGAAATGTTTTCTAAATAAAATGTTTTAAAAAAATATATATTATTTTATTCTATTTCGATTAACATTTTATTTTATTTCAGTTAACATTCAGTAAACATTTAACAGAAATGCTTCATGGTTTTAGTTTTAGTTAACTACATTAACCTTTTCCTGAACAGTAGTCAACATTGTAAATTTGAAGTTTTGCACCTCAACCACTTGGCACCGTCTAGACAACTACAGCGAGAACCATTTGCTGGGCAAACCTGGACACATCAGGTTCTTTCTATGTGTCCCGATGGCCGATGCTGGTGTTCCTATAGTCCAAACATACCAGTGTTTTATACATCGTCTAGCTTTACAGCTCAATTTCACATCACTAGGAAATGGTTTCCCTGTTGACCACTTCAGAACTGTTCCCAAACCAAACCATCAGGCAATGTCTTACACTTCTACTAAGGAATACACAACTGATTAGATCACTTAATGATGCTTTGCATCCAAAGTGGCCTGTATTAGCTGAAACCCGGGGTGTGAAAAACGCAAAGGGATTATAGTCAAGACTGCACGTACTGCAACAGTTTATCTCTGTTTGTTTAAGCCTGTTGCCAAGCAGTGAGATTACATATTACAGATACAGTTATCATGATCATAAATGATTGGAATTTTTTTTTTTTTTTTTTTTGATTAGATAATGCATATTTTCAGTCACGGTCATCTCTAAAGTCTAAACTGTTGAAGCTATTTGACAGCTTGTTCAGGGTGCTCTTACAGATCAGTGTTTGTTAAAGTGCAAGAAACCCTAAGATGCACGTCAACTGTTTGTTAAATGTACTTCTTCAAAAAGTGTTGCACTGTACTTGTAGTATATGTGAATTTCTTCTTTTTGCACGGAAACTTTGCACAAGAGGAAGCATGTGTTGCAGTGATATCAGTGAATGCTTTGAATGGAAGATTTCCAGGTCAGTTCTACTGCAGACGTCACGAGGTGAGAATAGCAAGAGTAGCTTAAATAATTAATTAGCTTTATCCTCACACTTTCACATATATTTTGACTTTTGCTTAGGCTATTGCTCATGATAAGCATTTGATATGGCTTTTCAAAGTGTCTTCTTTAGAAAAGACATGTCATATTTATATATAAATAAGAAATACTAGTCATTTATGGTGTCTTGTCTTCTTTAGTAAAGAAGACATGCCATTACTTTAAGCAATTCAACTTCAGATTTTCTCAAGCTTTGTTTGATTCACTCCCTAGTTTCCTATTCAATGAGTTTTGCGTTCTTTTAGCAGATATAAGCCCTAAACAGGCTGAATGCTAAGAGTGGGACACAAAACGCTCCTATAAGACAATGGTGACCCTGGAGGTCATGTTCTTAAGCTCACTGTATTAGCGCGACGTGGTTCTCTCGGCGGGGGTTGTTGTCATGCCCTAATGCGGGTGACCGAGGCCATGAATGTGAGACAATAGCCATGCGACCAGACGCCCAATCGCAGATAATGATGCTGCCAGAACAGGAAGGTTCACGTGGGAACCCGTTTACTTAGCATTGTGGGAAAGCAGATGAAGGCACACTAAGTCTTTTAAGACAGAACCCAAGGAGAAGCTGATAGACACACTGTTCAAAGTGAAGATCTTGTGTGTAGGACTGTTTGTGTTTGGCCCATAGTGATATGTTGGCCGAGATAAAGCCATATCGGTCAACCACTTAATTACATCCCAAATACCATAGAAATGAGAAAACAGCTGTTGGATCTGTGTTTTCACATTTCTAAATACAGGCATCTTGTTACAATTTGAATGTACATGGTTTTAATTTGAATGTAATTGTGAACTGAATTTGAATTGAATTTGAATTAACTGAAATTGAATTTTAAGAATCTAGTTCTAATCTACTCAATCTCTCTCCTGAATTTCTCATGGTACTGTAAGATTACCATATTCATTTATGGTACTTCAAAAGGATATTAATATCTGAACTGAGCCTTAGCTGTTCTATTTTAAATATTTTCTCATTTTAAACAGTCTTTCCAAATTTAGCAATTAGGTCAAATATATATTTCAAACACACTAGCGCTATATTCATTCTTACATGAACGAATGTGATATGAAATATGAAATATCCTATGGACTGGCACAATTTGAACTGAATTCTGCTAGGGTTTTTTTTTTTTTTTTTATCTCCCTGTGGTTTGGAAATGATTGACAGGAAAATGGTTTTCCAGCATGGCCCCTCAGAGAAATATGTTTTGGCTATGGAGTCGTTGAGCGGATTTTATGATTATTTTCCTAGTCCGATGTGGGTCGGCTCGGCCAGACGTTCAGATTGAGTTTGAGTTATTATTGAGGCGCTGTGGATGAAACGGCTTCTTTTAAAGGGAACTACCAGCAGACCGCCGAACTACACGGATAGTATTACACGGATGTTTTTTAGACATCTAATTGTAATATTACAGGGAACCACTTTGTATTGCAGCCCACAAGAACCCGCTAAATATGTCCAAAAATCACTGTATGTAATCATAATACGCATAGGTCATGCCTCAATGCTTGTGATAATACTGAACAAATCATATGATACTTAGTCGGAGCTGGTTAGTGTGGTTAGGGCGAGCTTTTTTCTGGAATGTAAGTGTCTTATTGAGTTCAAACAGTATAATGAATTATTGTGCCTTCATTCTTTACAGAACTTGATGGCTAAAGCGCTTTATGACAACGTTCCCGAATCCCCGGAAGAGCTGGCATTCCGGAAGGGCGATATCCTGACCGTCATCGAGCAGAACACAGGTGGTCTGGAGGGATGGTGGCTGTGTTCGCTCCACGGCCGGCAGGGCATCGCCCCCGGCAACCGCCTCAAACTGCTTATCGGACCAATGTTCGAAGGCCAGACGTCCGCATCCCCCTCCCCACCACAGGGTCATGCCCTCCAGCAGAGGCCACTCACACCTCAGGGGGTGTACCAGGTGCCGCCGTCCCACCAGAGCCCACAGGGACAGGGCATCTACCAGGTCCCTCCATCTAAAGACGTGTACCAGGTTCCACAGAGAAGCGCTCTGGCTGCGGATGGAACTCCCTGCAAGGTAAACTCAACTAGGCTCGACTCCTCACTTTAAGATAACACTTGTGGTGAATGTGCGGCAGATGCTGACAAGATCAACGTTCATCCGCTGAGCAACAACTTAGTGTTTGATTGTGTTGCATGCTTTTGCTCTTGCATTTTTTAACTCTTACAAAGATGTAGTGTGGTTGTACTATGGTAAAGTAATGGAAATACCATAATATATTAAAATGAAATTAGGAGACAACTAAAGTGATTACGAAAGGATCTTAAAATATGAAACTATTCCCATTATGGAAAACCTTGAAAATACCATTTGCTTACAGGTTTTAGTGATGTTTGACAGGTAAAAGGTGATCAGGAATATGTCATATATTTGTACAATTTAGATGCATTTGTGTGTGTGTGTGTGTGTGTGTGTGTGTGTGTGTGTAAATTATATATATATATATATATTTAAAATACCATCCTTAAATATTAATTGCAATGTGAATTAAATATTTATCATATATTAAATATTGATTACATATTTAAAGAAAATTATACTATTACATACTTTTAAATTATATACCAAATAAATAAATAAAAATATTATTAATTAAAACTAAAATGAATACATTCAATATTACTTTTCTTATATATAATTTTAAATAAATTCATTTGGAATATAGTATATATATATATATATATATATATATATATATATATATATATATATATATATATATATATATATATATATATATATATATATATATATTAGTGGTGGGCCGTTATCGGCGTTAACGCGCTGCGTTAACGCGAGACTCTTATCGCGCGATAAAAAAAATATCGCCGTTAATCTATTCCCCAAGTTGGGTTGGGAGATGATGACGCAATCTACCCGCGGCCGCGAGGTAAACCCGGCTGCAACGCATATTCGTCGTCATCTTAAGTAAACACGGCTGAAAGTGAAAGCTGCAACATCCATTATTTGGACTTGGTTCGGATTTAAGCCGTCCGACAAACACAACGGACGAACAACGGTTCGGTAAATTAACACACGACTAATCCGTTCACCTCAAATTCAAAACGAAACATGATATCACTGAATAGGCAGCGTGCGCGTATTATTCTCATTCCAATATATCTTAGTGGTGTAACGTTAACACATAATCTCTGTCTACGCCCGATTTTAAGAATCGTTGTTGTGTTTCTTTTTAACTGAAAAGACATCAGTTAGACAATATTATAACTTTAAATTTGGGGTTTCATAAGCTCAAAGCTATAATAAACATTAGACCTACTTAAGTCTCTGCAGCTAGTGTACTTAAATTTTATTTATCTGCAAAATTATGTTGTATACTTACAGTTTTGCACAATATATGTTCTCAAAACTACATACACCCTTTAAAAAAAATACATTTAGCAGTTGTTTAGCAGGGTCTGTGTAACCTGTTCTGAAATGGTTTTATTATAATATATATCGTTATCGCAAGAGGCTGCAATGTATATCACAATATGGATTTTAGGCCATATCGCCCATCCCTAATTGATAGCCTATAGTAGTTGATAATAACATAGGCCTATGTTGCCTACGGACGGTAACAGTACAGTAGTAACCTTTACAGTCTATGAGTAGAACAGCTTTCTCAAGCAGTTTGTGATGCATTGTGGAAACAGGAGATGAGCCCCTGGTCTAATGCGCCACCTGGCTTGAGAAACCCGTTCTCAAAGACTTACTTTTATAGTCATTATTTGGGTAGCACACATATTCTGAATGCCTTCGGCAGAATTCAAATGAGCCATTTTAATCTAGATTAATCTAGATTAATTTCAAAATTAATCTAGATTAATCTAGATTAAAAAAATTAATCTATGCCCACCTCTAATATATATATATATATACATATATATATATATATATATATACATATATATATATATATATACTAAAATAATAATACAATTCTAAAATAATAATACAACATTTTTTAAATAAACACTTAAAATAATAATATGTATTATAATAAACATTTTATTATTTTATATAAGAAATACAACCAATCACTATACTCATTTATCCCAGCGGCATTTTTTAGTTTTAAAGTTTTAAAGATTAAAAGTGTCTCGTGTCCAGCCAAAAGCCGTTGTGTACAGGAGTTGTGCACACCCTGCCCTGCCCTCCACCGCAGCGTTACAGGCTTTATATTTAACAGCTTTATAATGTCCTGTCCATGCACTGCACTGCACCCGTTCTCTCTGAATAGGAAAGCCACAGCGGGGATGGAAAAATAAATAGAGGAGATCAGGCTACTGAACACACTGAGAAAGCATACACTGCAGCGAAACAAAGTGTACGCCAGCGGGCGAAAAGGGATTTTTGTGTCATTAAAAACTGTCAGCTCATTTTCATGTAACACTTGTCTTTCTGCAAACCACCATGGTAGTTCTCAAGTTCTCTTTTAAAGACACAGCATGAGGCTGGCTGATTTAGATTTTTGCCTGCCTGATAATTATTCTGATTCAGCTTTATTTTGCCACTCAGATACAGACACTGTAGACACAGCACTAGAGAGAACTGAAAACATCACTCAGGCAAACTCATAACACTGAGGTCATGTCTGTGATCGTCATTTAAAAGTAGAGGTTCTTCTGCTTTTGACATTAAGAGTTTAGAGAGCTACTAGTCTCAGATATCAGGAGTGTTGAAGGTTAAGGTTACAGTCTGTCCACCTCAAATGATCTTGAGATGGACGATCAACACACGCAGTATGGCTTTATGGAAAGAGGGTTGTGTTGCTTTGATTGAGGTTTGTCTGATCATTTTGTTTGCTGGCATTCAGAATGATGGCACACCTTACCTTGTGTGTTGTTTTCCTGAGGTTGGCATAACAGTCGGCCACTCTAGTAAGAGTGAGGTAAGAGGGTGTGCTCACATCTGTAAACACAACGTTCAGTTGACGTTCCTCTGACATAAAGTGCATTACAGAGGTGTGGCACAGCGGAAAGTGCAACAAAAATAACAACCGTTTCCTTCCTGATCTCACTTCCTGTGCTGGAAAATAAAAGTGATCCCCTTTTAGATCCATCATTGAAAATGGCGATGTGGTTTTGAATCAGATTAAAGTTTAGACTTTGATCTTGATTATTGTGCATCTGTGTGAACAATTACATCCTGACATGCACAATTTAACCAAATAGAAAGTTCAAAAACTTGTTTAAGAAAGAACAAATCAGTTCATATTCACCAACCATTTATGCTTTATTCACATTATGTTCGTAATTACAAGTTTCTGACTAGTAAAAACACTTCATCTTTGTTGAACTCGAACTTACTATTGTGATTGACTATGTTTAAAGAATTGGTTTGTGTAGTTAAATATAGTTTGGTCAACTCATATTTCTGTTAAAAATGCCTTTTTATTAATGTCAGTAAATATTTAGCGAGCACATGTACAGCTATATTGGTAACACTTTACAATAAGGTCCCATTAGTTAGTGCATTAACTAATATTAACTAGCAATGAGCAATACATCTGTATTTATTAAGATCTGTTTATGCTAGTTAATAAAAATTCAACCGTTAATTCAATTGTTATTTCATGTTAGCTGAGGTCCATTAAATAATATGAACACATACTTTTGATTTTAATGTTAGGGATGAACAATATATCGGCCACCATATCAGTATCGGCCGATATATGTGCATTTTTTGTGTAATCGTAATTGGCCTGATAAGAAAATTAAAAAAAATAATAATTATTATTTCTTTTGCTGAAACACTTCAGATACGCACTGTTCGCCATGATGTTTTTTTAATTGCTTGAAATATGATTGAAATCACTTCAAAAAAGGAAAATACTGTAAGTGCAACATGTGCAGCACAAGAATAATGAGAACATTATAATAGTGTGCCTTGGGACATGGATTTTAATGGTGAGACTTTTGTTTTTGTAATCAGGCTCTCAAAAATTATATACAAATTTGGATTTAGATTTATCGGCTTTCAAATATAAAGAATTATCGGTTATCAGTATCGGCCAAAAAATTTTATATCGATGCATCCCTAGAATTAACATTTAACTAAGATTAATAAACCAATGCAGTAAACAAATGGAACCTTATTGTAAAAATGTTACCAGCAAATTAATAAAGCTAGTCAGTGCCAAAAAGTTGCGCATGGATCCATTGTGGCTCGCCAAACACACAGTATCTGAAAACAGCTTGTCAGGACTGTCATCTTGTAATTATGGCCATTCTGAAACAACATGAACACAGTGTTTCATACAGGACTAATTCTTAATCATAAAGTACTCGAATGTTTCATCTGAACGCAGAAAGTGTCTATTTGTGCTGTAGTAGTTCTGCTTGTGGATGATGTGTTTGTTGCTGGCGCGGGGCAGGATAATGACACACTGTAAGGTTCGGTTGCTGAAGTCTGGCTCTGTCCCCGCCTGACCTGAAGGGTACAGTGATCTAAGGCCGCTCACAGCTGCACTATTCATGCCAGCCAGAGCCGTCTCCAAGATTTACACAACCACACAACGTCCTTCACAGAGCCGAGCCTTATGGGTAGAGATGAGATCTCTCGTCCCATTGGTACCCAAGTCGGGTTGACGCAACAAATTGTGGCTGTTTCTGAGGTAAAGCAGTTTTTGTGACTTTATACAGGCCGTTCCAGATCCGTATGAGTGAAAATTCTGAGGATGACGTGCAGCTTCGATGCTTCCAGTGTAGACAGACTTTTAGGATTAACTTTTCTTCATGAGTCACATCATAAATCATCATTTTCTGCCCACTCTATGGGCCGAGGCTGTCTGTTATCGCCACTAACCGGGTTTTGTTCTCATTCTTCCTACTTGTCTGAGATAGCTAAGCCAGGCGTTTTTCTGTTTGCACACCTCAGTCTCCAGGAGATATCATCAAGATTTGTTGGTCACATGCCACCGCACCCTTCTGTGGAAATGTGGAGAAGAGTTTGCAGTGTAGTTGAGCATTAGTCATGTGACTCAACGCTTGCTAGTTTATTAGCAACTAGATTTTTCTTCCTCGTTTCTACTATGCATTATATATCTTGATTGTCTTTT
This sequence comes from Squalius cephalus, assembly GCF_949319135.1. Classification (NCBI taxonomy): domain Eukaryota; kingdom Metazoa; phylum Chordata; class Actinopteri; order Cypriniformes; family Leuciscidae; genus Squalius; species Squalius cephalus. Next base: position 38,281,410 of record NC_137129.1, on the reverse strand, counting down.
ATGTATTTTCTCAAATATGAATTAAATGTTTGAAAAAACTGCTGAAAAAAATGCTTGATTCTGATTGGCTGGCAATATTTTGATTATTCATCATTAGCAGGAAAAAGTCGTTCTGAAAGTGATTGCAATGATATTATTATTATTATAGTTGTAGTGTGGACTCTGCTACTCTTTTATATTTGGAACGAATTTTAGAATTATCTTTATCGTTATCATTATAGTTATTGTCCTTGATGTGAGCGGGCCTTAAGTGTGAAGTTGTTTAGCCTGTTCTTAGTATGGATGTTGTCTGACCCAGAAAAGATGTCTGGACTCCTTTAGTGTTGGACACACGGCTGTTCTTTCCCTCCTGCAGAGATAGCAGGAAATGCTCAGTGGAGAGGTAGCTTATTTCCTCATGCCCACAAGACACAAGAGTTCATTCCCGTTTACCTCCTCGTCTTCATTTCAAGGCTAAATCTTTTTTTTTTTTCGCCTACTTATTATTAATCAAAGACAAACCGTTAAAATCAGGGTCACTGCATAATTGATGCATCTCATTTAAATAATCACCCCCAACCGCGTCGTCTCAATGCGCATCTATAAATCACGGGGTGTGTTTGAATGCTTCCATGTGATGTAAAATTAATTATGGCTTCTTGCGTTAGGGTAATGCTCCTAAATTAGCAGGAAGACTGTGTGCATTTCAGTTTTATGGTCGTCATGTAGGAGATCCCTGAGGGTTTGACATTTAATTGCCTTCGTTGATGAGTTGATGACTTATTAATAGGACAGAGCTTTTTCTGTCACTGGAATGGAACAGATTTAAAGGGACAGAAGAGAGAGACAGCAGATCATTCTAGATGATTCTAGAGAACTGCTTTTCTTTTCCTCCAAATGATCAACCAAGTGATTTTTCCAGCTCTGTTTACTTGTCAAACGTGACTCAGAGCTAATCTGTGAAGTCATTGTTTACTCAAACAGCTTTAGTCTAAATGCTGCATACCGATAAACGAGGCTGGTGAGAAAACACTCTTACGTCATGCTGCTTTTTCAGCGCTGTTATTCTCCAAGGACAAAAAAAAAAAGAGGCTCTCGCAGTAATTAGGTCGGTCTCAGGTTCAAATCTGATCCGGTCTTAGTCACGCACACCCAGCCGGGGTGTAACGGAATCCAGGGTGAGGATGTTTGCCTAGAGGTCACAGTTCGCACCTCACACTATGGCACATGTACTCATTTCCGATTAGCCACTCCAGGTGGCGGAGAAGTGATTTAGGTCATATTGGATGGATTTCTGTATTATTTGATCAAATTTACTCAAAATTAATAAAACATATAATAATACATAATATAATAAATGATAAATTACATGAAATTGTAATATTTTAAAATGTTAAAATAACACTAAAATGTATTAAATATTATACTATATATTTTATAAAAATCAAGATTCTTGATTTTATATATATATATATATATATATATATATATATATATATATATATATATATATATATATATATATATATATATATATATATATTAGTATGAACATATTTTATTAAATATTTAATAACTTTTTTAAATATTATAATAAATATAAAATATATAAGGAATATAGATAGATTGATTAGACCAGTGGTTCCCAAACCTGTCCTGGAGGACCACCAACACTGCACGTTTTCTTTTTCTCCCTAGTCAAACACACCTGATTCAACTCATCAGCTCATTAACCCATGTGATAATGAGCTGATGAGTTGCATCAGGTGTGTTTGACTAGGGAGAAAAAGAAAACGTGCAGTGTTGGTGGTCCTCCAGGACAGGTTTGGGAACCACTGGATTAGACCACTGATGTGTCCCGTTCTCCATTTATTCCCAGTTCATTTTCCCAGGATTTCTGGGAAGCAGAGGTGATTTAAGACTGATGGGAACAACCCGGGAGATCTGGGTAATTGGTGAACTATGCTGAACCTGGAATTCCAGAGTGCTGATTTATGGATAGGAATGTCATTGATGTGCACCTAAACTCACAGAGTAAAAATAAGAGTGTGACGGCCTCGCTTATGAAAACCATATTGACATTCACATCTCTGGAACTCTGTGTGTCACGAGAGGGTGTGTAAACACTACCCGGAGTTTTGAGTGTTTGGAGTGTGTAGCTTTTAATTTCTTAAACAACCTTAAATTCATTGAAAGTCTTTGGGACGTGCTTGAGGAGACTTCACAGAGAGCTGGACTCTTGCATTATCAATACAAAATCTTGACCAAGAATTGATGCACCTCTTGATGGAAATAAATGTTTTCATGTTATTTCCATTAAGAGGTGCATCGATTTTTGGTCAAGACCTTGTAAAGATCTTGAAACACAACAATCACTGCAATAATGTGTCAAGCATTTGCCTATTTAAATCCAGACATGTAGAGTTTAAAATCAGTCACTTATATGAGGTTTCAGTTGGGATAGAAGGCCGCGGTCTATGTAGGTGGTACAGCAAGGCAGCCCATTGGGTTTTGGATCAGATCTGGAGTCTCTCAGACAGGATGCAGTACATATGGTTCCCATTTTTGAGAGCTGTCAGTGACCCGTGAGTGTTCTCGTGTGGTGACAGCGGTGTGCGGTGTATTAGCGGAGCGTTTGGGACGAGGAGGGGGGCTGATTTTGGAGAACAGCGAATTGAGACCGAGTACATTCCAAGGATGCTTCTGCCTGTCTGACGCAGAAGACAGATGTAGAGCATAAAGGATGGAGAATAAACTGCAGGAATACAGAGAGAAAAGATAGATTAGAAACGTACGAGATGACAGATATTAATGTTTGGAGCCGAGGAGGTGAAGTTGTATAAGACAGATTACTCAATTTACGTCTATGTTTTGCAGTTGCATTAATCTAGTCACGTACACATTGCACCATAGTTTCACCACAGATACTTTGTATGTTGCGGCTGAAAAACAAAGAGTATTCACTATAATAATAAAACCATACAATATTATTGCTAAAAATATATAAAATGATTTTATTCAATATTAAAAATGATTGATTATTATTAATAATTATCAAATGTTTGGTGAGATTAGTATTAATTGTGTGTGTGTGTGTGTGTGTGTGTGTGTGTGTGTGAGTGTTGTGTGTACTGTATATGTTTGGGTTGTTTTTGTTAATTTTTAGTAGTGAATGTTTGATTAATAGTTTTTATTATTACTAATACATTTCATATTTAGAGTTAAGAATAAAAAAAATTCAAATTGTTGTTGTCTGTGTAATTGTTGGTGTTTTCAGCCTCAATATCTCATGTCAAGAGACCCTTCGCTAACTTTATATGACATTTCACCTAGGAATAAAAGATTTTAGCTCCGACTTTAACGTCCCCTAATGGTTGTATTGTTGTTTCAGGTGGTGACCCCAGTACGAGTAGGACAAACATACGCCTATAGTCCTGCTTCAGATTCATCTCATGACCTCTACGATGTTCCTCCAGTTCGTCCCCAGGGGGTGAGTGTTACTTCAATAACACACGCACACCCATATAGATGTCTGCATATGTGTATTTACATTTTAAACACCCGCACAGGTGTATGATATTCCTCCGAGCAAGCAAACCGGAAAGCACAGCTCTCCCAGAGCCCAGGGCGTCTACGACACACCTCCGTCACATGATCTGCGACCCAAAGGAGGACTGTATGACATACCTCCATCATCGCAAGGGGTATGCCGATTCTTCAGCTCTTAATATTCATTATGTTGTCATGATCATTAGCAAATGCAAATTAGGGGTTGTTTGAAACTTTAGTGTATAACTTATCCCACATTGTTTGTGCTACAAATAATTCCTCAAATCATGCATCTTGTACAGAATTAGACAATTTTCACAGTGGACAGTCTTTGCTTCAAAATAATCAAAAGTTTCTAAAAGATACAAGAATATTTAAATATACTCTCTTAAATGCTGCCCAGTATTACTTTAGTGTCATTGAAATACTTTTTTTTTTACTATAGTTTTTATTAATATTTTGAATGAGCTTTCATTTTTTTATACTTTACATTTTAATTTTAGTTAAAATATCTATAATTGTTTGTTTTGTTATTTGTATTAGTTATATTTTTTTTACTTATTTTAGTTTGAGTTATTTTAGCATCGTGTTATTAAATGAAACCAGTTAAATAGCTGTTAACTATTTTAAATAAAATAAGTTTTAAAATGTAATTTTATTTTAGCTAACGTTTATTTTCTCTCAAGTATGAAAATGTTTTATGGTTTTAGTTAACTATAATCACTCGGATGCAGCCCTTGTTCTTTGTCTTGTAACCGAATGCTATTATTTCCCAGAAATTTTACAAAGAAATAAATACTCTGATTTTTATTACTTTCCCCTGGTTAGCAAATTAAAGCCTAGCTTGCCAGCAGTGTTGGAGTCAAACTCAGAGTAGTGCTCTTAACTTTGCAAGGAGGTCAGAACAGAAATAATTGTGCTGAAGCCCCTCTTATGTTTCACCGCTGCTCCTGGCGAAATGCAGCGTAGCGCCTCGAGTTTGTTTGAAATAAACTGGATGTACATGGAAACCTGTTATTAGAGTCGTATTTAATTAGGGTTTGCGGAAACCCGGGCTCACTCTGAAAAATAGATTCTACGCTTGACAGAAATCACTTACAGGCCACTGTGTTTATTTATTGACCAATATGCTGTTGGCACGCCCCATGTACTCCCATTACACTGTCAGGTCAATGCCGGGTTTGATCCTTTAGCTGGATGGCAGGATTTTCCATGTCCTATTCAAGTTTTTAGAGTGAGATGGTGGAAATGCAGGACTTATTAGACTGTCAGGAATCAAACAGTTATTATTGGTTTTGGCACCAGTGTTGGAATTTCAATGCAATAAATTGAAAAATATTGATATGAGATAACAGCATTTGATACCACAGTGAAAAATTACACATTTGGAGCATAACATTTTGAACAGTATCCAAGTTACTATTGACCAGAAGAAATGATGATGATGATAATAATATTTCTAAGACTCTTTTTCTTTTTTACAATTGTAATACAACTGACCTGTAAAATAAAATGATTTTTCTTCACTTGCAAGAGTTAAATCCTCAAGCATGAGGAAAGCTACAAGGAGAAAAATAACTGTTAATGTGTCAATTCAATTATGAAACGAATTTCAGTTGTGAAGCGGCTCTACGGAAGACAATAGTGACATTATTCAGCTCAATTTAGTTCAGTGTTGATTCAGTTCAGGTAAATTACAGTGTCAATGTTGCAAAGTTCATTAAAATTCTCAAATTTCTGTCTAACAACATCAGGCAAATGCACTGCCAATGAAGAATAGCCTTTGGGCTAACTTGGGTACATTTATCTGAATGTTGATTAATGTATACGGTCCCCTTTTAAATAATAAATGAAAGGTTTACCAGTTCAGGTTTTGGTTCTCATCTGATTTGAGTCTCATTTTCTTTATTTCAGTTGTCTTTTAAACCCCAACTGAGCAAGCCAAAAGTGACAATGGCAAGAAACCAAAACTATTTCTTCTGACAGTAGTGACGGTGTATCGATAGTAGAAAATGATTACTGAAACCATTTCAAATATTCAGAATCGATATGTATCAGAAAATTGTATATTTTTGGCAACACTAATTCTTATAAGCATATAAACTCCATGTTTAACCGAATTCTCACTCCCACAGATTTACTCCACACCCCCTTGTCGGAACAACATTGCACAAGATGAAGGGAACTACGACTTTCCACAGCCTTCAAAGCACAAGCAAGAAGGTGTATACGACGTTCCACCAACGTCTATCTCTAAAGCTTCCTCATGCTCCAACTACGACTTCCCGCCCAGCTCTGAGCCGGTGTCCCGCAAGGTCATGAACGACAGCGTCGGCATCTACGACGTTCCCGCCAGCCAACAGGCCGCAAGTGGATCTCGGGACTTGTACGATATTCCACGTGGACTGCCTCCGAACCGACACGCTTCGTCTGAGAAGGACAGGAATAAATCCGTTTACGACATCCCACCGACAGACACTCGGTTGCTTGGTGATGTGACCGATGGCGTAAACCGCTTGTCGTTTTCCAGTACGGGAAGCACTCGCAGCAGCATGTCAACTTCCTCTTCTTCTGCCGGGTCGCCCGCAGAGAGTCGTCTGGCGTTGGATCTAGACTCTGCGTTTCAGAGGTTGGGTCACCTCCAGCAATGCCTGGAGTCTTCTGTTTGCGCTCTGCAAACTCTTGCGTCATCACCTCACTGGAGGACATACAGCTTCATGGAGCGTCACACCAACGAGGTCCGTGTTTTACTGGAGCGCGTCAAGGGTTCGCTCACAGAATTTCTCATATTTGGTCGCGGAGCGGCAGCAAACGCCACCGCTCTGTCCGATCAAGGACTGCACTCCAAGTTACGACGCCAGTTGCAGCGTCTGGAAGATTCCCATCAGATTCTTCAACAAACACACCAGACTTTAGAAAACAATAACTGGCCGCTTAATATCCTGGCAGTTGGCACCAAGCATCAGAGCAAGAGTGACGAACTGGAACGTTTTGTAATGGTGTCACGGACTGTGCCGGATGATGCCAAGCAGCTGGCTTCAACAATAGGGGGCAGCGCAGAGCTCCTCTTCCGAAGAGCGCCAATAGAGGGCATCGTTCACCCCTTTACCTGCACCCCGACGGAGGACCAGACCAAACCTTTCCCCGTATCACACGACAAAGCCAACATGAACAGCGAGAAGTGCGTTAAAAGCTGGATGGAAGATTATGACTATGTCCATCTGCAGGTGGGAATCACACTACAACACAATACTTGAAACACAGATATATATATAAATTGTAAGAAATGATCTTATTTATTAGCTTTTTTTTAATTAACAGGGCTGTGTGCTTATTTTCAGGGTGTTAGCTCTAATAAAAATAATATTTAGCACACAAAAGTATAGTAAAATTGTTTTATTTTTCAATAACAGTAGCATATTATAGCATAAACCTATAATAACTATAACAGTAGCATATAAATATAACCATTACAGATAAAAATCATTAATTAAAGTGATAGTTTATCGAAAAACTATCAGTGAATAGTTTTTCAGTACTAATTTCACATTTTCAGTACTAGCACGAAACTTTCTTGCAATGCGATTGATTGAAATTGAAATTTAATTTTTCTATTAATTCATTTAATTTTCTATTAATATTTGTAAAAAGCAGGTGCGAGCAAAACTGTTGCACGGCACAGATTTTAGATGTGGTATTAGTAACGTTTGCCAAGTCAATAATCACTATTACTAACGTTCATGTGTTTCTATTTGCGATTTTCATATAACGAGAAAAAAACTATATTGTAAGGTTATGCACAAAAATAAAAATTCTGTCATCATTTACACACCCCCAAGTTGTTCCAAACCTGTAGGAATTTATCTCTTCTGCTGAACACAAAAGATGATATTATGAAGAATGTCGGTTACCAGACAGTTGATGGATCCCATTGACTTCCATAGTATTTTCTTTTCCATACTATAGAAGTCAATGGGGTCCATCAACTGTCTGGTTTCTGACATTCTTCAAAATCAGCTGTGAATAAAATGAATACAAAAACTTTATAGATTTGCATGCTGCAAAAACTGTTGAAAAACGGTCCAGTCGCTTCCATCTATCCTCTGTCCATCTGTTAATCCTGGATGCAGAGTTTAGAAATGAGATCCTTCACATTTGAGCACATCAAAGTGAGATTAAAATATTAGCAAGTACTTTAATCTCAAGCAAAAGACTAAGAGGATATTCATCCTATGCAAGAGTTTAGATGCTGCCAGAATGGTGTTTTAAAGATAATAAAAAGAGATGGTTGCTTTTTCAAATTCAATTCATGAGACAAAAAAAAAATGATTTGAATTAAAAGAGGATTAGTTTAATACCACAGTGGCCTCGGGCTGCTCATTGCTGCATTAAGACACTAGTTTCTGTTGAGACTTGCTGACTGACCTTTTGTCATTTTTGCAGGGAAAAGACGAATTCGAACGACAACAGAAGGAACTCTTAGAGAAGGAAAACATCACCAAACAGAGCAAAGTCCAACTCGGCCAAGAACAGGTACGCGACACGTGCACATAGACGTCATCAGCTTGTGTGTCAGTCATCTATGCACAAGGAAGTAGCTAATGATTACGTGCCTTCAGGGTGCAGAAATACAGTACAGCATGACAGAGACTTTGTCAGCCTTAGAATGGATAAGAATAGAAACAACAGAAGTGAATTAAGTTAAATTAATACATTACAAGAAAAAGGGGTTTTAGTTGGCCAAGTCAGTTAACAGTTGCATCATGTGAGATCGTCGGGTGTCCATATGTTCGCCATATATCATAGTTTGGCTATAACAACCTCACAGGTGCAGATCTCAAAGATCTCAACTCTCTTCTAGGCCAGATGGTTCCTGCTCCATGTAAACTTGAGCCCATATAAACTGGGTTTAAGATGTTTATGCATTCTTTGGTCTCTCATGTTGTTAGTGTCCATCTCAAAATGTAGGCAAAAAAAAATCATTTTAAATATTTCAAGAAAGATTTGTTTGCCTTTTTTGATTTTGAAATGAACAACCTACATGAGATGTGTGTTTGTGTATATATATGTATTATATACATTTTGCATGTTGTTACCATTTTATGTAAATATTTATAAACTGGTGCATTTTATCTCTTATGGTTCTTTAAAAAAAAAACTAAATGAACCATAACTACTATATTACACAATATATTATATAACTTTATGTTCATTGTTCATTTTAAATTTCATTTATGTTCATTTTTAAATTTCATTTATGTTTTAAAGAGAAAAAGGCTGAAATGACATGCATTATTTTTCTTAATATCTTTTTACTATTTAAATATTTCTAACTTTGAAATTCTTTGTCTCACTTGACAGCTGAAACAGTTTAAACAGCTCGAACAGGAAGTGATCAAACCTGTAGAGAACGACATCACCAAGTGGATCTCCCACCAGCATTCGACAGACTCCTCCTCTAATTTCTCCAATGGAGGCGGAGCTCCGGTGTGCTTGCGTGACCGCCAGCTGTTGGGCTTCTACGCGGACCAATGCGAGCAGCACTTCGTGACTCTGCTGAATGCGGTGGATGCTTTTTTCGGTTGCGTGAAGGCCGGGCAGCCTCCTCGAATCTTCGTTGCACATGGCAAGTTCGTCATTCTCTGCGCCCACAAGCTGGTGTTCATCGGTGACACACTGTCAAGACAGGCCTCGGCAGCGGAAGTGGCAAACCGTGTCATGAACTTGAGCAACGTCCTGTGCGAGATGCTAAAGACAGTCGTGAGCGCCACAAAAATAGCGGCCCTCCACTATCCCAACACAGCCGCCGTACAGGAGATGGTAGATCGCGTGACGGACCTCTCACACTTGGCTCAACAATTTAAAGTGCAGCTCTCGCAGATGGCGGGGTTGTGATGCCATCAACATCTGAACAAAGACTGTCATTTTAACATGCATATATATTTATACTCGTTCTTATGTAGATGCGTCACTGAAAGTTGTCTTTTGTAAATAGTCCTGCTCTTTTCCTCTGTGTAAATATTTGCCTCTTTATTTTGTGTAGATTCGTTTTTATATAATGATGATGATAATAATATTAACTGTATGAATAGAAACGATTGAGATTTGCATTTGTAGAGTGACCATTAACATTCCTGATCGTTTTGTGTATTTAGGCACCTTACAAATTGTCCTTAACTGCTAATTATTGTGTAGTGCTGAATGCCAGAACCTACAAAACGAAAATAGTTTGTTTTGTACATGTGCTGTATCGTATGACACACACTCTTGCTGAGAGTATGGTATGAACAAAGTAAAATGTTTCTCTGTCTTTGCTATAGAAATGGTTTCACTTGTTTTTTTTTTGTTTGGACATTTTGGTATGGTGAATCTCACAAAACCTGTCAGGAATGAGGCTAAGGTCATATTTCACTATGAAATCAAAAAGAAATTATGTTTAGTTGAAGTCTGCTTTAGGACCATTAAGATTTTTTTGCACCTTTGCAAGTTTTTAATGAGAATTCAACTTTTCCTCCCCTGTCTTTTTATTACTATAATGTGCCAGAAACTCATTTTCATTACTGTATAATGGGAAAAATACATTGTAAAATGTTATTACATCATGGCAGTATTTTATTACTTTTAATTTATGCTTATTTAAATAAAAAATATATTTTATTAGAGTAAAAAAATACAGTATTTCTTGTTTTTTTATTACCAAAAAAAAAATTCTCATGCAAAATATACATTTTCTTCCTTTTGATTTTGTGGCGAAATGTGACCCAGACGTTCATTCTCGTATCACAGCATCGCTAACAAAGTAGCTAAACCGTGTTAAACGAACGTGAAATCTGGCAGCAGCAAGGAAGACATTTTCCCAAGAGTTTTCACCCCGCCATAACTAAACGTCCCACCGATCCATAATTCCCAAAGTATTATGAGATGATCCAATTGGACAGATATAATCTGATAAAAAAAGACCTTAGATGGATGTGAGCTTCCCAAACCATCTCTGTGGACCTTGGTGACTAATACTTTCCATTCCACGCTGTAATGAAATGAGCATGTATCATTGCTCATGTGGGTTAGCGGCGATGATGAGAGGCCACGCTGAGGGGATTGAGGAGTAAGTCGAGCACGGCCTGAACACGCCGCCACACCATATTATCATAACATTACCCTGCTGGAACATCCTGAGACCTGCAGTGGGAACATCACATGTCTGCCCAATCTAATTTACTAGGATTTTTATTATGCCATCTCATCTGAAAGGCCTTAAAACAGGCCTTTTTTCCTCATCTAACAATGTTTTGCGCAGATGCTCATGATGATTTAGCTCGCGGCCTGTGGCGAGATGAAGGACATTAGCTCATGTAGCAGGTGCTCCGTGGCTCTCAGCAGCTGCGCACCAGTTTCACCAGTGGATAATGGGCAGGTTTCTGATGGATCAATGATCCCTGCACACTGCCGTCAGATGATTAAGACGTTTGTTATGTGCAGCAGAGTTATATTGCTTTTACATGACTTAAAGGAATATTCCAGATTGTGTACAACAGTCTGTGGACTCACTGCATGTACAACATGCTGACGATTTACCACACAATATGAGCTCAATTTAACCCACAATTCGCTCACTTGTAGGTTTGCTTCAATTGAATACTTTTGCAAATGAATAAATTGCTTAATTGTAAATTATTATATGAAACGCAGGTAACACTTTACAAGGTCTCATTTGTTAATACAGTATTAGTAAATTAATTAACGAACATGAACTAACAATGAACAATTTATTTTTACAGCATTTATTAACCTTTTGTAAATTTAAGTTAGTAAAAATGATCATGTTCACATGTTCTAATATTAACAGATACACTTTTGAAAATTGCTTCACTGCAAAATTGTTCATTGTTAGTTCATGTTATCTAATGTAGTTAACAAATTTGTTAACAAATAAACCCTTACTGTAAAGTTATCGCTTTTACAAATGAACAAATTTCGCAAATTGTTTGCATGTAAAAACAAACGGGAATCTGATGCATTGACACCCCAAACATTCATCTAGATAGCTTGCTGAATATCGGTCAAATACAGGCAATTTTTGCTGTATTCATATACGGGTCAAAACACAATACTGGTATCGGTTGTTGGTAACAATTAATTGTCTGTTACCAACAAGCGGAGACCAGTATTGTGTTTGGACCCATATATAAATGAACAGTCATTTAAACCGTATTGGTAAATACAACTTGAGAGAGTGTTCATGTCCAATTTTCCAAAGGAAACTCGTATTTATGATAATTCAGATAACACGTGAAAGCAGCATTATATGGCAAGCCATTTTAGCTTAAAATGTTCCCAGCGTTACTCGTTGTAATTGCATTTTTACTATTAAGAATTAAATTAGAGAGCTCTATATTCAATTCTTACTAACAATTTAAATTAGAGAGCTCTACAAATGAATTTTTACTAGTCATATGTCTCCATTGACTTCCATTCATTTTAAATTACAGAGCTCTACAGTTGATTAGAGAGCTCTACAGTTAAATTATTACTAGTAAAAATGCAACTGCAGAGCTTTCTGATTGAATGTATACTAGTAAAAAACAAATTAAAGACATGTATAAAGCTCTGTTATTAAATTAGGGAACTTTGCATTTATGGGAAGCCGTTTTAGCTTAAATTGTACCCAGCGTTACTCGTCGTAATTGCATTCTTACTAGTAGCAATTACAATTAGAGAGCTCTCTTATTCAATTATTACTAGTAAAAATTACAATTAGAGAGCTCTCTAATTCAATTATTAGTAAGAATTACAATTACAGAGCTCTCTAATTCAGTTCTTACTAGTAACAATTCCAAATAGAGAGCTCTACAAATCAATTTTTACTAGTCATATGTCTCCATTGACTCCCATTCATTTTTAATTACGGAGCTCTACAATTGAATTGTTACTAAGAATTACAGTTAGAGAGCTCTCTATTTCAATTGTTACTACCAAGAATGCAATTACAGAGCTCTTTAATTCAATTACAGAGCTCTGCAATTATACATATCTTTAATTCGTTTTTTTACTAGTAAAAATTCAATTAGAGAGCTTCTTACTAGTAAGAATTGAATTGATTATTTAATTATTAATAGTAAAAATGCAATCAAGACGAGTAGCTAATGCTGAGAACATTTTAAAGGGGTCATCAGATGCAAATTTCACTTTTATATGGTGTTTGCATATAAATGTGTCTTTGCAGTGTGTGGACTCAACCACCATACATTGAAGAAAATCCATTCACTCCTTTTTTTTCAATCCTCAAAAAGCCTAAACACTCTCAATAATTAAGCCGTTTGGATTTTCTGAGCAATATGTCATATTGCTGATGCTCCGCCCACGACCGCTGACGGACTGTCCTGTATTAGCATATTTCCACCCCTCATCACTTCACGTGTCTTGTGTCGACCCGCCCCATGGAAGAGAGGGGTGGGGTGAGCAGTTGCTCATCATTTAAAGAGACATGCACCGAAACGGGTCGCTGTGAACAGAGCTGTTTTTGAGGAGGTAAAAAGGGTGGTTAAAATTCCACAATGCTTGTGTAAAACAACAAAGTATGTTACAAACTTTACATGAAGACCCTAAAGAATCATACCAACTTGTGGAAAATGGACATCCGATGACCCCTTTAAGCTAAAACGGCTTGCCATAGCATTTTGCATGAACAGAAGTTCATCCGCCTACAAAACTAGCCCCAGCCATAACTTTACACATGTGTATTGAATTCATGTTCATGAATTAATATTTTTCCATTCAACCCATCAGGAACATCTGCTAAAATGTCCATGCAAGACATTGATGGAACTTGAGTTCATTCAGAACGGAAAAGAAACTCGGATGAATGGAAAAACATCTTCAAACAACACGTAAATTATGTTGAAACGAAACTTCACATTCTTTTGTGCTTCTAGAACATTCTCCCTCCAAATAAACTGCTCTTTTGGCCACGGTAATGAATGCTAACAATCTTGCTGGGAATGAAGGAATGCCAGCTCGCAAATCTCTGTAAAAGCATCGGCATCCACTGACTGGCACTTACACGTAATTAACGATTCGCCACATACAGGACTAAGTTCTCCTCGGGGAAACAAAGAAAAGAAAGCCTTTTGAGAAAAACATTCATTAAACATGGCGAGAGAGCGGTAAATTCTTCCCATCACTCTCTCCAAAACCTTTCCTAGTGATTTATCTGGCTCTTATAATGGCATCAGTGGGAGTCCTGCGGTCTTGGATGCGTCTCGAGGTGGATCTGCACTGAATTAAACAGCCTGAGGAGGGAGGGATGAGTTATCCAATCGCTCACACTAAATAAATCAACCAATCAGAGTCACCACAACAGATACTTAAAAATCATTTAATTTAGTATTCAGGAAACTCACAAGGAAATGTAGCAATACTGAATTAAGCTAGATGCTAATGATTACATGCAAAGGCAACAAGTAGCCTACATGACAGAGGTCTGCACTGCAGTATCAAGATGCAATTATGCAAGTATGTCCTTTTCCACAAGGAATATGTGAATATGCAATAAAACTTTTCCAAACACTTCCAAAAACCTGGACTGACCCCTGATGTTGACATGCAACTGCAAAAAGGTGCTCTGTTGGCAAGCATGTTGTTGTGAGGGAGCCAGAACTGCAGTGATCGGTCTTTGCTGTTTAACAAACACTACATAGATTTGCAGGCCTGTCATTGCAACAAAAGCAAGAGTACGGAGGAGGAAAAAAAGAGAAGTGGAAGGCCTGACCTGTGAATATATCGGCGACCAGAGCAGCGCTGGCGATGTCATTTCCGTGGCTTACCACAGCCATTTCCTGCGAAGTATTCAAGGCCTCAAAATTACAGCTTCTGTGCATGGCAAAGCCTGATACCTCTTTCATTTCGTAAAAGCTGCATATATTTCAATAGGTTTTAAAATGTGGACCAAAAGAGGGGTGGGTTCCTCTCTTTAAAAATATATACAGACAGTTTCTGCGTAAGTGCATTAAATCTTGCGTGTCTGGTCAGAAATTGATGGCCAAGATCTTCTGGGCTCTTTCATTTGATTTAACCAGCGTATGTTTTACCATGTTTTAAAATAATGTGGATATAGAGAAGGCCGAGAACACTCGGTAAAGATAATGAATTGTCCGCTGCTGTTTAAGGCAGCTGCAGGCACTTATGCATGATGACCGTCCACTGCATGAGTCTTCCACCAGGGGGCGCTCGGGGATCACAGCGAGGGTATTTTGCCACAAATAATAATAATAATAATAATAACGTACTAATTCAAAGAATTGGCACTGACATAAAATATTATCTACCCAAGTGATGTAAAGTGTTTAAATAATATACCTTAGCCTTATGCAGTAATCACAAATGCCTCTAATCTGTCCATCCTGATCAGCGCTAATTTAAATAAAGTAATGGTAGCGTGACCCCGCCGTTTATGTGGATACTATTTTATACCCCAGTAATTTACGTAAGAATCTTTAATATTAATATATAATGTTGGTGTTAAAATGCATAGTGTTAAATGTAAAAATAGGGAAAATATTATTTAGACTCAATGTACCTTGACCAATCAAGGACAACCTACCAGAAATCTGAGCCACGCCCATTTCGTTATAAAGTAGTTCATGTTTAATCTCTTCACGTTTACATTTACAGATAACAGTTACCAGAGTGCTTTTTTATAACTGTTCATGTTACGTAAAATTCTTAAATGACATTTAGAAGTACACTATAATTAACAGCGGTTTAATACCTTACAAATACTGCAAATATATGTTAATATATGCAGCAGCCAGTTAATATATGGCCTTTCTTTATGTTTTATTTCTAAATGGTAAATGTCTAATCTAGAAAGAAAGCAAATGCATTTTCAGGCCCTGCTGTTGTATTTTTTTTTTCTTCTTCAATACCGCCATCTTGTGGACATTTTCAGTAGTGCAGAGAAATCACTTTATACACGTTTATATTAAATTATGCAAGTGCACAAAAGGTGACCGAAGTGCTTTGCATTTGTTAATGATTATTTTATAAAATCTTTACCGTTATGAAATGATATTCAGATGTAGGTCCTACTATAATTAATAGGGTTTGATATTACAAATTAATAACTAATATACAGTCATTTTATTTATTTTTCTAAAAGTATTATTTAAGCAAAGCAATTTAAATGTATAATATAGAAGCTATTTTTTAAAGAAAAAAAAAGTTTGAAAAGAAACTTCAAGACTTGCTGTATTATTTTATTCGCATTTTGCTGCCACCTTGTGGACATTTTAAGTAGTGCTACAACATCACTTTAGCGGAAGTTTACATGTGTACATGATTCATGATTCAAGTTCACAAAGGGCGATTAGAGTGCTTTAGTTATAATGAATATTCAGTCATTTTATTTTTTTCTCTAAAAATATTATTTAAGCTTGCATTTTTTCTCCCCGTTGTTTGAAAATAAACCTCCAGCACTTGCTGTATCATTTTATTCGTATATTACTGCCACCTTGTGGACATTTTTAGTAGTGTTGCAAAATCTTTGTATAAAAACCTGTAATATCGAGTTAATATATGCAGTAATTAATATAGTCATTTCATTTTTTCTCTAAAAGTATTATTAAAGAAAATCAGTCTAAAGTTATAATCTAGAAGCGAATTGCATTTTTTCCCCATTGCTTGAAAAGAAACTTCCAGCACTTGCTGTATCATTTTATTTGTATTTTACTGCCCTTGTGGACATTTTTAATTGTGCAGCAAAATCACTTAACGTTTACATTTACTGATTCACGATTAGAATGCTTTCATTAATGATAAATCATAATTCATTACCATTATTAAAAGTAGACCAAATTAATAGTATAATTAATAAGGTTTAATAATGCAAATCTTCTTTTTCGAGTGGTTGAAAGCAAACTTCACACCTTCAGGCAATCGCTGTATGATTTTATTTTATTTTTTTACAGTCTAGGGATTTTATTCACATTTTACTGCCACCCTGTGGACATTTTTTTTGCAGTGCAGCAGAATCATTTTAGCTAACTTTTCATGGTTACTTACTGATTAAAGTCCATAAAAGGCGATTTTGCATTTGTTACTGATAATTCACGAGACGTAAAATTACGACTATTAATTGACATTCAAAAGTAGGCCCTATTAATACTATAATTAATTGTTTAATACACCAAAAACTATTTTAATATGAATTAATGCAAGTTAAAATAGGGTAATTCTATTTTTTCTCTCTAAAAGACTGATTAAAGACCAGTCAATTTAAAATGTCTAATCTGGGCGCTTTTTTAAGTGTTTGAGTCATAGATATATAAATATAGATTCCTAATTAGTAGATGTTTCTAAACATATATGGTTTGTGTGACCTTCAAATCCGCTATTATTTTATTCGCATTTTACTGCCGTCTTGTGGACATCTTCAGTAGTGCAGCAAAACTGTTCCGTCAAATTAATATGGCAACCAAAATTATTGCAACTCAAAATCAGGTGTTTTATGAGTCAGATGATTATTTAAGTACAAAGCAACACACGGGTGTCTGAATTATTTGTTTTAAAAGAATAATTAAAATATGCATTAAAATAAAAATAATTCACAAACAACAATTGTTTTATTTAATATATTTATTATGAAGGGGAAAAAAAATCTATTATCATAAAATGGAAAAAAAAAAAGAAAAGAAAAACATGTAACAAAACATGTGACCATCTACATTGGTGATAAGAGCATTTCATTAGAAGTTGACCTGCACACAGTTTCACACACAGGCAGGGTCGGGCTGACCTGGGGTCAGTGCGGCATTTTTAGCTCTAATGCTTTTATAAAGCTGGGAATTGCAGGCATACTGAGATCCATCCAGTCAAACATGACGACTTCAACCCGAGCCAGAGGCACAACAGCGGGGCGGAGCGACCGATGGCGGCCGTCTTAAAGCACTAACGCTGGGAGCAAAGTCAATTTTACAACATCATTCTAATGGGACAATTCTTAACATTGTTTGGGTGTGCAGTCCAGTCAAAAGTTTGTTTCCTTCCTAACATTACAACCCCAAAGAAATATAAAGAAGATTTCATTGCACGTGTTGGACAAATGTCAGAGCCGGTCGGGTGTCAGTGAGAATAGTAGTGCTGTGAGCTGACGGAAACGCTGGATGTTTGATCGTTCATCAGCATGTTTTCTGTGAGCTTGAGTAATAACAGAATAGGTCAACGGTAACAAATACATACTGGATACGCTCTCACGCAAATATATTTACACATCCATGCAGCCGGAGCCGAGGGTAGCAGCGTGTTAGATGAGACATGAACGTGTGGCTGAGCTGGTTCACACTAAAAACATGACTTCAGACAGGCCGAGTGTAACCATGATGTCTGAGCAGATGTGGAGGAGATGTGACTGATGCATGTCGTTACAGATGTGGAGGAGATGTGTATGATGCAGGACCATTACAGATGTGGAGGAGATGTGTATGATGCAGGACCATTACAGATGTGGAGGAGATGTGTATGATGCAGGACCATTACAGATGTGGAGGAGATGTGTATGATGCAGGACCATTACAGATGTGGAGGAGACACGACTGATGCAGGTCCATTACAGATGTGGAGGAGATGTGAATGATGCAGGACCATTACAGATGTGGAGGAGATGTGACTGATGCAGGTCCATTACAGATGTGGAGGAGATGTGACTGATGCATGTCTTTACAGATGTGGAGGAGACACGACTGATGCAGGACCATTACAGATGTGGAGGAGATGTGACTGATGCAGGTCTGTTACAGATGTGGAGGAGATGCGACTGATGCATGTCCGTTACAGATGTGGAGGAGATGCGACTGATGCATGTCCGTTACAGATGTGGAGGAGACACGACTGATGCAGGTCCATTACAGATGTGGAGGAGATGCGACTGATGCATGTCCGTTACAGATGTGGAGGAGACACGACTGATGCAGGTCCATTACAGATGTGGAGGAGATGTGACTGATGCAGGTCCATTACAGATGTGGAGGAGATGTGACTGATGCAGGTCCATTACAGATGTGGAGGAGATGTGAATGATGCAGGACCATTACAGATGTGGAGGAGATGTGACTGATGCAGGTCCATTACAGATGTGGAGGAGATGTGATTGATGCATGTCTTTACAGATGTGGAGGAGACACGACTGATGCAGGACCATTACAGATGTGGAGGAGATGTGACTGATGCATGTCTTTACAGATGTGGAGGAGACACGACTGATGCAGGACCATTACAGATGTGGAGGAGATGTGACTGATGCAGGTCCATTACAGATGTGGAGGAGATGTGACTGATGCAGGTCCATTACAGATGTGGAGGAGATGCGACTGATGCAGGTCCATTACAGATGTGGAGGAGATGCGACTGATGCAGGTCCATTACAGATGTGGAGGAGAGCACAGTGACTGATGCAGGTCTGTTACAGATGTGGAGGAGATCTTGGGTCAGGCTCTATGTAGTGCTGTCAGGAGGGACGACCCGTTGGCGGGCGGTCTTGGGACGGTGGCGGGGTGTCGAGGGCGAGCTGCGTTCACTCTCGGACTCGGAGGGCTCGGTTTCTGCCTGCGGGGAACCGGTGTCCCCCACCAACTCCCGCAGGAACTTAAACTTGGACAGGAAGAGCTGCCACACCACATACCACCCTGAAACAAGACAAACAACACTGGACATGTGATTCAGTAACGGCACGTTTGGTTTACTCTGGAACTGTGAGAGAGATGATAGGCTTTTTGCATTTATATATTCTCAAATAGGATTTGTTTTATGTTGGTTCACACTAAAGCATTTACATTAACTGTGTGATAAAGCACAGATTAGCAAATTTATATGTGAATTTAAAGCCCTTCAGATGCCTCGCGGGTAAAACTCTTTTATAAGCTTATTATTAAAAGAATATTAAACATTTTATCAGCAGTGAATCTCAAGAAATTTTTCCTATTCTAATTAAGACCAATAAGATTTGTTTTGCATTTTTACCCATTTGTGTGTACATTTCTCACTGCCGTAATAAAAAATAAACATTTTCTTACAAATACATTTCTTAAAGGTACAATATGTAAGATTTTTGTAATAAAAAGTCCAAAAATCACTTGCCCAGTGTGATATCTTTCCTGCAGTTGTGTACTTACAATATCCCAAAAGATTTTTAATTCCAATTTTAAATAATGGCTCGTCATGACGTAATATATCCGCGTTATCCCTGGTTTCCGCTCGTACTGCCATAGTAACCATGGCGACAGACGTGGACAACTGCGTAACGTCTAGCGGCACGCTCACGCCGTTGTTGTTTTGTTCAAACATTATAGACTATGGCAAGCAGACTTTGGGACAAAAGGAGAACTAAAACGAGGATCAATATCAGAGTGGCGTTTTCGAGATCCTTTATATCCGCGGGACTCGCGTGTGGCGCTAATATCTGTCTCTCATTAGCAATCATGCACTGCTTCATACCACAGTCATGTTAAAAACATCAATGTATTCACTCATCCATAAACATTAATAGATACTTCGGCATGACGACAAGTTTCATAATTCCACTTGTGCGTCATCAATCTACGCCTTTGTTATTGTAAGAGGTTAGCGACTCCTTGTGGCGAAAAAAATTACATATTGTAGCTTTAATAAAGATCATTTCTTACTGAAAATTTTGGGGTAATATTTTAATTTTGGGGTAAAATATGTCAATCGATCGATCGATGGATAGATACTTTACCGTAAGGTTCCATTAACATTAGTTAACATGATCTAACAATGAACAATACAATACTGCACCATTTGTTAATCTTAGTTCATGTTCATTGTAACATTTACTAATGCAAGTCTTTCCTAATGAATGCACTGTGAACTAACATAAAATATGAACAACTGCATTTTTATTAACATTCACAAGGCTATAAATATTGTTTAAAGATTGTTAGTTCATGTTAGCTAATGCATTAACTAGTGTTAACTAATGAGACCTTACTGTAAAGTGTTAACTGAAAATTCAGTGGGGAAAATGTCATAATGAAAAAATTTTTTAGCAAAATATACTTTTTTTTTCTTCTCACTCTTTGGTAAAATATGACCTGGGCTCACGCGTGGTAGAATTTGTGACTTTATTCCAACAGATTCGGACACTTCAGTTAACACAGATAAATGGTATTCGTCATTAATAGTAAGACACAGAAGGGGCAGCGGGTTCAGTTCAGTGACCAACATAGATCTGAGTCGAGCAAACCTTTGACATGAAGACTCAAATCACACACTGGACACACACACTTATGTAAGAGCAGACAGGATCCTACAGTACAGAAAACCTTTTTACAGCTACTGTGATCTTACCACATGTGGGTCAGTCAGAGAGACCTTGACTAAAGTCAACACTCGACTCACAGCGAGCTGTAGAAATGAGACGTGTCGTAATCAAACCCGCTGACCGTCAGCAAACCGGCTCTATTTTTGCAATGCTTGACTGTACCGACCACATTCTCTCTCATGGGTCATAAATCACTGTACAGAAAATCCTGCAACTGAAGGTGTGACTTTATCCTCTGAAGTGTGACAAGGTTCATGACCATTAGATGTCATCTCAAGAATCAAGCAATCACTGCATTACTTCACAAACTTCACAAAATCATGCAGTTCCTCAAATCTCCAGTTTAAGATAACCTACACTGACCCTGAAAGTATTTGGACAATCACGTCACACTTAAAAAATGTCTGAATGTCGAAACATCAAATAATAAATACCACAGCAAGTGTGTGTGTGCTGCAGGATGTTTTCTCAGGGGTTTGTTGGCTGCACTTACCGAAGAGCATGAAGAGGAGGACACATATCAGCGTGGCCACGATCACCAACACCGTCAAACCAACACTCTGCCACATCCTCCCCTCCTTTAGAAGAGAAACAAAGAAAAACTCCTTCACATCTGGACGATCTCTAGAAGCTCACCATGATCTCAACTCTACACTACAGCTGTGACGCCCTGTAGAAACACATTAACTGTGTCTCATATCACTCATGCCTGATATTATACTTCTGATAAAGATTTTAAATATCATACGTTATATGCATAATCATATAGGATCATACATTTCTGCTAAGTTTAATTGCCATTTGCAAAAGCTGCAACATATCAGTTATAATCAAACAGTACCATGCTATATCAAAGTACCATGTTATTACCATCTGATACCACATCGCTGTACCATAGTACAGTACTTTTTAGGTACACACATCAGATTATATTATACATTGTATGTTACATGTCTAATATCGAGATCAACCCACCCCGTCAGGATAATACCATATAGATATATATAAAAATGCCACTTAATCATGTCATATTACACAAAGTAACAATGCTATGTTTCAGACAGTAACACTATGGCAATAGTACAGCGATTGTACTTTGAAAATATATAATTGTACTGAAACTGATAATGAAAAATGTAGCCATATTATTTCATATAAAATATCATGATAAATCTAATTTTACATGTGTGATATATCAGTATAAAGTACACGCACTAACACACGCACAGGTCCGATGCTGACATGAGTCATGCAGATGAAAGTGTTTATGTTTATAATGATCAGATTTATGATCACACACTTACAGTCGTTCACTCCTCACAGTCTTCACGCAGAATCCCGCGGGGACGGAGGCCGGTAGCGCGGGTCATGGAGGGTCTCAAATATTCCTCTTATCTACATCATTACGACATTTACAGAGAAAATAGAATAACGAGAAAACACCGAGCTCGAGTCAACAACAGACTCGATCTGAGATGACCCGGAAGTGCTCACGCCTGCCGTTCCGCCGCGCGGTATTGTAGGAATTGTAGTTTTCACCGCGCAAGAATAATGAAATAAACTACATTTGACTGTAGATCTTATCGATCTTATCTCACTTCATTAAGCTATTCTGTTATTTTCTTTAAAAAACATGTTTAAATATGGTATCATGCAATGTTGTGACTTTTTGGAAATAAAAAGCTACATTTAACATTTAATTATTCTGTTACTTAATTACCTTTTACATTTTTTCAAAGTTTTATCTTAATTTGTTTTTCATTCATTCATACAATGGGTCCACTAATAATTCACTAATAATTTATCAACCAAAAAAAAAAATATGTCTCTTGTCTCAAGCTAACACAGTCTGCTTACTCTTTACTATTATAAAATACGCTGCACAAACAAAATATATGAATACTGAATTGTATGTATAAAATAACTGTTTTGAAAATTTCTTCTTAACATGTTTATGAGGCCACTGTGTGAATTTAATGTACAAATCAAACCGATGACTCTGATTTATGGTTGTGAACCTGAAATGTAAGACTCAAAAATATCTGTTACAAGTGAGTTAATCATGTAGGGTTAATATTAGAGACAATAAAACAGAAACAACAATAAATTAATTAAAAGTACAAAAAATAATGTCTTTATTCCGATGCTGAATCACTTTGATGAAAAGCAGCAACAACAAATGATTCTCATCCTTTGAGTAAAAACACATACATTTATGATGTTTTTAAACATTAATTACATGAAACATTATTTTCATCAAGTATTTCGTAATAGGGCTGTAGATTCATTTGTGTTTGACAGGAGTGATGATCAGTGGAGTTGAGTTTTTACCTCCATCATTAAAGCACGGGCTAAAATATGGATAGAGTTTCCCAGTGAAAGACTGATCAGTGAAAGAGTAGATATGAGAGCTGGACTCCACATCATAAAAGGAGACCAGACCCTCCTCATAATCCACAAACACACCGACCCGCTGCGGCTTCACTCTCACACACAGAGAGACATCAGGACCAGCACAGGCTTTATATTCATTCCCATTCCTCAGAATCACAGTCCAGTGTCCCTTACTGGGAGTCGCTGTGATCAATCCCTTCCTGTTAATGGATTCTCTGACCACTCCTAATTCCCAGTCAGTCTTTCCCTTCACCTGCACCTCAAAATAAAATCTCCCTGAGGAGAATCCCTCCTTTCCCAGGACACTTACACATGTATCAAATATCTGTGGTTTGTCTGGGAGTTTCTGTCTAATGTCTCCACATCTCACTTGTTTTCCATCATCAGACAGGATGAGAGCAGGATGAGCTGTATCAGGATCCAGAGTCACATCCACTGAGAAAACAGACAATAGCACAACTTCATAATAGATATTCAATACAGATATTTAGTGATGATGTTTGTAATATGTAATCAGTGTTTAATCATACTGTGGGTCAGTGATGAAGCTGTGAGTATCTGAATGTAATCTAGTGTAGTGCAGACAGCACACTGTACCTGCATACTGCTGTCTCCTCTTCAGTTCTGTAGAGACACATGACAATAAAACATCAGCAGATCTTTGACATGTTTATGTGTGAATTATAGACAAGGTTTAAGGTTATATTTAAAGAATTGTGTACAACATCATGTTTTATCTGATCAACATTGCCTATATGTCAGCAGCAGAAACAAACCTCAAACAATTAGATGTACTGCAAGCACAAGCCCTAAGAATCTGCAGCGGATCATTTAAATCATCACCGGTATCAGCTATGCAGGTGGAGATAGGAGAAATACCGTTAGGTATAAGACGAATGAAGTTAATGTTGGCATATTGGGTTAATATCCAGGGACAAAGTGTTTCACATCCTGTAAAAGGTGTACTGACAGACTGTTGGGAACATAATAAAACAAATTTTATGAGTTTTGGGTGGATAGGTGATGCAAAGGCGAGGAATATAGGATTAAGTCAAGTACAGTATAGCAACACGGTCTCAATATCCTCCATCCCTCCTTGGTTATTCCCCTTGCCAATTGTTGACCTCAGTATACAACAGGAAATAAAGGATCAATCCAAACAACTTCCAGTGTGGTATATAGTGCGGAATTATATTGAGAGGCATTTCCAAGATTCAGTGTTTTTATTTACGGATGGATCAAAAGACCCGAAGACAGGATATGCCGGTTCAGCCGTGTATATTCCAATGAATGATTCTTACATTAAGAAAAGAGTTTCTGACCATTTATCAGTTTATGCTACAGAACTATTGGCAATTTTAATGGCACTACAGTGGACAGAAGAAAAGCAAATGAATAACATAGTTATTGCATCTGATAGCTACTCGGCACTGGAAAGTATAAAATCTGGCAGATCATCTTTTAGGATGGATATAATTAATGAAATATTCCATAAATTGTATAACATAAAGCTTATGGGTATATCAATTCAATTTATTTGGGTTCCTGCTCATGTTGGTGTAGTGGGTAATGAGAAGGTAGATGTTTTGGCTAAACAATCTTTAAAGTTAAAGGAGATAGATTTACAAGTTCCACTAAGTAAAGCAGAAGCTAAAGTGTTTATTAGGAAATATACACAATCGGTATGGCAGGTACACTGGGATGGTATTGAAACAGGAAGACACTTGTATAATATTCAACAACAAGTTGGTGCTGGGAGGAGAGAGAGCAGGAACAGAAGTAAAGAGAA
Source organism: Squalius cephalus (assembly GCF_949319135.1). NCBI lineage: Eukaryota > Metazoa > Chordata > Actinopteri > Cypriniformes > Leuciscidae > Squalius > Squalius cephalus. The sequence goes on along the minus strand of NC_137129.1, from coordinate 38,256,367 downwards.
TATTATAACCCGTCTGAGAATAGGTCACACAGGATTGAATAGCACGTTGTTTAAAATTGGCAAGCACCCAACAGGGGAATGTAATCACTGTAGTCAGCAAGAGACAGTTGAACATGTAATACTTCACTGCAGGAAATACAACAATGAAAGACGTAATTTTATTCAGTCATTAATTAAAGCTGAGCATAAAGATTTTTCTATAATAGGTATACTAAAGGAAAAAGCTATATATGAGAGTATTATTAAATTTATTAAAGAAACGAAATTAAGTAAAAGAATTTAGGCGTTTTTTTTTTTTTTTTTCTTTTTTTCAATCCTATAAGCATGTATTCTGTCCACACTCCAGTCCAGTCGGTGGCGGTAATGCACCTACAAGTTGGTTTAGAAGAAGAAGAAGAAGAAGAAGAAGAAGAAGAAGAAGAAGAAGAAGACAATCTCCTGAACTCCAAACTGAATGTCAGAATGGGAAAGAAAGGTGATTTAAGCAATTTTGAGCGTGGCATGGTTGTTGGTGCCAGACGGGTCGGTCTGAGTATTTCACAATCTGCTCAGTTGGGATTTTCACGCACAACCATTTCTAGGGTTTACAAAGAATGGTGTGAAAAGGGAAAAACATCCAGTATGCGGCAGTCCTGTGGGCGAAAATGCCTTGTTGATGCTAGAGGTCAGAGGAGAATGGGCCGACTGATTCAAGCTGATAGAAGAGCAACTTTGACTGAAATAACCACTCGTTACAACCGAGGTATGCAGCAAAGCATTTGTGAAACCACAACACGCACAACCTTGAGGCGGATGGGCTACAACAGCAGAAGATCCCAGCGGGTACCACTCATCTCCACTACAAATAGGAAAAAGAGGCTACAATTTGCACAAGCTCACCAAAATTGGACAGTTGAAGACTGGAAAAATGTTGCCTGGTCTGATGAGTCTCAATTTCTGTTGAGACATTCAGATGGTAGAGTCAGAATTTGGTGTAAACAGAATGAGAACATGGATCCATCATGCCTTGTTACCACTGTGCAGGCTGGTAGTGGTGGTGTAATGGTGTGGGGGATGTTTTCTTGGCACACTTTAGGCCCCTTAGTGCCAATTGGGCATCGTTTAAATGCCACGGCCTACCTGAGCATTGTTTCTGACCATGTCCATCCCTTTATGACCACCATGTACCCATCCTCTGATGGCTACTTCCTGCAGGATAATGCACCATGTCACAAAGCTCGAATCATTTCAAATTGGTTTCTTGAACATGACAGTGAGTTCACTGTACTAAAATGGCCCCCACAGTCACCAGATCTCAACCCAATAGAGCATCTTTGGGATGTGGTGGAACGGGAGCTTCGTGCCCGGGATGTGCATCCCACAAATCTCCATCAACTGCAAGATGCTATTCTATCAATATGGGCCAACATTTCTAAAGAATGCTTTCAGCACCTTGTTGAATCAATGCCACGTAGAATTAAGGCAGTTCTGAAGGCGAAAGGGGGTCAAACACAGTATTAGTATGGTGTTCCTAATAATCCTTTAGGTGAGTGTTTATATATATATATAGAGAGAGAGAGAGAGAGAGAGAGAGAGAGAGAACAAAATTAACATGTACTATACTATATATCCATATATATATATGTATATATATATATATATATATATATATATATATATATATATATATATATATTGTATAGTACATGTTAATTTTATAAATAAAGTTATATATTAAAAAATATATAATTTATATGTAATATAGTGCTTTTTTGCTCCTGGAGTACATTTTCTCGCTAACTATAGTTTGTGGACATTGAATGAATAGAATGATTACATGAGAAATTATACATTTCAGTAAGTTGTACTGGTTCTTTCAACACCCTCTGATGTTCATTCATGTTTATTTTGTAGCTGAGTCTTCCTCTTCCTGCTCAGCTACTCTTCGGATGCTCTTGCTTACTGTTCCGTGCTTTGCTCTATCGCTTTTGCATTTGATCTCCTATATCTTTATATTTTATTTCCTTTTATCACCTAATTTTAACTTCAGCAAATCAGCACAGTGCTCATACAACAAAGTTTGGATTACTACAAAAACGCAGAATTCTTTTACCTGACCAGCTTACATTCCGGGAGAGGAAAACACAACTGCCTACAAGGAAAAGAGAAAATGCCTCTTCTGGTTCAAGAATCTACTTGCTGCACAAACTGCCACAGACTTTTACAAAGGATTGCAGTTCTTGAAACAAAGTTACTTACGGGACTACCAAACCAGACGGAGCACACAACAGAGCTTCGTCATGGACACCCTCAGCATACAGCCAGTGAGTCCCATGAAACTAGTGCTCCTCGACAGGTAGAGAAACAAGCCGATCGACTTACAAATCGATGGCACAAACAGGGAGCGAGACCCAAAGGCACTCAAGACATCAGATTGTCACGAGCATCACATATTACCGCATCCTCTACCCCAGATACAGCTCTGACAAGGATTGCAAACACCGGTTTCCTACCACCGCCTATACATCTTTAGAACAGATTTGAAGTACTAATGAATGTAAATGAGGAATCCCTAAACGTGATGAATGTGATCGAACACAGACCGAGTCAGCCAGTAGCTAACACTGATGCTAACTGGTGCTCAAGGTCGAGCAGACAGCGGCACTCAGCTCAGAGCGCAGCCAAGCCCAGGACTCTGATAGTGGGGGACTCCATAATCAGAAACATTAGCAGCAGGGATACAACTACGTGCTGCCTTCCACAAGCAACAACTTCTGATGTAAACAGGGAACTTCAGAACATTCTGATGAAACATAAGACTGCAAATCGACTTATCATTCATGTGGGGAAGAATGATATTCATAAAGAGCAGTCAGAACTCCTTAAGAAGGATTTCAATTAACTTTTTGAAACACTTAAAAGACTGAAAGTTCAAACATTCATCAGTGGACCTGTTACGACCTGTGTTTAGCTTGTTTTCTATTGTTCTATGTTCCTTCCTTTTCTCTTTCTTGTTTTCTCTAATTTCAAACAGGTTACCCAATCATGGGTTGTAAGCAGCCATTGGTTGCCCAGTCGGGGCGGGGTCTTTAAAAGGACGCTGCTGACACTCATCGAGGAGCTCATTCTTGGTTCGGTTGCACGTGGGTTGAGAGCTCCGGAATCCCTCCTCCGGGCGATGATCAAATTGTGTCTTAGAGATTTTTAATTAGTTCAAGTGAACGTGCATCTTGTGAAAAAAAAAACCTCTCTATGTCAAAACCATCTTAACAGTGTGGAGCGTAGGGGTGTCCTGCCTTGTTTATTTTGAAATTGTTTGATCTCTGTTTTTGGGCAGGGAGTTAGGTAAGATAAATGTATCTTCTTTTGTTATTTGATTAGGTTATTAATTTCCCCTCTTTTCTTTTTATATTCGTTTTGTTTGTTATTTTGGCCTTTTGGACACCCTGAAGATTTGCTCTTTATTTCACTTGTTATTCTTTAATAAATGTATTACTTTTTGCTTCAATTTTGTGCATTTGTTTTTGATTATCGACCGGAGGGATGCGTGCTGGGATTCCATTTCCACAACCCAACTAATTATTTATTACGCCTCTTTAGTGTTTTATATTCCCCTAGAGGCGCGGTGTAATAGGACCACTCCCAGCAAGAGGAACAAACAGGTTTTCACGGTTGCTTGGGCTAAATACATGGCTGCAATATAAAAGGAGTGAACTTCATTGACAATTTCAATCTTTTCTTGAGTCAGAGACAACTGTTTATTCGGGATGGCCATCACCCAAACAAACTTGGTTCAAGAGTGTTAAAGGACAATATCTACTTCTCCCTCAATCATCCTTCTGCAGTGTGTGCCATTCCACTCAATCTGAACGGCACACACACACCTGGAAACAGTATGAATGACCACGGAACTTCACTTCAGCAGCAAAATGGACATGCAGTTGACATATCACAAAAGGACAATGATAACACCACTCCGCCACAACAACCTCTGCTCACGGACACAATCTCAGCTCGGCCCTGCCCACAGAGCTCACCACAGACAGACATATTAGAACTGCTCCAAGATTCAGCACCCAAGGACGACTTCCTGGAAAACAGCCAGGGAAGCCAGGACAGCATATTACAGCCTCCAATAACACCAGAGCAAAAGCTACTTTCACCAGACACTTTTTCCCTCTCTCCAGCATCGCCACTTCTGTGTTTCTCACAGAAAATGGAAGAACTGGTGTATGCTGGAACCAAACTATCCCACTCTTTTGCTGCAAGCCCCCAGATACCAACCAAAAAATGACAGGCACCTCAACCACCAAAGCCTGCGGGCCCAGCTCGCCCTACCCCTCCAGTGAGAGCTCTTTGGCCTCTGCCACAACGCCAGGGCCCACACCCTCCTCCATCAGCTCGAGGTGAACCAAAAACAACTGATACCAGCTCTCAGTGATATGTGTTGGGTCCCTGCTATGATAACAGTAACTTTCTCAAATGTTTACAGAACAAGCGGGAACCCAGTGTGCCTGTATCTTTCTCTATTGCTGTTCTATTACAAGATAGAAAGTCTAAGGCCTTCAATAGCCGTACAGCAAACCCAACAAATCTGGTGCCTATTACACGTTACAAGTCCTCAATGAAGCAGCCCCTCCTAACTTTACTTTTATGAGTGTCTGCAGAGCTGTTAAGAGAGGTGGGGGTCTAGCTGCTCTTTTTAAAGATATCTATCAATGTAAGCAAATATCATTTGGGAATTACCCTTCTTTCGAATATCTGGGTATTGTGTTAAAGCTAGGGTAGGTAATCCTGTTCAGAAACACTTTTTTTATACTGGGTGAAATGGTCCTTCCATCCTGAGAGTAGTCAATACATTATGTGTTCAGAAAAAGGAATGAAAACAATCAGACCTCTGTAGCAGCTGCAGGACAGTAAAAACTCTGACCAATCACTGCCACTCGGTCTGAGTGTAAAGAACCAATCAGATGCCTTCATGTCTCGTGCCCGCGCCCCACTGCGTGCGCTGTCCTGCGTGCACTGTCCTGCGTGCACTCATCACATGTCACCGTTCCCGGAAATATTCAGCTCACTACACCGAGTAAGCAGGAGTTTGCGGCACAATGGCTGAGAAAATGCAGCAAAAAGTACCAATGCCAGCTTTGCTACTTTGCTAAACTACTTCCTCGGACCCTGCCCGCACTCTTGAACGACCTCCTCTGCTTCGCCCTCGACCCCGGAGTGGACCTGTCCTCGAACCGACGATGCGGTACTTGTCACCGGAGTGTAACGTTAGTCCTCATCAGAGTCAACAATGTTTTCATCATGGAAACTCTTACATGCAAAACACTGTATATGTTATGACTCTTACACGAAATTCACCTTCATCACAGTTTAACTGATGGTAATGGAAAAACGTGTATCAATGCAACCTAGCTTTGCCTTATAGCTCGTTACCTATAGCCTAAATATAGCTCGTTACCGAATCAAACAAAATATATTTTAAACTTTACCAGTATCGATATGCTAGCTTGATAGTGAGTACTAAAAGCCATCATATTTGTTTATATTCATAGTGATAAAGTTAGGTATTTTATTACATGTGATTCTGACATGATGTCACTGCATGCACTGCGCTCCTTCCTCTCCACTCGTCTCAGGTAAATAAATGTGTCTTCCAGCTGAGCCTGAGCGTTTGGCGTCGCGCGTTCATGTGTTTTGGTTGCGTGGCTTTGGAAGGAGCCCAGAAGGGAGGGGGTGGAGTGAATGGAAATAATGAGCTGTGTTTAAAACAGTCGTGAGAGGTCTACAGACACTCGATTTTTATACTTTCTTTTTCAGAGTACTTATATTTTAATTATGTATTGGTATATAAAGACAGTTTAAACAAATTTGGAATGTTTTTTTTTTTTAGAAAAATCCTACCTACCCTGCCTTTAAAAAGTGCTCCACGCATTTTACTTATCATTATTTACAGGCCTCCAAAATACTCTCCAGCCTTTGCTGAGGATTTTACAGAACTGTTATCAATAATTACCTCAGAGTTTGACTGTTTTGCCATTGCTGGAGATTTTAACATCCACATAGATAGTGCAGAAAACAATATGGCAAAAGAAATCAAAACTTTTGATCTGACTCAGCATGTACATGGACCCACACACAATCGCGGACACACTCTAGATTTACTTATCAGTAAGGGTCTAAACATTTAATCGATTGTTATTAAGGATGTAGCACTGTCTGATAATTTCTGTATTTTCTTTGATATATTGATCCAGGGCTCTCAAGTGTCACGCATTGAGCGTGACAGTCACTCATTTCGGTCTTTTGTCACGCACTCCCGCCACACATTGGCCCTCATTTATCAAAAGTGCGTACACCAAATTTCCAGCGTACACCTGGCGTACACCCAAAACCACGGTGACTTTGAGATTTATCAATATGGATGTTGGCGTACGGCACGCTCAAATCCTACGCCAGCTCAGGAGGTGGTGTACGCACGTTTTGAGTGTGGGAATGCGCAGAAAAACAATTCCTAACACCACAAAACTCACTGACAAACTAAAAGATATGATATATTATGACCCACTGTAAAAAAACAACAACATATAGTAATTATAAACTTCAGTGTTTATTTTTGTGCAACATGGACTTCAATGTTTAATTTGTGTGATTTTACCAAAGCATTTGATTTGTAGGCATATGTATTCCTTAAGTTGCGAGCCTGTGCGCTTTACCTGACGTTTCAAGCCTTGTTTATACTTTCGCCTGGCTCCGCAGCGCGAGTCTCCGCAGACTGCGCGCGCACCTCCCCAAATGGACGAGGCGTTTATACTCGACGCGCTCGCCGTTGTACTATTCTTTGAAACGATGGTTAGGCCAGGGTTAGGCCCGGCAGATGTGCTGGGTTTAATGAAAGGCTTTCAATGACCAAAAAAATAATTCAGACTGACAAAATAATAAAAATGACATTCTTCTTCTTTTAAATAATAATAATAGGCCTAATAATAGAAATAATAATAACGACATTCTTCTTCTAAATAACAATAAGCGTCATTAATAATAAAAATCTAGAAATCAATTTTGTTTCTTTCCACTTCCCTGGTTTCGCTTTCTCTTTCTCAAAGAAGTTTCTCTTCTTTGCCGTCTTCCGTGTGTCCATGGCGTAAAATGAGGGCGTGGGGGGAGCGGAGACTTGAATATATAGGGGCGTGTTATTCTAATGACGATCGTTTTCAGCCGCGGCATTTATCAAGGGCAGGTATTGCGTACACCTGTATTTCAAAGGTACGCACAGCTTCATAAATCAGGCGATGAGAGGAGTGTAAGCATAATCTTACGCCAATAGGCCTATATACGCCCGTTTCTACGCAAGAATGATAAATGAGGGCCATTGTATTTCTCACGCGGAAAAACTTTTTATGCCGCAGCGCCCAACATTTCTCTGGCCGCGCCGCTCTCACTATGGAACCGGCAGCCAGGAATCAAGCGCGTCTCCCCTAGCCGAGCCTGCCACTTATCAGCCAATCAAAAAAAAGAAAGGGGCTACACAATAGCCAATCAGAAAATAGCACTATTGTATCTGGGTAAGATTTAACGCAACAACCAATGAAAAAAAAGCACATCATGGAATTGTTAACGTGATTCTGCTACAGCGTCTTCGTTCAAAGTTTCGTTCACCCATAGAGGAAACCACTGGAGCTCCGAGCATCACTTTGAGCACAGAGTAAGTCATGATGATCTCCTGTTTTAATGTTACAACAAATTCACAACTTGTTTGACACAAACAGTGACAATTTGACTGCTGTTAGAGAATGTTTCCCAGATAATTAGCATCAGTTTTTCATGAGTGTATGTAACTTAGCCGACAGTTTTACAGCCTGTTCACTGACGACACCTGCTCAGAACAAGTAGTCCTTGTCATATTTTCGTTATCACACGATGACTGATATATTGTCACATTATAAACATCTCTCTCTCTCCAAATAGGCTTAATAATTTATTAGCACTAAATAAATTAAAGAGTATTGCATAGTCGATGTTATAGGTCACTTTTAAAATCATGTCATATTTTATAATTATATCCTGGCCATGGATGCATTAATCATTGCATCTGTCTTTCAAAGATGTCAGGTAAAAAGCAATTAAGCATCCTCTCATTCGCCCTGAGAGGAAAGTCCCCTAAAAAGGCCAGGGTAGAGGATGCTGTCCCAGAGAAGGTGAGAAGGTGGAGAAAAGGGTAGATCCATTAGAGGAGGAGACAGAGGAAGAGACAGTGCAGGTGGAAGGCAACAAGTCCAAAAAGGCAACAAACACTTTCAATAAACAACACCAGTCATAATCTCTCTCTCTCTCTCTCTCTCTCTCTCTCTCTCTCTCTCTCACTCACTCACTCACTCACTCACTCACTCACTCACTCACTCACTCACTCACTCACGGAAATTGAATAAATACTTTGTATTTGGTATTTGAGCAATTATTAATAACAACAACAAAAACACTAATAATAATATTATTAATGAAACACCCCCATTGGCCCATTCCCGTCCCATTTTACTCTAGCGCTCCTCCTCTCCATCTCTCGCTCATAGCAGACTAACGGTCTGAGGGGAGTGGTTAAGCGTTTCCCAACCCAAGCCGTCAAACCTACATCATCAGAGAAGGAACGCCATTCCAGACCGGAAGTAACTTTTCAGACTTTGATTAAAGATTACTACGGCAAACAATTTTTTTTCTGTGTATTAACTTGCACGGATTAATTTTTCACCACAAGACTAGTAATATGTGCTAACAAAGTAAATAGGGTCAATTTTGATTTCAGTTGGACTTTAAGCAACTATAGGCCGATTTCAAATCTTCCTTTCATAGGCAAGATCATTGAAAAAGTTGTCTTCAATCAGCTGAACAAATTCTTATGCTCGAATGGATACTTTGACTATTTTCAATCTGGTTTCCGACCGCACCGACTTGCGGAGTCCCTCAAGGCTCAATTCTTGCGCCACTCCTGTTCAACCTGTATATGCTCCCAATGAGCCAAATAATGAGAAAGAACCAAATTGCTTACCACAGCTATGCAGACGACACACAGATCTACTTAGCCCTATCGCCTAATGACTACAGCCCCATTGACTCCCTGTGCCAATGCATTGATGAAGTCAACAGTTGGATGTGTCAAAACTTTCTTCAGTTAAACAAAGACAAAACTGAAGTCATTGCATTTGGAAACAAAGATGAAGTTCTCAAGATGAACGCATACCTTCACTCTAGGGGTCAAACAACTAAAAATCAAGTGTGAGTCAGACCTTAGTTTCAGTAGTGATGTTGTTCGGTTCTTTGGGTCACTAGAAAAAATATATTGGTAAAATTCATGGTTATAAAAAAGTCTGCTTAAAATATTGGGAATAGTAGGATATATATATATATATATATATATATATATATATATATATATATATATATATATATATATATATATATATAAAATGGATTTATTTAAGCAAATTATATTTATTTCATAATGATTATTTGTTGCGTGATGGTTATTTGGGTATGAGTATGCGCAGTTTCGCCGTAAGCTTCATAAAAAACGTAAAGGGAGTAGCGACACGTCTATTGTTTATTCACAACCCATCGTCAGGAGCACACAGCCCGTTGGTATGTAGCGAATTTTAGAACCTTTTGAAATGTTTACCATGAGCTACGGTCTGCTGTACTTTAATTTAGGAATGTTTAAAGTTTCGTACTTGTGTAGTTGTTGACATTGGCTGCGCTTAGTCCGTGCTGAGAGACTTAAAGGAGAACTTGGTAACTTTTTTAACTTAATAAAACTGTCTAGAATTCATTTGGATGGTTAAACAACCTGTTCTGGTGATATTGGTGACTTTCCCCACTCCCCCCAGCGTTCCCAGGGGGAAAACCAACCTTGCAACTTGGGGACTACTGTCCCGGCAAGATAGAAATTGGAAGTCTCGTGAGAAGCGAGAACGAGAACAAGCGCGAAACACGAATTGCTTTACGGCAATTCGACATAAACACACATGCATGTATGATGTATTACCAGATTACCCACCTCGGTAGACATAGCTCCACGCGATACAGTTGGCTTGCTCCGATCAAAACAAACGCACATGAGCAGCGGTAGAGAGGGGGAGGAGGCCGCTGCAAGTGAGTTTTTTACGACCATGTTGTGAAATATACGCCCCACCACAGCTGTAGGGGGAGCTTGTGTGGAAAACATGCGACAACAAAAGGAAAAATCAGCGAAGAAGTGACTAGAGTTCGCTAGAGTTGCCGAGTTCTCCTTTAATTTGGAGTTAAATTAGCGCGTGTGCTGTTCAGTTCTCTCGGTTTGTGATATGTTCGAACACTGGATAATTAACAAAGCACAAGTAAACTAATGTAGCAGACGGTTGTGTGGTAGGCGACGGAGGTGCATTTAGGAAAACATTGAATTGAAGTGTTATAATGATTAATGCACTTTGCCTGCCGACTCGTGTGATAGCTATACTCTGCGCAGGTGCGCAGCTATGCATGATGGGAAATGTAGTTTCTGCGGTGTTCTGACGCAGCTGTGTAAGACTGTAAGGAGATTATATAATAGTGAATTCTTATTTACAGCAGAAATAGATCTAGTTATTTTATTGTAACTACTTTGTTTGTTTATTTTGCATTATACATTCAATGGATATATTTGTAACACTGGTTTATTTCTTATTTCAGGTTTATGACCTGTGGTCTGTTGTATAAATAAAACAAAAAAAACAAGACTAATGACAAACACGAGTCGTGCCATGTGTGCTGCCTGTCACTAGCCCATTCGGATGGCTGAAGAATTAAAAAGATCCGAACACATGTCAAAGCAATAACTAAATCAGCATACTATCATCTGAAAAATATTGCAAAAATTAGATGCTTTGTTTCCAGACAAGACTTAGAGAAACTTGTGCATGCTTTCATCACCAGCAGGGTGGATTATTGTAATGGACTCCTCACTGGCCTTCCCAAAAAGACCATAAGACAGTTGCAGCTCATACAGATCTCTGAGCAGAACCAGAAAATATGAACATATCACACCAGTCCTCAGGTCTTTACACTGGCTCCCAGTTAGATTTAGGAATGTTTTTAAAGTATTATTACTGTATATAAATCATTCAATGGCCTAGGACCTCAATATATTGCAGATATGCTCACTGAATATAAACCCAACAGATCACTCAGATCATTAGGATCATATCAGCTAGAAATACCAAGGGTTCTAAGCATGGCGAGTCTGCTTTTAGCTATTATGCTGGAACCAGCTTCCAGAAGAGATCAGACGTGCTCCTACAGTAGACACTTTCAAATCCAGACTCAAAACACTTCTGTTTAGCTATGCATTTAATGAATGAGCACTGTGCCACTGTTCGTCCGACTGTTTGTACTGTACTTGTATTTTATTTTATTTTTCTAAACTGTTTTAATTAATCTTATTTCTTTTTCTTATTTTATTTTCTTCTATGTAAAGCACTTTGAATTGCCATTGTGTATAAAATGTGGTATATAAATAAACTTGCCTTGCCTTGCCTCACTGTAACTAGTAATAAAGAGGAAGACAGCAATAAGGCGACAGCAATACGTCACGCCATATTAAGAGCGCCAAAACGGCATTTATTGTTTGAATTTTGTAATAAAACGTACAAAATGTGAAAGCTAAGACTATGTTTCATATAAAAAGTAGCCTTCTCTGTCCTATCTGTCTTTTGTCTGTGTCCTCTTTGCTCCACAATGTTTTTTTACTGTGTGAGAATATGGATGTGTGGCGTGAGAACAGTGTCAGTGTCAATGAGTCTCACTCTGAATGGCTGAAAGTTGTCAGCCATGATAAAAAGATGATATATGTATCTGTACGGTGTATTTGATATTGCTGTACCAGTTTGCGTGAGTTTCTCCTGTAGAGAGTCCTGCAGTTTAGTCAGAGCTCTCCTCAGAGTCTCCAGACTCTCATCAGTCTTCACACTGATCTCAGACCAGTTCCTGGTGTTTCTAGAGCTGCACAGGGATGAGTAAATCTGCAGCAGGAGAGAGGAGAAATCCTTCAGCATGGGGAGTGTTATGGTGTCATATACTGCATTATCATTGATCAGAGAGATGTTGACTGACCTGTAGGAGGTGGAGGTGATCTTCAGTGTGTGAGAGCTGCTCCAGCTCAGTGTTTCTCATCTTTAGCTCAGTGATCTCCTGCTCCAGCTCTTCAATGAGCTCTTCCTCCTGTTTCTCTGCTGCTTTCTGCTGCTCCTCCATCATCTCCAGCAGTTCAGTCTGACATCTCTCAATGGAGCGGATGAGATCAGTGAAGAGCTCCACACGGGCTGCTTTCTCCTTCTCTGTGTTTCTCTGCTCAACCGGGTCAATCAACACATTATTAGTGGTGTTTGTTAAAAGAAGAATCAATGTTACTACTCATACTTCATTGTATCATGTGCGATACTTTAAGTGATCAAAGTAAAAACGAATAAAAAAGCAGCACGTAATCATGATTGCGATATATTGCTTTTATACAGCAATTCACTAAACACAAATTTAATATTCGGTAACTTAGACACAGTATTGACAGTTTTGTCTATTTTTGCTTTGCCAGTTTAGTAACTTTCAAACAAAACTGCAGCAGAAACAATTGTTGAACATGTCTAAGCAACACATACAGGACTGTTTCCATGTTTGTTTCGCTCTTTTGTTTAAACAAGTATTAAACCGAATCAGTGAAGATTGATGATTCTCTCAAAAGATTTTCTATCAAAGATTGTGAAAAATTCAGTAGATTCTATCAACTGGTGAAACAATGTAACCTGTAGAAAGAGTCACTGTAAAACACAGACTGACAGACTGTCTGGAACAAACACAGACAAGCAAGGATACAAACAGTGAAAAGTCCCCTGAACTTATGTAAATATTTAAGAAAACTGAATTACATAATTTAACTCACTTTTCTGACTTTTGCTGAGTGTTTGACGTCTTGAATCTTCTTGATTCTGTCCTGGATCTTCTGCTGTGTGTCTTTCTGTGTCTTCATCAGTTGAGTCTACAGACAGAGAACAACACAGACACATTTAATAACAGAGATTTTCTGTCTTCTGTGGGAATATACAAAATTGTTTTCATAATAAGCTTTTATTTCACAGGATTAAATCATGTGTTTTCTCTTGATTTGAGCCCTTAAAGTAGCTAGTAACTTTTACCTTCTTCTCTTCACTCTCCTCTTCTAAAGAAACAGTGTTGTGGTTCTTGTGGTCTGTCACGTCACACATCGGACACACACATGTCTGATCATCTCTACAGAACAGCTCCAGAGGTCTCTCATGTTTCTGACATATATAGTCCTCCAGATTACTCACAGGATTGATCAGTTTGTGTTTCTTTAAACCTGCCACTCTCGAATGAGGCTCCAGGTGAGTTTCACAGTAAGAGCTCTGACACACCAGACACGACTTCAGGGCTTTCAGCTTTCTTTCCTCACAGACGTCACACAGAACTTCAGCTTTTTTCAGAACTTCAGCTTTTTTCTCAGGACTTTTCTTTTTATAGTGATCTACGATCTCTCGGAGTGTGGTGTTAATCTTGAGATCAGGTCTGTGCTTGAATGTTTCTTTACAATATGGACAGTTGCAGGTCTGGCTGTTGTCCCAGCACTTATTCAGACAGGTCTTGCAGAAGTTGTGTCCACATGGAGTGCTGACTGGATCAGTGAACACGTCCAGACATATAGAGCACTGAAGCTCCTCAGTCAGTGGACCGCTGGAGGAAGACATCCCTGGAAAGAGAAATGATGAAGATAAATCACCTGCACATGTAAAAAGTCAAAATCTTGTTGAGAGAATGTCCAGAATGCACAGAGCTTGAATCAACTTTCAAGAACATAAAATACAAGATAGATTTGAGTTGTGTTATTGACTCACATGGAGGAACATCTATATTCCATCTCCTGTTTTTTTGTCTATTCTCTGATGTTATGGAAGATTCCGCCATTGCTCGTCCTCTCTTCATGTCTTTTTACAGAAAAAAAAACTGCTGTTTATAAGAAAGGAAAAATACAGATAAAAAACATTTTCTTTTTTCAAAATTGACAGATTTTTTTTATGTTTTAAGTGTTATCTAATTTGGTTTTAAGTAGGCTACATAAAATGTTTTTTTAAGGTTTCTGTCTGCAGCTCATTTACTTCCTGTTTCTTTAGTCTTTCTGTCATGTGACAAAATGACAGAAACACCAAACTTTAGCTTTACAACCAATCAAATGACATAGCCTACTTTTAATACAATTCTGATACCATTTCAGTGCAGTAAACAACTAAAATAGTTGAGTATTATATATGTTTAAACCTGGTTCTGTTCAACTTATTCCAGTTTGACATAAACCTACTAAACCAGTTCACTTCCATTAGAAACCTGTTCAGCACAATCTCTCTTATATTTCTATCTCTTACCTGTAAGTATCAAATTTGTTCACAAGACTCTTTGAACGGATCAATAAATATTATTTTGTTTAAAGAGGTTGATCATTTCAGGCGTCCATTTTGTCGTTGAAAAAGTTAGTTTCGCTTTCTCTGAATCTCTCTCTGAACTACAGTGATGTCAGAGCACCTCCTGTATTCACACATTGACATTTGTCCCTGTATTCAGTGTGTGTGGTTCATGTGTGTCTGTTTGTATTGGGACTGATGTTTCTATCAGGTCATAAAGAAGAGATTTCAGCAGACTTACAAAAGCTCGATTGTTTGGTGATATTTTTAAGAGTTTCCTGGACGAATGCTGCTCAACTTACATATTGACAATAAGAGCACAGAAATATCAACAATTCATTCATAAAACTTAGTAGTCTTTATTCAGATGGTGTAATTATTTAGAAGTAGAACAAACAGCAACATTTTATATGTAATTAGGGGAGAGTTCAGAGAATATATTTTCCCCCACAATCATTTCACACGTCAGTACAATTATGTGTTTTTGTTTCATTAATACAGTGTATATTTGTTTTCTTGATTTACCCCGAAAGAATGGAAGTGAAATGTGACAACATGCCCAGTTTAAAATTTTATCTGATTAAATAAAATATATATATATATACAAGACAAACTAAAATATGTTGTCAATAAAATAAAATTAATAACTTTTTCATGTAAAATAATGGCATTTTTTTAATAATTAAAAATAAACAAATTTTTGAGTTTGACAACAAACACACCACAAAACACAGCTATGCATACGAAACATAATAATAATAATAATAATTAATAATTTCTGAACATTGACTGTCTTTATTCACCTTTGTTTCATGGTTTCTCAATAGAATTGATTAAAGTATAGAATAGAATAGCATAGTTCTAACAGGGTTATATTGTAATGCAGTGTTACAACGTTCCCCACCTGCGCAACTGGGATTCTGCTGGTTATATCAGCTTTAAAAAACTCTCTCAACTGTTAAATAACAGATATGAGATTAAAATAATATCAGATTTGTCTAATTTTAAATAAACACAAAAAACAGAGATGAAGAATTATCTTCAGCAAGAAATTTACTTTTGCTGTGGTTAAAAAAAATGTTCAGTGATATCTTCCAATTTTTTTTTAACTTTGGCACATTTTTTTCTCTATATAGTGTTGATATGGCAACTAGTAAATACACTAAGTTTCGTCATGCTGGCATGTGTGGAAAGTTTTAAACCATGTGTGTTACAACTAGCCCCATGTTAGTTTGTGCCCTGCTCACCCCTATACTGTGTCAGGTGGAGAGGAGAAAAGAGATGACCTGAGGAAATAATACTGAAACATGCAGAAAATTAATTTATGGAATATTATAACAAAGTAGAACATTTATATTACATTTTTAAATTTAAAACATTCAATTACAACATGTATGATTTTTTTTTTTATATCTATATGCTGAGAAGTAGCAGCATATTTTATTTCTTTTTTATTTTCATCATGTATTTCGTATTGTGTGGTTAATTAATTTATTGTAACTAACATGTGTGATGATCAGAGGAGTTGAGTTTTTACCTTTACCTTTCCTTTCCCATTCAGTCTTTCCCTTCGCCTGCACAATCAGACAGGATGAGTTTAGGATGAGCTCACATCCACTGAGAAAACAGAGAATATAAATCACAACTTCATACTCACGTTTAGTGATGTTTGTAATATTTAATCAGTTTTTAATCATACTGTCATCTAAATGTAATCTATGGTACCATGCAGTGTTGTGACGTTTTGGAAATAGTAGTTACAACTAGATATGTACATTTTCTGAAGAAAATGTGAGTGGTGCTTACCATGTGCAACTACTCTGCATCGAGTCAATAAAACTCACCTCCATGTCTGTAGGATATTCTGAGAGGGTCTGGGTTCTCTTACAAGAGGTCTCTCGTACTGCGTAAGAGTATCTTACGCTAGGGGAAAATCCTTTTTCCGCGAGATACTGAAGCCAAAAATTATCCTTAATTTTGTAATAATGTAAAACGCGTTGCGGCAGCATACAGACATAGGCAAGACGCGCCCGCTGCGTCACGTCCCGCTAAAACAGGCGTGAATTAGGCCTATAAATACAGCTCGCAGGCAGCTGATATCCGATTTTTCATCCTTCAAGCGAAGCACACGCATCGCTGGATCCGGAGAGAAGCCGCGCCGTCTGAGGAAGCCTTTTCAGCGGGACGAGTCGTCACTGAAGTCGCTGGCCGCGCCGCCTTCAATCACCTTCCTGCTGCGCTATCCGGCGCTTATATCCTTTTACTCTCTGTGCTGTGTGTGTGTTCGCTGCTACGACACACACCTCCTAAAAGAGCTAGCATCTTTTTAAAGATGCCTTCCTGCGGCTCGTGCAGAGCCACACTCATCGACGGGGACCGCCACGTGATCTGCATTTCCTGCCTGGGTGAGGATCATGCAGCTCTCGCGCTCGCTGAAGGCGGCTGCCCTCATTGCGAGCTATTGCCCATGGCGACTCTGAGGACTCGCCTGGCATTTTTCGGCGAGACTGTACTCACGCCCGCCGTGGTACCGCGGCATAAAAAGCGCTGTGCTTAGCGGGTCCCGGAACCTTCTCCCAGCCGCCAAAGCTCACCGGTTCGCCCGCCTGCTTCACTGGCTTCGTCAGCTTCTCTTCCTGACGCACATTGGCCGCGGTCTGCCGCCGCTTCTGTCGACTGCGCTGACGAGGAAGCCCCGCTGGGGGAGGATGATTCCTGCTCTATCCTGGCGTCAGGCAGTGAGGATTGGGCGAGCTCTGAGGATCTAGCGCCCCCTGCCCGTGCATCGTCAGGCAAGAAAGCTAGCATTGAGACAGAGCTCATGCGCGTACTCGCACAGGCCGTGGCGAGCCTCGGCCTCGAGTGGTCTACGCCTGAGCAGCCTGCTCACAACCGGCTGGATGGGTACTTTCTGCTCGGGGAGCGCGCTTCGCCTGCATCCAAACCAGCACCCTTTCTTCCTGAGTTACATGAAGAAGTCGCTAAGTCCTGGAACGCCCCCTATTCAGCTAGAGTGCGCCCTTCTGTTTCTCTGGCATTCTCCGCCGTTGACGATGCCAAGAACAGAGGATACCACTCGCTGCCGCCGGTCGAAGAGGTGATAGCAGTCCACTTATGCCCGCCCTCCGCTGGACGGCGCTAAGCTAGCGCTACCCTTGAAAGCTTGCTGCGCGACGTCAACCCTGCTCCGCCGCGCTTTCTCCGCCACCGGGCAGGCTGCGTCAGCGCTGCATTCCATGGCCACACTGCAGATTTTCCAGGTTGATCTCCTCCGAAAGCTGGACGAGAAAGGACCAGATGCAATCTGCGTGCCAGAAGTAAGAAGTGCTATGGACCTCGCTCTCCGCGCTACTAAGTCTGCTGCACAGGCCATAGGACGGAGCATGGCCTCTCTCACCGTGACTGAGAGACACCTGTGGCTAACGCTCTCCGAGATGTCTGAGTCCGAGCACGCCGCGTTCCTTGACGCTCCGCTTTCTCCTGCTGGCCTCTTTGGATCTTCCGTCAAGGATTTCGCGGAAAGATTCGCCGAGGTACAGACAGCGTCACAGGCCATGAAGCACTTCCTACCGAAGTGCTCCAGTTCTGCAGCAGGCCGTGCGAAACCGTCTGCTCAGAGCTCACAGCCTCAGCCTCCACCCACCGCCGCCACTTCGCAGCGCCGACAGGCCCGAAGCGCGAGACTGCGCTCTCGCTCATCCAGCCGCCGCCCCGCCCCGCGTGGTCCACTGCCTAGGATTGTGGTGAAGCCCGAGGCCCCGAAGTCGTCCTAGCACGCCTAGGAAAACGACGGTGTTCAAGTCCCGCTGTGGCCGGACTTCCACCAAAACTCATCGCTCGTCCAGTTCCAAGAAATGTGACTGGTCCAGTGTTTTTCGCAGTCAACAAGCCGGTTCCACTGCCCGCTTGCCTGCACACAAATGCCGTTTTCACGGCTACCCAGATAAATCCCAAAAAGAGTGTATTTTCTGGTGTCCCGGCCACGGCCGATGGTGTTATATGTGTAGACAAAATGCCCACTGCCCAGTGCCCATTCCTACACACAAGCACAGCCCGTCACACAGGGCTCGCGCACATAAAATCGACTCAGATCGATTGCGCATTAAACGTGATAAATGTGCCCACTACCCAGTGCCCATTAACACTACGTTCTGCATGTCTCAAGGTTTCTGTAAAAACGAAACCAACGTGCATTCGCTCTGGTCAGGCTGACAATGCTCTCAGTGTTGTAAATGTGCCCGCTATCCCGCGCCCACATCCACACATAGACATGACAGTTCCTACGGGACTCGCCCAGCCCTCCCCCTCTCTGCCCGCTGTTATCAGCACACCCCCTGCCTCAAATGTCATGAGCGCGACGCTTATGTTACAGCACACCGAAGCCCCTCTGTCGCTGAGCGAACGGAGCGCGCTTCGCATTCAACTCCTAGCTATTCATGCAGATGCATGGGCAAGGCTACCCGGGGTTTCGAAGTGGGTGCTAGACATTATAAAAAGAGGCTATTCGCTGCAGTTTCGCCGACGCCCTCGCCGCTATACGGCGCGCGTCGAAACCACAGTGAAAACAGAAGTAGCACATCTACTTCGAGCCGAAATTGTGAAACTATTGAGCAAAGGGGCCATAGAGCCTCTCTCTCAAGCTCAGAGCGAAGGAGGGCTATACAGCAGATACTTCCTGGTACCGAAAAAAGATGGGGGTCTCAGACCCATACTAGATCTAAGACAACTGAACAGGGTGCTTGCGAAGCGACAGTTCAGAATGCTCATGACCAGAAAAATCCTCGCACAGATTCGCCGAGGAGATTGGTTTGTGTCAATAGATCTGAAAGACGCGTATTTTCAAATACAGATAGCGTCACGTCACAGGAGATTTTTGAGATTCGCCTTCGAGGGCCAGGCATATCAGTACACAGTCCTGCCGTTCGGCTTATCCCTAGCACCCCGTACATTTACGATGTGCATGGATGCACCCCTCAGGCTACAGGGCATGCGAGTATTGAACTACTTGGACGATTGGCTGATTCTAGCTCAATCTCACTCGGAGCTCGTAGAGCACAGGACCATTTTACTCGATCACCTCGAGAATCTGGGTCTCAGAGTCAATTGGGCGAAGAGTTCTCTGTCCCCCAGACAGATAATATCTTTTCTGGGCACAGAGCTGGAATCGCTGTCCATGATAGCACGGCTATCACCACAGCGCACACTGGACATTCAGCGCGAAGCGAGCTCTTTCCGCTGCGGCGCATCTGTCCCGCTCAAGAAATTTCAGAGGATGCTAGGTCTCATGGCCTCAGCATCATCAGTGCTTCAGCTGGGCTTGCTCCGCATGCACCCACTGCAGTTCTGGCTGAAAGCGCGAGTACCACGCCGAGCGTGGGCCTCCGGTCTGCTTCGTCTCAAGGTCAATCAGAAATGCATCACAGCTCTGAAACCTTGGAAAGCAAACGATTGGTACCAATCAGGTGTAAGCCTGGGGACTTCCTCAAGGGTGAGGGTGGTGTCTACGGACGCATCCACCTCGGGATGGGGAGCGCTGCTCGAGGGCAGACCGTTCTTCGGCCAATGGTCAGAACGGGAGAAGCTTCTGCACATAAACTGCCTCGAAATGTTGGCAGTAGACAACGCGCTGATGCGTTTTTGTCCCCAAATAAGAGGACACCACGTCCTGGACCGCTCGGACAACATGTCTGTGGTGTCCTACATAAATCGCCAGGGCGGCCTCAGGTCCTGGAACCTGCACTGGCTAGCAGAACGCCTCCTGGTGTGGGCTCAGCGCAACCTGCTCTCGCTGAGAGCAGCGCACGTGCCAGGGCTCCTAAACATAGGACCAGACAGACTGTCCAGGAACAGTGTTCCGGCAGGTGAATGGTCTCTACACCCACAGACAGTCCAACTGCTGTGGAAGAAATTCGGCAGAGTGGAAGTAGACCTGTTTGCGTCTCAAGAAAACGCTCACTGTCTGGAATTTTTCTCCAAGAGCAGGGACGCGCTGGCTCATGTATGGCCCCGCCGCCCGCTCTATGCTTTTCCCACCATCTCTCTCCTGCCTCAGGTGATAGAGCGGATCAGGGAAGAGGGATGCTCAGTGCTGCTCGTAGCGCCGTTCTGGAAAAACCAACCCTGGTTCCCAGTTATGATGCAGCTAGCGAGCACTGCCCCATGGCCAGTGCCAGTGAGAAGAGACCTCCTCTCTCAGGCCTACGGCTCAATTCGGCATCCTCACCCAGAGCTGTTATCCCTTCATGTTTGGGCCATCAACGGGTACCCACTGATCTCCCAAAGGGAGTGTTAAACACGATCACGCTGGCTAGAGCTCCATCTACACGACGTCTCTACTCCTCAAAATGGTCAGTGTTTTCCGGCTGGTGCGCAGCTCGTGGCGTGTCACCCCCAGACTGTGGGGTGACGGAGGTACTCTCCTTCCTACAGGAGCTGTTGGATAAGAGCAGGACCCCTTCCACGCTCAAAGTTTATGTGGCAGCTATAGCAGCGTTCTCGAGAACAACGCTTGGTCAGTCAATAGGAAGGAACGATTTAGTCATCCGCTTCCTCAGAGGAGCTAAGAGACTGAATCCTCCCAGACCTCCCTCAGTCCCTGTATGGGACCTTTCTACGGTGCTGGAAGCCATGAAAGGTGGCCCATTCAAGCCTTTGCAGACGATTGATCTTAAACACCTGTCTTTCAAGACGGTGTTTCTTCTGGCTCTCGCTTCAGTGAAGCGCATAGGGGACTTACACGCGCTCTCAGTAAGCTCGATGTGCATGGAGTTTGGGCCTAATGACTCAAGAGTTATACTCAAACCTAGGCACGGTTATGTTCCAAAATCCCTCAACACACCGTTTAGGGCACAGGTCATTTCCCTGTCAGCCCTACCGGTCTCTGATGAGGAAGGAGACGCGAGCTTCCTTTGCCCAGTCAGGGCATTAAGAGCTTATGTGTCTCACTCTTCTGTCTTCAGGCAGACAGAGCAGCTCTTTGTTTCATTCAGCAGGCGTTCTAAGGGACTAGCCGTGTTGAAACAAAGCCTATCCAGATGGATAGTTGACGCTATTGAGCTAGCGTACGCTTCCAAGGGCATGCAATGCCCGCTGGGTGTCAGAGCGCACTCCACGAGAAGCATGGCTTCATCGTGGGCCTGGTCAAGTGGGATTGCCTTGCAAGATATATGTATGGCGGCAGGCTGGGCCTCCCCGTCTACATTTATAAGGTTTTACAACCTAGAGGTTCCCGCCCTACAGGCCAGAAACTGTCGGTCTTAATGACCAGTATTATCTGTACTGATGCTATCGGTTCAGAATGCTGTGTCTACAGAGCACAGCTCACTGATCGACCGTAAAAAAAAAAAAAAAAAATGCTATGGGCCATCAGTTCAGGCCGTACCCCGCCCTGTCTGTATGATGTAATCCGCGTCTAAGTGACGCTGCTATATGAGGAAGAGCGCGGCTTCGTCCCTCCCTCTTCCCGGACTCCCTGTGAGTTCCCTGGGTGACTGTGCACTATATGAACCCCGGGTTTTCGCCCTCGGGTCTTTGGTGTCAGATCCCAGCACGCACGGCGTCTTGCATTGGGTCCCCTAGCGTAAGATACTCTTACGCAGTACGAGAGACCTCTCGTAAGAGAACGTACACAGTTACTAACGTAACCTCGTTCTCTCTAGTAGAGGGAACGAGTACTGCGTATCTTGCCGTGCATGCATACGCTCTGGTTTGCTTCGAAGATGAAAAACTGGATATCAGCTGCCTGCGAGCTGTATTTATAGGCCTAATCCACGCCTGTTTCGGGAAGCACCCTCATTGGGTCTGACGTCACGCCAGGCCTCGCTCGATAGGCTGCTGCAGTTGCCGCAGAACAGCCAATAGGCGCGCGAGCCGTCTTGCCTATGTCTGTATGCTGCCGCAACGCGTTTTACATTATTACAAAATAAGGATAATTTTTGGCTTCAGTATTTCGCGGAAAAAGGATTTTCCCCTAGCGTAAGATACTCTTACGCAGTACTCTACTAGAGAGAACCGAGGTTACGTTAGTAACCGAGTACGATATGGGTATGGATTTAACAAGATGCTAACATGATTAGCATGTTTTAACAAGATGCTAACACAATTAGCATGTTTATAACAAGATGCTGTAAGGGTGGATTCTTGCAGTGGTTCAGTCTGCAAGAAATGCCGAATGACTAAAGAAACGTTCTAAGCAAGATGGTAGAAAACTGCACATTTCTTGTCTATTCCACCCACTGCCACTTATACCAACGACGGAAATAAGCGCAGTTACAATAGCTTAATATTTGTGGGAGAGTGTTGCTATAGAGAGTGACGATATTGTATTGCAATATGTAGCACTTCAAAGTCAATACCACTTCAAAACTAGTTAGCACATTAGTTGTAATTGAAAAGGTTTAATGACAAAATATGGTTATGGTTACACTTAAAATAGTTACAAAATAGATGTATGAGATGATGATAACTTATATTATTAATTGTACCCAGCATGTAAAATGTTACCTTAGAGAGAGAGAGAGAGACAAAGAAAAGAGGAGGCAAAAGGAGAGAGCCCCGAGAATAAGAAGAGAGCCCCAAGAAAGGGACCCAGAGCATCAAAGAGACAGAGCAACAGTTTCAATCTTATTTTATCCTTTCCTTGACCATGTGACTAAAAACCAGATGTGAGACATTCAAACTGACCAATCAGATAATTACGAGTCCCCCACTGTACTAAAGGTGTGACAATTCATTGACCCCCAAAGTACACACATCTTGCTAGATCACTATCAGAAACCTCTGTGCCTTTAGGAACTCCAAATGGTCATTGTGGTAGGAAGAGGGGGTAGAAAAACAGTCAAGCAAATATCTTTGTTCATTTAAAATATCTTGGATTATTATCAATTCTACAATGCTAACATGATTAACATGTTTTTAACAAGATTCTAACAAATTAGCATGCTTTTAACAAGATGCTAACACACTTAGCATGTTTTTAACAAGATGCTAACATGATTAACATGTTTTTAACAAGATTCTAACACAATTAGCATGCTTTTAACAAGATGCTAACACTATTAACAAGATGCTAGCATAATGCTAACATGATTAGCATGTTGGTAACATGATGTTAACATGATTAGCATGATATACTAACGTGATGTTAACACGATTTTCATGTTTGCTAGCACGTTTTAGCAAGATGCTAATATAATTAGCATGTTACTAGCATGATGATAACACAATTAACATGTTGTTAGCATGATGCTAACACATTTTGACTTGTTTTTATAAAATTAAAAAAAATGGTTAGCATTTTTAACATGTTTTAATACTTAGCTTATCGCTATGAGCATAGATATTCACTGCTAGCATGTGTAGCATGTTGGAAGTCCTGTTTGCTAGCATGAGTCAAAAGAGCTAAACCACATGTCTCTATGATGTTCTGATGCAGAGATATATGTTTTGTTAAACGGTTGCTAGGGTACTCTGTATGGTTGTTAGGCAGTGGCTTGGCAGCTGCCAATGATGCTCCACAGGCTGCTTGTCAATATGAATGAAATAAACCAATCGCAATCCCTCTATGACATTCAGATTTATAGATAAAACTCTTTGGGTTTGGGTTGTTAGGGTGCTCAACAGTGGTTGCTACGGCGTAGCTAGGAAGTGGTGAAGGTGATTGGTGAATGGCTGTTTGCTGCCCCAAGTCAAACAAGCCACCCTCATGTTTCTATGACGCTTCTATCCGAAGATGTTTCTTTCACTGGAAGTCTATGGACTTGTTGCTAGGGTGCTCTAAATGGTTGCTAGGGTGTGGCTTGATAGCTTAATGATGATCCTTAACCCTCTGAGGTCTGAGGTGTTTTCTGGGCCCTGGAGGTGTTCTGACATGCTCTGACATTTCTGGTTATTTCTGTTACTTGTGACATTTTCATGGCTAAAGTCTAATTACACTGTATTCAGCACAAACTCTGCTACAATAATATATCAGCAGCATGTATGTAAAAGTTTGTAGTTTTGAGATAATGACATTTATGCGTGGTTTGTGAAAATACAAAAATAAATTCTCACTGAAATAAGGTCATGAAACCCATACTGATTATTTCTTCACAAGACTTTTGAAAATTGTATGACGTAGCCTAGAATATTTGCTCTAAAACTATGTGAGAATCACCCTGACTGCTCATTCAGAGAAGACAATATATTGATTTAAAAATTTTACGACGTGTTTTGTGTGATAAAGCAATATGCGAAGGGGCGGATCATCTCATTAATATGAAAGTTTTCCACACCTGAGAAAGACAAAGAACCTCCCTAATGGCCCTATTAGGAGCTTATCAGGGCCCATCATTCTGACCACCCTTGCACAAAGAATGAGGAGATTTAAAAAAGAATGGCTTTTAAAATTGTTTGGATTTATTTACAACACAACATAATCCAAAGATACACAACAAAAAAGTACCATGTTCATGTACAGAGACATGTACTGTGAACGTTGAAGTCAGCAGGACTCAGTGGCATCTAGGCCCTGAAAAAAAAAAAAAAAAAAAAAAAAGTGAACATACTGATATCAAGAGAAAGGCCTGCACGATTTTGGGAATACATTTTAGATTTTTCTTGTTAAAATTGTTTTTTAAAATTCACAGAATACACACACACACTCACACAAATGTTTCCAACAATATATTATACAGTATAATGAACACCAGGTTTGTTGTGCCTTGTAGGTATAGGCTATGCGCAGTGCTGCATAAAATAATAACAATATAGCAGCCTATATATATTTTCAAAAAGATTTCAGTAACAACCAAGCTAGAGAAAAATATATTGATTATCATGTTACTTCAAATGTTTCCATCCGTTATGATGATATGAAATTAGATAATAATAAAAACATGAAGCCGTTTGCTGCGTTTTGCTTTCATCCAAAATATGATGTGTACATTCAAACGCGATCGCGCAGGAAAATATGATACATTCAAACGCGATCGCGCTCAAATATAAAACATTATGGTTACCACATATCTACGTTTGAGCAGATATCCACAAACACAGTAACAGTAAACACGGGTCTAAATATTATAATATTCCCCATATATCTAGCAACAGTTCAACTGCAACGTGACATTTATGCAACAATAACAAACTAATATGTAAGAATTTCTTACCTTACACCTTTCTTGTCTTCAAATATCGTTCTTTTTCTTCTGAGGTAATTCCAATGTAAGCTCACCGCGCGTCTTTCAAACTCGACGAAAAGTGAAGTGAAGTGTTTTGTTGTTGAGGTAATGAGCGAGACGCGGTCCATGTGGAGATTTGCATGTGAATATCTTTTGCGTGAGTGGGCGTGGCCAAATTAACTGTAATGAGGAAGCGTTTGAGAAGCTGGACATCTTGTTGGTTTTATACAAATTACTTAAACAGAGAATATTTGTTTTCGTTTTGAATCCGATCATTTAAAAGTACACACTTAAATGTTTATAAAGGTATATGGCTCATAAATGTGTGACAAGTATTCGCTGAGTTTTGTTTCAGTTTATAGACGTGCTCAAGAAAAAAAAGTTCACCGCGACGGAGAGGCAGAACGCACACCCTGTTTATTTTCTTTATTTTACAAAAGCACAATGTTTTGGTTTGATTGTAAGTGGACACATACAAAAGGAGAAATATCACAGATTCTTTTTTTATATTTCTTTTTTCTGTATGACTATAAATGACTGAGTAATTTAAGTTTATAGTGCTACAATGTGGAGAAAATCCAGCAAAACGCGCCGGCGCGTTTGTCGACCTCAGAGGGTTAATCATCTTAGCTTAATGAGAGACTGATTGGTTGCCTGAGTAAAATGAGCTCACTCCCTTGTCTCTATGACACAGTGATGCAAAGTCAAGTTCAATACAAAATTCCTATGCAAGTTACCATAGTAGGATATGGATCGCCTGTTTCATGCAATTGCATTGCAATTTTGGGCACCTCTTTCACCCCAGGCCCAGAGGTTCAACTTACACCCCATTACAAAGTATGTTCTGAGCCTTTCAGCCTCTTCAAATGTGGTAACCCACACATTTCTATGAAATTCTCGCTGAGATATGACCCATCAAAATTAGTCTTCTACTCTTTGGCTCTCAACGAAGGCGGTCACATTTTTCTTCCCCTCCTCTCCCTTATCCCCCCTGCTTTGCTGCCTCGTCTAGTCTACTGTCTTGTACTTTGAGAGACTCTCTCCGCACTGCTCTCCAAACAAAGAAATTATGGATTTGATCAACTGGTCTCTCAACACAATTGACACCATCTTCTCGACGAGAAGCTTGGGTTCGGGGGAACCTGACTGCCCTGCCGGAACGTTCGTAGCTGGCTACACGATGGACGCGTGGGAGAGGTGGCGGGTCATGTGTCTGGCAGCTCTTTCCGTGGAGGACATTGAAGATATCTACCTATTCGGAACCATGATAACAGGTTTTCTGCTGTTTGGATTAGGCATTGCCCTGGTTTATCGAGGAATTAAGAAGACGGTGACAGCTGTCCAAAACCCCACAAGGCGGCCCGTCATGATTGAAGCAGTGGGCATAGCTGTCAGCACTCAGACTATGACTATGAACCACAATATGGATAACATCATGGAGAAGCTCACAGCTTTGCAAAGGCAAATGGATCGTTTCGGAGACCAAAATGGACCAGGAGCTATGTAAATTGGAATGCGGCTACTCGTCCCAAGACCAAACAATCCCAATCTTATCTGCTTTCGGCCCCCCTATACCAGCACTGGCCTTGGCCGAGGCCGCTGCTGCAACAACAACTCCTCCGGAAGAGCACTGCAGCGAGACGCTCTTGCGTTCCTTCCCCCATTCCCCACAGACACCTGCTGATTGTTGACTCTGTCTGGGACCTGATCAAGGTTGTCTCCATGGCAATTGCTGTGTATCGCTATGACATCCTGCGGACTGAGGCATCTAGATTAGGATGCCAGGCGTAGCGACTCTCCAGGCCTACACATACACGAACTCTTACATACATACAGATATGCAATCACCCCCCATCCCTCGCCTTCGACGCTTTGTACCACCAGTCTGACAGGCGGGTCTGTGACCAGCGCCGAAAATGGCTGCAGGACCGGATGGCTGCTTGCCTGTGCTGGGTTAACTCCATCCCCCACTCCCCTCCCCTGTTGCAAGTCTTGTGTGTTCATGTTGTACTGATTATGTGCTAATGTTGCTGAGGTGTTTTTTTTACTGTTCCCAAACTGTACTCCTTACAGGAGCATAGTCTGGGGGTTGCCTTTATTCTCCTCACCTCTCCTCATGTTATGCTGTATTTTTTTCCTCAATGCTCTGTCTTCCTGTCCTGTCTACCCCCTTGTCATATTGTATATGTTTGTATGGACAGGTTGATGGCTAATTTCACTGGTACTTGTGACTAAGTGACAATAAAGGCTACTACTACTACACAATGTAAAGTCTATGGGATTGTATTCGCCCTCTTTTACGCCTGCCGGACGAACATCGTTCACTCAATCGCTTATAAAAGTCATAGCTCACCTCTCCTCAATAATCCGCACGATTTGATGTCCATCTCATTCATGGGTCAATGACAAACACTGCGGGATGAGTTACGCGCCAAGTTTTGTACAGAAGAAGAATAATAAATATGTGAGTGTAATTTTTATGGCGAGCTCCAATAATGTGGTGTTTGGACTTGATTTGTCTATTATCTTTATTCTTCATTACCTTTGTAAGATTTTTTCAACTTTCTATCTTTGTTTTTTATTCATTCCACAAACAATTCACAAATAGTTGCGTAAATTAGGCCCATTCATATTTATAAATATGCACAGGTGAACTTCTCATGTCTCGTATCTCAAGCTAACGCAGCTTTCTTTACTCTTTTACTGTAAACTGTGATTAAATAATACTGTAAAAACGACATATCTATGAATATCTACTGAATTTTACATATAAAATATGTTTTAAATTTCATCTTAACATGTTTATAAAGCCACCAAAAGTGTGTGAATTTTATGTACAAATCAAACCGATGACCCTGATTAAAGGGTTAGTTCACCCAAAAATGAAAATTCTGTCAGTAATTACTCACCCTCGTGTTGTTCCAACCATGTAAGTCTTTCGTTCATCTTCGGAACACAAATTAAGATATTTTTGATGAAATCTGAGAGCTGGCTCACTCCTTCATAGGCTTTCAGAGGGACCGAAACTCGTCAGCCCAGAAAAGTTATTAAAAACATCGTTAAAATAGTCCAAGTGACTACAGTGGCTCTACATTACGTTTATCATGCGACGACAATACTTTTTGTGCGGAAAAACAACAAAAATAACGACTTTATCCAACTATTAGTGTTCTTCAATGTGGGCCTCTGACGAGAGTTCACGGGAGCACCACGACGCATGCACGAGAACTGAGATTACGGCGTTCTTCTTCTATTGTTACTAGCTGCTCACTCCTTAGGAGTATTACCGCCATTTACTGTACAAGATCATAGATATCATATAATAATATGATATCTATGTACAAGATGACGTCCCGACATTGCCGGAAGCGCAAAACGGTCTGTTTATAAGCAGAGGAAGACGCACGCTGTAGAACGAAGAAGAAGAAGAAGAACGCCGTAATCTCAGTTCTCGCGCATGTGTCGTGGCGCTCCCGTGAACTCTCGTCAGAGGCCCACATTGAAGAACACTAATAGTTGGATAAAGTCGTTATTTTTGTTGTTTTTCCGCACAAAATATTATAAAGTATTGTCGTCGCATTATAAACGTAATGTAGAGCCACTGTAGTCACTTGAGCTATTTTAACAATGTTTTTAATAACTTTTTTGGGCTGACGAGTTTCGGTCCCTCTGAAAGCCTATGGAGGAGTGATGTAGCCGTCAGAT
Source organism: Squalius cephalus (assembly GCF_949319135.1). Taxonomy (NCBI): domain Eukaryota; kingdom Metazoa; phylum Chordata; class Actinopteri; order Cypriniformes; family Leuciscidae; genus Squalius; species Squalius cephalus. Next base: position 38,227,050 of record NC_137129.1, on the reverse strand, counting down.
TTCATCAAAAATATCTTAATTTGTGTTCCGAAGATGAACGAAAGTCTTACGGGGTTGGAACAACATGAGGGTGAGTAATTACTGACAGAATTTTCATTTTTGGGTGAACTAACCCTTTATATAATAGTTGTGAACCTGAATCACACTCCAAAATATCTGTTAGAGGAGAGGTAATCATAATTGTCAGGATGTACACTCGGATACCAAGGTTTGAAGGATTCAGTATAACTTTTTATTGAAGCTCTCGTTGGACACCAGGTAAATGTAGATGCATTAACAGGTACTCTGAGAATAACATTGATGAATGATCTTTTCTCTTGCAGATAGCGGCAGGCTTGAATATGGCACAAGCATGTTCCTTTGTAGTGCTCAGTGATTGCTGGGATTGATGACAGGTGCAGGTGATTAGTATTCGGGTGAGTGTGATCTTTGTGTTGTGGATGTGAATGAGCCTGATTGATTCCTAACAATAATATTGGACACGATAAAACAGAAACAACAACAAAAAAAAAGTACAAAGAAATGAATGTCTTTATTCAGATGCTGAATCACTTTGATGTAAAGCAGCAACAAATGATTCTCATCCTTTGAGTAAGAACACATCTTGTTTATGTTTTTAAACATTAATTACATGAAACTTTATTTTCATCAAGTATTTCGTATTAGGGGTATAAATTCATTTATTGTTATTGACAGGTGTGATGATCAGTGGAGTTGAGTTTTTACCTCCATCATTACGGCACGGGCAAAAAAATGGATAGAGTTTCCCAGTGAAAGACTGATCAGTGAAAGAGTAGAGATGAGAGCTGGTCTCCATATCATAAAAGGAGAGCAGACCCTCCTCATAATCCACAAACACACTGACCCGCTGCGGCTTCACTCTCACACACAGAGAGACAGGAGGATCATCACAGGCTTTATATTCATTCTCATTCCTCAGAGCCACAGTCCAACATCCATCATTGGGATTCATTGTGATCTCTACCTTCCTGTTAATGGATTCTCTGGCCACTCCTACAGTCCATTCAGTCTTTCCCTTCACCTGCACCTCAAAATAAAATCTCCCTGAGGAGAATCCCTCCTTTCCCAGGACAATTGCATATCTATCAAATCTCTCTGGTTTGTCTGGGAGTTTCTGTCTAATGTCTCCATGTTTCACTTGTTTTCCATCATCAGACAGGATGAGTTTAGGATGAGCTGTATCAGGATCCAGAGTCACATCCACTGAGAAAACAGAATATGAATCACAAATTCAAAATACAGATATTTAGTGATGATGTTTGTAATATGTAATAAGTGTTTAATCTTACTGTCGGTCAGTGATGAAGCTGTGAGTATCTGAATGTAATCTAGTGTAGTGCAGACAGCACACTGTACCTGCATACTGCTGTCTCCTCTTCAGTTCTGTAGAGACACATGACAATAAAACACCATCAGATCTTTGACATGTTTATGTGTGGAATGATAGATGAGATTTAAGGTTATATTTAAAGAATTCTACAACATCATGTTTTATCTGATCAATGTCTCTCTGCTGATATTTAAAAAATCCCTGAACTCCTATTGTGTTTGAGCTCGAAATATTCCTCCTTTTTAGAACATCTTTGGGAATGTTTTGTAAAAAAAATTATGAAATTTGTATTTGAGATATTGTTATGCCTAATGTTATTCATCTCAGTTTTGGAGTGTATTAGTGTTGTGGTTATTCAGCAAAGACAACACTATAAAAAAATAATCTTTAAGAAAATTCAAATGAAAGCCCAGCACTGCAAAGGTCAGAAATATTCCAATAAAAAATAAAAATTTGCATCTTAAATTCATGATGTCTATCCATTTGATTTTCTTCTGCTAAACTGATTTTATCTGACACATAATCACAACATTTAGATGAAACAGCTGAAAAGACCAACAGAAAATGGCAGAAAATTAATGTTTCTTTCTGTTGTTTCTCATCTAAAAGTGTTCACAGATTTACTAAAGCCTCAGGGTTCTGGTTACAGTGATGAAGCTTCTAGTACAAGATGAATTTACTGCATGTTTTCTGAAATTAGAGATGAATATGACCTGCTCTCTTCAAGAAGAACTGTGATGATAATGAGACACAAACACATGATCACACACTTCTCTTATTTCAGCTTTAACAGACTCATTCTTCATTACTGATATTAAAAGATGATAAAAATAAAGATGATAAATATTTGGCTCCTGTCTGCTCTGCTGCTGCTGCTGCGTTGCATTGGTTTGCGTCTGTAAGCTTCGTATCTTTCTGTTTTAATCACTATTTACTACCATTCCTTGTTATTTATACTGCTAAATATAACTTAATCAACATCACACATTAACCAGACATCGCTAGCTTCAATCTAAATCGTTATTACTAGCACAAACACGCTAGTAATTCGCTAGCCTGTTAGCGTGCCATCCGTGCACTCTTTATTTATTTATTTGTATTCTCTAGTGCGCTCGCGCCTTCCGTGCGCTCTTTATTTATTTATTTGTTTATTTATTTGTTCTCTAGCGCGCTCGCGCCTTCCCTGCGCTCTTTATTCATTTATTTTTTCTCGCGCGCCTTTTACGAGTTCATCAAAAAACTGTGGTATCAGTCAACAAACACGGTGAGTCATGTCATCTTCTCCTCTTATTGTCACTTGCACCTCATGCAACATGTATAGCATAGCCTTCTCTGTCAGCACAGGGTTTACATGTGATAAATGCAGGGAGATCGTAAAGCTGATGGGGAAGATTTCCGAACTAGAGACACGCATCCAAACTTTAATCGAGGTTAATTGTAAGAGTGCAAGGGCTTTAGATACTGCGTTGGATGCGACTAGCTTAGTGAACTCTGTACATATTTCGGTTCCGGCCACAGAGCCCGTGCAGCAGGGCGATTGGGTGACAGTGAGACGCTCTAGTCGCGGGACAAAACACCGCTCTTCCGTTCCGCCCTTTAGGGAAGTCAATTCAAACAGGGTCCAGGGCGCCACTCAAATGACGCGAAGTGGGACGCACTTCGTGGACGCTGCGCAGCGCCCCCTAGACGATTTTTGGGGGGCCCCGTGACGCCCCTTCCCGAAAGGGGCCGTCCCCAAGGTCCCCTGAGAGGCGGTGCCAAGACTCTAGACCCCCCAGGGGCCATATGGGAGGGGCCAGAAGTTACCTCCCCAAAACCGCAGTTCGGGCATCCGCCACCAGGTGGCTCACCGACGTCCCACCCGCAGCCTATTCGACGGGCGTCGAATAAGTTGGGGGTGGGCGTCCACGGAGTGCCTAAACGTCCCCCTTACAGCCTATTCACCCTTACAGGCTCCGCGCCATTGGCCGAAGTCACGGGGTGGGCGGGGCCGTCCACGGAGAGCCTATTTGTCCCCTTACAGCCTAAACGAAGCCAGGGGGCGGGGATCGATCCCGGAAACGCCCTCTGTCCACGGACAGCCTAAACGTCCCCCTTGCAGCCTATTCCCCGCCTCCGCGCCCCACGCCATTGGCCGAAGTCGCGGGGTGGGCGGGGACGTCCACGGAGAGCCTATTTGTCCCCTTCCAGCCTAAATGAAGCCAGGGGGCGGGGATCGATCCCGGAAACGCCCCCTGTCCACGGACAGCCTAAACGTCCCCCTTACAGCCTATTTCCCGCCCACCCGCCCCACGCCATTGGCCGAAGTCGCGGGGTGGGCGGTGCCGTCCACGGAGAGCCTATTTGTCCCCTTCCAGCCTATAATCCATTCCTTTTGTCCACGAAGTGCCTATGGTGTCCCCTGACAGCCTATTCTTCATCGGTTTGTCCACGAAGTGCCTATGGTGTCCCCTGACAGCCTATTCTTCATCCCTTTGTCCACGAAGTGCTTATGGTGTCCCCTGACAGCCTATTCTTCATCGGTTTGTCCACGAAGTGCCTATGGTGTCCCCTGACAGCCTATTCTTCATCCCTTTGTCCACGAAGTGCTTATGGTGTCCCCTGACAGCCTAATCTTCATCGGTTTGTCCACGAAGTGCCTATGGTGTCCCCTGACAGCCTATTCTTCATCCATTTGTCCACGAAGTGCCTATTGTGTCCCCTGACAGCCTATTCTTCATCGTTTTGTCCACAAAGTGCCTATGGTGTCCCCTGACAGCCTATTCTTCATCCATTTGTCCACGAAGTGCCTATTGTGTCCCCTGACAGCCTATTCTTCATCGGTTTGTCCACAAAGTGCCTATGATGTCCCCTAACAGCCTATTCTTCATCCCTAGGTCCACAAAGTGCCTATTGTGTCCCCTGACAGCCTATTCTTCATCCCTTTGTCCACTAAGTGCATATGGTGTCCCCTGACAGCCTATTCTTCATCCCTTTGAATATTTTTTGTGGTCAAACCTACTGTACACCACTCAGGGGACACTGTACAACACACTGGTGTACATTTGACCCATTAATTGTGCAAAATTTGCATAAAATCACACTGTCCACGGACAGCTCACAGGGGCCCTGTCAAATAGGTTGCAGGTGGGATGCCGTTTTTGACTTAGACATTTTCAGCATGTGAGTTTTAAGAAAGATACGTGTGAGTTTTAGGGTGATTGGCCACCTGTAACTAACTACAGTGCTTTTATGTGGTCAAACCTACTGTACACCACTCAGGGGACACTGTACAACACACTGGTGTACATTTGACCCATTAATTGTGCAAAATTTGCATAAAATCACACTGTCCACGGACAGCTCTCAGGGGCCCTGTCAAATAGGTTGCAGGTGGGATGCCGTTTTTGACTTAGACATTTTCAGCATGTGAGTTTTAAGAAAGATACGTGTGAGTTTTAGGGTGATTGGCCACCTGTAACTAACTACAGTGCTTTTATGTGGTCAAACCTACTGTACACCACTCAGGGGACACTGTACAACACACTGGTGTACATTTGACCCATTAATTGTGCAAAATTTGCATAAAAACACACTGTCCACGGACAGCTCACAGGGGCCCTGTCAAATAGGTTGCAGGTGGGATGCTGTTTTTGACCGGGCATAACTCCAAAACCAAGCCGACTTGGGGCTCCATACTCTGGGGTCATGGGGGGCCCACTGGTACCCCCTCACACCCGGAGTTTGGAGCTCAAAGTCGGCGTGCTTTCAGAGATACACCCGGTCAAAGTTCCACAGGAAGTGGCCATATCTCTGGAACGGAGCCGACTTGGGGCTCCATACTCGGGGGTCATGGGGGGCCCACTGGTACCCCCCCATGCCCAGAGTGTGGAGCTCTAATTCGGCTTGGTTCCCAAGATACACCCGGTCAAAGTCCCATCTTTGACCGGGCATAACTCCAAAACCAAGCCGACTTGGGGCTCCATACTCCCGGCATGAGGGGGGCACATGGGTACCTCCCCACACCCGGAGTTTGGAGCTCAAAGTCGGCTTGGTTCCCAAGATACACCCGGTCAAAGTCCCATCTTTGACCGGGCATAACTCCAAAACCAAGCCGACTTGGGGCTCCATACTCTGGGGTCATGGGGGGCCCACTGGTACCCCCTCACACCCGGAGTTTGGAGCTCAAAGTCGGCGTGCTTTCCGAGATACACCCGGTCAAAGCTGGACCGGAAGTGGCCGTATCTCGGAACTGGAAGGTCCCAGGAGCTGGGGACGGTGGGGTCAGAAGGGGCCCTAAGGGCCCTCCTCACGCCCGGAGTTTGGAGCTCCAACTCGGCTTAACTCCCAAGATACACCCGGTTATACATAAGGGACTTTTAGACAAAATGGTCGATATCTCGAAAAGGACGTGTCCCAGCGGTTCGTCCTTTGGGGTGGTGAGGGGCCCCTAGGGGCCCTCTAAGACCCCAGAGTCCCGAGCCTCTGGGACCCTTCCTTCTCAAGTACACCCTTTCCTGTTGGGCCCCGTATCTCGGACCGTGGGGGCGCTAGAGCCTCGGGCTAGGGCCCGTTGGAGAGGGCCCCTCGGGGACCTACTTTGACCCGAGTTTGGTGTCGCTAGGCGGCCGGGTCCCCGAGTTATGGCCGTTCAAAGTTCGGAGCCCACCGGCAACTTATTCGACGGAGGCCCTGTGCGCTGTCCGTGGACATTGCATTAAAAGGGTCATATTTCATAAATAAAGTGCTTACTTGTGGTCAAACCTACTGTACACCACTCAGGGGACACTGTACAACACACTGGTGTACATTTCACCCATTAATTGTGCAAAATTTGCATAAAAACACACTGTCCACGGACAGCTCTCAGGGGCCCTGTCAAATAGGTTGCAGGTGGGATGCCGTTTTTGACTTAGACATTTTCAGCATGTGAGTTTTAAGAAAGATACGTGTGAGTTTTAGGGTGATTGGCCACCTGTAACTAACTACAGTGCTTTTATGTGGTCAAACCTAATGTACACCACTCAGGGGACACTGTACAACACACTGGTGTACATTTGACCCATTAATTGTGCAAAATTTGCATAAAATCACACTGTCCACGGACAGCTCTCAGGGGCACTGTCAAATAGGTTGCAGGTGGGATGCCGTTTTTGACTTAGACATTTTCAGCATGTGAGTTTTAAGAAAGATACGTGTGAGTTTTAGGGTGATTGGCCACCTGTAACTAACTACAGTGCTTTTATGTGGTCAAACCTACTGTACACCACTCAGGGGACACTGTACAACACACTGGTGTACATTTGACCCATTAATTGTGCAAAATTTGCATAAAAACACACTGTCCACGGACAGCCTAAAGTGGCCCTGTCAAATAAGTTGCCGGTGGGATGTTTTGAAGTCCCATCTGTAACTTATTCGACAGGGCACCTGTAGGCTCCCCGTGGACATTGCATTAAAAGGTCATATTTCATAAATAGAGTGGTTACTTGTGGTCAAACCTACTGTACACCACTCAGGGGACACTGTACAAGACACTGGTGTACATTTCACACATTAATTGTGCAAAATTTGCATAAAATCACACTGTCCACGGACAGCTCTCAGGGGCCCTGTCAAATAAGTTGCCGGTGGGATGTTTTGAAGTCCCATCTGTAACTTATTCGACAGGGCACCTGTAGGCTGTCCGTGGACAATGTAATAATGGATCATAGTTCATAATTACAGTGCTTTTATGAGGTACAATTTCACGTGCTGGCCATCTGGGGCCCCACGGTGGGCCCCGGACCACCAACTGAAATTTTTTTTGAGTCCCTGCGACCTTTTGACCCCAGTTTTCCAGACGTCCCACCTGCAACTTATTCGACATAGGCTGTTGGTGTCCAATTGGGCCAATTAAGCACGAAAATAGGTCGAAGGGACACGGAACTTCACACACCGTCCCAGGGGCCCGTGACGAGGCCCCCAAGTCAGTTTCGGGACGACAGTGCCGAACCCTGACTTAACCCTAACCCTAACTGTTGTCCCATCTGTAACTTATTTGACATAGGCTGTTGGTGTCCAATTGGGCCAATTAAGCACGAAAATAGGTCAAAGGGACACGGAACTTCACACACCGTCCCAGGGGCCGGTGACGAGACGCCCAAGTCAGTTTCGGGTCGATCGGACCATTCTGTCCGTTGTCCACGAATCACCTACGAAAATGAATGGTATAAGTTACACGTGTACAAAGGTCCCGTCCGGCAACCGGAGCTTCGAGGGGCCCCAAACTTCACGTGCCGGTCGTCTGGGGGCCCCACGACAGCATATCAATAGGAAGGGCGTCTAGAACACAGGGGACATATTTTTGGTGTGCTTTGTCAAAAATTCTCAATAGGCCCTCTTTCTCACATAGACCTACAGACCCTCTTGAATGGGCAAATTGAAAAATAGGGAGGAGAATGTTTTTCTGCCAAAAAATAGACATATGACTAACATAGGACCCCGGGGGCCCCCGGATTACCACCGTACAAAATTTGGAGCCCCTGCGACCTTTTGACCCCAGTTTTCCAGACGTCCCACCTGCAACTTATTCGACATAGGCTGTTGGTGTCCAATTGGGCCAATTAAGCACGAAAATAGGTCGAAGGGACACGGAACTTCACACACCGTCCCAGGGGCCCGTGACGAGGCCCCCAAGTCAGTTTCGGGACGACAGTGCCGAACCCTGACTTAACCCTAACCCTAACTGTAGTCCCATCTGTAACTTATTTGACATAGGCTGTTGGTGTCCAATTGGGCCAATTAAGCACGAAAATAGGTCAAAGGGACACGGAACTTCACACACCGTCCCAGGGGCCGGTGACGAGACGCCCTAGTCAGTTTCGGGTCGATCGGACCATTCTGTCCATTGTCCACGAATCACCTACGAAAATGAATGGTATAAGTTACACGTGTACACAGGTCCCGTCCGGCACCCGGAGCTTCGAGGGGCCCCAAACTTCACGTGCCGGTCGTCTGGGGGCCCCACGACAGCATATCAATAGGAAGGGCGTCTAGAACACAGGGGACATATTTTTGGTGTGCTTTGTCAAAAATTCTCAATAGGCCCTCTTTCTCACATAGACCTACAGACCCTCTTGAATGGGCAAATTGAAAAATAGGGAGGAGAATGTTTTTCTGCCAAAAAATAGACATATGACTAATATAGGACCCCGGGGGCCCCCGGATTACCCCCGTACAAAATTTGGAGCCCCTGCGACCTTTTGACCCCAGTTTTCCAGACGTCCCACCTGCAACTTATTCGACATAGGCTGTTGGTGTCCAACTAGACCAAATAAGAACGAAAAAAAGTCGAAAGGGCACGGAACTTCGGACGCCGCCCCAGGGGCCCGTGACGAGACGCACGACACGGTTTCGGGTCGAACGGACCTTTATAACCAACCCGTTGGCTGAATAACACACTCGGAAATGACCCTGGACCCCGGGGTCCGGGGTCTTGGGCCGGGGGCCCCTGGACTTCCCCGATGCCAAATTTGGAGCCCCTGCGACCTTTTGACCCCTGAAGAACATAAACACTCCAACGGGGGTTGCCGTGATGGAAATAGGTTGGAAGGGGACACCATAGGCGTTTCGTGGACAAAGGGACGAAGACTAGGCTGACAGGGGACACCATAAGTGCTTCGTGGACAAGAGGAAGACTATGGCACAAATATGCTGTTAGGGGACACTATAGGCACTTCGTGGACAAGAATAGGCTGTCAGGGGACATCCTAGGTGCTTCATGGACAAGAGGAAGACTATGGCACAAATAGGCTGTTAGGGGACACCATAGGCACTTCGTGGACAAGAATAGGCTGTTGGTGGACACCATAGGCACTTCGTGGACAAGAATAGGCTGTTGGTGGACACCATAGGCACTTCGTGGACAAGAATAGGCTGTTGGTGGACACCATAGGCACTTCGTGGACAAGAATAGGCTGTTGGTGGACACCATAGGCACTTCGTGGACAAGAATAGGCTGTTGGTGGACACCATAGGCACTTCGTGGACAAGAATAGGCTGTCAGGGGACACCATAGGCACTTCGTGGACAAGAATAGGCTCTCAGAGGACATCCTAGGCGCTTCGTGGACAAAACCATTAAATAAGTTGGAAGTGGGCATTTTAGGCTGTCCCTGGACATCAACAGTGCCCCTAGAGGTGTCCATGCGGAGCCTAGGGCCCCTTGCACTCCCTTATAGCAAAGTAAGGGACATCGTCCAATGGACAACACAACTGATCACCAAATGGGATCCCAAATGAAGCCTACGCGTCCATCGTACTACTATTTGTCCAATGGCAACTTAAATGAATGGGGAAATTTCCACGAACAGCCTAATTTCCCTTATTCCTTAATTAAGGGAACTGCCTTACTGGCCCCACTGAAATGACACACGGTGGACGGCAGTTCCTGGACGCTGCGCGCTGACCTCAAATATTTTTTTAGGGACAAGGAAACGCCCCTGGCCTCATCTTGGGACTCCCCCGACGCCCGCGGAGAAACCCCCATGTTTCTAGACCCCCCAGGGGCCCCGCAACGGGGGTCCAAAGTCACAACAGCCTTACTGCTGTCCGATAAAGGCCTATTTGTCCCCTGGCAGCCTATTCTTCATCGGTTTGTACACGAAGTGCCTACGGTGTCCCCTGACAGCCTATTCTTCATCCCTTTGTCCACGAAGTGCTTATGGTGTCCCCTGACAGCCTATTCTTCATCCCTTTGTCCACGAAGTGCCTATGGTGTCCCCTGACAGCCTATTCTTCATCGGTTTGTCCACGAAGTGCCTATGGTGTCCCCTGACAGCCTATTCTTCATCGTTTTGTCCACAAAGTGCCTATGGTGTCCCCTGACAGCCTATTCTTCATCCCTTTGTCCACCAAGTGCCTATGGTGTCCCCTGACAGCCTATTCTTCATCATTTTGTCCACAAAGTGCCTATGGTGTCCCCTGACAGCCTATTCTTCATCCCTTTGTCCACGAAGTGCATATGGTGTCCCCTGACAGCCTATTCTTCATCACTTTGAATATTTTTTGTGGTCAAACCTACTGTACACCACTCAGGGGACACTGTACAACACACTGGTGTACATTTCACCCATTAATTGTGCAAAATTTGCATAAAATCACACTGTCCACGGACAGCTCACAGGGGCCCTGTCAAATAGGTTGCAGGTGGAATGCTGTTTTTGACCGGATGTATCTCCAGACACAAGCCGACTTGGGGCTCCATACTCTGGGGTCATGGGGGGCCCAGGGGTACCTCCCCACACCCGGAGTTTGGAGCTCTAATTCGGCTTGGTTCCCAAGATACACCCGGTCAAAGTCCCATCTTTGACCGGGCATAACTCCAAAACCAAGCCGACTTGGGGCTCCATACTCCCGGCATGAGGGGGGCACATGGGTACCTCCCCACACCCGGAGTTTGGAGCTCAAAGTCGGCTTGGTTCCCAAGATACACCCGGTCAAAGTCCCATCTTTGACCGGGCATAACTCCAAAACCAAGCCGACTTGGGGCTCCATACTCTGGGGTCATGGGGGGCCCACTGGTACCCCCTCACACCCGGAGTTTGGAGCTCAAAGTCGGCGTGCTTTCCGAGATACACCCGGTCAAAGCTGGACCGGAAGTGGCCGTATCTCGGAACTGGAAGGTCCCAGGAGCTGGGGACGGTGGGGTCAGAAGGGGCCCTAAGGGCCCTCCTCACGCCCGGAGTTTGGAGCTCCAACTCGGCTTAACTCCCAAGATACACCCGGTTATACATAAGGGACTTTTAGACAAAATGGTCGATATCTCGAAAAGGACGTGTCCCAGCGGTTCGTCCTTTGGGGTGGTGAGGGGCCCCTAGGGGCCCTCTAAGACCCCAGAGTCACGAGCCTCTGGGACCCTTCCTTCTCAAGTGCACCCTTTCCTGTTGGGCCCCGTATCTCGGACCGTGGGGGCGCTAGAGCCTCGGGCTAGGGCCCGTTGGAGAGGGCCCCTCGGGGACCTACTTTGACCCGAGTTTGGTGTCGCTAGGCTGCCGGGTCCCCGAGTTATGGCCGTTCAAAGTTCGGAGCCCACCGGCAACTTATTCGACGGAGGCCCTGTGCGCTGTCCGTGGACATTGCATTAAAAGGGTCATATTTCATAAATAAAGTGCTTACTTGTGGTCAAACCTACTGTACACCACTCAGGGGACACTGTACAACACACTGGTGTACATTTGACCCATTAATTGTGCAAAATTTGCATAAAAACACACTGTCCACGGACAGCTCACAGGCGCCCTGTCAAATAGGTTGCAGGTGGGATGCCGTTTTTGACTTAGACATTTTCAGCATGTGAGTTTTAAGAAAGATACGTGTGAGTTTTAGGGTGATTGGCCACCTGTAACTAACTACAGTGCTTTTATGTGGTCAAACCTACTGTACACCACTCAGGGGACACTGTACAACACACTGGTGTACATTTGACCCCATAATTGTGCAAAATTTGCATAAAAACACACTGTCCACGGACAGCTCACAGGCGCCCTGTCAAATAGGTTGCAGGTGGGATGCTGTTTTTGACCGGGCATAACTCCAAAACCAAGCCGACTTTGGGCTCCATACTCTGGGGTCATGGGGGGCCCAGGGGTACCTCCACACACCCGGAGTTTGGAGCTCAAAGTCGGCGTGCTTTCCGAGATACACCCGGTCAAAGTCCCATCTTTGACCGGGCATAACTCCAAAACCAAGCCGACTTGGGGTTCCATACTCCCGGCATGAGGGGGGCACATGGGTACCTCCCCACACCCGGAGTTTGGAGCTCAAAGTCGGCTTGGTTCCCAAGATACACCCGGTCAAAGTCCCATCTTTGACCGGGCATAACTCCAAAACCAAGCCGACTTGGGGCTCCATACTCTGGGGTCATGGGGGGCCCACTGGTACCCCCTCACACCCGGAGTTTGGAGCTCAAAGTCGGCGTGCTTTCCGAGATACACCCGGTCAAAGCTGGACCGGAAGTGGCCGTATCTCGGAACTGGAAGGTCCCAGGAGCCGGGGACGGTGGGGTCAGAAGGGGCCCTAAGGGCCCTCCTCACGCCCGGAGTTTGGAGCTCCAACTCGGCTTAACTCCCAAGATACACCCGGTTATACATAAGGGACTTTTAGACAAAATGGTCGATATCTCGAAAAGGACGTGTCCCAGCGGTTCGTCCTTTGGGGTGGTGAGGGGCCCCTAGGGGCCCTCTAAGACCCCAGAGTCACGAGCCTCTGGGACCCTTCCTTCTCAAGTGCACCCTTTCCTGTTGGGCCCCGTATCTCGGACCGTGGGGGCGCTAGAGCCTCGGGCTAGGGCCCGTTGGAGAGGGCCCCTCGGGGACCTACTTTGACCCGAGTTTGGTGTCGCTAGGCTGCCGGGTCCCCGAGTTATGGCCGTTCAAAGTTCGGAGCCCACCGGCAACTTATTCGACGGAGGCCCTGTGCGCTGTCCGTGGACATTGCATTAAAAGGGTCATATTTCATAAATAAAGTGCTTACTTGTGGTCAAACCTACTGTACACCACTCAGGGGACACTGTACAACACACTGGTGTACATTTGACCCATTAATTGTGCAAAATTTGCATAAAAACACACTGTCCACGGACAGCTCACAGGCGCCCTGTCAAATAGGTTGCAGGTGGGATGCCGTTTTTGACTTAGACATTTTCAGCATGTGAGTTTTAAGAAAGATACGTGTGAGTTTTAGGGTGATTGGCCACCTGTAACTAACTACAGTGCTTTTATGTGGTCAAACCTACTGTACACCACTCAGGGGACACTGTACAACACACTGGTGTACATTTGACCCCATAATTGTGCAAAATTTGCATAAAAACACACTGTCCACGGACAGCTCACAGGCGCCCTGTCAAATAGGTTGCAGGTGGGATGCTGTTTTTGACCGGGCATAACTCCAAAACCAAGCCGACTTTGGGCTCCATACTCTGGGGTCATGGGGGGCCCAGGGGTACCTCCCCACACCCGGAGTTTGGAGCTCAAAATCGGCGTGCTTTCCGAGATACACCCGGTCAAAGTTCCACAGGAAGTGGCCGTATCTCGGGAACGGAGCCGACTTGGGGCTCCATACTCGGGGGTCATGGGGGGCCCACTAGTACCCCCCCATGCCCAGAGCGTGGAGCTCTAATTCGGCTTGGTTCCCAAGATACACCCGGTCAAAGTCCCATCTTTGACCGGGCATAACTCCAAAACCAAGCCGACTTGGGGCTCCATACTCCCGGCATGAGGGGGGCACATGGGTACCTCCCCACACCCGGAGTTTGGAGCTCAAAGTCGGCGTGCTTTCCGAGATACACCCGGTCAAAGTTCAACAGGAAGTGGCCATATCTCTGGAACGGAGCCGACTTGGGGCTCCATACTCTGGGGTCATGGGGGGCCCACTGGTACCTCCCCACAACCGGAGTTTGGTGTCGCTAGGCGGCCGGGTCCCTGAGTTATGGCCGTTCAAAGTTTGGAGCCCACCGGCAACTTATTCGACGGAGGCCCTGTGCGCTGTCAGTGGACATTGCATTAAAAGGGTCATATTTCATAAATAAAGTGCTTACTTGTGGTCAAACCTACTGTACACCACTCAGGGGACACTGTACAACACACTGGTGTACATTTCACCCATTAATTGTGCAAAATTTGCATAAAAACACACTGTCCACGGACAGCTCACAGGGGCCCTGTCAAATAGGTTGCAGGTGGGATGCTGTTTTTGACCGGGCATAACTCCAAAACCAAGCCGACTTGGGGCTCCATACTCTGGGGTCATGGGGGGCCCAGGGGTACCTCCCCACACCCGGAGTTTGGAGCTCAAAGTCGGCGTGCTTTCCGAGATACACCCGGTCAAAGTTCCACAGGAAGTGGCCATATCTCTGGAACGGAGCCGACTTGGGGCTCCATACTCGGGGGACATGGGGGGCCCACTGGTACCCCCCCATGCCCAGAGTGTGGAGCTCTAATTCGGCTTGGTTCCCAAGATACACCCGGTCAAAGTCCCATCTTTGACCGGGCATAACTCCAAAACCAAGCCGACTTGGGGCTCCATACTCCCGGCATGAGGGGGGCACATGGGTACCTCCCCACACCCGGAGTTTGGAGCTCAAAGTCGGCGTGCTTTCCGAGATACACCCGGTCAAAGTTCCACAGGAAGTGGCCGTATCTCGGAACTGGAAGGTCCCAGGAGCTGGGGACGGTAGGGTCAGAAGGGGCCCTAAGGGCCCTCCTCACACCCGGAGTTTGGAGCTCCAACTCGGCTTAACTCCCAAGATACACCCAGTTATACATAAGGGACTTTTAGACAAAATGGTCGATATCTCGAAAAGGGCGTGTCCCAGCGGATCGTCCTTTGGGGTAGTGAGGGGCACCTAGGGGCCCTCTCAGACCCCAGAGTCCCGGGCCGCTGGGACCCATCCTTCTCAAGTGCACCCTTTCCTGTTGGGCCCCGTATCTCAGACCGTGGGGGCGCTAGAGCATCGGGCTAGGGCCCGTTGGAGAGGGCCCCTCGGGACCCTACTTTGACCCGAGTTTGGTGTCGCTAGGCTGCCGGGTCCCCGAGTTATGGCCGTTCAAAGTTCGGAGCCCACCGGCAACTTATTCGACGGAGGCCCTGTGCGCTGTCCGTGGACATTGCATTAAAAGGGTCATATTTCATAAATAAAGTGCTTACTTGTGGTCAAACCTACTGTACACCACTCAGGGGACACTGTACAACACACTGGTGTACATTTGAACCATTAATTGCGCAAAATTTGCATAAAAACACACTGTCCACGGACAGCTCACAGGGGCCCTGTCAAATAGGTTGCAGGTGGGATGCTGTTTTTGACTTAGACATTTTCAGCATGTGAGTTTTAAGAAAGATACGTGTGAGTTTTAGGGTGATTGGCCACCTGTAACTAACTACAGTGCTTTTATGTGGTCAAACCTACTGTACACCACTCAGGGGACACTGTACAACACACTGGTGTACATTTCACCCATTAATTGTGCAAAATTTGCATAAAATCACACTGTCCACGGACAGCTCACAGGGGCCCTGTCAAATAGGTTGCAGGTGGGATGCTGTTTTTGACCGGGCATAACTCCAAAACCAAGCCGACTTGGGGCTCCATACTCTGGGGTCATGGGGGGCCCAGGGGTACCTCCCCACACCCGGAGTTTGGAGCTCAAAGTCGGCGTGCTTTCCGAGATACACCCGGTCAAAGTTCCACAGGAAGTGGCCATATCTCTGGAACGGAGCCGACTTGGGGCTCCATACTCGGGGGTCATGGGGGGCCCACTGGTACCCCCCCCATGCCCAGAGTGTGGAGCTCTAATTCGGCTTGGTTCCCAAGATACACCCGGTCAAAGTCCCATCTTTGACCGGGCATAACTCCAAAACCAAGCCGACTTGGGGCTCCATACTCCCGGCATGAGGGGGGCACATGGGTACCTCCCCACACCCGGAGTTTGGAGCTCAAAGTCGGCTTGGTTCCCAAGATACACCCGGTCAAAGTCCCATCTTTGACCGGGCATAACTCCAAAACCAAGCCGACTTGGGGCTCCATACTCCCGGCTTGAGGGGGGCACATGGGTACCTCCCCACACCCGGAGTTTGGAGCTCAAAGTCGGCTTGGTTCCCAAGATACACCCGGTCAAAGTCCCATCTTTGACCGGGCATAACTCCAAAACCAAGCCGACTTGGGGCTCCATACTCCCGGCATGAGGGGGGCACATGGGTACCTCCCCACACCCGGAGTTTGGAGCTCAAAGTCGGCTTGGTTCCCAAGATACACCCGGTCAAAGTCCCATCTTTGACCGGGCATAACTCCAAAACCAAGCCGACTTGGGGCTCCATACTCCCGGCATGAGGGGGGCACATGGGTACCTCCCCACACCCGGAGTTTGGAGCTCTAATTCGGCTTGGTTCCCAAGATACACCCTGTCAAAGTTCGGAGCCCACCTGCAACTTATTCGACGGAGCCCCTGTACGCTGTCCGTGGACATTGCATTAAAAGGTCATATTTCATAAATAAAGTGGTTACTTGTGGTCAAACCTACTGTACACCACTCAGGGGACACTGTACAACACACTGGTGTACATTTGACCCATTAATTGTGCAAAATTTGCATAAAATCACACTGTCCACGGACAGCTCTCAGGGGCCCTGTCAAATAGGTTGCAGGTGGGATGCCATTTTTGACTTAGACATTTTCAGCATGTGAGTTTTAAGAAAGATACGTGTGAGTTTTAGGGTGATTGGCCACCTGTAACTAACTACAGTGCTTTTATGTGGTCAAACCTACTGTACACCACTCAGGGGACACTGTACAACACACTGGTGTACATTTGACCCATTAATTGTGCAAAATTTGCATAAAAACACACTGTCCACGGACAGCTCACAGGGGCCCTGTCAAATAGGTTGCAGGTGGGATGCTATATTTGACCGGGCATAACTCCAAAACCAAGCCGACTTTGGGCTCCATACTCTGGGGTCATGGGGGGCCCAGGGGTACCTCCCCACACCCGGAGTTTGGAGCTCAAAATCGGCGTGCTTTCCGAGATACACCCGGTCAAATTTCCACAGGAAGTGGCCGTATCTCGGGAACGGAGCCGACTTGGGGCTCCATACTCGGGGGTCATGGGGGGCCCACTAGTACCCCCCCATGCCCAGAGCGTGGAGCTCTAATTCGGCTTGGTTCCCAAGATACACCCGGTCAAAGTCCCATCTTTGACCGGGCATAACTCCAAAACCAAGCCGACTTGGGGATCCATACTCCCGGCTTGAGGGGGGCACATGGGTACCTCCCCACACCCGGAGTTTGGAGCTCAAAATCGGCGTGCTTTCCGAGATACACCCGGTCAAAGATCCACAGGAAGTGGCCATATCTCGGGAACGGAGCCGACTTGGGGCCCCATACTCGGGGGTCATGGGGGGCCCACTGGTACCCCCCCATGCCCAGAGTGTGGAGCTCTAATTCGGCTTGGTTCCCAAGATACACCCGGTCAAAGTCCCATCTTTGACCGGGCATAACTCCAAAACCAAGCCGACTTGGGGCTCCATACTCCCGGCATGAGGGGGGCACATGGGTACCTCCCCACACCCGGAGTTTGGAGCTCAAAGTCGGCTTGGTTCCCAAGATACACCCGGTCAAATTCCCATCTTTGACCGGGCATAACTCCAAAACCAAGCCGACTTGGGGCTCCATACTCCCGGCATGAGGGGGGCACATGGGTACCTCCCCACACCCGGAGTTTGGAGCTCAAAGTCGGCTTGGTTCCCAAGATACACCCGGTCAAAGTTCGGAGCCCACCTGCAACTTATTCGACGGAGCCCCTGTACGCTGTCCGTGGACATTGCATTAAAAGGTCATATTTCATAAATAAAGTGGTTACTTGTGGTCAAACCTACTGTACACCACTCAGGGGACACTGTACAACACACTGGTGTACATTTCACCCATTAATTGTGCAAAATTTGCATAAAAACACACTGTCCACGGACAGCTCACAGGGGCCCTGTCAAATAGGTTGCAGGTGGGATGCTGTTTTTGACTTAGACATTTTCAGCATGTGAGTTTTAAGAAAGATACGTGTGAGTTTTAGGGTGATTGGCCACCTGTAACTAACTACAGTGCTTTTATGTGGTCAAACCTTCTGTACACCACTCAGGGGACACTGTACAACACACTGGTGTACATTTGACCCATTAATTGTGCAAAATTTGCATAAAAAATCACACTGTCCACGGACAGCTCACAAGGGCCCTGTCAAATAGGTTGCAGGTGGGATGCCGTTTTTGACTTAGACATTTTCAGCATGTGAGTTTTAAGAAAGATACGTGTGAGTTTTAGGGTGATTGGCCACCTGTAACTAACTACAGTGCTTTTATGTGGTCAAACCTACTGTACACCACTCAGGGGACACTGTACAACACACTGGTGTACATTTGACCCATTAATTGTGCAAAATTTGCATAAAAACACACTGTCCACGGACAGCTCACAGGGGCCCTGTCAAATAGGTTGCAGGTGGGATGCTATTTTTGACCGGGCATAACTCCAAAACCAAGCCGACTTTGGGCTCCATACTCTGGGGTCATGGGGGGCCCAGGGGTACCTCCCCACACCCGGAGTTTGGAGCTCAAAATCGGCGTGCTTTCCGAGATACACCCGGTCAAAGTTCCACAGGAAGTGGCCGTATCTCGGGAACGGAGCCGACTTGGGGCCCCATACTCGGGGGTCATGGGGGGCTCACTGGTACCTCCCCATGCCCAGAGTGTGGACCTCTAATTCGGCTTGGTTCCCAAGATACACCCGGTCAAAGTCCCATCTTTGACCGGGCATAACTCCAAAACCAAGCCGACTTGGGGCTCCATACTCCCGGCATGAGGGGGGCACATGGGTACCTCCCCACACCCGGAGTTTGGAGCTCAAAGTCGGCTTGGTTCCCAAGATACACCCGGTCAAAGTCCCATCTTTGACCGGGCATAACTCCAAAACCAAGCCGACTTGGGGCTCCATACTCCCGGCATGAGGGGGGCACATGGGTATCTCCCCAGACCCGGAGTTTGGAGCTCAAAGTCGGCGTGCTTTCCGAGATACACCTGGTCAAAGTTACACAGGAAGTGGCCATATCTCGGGAACGGAGCCGATTTGGGGCTCCATACTCTGGGGTAATGGGGGGCCCACTGGTACCTCCCCACACCCGGAGTTTGGTGTCGCTAGGCGGCCGGGTCCCTGAGTTATGGCCGTTCAAAGTTCGGAGCCCACCGGCAACTTATTCGACGGAGGCCCTGTGCGCTGTCCGTGGACATTGCATTAAAAGGGTCATATTTCATAAATAAAGTGCTTACTTGTGGTCAAACCTACTGTACACCACCCAGGGGACACTGTACAACACACTGGTGTACATTTGACCCATTAATTGTGCAAAATTTGCATAAAATCACACTGTCCACGGACAGCTCTCAGGGGCCCTGTCAAATAGGTTGCAGGTGGGATGCCGTTTTTGACCGGGCATAACTCCAAAACCAAGCCGACTTGGGGCTCCATACTCTGGGGTCATGGGGGGCCCAGGGGTACCTCCCCACACCCGGAGTTTGGAGCTCAAAGTCGGCGTGCTTTCCGAGATACACCCGGTCAAAGTTCCACA
This sequence comes from Squalius cephalus, assembly GCF_949319135.1. NCBI lineage: Eukaryota > Metazoa > Chordata > Actinopteri > Cypriniformes > Leuciscidae > Squalius > Squalius cephalus. The sequence continues at coordinate 38,207,562 of NC_137129.1, read as the reverse complement.
GGAAGTGGCCATATCTCGGGAACGGAGCCGACTTGGGGCTCCATACTCTGGGGTCATGGGGGGCCCACTGGTACCCCCCCATGCCCAGAGTGTGGAGCTCTAATTCGGCTTGGTTCCCAAGATACACCCGGTCAAAGTCCCATCTTTGACCGGGCATAACTCCAAAACCAAGCCGACTTGGGGCTCCATACTCCCGGCTTGAGGGGGGCACATGGGTACCTCCCCACACCCAGAGTTTGGAGCTCAAAGTCGGCGTGCTTTCCGAGATACACCCGGTCAAAGCTGGACCGGAAGTGGCCGTATCTCGGAACTGGAAGGTCCCAGGAGCTGGGGACGGTGGGGTCAGAAGGGGCCCTAAGGGCCCTCCTCACACCCGGAGTTTGGAGCTCCAACTCGGCTTAACTCCCAAGATACACCCGGTTATACATAAGGGACTTGTAGACAAAATGGTCGATATCTCGAAAAGGGCGTGTCCCAACGGATCGTCCTTTGGGGTGGTGAGGGGCCCCTAGGGGCCCTCTCAGACCCCAGAGTCCCGGGCCGCTGGGACCCATCCTTCTCAAGTGCACCCTTTCCTGTTGGGCCCCGTATCTCAGACCGTGGGGGCGCTAGAGCATCGGGCTAGGGCCCGTTGGAGAGGGCCCCTCGGGACCCTACTTTGACCCGAGTTTGGTGTCGCTAGGCTGCCGGGTCCCCGAGTTATGGCCGTTCAAAGTTCGGAGCCCACCTGTAACTTATTCGACGGAGCCCCTGTGCGCTGTCCATGGACATTGCATTAAAAGGTCATATTTCATAAATAAAGTGCTTACTTGTGGTCAAACCTACTGTACACCACTCAGGGGACACTGTACAACACACTGGTGTACATTTCACCCATTAATTGTGCAAAATTTGCATAAAAACACACTGTCCACTGACAGCTCACAAGGGCCCTGTCAAATAGGTTGCAGGTGGGATGCTGTTTTTGACTTAGACATTTTCAGCATGTGAGTTTTAGGGAAGATACGTGTGAGTTTTAGGGTGATTGGCCACCTGTAACTAACTACAGTGCTTTTATGTGGTTAAAACTACTGTACACCACACAGGGGACACAATGCAACAGACTGATGTACATTTCACCCATTAATTGTGCAAAATTTGCACAAAAACACACTGTCCACGGACAGCTCACAGGGGCCCTGTCAAATAGGTTGCAGGTGGGATGCTGTTTTTGACTTAGACATTTTCAGCATGTGAGTTTTAAGAAAGATACGTGTGAGTTTTAGGGTGATTGGCCACCTGTAACTAACTACAGTACTTTTATGTGGTCAAACCTACTGTACACCACTCAGGGGACACAACACAACACACTGATGTACATTTCACCCATTAATTGTGCAAAATTTGCATAAAAAAACACACTGTCCACGGACAGCTCACAGGGGCCCTGTCAAATAGGTTGCAGGTGGGATGCTGTTTTTGACTTAGACATTTTCAGCATGTGAGTTTTAAGAAAGATACGTGTGAGTTTTAGGGTGATTGGCCACCTGAAACTAACTACAGTGCTTTTATGTGGTCAAACCTACTGTACACCACTCAGGGGACACAACACAACACACTGATGTACATTTCACCCATTAATTGTGCAAAATTTGCATAAAACCACACTGTCCACGGACAGCTCTCAGGGGCACTGTCAAATAAGTTACTCAGGGTTATGGGGGACACCATAGGCACTTTGTGGACGACTTCAGCACATATAAGCTGTTTGAGGACACTGTAGGCTCTTCATGGACGAATTCCACTCATATAGGCTGTTAGGGGACACCAGAGGCACTTCGTGGACGACTTCCGCACATATAGGCTGTTAGGGGACACCCTAGGCACTTTGTGGACAACTTCCGCACAGATAGGCTGTCAGGGGACACTATAGGCACTTCGTGGACGACTTCCGCACATATAGGCTGCCAGGGGACACTATAGGCACTTCGTGGACAACTTCCGCACATATAGGCTGTCAGGGGACACCATAAGCACTTTGTGGTCAAAGGGATGAATTATAGGCTGAAAGGGGACAAATAGGCTTTCTGTGGACAGCCCCACCCACCCTGCGACTTCGGCCAATGGCGTGGTGCGGGTAGGAGGGAAAAAGGCTGTAAGGGGGACGTTTAGGCTGTCCGTGGACAGGGGGCGTTTTTGGGATCAATCCCCGCCCTCTGGTTACATTTAGGCTGGAAGTGGACAAATAGGCTCTCTGTGGACAGCCCCACCCACCCCGTGACTTCGGCCAATGGCGTGGTGCGGGTAGGCAGGAGATAGGCTGTAAGGGGACACCCTAGGCACTTCGTGGACAAGAGGAAGACTATGGTGGGATAGGCTGTCAGGGGACACCATAGGCGCTTTGTGGACAAAGGGATGAAGAATAGGCTGTCAGGGGACACCCTAGGCACTTCGTGGACGACTTCCGCACATATAGGCTGTTAGGGGACACCCTAGGCACTTTGTGGACGACTTCCGCACAGATAGGCTGTCAGGGGACACTATAGGCACTTCGTGGACGACTTCCGCACATATAGGCTGCCAGGGGACACTATAGGCACTTCGTGGACGACTTCCGCACATATAGGCTGTCAGGGGACACCATAAGCACTTTGTGGACAAAGGGATGAATTATAGGCTGGAAGGGGACAAATAGGCTTTCTGTGGACAGCCCCACCCACCCTGCGACTTCGGCCAATGGCGTGGTGCGGGTAGGAGGGAAATAGGCTGTAAGGGGAACGTTTAGGCTGTCCGTGGACAGGGGGCGTTTTTGGGATCAATCCCCGCCCTCTGGTTACATTTAGGCTGGAAGTGGACAAATAGGCTCTCTGTGGACAGCCCCACCCACCCCGTGACTTCGGCCAATGGCGTGGTGCGGGTAGGCAGGAGATAGGCTGTAAGGGGACACCCTAGGCATTTCGTGGACAAGAGGAAGACTACGGTGGGATAGGCTGTCAGGGGACACCATAGGCGCTTCGTGGACAAAGGGATGAAGAATAGGCTGTCAGGGGACACCCTAGGCACTTCGTGGACAAGAGGAAGACTATGGTAGTGATAAGCTGTCAGGGGACACCTAACGCACTTCGTGTACAAAGGGATGAAGAATAGAAAGCCATCTGTGGAAACCACCGTGGAGCGAGATCGCCCCCTAAAGGTGTCCATCACGGGCCCTATGGGCAATGGCACGCATTACTATGCATTACCCCTCAAAAACGCAAAGTGTCCATTTCGTCATTAACTTAAGCGGCAAATGGGAGTCCATTTGGAGCAGAGATCCCACCGAGTGCTTACGCGTCCAATGGCAACTTAAATGAATGGGAAGATTTCCACGAACAGCCTAATTTCCCTTACGATTACAACATCAAACAGGTTCTCCCCACTCAGTGAAACACCCACTGAGAATCCTGTTGAATGTGCCCTAGTTATTGGCGATTCTATTACACGGAACGTGAAAATAGAGACACCAGCCACCATAGTCACATGTTTGCCGGGAGCCAGAGCGCCTGACATCAAAGCAAATTTAAAAGTGCTGGCTAATGCTAATCGTAAATTCTCTAAGATTATTATTCATGTCGGCACTAATGATGTTAGACTCTGCCAGTCGGAGATCACAAAAATGAACATTAAAGAGGTGTGTGAACTCGCAAGTACGATGTCAGGCACTGTAATTTGCTCTGGCCCCCTTCCTGTTCGGCGGAGTGATGAGATGGTTAGTAGATTGTCCTCACTCAATGGCTGGCTGTCACGGTTTTGTCCCCAAAATAATATAGAATTCATAGACAATTGGAAAAGTTTTTGGGGCAGACCTGACCTGTTGAAAAGAGATGGTATTCATCCCTCCTGGGATTGTGCTGCTCTTCTCTCTAGTAATATGGCACATAGTCTTAGAGCTCAAACATGACAATCTGGGGCTCAGGTCAGGAAGCAGACAGACTGGCTTAACCGACCGTCTGTTAGCGGCCTCACGTCACCAAGGTCAGATAAATCCCATCACATAGAGCCTCTTTCACCTAGATATCATCCTATAGAGACTGTGTCTGTTCCCCGAATTAGGACATACAAAAAAACTCCTAAACCCATTCAAGGGTAAAAATTTAATTGATGTTCAACAAATAAAAAACAGATATAATTCGGATGAACAAATGATAAAGCTCGGGTTGCTGAATATTCGATCCCTTACTTCAAAAGTACTTATTGTTAATGATATGATTACAGACTATAATCTAGATGTGCTGTGTTTGACAGAAACCTGTCTAAAACCAGACAATTATATTAGTTTAAATGAGTCCACCCCGCAAAGATTACTGTTATAAACATGAACCTCGTCTGAAAGGCAAAGGGGGAGGTGTTGCTGTAATTTATAGAATTATCTTCAGAATTACTGAGGAGTCTTGTTTTAAATATAATTCTTTTGAAGTGTTGTTGCTAAATGTAACAATATATAGTGTAAATGATAAATCACATTTAACATTTGTGCTGGCTACTGTATACAGGACACCAGGGCACCATACAGACTTTATCAAAGAATTTGCTGATTTTCTATCAGAGTTAGTATTGGCTGCAGATAAAGTAATAAATGTTGGTGATTTTAATATACATGTAGATAACGAAAAAGATGCATTGGGATTGGCATTTAAAGACATTCTTAACTCTATTGGAGTTAGACAACACGTGTCAGGACCTACTCATTGTCGTAATCATACTCTAGATCTAATATTATCACATGGAATAGATGTTGATGCCGATGAAATTCTGCAGCAGAGCGTTGACATCTCAGATCATTATCTAGTCTCGTGTAAACTTCATTTAGCCAAGGCTGCAAAGCTGACTCCGTGTTACAAATATGTTAGACCTATCACTTCTGCCACTAAAGATTGCTTTATTAATAATCTTCCTAATCAGTTTCATCATCTCAGCATCCCAGATAACTTTGAAGAACTTTTAACTCTCTCTTTTCCAGCACTTTAGACACAGTTGCTCCATTGCGCTTTAAAGAAGATTAAAGAAAATAGTCTAACGCCGTGGTACAAAGTGCACACTTGGGCCCTTAAGAGAGCAGCCAGAAAAATGGAGCGCAACTGGAAGAAAACAAAACTAGAGGTATTTCGCATTTCATGGAAAGAGAGTTCGATTGCATACAGAAAGGCCTTAAAAGCTGCTAGATCTGCTTATTTTTCAACCCTTTTTGAAGAAAATAAACAAAACCCTAGATATTTATTTGGAACAGTGGCTAAACTAACGAAAAATAAATCTTCAACCCCAGATGTTTCCAAGCAGCACAGCAGTAATGACTTTATGAACTTCTTTACTAACAAGATTGATAATATCAGGGAGTAAATTATTACTATGCAACCGTCTACTACAGTATCACGTCAGGAAGTGCATTGTAGTCTCCTTGAAGAAAAATTTGATTCATTCGTTGCTATAGGAGAGGATGAATTTACTAAACTCGTTAAATCATCTAAATCGACAACATGTATGTTAGACCCTATACCAACTAAGCTACTGAAAGAGATGCTTCCAGAGGTCATAGATCCTCTTCTTAATATCATTAATTCATCTTTGTCTCTAGGATAAGTACCAAAAACATTTAAGCTGGCTATGATTAAACCGCTTGTTAAAAAAACGCAACTTGATCCTACAGAATTAGTCAATTATAGGCCGATCTCGAATCTACCCTTTTTGTCAAAGATACTAGAAAAGGCAGTATCCTCACAACTATGAACCTTTTTAGAAAGAAATGATATCTGCGAGGATTTCCAGTCAGGATTTAGACCGTACAGTACCGAGACAGCTCTCATTAGAGTTACAAATGATTTGCTCTTATCATCCGATCGTGGTTGTATCTCGCTATTAGTGTTACTCGATCTTAGTGCTGCATTTGACACTATCGACCACAACATTCTTTTCAATAGACTCGAAAATTATGTTGGCATTAGTGGAATTGCTTTAGCATGGTTTAAATCATACTTATCTAACCATTATCAGTTTGTAGCAGTAAATGAAGAGATGTCTTATCGATCACAAGTTCAGTATGGCGTACCACAAGGCTCAGTACTAGGACAGTTGCTGTTCACTCTGTACATGCTACCCTTAGGAGATATCATTAGGAAGCATGGCATTAGTTTTCACTGTTATGCTGACGATACTCAGCTCTATATTTCTTCACGCCCAGATGAAACGTACCAATTCACTAAATTAACAGAATGCATAGCTGATATAAACAATTGGATGACTAGTAATTTCCTACTACTTAACTCTGAAAAAACAGAGATTCTAATTATTGGACAAAAAACGTCCACACGTAATAACCTAGAATACTGTCTAACAATTGATGGCTGCTTTGTTAAGTCTTCGTTGTCGGTTAGGAACCTGGGTGTGCTCTTTGATACCAATCTTTCATTTGAAAGTCACGTGTCTAGTATCTGTAAAACCGCATTTTTCCATCTTAAAAATATATCTAAATTACACCATATGCTCTCATTGACAAATGCGGAACAATTAGTCCATGCGTTCATGACCTCAAGACTAGATTATTGTAATGCTCTACTGGGTGGTTGCCCTGCACGCTTAATAAACAAACTACAGCTAGTTCAAAATGCAGCAGCTCGAGTCCTTACCAGAACCAGGAAGTATGACCATATTAGCCCGGTTCTGTCAACACTGCATTGGCTCCCTATTAAACATTGTATACATTTTAAAATATTGCTGATTACTTACAAAGCACTAAATGGTTTAGCTCCGCAGTACTTAAGCAAGCTCTTAACGCATTATAGTCCTTCACGTCTATTGTATACCTACCCCAAAGTGACAAAATAAAATAAAATAAAACAAAATTCTGTATCAAAATTTTACAAGGCATCATTACTTTGTTTAGGCTTGGTTTGTAGGGAATTCCAAACCTGCGCACATAAATTCTAACGCAAATAACTATAGAACCAATTCTTAATGCGCATGTGAACGCCATCAGCGTTTATCCCAGGTTCGCATTTAAAGTCTGTGTAGAGAGAATGGTGTCATCTTAGCGGCCCCTAATTTAATAACAAGTGATCTTTGCGATGTAAGCAAGTCAATCAAAACTAACTTTAGCTGGAAAATAACTTTATTAAAGAACCGCTATAAAGCCAAAACAATCTCTGTTACCATAAATTATACGTTTATCTCTGTAAAGCTGCTTTGAAACAATCTACATTGTTAAAAGCGCTATATAAATGAAGATGACTTGACTTGATATGTATCTGTACGGTGTATTTGATATTGTCGTACCAGTTTGTGTGAGTTTCTCCTGTAGAGAGTCCTGCAGTTTAGTCAGAGCTCTCCTCAGAGTCTCCAGACTCTCATCAGTCTTCACACTGATCTCAGACCAGTTCCTGGTGTTTCTAGAGCTGCACAGGGATGAGTAAATCTACAGCAGGAGAGAGGAGAAATCCTTCAGCATGGGGAGTGTTATGGTGTCATATACTGCATTATCATTGATCAGAGAGATGTTGACTGACCTGTAGGAGGTGGAGGTGATCTTCAGTGTGTGAGAGCTGCTCCAGCTCAGTGTTTCTCATCTTTAGCTCAGTGATCTCCTGCTCCAGCTCTTCAATGAGCTCTTCCTCCTGTTTCTCTGCTGCTTTCTGCTGCTCCTCCATCATCTCCAGCAGTTCAGTCTGACATCTCTCAATGGAGCGGATGAGATCAGTGAAGAGCTCCACACGGGCGGCTTTCTCCTTCTCTGTGTTTCTCTGCTCAACCGGGTCAATCAACACATTATTAGTTGTGTTTGTTAAGACAAGAATCAATGTTACTACTCATACTTCATTGTATCATGTGCGATACTTTAAATCAGGGTTCACCAATCTCGGTCCTGGAGGGCCGCTGTCCTGCAGAGTTTAGCTCCAACCAGCTCCAACACACCTGTTTGAAAGTTTCTAGTATGCCAGTGAGACCTTGATTAGCTGGTTCAGGTGTGTTTAATTGGGGTTGGAGCTAAACTCTGCAGGACAGCGGCCCTCCAGGACCGAGATTGGTGAACCCTGCTTTAAGTGATCAAAGTAAAAACGAATAAAAAAGCAGCACGTAATCATGATTGCGATATATCGCCTTTATACAGCAATTCACTAAACACAAATTTAATATTCGGTAACTTAGACACAATATTGACAGTTTTGTCTATTTTTGCTTTGCCAGTTTAGTAACTTTCAAACAAAACTGCAGCAGAAACAATTGCTGAACATGTCTAAGCAACACATACAGGACTGTTTCCATGTTTGTTTCGCTCTTTTGTTTAAACAAGTATTAAACCGAATCAATGAAGATTGATGATTCTCTCAAAAGATTTTCAATCAAAGATTGTGAAAAATTCAGTAGATTCTATCAACTGGTGAAACGATGTAACCTGTAGAAAGAGTCACTGTAAAACACAGAAGATACAAACATTGAAAAGTTCTCTGAACTTACTGATGTAAATATTTAAGAAAACTGAATTGCATAATTTAACTCACTTTTCTGACTTTTGCTGAGTGTTTGATGTCTTGAATCTTCTTGATTCTGTCCTGGATCTTCTGCTGTGTGTCTTTCTGTGTCTTCATCAGTTGAGTCTACAGACAGAGAACAACACAGACACATTTAATAACAGAGATTTACTGTCTTCTGAGGGACTATGCAAAATTGTTTTCATAATAAGCTTTTATTTCACAGGATTAAATCATGTGTTTTCTCTTGATTTGAGCCCTTAAAGTAGCTAGTAACTTTTACCTTCTTCTCTTCACTCTCCTCTTCTAAAGAAACAGTGTTGTGGTTCTCGTGGTCTGTCACGTCACACATCGGACACACACATGTCTGATCATCTCTACAGAACAGCTCCAGAGGTCTCTCATGTTTCTGACATATATAGTCCTCCAGATTACTCACAGGATTGATCAGTTTGTGTTTCTTTAAACCTGCCACTCTCGAATGAGGCTCCAGGTGAGTTTCACAGTAAGAGCTCTGACACACCAGACACGACTTCAGGGCTTTCAGCTTTCTTTCCTCACAGACGTCACACAGAACTTCAGCTTTTTTCTCAGGACTTTTTTTTTTATAGTGATCTACAATCTCTCGGAGTGTGTTGTTAATCTTGAGATCAGGTCTGTGCTTGAATGTTTCTTTACAATATGGACAGGTGCAGGTCTGGTTGTTGTCCCAGCACTTACTCAGACAGGTCTTGCAGAAGTTGTGTCCACATGGAGTGCTGACTGGATCAGTGAACACGTCCAGACATATAGAGCACTGAAGCTCCTCAGTCAGTGGACCGCTGGAGGAAGACATCGCTGGAGAGAGAAATGATGAAGATAAATCACCTGCACAAGTAAGTCAAAATCTTGTTGAGAGAATGTCCAGAATGCACAGAGCTTGAATCAACTTTCAAGAACATAAAATACAAGATAGATTTGAATTGTGTTATTGACTCACATGGAGGAACATCTATATTCCATCTCCTGTTTTTTTGTCTTTTCTCTGATGTTATGGAAGATTCCGCCATTGCTCGTCCTCTCTTCATGTCTTTTTACAGAAAAAAAAAACTGCTGTTTATAAGAAAGGAAAAGTAGAGATAAAAAAACATTCTTTTTTCAAAATTAACAGATTTTTTTATGTTTTAAGTGTTATCTTATTTGGTTTTAAGTACATGAAATGTTTTTTTAAGGTTTCTGTCTGCAGCTAATTTACTTCCTGTTTCTTTAGTCTTTCTGTCGTGTGACAAAATGACAGAAACACCAAACTTTAGCTTTACAACCAATCAAATTACATAGCCTACTTTTAATACAATTCTGATACCATTTCAGTGCAGTAAACAACTAAAATAGTTGAGTATTATATATGCTTAAACCTGGTTTGATATAAAACTACTAAACTGACTGAGGAGCTTCAGTGCTCTTTATGTCTGGACGTGTTCACTGATCCAGTCAGCACTCCATGTGGACACAACTTCTGCAAGACCTGTCTGAATAAGTGCTGGGACAACAGCCGGACCTGCAACTGTCCATATTGTAAGGAAACATTCAAGCACAGACCTGATCTCAGTCAGACCTGATCTTTAGTTTGATATAAAACTACTAAATCAGATCACTTCCATTAGAAACCTGTTCAGCACAATCTCTCTTATATTTCTATCTCTTACCTGTGAGGATCAGATGTGTCCACAAGACTCTGTGAACGGATCAATAAATATTATTTTGTTTAAAGAGGTTGATCATTTCAGGCGTCCATTTTGTCGTTAGTTTCGCTTTCTCTGAACTACAGTGATGTCAGAGCTCCTCCTGTATTCACACATTGACATTTGTCCCTGTATTCAGTGTGTTTGGTTCATGTGTGTCTGTTTGTATTGGGACTGATGTTTCTATCAGTTCAGGTCATGAAGAAGAGATATCAGCAGACTTACTGAAGCGTGATTGTTTGCCGACAATTGTTAAGAGTTTCCAGGACAAATTCTGCCCAGTTTACATATTTTTTTATAGCAATAAAAGAATGTCAGTAATCCCTTCATAGAAATGAATACTCTTTATTCAGATGCTGAAATTATTCTGATTTAAAATGTTGCAGCTGATTGATTTGCATGTAATTTCATTTTGACAGATGGAGAGGAGAAAATATGAATGAAATATTAAAGAAAAATCTGTTATGGAGCATTAAAAAACAAAAGTACAAACTTTAACATGTACTTACAGTAGATATGAGAACCTGAAGAAATGGAGCAGCACATTAAAGAAAGGAAGAATGAAAAAATAAACTCGGTTTTTCGGAGAATGTCCTTTGGACAGATGAGAAAAAAAAAACTAAAGCTTTGGGGAAAGACACATCAGCTCTATGTTCACAGACAAAAAAATGAATCTTTCAAAGAAAAAAATACAATACCTGCTGTGAAACATGGAGGAAGCTTGGATATGTTTTTGAGCTGCTTTGCTGCATCTTGAAACTGTGCAAGACACAATCAGATCAAGACTGTATCGAGGCATTCTGGAGAGAAACATATGGCCAGCATCAGAAAGCTCAGTGGCACGTCATGAGTCCTCCAACAGGATAATGACTAAAACACACAGCTAAAAACACACAATATTTTGAAGTGGCCTGAACTGAATCATATCAAACATCTATGTAAAGAGCTGAAACATTTAGTCTGGAGAAAGACACCCTTCAAACCTGAGAAAGTTGGAGCAGTTTAGTCAGGAAGAATGAGCCAAACTACCTGCTGAAATGTGCAGAAGTCTCACTGAGAGCCACAAGACACTTAAAAATTGCTCAACAAAATATTAGGTTAAGGCCAGGGTCCATCATTTTTGATCATGCCATTTTTAAATTTGCTTTATTATTAAAAATATTCAGTTGAAGCAAAAATATGGACTTAACAATATGGATGTCACTTTCAAGTTATTTAAGAGAAAAATGTTTAAGAGAAAATCTTTTTTCAGGTACCAACAATTTTAGGAAATAACAAAAGTCCACACAAGACAAGAAGAACACAAGACAGGAATTACAGCTCGGAACTACCAAGTTGTCTCGGAGATTGATTCGTTAATTTTGTGTTGACCGCGCATGCGCAACATTCTATAGGCTCTGTAATGGAAACTGAAATGATTAGTTCATCTCTCGAGTCTACAGTATCAATTCTGTATCCGCTACTGACTGCATAAGTTCCTTGTTCATGTTCATCCATTGAATTAAACGCAAATAAAACGAAACATTTGTTTATTTTCCGTTTCTTTTTTAAATTTATATTCAACAGGGGAGCAAGGGAAAAAAATAACAGAGTAGCAGGCAGAACATGCAATGTATTTAAAAAAAAAAAAAAAAACTACTTATACGTTTACCCGCAGGATTTTGCGGGCGGGAGCAGGACGAAACTTGATTGTTGCGGGCGGGAGCGGGAGAAAATAACATATTTTTGCGGGACAAAATCTTACGGGAGCGGGCGGGAAAATCCGTCCCCCGCAGGTCTCTACATGTATGGTAGTTAGGCAGTGGCTTGGCAGCTGCCAATGATGATGCTCCACAGGCTGCTTGTCAATATGAATGAAATAAACCAACCGCAATCCCTCTATGACATTTAGATTTGAAGATAAAACTCTTTGGGTTTGGGTTGTTAGGGTGCTCAACAATGGTTGCTACGGCGTAGCTAGGAAGTGTTGAAGGTGATTGGTGAATGGCTGTTTGCTGCCCCGAGTCAAACAAGCCCACCCTCATATTTCTATGACGCTTCTATCCGAAGATATTTCTTTCAATGGAAGTCTATGGACTTGTTGCTAGGGTGCTCTAAATGGTTGCTAGGGTGTGGCTTGATAGCTTAATGATGATCCTTAATCATCTTTGCTTAATGAGAGACTGATTGGTTGCCTGAGTAAAATGAGCTCACCCCCTTGTCTCTATGACACTGTGATGCAAAATTCCTATGCAAGTTACCATAGTAGGATTTGGATCGTCTGTTTCATGGGCCGTCCTTCACCATAGTGTGTCTCTGGGCAATTTTGGGCACCTCTTACATCCCAGGCCCAGGGGTTCAACTTACACCCCATTACGAGCCTGTCAGCCTCTTCAAATGTGATAACCTACACATTTCTATGAAATCCTCGCTCAGATATATGACCCGTCAAAATTTGTCACAATGTAAAGTCTATGGGATTGTATTCGCCCACTTTTTTGCCTGCCGGACGAACATCGTTCACTCAATCGCTTATAAAAGTCTTAGCTCACCTCTCCTCAATAATCCACACAATTTGATGTACACCTCATTCATGGGTCAATGACAAACACTGCGGGATGAGTTATGCGCCAAAGTTTTATACAGAAGAAGATAATAAATATGAGAGATAATTTTTATGGCGAGCTCCAATAATGTGGTGTTTGGACTTGATTTTTCTCTTATCTTTATTCTTTATCACCTTTGTAAGATTTTTTCAACTTTCTTTGTATCTTTTTCATTCATTCCACTAACAATTCACAAATAGTTGCTTAAATTAGGCCCATTCATATTTATACATATGCACAGGTGAACCTCTCACGTCTCGTATCTCAAGCTAACGCAGCTTTTTTTACTCTTTTACTGTAAACTGTGAATAAATATACTGTAAAAATGAAATATCTATAAATATCTACTGAATTTTATATATAAAATATCTGTTTTAAATTTCATCTTAACATGTTTATAAAGCCACCTAAAGTGTGTGAATTGTATGTACAAATCAAACTGATGACACTGATTTATGGTTGTGAACCTGAAATGTAAGAAACACACTCAGAAATATGTTACAGGAGAGGTAATCATAATATTGGACACAATAAAACAGAAACAACAAAAAAAGTACAAAGAAATGAATGTCTTTATTCAGATGCTGAATCACTTTGATGAAAAGCAGCAACACATTATTCTCATCCTTTGAGTAAGAACACATACATTTTTTATGTTTTTAAACATTAATTACATTAATCTTTATTTTCATCAAGTATTTCATATTAGGGCTGTAAATTCATTTATTGTGTTTGACAGGTGTGATGATCAGTGGAGTTGAGTTTTTATCTCCATGGTTTAAGGATGGGTTAATATATGGATAGAGTTTCCCAGTGAAAGACTGATCAGTGAAAGAGTAGAGATGAGAGCTGGACTCCACATCATAAAAGGAGACCAGACCCTCCTCATAATCCACAAACACACTGACCCGCTGCGGCTTCACTCTCACACACAGAGAGACATCAGGACCAGCACAGGCTTTATATTCATTCTCATTCCTCAGAGCCACAGTCCAACATCCATTACTGGGAGTCAGTTTGATCAATCCCTTCCTGTTAATGGATTCTCTGGCCACTCCTAAAGTCCATTCAGTCTTTCCCTTCACCTGCACCTCAAAATAAAATCTCCCTGAGGAGAATCCCTCCTTTCCCAGGACACAGTGACAGTAATCAAATCTCTCTGGTTTGTCTGGGAGTTTCTGTCTAATGTCTCCACATCTCACTTGTTTTCCATCATCAGACAGGATGAGTTCAGGATGAGCTGTATCAGGATCCAGAGTCACATCCACTGAGAAAACAGACAATATAAATCACAACTTAATACAGATTTTAGTGATGATGTTTGTAATATGTAATCAGTGTTTAATCATACTGTGGGTCAGTGATGAAGCTGTGAGTATCTGAATGTAATCTAGTGTAGTGCAGACAGCACACTGTACCTGCATACTGCTGTCTCCTCTTCAGTTCTGTAGAGACACATGACAATAAAACACCATCAGATCTTTGACATATTTATGTGTTGAATTATAGACAAGGTTTAAGGTTATATTTAAAGAATTGTGTACAACATCATGTTTTATCTGATCAATGTGAGTGTGTTTTTAGAGCCTGATATTTCACACACATCCCTCTTCTCATGAAGATCAAATCTGCCTCTTAAACACATGATGTCTATTCATTAGATTTCCTGCTTTTGTGGTTTTGGTGAAACATTTAAAATCATTCTCTGCTAAACTGATTTGCCCACAACTGTTTATGGAAACCCTTAGGAAATATATTCACCAAATACATAGATGAAACAACTGAAAGGACAAACAATCTCTGATTAATTGAATATTAATGTTTCTCTCAACAGTTTTATATGTTTTCTGAAATTAGAGCTAAAAATGACCGGCCCTCTTCAAGAAGAACTGTGAGCTGATGATAATAATGTGAACATCGAGTTTGGTTGTCATCCTCCGCTTCGCGTCGGGGTCCTGATCAGCCTGTTGGGGTTGTATTCACTATAACAACCGCCTCGCTCTACATTATCCCTTACATATTTAATTTTTAATAATCTCTATTAAAATATCTCTATTAAAAGTCTATTTCTCTTTATGTATATAAAACAATTCTGGGTGGCAGTTGAGAGAGTAGAGTTACCATGACAACTGCAGCATCCTCAGAAAACACAGAGGAGCGCTGGAGTAACTACTAACTCTCGTCTCCCTCTCATTTATTGTTAAGGTTAGATAAATTCCTTAAATTTCATATCAAACTGTTTTTGAAAACTGTCAAACTTATTTACAATAATTAATTATTTATTATAATTAATAATATAATTAATAATTAATATAATAATTTTAAGATAATTGTAATGACGTAATGTAACATAATGACGTCCATTAGTGTATCATGTACCCAAGTTATTCTCAAGCTAACTCACTGTCAGCTAAAGGTACGCACACACACTCTTACTATATAAAACAGGGCAGCAACTTTTGAGTTCAGCTAGGAGTGAGAATTGTGGAAAGGGATTCGATTTCAATATCCATTATACACATATATATATATATATATATATATATATATATATATATATATATATATATATATACTGTATATGGATATATAGTACTACATGTTAATTTGATAAATAAATAAAGTTATATATAAATAAAAATATAATTTATATGTAACAGAGCTTTTTTTGATCCTGGAGTGCATTTTCTCGCTAACTGTAGTTTATGGAGATTGAATGGTTTTTCTGAGGTAAATGTTATGTGACATTATATGATTGAGCGATTACATAAGAAATTATCAATTTCAGTAAGTTGTACTGGTTCTTTCAACACCCTCTGATGTTCATTCATGTTTATTTTGTACTGTAACTAGTAATAAAGAGGAAGAGATGATCGGTTCATGTGCCACTTGAACTAAGGCGACAGCAATACGTCACGCCATATTAAGAGCGGTAATAAAAAAACGGTACTTATTTTTTAAATTCCATAATAAAATATTCAAAATGTGAAAGCCTTTGTTTCATATAAAAAGTAACCTTCTCTGTCCTATCTGTCTGTCTTGTGTCTGTGTCCTCTTCGCTCCACAATTGTGAGTCTCACTCTGAATGCCTGAGAGTCCTGATATTAAAAGATGATAAATATATGTATCTGTACGGTGCATTTGATATCGCTGTACCAGTTTGCGTGAGTTTCTCCTGTAGAGAGTCCTGCAGTTTAGTCAGAGCTCTCCTCAGAGTCTCCAGACTCTCATCAGTCTTCACACTGATCTCAGACCAGTTCCTGGTGTTTCTAGAGCTGCACAGGGATGAGTAAATCTACAGCAGGAGAGAGGAGAAATCCTTCAGCATGGAGAGTGTTATGGTGTCATATACTGCATTATCATTGATCAGAGAGATGTTGACTGACCTGTAGGAGGTGGAGGTGATCTTCAGTGTGTGAGAGCTGCTCCAGCTCAGTGTTTCTCATCTTTAGCTCAGTGATCTCCTGCTCCAGCTCTTCAATGAGCTCTTCCTCCTGTTTCTCTGCTGCTTTCTGCTGCTCCTCCATCATCTCCAGCAGTTCAGTCTGACATCTCTCAATGGAGCGGATGAGATCAGCGAAGAGCTCCACAAGAGCTGCTTTCACCTTCTCTGTGTTTCTCTAGGAGCCAAAGTAGTCAACAAATGATTAGTTATTAAGATAATCGGGTCCAAGCACCAATGGCTCATGTCAGCCATTCTGATATGACGTTAAAGCTTCTGAAATTTGATTGGCTGTTGGCAATCATGTTTGTTGAATTGCCCAAGTAATATCTGAAGAATATGTTAGCATTTGATCCAAAAAAGACGAAAATACATTACAACTTAATTGATGATACGCCTGCAGTCTTAAAGGGGACCTATTATGCAAAATTCACTTTTATGAGGTGTTTAAACACAGATGTGCGTCCACAGTGTGTGTAAACAACCAGCCTATAATGGTAAAATCCACCAACTCCTTTTTTTATCTGCCCTATTAGATCCCGCCCTGAGTGAGCGTCAACAGTCCGCCATTTCTGTTTCCTTGCTGTAGCAGCTGCAAATATACAATGTCTGTGCCAAAAAAAAAACATTACAAATGTTGTTATTGGATGTACCAATGAATATGAGGGTCTCCATATAGCATCTGACCCACTGAGGATACCATGGTTGAATTTCATTCACAATAGGGTTGGGCCGATAGACGATGCCATCGTCCATCGCGATGGCTGATAGACATCACGATGTTTCGACTTTAATCTCAAAATGATAGATTTTTTTTTTTTTTTTTTTTTACGGATTTCTTTCTCCTTTTTTTTTCGTTGCGGTTCAGGGCTTCCGTAGGCTATTCTGATCATGCTATGACATTTTCTCGTTGTGCAGCTGGCTCTAGAGGCAGTATTTTCTAACCATGTCTCTCATTACATTTATTTTGTCCCGTTGTCGGCTTCAGCTAAGAAAATAAATAGTTCGCCCTACATGTCCAAAATTATTAGCACACTTTAGATAACCTTCCACAACGAGGCTCTTTGGTGGAGCTCTGCTTTGAATGAAGTTCCATCATGACAAATGAATGGACTACTTGCGGAGTGACATGAAGACATGAATCACAGGCACAAAAAACGTTGACAGCCGTGAGGGGTCATTATGTTTACCAATACCCGACCCGTGCCTTGTGCATGATTTATAATATATGATCTATGGGGTATTTTGAGCTTAAACTTCACAGACACTTTCTGGGGAAACCTGAGGCTTATATTTCGTCTTGTGGAAAGGGGCATAATAGGTCCCCCTTAAAAGAGTTTTTCAGTTGTAGCAACCCCATGGAAAAAAAGAATTTCAACTCAAAGTTTTATAGTACTGAAGTTCTGAACTAAAGCACAAATGTACTAATTATAGTGCCACCTAGTGTCCAGTGGATGTGTGTGGAGGTGCCTGACCCCTAATTAATGATGTGTCCAGTAAGAAACCAACTAACAAACTCCCATAACCACCCACAACCACTCACTTTTCTGACTTCTGCTGAGTGTTTGACGTCTTGAATTTTCTTGCTTCTGTCCTGGATCATCTGCTGTGTGTCTTGGATCATCAATTGAGTCTATAAATAAAGAACAACACACACACACATTTATGATTACATAAGTAAAAAAATTCTATATTGTATTCTTGAATGTAAATGGCCAATCACATGTGAAACAGCGTATTTTTTTGTTTAGCACTTTGTTGTTCTGACACATGTGCTGTAGATTTATAGTCTGGTCTAGTAGAGAAGCCCCTAACTGTCAATAATAGCCTCTTTTCAAAGCTGCATCAATGTATCAGTTTCATAAACCATCAGCAATGAAATATGCTGTTCAAACCACACTGACTGAACTCTTCAGGGATCTGGAATAAAATTTAGTCGATCGTTTCTAAGCTTCTACACACAGCCAAGCAGAAGTTTTGACAGACTTTACTACATTTTGCTCTTATCATTATTTTCTCTTGATGTTTAAGAAGAATAATATCTATTCAACTTCCTTTTGTTTTTTTTATTCAGTTGTCTGACACAGAAAGAAGTTCATAAGTTGTTTTTGCAGTTTAATCTCAATTAATGCTCTTTTTGGACTGGAGAGTTCTGACAGTTACAGGACTTTTTAAGGCCAATTCACACACCACACCGACAGACACTTCGTCTGGTTTTGTTGGAACAGTGTGTTTCCCCTATTGCAGTCTGTTGCCATCTATCAGAGCTTGTTTTCGCTGATTGCACATGCTGATTCAGAATTAGATTGTTTGAGAAGTGACGTGCTGTAATCTGGTGACTGTTGGCGTTGGTCTATGTCTGTCGGTGCAGTGTGAATTGGCCTTAAAAGTAACTCAAGATCATTTATCTCAAAAGGACAAAATTTGATTGATAGAATAACATAAGGGTGAGTAAGTAATGTGAGTATTTTAATTTATGGGTGTACTATTGTTTTATTGTTAGTATTTAATACATACCTCTTCTAAAGAAACAGTGTTGTGGTTCTTGTGATCTCCGTCAGTGCAGGACACACACACGATAGTCTGGTCATCTCTACAGAACAGCTCCAGAGGTCTCTCATGTTTCTGACATATAATATAGTCCTCCAGATTACTCACAGGATTGATCAGTTTGTGTTTCTTTAAACCTGCCACTCTCAAATGAGGCTCCAGGTGAGTTTCACAGTAAGAGCTCTGACACACCAGACACGACTTCAGGGCTTTCAGCTTTCTTTCCTCACAGAAGTCACACAGAACTTCAGCTTTTTTCAGAACTTCAGCTTTTTTCTCAGGACTTTTCTTTTTATAGTGATCTACGAGCTCTCGGAGTGTGGTGTTAATCTTGAGATCAGGTCTGTGCTTGAATGTTTCTTTACAATATGGACAGTTGCAGGTCTGGCTGTTGTCCCAGCTCTTATTCAGACAGGTCTTGCAGAAGTTGTGTCCACATGGAGTGCTGACTGGATCAGTGAACACGTCCAGACATATAGAGCACTGAAGCTCCTCAGTCAGTGGACCGCTGGAGGAAGACATCGCTGGAGAGAGAAATGATGAAGATAAATCACCTATAGTGTAAAGTGAAAAACTTATTGAAAGAATGTCCTGAATGTGAAGAGCTTGAATCTATACAGCAGGTGGCTACTTTCAAGAAGATAAAATAAAAGAGATTTAATTGTGTTATTGACTCACATGGAGGATCATCCATACTCCTTCTCCTGGTTTCTCTAGTTTTCTGTGATGCTGAGGAAGATTCTGCCATTGTTCTTCCTCTCTTGATGCCTTTTTAAGGAATTCCAAAACAATCTGAACTAAGAACTGCTTTTCATATTAAAGGAAAGATAACCTTCCCCCTCAAAATTAAGAGATATAGGCCTATTGTATGAATTGGTGTAGGCTAGTTTTTAAAATCCTCTTATATAAATGTGATTTCGTGAGCTTAGAATTATAAGGTTCTATCTCCACTTTTGGTCGAAATTGAGTTTTTGACATAACCTGATCCATTAGGTGTTTATTAATGCCTGTGTGGTGTTATTTTTGTGAATCTGCAATTTACTTCCTGTTTCTTTAGTCTTTCTGTCATGTAACAAAATGACAGAAACACCAAACTTTGCTTTACAGTCAATCATTTGGCATATTTTAATACAGTTCTGATACCATTTCAGTGCAGTAAACACCTAAAATAGAGTATTTGACATGCTTAAACCTGGTTCTGTTCAACTTATTCCAGTTTGACATAAACCTACTAAACCAGATCACTTCCATTAGAAACCTGT
The DNA here is from genome assembly GCF_949319135.1 of Squalius cephalus. Taxonomy (NCBI): domain Eukaryota; kingdom Metazoa; phylum Chordata; class Actinopteri; order Cypriniformes; family Leuciscidae; genus Squalius; species Squalius cephalus. The sequence goes on along the minus strand of NC_137129.1, from coordinate 38,187,525 downwards.
TCAGCACAATCTCTCTTATATTTCTATCTCTTACCTGTGAGGATCAGATGTGTCCACAAGACTCTTTGAACGGATCAATAAATATTATGTAGTTTAAAGAGGTTGATTGAAGGGTCAATTACAGTCAAAGAGAAAACGTCTCAGTTACTGATGTAACCCTCATTCCCTGAAGGAGGGAACGGGAGACGTAACGTCGACGTGACGACGTAATTGGGATCACTTCAGGGAGCCCTATCAACTTCGAGTGTCTACAGAACGAGCCAATGAAAGTTGGCGTGCGTGAATCGCGTCACGCGCCCCCGCCCCGCCGCGCGGGTATAAACAGGAAGCGGGCGCACGCACACATTGTTTTTCGCTGAGGAGCCGAGATTTGTGACGGCCATGCAGCGATGGTCAGCAACGGTGGCGACGGGACGTTACGTCTCCCGTTCCCTCCTTCAGGGAACGAGGGTTACATCAGTAACCGAGACGTTCCCTTTCAGTCGCTCACGTTCGACGTAACGTCGACGTGACGATGTAATTGGGATCCCATGGAAAACGCCACGGTTGCTGCCACATCCAGCGCCCTACGCAAGACTCTCAGACCCCCAACTGCTGGGGCGGAAGACCTGCGTAGAGGGAGTTCAACTGCTGTTCCATTATACCCCACACAGCGGAACTCTTGGATAACACTGGGAAAGCGTACCTCTCCAGGGGAAAGAACGCTGCGGAGCCACATCCTGCCCGAAGGGAGGTAACATGTGGAGAATACACATATGGACTGGCCGAAGGGGCAGTGCGACATATGGAATGTCACTGGGGTGGCTCCAGCCGAAGGGGGAGACTACACCGACAGTGACGGCAGAGCAGACTCTGCCGAGGGAAGACACGGGCTCACCGCAGGGAGCTGGTCGTGGAGGAATACACATATGGGATCGCCGCAGGGATCACCACATATGGAACCCAGCCTAGCACAAGTTACACAAGCATACGAGCACTAGGCCTGGCGTCGGACGCTCCGCAACGTCCGACTGCCGAAGGGGTGCGGAGGAACTCACAGGGTTCGCCAAGTGGGGAACTCGACTGGAGTAAAAAGCGCACGTATCCGTTCCTAGGAAGGGAGTGGCGCAGCAAGCCGACACTAGAGCGGGAACTTCTGTGTTACCGGCTAGTAGAAGCGAGCACACAGGAAGAAACCGGCTCAACACGTAAGCTATAAAACCTAGCGAACGTGTTAGGTGTTGCCCAGCCCGCAGCTCTACAGATGTCTGTCAGCGAGGCGCCGTGAGCCAGCGCCCAGGAAGAAGCGACACTCCTAGTGGAGTGGGCTTTCAACCCAGGCGGGCAGGGCACGCCTTGGGCTTCGTAAGCCAAGGCGATGGCATCCACTATCCAGTGGGCCATCCTCTGCTTGGAGACAGCCTTCCCTTTCTGCTGGCCTCCGTAACAGACGAAGAGCTGATCTGAGGTCCTGAGGCTTTGCGTTCTGTCCACGTACAGACGCAGAGCGCGAACGGGACAGAGAAAAGCCAGGGCTGGGTCTGCCTCCTCCGAAGGCAGCGCTTGCAGGTTCACTACCTGGTCCTGGAAGGGAGTGGTAGGAACCTTGGGCACGTATCCGGGCCGGGGTCTCAGGATGACGTGAGAGTTATCCGGGCCGAATTCTAGGCACGATTCGTCGACCGAAAATGCATGCAGGTCCCCTACCCTCTTGATAGAGGCCAATGCAACCAGGAGTACTGTCTTACAGGACAGAATTTTTAACTCAGCTGATTGCAGAGGCTCAAAGGGTGGTCTCTGAAGTGCCGAAAGGACCAGAGACAAGTCCCAAGAGGGTATAGAGAGTGGGCGAGGAGGATTCAGTCTCCTCGCTCCCCTCAGGAACCTGACGATCAGGTCATGCTTTCCCAAAGACTTACCATCAACAGCATCGTGATGTGCGGCAATAGCGGCAACATACACTTTAAGGGTGGAGGGAGACAGCCTTCGCTCCAGCCCTTCTTGCAGGAAGGAAAGCACGGCTCTGATCGAGCAAGATCGGGGGTTCTCCTCATGAGAGGAGCACCAGTCAACGAACAGGTTCCACTTCAAAGCATAGAGGCGCCTCGTAGAGGGGGCTCTAGCGGAAGTGATGGTGTCAACTACCGCAGGGGGTAGGTCACTTAGAACCTCCGCGTCCCGTCCAGGGACCAGACATGGAGTTTCCAGAGGTCTGGACGCGGGTGCCATAGGGTGCCTCGTCTCTGAGAGAGCAGGTCCTCTCTCAGAGGAATGGGCCAGGGAGGGGCTGTCGCGAGGAGCACTAGTTCCGGGAACCAGGTCCGGTTGGGCCAATACGGCGCAACTAACAAGACCTGCTCCTCGTCCTCCCTGACTTTGCACAAGGTCTGTGCAAGAAGGCTCACTGGGGGAAACGCATACTTGCGAAGGCCCCGGGGCCAGCTGTGTGCCAGAGCATCCGTGCCGAGGGTCCCCTCGGTCAGAGAATAGAACAACTGGCAATGAGACGTGTCCGGGGCGGCAAACAGATCTACCTGAGCGGTCCCGAAGCGCCTGAAAATCAGCTGGACCACCTGGGGATGGAGTCGCCATTCTCCCGGTAGCACCTGCTGCCATGAGAGCTCGTCGGCTGCACGGTTGAGCAGGCCCGGAATGTAAACGGCACGAAGCGACCTCAGATGCTTCTGACTCCAGAGGAGGAGATGGCGGGCGAGTTGTGACATGCGGCGGGAGCGTAGACCACCTTGGCGGTTGATGTACGCAACGGTCGCAGTGCTGTCCGTACGGACCAGTACGTGCTTGCCTAGTAGCAGCGTTTTGAAACGGCTCAATGCAAGACGTACTGCTAACAACTCGAGGCAGTTGATGTGCCAATGCAGTTGAGGCCCCGTCCACAGACCTGAAGCTGCATGCCCGTTGTACGTGGCCCCCCAGCCGGTGGTAGAGGCATCCGTGGAGACCACAGAGTGCCTGGACACTTGTTCCAGGGGAACACCTGCCCGCAGGAACGAAGGGTCCGACCACAAGCTGAGAGTTTGGCGACAGTGCGGAGTCACTTGGACCCGGCACGAGCCGCTCTGCCACGCCCATCTCGGGACTCGATCGTGGAGCCAGTGTTGGAGCGGCCTCATATGAAGCAATCCGAGCGGCGTAACCGCGGCTGAGGATGCCATATGCCCCAGGAGCCTCTGAAACAGTTTCAGTGGTGCCGCTGTTCTGCGTTTGAGCGTGCATCCTTAAGCATTAGACGATCTGCAAATCCGTCGATCGGAGTCGGAGAATGATTCGTTCATTTTGTGTTGACCGCGCATGCGCATTACGCAACATATGGGTCAGTGACTCGTCAGTGTCTGACTCTGATCTGTCTGCTTGGCCGGAAACAGAAAAGATTAGTTCATCTTTCGAGTCTCGAGTTCGGGTTCGGGTCCGAGTCTTTCGTTCTTCCTGTCAGTCCCATAGAGGCTTTTTTTTTTTTTTTTTTTTTTTTTTAGCTTTATTTTCAATATTACAATATGTCATATAAACTTAAATTCACATCAAGAACTCGTTTGAGGAAAAAACATGTGCTCGCATTTTAAACAGTACAAACTCACATCATATCAACAAGTAAGATAAAAGAAAATTAAAAAAAATATTAATAATAAAAAATTTAAAAAATTACAGGGGCTGACAAACAACATAGTGCTTCAAGCGTGTTTAAGAACATAGGACTGTAACTCAAGGAGCAAGAGACTCTGACATTGTTTCATATAACTCAATTATGGACTGGTTTTCTTCCGATAACACCTTTAGAGATGCTATATAATTTTTAATTTCATTCTTAAAACAGTTTATGTTGGGCTTGCTGTTATTCCACTTATTTTTGTGTATATGATACTTCCCCATAATGAAAATAATGTTCACCATTTTAGATACCTTTTTTGACAGACCATCCATATATATCATCACCTGAAATTTGTTAAACAAAGAGTTGTTGATCCCAATATTTAACCATCGATAAACATCCTTCCAAAACCCCTTTGTGACTGAACAAGAGAAAAAAAGGTGCTCAATTGTTTCGTGTTCTGTCATACAAAAAACACACGGATTAACTTCAAAATTGAACCTTTTCCTTAGGGTTTCAGCAGCAGGATAAATATTATTTATTAATTTGAACTGAATTTCTTTTACCTTGGGTGAAATTGGCCATTTAAGATAGCTACAACAAGTCTTTGTTAATGTAACTTGATTATCTGTTATCTTTATTTTCGTTGGCTTTTTGATATCATAGAATAGTTTCTCTTTAAACACACTTCCAAGTATTTTGTTATTACATTTTCTTTCTCCAAATTTCAATTCACCAATTTTTAATTCAGGCATTTTAACAGTCACATTTGAATTTGTGAGGATATTTTTAATCATAAATTTTAAGGGAAGTGGAATAGCTCTACTGATTTGGTTAAATTCTCTATAAGAGCATTTTAAATTAAACTTTTCGACAAAGGAATTAAACTGCAACAGATCGCCATTTTTATCCATCAAGTCCGTAACATATAGAACATTTTTATCATACCATTCTTGTTTAAATAGTGTCTTTCTGTTAATTAGTATGGTTCTATTATTCCACAAGGTGGAGCTATGCGGTGTGAAGTTGTGTGTGAACATCATTTTCCAGTAGAGCAATATTTGTTTATGGAAGTCAGACAGTTTAATTGGTAGTTTAGTTATTTCAAAGTCGCACCTTAACAAAAATTCTAATCCACCAACATTTTGGAAAATATATTTTGGTATGTGGAACCATATGGAATTTGGTTGTGTCAAATAAGCTTTAACCCAGTTCAACTTTAATACACCTATCGTGGATTCAAAGTCAGCAGCTTTCAGCCCACCATGTTTATAGTCTTTAACCATCACAGACTTTTTAAGGTAGTGTGTCTTATTTTTCCATATGAAATTAAAAATGATTGAATTTACCTTTTTAATCATTTTTGGGGGGACATAAAGAGATTGACAAGGATATATTAATTTTGATAAACCTTCTGCTTTTGTTAATAGGATTCTGCCAAGAATAGAGAGATCTCTCATGAGCCAATGATTAAGAGATTTTTTCATACTCTCTATTTTCCCTTCAATGTTTAGTTGTTCTGTCTTATTTCTATCTTTAGACATTATTAATCCTAGGTATTTTAGTTCAGTTTTGACAGGTATGGAGTCTATATTTGTCTCAGCACATGGATGCAGACATAGTATTTCACATTTTTTCAGGTTTAGACATAATCCTGAAGCTTTGGAAAAAACTGATATTATATCTAGGGCTTTTCCAATTAAAGATTTATCTTTTAAAAAGATTACTGTGTCATCTGCAAATTGGCTTATTCGATATTCATACTCGAAAATGGTGATTCCTTTAATTTGAGGGTGATTTACAATTAGATATGCTAGCATTTGTGTACATAAAATAAATAATTTTGGTGAGATAGGACAACCTTGTCTAATACCACGCGAAATCTTAATTTTTGGTGTCATTCCAGGGTTGAGGGAGATGTAACTATAAATATCATTATAAAACATTTTTATGATTTTGCAGAACCCTTCTCCAAATCCAAATTTTTTGAGCACCGTAAACATGAAATCATGTTCCACAGTGTCGAAAGCTTTGAAAAAATCTATGAATAAAACAAGACTATCTGATTGAATGAATGATTGGTAGTCAATCATATCTAGAATCAGACGAATATGATTGTGAATATATCTTCCCTTTATAAAAGCTGATTGATACTCTTCGATAAGTTTTCCAATTACATGCTTTAAGCGATTTGCGTACACTAAAGTAAGAAGTTTATAATCACTACATAATAAGGTTATTGGTTCCCATAGAGGCTATGCTGTCAGTAACGGAAACAGAAATTATTAGTTCATCTCTCGAGTCTTCGGGTTCGAGTCCGAGTCTTTCGTTCATCCTGTCAGTCCCATAGAGGCTATGCTGTCAGTAACGGAAACAGAAATGATTAGTTCATCTCTCGAGTCTTCGGGTTCGAGTCCGAGTCTTTCGTTCATCCTGTCAGTCCCATAGAGGCTGTGCTGTCAGTAACGGAAACAGAAATGATTAGTTCATCTCTCGAGTCTTCGGGTTTGAGTCCTTTTGTCACGTGACTTGTCACCGTATTCAACACTAATTCACAACCTTTTTACAAACAAGCGCGTAGTTATTTTATTATTATTATTATTATTATTATTTTACTCTTACAGTTACGTGATGCGTTTCTGTTCTCAAGATTATTTTCTATAACATTGAATGTGATATTTAAGAGTTGGTTAATGCAAAGCTTTATCCATATGATAGGGGAAACCACTTGGATGAGACTAGTGGATTATAATTTTCAGTTAATTTCATAAGCATATACAAATATGGGCAATATATTGACTATTCAAATCTAACTTCAAGTCAATTAGACTATTACTAATTTTGTATCATCTGTATTTTATTTTTCTCTATTGAGTTGTTATATTATTTTGTTGTCCTTGTGTTATTAATGAATAAAAATCAGTTTAAAAAATTTAAATGAAGTGTTATGTATTTTGGATTCATGTATATTTTTGAGTCATTCACTATGTTTTTTGTCCATAATAAATCACCTAAAAAGTTTGAAACCTACACCTTTGTACATAGCTTATTATAACACTGTACACATTCTTGACTGGTTGTTTATTGTTTGTTTATTGTTGTTGTTTTTTGCCAACAAAGCTTTAAAACACATTGGATAACCATCCAAAAAGTAATTAAATCAAATTAAATAAAAATAAATACAAATTAAAAGAACACTATAAAGCCACAGAATGTTTTCGAATGTTTTTTTTTTTGAATGTTTGCATTAAAAAAAACAAGCTCCCGGACCTTGGCTGGGCTGAGCCTGTTTCTTCTGTCTGAGATAATCTGCCCCATCTTAGAAAATACTCCGTACAGATGTGGCCACGATGCAAAGTCTAGCCTTCATGACCTCAGAAAGGCTTTTATAAACAGCTGAACATCTCCTCCACCATGCCAGAGGGTCCGATGTGCGGGGTAAAGTGGGTCGCACACCGGACGCGCAGCTCAGCGCCGCGCCATGTCTAGGACAACTCTCATCTGAAAATCTGTTAGCATCAGCAATTTTCTGATTTTTGTAAATAAATTTAAAACTAAATGTATATTGCAGCACGGGGTTAAGTCCGTATATACATTAACTACGATATGAGACACATAAATGTAAATTTAATATAAAACTATGTAAATGGCGCTCTGTTGCGCGGCAGGATTTTGAACACGGTCCTGAGCCGTTGCTGGGCGCCGCGGACAGACGCCGCCGGTGTGTGTACTCTCATAGAGAATAATGTGTTTGAATTTAAAAGACGTGGCGCTGCGTGGCGCGGCGCTGAGCTGCGGGCCTACTTTGCGGAGCCACTCTTAAGGGGGTTAAGAGTGGCTCCGCAAAGTAGGCCCGCATCTCCACCATAGCATCTGATGTAGTTGAAGTGGTAGCAGAAGGCCTCAAGCTTGCTACCCTCTCATCGAAGTCTTCCCAAAACATGGCCCCTGCACTGGAAGACGCACCAGAATCTGGAGGATGCTCCTCTTCAGTGTGAGTTGGGTTAATAGCTGCTGCAGCTGCTGTAACCCTTTTCCCTGTGTCTTCGGCTGCCTGGTGGTTGACAAAGGCTTGCTTTTTGAACCTTGGATCCAATCAAGTTGCATCCGCAAGCTTCTCAATGAGCTCCACTCTGCCAAATCTTCTAGTCATTTCTGACATCAGGGTGTCCACTAGTTTTTTTCCTTTGAAATTTGAGGATTCCTTTGATTCTGGGCAACAATCCTCTGAAGACCTCTAGTCATCAATATGATTTTGGAGGCAGTCACAAACCTACAAAAAAGTACAATTGTTTACATACTGTACATATAACAAAGCCAAAATCAGTATTACACATACTAGAAATACATGCATGATTAAGAGATATAGAGTTTAAAATGTGGTTTTGATATGAATGTTAATCAAAAAAAATGTATTTAAAAATACTTACTTTTCTGCACTCACTTCGGTAGTGACCTCCTCAAAAGGATGAATGATATCCACAATTTCTCTGCACATTTCCCATTCGTCTGGCGACAAGGTTGGCAGAGATGCATTAGTGAGAGCCATTGCGGAGATGATTGGCTCTTTGATGTCAATAAATCTTTTCAACATATAAAATGTTGAATTCCATAATAATAATTCCATTAATAATATAACAACTCAATAGAGAAAAATAAAATACAAATGATACAAAATTAGTAATAGTCTAATTGACTTGAATTTGTGAAGTTAGATTTGAATAGTCAATATATTTCCCATATTTGTATATGTTTATGAAATTAACTGAAAATTATAATCCACTGTATACAAGTCTCATCAAAGTGGTTTCCCCTATCATATGGATAAAGCTTTGCATTAACCAACTCTTAAATATCACATTCAATATTATAGAAAATAATCTTGAGAACAGAAACACATCATGTAACTGTAAGAGTAAAAAAAATAATAATAATAAAAAAAAAACTACGCGCTTGTTTGTAAAAAGCTTGTGAATTAGTGTTCAATACGGTGACAAGTCACGTGACAAAAGAACGAAGGACTCAAACCCGAAGACTCGAGAGATGAACTAATCATTTCTGTTTCCGCTACTGACAGCATAGCCTCTATGGGACTGACAGGAAGAACGAAAGACTCGGACTCGAACCCGAAGACTCGAGAGATGAACTAATCATTTCTGTTTCCGTTACTGACAGCATAGCCTCTATGGGACTGACAGGAAGAACGAAAGACTCGGACCCGAACCCGAAGACTCGAGAGATGAACTAATCATTTCTGTTACCGGAGTCCGGACCGGACATGTGTCACACGGCCCGGCCCAGATCAGAGTCAGACATAGACGAGTCGACAACTAACGTCTCGACACGAACCCGAAGACACGAGAGGAGGAGAACAAACGTGATAAATATGAAGTTGCAAAAGAAAGAACGTCTCGGATCAGGAGGTGAGGTCAGATGAACTAAAACTGCAATAGCCTGAACTTAAGACTCAACAACTAATCAATTAATTAAACATTTCAGTTTCTTATAATTCTTATTATTATTTTTTACAAATGTAATCAACATTTTCACAAGTCCTATATGTGTTGGGCTATTTAACATGTAATTTTAATTATATTCTGCTGAAATGAACGAAATGAACGAAATGACTCAAAAAAAGATTTGTTCATTTTGCTGAACGAGACTCAAAGATCCGAGTCAGTAAAATGATCCGAACTTCCCACTACGACTTTGATGGCGTACTGCTTTCGCTCTCTTGCTCTGGTCTACGAGTGCGCGTGCGCCCGCGGTCTTCCGGCAGAAGTGCCCTTAGGACCCATATAAGGAAATTCCGCCCCAGATGACGTCACGAAGACCCATACTCGAAAAAAACTTTCCGAAACTTGTGACAAACCGGAAGGACAATTTTTGGCACAGAAATACTCCTTCAAACGTACAATTTAATTTGTGAAACTTTGTCCATGTTTAGCATGGGAATCCAACTCTTTAACAGTGTAAAAAACTCAGTATGCATGAAATAGCATTTCACCCCCCCTTTAATACAACGTCTAAAAAACTGGACGCTTTGAACATTTCTAGAACATTCAGAAATAACGTTTTTATAACTTAATGTGAACGTTACGGAAACGTTCTTATAACCTAAAATTGTTAGCTGGGTATTAAGTCGATGTTCCACCAGATCCGCTTGTTGCCCAGTGATAAACCACTCCTACGATTCCTGTGGCGTGACATGCAGAGGACATCTGAACCACGCGTCTTCCAATGGGAGGTGTTACCATTCGGAACAATGTGCAGCCCCTGTTGTGCGGTCTTTGCCCTGCAGCAGCACATCAGAGACCACGAACCACCAGACTCTCCTCTCATGCACGTGATCGAGCACTCGTTCTATGTTGACAATTGCCTCCACAGTGTGAGTAAAGCTGAGTATGCCAAGGTTCTAGTCGATGATCTGCGAGCGCTTCTGAACAAGGGAGGTTTCGAGATCCGGCAATGGGCTAGTAACATGCCTGAAGTTATAGCGCATCTACCTCCTGAAGCGCAGTCGGCTAGCAGTGAGCTATGGCTATCCAAGGCCAGTGACAACCTCCAAGAGCCCACGCTTGGACTCTGCTGGGATTGTTTGAACGACACCCTGAATTACAAACATCGCCATACTGAATCTTCAGAGGCTACTCTTCGTAACGTCTACAGTGTCCTTGCCAAGCTTTACGACCCATTGGGCTACATTGTGCCATTCACAACAAGATGTAAAGTGCTTGTTCAGGACATGTGGAAGGCCAACATTGGCTGGGACGACAAGATCCAACCCGCTGACCTTCTGGAGAAATGGTCGGGTTGGGTGCAGGAAATTCCCACTTTGCAACATATCAAGCTGCCTCGTCCCTATGCACCAGCCACCGCCGATACTGCCAACGCAACCCGTCACATCCACATTTTCTGTGATGCCTCGGAGCGCGCCTATGGATCAGTAGCCTACATGCAGACGACAGATGACAGTCAACAAGTCTATGTCTCCTTCGTGTTTGCCAGATCTCGAGTCATGCCCCGTAAACAGCTGTCTATTCCGCGTCTCGACCTCAGTGCCGCGCTTACAGGCGCACAGCTGTCTAGAGTGATCGAGACAGAGCTTGCAGTACCACCTGAGCACATCACTCTTTGGTCAGACTCCACAACTGTGCTGCACTGGATCAAATCAGAATCATGCCACTATAAAGTGTTCGTGGGAACAAACATCGCAGAAATCCAGAACCTGACCAACCCTGTTCAATGGCGGTATGTTGACACTCTATGCAATCCAGCTGACGATATAACCCACGGACTAACTCTGCAAGAGATGGTACAGGATCATCGCTGGAACAAAGGTCCACATTTCCTCCATTTGTCTGAGAGGGAGTGGCCCAACATGCCCTCATCTGAGGTAGAACCAGACACCACAGAGTTAAGGAAGTCTGCCTTCGTGGGAACTGTGTCCAGCATCTTGCCCACACAACTTCCGGACCCCAGTAAGTTCTCCAACTGGAAAGAGCTTCTTAAGAAAACTGCTAGCTCCTTTCACTGGGCGGCTGATGCTAATACTACAGTACACTTTCCCGCTGCTTATTTTCTGCAAGCAGAGAAGCTGATGTTACAAAAGGCTCAAGAGGACTGCTTTGCTGAAGAATTGAGAGCTCTCAAAGCTGGACGAACTCTTCCTTCAGACAGTCGTCTCGCATCTCTGTCACCAGAATATGAAGGAGCCACGGAGCTACTCAGAGTCGGTGGCAGGTTAAGGCATGCTGAAGGACTAGACCTGTATACTATCCACCCAGTTATCCTGGACCCAAGCCATCCCGTGACGAAGCTTATCATCAAGGATTTTGATGAGTCACTACTGCACCCTGGGCCAGAACGAGTTCTTGCCGAGATCAGACGCAGGTTCTGGATCATCCGTGGTAGAGAGGCCATTCGAAAGCATTAGCATTCATGTCTGGAGTGCCGACGATGGAGAGCAAAACCTGACGTATCAAAGATGGCAGATTACCCACCAGCTCGGCTACGACTCCATAAGCCACCGTTCTATTCAGCCGGAGTTGATTGCTTTGGACCTTTCCAAGTGAGGATTGGTCGCCGCACCGAAAAAAGGTGGGGCATTGTCTACAAATGCATGACAACTCGCTCGGTGCATCTGGATCTATTAGAAAGCCTCGATACAGATGCTTTCCTGCTGTCACTGAGAAGATTCATCTCTCGAAGTGGCAGACCGTTCGAACTCCTCATGGACAATGGTACCAACTTTGTCGGTGGAGAGAGAGAGTTGCGTGAAGCCATTGCTGCCATGGCACCTCAGTGGAGAGAGCAACTCGCTGAACAGCAGATATCCTTCCGATTCAATCCTCCAAGTGCGTCACACTTTGGTGGCACATGGGAGAGGGAAGTGAAGTCTATCAAGACTGCACTTCACGTTGTCCTTAAACACCAGACTGTTCCTGAACCTGTCCTGATGACAATACTAGTGGAGGTCGAGGGCATAATGAATGCAAAACCCTTAGGCTACTTGTCATCAGATGCCTCTGATCCAGACCCGGTCACGCCTAACCTCCTCCTCATGAGTCCAGACTCGGTAGCAGGTTAAGGCATGCTGAAGGACTAGACCTGTATACTATCCACCCAGTTATCCTGGACCCAAGCCATCCCGTGACGAAGCTTATCATCAAGGATTTTGATGAGTCACTACTGCACCCTGGGCCAGAACGAGTTCTTGCCGAGATCAGACGCAGGTTCTGGATCATCCGTGGTAGAGAGGCCATTCGAAAGCATTAGCATTCATGTCTGGAGTGCCGACGATGGAGAGCAAAACCCGACGTACCGAAGATGGCAGATTACCCACCAGCTCGGCTACGACTCCATAAGCCACCGTTCTATTCAGCCGGAGTTGATTGCTTTGGACCTTTCCAAGTGAGGATTGGTCGCCGCACCGAAAAAAGGTGGGGCATTGTCTACAAATGCATGACAACTCGCTCGGTGCATCTGGATCTATTAGAAAGCCTCGATACAGATGCTTTCCTGCTGTCACTGAGAAGATTCATCTCTCGACGTGGCAAACCGTTCGAACTCCTCATGGACAATGGTACCAACTTTGTCGGTGGAGAGAGAGAGTTGCGTGAAGCCGTTGCTGCCATGGCACCTCAGTGGAGAAAGCAACTCGCTGAACAGCAGATATCCTTCCGATTCAATCCTCCAAGTGATTCACACTTTGGTGGCACATGGTAGAGGGAAGTGAAGTCTATCAAGACTGCACTTCACGTTGTCCTTAAAGACCAGACTGTTCCTGAACCTGTCCTGATGACAATCCTAGTGGAGGTCGAGGGCATAATGAATGCGAAACCCTTAGGCTACTTGTCATCAGATGCCTCTGATCCAGACCCGGTCACGCCTAACCTCCTCCTCATGGGCCGTCACGACTCGTCGCTTCCTCAAGCAGTTTACGACCCCAGTGACCTCGGGAGAAGACGTTGGAGGCACAGCCAAGCCATCGCCGATCGCTTCTGGTCATCCTTCATCAGTCACTACCTACCAGGGCTACAAGAGCGCAGTAAGTGGCGGAAAGACGGTAAGGCACTCTCTATAGGCGACGTTGTTTTAATCGTGGATCCCCAACTTCCCCGAGCATCATGGCCCGTAGGATGGATTACCCAGACTCATCCAGGAGCAGATGGACGCATACGGACTATCAGTGTTCAAGTGAAGGACCGCACCTACATTCGTCCAGTCTTCCGGCTCATCCTGCTCCCAGCTCTGGAGGACAAGGACGAAGAAGAGACCACCAAATAGACTTTCTCCTACTCTTTCAACTGCCATGCGGACAGTTGGGGGCGGCCTTGTCTGAAAGCCTATTTGTTCAGCGCTGAGGTGTCCTAAGTGCTTGAACGCTCCATCACGTGAACTGCGCCTGGACAGGAAATGCAGTGCGCTGCTCAGTTGTTCGTGCTCGGGGATGATGAGAGAAGACTCAGAGACCCTTTTCTTTACTTTCGTGTGCGTTTTATGAAAAGCAAGTAAGTTTTTACTACTGTTGCATGTTTGTATGCGTTGTGATGAATGTTGTGAAATTTATGTATGTTCATGCGAACTAGTTTTATTTGTTGAACTGCATGACTAATTAGTGTAGTCATGATGCCAGAGCGTGCTGTAAAATGCAACATGTTTCCTGTGTGCAATAATTAGCCCTCTATATGTCGATTTAGACCTTATTTGTGTTAGTTATTTAGAGATATGCTTCTGCGTTCGAGTGCAGTGCATTTACTGTTTATTTGGTGCTACCTGCATCGAGTGTTATAGTGATACAGTGTCATGCTGCATAGCCACTTAATGGTGCAGCAGTACAGATATTAAAGGGCATATAGTGACATATTTTGTGTTATAATTAATTATTACCATTGCATTGTTTCTTTTTCTTTCTCCCTGTTTAGACCACATACACTCGAACTGGTGTACTGATTGGCATCCTGATCTTGAAAATAAAGCTGATAAAGGATTCTCTGGCCGGAATCTTTCTGTAGTGCTCCCATCCTAAAAAAACCAGTCCATACTTTACAGTTAGTGAACGTTATGGGTACGCTCTCTTTTGGTTATAAAACAACTATAACGGATGTTTGGAACGTTAAGAAAACATTCAGAAATAACGTTTTCATAACATTTCCAAAATGAAGAATTAAATGTTCCTTTAACGTTAACATAAACAAAGAAAAAAAATGTTCATAACTTAATGGGAATGTTAGAAAAACATTCTAAGAACATATTTTTGTATCTGAGAATGTTGTTCTAAGAATGTTCTCAAATAGTATGTTCTCAAAACTCTCAATAGTATGAGAACATCAGTCAAGTACAAATAACATCACAAGCACGATTCATGAACGTTGTTCTAAGAACGTTTTCACTCAACATAATGAGAACATCAGTCACCGTTACGAGAATGTAACGTATTTTAACTCTAAACATTATAAGAACGTTCCAGAAACATTATTTCAGGAAATTTTTTATTAATATTTACATAACTTTTACATAACATTAGTGAAAGTTATGGGAACGTTCCCTGTTAGCTGGGTTTCTATTGTGTTGTTTTCCACATGTCTTGTTAGATTTGACTTGTCTAGTTGTATGTTTGAGTTTGTGTTCTTTTTTCTCTTGTGGTGTGGTTGTGTTTTTGGTTTAGAAAATGTAATTTTTCCTCTTTATGATTCCATTGGTTGGACTGTGTACTACCCAGAGGCTCGTACAAAATTTTGTGTACTACACAGTAAAATGTGAATCTTGAAGTAAAGTCTTTTCTGTTATTTTTGTAATTCAAATATTTAATTCACTTAGAAACTTTATACTCTGGAAAAATGTAAACACTCTGGACAAATGTGTCAACAGGTTTTGGTACTTAAAAATCCTGTTACTTTGAAATCCAGACCTGTAGCTGTAAGAAATTAATTGCTTACTTTTTATGAATTCATATAAATATACATAGAAACAGCAGGGCAGCACAGTGGCTCAGTGGTTAGCACTATCACCTTGCAGCAAGAAGGTCCCTAGTTCGAGTCAGCAGGTTCGAGTTCTCTGTGATTTCCTCCAGGTAGGCTACAACAGTTTCCACCACAGTTCAAACCCATGCAGCATAGGTTAATTACATCAGGGTGATGTGAACGTCCACATTCAGAAATAACGTTTTAATAACATTTTTAAAATGAGTGAATGGAATGTTCCTTTAACATTCACATTAACCAAGAAAAAACATTCTTAATACATTAAAAAAACAAACGTTTTCAATGTTTAAAAAACATTCAGAAATAACGTTTTAATAATATTTTCAAAATGAGTGAATGGAATGTTACTTTAACGTTCACATTGACCAAGAAAAAACATTCTTAATACATTAAAAAAACTGGACGTTTTCAATGTTTAAAAAACATTACGAAATAACGTTTTCCTACCCTAATGGGAATGTTAGCAAAACGTTCTGACAACTTATTTTTGTTAGCTGGGGTCTCACTACCGGAATTTGAAAATGACCCGCAACAGATATTAAATCGTCCTTTCTACATTTTTCAAATTGCTCCACAGTTGGATTCTCAATAAAAGTTTGCAAATTAAACAAAGTCACGACTATTATCCCTATCCAGCACACTATAATCCACGACATAAGCGATACAAACTTACACATACAAACAATCCATAACCTGTACCATTACAAATGTTTCCAGTACATGAACAATATTTACTTTCTCGGGAGAGGTTATTATCAATAACATCCCGGACGAGCCCCCATTAATGTTACAAACCCTTTTAGTCTAGACTAGAGGGAAGAAGGCGTGTAACATTAAAATATTAAAGGGGGGGGTGAAATGCTATTTCATGCATACTGAGTTTTTTACACTGTTAAAGAGTTGGATTCCCATGCTAAACATGGACAAAGTTTCAAAAATTAAATTGTACGTTTGAAGGAGTATTTCTGTTCCAAAAATGCTCCTTCCGGTTTGTCACAAGTTTCGGAAAGTTTTTTTTCGAGTATGGGTCTGTGTGACGTCAGATGTAACGGAATTTCCTTATACGGGTCCTAAGGGCACTTCTGCCGGAAGAACCGCAGGCGCGCACGCACTCATAGACCAGCGTTCATTTATTTAGGCGTTCATGCACTCATTTATTTAGCGTTTCCGGCGCTGCATTGCGGCGACGAACAGCAGTGGTTGGGTCTGCATGTATTTGTCTATTTATGTTTTTTTTTTACCGTCGTGCGCATAGTGTTTTTAACCTTTTTAACATTCTTTGACACTTTTTAATTACGTGGAATCATCATGGAATTTATGAATGCTCTGCTTATGAACATTGTCACTTTTGGTATTATTTTGAGCTTCCAAACAAATGTCCAGTGCTACGGAGCGAACAACCAGCCGTGTAGGCTCCAATACAGCCGGGACTTCCTTATAGGGTGCGGCAAATCAGCTGTCGGGACTTTGCCGATACCCAGCTGTATTCCACCGGAGATCTACAGTCACGGAGCTGCTAATTTGGATGTGCTGACAGCGGTGCGAGCGAGGAGGTGCGGCCGGGAAGGAGGAGGGCAAGTGTGGCTACACTTGTCACCTAGACACGGGACCGGAGGCAGCCGGCAGCGGTCCGCTGGACGAAAGCGGAAGCGGGGCCGAAGAGGAGGAGTGCGACAGAGGCTACGCAGGCGAGGGCTTCGTCGCCTGCCATTGCCTTCTATTATTCTAGGAAACGTGCAGTCACTGAGGAATAAGATCGACGAGCTGCAGGCACATGTTAAGAGTATTCCTGATTATAAAAACGCGTGTGTGATTGCTTTGACTGAAACCTGGTTGAAAGATCAGTACCCGAGCCACGACTATGAAATCGATGGCTTTGGTCAACTTATCCGGCTCGATCGCGATGAGCAGCTGACCGGAAAGACACAGGGAGGGGGCGTGGCCCTGTATGTCAATCAACGCTGGTGTAAGACAGTTATAGTGAGAGAATCGATCTGCACTCCCAATATTGAACTCTTATCTATTTCACTGCGTCCATTCTACTTGCCACGTGAAATTCCGCAAGTATTTTTGACGGTGGTGTACATTCATCCTAAAGCCAGTTTGGCAGATGCCACATCCACCATTGTCAAACTTGTGCACCGTTTACAGAGTATTTCTCCTGATGCTCCACATTTTATTTTGGGGGATTTTAACTCTTGCTGTCTTAAAAAGCCCCTCGGTCATTTCTATCAATATGTAAATTGCCCAACTAGACATGGTAAAGTGCTAGACTTGTGTTATGGCACTATAAAAGGGGCGTATAAATCATATGCAATGGCTCCGTTAGGATCCTCTGACCATAATTGTGTTCTTCTAGCCCCTGTCTATCAGCCAGCCCTTAAGAGAGGGAAGATTGAACACAAAGAGGTTGCTCTTTGGACAGAGAGTGCCATTAAAGAACTAAATGGTTGTTTTTATAGCACTGACTGGGATGTTTTTAAATATGCTTGTAATGATTTAGATGAATTGCTTGATACTGTGACAAGTTATGTACTATACATGCAAGATATTTTTATTCCCAAAAAGACAATTAGAATATATCCAAATAACAAACCCTGGGTTAGTAAATCTCTTAAAAATGTCCTTAATCAGAAGAAGTTAGCTTTCCGCCAGGGTAATATTCACCAGCAACGAGAGGCCCATAAACTGGTTAAGAAAGAGATAAAGCTGGCCAAAAAAAGGTTTAAAGATAAAGTAGAGGATGAACTGAAGAACAATAATCTTTGTGATGCCTGGAAGGGAATTAAATCTATGGTCTGTATTAAAGATAAAAAAAGGGGGTGTTTCACCCTGATAAGTCTGACACTGCCCTGGCTGAGGAGTTGAACCAATTCTATGTGAGATTTGATTGTCATGATTTCTCTGAGGATCTGTCTAAATTTAGGGAGGCTCCTGAGGGCAGTAAAATTCAGATTAGTGAAATGGATGTCTGTAGAATTTTGGAGGGGACTGATCAGAGAAAAAGTCCCGGGCCTGACGGCGTTTGTGGTCGCCTGCTCAAAAATTGTGGTTTATTTTTATGTGACATCTTTTCTTGTATTTTCAAGCTTTCCTTGGCACAGATGGATGTTCCTGTATTATGGAAAGAATCAATTATTGTTCCTGTGGCTAAGATTCCATCACCTAAGGGACTGAACGATTACCGCCCTGTGGCTCTTACGTCATTAGTCATGAAAGGGCTAGAAAAGATTGTGAAGAAGAGCTTGCTTGCTATGTCACAGAATATTATTGACCCGCTCCAATTTGCATATCAGGCAGGCAAAGGGGTGGAGGATGCCACAGCAACACTGCTGGACCGTGTTACAGGGCACTTAGAGGGCACAAAGACACATGTACTGGCTACTTTTATTGATTTCTCATCAGCTTTTAATTGCATGCAGCCCCATATTCTTGCTCAGAGGCTCTCTGAAATTCCTGCAATAGATGTTGGTACCATATGTTGGTTGGTTGGCTGGCTGACTGGGAGGCCACAGAGAGTCCGTGTAAATGGCACCTTGTCTGAGGCCCTGGTGTGCTCTACTGGATCACCACAGGGGTGTGTTTTATCGCCATTGTTATTTGTATTGTATACAAATCACTGTCGCAGTACTTCTGAATCATCATCCATAATCAAATATGCTGATGATTCAGTGATACTTAGTTTTCTGCAGGACCATGAGGTGGGCCATGGTCCAGTCTTGGACAGTTTTATAGAATGGTGCGAGGAGTCATTCCTACAGTTAAATGTCGCAAAAACCAAAGACATGCGGTTTGACTTCCGTAGGAAACCCCCTGCTTTGCCATGCACCATTATGAATGGCTCAGCAGTGGAGACTGTCAGTCAGTATAAGTACCTGGGAACTATACTGGATGATAAACTGACATTTGAGGCTAACACAGATAGGATCTGCAAAAAGGTCAATCAAAAACTGTTTTATTTAAGGAAACTGAGGAGTTTTAATGTTGAAAGTTCACTTATGAAAATGTTTTATTTATCATTTGTTGAGTCAATTCTCACATTTTCAATGATCTGTTGATTCGGCAATCTTAATTTGATTGGAAAGAATAGGCTGGGAAGCTTTGTTAAACAGTGTCGGAAGATTACTGGTGTCAATCTTAATGATCTGAGCCAGGTCTACCAGATTAGGTGTATCCGGAGGGCAAATGCCATTCTGGCAGACCCTTATCACCCTCTACACACAGAGTTTCGGCTCTTGCCGTCAGGGAGAAGGTTTGCCTTCTCTAGAAAGGCAAAGTCAAACCGATACACAAGATCATTTGTACCATTAGCTGTTAAATACTTGAGCCAGGTCTAAACATCGCAATTTGTAACTTTCCAGGATGATATCTATGGGTTAATTGTGTTATTTCTTTTTTCTTTTTTTGAACAACTTATTGTTCATTTTGTTGTATCTTTTACTGTATTTATGTGTTGGTTGTGCCAATGGCTGCTGTGGAACAAATTGCCCCTTGGGGATAATAAAGAAACATAACATAACATAACAGAGCAAGAGAGCGAAAGCAGTACGCCCATCAAAGCGTCCTGCCCGGCTTTTGGGAAGTCAATGTCACCAAAGAAGTGTGTTTTTGGTTGCCAGGGCAAGACAACCCTGCACAGATTCCCAAAGAACCCAGCGTTAAGGAACCCGTGGATGGAGTTTGTTTTTCTGAGCATAAACGGAGTTGTGTAAGACTGTTTGTTCCCTGCATTTCGACGATGCTTGTTTTATAAACAAAGCCCAGATCGACGGATTTGCAGATCGTCTAATGCTTAAGGATCGAGCAGTCACAATGATAAAGGTTCGCGGTCGTGGTTGGAACCGGACGGTGAGTAAAACTGCTTCTATAGGCTCCTTGCACGTAACTACTTCCTTACCGGAAATGCGGCCTCGTCTTTTCCGGTCTAAACATGGCGCTATTCTACACTAGATGTTTACAAGAGTTGCCGAAACTTACAATAACGGACGTACATTGCCTTTGTAAGTCCTCCTCCAAATCACCTACCAGCAAATTAGAAAAGGGCTTTAAAATGTATGCCTCTTCATATATCCACGGATATGAAGGTAAGTCTATATATCTCAAACTTTATGGCTTACGTTAGCTTGCTAGCTTACATTAGGCTAGGCTAATAAACAATCCCGGTCTGACAGAATATGCGTGTTATAATGTTGTACTGTTTTCTAGTATTAGGCGGAAAATGTCTACGTTGTGTCTAGGCTTGGGAATCGGTTCCAGGTTCCGGTTTGGAACCGGTTCCAAACATTCCGATCCATCGGAATCGTACACGTCCACACGTTAACGATTCCACTAACGATTCCGAACGTTCCGTTCCGTCCATTCCCGCGTCGCGGCACGACGTCACAGTATGTGACTGGATTTTTAAATCCCCCAAAAGCGCCATTCCCGCGTGCAATATTTTTTTCCCCCAGGATGGTAGGAGAAGGTACCACCTTTTTCACCTCTGATTGGCTAGAAGGGCTCTCCTCCGATTGTTTATTTGATTTGGCCGTGAAACGTCATATCTGATGAGAGAGAGAGAGAGAGATGGTAGTGGTGGTGATGCTGTCGGCTCGCGCGCTAGTCTGTTTTGATCTTCTTTACCGCCAACAGAAGTAAACAAAGTCAATCCAACAGTGTGATAAGTGCGTGCCGTCAGATTTATATTCCAAGTTCACATTTTCATAGCCTGTTTAGATCGAATCCATGAACCGCATTATTAAACCGTTTTCTAAGGCTACGCGATCTATTTAAAACAAGTTACAATCATAAAATAGCAGATCGAGTGCTATCATGAAATCGTAAAGGCTGTGATATGCGCAAAAAATATATGCGCTGTTTTTTTTTTTACAGAGAAGCACGATCGAGGCTTTAATTATTTATATGCGTGCAGATCAGCTCCGTTCATAGTAAACGCTGCTCCACTTATACTCAGTCTCCTCATGTGCTGTTTGTTTAGGTTTCCGATAATGTACCTTTGGGAACGCAAAACCTCGGACGCATATTTCATATAACTGTCATCATTTATGCGTGTCAGCATCTCAGGGGGGAGCACAACAAATATGCTCAAACATTTAAATAACATCCATGGCATTAAATACCAGGAGTGCACTATATTTGACAGCCTGCGCTCCACAAACAATGGTAGGTTGGCTTATAAATTATATCAAAACATTAATGCTAGATGTAAGTAACCAATGATCAGCCTGGAGAGATCAAGGATCCTCCCAGAAAAAGCAGACATGCTTGTTTTTCTGCACAAGAACTGCTAGAATTTTTTAAATGTTAAATGATTAATTGAAGTTTTTGTGAAAACAATAAAAGTTAAAGTTAAAATGTAAACCATGATGTGTTGTTTACTCTTTTATAGTTTAGCACACACGACTAAGTTTACAATACAAAGCTTTGTTTTAGAAATGTTTACTTTTTTTAGAAATGTCAAAGCATTCAACTTCTGTATTGATATTGCACACTTGGTTTTCATTCTCTAAAACCACTTTAAATTAAACATTCAAAGCCAACAACTCTCAAAGCCACCCTGTAAGTGTGCAGCAAATGGTACAGGAATCGATATGGGAATCGATAAGGAATCGCATCGATAAGCAGACTCGACAATGGCATCGATATCGATAATTTCTTAACGATGCCCATCCCTAGTTGTGTCTGTATGCCTTCATGCATGTTCCTAACTTCTTATTGTGTTAATATGTGATTGGCATTAGTGTCAAACAAAGACAGGGCCACAAGTGAAGTCGCTGTTAAGGCTTTCTGCTTCAGATCCATGAAGAAGCACGAAAAACCTCATTGTGTAAATGTAGGGCTGCACTTGTAATTTGTGTCAGAGTTCCGAGTTCAGCAGTTCCAAAAGGTTCGAGTTCAAGTTGTGTGTTGTGCTTAACATGGTCATGTTACATTTTGACCTTAGTTATCGCTTTGTATGTGCTCAACTTCCAAAAACTGCTCAAACTGCTCAAGCTGTTCACTGTTGCTGGCTTGCATGTGCTAAACTTTTCCAAAAGCTACTCAAGTTGTTCAAGTCTCTGGCCACTGTTGCTGCCTTGCATGTGCTTAACTTTTCCAAAAGCTACTCAAGTTGTTCAAGTCTCTGTTACTGTTTTCTGTGCGTTTTATTATGATGTGTTTGAATGGGATTGTGTTTACAGTGTGCAGCTTTGGATGCCAAAATATCATTATTTATGACTTAATATAATGCCATACTTGCTGCACACCACTTCTCATAATTCCATTTAAAGACATCTATTTCTGTGTTAAAGGTTGTATCAAAATACTTTTTTTCTGGCCCAAAAGAAGGGATTTTCTAAAAAAAAAAATATTATATAAATATATAATATAATATTATATTATTATTATATTATATTATATATATTATAATATATATTTATAGAAAACATAAATTATCACATTCATCTAATCTTTCCTAATGATCCGCTAGCAGCCTAGGCTCCGAGATCTGTACACAAAAACACTTATCAACAAGTGTTCACCACCCACTCAAAAGCAAAACAAAGTGTTCCAACCAATAACCAACGAGATGCACATTTAGGAGAGTTTCAATTGCACGGAAGGGAGGGCGAGGGAGTAGCGAGCTAGCTCTCTGTTTTATTTGAACATCAACAGAGTGAACAGAGTAGCAATTGATGAATGTGATGATTTATTTTTGGGCCAGAAATCGGTGATACAACCTTTTAAGAAGGATACATTCATGCCAACAGTTCACAAGTCCAACATGACCATATAGAGTAATTACGACTGATCTATCGACAGATGGTCCTCAGGGACACAGATCCTGTAATTATGGTGCGGTGCAGATGCTCATGTGTGGCGGGGACAGCTCTATGCAACCACACAGTTGCCCTATTATTCCAGACAGCTCACTTCTCCCAGCTGGGTGTGCCAGTGGTTCCTCCTGTACACAGCTGTACAGAATCCGAGCAACAATGGCACAAACCCCGAACAGCAGTAAGTTTCATAGCAAAGCATGGTTCATATGGGATAGTTTGCATAGATGTATGTCATGCAATAGTATGTACCAGTAGCTACAAAATAGAACCTCTATTTAATAAATTCTCAAAATTATGAGTGTATTTTAACATGTATTTTATCACAATTTCACAGGGTGTAAAACCAGGTCCAGTTGGGAAGATGGTGGTTGTTAAGCCTGTGCAGGGTCGGATGGGTAAAGGAGGATTACGGTAAATAAATATTAACTTAATTATTTTCATGAGTTGTTTCCCCCATTGTTATGTCAAATTAAGTACCTCTTTATGATATTTTTTATTAAAAGGAGCACCCTTTACAGAGGAATGACTGGCCCTCTTCCTGACCTGTCGGTACTTCGTGTGGCCGAGGTGTACAGCGGCCTAGATCCACTGGATATGCCCCTGGTGACAACAATGGGGATGAGCATTGACAAGCCCCTTGTGGATTCTGAATTTGGACTGGTACAGCCAAAACTTCTAACACAATGCACAGAGATGCATATGAATGCCCCGGGTCCTCCATGTCTTCCCCTTATTACTCATCAGCTGTCACCAACAGAATGTGTGTGGGTATGCACAGAGGAAGAACATTTGCATATACAAAGTTTGCAGCTATCTATTGAGATGGCTCACAAAATTGAATTGTCGACACGGGGTCAGAGCAAAGATCCAGAGTGGCACGTGCTGCGGCGAATGAGGATAACCTCCTCAAGGTTTAGGGAAGTTTCCCATGTTAGAGGTTACAGTAGTGCTGAGCATCTTGCAGAGCGTATTATCAGGGGCACCAGACAAACTGCGGAAATGAGGAGAGGTTCAGAAATGGAGTTTCAGGCAGCAAAAGAGTATGCCCAGTACAACAATGTCAATTACTCCCCTTGTGGACTTGTGGTTCACCCACAGGCTCCATGGCTAGGGGCCTCACCGGATGGCCTTGTTTATGATCCCAATGCAACACCCGCTTACGGTTTGGTTGAAATTAAATGTCCAAATGCTAAAAGTTACATTGACTGCAAGTACTTGCACATGTCAAATGGTGCTTTTAAACTAAAGAAAAGCCATGCCTATTTTTGGCAAATACAAGGCCAGCTTTTAATTACTGGACTTCAGTGGTGTGACCTTTTTGTCTGGGCAGAGGAAGATTTCTTTGTGCAGCGACTGCACTCAGACAAAGAAGTTCAAGAAACAATCAGGCAGAAGTGTGATCATTTCTACTTCAGCATTTACATGCCAAAGTATCTCTCAATGAGACGATCACAACTGATTGGCAGGTAAAGAAATCATAATCTGATTCATTATGTATTTTATTAGGACTATGAATTTGACTTCTCATTTACGTTACATTTCCCACTTGTACCTACAGTGTATATATATTTCGCCTGGAACTGATTGATAAATGATGTGATCTGGGATAAAATGTGTCTTCAAGCTTGTTGCTTTAAAAAAAAACAAAAAAAAAAAACAGTTGAATAAGTAATGTCAGATTTATTCATGGACTTTATACAATATGGCATCATTTTACAATAAAAATCATTGTTTATAATGTTGTGTGAGATCACATCTGTTGTCACTGTATGAGAATTTATTCAGAGATAATGATTAATAATTACATTTAAAAGTTGTAGGTTTCTGTAATGTAAACTTGTCAGCACTACTTGGCCCATGCTGTGACAAGATGTTTATTTTGATAATTGCTAAGCAGGCAAGCAACGGCAAAAATTTCATTAATGCTTCCAGCAATTGACAAAGGAATAACAGAATCAAAAAGTTTATTCTCCTTTACCCTTCGGATGACTCGCTCAACGTGCACTCTTACACGAGCAATTTTCTGTGTTTGGAGGACACTGGGTGCTGGCATCTGGCTTTTTTTGTTGAGAAAAGTGGACAGTACACTTTAGACTTCACACAGTCAGTGATCAGGAAACCTTTATCAACCATCACGGCCATGTCATCAGTTAAAAGGTCAGCCAACCCTGACCTCCTAAAGAGTTCTTTATCACTTATTGACCCCTCATAGAGTGAAGAGATGAAGGTCACTGGACCATGAGGGGCGATACTGATAAGTCCTTTCATTGTACAGTGAGATTTGTACTTAGAAAACATCTCACTTTGGAGGAGAGGCGAGGATGGCGTCTGGCACTTGAGCTCTGTACAGTCAACTATTATCTGAGTATCGGAGAAGTCTTTGAAATCATCAGGAAGGCGAGCTTTAACGTCTTCAGGCTCAATCCAGATAGCCACCGAGCCCAAGAGTGTGTACAGGTAGTTGGTCCACGAACAGATAATGCGGCTTACAGTAGAGATGTGAATGTTGAAACGGTTTGCCAAGTCCTGCTCCTTTAAACCAACGGACAAGTACATTAGAAAAAAAGGACTAGCTCATCGATGGGTTGCAATGATTGTCTCTGGTGAGAAAACACACACACACACACACACACACACAAACATTATTAAACCTAATGTAACCTCTCTAGTCTAATAGATAAAAGGATGTGCAATTATCATTACTGCTGTTGGTCTATAATTAAAAATACAACAGCAATAATACTCTACATGTTACTGGAAATTCCAAATGTGGGACTGTGACTGCAATAGGCTACTCAGGCACCTTACTTATTGATTTATTGAATCTAATATCAGAATGTTGAGGTAAATGTAGTCAGATGTCATTTTCATCTCTCACATTAATTTGAAGGTTTGCTTTGAAAAACCACCATAATAAATCAAATAAACTAAAGAATATTTATTTATTTATATATATTATATATATATTATTAATTATTAATGATTATCATTAATGACAACTGCAACAACATTAATGACAACATTATTATTAATGACAACTGCAAAAACCAACCGTGTGTGTGGGACGGACAGATGTTACTGCTTCATTCAATTTTTCAGCAGCTTTGGCCCTCGACGCACGAACCATTTTATGCACCGATGGTTCAACCAATCTCCAAAACAGCATAAGGTTATGGTAACTGGGAAATCTGTGGGAACGGAACAGAAAGAGTACACAACGTTACAATATGGTCACGTATGGTCCAAGTTACTAAGATCAGAGGTATCTTGTTCGCATCTTACCGTGTATAGAATCGAATGTCATCGTCAGAGTGGGCGAATCTGTGTAATCCAAATTTACAGCTAATTTTCAGCTCCTGTATCTCTTTCTTTAATGAGTCATTTTCTTCTTTTAAATTCCTGTTTTCGTCGATTACCGAGTCCATGAAAGCGGGTTCTGGGACAGATGAATAGTCATGATCAGCAGCAGGAGTGCAGTCCATATGTTGCCCATCTTCTGCTGATGCCAGCTCAGGCTGAAGTTTGCTTACTCTGTCCCAAACGCTCAGTCTTGGTGATGGGATGGAGTAATCATTCCACTGGAACAATACCGGGACAGCTCCTTTCTTTAGTTGCCTTTTCCCCTCCGGTGTTTTCGGCTGAATGATCTGCTCCGGTGTGAAGTGCAAACTACAGACTTTGCTGTGTCCTGTGACAATGAACTCATCACGACGAATATTCACCAGCCACCGCTTTCTGAGTTCAACATCGCAGGGAAATCCGTGGTAACTTAAAACGCCGTTGAATTTAGATGATGACGTGCATGTGGGAACACAACAATGTTCATGATATTTTCTCTGTTGCCTCTGGAAAAAAACTCTATCTTTTTTAAGGCTCATTTTCCGCTGTTTACGCCGCCGCCGCCGCCATATTTCGCCAAACAGGAAGAGAGCGGGCCGTATTTACCCGTTGCGGATATGACGTCAGGTTGCTATGTGCAAGGAGCCCATTGTCTCTGTGTGTTGTTAGCTCGGCCCGTTACCACACAGCTTTAGCTTCGCCCGCACGGCCGCCTCCAGCCGCTCGTTTTTTTTCCGGAAAGACTCGGTACAGCTTATCTTTCTTTTATAGATATAATAAAACTAAAGACTTTTTGGAGATATGAAGGATGCAATACTACTCTATAGGTACTCAAGATTAACAGGAGATTGAGTGAAAATTAGCATTTCACCCCCCCTTTAATGTTAAATTGTAATGTTAAATATTAATGTTAAAATGTATAAATTAATTGACTGTAATTGACAGGAGTGATGATCAGTGGAGTTGAGTTTTTACCTCCATCATTAAAGCACGGGCTAAAATATGGATAGAGTTTCCCAGTGAAAGACTGATCAGTGAAAGAGTAGAGATGAGAGCTGGACTCCACATCATAAAAGGAGACCAGACCCTCCTCATAATCCACAAACACACCGACCCGCTGCGGCTTCACTCTCACACACAGAGAGACAGCAGGACCAGCGCAGGCACTGTATTTATTCTCATTCCTCAGCCACACAGTCCAGTATCCATTACTGGGAGTCAGTGGGATCAATCCCTTCCTGATAATGAATTCACTGGCCACTCCTAAATCCCATTTAGTCTTTCCCTTCACCTGCACCTCAAAATAAAATCTCCCTGAGGAGAATCCCTCCATTCCCAGGACATTTGCACATTTATCAAATCTCTCTGGATTGTCTGGGAGTTTCTGTATAATGTCTCCATGTCTCACTTGTTTTCCATCATCAGACAGGATGAGTTTAGGATGAGCTGTATCAGGATCCAGAGCTTCACTCTGGTTTTACTGAGGGCCACACTGAAGCAGTGCTGTGGCCCTGAGGGTCATGATAGGGGGTTATTGTGTAGGTTTTTCTATCTCAGTTCAAATTAACAGTGTTTTGTACTGTACCAAATTTAACTTGCTTTCTTCAAAGCGCTGACACAACACAGACTCACTGAAAATTTGTGAGACAAGCACTGGAGCCAGGCCATTTGGCATCCAAACTTGTGATCATACGTTCATGACCACAAGTCGTCTGCAGATGAAATGTTTAGTAGATCATTGTTATATCTGTTAATGTTACTATTAATTTAAAGATTCATCTCACAGAAAATAATCATCTCACATATTCACATCATCTCTACCTGAACATTAAGGCTGTGATAGGATTTCCTATTAACATAATCTGCCTCATGTTCCCCACGAGCAGTGGAGATTGGAGCAATAGACTGCATACATGTTGCAATGACTCTTGGGAATCCTAAGATTAACAGAATAATAAAAAAGATTTAAAATAATTCTTAACATGTATTATATTGTATAGTACATTTGTGAAATTTGCTTTTTTGAAAAAAAAAATTGTGTTCATGTGATGTCACCCTATCAATTTATCTTACCGGTAATTTTATACAAGCCCTCTTTTATGGTCGATAAATGTCCGGGGAACACTATTAATGAAACTATTCATGTACTCCTGCAGAGCGAGGACCACCTTGCGAATGGTTCAACAAACCGTGTTTTCCCATAGCTTCTGTGCATCATCCACCGTGCAAAAAACGCAACGCAATACCATTTGCGGTACAGTAAGTAAGTGCATGAATTCGACGTGTTAAAGGTGAACTAAGTAACTTTTTTACCTTAACTGAACAGCTCCGGAGTCATTGGAATGGTTATATTACTTATTTCGGGTTGAATGGTGGTCGTTTCGCACCCCCCTGGTGCCCGTGAGCGGAAAATCCGCACTTGCAACTTTGAGTCGGCGGGCCGGGCGGCCGCCGCGTCAGGAAGTATCGCGTGAGATCAGGTCTCGTGATGTAAACAATTGCTTTACGGCAAAAGAAATCTGCTCAAATACTGTCATTATTGCGCTCCCTCACGCTGTCCGAACCCGAATGAAGAAGACGTTTTAAAGAATGTCCCATCTGCTTTGATGTCGTTGATCTACTAGCCTCTGGGCCCGGTTTTTCAAAAGGTTTAATCCGGATAAAATTGATCCAGATTTAGTAATCCTTTTTTTTGCGATCCGTGATCACGTAATCCAGCTTACTTTTGAGCCAGTTTTTCTAAGCAACATCGGATTGGATCAATCTGATCCGGATAGGAACTTTTCAGGATCACCAAATCCTGTTTACTAGAGCCTTAAATGGAACCAACAGTGTAGCCTACTGGCTTAGCAAAGAACAACAGTTGGCAAAATACCGGTGGCCACAAATAACCATTGTTTATTTTAATTTTAAGAAACAGAAACACTGTAATAAACAGAAACATTTTACTTTCCTTATTTTGTTATAATGTTAAATTGCAGATTTTGTTGTTTTACCATATCTCATTAGATATGACATGCTTCAAATATGAAGAAATGTATATATCATCAGTAAACATTGATTTTGTGATCATTCACTTAAAAAAAAAACCTCTCTGGTTTTATTTGGTTCGAAAAAATCACAACTGAATCCACCCTTCTGATGGGATCAGGATAATCCTGTTTTTTTGGATCAAATAGATCCCAAACCGAGTTCAAAGTTCTGAAAAACCCAAAGGGCAGGTTTGATCCAGATCAAATTTAAGATCGGATTACATGATCTGATCTTAGTTCAGAATCCCTCTTTTGCTTTTGAAAAACCCATTTCCAAGATTTGATCCAATCCGTGATCCGAAATCCCACTGGATTACTTTTGAAAAACTGGGCCCTGGTGTCTGAGAATCACCAACGAGTTTTTACAACAGTGTTGTCAAATATATATTCCGAAGCTGTGGGGGGAGCTCTAGAGAGAAACCTGCGAGCAAAAAGCGAGAATACAGCGAAGAAATCCCAAAGCTACTGAGTGCTGCTTTAAATTCTTTATGTGCGACTCAAGAAGTTCACAAAGATAAGACATTCCTTCCGCGGAAAATCTGTATCTTTCATACAAGTAACTATCAGGAAAGGCAAGGGGATTTTGTCTGGCTAAAAACTCTTTCTTTACGAAGTGCTCGTCAAACAATTTGCGCTGAGATGTCCACCAGATTTGGAAGAAAAGGTGAAGTCATTGCAACAGACACTTGGAATAAGTTACGTCACCATATGTTTCTTTGCTCTCAGCTGATTGGTCAAACTTCAGTCTGAGATCTTGAATCCAGAACATAACCTGCCAGGAGCAGGTTAGCCGTGCAGCGTAAGATACCATGGCGACGAACACCGATTAAAGCCAAGCTACTTTCATAGTACCTAAAACCCAGGGTTGGCGGAAACTAAACTGGAACATAGCTGGCTAGTCACCTAAACCGGCTTCATGGTATAGGCCCCAGATGTGTCCACAAGACTCTTTGAACGGATCAATAAATATTCTGTTGTTTAAAGAGGTTGATCGTTTCAGGCGTCCATATTGTTGTTTATCAAGTTAGTGTTATTTTCTCTGAATCTCTCTCCGAACTACAGTGAGATCATAGTCCAAATCTATTATCAGTTTTCAAACAAAGTCTGCACATAAAATCAGACTGACATAGTACTCTGGCTTATAGTTTTATGTAAAACAGATATGTGGATCCTCAAACTATCGTAAAACTTCTAGTACCAGGAGTTTTTTAAAGTTTAAGTTCCCTTTGACAGAACGGTTTTGCTTTATTTGAAATGGTTCATACGGCAATGCCAGACAAATGCATTATTATACAAAGCATGTGTATGCTCATCAAGCTATTGTAGTAATTTGAGAAGAGATTCTATAGAGAAATTAGAGATTTATAAACGCATAAAAATATGCACGTTGAGTCCTTTCTATATTTTAGTCTTGCATCACACACACAGAAAGAAGCAGTAATTTGTACATTCTCAAATATATCTGTTTCAGGTGAGGTAATCAGAGTTAATATTGGACGCAATAAAACAGAAACAACAATTAAACAATTAAAATTACAAAAAATAATGTCTTTATTCAGATGCTGTAATAACTTTAATGTAAAGCAGCAACAACAAATGATTCTAGTCCTTCGAGTAAGAACACATCTTTTTAAACATTAATTACATGAAGCATTATTTTAGTCAAGTATTTCATATTAGGGGTATAAATTCATTTATTGTGTTTGACAGGTGTGATGATCAGTGGAGTTGAGTTTTTACCTCCATCATTAAAGCACGGGCTAAAATATGGATAGAGTTTCCCAGTGAAAGACTGATCAGTGAAAGAGTAGATATGAGAGCTGGACTCCACATCATAAAAGGAGACCAGACCCTCCTCATAATCCACAAACACACCGACCCGCTGCGGCTTCACTCTCACACACAGAGAGACAGGAGGATCATCACAGGCTTCATATTCATTCCCATTCCTCAGCCACACAATCCAGAGTCCATTACTGGGACACAGTGTGATCTTTCCCTTCCTGTAAATGAATTCACTGGCCACTCCTAAATCCCATTTAGTCTTTCCCTTCACCTGCACCTCAAAATAAAATCTCCCTGAGGAGAATCCCTCCTTTCCCAGGACATTTGCACATTTATCAAATCTCTCTGGTTTGTATTGGAGTTTCTGTATAACGTCTCCATGTCTCACTTGTTTTCCATCATCAGACAGGATGAGTTTAGGATGAGCTGTATCAGGATCCAGAGTCACATCCACTGAGAAAACAGAAAATATAAATCACAACTTAATACAGATTTTAGTGATGATGTTTGTAATATGTAATCAGTGTTTAATCATACTGTGGGTCAGTGATGAAGCTGTGAGTATCTGAATGTAATCTAGTGTAGTGCAGACAGCACACTGTACCTGCATACTGCTGTATCCTCTTCAGTTCTGTAGAGACACATGACAATAAAACACCATCAGATCTTTGACATGTTTATGTGTGAAATTATAGACAAGAACACCAAAGTGTTTTTTCACGCGGCTGGCGTGTTTTTTCAATTGTTTTCAATGGGAGAGCAGCGTTTTTCAAACGCCATGAGCGTAACGAGGCGCTGAGCGTCTTTTTCACGCTGAAGCGCTGAGCGTTCAGTGTTTTTTACAGGTCGCCGAGAGTTGAAGAATGTTCAACTTTTGGTAAAACGCAGCGCTCATCACTGTCACTTTTTACCCAACTGTCCAATCACAGTGGAGGAGGGGCGGGACTAATACCACACCGACCAACCGCGTCCGCCACATTCTGCTTCTACAACGTACGTCAACAGATGACAACAACAAGCATAATAACGGAACAAAATCATTTAAAACAAGAGTCAGAGAAAATACATTACATTGTATTGACATTTTAATATAGAATCAACACAGAAACAAAATATGTGTGAAATGAGATACTAGTAACACTTTCGCGGATATTCCGTATCATAACAAGCAAAGTGTCCCAACTGAAAAAAACGCAACGCTGGCAAAACGCTCTCAAGCGCCCACAGCTAGGCGTTTTCAGCAGAGCGTCTCGCATTTTCAGCTGGCTAAAAACGCTTTGGTGGACACATGGCCTTAAAGGGTTAGTTCACCCAAAAATGAAAATTATGTCATTAATGACTCACCCTCATGTCGTTCCAAGCCCGTAAGACCTCCGTTCATATTCGGAACAAAGTTTAAGATATTTTAGATTTAGTCCGAGAGCTTTCTGTTCCTCCATTGAAAGTCAATGGACGGCATACTGTCCATGTCCAGAAAGGCAATACAGACATCATCAAAGTCACACGTAGGCTCACTATTGGCCGACACTGGTCATGTGTGATGCGTGTGACGTACGTGAACTCACTCGAGGCCCAGAGAGAAGGAAATGAATAGTGGAATAAAGTCGTTATTTTTGTTTACTTTTTGCGCACAAAAAGTATTCTCGTCGCTTGATAACTAAGATTGATCCACTGATGACTACTTTGGACTACTTTGATGATGTCTGTATTGCCTTTCTGGACATGGACAGTATGCCGTCCATTGACTTTCAATGGAGGAACAGAAAGCTCTCGGACTAAATCTAAAATATCTTAAACTTTGTTCTGAAGATGAACGGAGGTCTTACGGGCTTGGAACGACATGAGGGTGATTCATTAATGACATAATTTTCATTTTAGGGTGAACTAACCCTTTAAGGTTATATTTAAAGGGCACCTATGGAGTGAAAACAGTCTCAAAACCTTCCACAAATGCACGCGAGAGATCCACATGTGCGTGCAGCAATCCACAAATGCACGCGAGAGATCCATATGTGCGCGCAGCAATCCACAAATGTACGCGAGAGATCCATATGTGCGCGCAGCAATCCACAAATGCACGCGAGAGATCCACACATGCAAATCAATCCACAAATGCGCGAGAGATCCACACACGCAAAGCAATCCACAAATGCACGCGAGAGATCCACACAAATCAATCCACAAATGCACACGAGAGATTCTCTCACACAAATCAATCCACAAATGCACAGCGATCCACGAATGCACGCGAGAGATCCACACACACACACACACACACACACACTCACACACACAGCGATCCACACACACGGCAATCATGCATTATTGTCCTTACTCACATTGCTTTGCTCACAACACAATCCACAACTTTGCTTTATCTGTACCTGTAATTTCAGAGACTTTTGCATTGGTGTTCTGCCTTAAGAATGCCCCTGAATATGCACTTTTGTATCTGTGGAATCTTTGGAGACTGTCGTTCCGCGGCCCTGATTCACAAATGCACACAAGCCTATCTGTCCCCCTTACCTGCAAAGATGCGATATGGTGTCTTCCTCCAGAGGGCGCTAACCGGCCTTCGAGCCAGCTTCGAGCTGAATCTCCCAAAGGGCTGGATTCATTTCGTTTTCTGACTTGGCGAGACAACTGAAGTCTAAACATTTTTCACTAACTATCATATACATACATGCAAATGTAGAGTAAAACCAAACCCCTTTTTTTATTCTTCAACATGAAATCGAATAGGCTATATAGCCTATTAAGAAAACCATTCAGATAACAAGAAAGCTTTAAAGTAACTGTTGGCAAACTACAAGGCTGTACGTTTTCTTTTGTTTATATTATTGTAGTTCTGAATGTACTTTGTGGTAATGTAATAACCCCTCCCCCACACACATATATTAAATGGAAATTAATATATTTTCAGCAATTACATGTATGTTTTGCTTTCCTTATTTTTAAAGAAAGAATGAATGCTTCCAACTAATTTAACCAACAAAGTAAAATATTTCTTTCAAAAGAATCCACAAGTATTACCCTCAAGTAAACAATTCTCATGCAAACCATTACATGCAAAAGTTTGAAAGTGAGATTTGCCTCAGTTGCTCCTTTTGTGGTGAATCAGATGAACCAGTTGTTCATCTTTTTTTTGATCTGTCCATTTACTATAAAGCTTTAGCAAAATATTTCAAAGTTTATTATGAGTTAGATAATAAAAGTTGGGAAAAAGTATATTATTTCAACCAACTAAATAATGAGACTGGATGATATACTCAATTCAAGGCAATATTTATTAGGTTGCAACCACAAATTAAATTTAAATTTAATGGTTCATTAATTGCCAAACATGTTTTTTCAATCTGCGTAAACAGGAATAGTTCACCCAAAAAATGAAAGTTCTGTCATCATTTACTCACCCTTAAGTTGTTTCAAACCTGCATGAGTTTCTTTCTTCGGCTGAACACAAATGAAGATATTTTGAAGAATGTCAGAAACCAGACGGTTAACGGAACCCATTAAATTCCATAGTAGAAAAAAATAATACTATGCAAGTCAATGGCTACTGTCAACTGTCTGGTTTCTGACATTCTTCTGACATTCTTCAAAATATCAATTAAGGGTGAGTAAATGGTGACAGAACTTTCATTTTTTGGGTGAACTATTCCTGTTTACGCAGATTGAAAAAACATGTTTGGCAGCAGGTGCGATTGCATTTCAGTTTTATGCTTCGGAGCCAAGCACTTCGATGTTGTTCTACATATCTTCAAGGAGATTGTGAAACTGAGCGAGCTTCTTCTTCTTCAGACCTCTCCACACTGGTGCGGGTGACACAGCACAGCAGCGCGAGCGGTCTTTTTTCTCTCTCTTTCTTTTCTTTTTGTTTTTGTTTTGACTTGAGCAAACAAAAGCTGTTCTCACAGCTGGTAAGGTGCGCTTGAGAGCACTCAAAGGCTGTTTTCACGGCTGGTAAGACCAGTGAGGAGAGAGAGCGCACAGACAGTGAGAGCAGCCGATGCCCATGTCTTGCGAATGGAGACCTATTGGCTAAGGACGCGATAGAGCCGGTCCCTCCAGCCGATATGAGGTGAAGGCACTACAGTCCCTACTTCATTGTCCCCAAGAAAGGTGGTGGGTTCAAAATGCTCACGCAGATTGGTTTGCAGCGATCGACCTGAAGGACGCGTACTTTCATGTCTTGATTCTTCCTCGACACAGGCCATTTCTGCGCTTTGCGTTCGAGGGTCGAGCATATCAGTACAAGGTCTTGCCCTTCGGGCTGTCCCTGTCTCCCCGAGGCTTCACGAAAGTCACGGAGGGGGCCCTTGTTCCCATGAGAGAACAGGGCGTGCGCATCCTCAACTATTTCGACGACTGGCTCCTATTAGCACACTTTCGAGATCAGTTATGCGAACACTGGGACCTCGTGCTCAGGCACCTCAGCCAGTTGGGTCTTTCGGTCAACTGGGAGAAGAGCAAACTCACCCCATGCAAAGGATCTCTTTTCTTGGTATGTAATTGGATTCGGTCTCACAGACAGCGCGCCTCACAGAGCAATGCGCTCAGTCGGTGCTGAACTGCTTGAACACCTTCAAAGGCAGGACGGCGGTCCCACTGAAATTCTTTCAGAGGCTCCAGGGGCATATGGCAGCGGCAGCAGCAGTAACTCCGCTCGGGCTGCTCCATATGAGGCTGCTTCAGCACTGGCTTCATGGCCGAGTCCTGAGATGGGTGTGGCATCACGGCACTCACCGGGTGACAATCACACCGGTGTGCCACCAGACCTTCAGCCCGTGGTCAGACCCCTTGTTCCTGCGGGCAGGAGTCCACTTGGAACAGGTTTCCAGGCATGCTGTGGTGTTCACAGACGCCTCTGCCACCGGCTGGGGTGCCACGTACAACGGGCATGCAGTGTCAGGTGTGTGGACGGGCCCTCAACTGCATTGGCACATCAACTGCCTCGAGTTGCTAGCAGTACGTCTCGCTCTGAGCTGCTTAAAGAGACCGCTACAGGGCAGAGACGTGCTGTTCCATACGGACAACACTGCAACCGTTGCGTACATCAACCGACAAGGTGGTCTATGCTCCCGTCGCATGTCGCAACTCGCCCGCCATCTCCTCCTCTGGAGTCAGAAGCATCCAAAGTCACTTTGAGCCATGTATGTCCCCGGTGTGCTCAACCGTGTGGCCGACAAGCTATCATGAGTTGTTCTCCCGGGAGAATGGCGACTCCACCCCCAGGCAGTTCAGCTGATCTGGAGAGAGTTCGGGGAGGCTCAGGTAGACCTGTTTGCCTCTTCAGAGACCTCCCACTGCCAGCTGTTTTACTCCCTGACTGAGGGAACACTCGGCACGGATGCACTGGCACACAGCTGGCCCCAGGGCCTCCGCAAATATGCGTTCCCCCCAGTGAGCCTACTTGCACAGACCCTGTGCAAAGTCAGGGAGGACGAGGAGCAGGTCCTTCTGGTGGCCCCCTATTGGCCCACCCGGACCTGGTTCCCTGAACTTATGCTCCTTGTGACAGTACCTCCCTGGCCCATTTCTCTGAGGGAGGACCTTCTGACTCAGAGACGGGGCACCCTATGGCACCCGCATCCGGACCTCTGGAAACTCCATCTCTGGTTCTAGGTGACTTACCCCCAGAGGTACTTAACACCATCACTTCTGCACGGGCGCTGTCCACGAGATGTGTGCCTTGAAGTGGAACCTGTTCGTCGAGTGGTTTTCTTCTCGCCGAGAGGACCCCCGAAGATGTTTGATAGGGTCCGTGCTTTCCTTCTTGCAGCAAGGGTTGGAGCAAAGGCTGTCTCCCTCCACCCTCAAAGTACATGCTGCCGCTATTTCAGCTTATAACGACCACATAGATGGCAAATCAGTTGGAAAGCACGACCTGGTTGTCAGGTTCCTTAGGGGGGCAAGACGGTTAAACCCTCCTCGTCCCCCATCCATACCCTCTTGGGACCTTTCCCTGGTGCTTCAAGCTCTTCAGGGTGCTCCCTTTGAGCCTTTGTAGTCAGCAGACTTAAAGCTTCTCTCTTTGAAGACTTTGCTGCTGATTGCACTGGCCTCTATCAAGAGGGTAGGGGGCCTGCAAGCATTTTCGGTCGACGAATCGTGCCTATAGTTCGGGCCGGGTGACAACCAAGTTGTACTGAGACCCCGGCCTGGCTATGTGCCCAAGGTTCCTACCACTCCCTTCAGAGATCAGGTGTTAGGCTGGGTTCCATATGTGTCACCCTACGGGGATTCCATATGTGTATACTTTCACGGCTGCTCCTAATCAAAGTCCCATGTCTTTCCCTTGGGCTAAGTTACCCAATATTCATATGCAGTACAACCTTCGGGCTAATCCATATGTATTTTTCCACATAACTCCCTCGAAGAAAGTGGCTTCCGCAGCGTTCCCCTTCCATAGAAAGGGCACAGTTTTCCAGTGTTATCCAATAATCTCACTGTATGGGTTATCACGGAACAACAGTGACAGATATGCTCTGTGTAAGCCCTTTCCTATCGTCCGTCCAGGCAAGAAGGGGTACAGGCTTACACCGGGCACTGGATGGGGTGCAGCAGCTGTGGCGCTTTGGTAGGGATTCCTATCAGTCGGTCATACGTCGAGAGTGACCGACCAATAAGGGAACGTCTCGGTTACATATGGTAACCCTCGTTCCCTGAGGCAGGGAACGGAGATGTACATCCCATCGTCACATCTGCTGCTGCCCGTCGGGGCGGCCAGCTTACCAGGCTTGGCTCCTCAGCAAAAAAGGAGCTCACCTCGCAACTGCTGCTCATTATATACCTGTGCTGCGAGGCTTAACAGCTAATGCAAATGACTGCATGCCACTGTGTTTTGGCTCGTTTTAGTT
Organism: Squalius cephalus; assembly: GCF_949319135.1. Lineage (NCBI taxonomy): Eukaryota > Metazoa > Chordata > Actinopteri > Cypriniformes > Leuciscidae > Squalius > Squalius cephalus. Next base: position 38,149,620 of record NC_137129.1, on the reverse strand, counting down.
TTACTCGAAGTAGATTGGCCTCTCTAGCGAGATTCCTATCAGTCGGTCACAACGTACGTCTCCGTTCCCTCCCTCAGGGAACGAGGGTTACCATATGTAACTGACACGTTTCGCCAATTGGCTGTAAAGAATATTTACCTGTATAGAAGGTTACTAACGTTTACTCTATTGAAGGTTGGCTTTTTGATAACAGACTGCACACTAGGGTCATCTTTATTCCTTGTGTTGCGAGGACTTTGTGGAATTTAATAAATCTCACATTTGGTTAATTGATTTTGTGTGAATGTACCCTATGTTGCACCCTGACCCCAGTCCACCTAGGGCAGGGCTATTCAATTCAATCATCATCATCTGGCCCAAAGGCACCCCAACCTCCCTCCGCCTCTTTTCCTGGCGGTGTGGCTACATTTGGTTAGATATGCGAGTGGCCGTAGTGGCACGTGCAGCTGTACGTCTATTCGCACTGTGCGTACCATGAGCGCTCCGACTAACCTGAGAAATGTTTTCAGTCCGAATATTTCAGCAGTTATTATGTGTGTCCCGTATTTCTGTCAGCTGAACCAGTGATACCAATCATTTGTGAATGGTGCGAATCTTTTGTTCGATCTTTGGTTCAATTATTTCCTTTCCATGAATTGGCCAAATGCGCTTGCATAATGGTCTGAAACGATTCAGATTCGTTCGAACCGCTCCGTCACTGAATCATCTGAAGCTGTTTCTCGGTCAGTAACAACAAATATAGAACAAATAGCGCTGTTTTCAGTTTAGTTTCAGTTCAACTCGCAGTTTAGTTTACTTTGAACTGCACAGCACCGCCCAGTGGGTAATGGACCGCAAGCTTAAAGGAGTTGCGTTTACTCCCGGTTCTGGACACTATTATTAAACAGCATTGCGACATCCAGTGAGAAGTTGTTCAATTCGACACACCACAAATCATTCGATGATTTAAAGGTGAAATAAGTAACTTTTTTACCTTAAAGGAGCTATGTGGAGGTTTTTACTTAAAAAAATCTTTAAGATAGAGTTTTCATTTGTACATGTATGGGCCAACCATGATGTAATAAAAAGAATGACACCTTGACTGTCCACCACGGTTGCCTCTAACAGCCTGTAGGCTCAATTGTGTGTGGAGGAGTCGGGCCCGAATCGGCGCGAAAATTCACAAAATGTGACGTCATGCGCGTTCTTGTCTACTTGGGCTTACATCCGTACGGCACGGCAGCCATTATTAGTAAGCAGCGGCAATCGGTAGTGTTTTCAAATGGTGTTTTCTTACCTCAAACATTATGCTGGTGAATCTCTATGAGCCGTCAGTGGTTGCTGCGGCAACCCTGGTTGATGTGGTCGTGCTCGTATGAGCGACGCGTGTGCGCACGGAGAACGAGCATGAGACTGGCTGCAGTTCCTCTAACGGCCACTGGTGTCAGTAACCGTTAGAAATTTCAGAACCTACGCAATGCTCCTTTAACTGAACAGCTCCGGAGTCATTGGAATGGTTATATTACTTATTTCGGGTTGAATGGCGGTCGTTTCGCACCCCCCTGGTGCCCGTGAGCGGAAAATCCGCACTTGCAACTTTGAGCCGGCGGGCCGGCGGCCGCCGCGTCAGGAAGTATCGCGTGAGATCAGGTCTCGCGATGTAAACAATTGCTTTACGGCAAAAGAAATCTGCTCAAACACTGTCATTATTGATAAAAAAAAAAGAAGATAAATATATGTATCTGTATGGTGTATTTGATATTGCTGTACCAGTTTGCATGAGTTTCTCCTGTAGAGAGTCCTGCAGTTTAGTCAGAGCTCTCCTCAGAGTCTCCAGACTCTCATCAGTCTTCACACTGATCTCAGACCAGTTCCTGGTGTTTCTAGAGCTGCACAGGGATGAGTAAATCTGCAGCAGGAGAGAGGAGAAATCCTTCAGCATGGGGAGTGTTATGGTGTCATATACTGCATTATCATTGATCAGAGAGATGTTGACTGACCTGTAGGAGGTGGAGGTGATCTTCAGTGTGTGAGAGCTGCTCCAGCTCAGTGTTTCTCATCTTTAGCTCAGTGATCTCCTGCTCCAGCTCTTCGATTAGCTCTTCCTCCTGTTTCTCTGTTGCTTTCTGCTGCTCCTCCATCATCTCCAGCAGTTCAGTATAAAATATCTAAAGCAAGATTCAGTATTACTATTGACCATATTTCAGTGTTTTTAGGAGTTTTTTTTCTTTCTTTCAGTTTCATTTGCACCGTTTGGACTGAATAATTCCTCAAATCATGTGCCTTGTAGAGGAGAGTTATGCTGTCATTTTAAGTGATCAGAATAACAACTAATGAAATGGCAGCAGGTAATCACAATTAGCGCTTTTATACAATTCACTAAACACAAATTTAATATTCATTAACTTACGTTATAGACACAATATTCCGACCTCTAGTTCATAAACGCCAGAGGAGAACTGGCCCCCGACTGAACCCGGGTTCTCCCAAGGTTTTTTTTCTCTCCATTAGGTCACCTGATGGAGTTTTTCGGTTCCTTGCCACTGTTGCCTTTGGCTTGCTCAGTTGGGGATATTTGGGAATATTTAATTTAATTAATCAATCAACGATACTATTGATCAGCATTACCAAACGTGGACGTTCCACTAGAAACAAACATTGATGTATTGTTTTAATTTATTACTGTGAAGCTGCTTTGATACAACCTATGTTGTGAAAAGCGCTATATAAATAAACTTGACTTGACTTGACTTGACAATATTGACAGTTATGCAAACTTCATCTATTTTTGCTTCAACAAAAACATTTCCAAACAAAACCACAGAAGAAACAATTGTTGAACATATCTGAGCAACACTAACAGGTGTTTCTGTGGTTCTTTCTTTCTTTTAAACAAGTTGGTAGACCAAATTAATTAAAATCGATGTCTCTCTCATAAAGACAGTCGTTTTTTGCCATAATGGTGTATCAGTGTAACCTGCAGAAAGAGTGACTGTACAATCCACAGCACTAATATACAGACTGAAGGCTGATACTTCTGCGTCGGACCTACGCCAGAGCCTCTATGCCAGGGGTGTCCAATCCTGCTCCTGGAGGGCCTCTGTCCTGCAGAGTTTAGCTCCAACCCCAATTAAACACACCTGAACCAGATAATCAGGCCTTGATTATCTGGTTCAGGTGTGTTTAATTGGGGTTGGAGCTAAACTCTGCAGGACAGTGGCCCTCCAGGACTGAGTTTGGACACCCCTGCTCTATGCTGTAGGCAACGCGTTGGTTTTCATTTATACTTTGCGTCGTTGTCCACGTTGACGCGCAATTACACGTGCAGAGGGAGCATGTGAAACCCGAGGGAGGGGTTCTAGCAGACCAATCACAGCGCTTGCAGTCCGTGTAGAATTGGCGCGTTGTTACATTTTTGGAGAGGTGCGCTTCAGGGTACGCTGAAGGGTACGTGCGCTACACACAGCCTACAACGTAGCTATACGTCGACACAGAAGTATAAATTGGGCTTGACTTTACAGACTGTCGAACAAACACAGACAAGAAGAGTGATGCAAACATTAAAAAATCCCCTAAACTAACTAATGAAATAAATATTTAAGAAAACTGAATTACATCATTTAACTTAGGCTACCTTTCTGACTTCTGCTGAGTGTTTGACGTCTTGAATCTTCTTGATTCTGTCCTGGATCATCTGCTGTGTGTCTTTCTGTGTCTTCATCAGTTGAGTCTGTAGACAGAGAACAACACACAATATGTTTTCATAATTAATTTATTTATATTAAAGAACATGTGATTCCTCTTGATATGAGCCATTTAAAATCAGTTTGTCAGTAACTTCTACCTTCTTCTCTTCACTCTCCTCTTCTAAAGAAACAGTGTTGTGGTTCTTGTGGTCTGTTACACCACACATCAGGCACACGATAGTCTGATCATCTCTACAGAACAGGTCCAGAGGTCTCTCATGTTTCTGACATATATAGTCCTCCAGATTCCTCACAGGATTGATCAGTTTGTGTTTCTTTAAACCTGCCACTCTCGAATGAGGCTTCAGGTGAGTTTCACAGTAAGAGCTCTGACACACCAGACACGACTTTAGGGCTTTCAGCTTTCTTTCCTCACAGACGTCGCACAGAACTTCAGCTTTTTTCAGAACTTCAGTTTTTTTCTCAGGACTTTTCTTTTTATAGTGATCTACGAGCTCTCGGAGTGTGGTGTTAATCTTGAGATCAGGTCTGTGCTTGAATGTTTCTTTACAATATGGACAGGTGCAGGTCTGGTTGTTGTCCCAGCACTTATTCAGACAGGTCTTGCAGAAGTTGTGTCCACATGGAGTGCTGACTGGATCAGTGAACACGTCCAGACATATAGAGCACTGAAGCTCCTCAGTCAGTGGACCGCTGGAGGAAGACATCGCTGGAGAGAGAAATGATGAAGATAAATCAATAGGTTACTGTCGTAACCCCGGTTCTCTGAAACATCGAGTGGAGAGATCCACCTATGGGAAGGGCATCCGTACCTGACCTCTGCAGAAGCATCCAATTGCACCAAGTCTGGCTAACAGACAGAAGTGCGCAGCCAATGCCAGGTAAGGCCACACCCCCTTACCTAAGGCATATAGCTGTCAGGCGCGCTGCTATTCCTCAGTAAGTATATTCGCTTCTCGTGCGGCAAGCGGGGCGAAGCTGGTGGATCTCTCCACTCGATGTTTCAGAGAACCGGGGTTACGACAGTAACCTATTGTTCTCTTTCATCATCTCGTTTCGAGATCCACCTATGGGAGAGACATGGACAGCTCCCCGATTGCCCAATACACTCACAGTGAGGTTCTGAAGGCCAGAGAAGGACGGTCACCTCAGAGAGGCGGTGCCTGACACGTCCCACAAACATGACCCTGCAAGGGTGATGCCACGCTAAACTGCTGTGGACAAGCAGGGCATGAAACATGCATGAGACTCATAATGGCCCCCGCACCACCAATGCACATAGCTAAACCCAAGAAGGAATGCGAATGCTTGGTGACAGGAATGAACATGGCCAGCCGGCCCATTCACTCCTCGTTGGTTAACCCAACGGGGCTGTGGGAAAGGGCTAAGAGGACCCTACCCCTAGGACCGAGTGTGCCACCGAGGTTCTGGTGACATCCAACCGGTAGTAACGCTCAAAGGTATAAGGAGAGGCCCAGCTGGCCGCGGAGCAGATGTTCTGCAGTGGCACTCCCCTGAACAAAGCCCAAGAGGCGGCTAAGCCCCTTGTAGAATGAGCTCTGATGCCCCCTGGGGGCTGCACTCCCTTTGCTTCATAAGCCATGTATATATACATATAGCGTCCACAAGCCAATGTGAGAGGCATTGCTTTGAAATGGGACTCCCCTTGTGCGGGGGAGCCCTTGAAACAAAGAGCTGGTCGCTTTTGCGGAAAGCACTGGTCCTGGTCATACATGCTTGCAGAGTGCGACCGGGACACAGAGCATTCAGCCCCTGATCCTCCGAGGAGGCAAAGGGTGGAGGGTGAAAAGCGGATAGCTCCAAAACCTCCAAAGTGAACACAGGGAAGCATTTCGGCATGAAGGCCAGGTTAGGCTTAAGGGAAACCTTATCTCCACTTAGGGAGAATTTGGCGCACGAGGGTTGAACCGAGAGTGCATGTAGCTCACTGACCCGTTTAGCAGATGCCAAGGCCGAGAGCAAAGCTGTCTTGAGGGACAGCAGCTTAAGGAAAATACTCCCCAGAGGCTCAAAAGGATACAGAGACCGCGCCTGGCATTCTGAGTAGTGGCGATTACACGCGGCGGGAGCCCCAGTGCAATTAGGTTCATCCTCTCACGGGCCAGGCCCAGAGAGCCACCCTGTCCGGGTGGGGGTGGTAAATCTCCCCGTTAGCTTGGGACAGTATGTCCGTGCGAGTGGGGAGGCGCCATGGCTCGGCGTACAACAGAGGGATTATCTCTGCCAGCCACGGGGCTTTGAGCCACCTGGGTGCTATCAGAATGAGAGACAGGCCGTGCTCTCTCACCCTGGCCAGTGTGAAAATATCAGGCACAGGGTAGGAAAAGCATACAGCAGCACTTTGGGCCATGGGTGGGCCAGTGCGTCTGCCCTGAGGGGCGCGTCCACGTCCTTTAGTCGAGAAGAACATAGGACAATGGTGGTTTTCGCGCGAGGCGAAAAGATCTACGGCTGCCTGTCTAAATCTCATCCATAACATCTCCACTATCTGCGGGTGAAGACGCCAATCCCCTTAGATTGGGTTTCCCCTCGATAGCAGATCCGCGCCTCTGTTCAGAATGCCTGGAACATGAGTCACGCGTAATGACAGAAAAACCTGTCTGCTCTACACCAAAAGCCTGTAAGCTAGAGCGTGGAGTTTCGACGAGCGCATGCCGCCCTGACGGTTGATATAAGTCACTGCCGTGGTATTATCGCACCGTACTAGAACGGGATGTCCCTGCAAGCGAGGCAGAAAATGATTCAGAGCTTTCCAAATAGTAAAAGCTCTAAATAATTCATGTGCACTGAACGTAGTCTGCTCAGCCACAGACCGTTCACCATTCTGCCTTCCTGGGTGGTTCCCCAGCCTTTAAGGACGCATCTGTCATCACAACTTTCCGCATCGTAACCGTCCCAAGGGGGTTCCCCGAGCGTAAAAGTTCTCGCTCTCCCAATGGCGCAGGGCCGCCAAGCAGGCGCGCTGTTACCGAGCAGCAGAGACCGCGAATCGGGCTGAAATGTAGTGACAAAACCCATCTCGTGGACGCTCTCATTCTCAGGAGACCCAACGGCACAACATGGATAGATGAAGCCATGAGACCCTGCAGCCTGAGGCATGTGCGATATTGTACTCTGAACTGAGACAGGCAGTTCATCAGAGAGCGAACGTGCTCTTGAGAGAGACGCGCTCGCAAGGAGACTGAGTTCAATTCCAAGCCCAGGAAAAAGACATTCTGACTGGGAGTCAGATTGTTTTTGCTCGCATTCACCTTGAACCCGAGGGATGTGATGTGCGCGAGCACCCGGCCGGTGTCCAGCAACACCTTCTCCTTCGATTTGGCTATGATGAACCAATCGTATATGTAATTCAGAATTTTCAGCCCTGATAGTCTCAGGGGCGCCACGCCCGCCTCCGCACACAGACAGAAAGTTCGGGGACTCAAATTTCGCCCGTACGGAAGAACTGTGAATTCGTAACAAATGCCTTGGTAGGCGAGACGAAGATATTTCCTGTGTGGAGGGTAGATACTTATGTGAAAGAAAGCATCTTTCAGTCGTTCTGCTTAATGGCACGGGCGAGAGAGCCTTGTGTCACATGCTGAAATTGTATTTCCTCAAATGTTTGTTCAACATTCGAAGGTCCATATAGGGCGGGAGGCACCACGCCTTTTGGAAACATAAAAATACCAGGAATAAAAACCATGGTTTATAAGATTGTTTAGTAATGTGTGTGTTTTGTGTTGGGAAACACTGGGGCTGAAGCCTTTAATAACTGGGTGAGGGGAACCAAGTGTGTGCGGTGTGGTAACACTGTTACGTACTTTTCCTCACGACAGCCCCGTTTGGGGAGGGGGGGGGGGCAACGTCCACTAAACGTCCTCGAGGCCCGTGAACGCGGGCTCGATACTCCCAACGGTCCAACAACAGGCAGGCCGCTTGCGTTCGGGGCCGCCTTCCTAGGAAGGCATAAATTGAAAGCCTCAACACGTAATCGTAACACATCAAGGCCCTTGAGACCGTGTTAACAGTCTAGCGGGACGCTCCAGTTTTAAGAGTTGTTTCCTCAGACTGGGCGGTGGTCTCAGCGCTACCCGTCGTAAATATTCCTATCCTGGTCGGTGGCGCTCTGTGGAGCTGGCCACACAATGTTGAGACGAACGGCCGTTCGCTACAAACTTCCAGGATGATGGACTGAGGCAAAGCCGCGTGAGTGCTAGCCTATAGGGAACGCTAAAAGGACCGCGTCATTCCCGTCGCCGGAACCGGCCGGTTCGTCAACGAGAGTGAGGTTTTCCCGCGAAGATGTCCTCTTCAGGGAATGTGGATTGGGCTGATGTCAGCTCAAATATTTAGAGAGGTGGCGCTCCGGGAGTCCCCCGGTAGCGCGTCATCATCACCGTGTCCCCCCATCCGAGTCAGAAAGGCCGAGCACGGTGCGTTGGGTCGTGCAACTAAAAGCCGGCTTAGTAAAAAGCTACATGTGCAGCAATTACAATGACCGCAATTCTCCGGGATCTCCAAAGCTTCTTGAGCGTGTTAAGCCCAAGCAAACCGCGCAGAACGAGGGGGTCCTTAGCGGCGATTAGAGCACCACACGCGGCCGGGCAGGCTCGTCGTGATAGGCTGTTTCCCGGAGAAGCGGCTGTTTAGACGGTCACATAGCCATGGGTGGGCCAGCGGTGAAGAACTCGGAAAAATCCGTGGCGGGCAGCCATGTAAGGAGGAGCAGGTGAAGGACAGCGAGAGCGCGGGCGGCTCCGGATGCAAAAAACACAGCGGATAGGCTGAAGAAACGACTCACGTCTGGCGGAGGCTGATCTGGCGATATGTCCTCCTGAAGAATCGAAAGTGAGCAGCGTAACGTTAATCCAACCGAACTGTGTCAGTGCAGAGATCGCGAGAAGCGAATGTCAACTGAGGAATAGCAGCGCGCCTGACAGCTATATGCCTTAGGTAAGGGGGTGTGGCCTTACCTGGCATTGGCTGCGTGCTTCTGTCTGTTAGCCAGACTTGGTGCAATTGGATGCTTCTGCAGAGGTCAGGTACGGATGCCCTTCCCATAGGTGGATCTCGAAACGAGATGATGAAAGAGAACATCTGTACTACTCAAATATATAAGAGATCATGTATAGTCAGCTGGTCATTACTGCAAAATGAACCCAGCAAAGCTCATTTAGTTCATTTATCAGAACCCTAATGTGAAGCTCATTACATGACCACATACTGTACCAAATAAATAAATACACGAAGGAGCAATATTGATTTGAAACATTGATTTTAAATGATTAGAAGATGATGAGAAGTGTTTAACTCCATTCATTTGAATGGCATAATTCATCTTAATATTTATATCAGAAGTAAAACATAGTTTAAATCATTATTTTATTTATTTAAACTGTTATTTGCATCAGTTTCACTAAACGGCCCAACGCGCTCGCTGGCGCGGACATAAGAAGGGATGAATAGGCCTATTTGCTTCAAGTGATAGGCTTGGTGAGTGAAATTATATTTTGTGTTATCTTTCTGTATATGTCTAGATTTTCTGTCTAAAAGTGACAAGACATTTAACTCTAGCTCACCATCGGTGTCGCCAAACTGCTCCATCTCCAAAACGTTCGTATACGCATGCATGGGTCAGAGTTTGCGTGCAGGTGCGCAAATTTTCCCGTCAAGTTTGTTTTTATAAATCACAACTTATGCGTCGGAAGTGGCGTACGCCTCTTTCAGGGCCTGTTTTGTGCGTACGCAACGGTTAAATGAGGCCCCAGAACTGTAGGCTAAATATTAAATATTATATGAGAAGAGTTAAAGTTATTCATGCACTAATTCATTCTTCTTGTTTTTTATTTTTATTTATTGACTTACATGGAGGTGTACCCTCAATACTCCATCTCCTGTTTTTTCTTTCTTTGGTTGATGTTGGTGAAGATTCTGCCATCCTTCCCCCTTCTTCAAACCTTGTCAAGAAAAAAAAAAAAAAAAAAAAACTATTTCACTGTAAATTATGACCAATGATCTGCTCCTTGTAATATTGAGTGTTGCTGCAGTAGATCTCGAGCTGAACAAAGAGTATAGAAGTTTCTATACTCTTTGTTCAAAGTTCAGCTCGAGATCTACTGAAGATGTGCAAATTACAGAATACGTAGCCTACAGGCGGATCATTTCCATAATGACCAACAAAATCATTAAAATACTCTCCTCCTCCCATAAATTTTGCGTCTGAAAGGGGACTTTTTCACTGCGTGTCTTTAGTAAATCCTGACAATATTTTTTAACCGCAAAAGAGGGTTTGCACGGGCGCAAGCTGTTAGTAAATCTGTTTTAGTCTTATGGGAATGATCTGTCTAGTAGAAACACATACAGAATTTCCCACTTAAATCTGCGCTTTTATGGGATTGCGCTCTCAAACTAAAACTCCCAATTCTGGCCCTTTATGTAGTGACAAATTGACAGAAACACCAACCTTTGCGTTACAGTCAAATGAAATAAATACAATTCTGAAAGGTCTACCATTTCAGTGCAGTAAACAACTAAAATAGTTGAGTATTATATAGGCTATGCTTAAACCTGGTTCTGTTCAACTTATTCCAGTTTGACATAAACCTACTAAACCAGTTCACTTCCATTAGAAACCTGTTCAGCACAATCTCTCTTATATTTCTATCTCTTACCTGTGAGGATCAGATGTGTCCACAAGACTCTTTGAACGGATCAATAAATATTCTGTTGTTTAAAGCGGTTGATCGTCCATATTGTTATTGATCAAGTTAGTGTTGTTTTCTCTGAATCTCTAAATAAGGTCATAGTCCAATGTATCTGCAGTTTCCAGACCAAAGGCTGCACATAAAATCATCTAGAGAAATAGACTGACATACTCTGGCTTATTGTTTTACAACAGACATGTGGATTGCGAAACTTCTATGACCAGGACTGTTCAAAGTATAAATGGTTCATGTGGCAATGCCAGAGAAATGCATTATTATACAAAGCATTTGTATGCTCATCTGAGTATCTGCAAGCTATTGTAGAAAATATATATTAAAAATTAATATATTAAAAATATGACCTTTGAGTCCTTTCTATATTTTAGTCTTGCATCACACAGAAAGAAGCAGTCGTCTCCAACAATCTCCAGTAGAGGCCGCCATTCTCTCACAATGACTGCTGTGATCAGTGTTATTGTTTTGTATTATTACTGTTATTCCCCGTTGTGCCTGCAGGTGGCACTGCCACTTGTAATTGTTAGTTGTTGAGTAAGTAGAGAATGTTAACTTATTTTAAAGTGCACCTATTATGCAAAATTCACTTTTACATGGTGTTTGAACATAAATGTGTGTTGGCAGTGTGTGCACACAACCACCCTATAATGATGAAAATCCACACAGTGCTTTTTTTAAAATCCCCATAAATCATAAGCACTGTCTCAGAACGAGCCGTTCTCAGATTCGGGGCAATGTGATGTAGAATTGCACAGGCCCCACCCACGACTGTTGATTGACACTGCAGTTTGAGCATAGACCCGTCCTGAGTGAGCTGGACACAGGCCGCCATTGCTCCGACGCCAGAGCAGCTGTAGACAAGAATGTCTCCTAAGCGATTGAGGTGTGTTGTTGTTGGATGTAATAATGAACATAGCAGTCTTCATTTACTCCCGTTGTTACTCGAGGATGGATCAGTACTGTTTGTGATCCAGCTTACGGTCTTCAGAGCGACAGGCCTGACGTTACTGATCACGGCAGAAATGAAAGTGAGAGCGCGCTCTTTATGACAGCTCATCGAATAGTTTTACGGATATAAGGTTTACCAGTTTATTTAGCACCCACTGAAAAGGTGTGTATATATTTGTTTACTGTTGGTTGGTTGTAACGAGTGTTTTGTGTACTTCGCTGTGTATGTTGATGACAATGAAAGGGAGAGAGAGAGAGTTTATGGATAAGACTTTAATGCGCACTAAGTTTATTAGCTCTTACAGTGATTTTCTTAATTAAAACTAACGCTTCATCTTTTGTGTGATGTACAATAAACTTCACTGAACTCATCAGTATAGTTTGGTCATCATTCGGATGGGGTTTGCTACAGCAGGCTTGTATTAATACACTCTTAGAAGGAATGTGTAGAAAAATTACACAAATTATGTGTAACACTCTAATTTACACATTTTGTGTCAATATTAACTAAAACTGTGTATAAAAAAATAATCCATTTTACACATATCCATGTGTAGTTTAAAGTTTACACAACTTGGGTATTTACTCAAAGCATTTAACACAATATGAGTAGACTGATGTGCGTGCTTACACACTTTAATGTGTTAATTTTTATAACGCGACAGTTATTTAAATTAGCTAGTCGAACTGAACCAACCAATAAGGTGACTTTTGAGTGAACATAATCCAGTTCCAGTCAGTTGCAGTTCAGTAACGTTAACGTTAGTAGATAAAAGTCTGTTAACGACAGCAACTATTTTGTTTTTACTATATTGTTGAAAATAAAACATGTACCTTATCACTTCGTTATCGACTACCCCTCGCGTCAAAACTGTTCGTGAAAACCACCTCTTTTACCAGGGAGGAGATGATTCGCGCCGAATCACGCCGGTGATGCTCAAGGTTCTTGAGGTAAGTTAAGCTCGCTGTACTTTTAATTTTTTTTTTTCACTCATGTTCATTTACAAAAACAATATTTCCTGCTACTGTTATTTTAATACTGGCTTAAAAGCTAGGTTACGACGAGATTTTGCGGGCAAAAAACTCGACTATTGTCAATAGTGTAACGTTAAAGTTAGCTGAAGCACGACTAACTAAAACCAAGCAGCTTTATGTTGATCAATGCTGCGAATTTGCGTGGAAACCCCGATTCAAAATCGGCATAATTTTTTTCCACTTTCACTCGAAATTCCAGATACTGAAGAGACCTTTATTAATGGATTTTACACGCAAAATTTCGCCAAGCAATGGTAGCAAACGTGACCGCACCTAGATTGTAACTTACAGTGCTAGTGCTACTCGATTTACAATACACAAAATGTTATCTGTAAGGGTGTTTTAAAAATCGTCTACTCTTTATTAATTTGATTAACGTTACGTATAAAATGTAATCGTAGTAGTGGATTTGAAAGTTTGCTGAAATGATTAGCAATATGTCATAAGTGCTCTTGAGTGATGTGCAGGCTAGGTAACTGTTAGCATACAATAACGTTACATGTGCTAACTTTATATAAAATAAGTGACCTTTGCATTATGTCTAATATTTATTACACAGCAAATGAACCAATCAGAAGATGGACCATTTTCCACCGACCACCGTGTTCAGTCTCACCAGATTTAATTTATTCAGGTAAGCATTGCAGTAAAACTCACTAAATCATTAATTCATATCAAATCAAGCATTCTAAACAACTTAAGTTTTTATTTTTGCATTCTTTTGATCTATTATTAGGCCAAGGAGTCCGACCTGACCAGGAAGGTGCCTAATAAGCATAGCCTATCAGCGCACAGGTAGGTTAACTACTGAGGGAAAGAAAAAGATCATCACATGGGGATTTCTTGCATCATGTATCTTACTGTGTATTTGTCTCAAACAGCTTCCCCTTCACTGCAAACAAGTTGAAATTGGCTAGCCTAAATCCCTGATTGCAGTTAAGCCTACGAATCTCAGCATTTTTGGAGAGAATTAAGGAAATGTAAGTATTAAAATTTAATCTGGCATAATTTAGTTTACAGTTCAACTGAAATGTTTGAATGTGCTGACAAAAGGGTGTTACTTACAAATATATATATTCTGAATTATAGTATGATGGAGATTAAAAACAATTTGATGCTTGTGTAATTTTCTCCTCTCTCTCTCTCTCCCTATTATATTTTTATATAGTGTTGGAACTGCGATCTTCTCTGAAGAAGAACTGAGCACATTTGTGTTGGTGGACACGTTTGCATCCAGGAAACAGGGGACTGATGCATATGTCACACTTTTCTGGAAACACTTCAGGAGTTTCAAAGTCGCGATCTGATTGGTTGAATTCTACAGGATGTTCGGGAGATGTGAGTGTCGTGTTCTTTATCGGTTCGCCTGGAAACAAATGCCGTGACACCAAAACCCCTCGTGGAAGAAGAATGCTATTGTGTTTACAACTGTGACAATGAGCGCTTACCAGGATCAACTAAACACTGGATTTTCAAAAGTATTTGAAGTTCGCGGCTCCATTGTTTAACGTTCTTGAATGAATAATTTATTAGATGCAGCCAGTCTGTTATTGTAGGGACATCAACATCATATATTATCACGCCCCTAAACATGACGCAGAACAAAACGAACTGTGATTGGTTGCGTTACATGTCAGTCAAACGTCCTCTTGGGTGGTCCAGACATTGATAATAATAATGAGAACTGTTTCTTGAGCATCAAATCATCATATAAGAGTGATTTCTGAAGGATCATGTGACACTGAAAACTTGGAGTAATGATGATGAAAATTCAGCTTTGATCACATGAATAAAATATTTTTTAAATATATTCAAATAGAAAACAGCTGTTTTACATTGTAATAATATTTCACAATATTTACTGTTTTTACTGTACTTTTGTATCAAATAAAATATTTGGTGAGCATAAGAGATTTCTTTCAAAAACATTAAAATGCTTAATATTTTCTAAACTTGGCCACCAATGTACATCAAGCCAAAAATGTTTTGGAAATAAGTGAAATTATTTTGAAGGTGGGGAAGTGTGTCATGTTACCTAATGAGATTGAGAAAATAACTGTTTTATCCTATGTTGGACATTTCCTTTTTGACTGCTTTAAATTGTATTGTTCTATTCTGGATTGAATTTAATTGTTGATATGTCAGTCATAATAAATAAGATAATCAACCACAGACTTTATTTTGTCAAATGCTTATTTTGTTTAGGATTTAGGATTTTAGATACCTTTCTTAACACAGTGTGTGTAGCCAAGGATAGCACATAATGTGGTCTTTTACACATATTTTACACATGTTTACACATCTTTTACACATCTTTATGTTAACCTTTCTGACACATTTAGTGTGTTAAACTCATTAACACAGTGAATGAGTTGAAATTAACACAAATCTAGTAGTCCTGGAGCTCACCCACAGATGTGTTAAAATTTAACACAGGTTGTGTCATTTTTGACACATTCTTTCTAAGAGTGTAGTGGATAAAAGCAGATGACAAATTAGTTATAACCGTAATTAAACTAAACAATACCTGTTTTATCTCCATACAGCAAATAATCTCTGCCTCTGTGGGCATTATTGTCCGACTCCTGGTCGAAATAAACAGCGTTACTGAGAGTTTCTGTTTTGATATTATCAGATGAGATTGTCCTGGCTCTGAGCGCGAGCTCGTGAGGCTCCACCCTTTGGGTGACAGCAGCAGCTCATTAGCATTTAAAGGGGGGGTACAATGGTGTTTCAAGTATTCAGAGTTGTTTACACTGTTAAAGAGATGGATTCTCATTCTAAACATGGGCAAAGTTTAAAAAAAATATTTTGGACGAATAACGGAGAATTTCTGTGCCAAAAATCTTACTTCCGGGTTGGTACAAGTTTCGGCTGGGTTTTTTTAGATCGTGGATCTAATGACGTAGATCAGAGTGGAACTCCTTATATGAGCATTTCTCCCGGAAAAGCTCGCCCGCGCGCACGTCGACCAGAGGAGAGCGAGACCGCGCACATCAACGCGCTTCAACAGGAAATCATCGGCAGCGCTGCATAGGATTTGTTCAAGAATGTCTCCAAAAAAGTGTGTATTTGGATGTGAGGGAAAGCTTACCGTGTTCAGCTTTCCAAAGAACCCAGTGTTACAAGAACAGTGGATGCAGTTTGTTTTTCCGGGGCAGCAACGGAGTGTAGGAAGTGCGGTTATGTGTTCTGGTCATTTCAGTGACGAATGTTTTATTAACAAGGCCCAGGTCGACGCTGGATTTGCAAATCGTTTGCTATTAAAACGTGGAGCGGTCCCAGTGATAAAAGACCCCATTCATGTAAGTACAACTGGATCAGATTTCTGTCTTTTGCTGGAAATCAAGCACTACTGCTTGACTCTATAGCTCCGCCTCCAGGACCTCGGCTTTTTCCGGAGAGAATCGGAAAGCTGTATTTTTCTTTTATAAATATAATAAAACTAAACACTTTTTGGAGATATTAAGGATGAACTACTACTCTATAGGTACTCAAGATTAACATGAGATTAGGTGAAACTGTGCATGTTATGTACCCTTTAAAGGGATACACACTAAAATGGTGCGTTTTTCTGAGCCCCAAAAAATGACAATTTAAACATGCTGTAAAAAATGATCTGTTGGGTATTTTGAGCTAAAACTTCACATACACACTCTGGGGACATCAGAGACTTATTTTACATCTTGTGAAAAGGGGCATAATAGGTGCCATTTAACATGGTTTACACCCAAATGTTTTCTACATGTTGATATTGAGAGACATAACAGTTATGTCAGATGTGCTGCGATCACACCTGGACTGGTGATTGTCTGGGTTTCTTGTTTCATGTTTTTAATACATAATTTTATATTTTTTCTTTTTAATAACAAGTAGTTATTTGTAGTTTAGTACACACGGAGTTGAGCAAATTCAATCTAATTTGTTTTATGAATATCCAGCAAGTTGTTAAATTGACAAATGGTTAGTCCACTTTTGCCTTTCATTTATTTTTATTTTTTTAACATTTACATATCCACCAGAATCCTCCATTCTGAACGCTGGATTTGTCAATATTATATATAGGCCTTCTTTTTTGGTCCCTGTAAGATTTCACTAATATTTGTCACTCCTAGGAAGTTTTTGTTCTGTAGTTTATTCTTAGACTTTCATATTTTGAATGTTTTATCCTGTAAAGTTGTATACACTATAGGATTTGTTAATTCAGGTCAATCCTTCATAGCCGCTAATGTTTAGCTATAATGATTCACAAATCTGAGCTTCTGACATAATCTTTCACATCTCTGTGTGCCTGAGAATGGCTGAATGACTTTTTATTGTAGCTATGGCAGTATCTACTAGTTTATTTGCTATTTGACAGCAAACTTTAATGACAGTCATGTACAAGATAAAATCTAGATGCCAGAAAAATGCCAGCATTGTTTTCTGTGGAGATGTGATTCAGTCATCAGTTTGTTTGGTGAGCTTATTGAGTTGCATCCATATGCGGAAAATAAAGTCATGACTCATGAGTCGATATTTGAGTCACATCAGACCATCCTGAAGGCCAGTGAGAGCACATACACATCTAATGATTGTGATGACGTGCAGATAGTGAATATGTCCTGGTTTGATACTGATAACTGAAGATGCAGTCTTTCCAGCTGTGTGACAGTGACAATGTAGCCTACTGTGCATGAGTGTTTACCGAGATTTTACAGAAGAAGAAAAAATGTTAGATTTTTTTAGACAATTGCAAAATTCCAACGACAGAGATAAGAGATGAGAAACCATGTTTAAAAAATTCTCTACACCACAGCATTTCTGATTACTGAAAATCACTGTGATTAGGATCAATATTATCTGCAGGGGAAACTTCGGTACATCCCCTTCATAGTGAGCTCAGGAAGATAAGCATGCTGTGCTAGAACAATAATGTCTAAGACTGTAAATGTAGGTGTTGTTACTGGCTCTTAGACCTTAGACTGATATTTACTGTTTGATATTTGACCATTTTACATGAGTTTTCACTTGCAGGATATGTAGAGTCACAAAAACGGAGTAAATGAAAGCAATTAGCCTAATATGCATTTACATAGATAGAACACTTAATACTTAATATTACAAAACAGTATAGACTAGCTAAAGTGTGGGACATTTTATAAGGTAGCAGACAGTTCGGTTCAATACCACTGTGATTTTTTAAAAATCATATTTGAGAGTTCTGTCTGTCAGCGCATGAGCCTAATAGTAAACAAACAAAAAAAATTTGAAGATGGATTTAGTTTTGGGGAAGTCCAATGACCATGTGCACTAGAGACATGGTCTCTCTCATGACGTCTCTGTCTGAACCACTGAAACTCTAGAAAAATGATGGATCATTACTCCAGTGCATGACGGCTGTCACTCCTGAAAGAAGCACATCACATGATAATCATCATAAAGTATTCTAAAATGAAGTCTGGAAAATGACTCACATATGCTGTTTTCCCTCTCATAAAAGCTTTAGTTCCTCTGAAATCCTCTTTCACCTCCCCCAAAAGGCCACTTCCTCTGATAAAATGTATCTATTAAGGACATCTACAGCTCTTCTCGTATGTGCTCTTTTCTGACGCCTATGCTGCTGTGTGGTGTGGTTTGTATTTTTCCAATTATAATAGAAAATGATTCTTCAACAAACCCCATTAAAAAGACATCCTTCTTTAGCCTAACATGTTTGTTTTTCTAATAGGCAGTTTTCCCCTTCATCTGATATACCACTTATACATGACCTTTACAGTGTTATTTTATTTATATATTTAACTTTATATTTCTATATTAGTGCAAGGTCTAACACATATGGAAAAAAGTAATAACATAGATATTTTAAAAGACTGTTTGTCTCTTTATTTCATGTCACAGGTTTCATCAGGATTTCAGCTTTCAGAAGTCAAAGTTCAGAGGAATAAGAAGCTTTTCAATGTGCATGAAGGTGATTTTCTCATATTGAAGATAGTTCTTAATTTATCATTAAATATTTTTCACTTATTTAATTTTACAACATTTAATCTTTGTCTGAAAGATTTGTACCAAAAATTTGACAATAGAATAATATTTGTTTTAGTCTGATCAGTGAGGCTTGATCACCATCTTTCATGAGAATGTTTCTGGATTACAACCATCTCTTGATTCGTGAAATGTAGTAAAATAAACAAGTCAAGTTGTCCTTTATGATTAAGGAATAGTCAGTAATATTACTAATGTTAAGAAATTCCACCAGCTTTTCTGTGAAAAGGAACATTTCCTCTTTAAATATAAACTCTCATGCATGCAAGTGAAAAGTTTTGGCAAACTCAAGAGCATTAGATCTTCTTGTCAAATACAAAGTTCTTTGATGAAACTCTAGATGGCGCAGGCTGAGGTCCTTAACTCAATTAAAAGCCATTCTTCCTTACTCTATTCCACCAAGACCAAACATATCAACATTGTAATGTCCATTACCATGCTAAACACTCCAAGAGTCATCATGACAGAAACAACATTATTCTCTACTAGGCATCTAGGCAATTACTAAGCTATTATCATTGAGGTAAAATGGTTAGCATGTGGTTTCTTTGCTTAGGTGGTGTGAAACTATGTCCTGTCTGTGTTATATATATATAGCATTTTCATTTAGGTGGTTTCTTAGAAGGGAACAGTGATTTAAGTGAATGCATCCTTCACAGATGATGTCATCGCCTGCAGCGCAAATGCTTCTAAAGGTCAGGTCTGATGAAGCTGGTTATAAAGTATGTTTGTTCACACAATTACACAGAGGAACAACACGTAAGACATTCACTTGTACAGACAAGACTTTTAATAAAAGTCAAAGACTGATATGTGTACATAAATATGGCACTTATCATAATATGAGATACAGCATAAAAAGCAAAGACATACTTAAATGAGCAAAGAGCACATTAAGATCTGATATGCCACTAAATGAAACAATGGCAAAAAATTGCCTACTCAATATTGCAGACTCCCTTTTTAAAATCTAAACAGCTTCAATACAAACAAACAGAGGCACCAAAAGTTCCATGAGAGTCTTATTTGTGCATGTTTCATGCTTTTGGCATTTACCTTTGAGAACTTTACACTGCGGATGATTGCATGCTTTATGACATTTTATAAGTTAGCACTTATTAAAATGGGAAAATACACCAAAGGGTGCGAACTCTTCTACCTTTCTGGTAGTTCTGCTTAACAAGCGTCAGTTACGGCACATGGTGCCAACACGTTCAACCTATACGGTACTGCGGTCCATGCAGAACCACAAATAATAACACTTCAAACTCAAAAAAATGTTTACCAAAAAAATCAACAACTCATGCCATCATTAAATAATGACAAGGCTGATACTGAGAACCACAGCAAAAGGGTAAAAACCCTTTAAATACAACTAATAGTGTATTCACCATAGTTATATGTCAAATGACAATATTAAAAATACAACAGAAATAAATCTTGGCTTGAATTGAGTCCATTTCATGACAAAGATTAAATATCTATTAAAGTATCATTGTACTTTTAAGCTGTGCAGACATTAAAATGAAAATTTCATTTCAAAACATCCGCAACGGCATGACAATTTTTTGATAGTCAATTAATTTTCTGTCTTTGCTGAAAGCGAAACGCTGCATGACTTGACAAAAACAAGTGAGAAAATGGTGAAAAAAACAAGTGAGATTTCACTGTGGGTGGAGGTACACTGCATTACATGACAGACTGGACGAAAACACTTGTTGTGGTTGAGATCTTGGTGTAGCACACTCGGTGCCTGAATCTTTGTCTTATCTGGTCTTTCAACAAAAATCATAAAGCCCCATCCTGAGACTGAAGGGTCAAAATTTCTGCTGCCAGTCTTTGTGGGTCCAGGAGAAATGGGAACATGTCCATGGCCCTGTCCACCAAACGTGCATTGAAAATTGCGAGTAATTTCTTCCTCACCTGCTCCCGTTCGGACCACTGAGGACTGTGATTGGAAGGGGACCAGTGTCCATGTCCTCTCTCTGGCTGCATGGCATTATGGGATGCCGGAGGATAGCCACTATAATGGTCGGACCAGTAGCCCTGGTGGGGAGGAGGCCCTCTGCTGTGTGGAAATGAATACTGGGACATGTTGGCGGGAGGGTAAATTGGACCTCCGCCGTAGGAGTGATAGCGGGGTTGACCGTAACCCGGGTTTGGTGAGCTCCTGTGGTGCTGACCGGCTCCACCAGCGCTCAGGGATTGGTAGGAACAGCAACTGCAGGGTTGGCTATTGGCCGGAACGTAGTGATGCCGCCCATTGCTGGATGGTTTGGACTTCCTTTGGTCGCAATAGCGATCACAATGGGGAGCTTCATGAGAATGACATTCGTAAGAACCCAAGCCAGAATCCATACACTCTTGAGTTCCGTTGGGAAAAGAATCCAGGCTTGTTGGCGAATGCCGACGTTCTTTTTTCGAAGGAAACTTCCTTTGCGTTAGCTGGGGGGCTCCTTTAATGACAAGGACATTTTCACTGGCGTAACTCTTCTTGAGAGATCCGCACACGTCGAGGGACAGTTTCTGTTCCATAACTTCATCCAGAGACGGACTCTGACTGGAAAGCGGCTGAGGTTTGTGCGGTGTGGATGAATTTTTGGCTTTCTCCCGGAGCTCGTCGGCCAGGGCGCGCTGGGATTGCTTGGTTCGCTCCGGATGATGGAACTTACACTTGATTCCGTAAGTGCACTTCTTTCCTGCATTGAAAATGGGAGAGTTTAATTCTTGTTCACAAATAATCAAATCAAATAAATGCAGCCTTGGTGAGCATAACTTCAAATACATGACTTTTGAACAGCAGTGTATATTGTTTATCAATTTCTTGGATCTGGATTATCCCTTTCTATCTGGGCTATAGCAAATACAAATGCCACACCCTGATAATTACACCAACATGTCACCACAAGGCCACGTGAACACACTAGTGATTGTACAGTGTCAATCATTCAAGTCAGAAGAGAAAAGAAATTCTCACCATAAGGACAGGGCTGTTTCTTAGGTATACGTGGAGTCTTTCTCAGAAAGTTGTCGAGGGTGGGTCCATGTCTTCCCAAAGGGTCATCTGGAGGCATAAACCTACAAAAAAAAAAAAAGTGGATTTACTCAAATTGGAATTAATTAGCAGCAGGGCTTTTATCAAACAGCTATGCTGCAATGACCAAAATGCAACAGCACTTACTTGTCATTGACGAACGAGTACATCAGAAGCCTCTCCTCTATAAAACGCTTCCACTCAGGACGTTCTCCTTGCAGATCTCGGTAAGTGTCATTGGATACAATGATGCCGTCGGATTCATACGCCAGCTTCACGATAAAACGGTCATCATAGCAAACCACCCGTTTTCCGGCCACCCTTCTGGATGGCGTGAACACCAAGAGCTTCCTCCGTTCTAATTCCCGCAGAATGTGCTGATCTGAAGAACAATATTCATGAAATTTGATATGAGTGTTGACGCGTTTTGCAATTGTGTCACAATTAGGGCCGTCATTTTGATGCTTTAACTTAGTACAATTATTTAAAAAATTGACCAATAATAAAATTAACATATTTAGTCATGCACCCTGACCTGTATATAAATTTTGTAATAAGAAATTGGAGCATTTTAAAGTAACATCTAAATCATGTTTGCACTTTCTAAATTTTTTACTTAAAAATCCAGCTCTTATGGTGCAAAATGGTGAAGAAAAAAACTGTAAGACATATATGCATTGGCTAGATGCATATGTCTCATGCATATATATATATATATATATACAGAGCAGGTATTTGAAAAATAGCAATGTTTTTTATCGTAAACCTCGGACACATTAAAAAACTTGATTGTAAAATGAATTTCTGTGAAATGTAAGCCAGTGATAGGTTTACAGTATGTGCATGATATGGAAATAAAATAAACAATATACTGACTTCTAAAATCACTTTTTGCAATATAAACTAAAATAATGTCCTCAGCAAATATTAATATTTGATTGACATGAGATTAACAGCATATAATGTTATTAGTTTGACATATTGCTATTTACATAAGAGGTTAACACCATATCATTAAATTAGTTTGACATAATGTTATTGATTTACAGCCAATTTTGGAACGCACTGTCTGTTCTGTTAATACTAAACAAGTCTTGTTGGTATTCAATTATACTTTTGGACCAGCTAGAACAAACACCCCAAGGGAGAAAGATTCTTGGAATCTTAAATTGCTTGTGATTTCCATTGGGCACGTGCCCATTTACACAACGACAGTTTATTTCAAAGGAAGCAGGAATTCAAACACATTTATGCCATGTTTGCATAGTGAAATGGCAACAGTTGAGACAAATCAACACGGTTATATTACTACATGGTATTATTACCACAACCACAAAGTTGCATTATTTCCCTCTAGCTAGGTCAAACATCTTGAGGGATTGGCAAACATGCAGATCAAACAGGCTGGTACACTGGTAGAAAAGCAGCAGTCGCGTTATTACACTGCTCTTCTGCGGCCTTCTTTGCTTTACGAGGAAGTAACGAAAGTTTTAAAAACCCAAGGTACTTGCCAATATATCCGATGACATACTTCATTCAGTCAACTACACAAATGAAATTATTTTAGGGGTTTCCCATACTTCCAGTTCTATTATTTGACACCTGAGTTTGATTGGGTTTAAAACCAGAAACAAAAAAAAACAGAACTGCATTTCCAGTGCTCCATGTAAACTTTAGTTGAAAAATCAATCATACATAATATGCTATCTATTGGCATCATCTGTTGCCTCTTTGTTTAGCCATTTGGTTGCTATGAGGAAACAGACACTGCTGATGGGAATGTCCTTTTGGACAGCAGGAATTGCTCCTGACACTAGGTGCATTCCCTTTTCCTCACCTGTAATGGGTACATCAGGTCGCGGCTGTTCTTTCCTCCAGGAAGGCACAAACACTGTGATGTCAACGTGACCCCGCTCCAGGAAAAAGTTCACTGCCAGCTGAATTCCCAGACAGGAGAAAACTTCCTTGTTCCCGTGGCTAAGAAACAGTTTTTAGAAATTAGGTTAGAATTTGCATAATAACATTTTATTGCACGTTGCACAGACATTAATTCATTTGGCAGGCACTTTCATCCAAAGCTACTTACAAACAAGGAATATCAAAAGCATTTTATCATATCAAACTTTTCAAAGTTAAAGTTATTTTAGAGCAAATCAACTACACAAGCGACAGACATTATGAGATCTGCTGAAGAAAGCAGTAAGATATCAGTTCATTTTCTTTCCTTACCAGTTGAGCTAAGGGGAATGTTAAAGTTCATTAAAATAAATGTTGTTATACTTCCTTCTAGACAGTGGTAGGTGATCCAAACTGTAAATCAACAGAAGTGGGTGTGTGAAAAGTGGAAACTGTCTGTTTCAACCAGGTAATTAAAAGTGTCTGATTTATAGAACAAAAATAGCCCAAAGGTGGGCAGAGCTATCCAATCAGACGACGTGTTGCAATGCTGTTGGGCCTGTTCGTTTTCACAGCGTACTTTTCACAGACATTCTCCTTCAGGATAGAAAGAAGGAAGGGAGGGGACTGGAAACGCCACTGATTTGCATATAAGATTATTTGCATACTGGAGTGATGACAGCTCCAGGAGCCTGCAGGGGTAAATCTGGGCTCTACTTGCAACTGCAGGTGAAATACAAAGGGAAGGGAGGAGGGTGTAAAATGCTTTAATAGATCACAAGAAAACTGTGAATTCGCTTTGGAAACATATGATCTAACTTCTCCAAATAACTTCCTAATTTTCTGGTCTGACATTTGGAATGAATTACTCATTACGACAAATCCCACGCAAAGAATTTGTTGAGAAAAATACTATGATTTGGAGTGTCCAAATACCATTCATTCTGTCCAATAAGGATTATCTGTTTTCCACTACATGATTGCCAAAAGCATATACGTGCTCAAATAAGCGTTCAGTCATGACTCATTAAGTAGCACAAATACACCTCTGTATTCACAAAAACAGAAGGAAATGGACACATTTTTAGGAATGTGTGTGAGGAAACACTGGGTTTTATTAAACTGTGACTTTACTGCATGATTGTAAAAAACAATACTACAGTGCAAAGGATAAAAATGTCTCAGTGTCGTTCCCTTAATTTGTAAACACTATTCATCTATTTTACAGTAAACAATAATGATGTAATGAACATTCCTTGAATTTTTTATCGTAATAATTATAATTAAGACAAAAAGTGTGGCACTATTAAAACGTTAGCCCAACAGGGCAACTTTTTGATAAACCATTTTTGATATTCCGTTTGGTGATGCTATAAATGGCAAAAAAATTGCACACAAAAAATGTAGCCTTAAATAGAACAATATGTACTAGTTCTATGAAAACTGTTATCTAGTGATTTTTTTTACCTGTTAAACATTTGATACAAAGGAAAAGGTCGTCAAAATTAATACTGCCTTTAAATTTACTGTAAATAGTAACAGCAAAGGGATGGAAGATGTAGTGTCATTAAAAGCATGCCGTGTGTACAGTAAACTCACCTCATGGCTACATTAGACCCATCAATGACTATAGGTCTGAGTGCGTCCTCATCCTCTGCCAGCTGTTCCGGAGCACTTGACACTGCCGGAGCACTTTGATTTTGGGTCTTACTGGAGCCATCCCCACGTGGGACCAGCACCGGGGAGGCTGTAGACTCCTCCCTCTCTTCAGATTCCCCAGCAGCTTGTATCAGCTCCCCCAGAATCCTGTTGGTGTCTGCGCTGAGGCCGAGTTTCAGGAAAGCGGCGCGGACCTGCGTTTGGGAAAACCCCAGCTTGAGGAACAGGTCGAGCTGGGTCTGAAAGTCAGACCCCAGTTCTGAGGATTCATCTGGAGTCGGGCTGGGCTGAGCCGGGTCCATTCTAATGTCACAGAAAACGGGAGGGCTGTACAGAGACGTAGGCGCTGTTACCCATGCGTTGGTGGCGTTTGCGTCAAATTTGTGTGATCCTATGCTGGATGACCAAAGGGAATCCAAATACAATTGTAACGTGGGGATGGTGCCGATTTCAGCACTCATCTCTTCATCTGGAAAAACGTCCTCGTCAGTCTCGCCTGTTTACAGAAAGCGCAATGTTAGAGATCAGATCATCATTCAGATATTTATTTATAACCTCAGATGACAACATTTCTAATCATCTGAAACTAAGGTATCATCTACACATCACATGGCAATACTATGTGACAATCAGACTGATATTTCAAACATTTATGAATCTAATAAGGAATCTTAAACCAATTAAAAATGACTATAATAGCTACAAAATAAAATAAAGACAAACATTTAATTCCCTTTTTTAACTAAACAATATTTTATTAAAATGAGTTAGTTCTATAAATTATTAGAGTATATTTATATAAAATGTATAAATATTTATTAAATCAATAACATCTAGAAGCAAATAAGCTATAAAAATCAATGTATCTAAACTGTTACTGTACCTTTTGAACAGGAAATGTCATCTTCAGACGTGAAACTTTAGGTTTCACAGCCATTTTAAAAAATAGTGGGTTTTTAAACTCATCTAGTCTTATATATTTTCACTACAACACCGACATCACATTATTTCATAGTTTTAATTCTCTTTATTTGCAGCGCGTTCCCGCATTCCAGCACACGGACGCGCTCTATCCCCCTTCATCACTTTGTTTACAAAAGTTTTAAAGTTTATTTCTACATACTACTTGACAAAATAAGTAACGTTAGCCATTAAACAGTTCGCTATCAGAAATGTCAATGACAACTATTAGGAACGTCAGTTTACCGCATCTATCGTTTAGTAAACTTAAATGTAGAGATACATAAGTTGAAACAGTTACAAGCAAAGCAAAGTCATACGAACCTTTACTTTATCTGTTCTCTGTGTTTTGAGCTGCTGTCTTGAGGTAATTAAGTTAATACGTTCATAAGTTTCGCTCCTGATGAACCCAAAGCAGTAAAATGCTGAAGAGAGTTTCGACACACCTTTATGTTAGAAAACGCAAAACCAGGAAGTAAGTCACGTGTTGACGTCACGGAGGCCTTTGGATTTTACCAGACGGTTCTCTTTTTCTGTCTAATAGTGAATATTCTGAATAATAGTGTTTACTGGTATATTTTTTATCCAGTCCATATTAAATCTATAAATTTTACCCTTGAAATGATATCTTATAAACAGATTTATTTGTGATATTGATATATTTTGTACATTTTGTGGTTTATATGCAGGAACATTCTTTCATTTATTTTTAGAGTTGTCCTCAGTCGGCTTGTTTTTGGTTAGATTTCTGTTCATTTATTAAGGGCCCTATCATGCCCAGATGTCAACTGTGTTTTGGAAAAGTTTTATTCATATTTTCTTTTCCCACTCATGACAAATCTTATCATAAGGAATATCTTTTAATTACTTCTAATAGCTAAATGTTGTATATAATGGTGAAATAAGCCTTTGTTTTTAAAGGCAGAAGTTATTATACACAATATTAACTTTGAAAAATAAGAAGCTGTAAAATGTGTTAATATTTGTAAAAAAAAGAAAGAAGAAAACAAGAAAAAAGTTATCTGTGCTCCTTATGAATTTAATTTAATAGAGATACATATGACAAATCTAAACCATGTTTTACACATTTTATATCAATTGTAAAAAATAGGCTATTTATTTTTAAAATGAAACCTCCCGTTAGAGTCAAGTTTCACATGTCACATGATAACTGATGTCATGAGAACTTTAAGTTCCACTTTTTATTTCCACAAAACCTCAGAACCCATAAACCAGTACAATGACCTGAAGAAACTATAGCCTAAAAACATCATTAACTATCTTCATTTAAACTCAATAGTCTTAATAATAATTAAGAAGATAACAGTATAGGCCTAGTCTGTTATGTTATTATTGTCATTTTAATATTTTTTTATTTTTTTTTAGTATGCATCTTTAAATTAACCTTTTAAGCAAATGGTCTACATTTGTGAATTTTAATTCCCCTAGAATATATATATATATACACACACACACAACATATGACAGTGAGAAGTGAGTGTGTAATTCCTGGTGCTTTTGTACATTCTCGTTATTACTCTGTAGGTTATTATTTCCTCAAAACCAGCAAAGTACTACATATCACATTTGGTTGATGTTATCTTCAGGTCAAGGAATAAAAATGTCAAGAGAATAACTGTTACAGAATCATGAACATTTTGGTATGTGTTAAAAGTAATTTCCTTTGTGGTTTGTAAAAAAGGGAAGGCCCTAAGTGCACACTCACTCAGACCACAGTTGCATAGATTGCAGAGGCTCCTCTCACGCCTTCACCACAAAGCAAGAATCTTTTCTTGACAAGCAAACAATGAATGACAAAATAA
Organism: Squalius cephalus; assembly: GCF_949319135.1. NCBI lineage: Eukaryota > Metazoa > Chordata > Actinopteri > Cypriniformes > Leuciscidae > Squalius > Squalius cephalus. Next base: position 38,121,833 of record NC_137129.1, on the reverse strand, counting down.
TGTATTGTTTATTTGTGTATTTTATTTAACTGACAGGATGTGTTGCTGCTTATGATACATATGCTGTAGTTTAAAGAGATCAAATTGTGGAAGTGTTCAACATTTAAGTGGTGATTATGTTTATTAAGACTAAGATTCCCCTTATAATGTTTAAAGTAAAGGAGATGGTCGGGGTCTTGCATGAACTTTGTGGCATTTTACCTTTTTAATAATTTTTCTTCTGATTATGATAGTTGTCGCAAGATGTTCATCATGTGAATGAGATTCTCCTGTATGCTCTTCTGTATGCTCTTCTGTATGCTCTTCTCCTGTATGCTCTTCTCCTGTATGCTCTTCTCCTGTATGCTCCTCTCCTGTATGCTCTTCTCCTGTATGACCCTCTGTATGCTCTTCTCCTGTATGACCCTCTGTATGCTCTTCTCCTGTATGACCCTCTGTATGCTCTTCTCCTGTATGCTCTTCTCCTGTATGACCCTCTGTATGCTCTTCTCCTGTATGCTCTTCTCCTGTATGCTCTTCTCCTGTATGCTCTTCTCCTGTATGCTCCTCTGTATGCTCTTCTCCTGTATGCTCCTCTGTATGCTCTTCTCCTGTATGCTCCTCTCCTGTATGCTCTTCTCCTGTATGCTCCTCTCCTGTATGCTCCTCTGTATGCTCTTCTCCTGTATGCTCCTCTGTATGCTCTTCTCCTGTATGCTCCTCTCCTGTATGCTCCTCTGTATGCTCCTCTCCTGTATGCTCTTCTCCTGTATGCTCCTCTGTATGCTCCTCTCCTGTATGCTCTTCTCCTGTATGCTCCTCTCCTGTATGCTCCTCTCCTGTATGCTCTTCTCCTGTATGCTCCTCTGTATGCTCCTCTCCTGTATGCTCTTCTCCTGTATGCTCCTCTCCTGTATGCTCCTCTCCTGTATGCTCTTCTCCTGTATGCTCCTCTGTATGCTCTTCTCCTGTATGCTCTTCTCCTGTATGCTCCTCTGTATGCTCCTCTGTATGCTCTTCTCCTGTATGCTCCTCTGTATGCTCTTCTCCTGTATGCTCCTCTGTATGCTCCTCTGTATGCTCCTCTGTATGCTCCTCTGTATGCTCTTCTCCTGTATGCTCTTCTCCTGTATGCTCCTCTGTATGCTCCTCTCCTGTATGCTCTTCTCCTGTATGCTCCTCTGTATGCTCTTCTCCTGTATGCTCCTCTGTATGCTCCTCTGTATGCTCTTCTCCTGTATGCTCCTCTGTATGCTCCTCTGTATGCTCTTCTCCTGTATGCTCTTCTCCTGTATGCTCCTCTGTATGCTCTTCTCCTGTATGCTCCTCTGTATGCTCCTCTGTATGCTCTTCTCCTGTATGCTCCTCTGTATGCTCCTCTGTATGCTCCTCTGTATGCTCCTCTCCTGTATGCTCCTCTCCTGTATGCTCCTCTGTATGCTCCTCTCCTGTATGCTCCTCTGTATGCTCCTCTCCTGTATGCTCCTCTCCTGTATGCTCCTCTCCTGTATGCTCCTCTGTATGTTCCTCTCCTGTATGCTCCTCTCCTGTATGCTCCTCTGTATGCTCCTCTGTATGCTCCTCTCCTGTATGCTCCTCTGTATGTTCCTCTCCTGTATGCTCCTCTCCTGTAGACTGAGATTCTTCTCCTGTATGCTCCTCTGTATGCTCCTCTGTATGCTCCTCTCCTGTATGCTCCTCTGTATGTTCCTCTCCTGTATGCTCCTCTCCTGTAGACTGAGATTCTTCTCCTGTATGCTCCTCTGTATGCTCCTCTCCTGTGGACTGAGATTCTTGTCCTGTATGCTCCTCTGTATGCTCCTCTCCTGTGGACTGAGATTCTTCTTGTTGAGAAGGATGCTCCTCGTCTGAAGAGGATACTTCTGTTTCTTTTTCTTTCCCATCATTCTCAACAGAATCAGGTACAGCAACATCTTCATTGCCACTGTCACCTACTATATTTGACCCCTCTCCTAATTTGCCATTAAAATTGATGATTGTTTGGATGACTTTTGGACCAGGGAAGTCCATAGCAATTATACCTACACAGTGTGGTCTGTTGGTGTCCCCCTTAAGATCAAGGAGATAATCGTCAACTTGTTTATTCAGTATTTTTGCAATTTCTAGCGGTTCCTCGTTTTCTCCTTTGGCCCCAGTGTATGTGAGCATCATCTCATGATCACACTTTTCTGAAGCTAACTTGATATTTTGTCTCATTTGTTTTTCTTTTGCATCCATGTCTGCATCCAATTCTGTTATATGAACAGGAAGTCCTAACTGTAATGTTGAACTCTGAATCAAGACTATCTTCCCTCTCGCCTGTCCCATTGTTGGAATCTCTTTGTCTCTCCACAGAGGATATTTATCTGTACTTAAATATGCTGTGACTTGAGCAACAGCACCCTCATCTGGAGTCAGTCTAAGCAACAGTGTCTCTTTCTTCTGTTTCGCAAGAAATGTCCGCAGAGTTTTCAGAACATAACGAAGGGTCTCTGATTCCTGGACGCTTACAGTCTTATCATACTTGATGCTGTCGGAAGACACGTGCAGTTCAAAAAAGCGTATGCCTGCATCCAGTTGGTTGTGCAGTCCCCATGCTTGAAACATTGGTGTGGATGTCAAGCCTTTGCTGCTTTGGTGTGTTCCAGGGATTGATATAGCTGATAGAAGCTTGTTATCTTCTATGTTCATCATCCACTCGTGATTGACATACTTGTAACTGAGGGTTTCAGAGATGCTGAAATGTTTCATACCCTCACACGTACAGATAGCCACCCTGCAGGTAAAAAATATCGATTATAATACTACGCACAATGTGTCACTTATGTATTTTTCTCACTTTAGTTTCAATCTAAATGTTTTCATGTTTGTCTGCATATTACTCATCACAATGGAACTTACATTATAAACACAGAGAGGTACTGAAAGTTTCCCATATTCTTAGCTTCCTTCTGCAGGAATGTCTGCAAAAAAATAAAAAAATTATATTCTGATATGGATGAAAATAATGATATAGTTATATAAAGATTATAGGCTTGAACATTAGTCTCTGAATATTTCAAGAGAGCTAAAATCACTCATCACATTATTAAACATTGCTATTGTAAAACAAGTGCAATCATAAAAAGCTAGTTTCACCATTTTGACAGCAAAGATCACCTGTAAAACCCACACTTCAACAGTTCCACATGTTAAACGTGCAAGAATTTACCCTGTTAAAAGTAATTTGCATTTAGCCATTATGCCATCCTAACCACATGGAATTCATAGGAATGTGTTACATAATGATTTTCAAACAACAACAATATATATATATATACTTACAAAGTCACGTGTAGAAATAAAGAATGTTTTAGAATAGGTTTACATTGAATTCGAACCCTGGCATCAGACAGTTCGGAGATGTTTGCCGTCTTTCCTTCTGCCATGTACTTTACATCTTTAACTGATGCAGTTTTACTGCATTTGACTACATTTGCCTAAACGGTCAATGTAAAATGAGCCCTGAAATAGTTTGCATTCATTCTCCATACACAGACGGCGTATGAAAATCATTAAAAACTTTATAACTGACAGATGAATTTAAGAAGAAGAATGAATGAAGCATTTTCCATGAACAGCATTTATGATATCTTTAAAATGAGGGCACATAATTGTTCTATGAGGAAAGTAGATCTTAACTTAAATGTTACACTTTTACAGTTAGGGCAAGTTGTCACATGCTTTAAGTCTTATACATTTATATATATAAAAAATCAATATTTGGTTTGGTTAAACAGTTAGATCAAAGATAACAATAAAACTTAAATAAATACATCATACCAGCTGTCTCTAAAATTAACAGATTATTTACTGAATCAACTAATGATTCATTAAATGAACGAATAAACAATGCAGTGGAATATGCAAATACATGTAATCCATCCACCGCGCGCGTCTGTGAGGTGTGTGTGAGCGCGCGCGCAAGAGCAGCGGGTCAGCGTGGCATTACGTGACGTCATAATGCCCCACTAAAAGCCCTGATGGGACTGTCTCTGCGGCGTGTACTAAACCAGAAGAAAATGAACTTGACAAACTACAGTAACAAGTTCGTGAAAGTGAGCAGCTAATACAATAACTCATTTCAACATGTCTCAAAGAACTCTTCCTTTGCTCATCATAAACCTCGGCGGAGAAATGATCTACATTCTGGATCAACGCCTCCGAGCGCAGGATGAAAACGATGATAAAACTCAGAGAGGTAACCAACCAACCCCATAGCCCATGATAACTGCTTAACTAACGAATCCTGCTTCAGTAAACTAGTGCATCAAAATGACCTTTATCTGCCTTGCACATCTTCACGTGTAGGCCTATTTTATGAATGTATTATGAGAACAAAAACTAAAGTACAGACGATAAAGATGTGTGATTCTTGGTGGAAAACGGGGGGAAATCGTTACATGCAAATAATAATAATAAAAAAATATATATAAAAAAGAAAGCAAATAATAGGGTAAACCTTTGACCACTGAAGCCACATCCACAAGTGTCCCACTGATCGCTAATCTTCCTATTCAGTCTATTCAGATGTCAGTCATTCTGCACATTATTGGACCTATGCAATTGTAATAAATATCAAAGTTTGTTTTTAAAGACATGTTTGTACCTTCACACAATAAACCTGTGCCCTGAAGCAAAACCAGTTGAGAAATATTTTTATTCTGACTAGTAAATGTAATAAGTTTTTATAGAAAGATCAGGAATAAGCCCTGTAGGCAGAGCCGGATTAATGCAAAGGCAAACTAGGCACGTGCCTAGGGCCCGATTGGCGGGATGGGGCCCAGACAGAGGGACAAAAAAAAAAAAAAAAAAAATTTGTACAAATGTCCTATCTACAATTTATTTCAAAATGTCTTAATTAACTAAAAATAGTGACGATGTTTATCTTAACCATAGCATAGACTGTTACATTACGTCACATTAACGCCAGCCCATGACTGTATAGAGGCGCCAGCCAGTTAAATCCGAGGGGACGTCAGCGGCGGTCAACGAACGCATCCATCAGGTGCTGCGAGTGTGAAGCAAAAGCCTAAATAGGCATGCAAAGAAGCACAGCTCGTAATGCAGGTCATCGATTTTGGAGTGATTGCAATGTATTTTAAATATAAACTTGTGGGCTACTGTAGATCAGCGTCATTTCTGGAAAAATCATTCACCGCTTTGTTAGTCTACGAGTTTAAAAGAGCGCGAGCGTCATTAACGTGCCCAGTCGCGACGCTTTGAATTTGTGCGTACAATGAATAACATCGCGTTGGGAGCTGACTAGTAAAAAAGCTACAAAAGTAAAAGACAAGACGTATTCAAAGTTAAAAAACCAACACACTGCAACATTTTTAAATGTTTCAAATAAAGGATCTCATATCTATGGGTCTATCTTCTATATTCTGATGCTGATGATTACATAATACCCTGACATCATAGCCTATACGAATATTAGTTTAGAATTTTTTTTCTGCTCAGTAGCGATCGTATCTTTCTCTTCCACTTGATTTGTGTATAGCATATTTAAGGTAGCAATGCAATACATAATATCATATTACTGATATTAATAATATGACAATATCTGCAGTCAATATTGATTAAATGGGAGGGAAACATCCTGCCCATAACGCAGCTATGAAAAAAATTATAAAAGCACGTTCATGTTCATCTACTGAAGTGGTATTCTGGAACTGTGAATAAACTGAATAAAACAGCAAAATAACAACAAGAACAATAACATCTTCATTAAACAAAAAAGAGATTACCTTAGATAAAGTTTGATGTAGTAGGCTACCAGTAAAAAGTCTGGACCCATTACTATTTTTAATGTTTTTGAAAGAAGTTTCTTATTATGCTCTACAAGCCTGCATTTATTTGATCAAAAATACAGAAAAAAACAGGAATATTCAGCGAGGATGTGTTACATATATAAAAGTGATAGTGAAGACTTTTTTAAAACAACTTTTTAATAATCAAAAAATCCTGAAAAAAAGTATCACATGTTATAAAATAAATATTAAGCACCATTTCTAACATTTGATAATAAATCAGAATATTATAAAGTTTTCTGAAGGATCACGTGACACTAAATTCAGCTTTGCATCACAGAAATATATTTTAAAGTATAGTAAAATAGAAAACCATTATTTTAAATTGTAATAATATTTCACTATATTATTTTTCTGTATTTTTGATCAAATAAATCCAGGCTTGATGAGCATAAGAGACTTCTTTCAAAAACATTAAAAATAGTAATTTGTCCAAACTTATGTACTGTGTAAGTAAAAATATACTAAATTTAAAATTAAATGTTGTATAAATAAAAAGGTTAGGAATCATATTTGTTTCAAGTGTTTTTTATTGGGGGTGGGGGGCCTCCAACATGAATTTTGCCTAGGGCCTCCAAATGTCTAGAACCGGCCCTGCCTGTAGGCCAATGTTAACATGCATGATCATGCAATCTCAGCTGATGTCAGAGGGAAATTTGTGTGACAGACAGATTAATGAACCACGTCTAATCTTCAATTACACGTCCTGTTGAAATGCAGAGTCATGGAGAATGGCATGTAACAGGATTTTGGTCTGAACGCAGGTTCATTTCTCTTTTTGCAGGTGGTTGGACAGAAGATGACAGGAAAAGAGGTACAACAAGTTTGAAGTTTGTTACAAATATTTGATATGTCGTACATGTGCCATGCAGTGTGATCATGTGTGAAAGAATCTGTTGTGGGGAAAAGCGCACATTGAGCACACCATATAATAATTTATAAAAAAAAATCAAGAATTAAGATTAAAAATCCGCCCAACCACTGATTCTAAGGTAGGCTAAGTGACATACCAAAATAAGTCATTTAAAAAAAAGATCCACGATATATAATCTCCATCATTCAGAATCAAAACCATAATTACTACCATAAAAAAAACGAACAAAATGTATTTTACTATGCAAATTTTAGCAGCTTCTTTTTTTTTTGTGATGTTGCCTCAGTCTTTCTCTTTTTCTCAATTGTCATCATTCTGTTTGTGCAGTTATGAATGATATAGTGGGCACTATGTTCAATAAGGCTTTTCTAGAGGAGCTCTTGCGGCCGCAGGATCTGTATTCCCACCGAGCTCTGCGGACAGTTTTGACACGGATAGCACACACCTCCATTATGCGTCTTAGCCCGGCCAGCATGGACAAGGTATGAACTCACCCTCTCCCCACGCAGAAACAAATAAATGTCTCGACTGAACTTAAAATGACTTAAAAATATGCCATCATCAACAGGTTACTAAATGTGACAAAGTAAAAAAAGCAACTAAAATCCACATAAACTGAAGTTGCGATATTCTTTTCTTCTTTATTGTGACGATCACTCACCAGAAAAAGGGTGTCCAACTCGGCACTAACAAGGTGTTCCTAATAAAGTGGCCAGTGAGTGTGTATCCGGCTTCTCGAACAAGAAAAAATGTAGGGTGGGACTTCATTTTGTCCATGGGGAATCGATTGGAAGTTTGGGGTTTGCTATTGGTCGATCTCATTTGAGTGACAGGTTGACCGGCCCTTGAGCCAGTAAAATGACATCAGAGAAGAGAAGAGATGTCACTGCAAGAGGGAGGGAATTAATTTGAAAGAAATAATGGTGCACGGATAAATTATTTATGATAAACGCTGCAATATTCCATCAAAAATAAGAACTGTCCATTTTGATTTTGAAAAAAAGTGTCCGACTCCACTGCTTAACTTAAAAAAGTAGACAAAATACATTGGCTTTACTTGTGTTCCTGAACACTGTACTTCTGAATATTAAGTAAACCAATAAGTTATTTAAATTATCTATGAACCATTAACAGTTCACACTGTTATGTAACTGTAGAATGGTGTTATTTCTTCTCGTTCCAACCCAGAAAAATGACTTAAATGTAGTCAGGCACATTCAATAATATTTCTAACTTGAATAAAACTAAATAATTTGAAGCACAGTTTATATTTAATACTGATTACCTGTTTAAATGTGTGTTGTTGTCTTTGTTGTAGCTGTATGATTTGATGACTATGGCCTTTAAGTATCAGATCGTTCTGTGTCCACGTCCACAAGATTTACTGCTCATCACCTTCAACCACACGGACGCCATCAAGGAACTGGTTAAGGATAATCCCAGCCTCGTTAACCAGATCAACGAAGCCCAGCGGCAGCTTATTGAGGTAAATGTGCTCTGCTGTACACCGACAACTAGTTTGCTTTGCACTTAGATTCTAAGTGGTGTAAACTATGGACGCTTGTTTCTCTGCCAGGAAATAAAATAAAATAAAAAAGGCGACTGTTTATCTGACAATTCTGACTTTTTTTCTTGCAATTGTAAGATTATATCTCACAATTCTGAGAGAAAAAAGTCATAATTGCAAGATATAAAGTCGCAATTACTTTTTTGTATTCTGTGTTGGAAACCAGCTTCCAGAGTAAACATCTAGTTTCATTATGTAAAAAAAATAATATCAATGGATCTCTTTAAAATATGTTGTTTGTTGTGAAGTAATTCTATCTACAATCTATCGCACATCAAGTTGCTTTTCTGTGCCAAGATTATTGTTCTTTCTTGTGCATACTTGAAAATTGAAAAGCACCTCTTTCTAAGGTATACACACCCTTATCCGATGGTGAGTTTCAACTCATCCGACATACGCTGCTGGTTCTCTTTCAAGATATGCAAATCAGGGTGAGCTATTTACCTATGCGAATGCTTATTGTTGTAAGTGTTTGAAATGGATGGCTGCCAGATCATACAGCTGTATGCAAATCATAAAGGCATGCCATTTTCTGTAAGAGCGTTCAAGCGTAGTTATTTTGTCATGTGGTTGTAGTCACACATACTGATTTAATGAAATTTGTGACATTTGTCATTCACAGATCTCCATTTTCTTGAAAGAAAAAATCCAGAACCCTAACGGGCATTTTGTGATGCGGACCTCAGGGCCGGTGCCACAGGGATTTGAGGTTCCTGGTTTGATCAGGTAAAGCAGGTGAAGGTCAGAGGACGCCGGCAGGCTAGTTCTGCATCAGCAGCTTTTGACTGGTAAACACAGAGGTTTCATGGGAATATGATCACATCCTTACAGTCATACACTCGTTTTGTTCAGAATTCCAGTAAGCGTTCTTGTCATGCAGGTGGTTTAATGCTAAAGGGCGCGAGGTGAGGAGATCAAGGTTCCCCAGTGGAGGAAGCTACACAAGTGCTGTACACCCGGGCTCCATTGACCTCTCTGGAGACAGGGTCACACTTCTGGGCACCAACATGTAAATGTGAAAATGAATAATTAGGAATTATAAATGCTTTTTAAAATTTCAATATTATATATAAATTTTTGTAAACGTATGTAAATAATAAAAATGTAAATAATAATATAATAAATATATATATATAATAAATGTAATTACAATAAAATATAATAAATATATTTTATTATATATTATAGACATTTAAATACATTTACAAAATAATATTTATTTACAATGTTATTTAATAGAGATAATTGTTTATTATAATTAGGGCTGTCAAACGATTAATCGCATCCAAAATAAAAGTTTGTGTTTACATAATATATGTGTGTGTATGGAGTATAATTATTTTCTATATATAAATACACACACATGCATATATATTTAAGAAAAATGTGTTATTTATATATAAAATATTTATATATAATATAAATTATATATAATATAAATATTATATATATACACAGTATATACATGCAAATATTTCTTAAATATATACATGCATGTGTGTGTATTTATATATAGAAAATAATTATACACCGTACACACACATATATTATGTAAAAACAAACTTTTATTTTGGATGCGATTAATCGCGATTAATCATTTGACAGCCCTAATTATAATACAAAATACTTATTATATTTATTACAAATAAACAGCAATAATTAATATTTTTCAAATAATCAAATTTATATAAAAAAGTATGTTTATATACCAAATATATGTGAGTATAATATTCTTATATAATTAATTATATATATACACTACTGTTCAAATTTTTTTTTGTTTTTTTTTTAAAGAAATTAATACTTTTATTCGGCAAGGATACATTAAATGAATCAAAAGTGACCGTGAAGACTTTTACATTGTCACAAAAATATATATATTTCAAATAAATGTTGTTCTTTTGAACTTTCTATTCATCAAAGAACCCTGGAAAAAAATCAGTCTCCACAAACAAAAAATTAAGCAGCACAACTGTTTTCAACATTGATAGTAATAATGATAATAATAAATGTTTCTTAAGCAGCAAATCATCATATTAGAATGATTTCTGAAGGATCATGTGACACTGAAGACTGGAGTAATGATGCTGAAAATTCAGCTTTGCATCACAGGAATAAATTACACTTTAAAATTTATTAAAATAGAAAACAGCTATTTTAAAATGTAGTAATATTTCACAATATTACATGTTTACTGTATTTTTGACCAATACACGTTATTTTAAGTGGGTGACACTTCAAATAACCTCTTATATTTGTGGTTGTATCATCCTAAAACATATTTCTTAATTCACGCTCATGTGAATCTCTGATGACATCTGCACAGGTACAGCACACCCTCACCTGAAGACATGGATCCATCACGCACCTCCAACAGCAGAGGGAAACTAAAGCAGGTGCACCCTCACTGCAGGCATCATGGGACATTCCAACAGACTGCTCATGTTGAGGGGAAAAAGCACAAAACTAAATCAGGCTTATGTTTCATACTAAAGTTATATTAGTAATATGAAGTGTTATCTTTGCAACACACTCTCTGGATGTCATTGTATTTTTGTGTGAATATCTGGACAGGCAGACACAACCCCCAATCCTCTGGCCACAGAGGAACTCAATCTACTCGCTAAACTGATGGGTGGAATGGAGGTGCAGAAACTCTTGAATGTGGACGCTGGTTTCAGAGTCAACCTGTGGACCTTAGATCAGGAGGAGGAGGAGGAGGGCATGTAAGCATTACTAATCCAGACATAATCCTGCCACGTCCACACACAACCTCAGAGGCATGGTTGATACTTTGTCCTGTATATATATGTGTGTGTTTGTGTGTGGATAAAAGCTTTTTCAACATCTAATTTTGTATTGCAAAGAATAATAAAGGTGAACTGTTGTTTTAAAATATAGTTTTACTGAAGGACTGATTAAAAATAACAGGTTAAAATGTTTTTAACTCTAACCTTTTCTCAAACTTTTTCAGTGGAATTTCTGAAGGAACAGAGCACCAGTCATGTAGAGTCATTAACATACAAGTCACACAGGTGATGTGTCATGCACTTCACAAAACTGCTCAAGTCCTCGTTTTGTTTTATTTTGTTGCCTAGGGCTGGCAATGGCCTATGCTTCTAGTAAATGAGACGCATGCAATTGACTCCATTTTCTCATGCAGAGGAAAAATCACGAAGAAGAGGACACTGTCACTGACAGACAAGAGAGAGCAGGTTACTTTTCATATTAAACAAATATGAACCTCTCAAATTCTGTCAATTTTATTACGAAATTCAAACAATAAATGCCGTTTTGGCGCTTGTAAATGTGACGTGACAGATCGCCTCAGTTCAAGCGGCACGTGAACCGATCATCTCTTACTCTTACTACTACTAGTTAATAGTAACTAAACACGAATGAACAATAGGTTACAGTACAACTTAACGAAATGTATATGCCTCATACATAATATCGATCAATCAGTGTTTTTCACCTGTGGAAATGGTCAATAAAACAGCTGGAGAACATATGTCACATAACGTTACATTTAGGCCTACCTCAGGAAAGCCATTTAATGACCATAGCACATTAGTTGGCTAGAAAATATGGCTATAGAGAGGAGTATTTTGCTCAATTTTGCACCAATGCTAATTTTTCTAAATGTCATAATCATTTGTTAACAAACAAGTATTCGAATTCAATGAGCTCATTGTTTCTGTATTAAATTATTACATTGTGTAAATTAATACATTTTTAGCTAACTGTGACTTTGTATATGTAGTCTACATTTCTGAAATCCTTAACTTACTTACCTCTGATAACAGATCACTCTAAATTGTAATATGGACTCATGCACTTTCTGTAAAGCTGCTTTGAATGAAATGTATTGTGAAAAGCGCTATACAAATCAACGTGAATTGAATTAAATATCATGTGCACTATAGTAACATATTATATTTGTACTTATATCATTAAATTATTATTACATTGGTATTATAATAAAAAACGCATTATTTATATTTGAGTTGTTATTTTTAACCTTAATCTATTAACATATCTACTGTACCTAATATTTATCTAAATGAATCAATATTGAATCAAGATCGGAATCAAATCACACGGAATTGAAATCAAGCAATAATAAAAACAGTGGCATTGTACCATGTTGAAACATGTTGTCACTAAAATGGAACTTCTGTTTAGTTACCAAATATTTTGACAATCATAATACACTTATCCATCATTTTCCATAATTCTCACTCCTAACTAAACTTAAAAGTTGCCAGCCCTGCTTATACTAATAAACACCAGTTTTGCTCCAGGGCAAGCTTACACTAGAGAGCTTTTTGGCATTTGATTCCATTCAAAAGGAAGTTAACACCAAACAAAGCAACCACACATTTGCTACTGTTAATTCAAGAATGTTTTATGAGTTTGCAATAATGTTTAGTAGACAATAACTTTTTAAGTACATGCCAACATTTTAAATTCACCTCATTCAAATTCCACGCAGGGTTTGTTGTAATCTTGAACCACATCAATACTACTGTAAAGAGACCACATTTTTTTGTTTGTTTTTACGTTAGTGACACATCTTTACGATCATTTTATTATTACTGAACTTCAGTAAATGGCACAATAGAAATCACTTTTAAAAAATATCAGTTCTCCTGAGTTTTTACCTTTGTATTCCAGGATCGGCTGGCCAGTACTGAGCTGGCACGCATAGCAGGAGAATTTGATGAAGAGGGAAGCCAGACAGAGGGACCCGGGAACAAGGGAGACGACTTGCTGGCCATGATGGATGAGCTCTGAAGGGAAGTCGCTGAAGGCCATGAGTCAGGAAGCTTGAGGTAGGTCTGATAGGGCACAAAAATAAATGGGAGATTTGAAAATGCCTGGAATAGATACATTCAGAAACATAATTAAGAACAATCTGGAAACAAAATTGTACTGTGTTTGATGATTTTATTTATACTTAAATAAAATAGAATAAAATACATAATGCAATGTGTTTTCAACTTTTTGCAATTGTTTTTAACTATAGGCTACATTAAGGGAAATTTTTTGAAAAATGTCTCCTGAAACTGGCAGATCTGTCCAAATCTCTTCTGGGGACGTCTTCAACGGGGAAATTACTCATCTGAAATGTCAGTTCAGTTGATTGATGTTCGCTTTCTGTTGGACCTCTAATTTACGCCCACAATAACCGATTCATCTGTCAACTATTTTTTTACAGCAAAACGAAAGTCAATCATTTTTAAGTTCGCTGGAACAAAACGTTTCATTTTGCTGACAGAAAACTATGGTTTCCTGCTGTTATTCATTCAAATCTCAATGTAACCTGTTTTTCTGGCACTGCCACTGCTGTTTCATTAGTGTTTACAACATGTGCATTACAAAATCTATACAGATATGATTAAAATAACAGAAAAAAATCAGAAAAATCATATAGCTTTTGTGTAAACAAAAGGACACAATAAAACCACACATGCATAAATTTAGACAACTGAAGGATGTAAAAAATGTGATTTAATTGTTGAACTGTGTTCTCAGTATAAGATTTTAGTTCGGGGCAATTTGTCACAATTTTAAATGTTGTGTTTTAAGTAATTAGCTACTTGTCATAATTGCTGTAGTCAAATGTAGCATACACAGCAATTAATACATGTTAAATACAAGTATGTTGTGGGTGCTTTTTAACTTTAGACCGTATTTTAAATTTTAAAAACAAAGCTATTCTCAGCAGATGTCCACTGTGACAACATGCCCCGCCACATGAATTGTATTTTTTTTCTTGAACAACAACAGAGAAATCAACCGATTTAACTTTAAGAATAATAGTCCAGTCATTTTATGAAAAAAGGTTGAACAAATTGCAACAGAAGCAAACTCAACTGATTTTGTATCCTCAGTATATCCTGAGTAAGGAAAAAAAGCCCCGAAGAATCCCATTAGGGGAAAGTTTCGAAAAAGACCCAAATATACCCCATTCATACGCCTATTCATTCTTTTTCTAGACAAACGGTGCATAATCTAATTGCGTAAGTGCTAATTTGCATAAATACCACAACAGATCTAAAATTGCGTATAGCCACGTGAAAATGTCTTGTTGAATCTTGTTGACACATGACAGTAAAATACTTAATGTTAAGGTCTGAATGGAACCCATGAGCATTAATACATAGAGGCAGGAAGAAGTAACTTGAGAAACCAGCCTTTATTAATTATTATTGCAGAGATGGGGTTTGGGGCTGGGTCCGTGGGACTGTTTCTGGGGGACGAGTCTGAGGGAAGAACAGGAGACAATGGTAAGGAGAATGCAGAAGACAAAAGGTAGGTAAAATAAAAAGTGAATCCCCAGAAACAGTCCCACAGACCCAGCCCCAAACCCCATCTCTGCAATAATAATTAATAAAGGCTGGTTTCTAAAGTACTTCTTCCTGACTCTATGTATTAATGCTCATGGGTAGCCTAAATGGGCTCCATTCACACCTTAACATCAAGTATTTTACTGTTATGTGTCAACAAGATTCAACAAGACATTTTCACGTGGCTATACCCAATGTTTAGATCTTTTGTGGTATTTATGCAAATTAGCACATACATAATTAGATTATGCACCGTTTGTCCATGTTAACAAACAATTAAAAAAAACTTGTTATACATTTTTTTGTTTGTCTTGATGTAAGTAATCAACTTATAATTTTCATGGTGATATCTAAAGGTTAAAATGTTTACCCTATTCAAGTAAAAAAAGAATGAATAGGCGTATGAATGGGGTATATTTGGGTCTTTTTCTAAACTTTCCCCTAATGGGATTCTTCGAAGCTTTTTCCCCCTTACTCAGGATATATTGAGGATACAAAATCAGTTGAGTTTGCTTCTGTTGCAATTTGTTCAAGGTTGACCCCCATTTTGGCTTAAAATGACTGGACTAATAAGACTAAACCGATTTTTTTTTTTTTTATTATTAAATCATTGCGATACAAGTAGTAAGAACACACAGATAGAGTCATTAATACAGAGAGAAAGACCAAACCGAGATAAATATTCACTAAAAAAAGTATAACACGTCACCTATGATGTTTATCCAAGCAACTCGCTAGAGGGAGCGCGCGAACGATTTCAACCGGTACGTCTTGATGACGTCACTCTCCTCTGCGACGAAGCGCGGAGCTCGAAACCTTTTAGGATGTAAACATGATGTTTTGAGCATGTTAAGCACATAAAGTAAGGTAATCAAACGAATATTTTTACTTCAAGAGACATTTATGAGTGACCCTGGATTATGTGAGAGTTAAAGGATCATGGTAACGTTAGATATTTCCTCTCTGATCGCATGCTATATCTTTAACGTTAGTTAAAAAACGTTACAGTTGCAGGAAAGTTTAATATTTGTTGACGTCTTTTCATGATTGGCGACTAGTATCGTTTTCAATTTCACTACAACCTATTCGTTAAATTGTACTTCATTAGATACGTATATTAATATTATCTGGGTGAATGACGGATAAGGATTTAAAATGTGGGGGGAAAAAAAACTGGCAAAAAATATATAATTTTAGGACTTTCTATACTTATTAGAGTGTTGTGTATGAAATGCAATGATATGTACACATTTCAAGAATGTAATTAACCACTTTTTTGGTGAATCAGATCTTTTTCCCCATGAAAATGTCATTCCTGGGTAACGTAATGATTTTTTAAATTTCTACCATTGTTGGCTCATACAAATGTACTGATATCCATAATTGGAGCTCAACAAACAATCGGAAAACTACATTTTAATCACAATTGATATAATCAATTTGGGATTTCATATAGACATGGGCTAATTTTTGGCTGCTGATAACTCAAAATTCAGAACCAAATTTAAAATAAAGCTGGAAAATGTATAAAAATGTTTTCCAATAAAGTAAATAAGACTTGTTTTTATCATTAAATCAACAAAAAACTGAATTGTGTAATCTAACACACAAATATGGGTTAAATGAATTGCCTGTGTCATTGTTAGTCGGAATGACATACTGTTAGACAGAAGGACATTCTGCAATATTTTTCAGGATTACCATACAAACCATCTTCAGTATCATTTTTCTTTCCAACACACAAACTTGAAACAAAGTAAGAGACACTGACAAGTTTTTAATGATTTACAAATCTGTAAAATTACAGTAAATCTGTAAAATTATAATGCTTCATAAACAATGGCCAAGGGTATAGTCCAACACATTATACAGCTAAAACATTTAGACTTACTGCAAATGAGTCAAGTCTAGTCACCTTAATTTATA
This sequence comes from Squalius cephalus, assembly GCF_949319135.1. Taxonomy (NCBI): domain Eukaryota; kingdom Metazoa; phylum Chordata; class Actinopteri; order Cypriniformes; family Leuciscidae; genus Squalius; species Squalius cephalus. The sequence continues at coordinate 38,105,282 of NC_137129.1, read as the reverse complement.
CAGCGCTTTTAACAATATAGATTGTTTCAAAGCAGCTTTACAGTTATAATAGGAAATTAAAGTAACAGAGATTGTTTTGGCTTTATAGCAGCTCTAGAATAAAGTTATTGTCCAGTTAAAGTTACACCATTAACCCTTTAGTTCTCTCTGTGCAAACTCTAAAAACGCGAACCTGTGAGAACGCTGACGGCGTGTACATGCGTATTACGTGTTTAGTTTATAGGAATGTTTATAGGAGAACCTATTTCGATTAATATTTAAGTTTGCTTGTTACTGATACACTATCATTCCACTGAGTCACTATAATAATCACTATAATACCTTGCTCTTTTTTTTCCAAGATACTCAGCCCTAGCTTCTGCAGCTGCGTTTATCCTGGCTCTGAACCGTCTCTGCCTCTCTTTATAAGACAGAGGCATCTGGAAGGACAGAATTGACCTTAAAACACCAGAAGCTATACTAAAGCTTTAATAAAATGTTGATAAATATGATTACATTATTCATGATTTGACCATTAACATTACAAAATTAAATTCAATGATAATGACCCATGTGACTCATTGAATCATATGAAATCAAGATGAATGACAGCAAAAATATGGCAAAAAAACATACAATTATGTAAATAATGTTAATGTTAATAATATAACTATAATAACTATGCCTAAAAGTTTACAAATCTTAATTAAAAATGACAAAACAAATATTTTTTCTTTATAATCAGGCACTAACTTAACCACCTATGGGAAACTACAACTTAGCTATCATCACTTAAAGTAATTTTTTAGGTCAAATAGATAGTTTTTGAATATAAAAACATTATAAATATTTTATTAGTGTTATCCAAAAGGACACATGATATTGCTACAAAGTGCACCAGTGACCGAAAAGGTCAATATATCAACATTTTAAGAGACGCTTCCTGACCTTTGCACATGTTCTGGTGCTCCTTCAGGATCTTCTTTTTGATACAATATTATGTCACATGACATACCAAAATGCATTATGGTCCAAAATGGTCATTGATGTCTGTTATCCAGGAATTACATTAGAGAAATCACAATTTGGAGACATAAGTCTTTCTGTCATACAAATGTAAATAAGCTTAGTATTATCACTATATTTGTAGGTAACGTTGAAAACATCAATACAATTATGCCAAAGTAGATTTTAAATACTTTTTTATTACTTTTTGTATTCAGATTTTAAGCCGGGACAGTTACCTGGAATGACTTTTGGGACTTTTGAGCTCAATAATTCCTTAAAGATGAATTATTTATAATGAATTCTCACATGAGTAATTAAAGAGGAGGAAGTTGAGTCACTTAATGAAGTGCATTTAAAAATGTATACATTTTTAATATTATGAATATGCTTCGGACACCAGAATTGACACGCCACGTCATTGACCCATCTAATGAATAGTGACTAACGTTAGTGTAACGTTATTCAGTTAGTCACTAGTACTGTGTCTTTGCAACTAGTCACTGTTCCAATACTACTTCCAAACTATTGCATTGTTACTAGAATCAGACCGCAAATGGGGATCTTATAGTTGCTAGTGAAATTGAAAAGATACTAATCACTACAGAGGGAAATAAATATCAACCGTTGTAGCATATAAATACATACAATGTTAAAACTGGTGTATTGTAACTGATATATCTGGAAGAAGTGAGACCCATATTGGGAAATGTGTAACCTCAAAATGAAAATTCAACAAGATTTTGTGTATATACAAACAACACTTTGTTTGATGCAATGCAAATACATTCATTTTTTGTGGCTAAAAATATCAGAGAAAATGTAATTAATTTAATTTATTTACATGTCTACAGTAATTGACTATTACTTTTTCATTCTGCATTTCACCTTGCTTGACAAAGCTAATTTGCAGATTTTCCTTCAAACATTTAATAAGGTGCTATATGTGGTTTGTCTATCAGCAGAGCATCTCAGAAGCCTGTAATTAAAAACATTAAAATAGAAATGTAGAGTGTGTGGCTGGAGGTGTAATAATACAAATCATTCGTTTATTTGGGGCTGCCGTTTCACAGTTAATTGGCAGAGAATCGCCAGTATTTATCTGCTTATACTTGTCAGGAACTAGCCTGGTTAAAACCAGACCATTCTCAGTAGTAACTGAGTTATGGTCTGGCAAAGCTTCATTAATAACTCATTTCCAAAGGGGGCGTCACCAACGGACGTCGCTCAAATGCCTCTGGGCGCAATTGGATAGACCTAAAACCAATCAGAGCGATCGTCATCGTGTAAAGCCATATGCTGCGTCCCAATTCGCCTAAGTTACACTACGCCATAAAAGTATGTACTCTTTTTGTGAAGAAAAGGTATTTACTTTTGAATGTGTAGCAAAAAAGTAGGCAAGCTTTGGGACATACTACTTCGCCATCTTTATCGGACGGATCTGTCGCGTAAACTGCCCTGTCAATCATCTTGTCACAGTTAAAATCCTCTATTATTAATTTCCTACCGTTTCGGAGAGAAATGTAGTAGCACGTTCATCTGCCAGTGGGTCTTTCATGGAGACTGTCCTCATGTGTTTGCAATTTGAATATAATAATGCATTTAAAAGTTGGTGCGCTTCACCAACGGACGTTGCTCAAATGCCTCTGGGCGCAATTGGATAGACCTAAAACCAATCAGAGCGATCGTCATCTGGTAAAGTCCGCCTCAACTTTTCTGATTGGTGCCTCGACGGATCAGAAATTGGACGGATTAGAAATCGGCTTGAATGAGCTCTTTGCCAGACTACTTGCAGAGCAAATCTAAATTTGCCGGAAGTTTGTCTGGGTTTTTCCAGGCTAGTCATGAACAGTAAAAAAGAAATAAATTACAAAGAAAGTTTTGTCTGACTGTTAATGATTTCTCTGTGCAGAGGTGAACATGGAAGTGAGCCATTCGATTCGTGAGCGCACCATCGCCGAGAACAGCCTGGTGATTCTCCTGCAGGGTCTGCACGGTCAGGTGACCACCGTTGACCTGCGAGACGAGAGCACGGCCAGGGGATGCGTTATTAACGTGGACGCTTTCATGAACATCCGGCTGGAGAAGGTTCTGTACAGGGACAGACGTGGACATATGTCCAGTATGGACGACCTGTTTGTCACTGGCCGAAACGTGCGCTATGTCCACATCCCAGACCACATGAACATCAGAGAGACAATAGAGTCCCAGCTGGCCAAAATACACCGCGTGCGAAACTTTGGAGCAGGTGGTGGACGGAAAGAATACTCGAAGAAAAAATAGTTTATGTTTGTCTTGCAAATGTATGGTTTTTGGAATGCGCACTATTATTTGTAATGCATTCATGAAGCAAAAAGTTATGTGTACACTGTTGCTAGTAAGTAACTGAAAAAGTTCTGTATGTGTTCTCAAGGAACAGTGTGGGAAAAGTGATTTCTGTTTACTTTGTGCTACTCTAGTGGTTTGAAAACTCAATAAACGGATGAATGTGATGAAATAACCATTGATTGATGAGTTCTTTAACTTGACGTTGTGTTTGATTAGACAACGCCTCTGATTACTGTGTTCTTATTCTTAATGCTGATGTTATTATCTCTTTACAAGTACACTTATAATTAAGTTTAGTTTACATAATGCAAATACTGGTACAAAGCCCAACTCAACACACTGTTTGTTTGCAGTGTAATGAATGTTTCTGTGAACTTTTTTTAAATTTGTGGTAAAATATTAGGATTTTAATAAGATAAAAAGTATAACTAATAGAACATAGTCATTGATTGGACTTAAGAGGAATCATCTAACTTGGCAAGCTATTGGAAAAGTAAATGTACTTATACGTAAAGGTGTGTAAAATGAGCAATCAAATCAATTTGAGCCTTTAGATCAGACTGAAAACAAGGAATGCTTTTGTCTCCTAAGTTTCCTCATTCTTCTGTTTTTGTCTCAGCTTGTGGTCAATGTGGAAAGAGGTTTTAAATTTTATTTTGGAACAATATTATTTTGCTTCCAGAATGCTACATACATTTTGCCATTGCGTATGAGGATGCAGGAATTTTTCGGTGACCACATAATCATCATCTTTGAAATGACTCATAAACCTCATTCCTGTTCGGACACAAGCCACAGTTACAGGAAAACAGGAGTATTCTGGTAAACAAAAACATTACACAACATAAAAAATTACATGTTGCCCATTATAAAATTTCAATCTTAATTAGGGAAATATTCTTTTTAAGGTGTTGATTTTTACTACATGCGTTGTTTGACTATCAAATAAAGCTTGTTTGCAGTATTTTAAACAGGAAAAGGTGATCCTTTGTCCTTTATGATGGGAAAAGAAGCTCAAACGTGCTGCGTAACACAAGAATGAACCTCATTGGTTCTTGCTGAAGCTCAAACGTGCTGCGTAACACGAGAATGAACCTCATTGGTTCTTGCTGAAGCTCAAACGTGCTGCGTAACACGAGAATGAACCTCATTGGTTCTCACACGTCAAGTGAACATGCTTGAGCTTCCTTTTACTACAACTGATGTGTGAATTGATGAATGTTTATGTGAATAAAAGCCTCAATTTTATTTGTTCATCGTGTCTCTTCAGAAAATTTGGACTATACCACTCAATTCATATGGATTAGTTTTACGATCTCTTTATGAACTTTTTGAAGCATCAAAGTGGTAGTTGTGTAGCTGTGAACAGAGGGACAGAAAGGTTATATAATTTCATATCTGTCAGATTCAACAAACACTTATCTGAAGAGCATGGCTCATTGTACCGTCAAAGATTGAAGGTTTTCATTGGTTGTTGTTAGGCTTGGGACGACGCACGGTTTAGAGTGGCTTCTCGGTGGACGGGAGGGAACACAAAGAGCTCTTTTAATCCAGCGTTAGCCTGACGCTGAGGCGCTGTGCCCACTGCATTTCCCTACATTTCCTGTACTGTTCCACCCCACAGGGTTAACCCTCAACAGACAGATCTCTCTCTCTCTCGCATGTTAGACGTGGCCCGTCCTAAAGGCTGGGCGGTCGGCCTTATTCAAGCCTGCACACGCTGGCTGAAAGAGACATCATTCAGGTGCCCGAGCCTGAGTGTTTGAATGTTGAAAGACAAACAAGAGGCTGGTTTGAGGTTTACATTTGCTATGTATCATTACTTTTGAGCTCTGCATGTTGCATATGTAGGACATTTATTTTGGCTCCCTTTGTAAATGTTAATACTGTAAGAAGTTTTTCTGAAGAAAATTGAGCAGGGCTCGGTCGTATAAAAATGTCTTTTAATCGGCTGGTGTTTTGGTGATTTTAATGTTATACTAATGACTCAGACAAAGAGACAATACTTGTCTTAATTTTATAAATCAAAATATTATATTCACTACTACCTTTAAAAAGTTCGAGGTCATTTTTTTAAAAATGTTTCTAATGTTACAATAGATTTCTATTTCAAATAAATTATGTTTTTGAATTTTCTTTTCAAAGAATCCTGAAAAAATAAGTTTCCTGAGCATCAAATCATCATATTAGAATGATTTCAGAAGGATCATGTGACTCTGAAGACTGGAGTAATGATGCTGAGAATTCAGCTTTGATCACAGGAATAAATTACATTTTACAACATTTCAAATAGAAAACACCTATTTTAAAATGTAATAATGTTTCACACTATTACTGTTTTTACTGTTTGTATGTATATATATATATATATATATATAAAAGTATAAAATCATGCATACCATATTATACTGTATAGTATGGTATGCATGATTTTATGGTATTTGTGTAAAACTGATTTGGACCAATATTTATTGTGAAAAGCATCTAAATATTTAAATAAATGTTGGCTTTAGTATAACATAAACACTTTTTTAAAATGTTGTCTTTATAATTTCATACTAACTATTTTCTATTAGGGCCTTTCCTTATATAACTGCCTTTCACGAGCGGATTGTCATATTTTAGGTCCTTGGCATCAAAAGGTTTCATATTTGAGGCCACTGTTTAGTGTATAAATACTAGACCATACATTTAAACTACACTTACTTCATTCAGATAAGCATCGATAGTCTGTCTGAGATTAAAGATAACAAGTTGTGTGTTTTACTGTGGTTTACACACACACACACACATTCAAATATACATGTGTGGACGTGAAGAATCCAAAGTTTACAATGATGTGTGGACCAGCGGGTGTGAAATGTGGCCTGGATCTCACTGCCATCCTGAGGGTGTAAACTCTCCTGTCGCGCGCCCCTCCCTGACTCTGTTTTCCCCTCTGACAGGAAACACCTCCCTTCACCCAAACTGCTTTTCTATGGTCTGGTCCCAGTGAGAGAGACGCTGTGTGTGTGTGCGTGACCACAGAGGGCTGCTTCTGCTGATGTCAGGCACAGACGTGTGTGTAAACGGGAACTCAAGCACCTCTCAGTGTTTCGTGTGTTCCCGCTTTATCTTCCAGCGTGCTGAGGTCACACCACCTCTGGATACGGGACTCATCTTTCCTCCGCCGGGACATTCTGGATAGAAATGATGGGTCGTTAGAAAAGGTAAGAAATTAAATACTTCATTTCTGTTAAAGGGATTAAACATCAAAATTAGTTGACTTTACATTAAAGATAAAATGTGACATTGTGGGTAGATTAGTATACTTTAAAAGTGCTTGCTATTACTTTTAAACTATTTTAGTCTGCTGAAAACTATAACCGGGTGAGGAATCCCACAGACTGAAGGAGAGACTAGTCATATCAGACCAGAGTATCACAGGGACATAAGGGCTGACTCTTCTAACTTGGATCAACAGCACAGCAACCACAACACTCATAGAAGCACAACAACCTAACAATTGCATAGCAATGCCCTAGCATCTACCCAGAACACCCTGCATTAAAATACAATAGGTACTAGGCACAACATCCTAGCAACACCTTAGCAACTGTATAGCGATGCCCAAGCAACCATCCACAACACCCTAGAAATCGCATAGTAACACATTAGCAACTGCATAGCAACCACAGCACCTTGTATATAACAAAGTGTATAGCAATGCCCTAGCAACTGCATAGCAAAAACATGGCAACCATCCACAACACCCTAGCAACTGCATAACAACACCCTAGCAACCACCCACAACATCCTAGCAGCACTGTGGCTGTGAGAAAGGACCACTCGCATTTTATTCAGAAAATATAAAAATCTAGTTTGTTTGTTTGCTTTGTTTTGATTACATATAAATCATGTGAGGCGTATGGAAGCTTGTTTACGCCACTAAATAAAAAAAATGTAAAAAAGGGAATTGCGACTTTTTATCTCACAGTCTTGACTTTTTTTTCTCTGAATTCGTACTTTTGGAATTGCAAGATATAAAGTCGCAATTGTGAGTTATAAAGTCCAGTTCTTAGGAAAAAATAAATTATTTCTCAGAATTCCGAGATTATGATTCGCAATTGCGACTTTATATCACGCAATTCCTTACAAAAAAGTAAGAATTGCGAGAAAAAAGTCAGAAATGTGAGATAAAAAAGTCGCAATTTCAGAAACAGGCTTCCATAGAGGCATGAGTTTAGAACAAAAAGATTGTTGAATTTTTTTTTTCTTCTAAATTTCTTACGTTTTTTCACTTTAAATTATAAATAAACTTTTTGAACAAACTAGTTTTTGTCTGATTGCTAATGTTTTTAAAATGTGACTATGAAAAACATATTTCTTGTGACATTGAAAAGACAAAGCAAAAGATGCTTTATCAGTTTGCTGATTGGAGAACAGAGAAAAGCCTGAGCTCAGCAGCCTCAGACATCTGCTGCTACATGCCCTCTGCAGGTTTGCTCTTCGGGGAAAAGATCTGACAGCTGTGAGATGGTATGTGTGTTTGAGAGCTGTTTCGTCCTGTGCTGATGATTCACTCAGGCCAGTGAGCCTCTGTCTGGAATGCTGTGTCGCTGACGGGAGTATTTTTGGAGCTTGTGGCATACGTCCCACGCTAATTGGCACTTGGAGGAGCAGAACTTGACAATGTTTACAAGCTTTTAGTGTAATCTTATATTTCTGGTATCATGGTTCCTGTTTGTCATTTGTTTATGTGTGGGGATGCAGTTAGTGTTTCTGAACCCACTGGAGGGGCTTTACAGGATTGCAGAGCGACACAAAGACAAGAATCCCTGGGTTTAAATATTTCACTACTGGAAATTTAGTCTCTCAAACATCCTAGGTGAACAATTTGTTAAAAATGTGCTCTTTCAGTGCTCAATAGAATTTTTGTTCCTTATGTTTATATAAAGTATTAGAACGAATTATTACCATTATTATAAGAATGATGTTTTTAAAATAATAATAATAAATATTATTGTTTTTCTTGTATTATTATGATTAATAATTGTCATATTCAAAATAATACTATATGACTGTTACTTACTACTACTATTAATCATTTTATTGAATATTATTGTGTAATAATAAACAATAATATTTTATATCTATTTATCTATCTATCTATCTATCTATCTATCTATCTATCTATCTATCCATCTATATATATGTGTGTGTGTATGTATAAAACTAATATTATATTATATAATTACAAGAATCATTAACATTATTATTATTGATATTATTGTATAATTATGATAAATTAATATTATATATATATATATATATATATATATATATATATATATATATATATATTACTATAATGATTATAACAGGCATAAACATTATAGTAGTGGAAGTGGAATAGTATATTGAATATTACATAATTATATTAAATAAAACATTATAATAAGGACATTAACAACAACACTATTATTATAAATAATACATTTAATATAATTATAACAGTCAATATAATAAAACATTTATAATTACTATTATGTAAATATTATTAAAAATTATGATCATTAGTATTATACTGTATACAATATATAAGTATTAGTGTATTGATAATAAATATAAATAAATAATACATATATAATAATAATAATAATAACAATAATATAATATATTACATAATTTTAAGAATCATTAACAACATTATCATTATTATTATTGTAGAATTATTAAAAAATATATATATATATAAATAATAAAGGTATACGAATCATATTTTTTATATATATATTATAATATAGTCAAATACATTAAAATAAAGTATATTAAATGTATTAATAATAAAAACAATAATACTGTTGTTATTCTTATTGTTTTTATTAATTTAATATAATTATGTAATATGCAATATACTACTAATTGTTATTATTATTATATTCAATAATATTGTATAATTATAATAAACATTAATTATAAATATAATTATATAATTATCATCATTATATTGAATAATATTGTATAAAAACAACAACAATTATTATATTCAATAATATTTATATAATCATATCATATTTAATAAAAAAATAGAATTTTAAAAACAATTATCATGATAATTTGATAATTATTATAATTTGGTCTTGGAAAAATAGAATGAGAAAAGTGAGTTCATGTTGTGATCATATTTTGATATTTAGTCTGTAATTTCTTAAGCACAAAGATCTTCTTATTTGTGTCTGTTTAACATCTGAGATAATAATGTATTACACAAACATGATATCTTCATTAAATCTCACAAACTACTAAAAAGCAAATAAAACATTTCTTTAGGCATCTGTGAGGAGAAAAGTAGAGCATTTTGACTCAGAAAGCAAAAGGACAAACAATCTCAGTCAACATAATGTGCTTCGCTCTAGTGGACTTTGTGCCCTTGTCCTGCCAAGAGCGCTGCAGATAGGGATCGGGGCGGCTGAGACTTTGGGCCTTGATGGCGTAGATTACAGTTTGCTGTAATTACAGACCCAAGAGGAAACAAACAGGAAGACAATAACATGGCACCTCTTCCGTGATCTCGGCATGGTCTCAGCGACTGCGGGTTTTATGGTGTGGACGCACACAGGGAGTCACCGCATTTATAGTCTGATGCTTTTTATCGCTTCCTCGCTTGGGCCGGAGGAGTTTCTTGCCAAGCACACATCCAGGACTCGTGTGGCTCCAGATGTTCAGCTTTAAGACTCCCCCTCCTCCTCTTTTCCTTCTTGGAGAGAGTGACACAAGCTGGATCCATCCCAGTTTCCCAGGGAAGAGTCCCACGCAGACCCCGAGCAGCATGTGAACGTCTTCATAAAATCTCGGTTCCTGTGGGAAAAATTGGAAAGTCTGCCTGGGAGCAAACAGTGAGTCCTGGGTCAATGCAAGGACAACAGCAGTAACAAATGGCCTGTGTGGAAAGAGATGATATAATGATCCTTAATAGCACTCCTTAATGTGCAATCTCAGCCTCAGGGGCCAAAATAAACAAGTTAGGGAGTTTTCTAATTAAGCATGGCCGGCCATGTTGTTTCAGTTGTCCTTGTGATACTAAAGCATGCAAGTATAAGTATTGCAATTGAGTTTTTTTTCCAAAAACCATAACCAAAAGTAAACTTTTGCACGCAACTCAACACTTTTTGTAGCCTGGTGAAATTAGCGGAAGTAGGAAGTCTGACGTAGTCAGGCTACACTTTTTGGGCTACTAACCCGAATGATAGGCTACCTAAAATCATATAGAAACCACCCAAAACACGCTGGAAACAACTCAGAAAACCCTAGAAACAGAATAGCAACATGTAGGCATACCAGCCACAACACCCAGAAGTTTGAATAGGGGTGTTTTTTTTTTAATTGGTAGGCAATTTCGGAGAGGCTAGCAATAGCGAGCTAGCTTTAAAAGCATGAGATCCCACCCTCCCTTCAGAGCAGCCGGCAGAGTCTGCAACGAGTCATGACTCATGAGAGATGCTGTTATATTACCTCATGTTTCAAAGCATATAGCCTACCATTGCGATAATAATGATCGTAAAGAGCACTGACCTGTACCACCTGACCACTGCAGATTCATTTCGCCGTTGATAGTGCTGACATTGAAACGCATAAATCTGAGTCTGAGGGCGCGAACCGCTGCGAGTTGAACGCCACAGGTTGCCATCTCATAATTACGGTTATGACATGGCGTGAACACAGCAAAAGCTTGTTGTTTTGGTTCAGGAGGAGGAACTGTAAAAGGTGGCTGTTGTGTGTTTGTGACTGTCTGTCTACAACTCTTCATATCCTGAGTGCATGGAGGTATGGAAATACATGTTGACAGGCAGGTACATCGTATCATTGCATTTGGACTGAATGCAATAAATGATTGGAGGAAAATGTTTTGGTCCTGAGACTTCCACAGAAGATAAATGTACATGCTTTAATATTAAGACCACTTCTATTATTGATTGCTATCAGGATGTGAAGATAGTTTTAACCAGTATAACAAAAAGTGCTTATAAATAAAATGCCTACCCAACATTTAATTGTATGTCATATAAGCTTAAGCATATCTATTTTTTCCCCCACCACAGTGGCTGAAGGTCGAGGTGCGATAAAGTAGAGAAGAAAGCACAAAAGAAAAGAAAAAGAAGCCATCATGAACCCCATAAGGAAAGACATGGAGCTGCTGAGTAACAGCATGGCCACTTACGCACATATAAAAGGTAAAAGAGCAACACAAATGGTTCATTAATGCCCAGGTTCAGAACCCAAGTGCTGAAAGGCACCTGGCTAAACAAAGATTTGGGTCGGTTTTACTGAACTTTATGCCCCGTCGCACTTCTGGCCTCAAGGACAAAATAACAAGCCATTCCATGGACTTTAGTGTTCTGTTTGATTTGGCTTCACACCTCTGACTTCATGAGACACGGCTCACATGTTCCTAAAGACTTCTTTCTCTTTTTCTCAGGGGTTTAAGATTTTTCTTTAGCCTCAAGTCAGTCTAGTAAATTAAGAAACCACATTGCAATTTTTTTTTTTTAAATCTGAAGAAATTTACTCTTAATCATATGCATGTTAGAATTATTTCTAAGACATTAAAAGAGAATACATTTTAAAATGAAAATTTTCAATCTTACTGATATTACTGTTTGATCAAATAAATGCAGCCTTGATTATAAGAGACTTCTTTCAAAAACATACAACGGTGTATGTAAATTAATACATTCATATTTTTATATGAATGTTGTTTAATATATTAATATGAAATCTTTATTTTGAGTTTTGTCTCAAATATCACTCAATCATGCTCTTGACCATTTCTCTCCTGTGTTTAATACAGTGAACATGGAGAGCTTCGCGCTGTACTTCATGTTGGGTGTGTGTTCAGGTCTTCTGCTGGCTCTGGTCCTCCTCTTGCTGGGCATCACCTGCCGATCGCACTCAAAGACAAAGAAGCCCTCCACACCGGACAAGAGACGACTAAAAGAGTCCAGCGAGGATGAGGAAGACAAGGAAGAGGAGGAAAGTGAGACAGGAGACGACGAGGATCTAGAAGTCCCAGTGCTCACCGTCAGTCCCTTGAGCGATCAGACCCAGCTGAACGGAACCATTAAGAGCGTGAATGTGTTCGCTTCGGCAGAAGAGCTGGAGAGAGCCAGAAGACTGGAGGAGAGAGAACGAATCGTCAGGGAGATCTGGAGGAACGGACAGCCGGATATACTCGTCACCGGAACGGGCACACTGGGTCGAGTTCACTATCACTAGTAGCGTGTTTTACCTTCAGGACACAGTTGTTTCATGCATACAGAGAACCCTACATGGTGGTGTTACAAAAAAAATAAGATGGGAGGAAAAATTATATTTCAATGCTTTTTCTTTGGCAAAACATTTGTATTCTCAAGGGATGCACAGATATGAAAATTTTGGCCGATACCGATAGCCGATTATTCTTTAGCTTTGAAAGCCGATAACCAATATATTGGCCGATAAATCTAAATCCAATATAATTTTTGAGATTACAGATTACAAAAACAAAAGTCTCACCATTAAAATCCATTTCCCAAACACACAATTATAATAATGTTCTCATTATAATTTCATGTAGCCAATATGACAGACTGTTTTTCCCTTTTTCGAAGTGATTCCAATCATATTTCAAGCAATTCAAAACCATCATGTTGAACAGTGAGCATCTGAAGTGTCTCAGCTGAAGGAAATACATTATTTATCGGCTTTAATATATCGGACGAATTTTCTTATCGGGCCGATAACGATAACATTAAAAATGAACATATATCGGCCGATACCGATATGGCGACCAATATATCGTGCATCCCTAATATTCTCTTTAGAAATTTTGCGTTCTGTTGCAAAACTTGTGATGGAAATAATATGAGGTGAGAAGAAAAACTATTTTTCAGTGGTCTTGTAAGCAAACTCAAAGTTTCTCAGGGGAACACCATACCTTTGCTTGAGAACGCATTGAATTTGAAATATAATTTTTCCTCCCATCTCATATTTCTTTTCCTATCACCACATGCAAATATTAAATGCAATAAGACATTTATCTGTGCAACAGATTTAGGTGTAATATACCTTTAAAAAGGGAAGGATTGAGAGTTTGATTTGCATACGTCTGTTTTGAGGTTGGTTTCACAAGCCTTTGTCTTCTGAATGATCATTTGGACGTTTTGATGGATCAATTTTCTTTTGCATTTTTTATATATCTATAAATACATTTTATATCTATAAATACATATTAAAATTCAAATGTTTGTGTATATAAACTTTATGCATTTTTTAAATAAAAAACAAGAACAAATATTTTTACCCAGTCTTAACACATGGTGGAAGATGCACCCTTCACCTTCCATAACGCTAATTTATGGAAAAATGTATGTTTTTTATTTTTCCATATCCCTGCTCACCCATCTTAAAGGATACAATAAATAATCAGAAGATTATACACCTAGAACAGTAGTCGCACAACTAAATGCATTAGACAAATATACATTTTATGTGGAAGATATAATAGGAAGCACTTTAACAAAAATTATTTATGCTTTTAAATCACCTGGAAGGTTTTTTAGAAATTGAGCATTGAACAGTTCCATTCATTCAGTTGCAGTAAATTATTTAGCAGCATAATAAAAATTAATGTTCTTTGCAAAAGTGAATATGTAAAAAAAAAAAACCTAAGAATCTTAAAGGGATAGTTCACCCAAAAATGAAAATTGTGTCATTAATTACTCTCTCATGTCATTCCAAACCCATAAGACTCAAGGTTCATTCTCGTGTTACGCAGCACGTTTGAGCTTCTGCAAGAACCAATGAGGTTCATTCTCGTGTTACGCAGCACGTTTGAGCTTCTGCAAGAACCAATGAGGTTCATTCTCGTGTTACGCAGCACGTTTGAGCTTCAGCAAGAACCAATGAGGTTCATTCTCATGTTACGCAGCACGTTTGAGCTTCAGCAAGAACCAATGAGGTTCATTCTCGTGTTACGCAGCACGTTTGAGCTTCTGCAAGAACCAATGAGGTTCATTCTCGTGTTACGCAGCACGTTTGAGCTTCAGCAAGAACCAATGAGGTTCATTCTCGTGTTACGCAGCACGTTTGAGCTTCAGCAAGAACCAATGAGGTTCATTCTCGTGTTACGCAGCACGTTTGAGCTTCAGCAAGAACCAATGAGGTTCATTCTCGTGTTACGCAGCACGTTTGAGTTTCATCAAGAACCAATGAGGTTCATTCTCGTGTTACGCAGCACGTTTGAGCTTCAGCAAGAACCAATGAGGTTCATTCTCGTGTTACGCAGCACGTTTGAGCTTCAGCAAGAACCAATGAGGTTCATTCTCGTGTTACGCAGCACGTTTGAGCTTCAGCAAGAACCAATGAGGTTCATTCTCATGTTACGCAGCACGTTTGAGCTTCAGCAAGAACCAATGAGGTTCATTCTCGTGTTACGCAGCACGTTTGAGCTTCTGCAAGAACCAATGAGGTTCATTCTCGTGTTACGCAGCACGTTTGAGCTTCAGCAGGAACCAATGAGGTTCATTCTAGTGTTACGCAGCACGTTTGAGCTTCATCAAGAGCCAATGAGGTTCATTCTCGTGTTACGCAGCACGTTTGAGCTTCATCAAGAGCCAATGAGGTTCATTCTCGTGTTACGCAGCACGTTTGAGTTTCATCAAGAACCAATGAGGTTCATTCTCGAGTTACGCAGCACGTTTGAGCTCCAGCAAGAACCAATGAGGTTCATTCTCGAGTTACGCAGCACGTTTGAGCTTCAGCAAGAGCCAATGAGGTTCATTCTCGTGTTACGCAGCACGTTTGAGCTCCAGCAAGAACCAATGAGGTTCATTCTCGAGTTACGCAGCACGTTTGAGCTTCAGCAAGAACCAATGAGGTTCATTCTCGTGTTACGCAGCACGTTTGAGCTTCAGCAAGAACCAATGAGGTTCAGTCTCGTGTTACGCAGCACGTTTGAGCTTCAGCAAGAACCAATGAGGTTCATTCTAGTGTTACGCAGCACGTTTGAGCTTCATCAAGAGCCAATGAGGTTCATTCTCGTGTTACGCAGCACGTTTGAGCTTCATCAAGAGCCAATGAGGTTCATTCTCGTGTTACGCAGCACGTTTGAGTTTCATCAAGAACCAATGAGGTTCATTCTCGAGTTACGCAGCACGTTTGAGCTCCAGCAAGAACCAATGAGGTTCATTCTCGAGTTACGCAGCACGTTTGAGCTTCAGCAAGAACCAATGAGGTTCATTCTCGTGTTACGCAGCACGTTTGAGCTTCAGCAAGAACCAATGAGGTTCAGTCTCGTGTTACGCAGCACGTTTGAGCTTCAGCAAGAACCAATGAGGTTCAGTCTCGTGTTACGCAGCACGTTTGAGCTTCAGCAAGAACCAATGAGGTTCATTCTCGTGTTACGCAGCACGTTTGAGCTTCAGCAAGAACCAATGAGGTTCATTCTCGTGTTACGCAGCGCGTTTGAGCTTCAGCAAGAACCAATAAGATTCATTCTCGTGTTACGCAGCACGTTTGAGCTTCATCAAGAACCAATGAGGTTCATTCTCATGTTACGCAGCACGTTTGAGCTTCCGCAGAAACCAATGAGGTTTTTTCTTTGTCTTTGAAAAGTCTTTGAAGTGTCTAAGTGTCGGTTGCGTAGCTGTCAATGGGGGGACAGAAATCTTTCAGATTTCATCAAAAAGATCTTCATTTGTGTCCCGAAGATGAAAAAAGTCTTACAGGTTTGGAACGACTTGAGGGTGAGTAAATGACAGAATTTAAATTTTTGGGTGAACTATCCCTTTAAATGCAATATACTTGCTGTAAATCAGGGGTGTCCAATCCTGCATCTGTAGGGCAACCTTCTTCCAGAGTTTAGCTCCAATCCTAATCAAACACACCTGAACCAGCAAATTAATTTCCAGGCAGATGTGTTCGAGCAGGTTAGAGCGAAACTCTGCAGGAGCATGAATGGACACCCTGACACTTAAAATGTTTAAAAAAACAAAACAGTAACTGTATTGCACTGCAACATGAGATTTTAATCACCAAACGCTCACATGACATTGTATAACTAGTACTACAGCTGAACCTCATCATAAAGGCTCTTCACTAAAAGGCACCAGCTGTTGAGAGCAGCTGTTATAACCGATGTGTCTTACAAGACCAAGGCAACTCGAAAGAAAAGATTACGTGTAAAACAGAGGACGGGCTTTATTTCAAATTCACCATGGAGACTGAAAGCACTGAATTAGTTTGTAAATGTTAACAGAACGTCACAGCGTTACAGTATAATGTCATCACAAAGCAGGATTAAAGAAAGCAGTCAGTCCCCCAGAGTATCCTTACAACACAATTGAACAGTGCAGCATACAGAGATCAATGGAAGAAAAACCACATGATCTAAACACATGCAGCATGAACTATTTTACATTTTGGTTGATAGTTTAAACACAATGCAATAAATGCTTCATTACAAGCTTCGTCTTGCATGTTTCTATTATTATCTACACTTTAAAATCAGATGAATGATCTAAAACTGACAAGATTTTTTTGCTCAAAATAGAAAAAAAGAGTTATTTTTTTAAACTTCACAAAGTAATTAGACTATTTTAAGTCATTAGTGGCATCATTTAAGGGAAGAAAATTAACTAAATTGGACGTTAAATATAGTTGAAAACCCATTTGTTAGGACAAGGACAATCTTAATCTGTACATTTTTTAACAGACACTTTTCTGGAGAAAATCGGCCCAGTACACAGTGTATTGGTCCGCAAGGGATATGCTCCAATAAGACTGAACCGTACACCAATGACATTATAAAATAAAATGGGAAGAAATATAAATGAATGAATTTACATGCAATTCCAAACATATAAAGGGGAAAATCTACTGGCAGAAATGATCAAAATTAAAAGTAAAAAAAAAAAAAAAAAAAGGAATCATAAAACTACAGTTAAATCTAAGGCACAAGTGCACCGATTTTTTATTGCACTTTTTAAATGAAAATCAATTATGAATGACTGAATTTTTTCCTTCAAATCATCACCCCCCACAACCTCGAAAACAAGCGAAAACGTCAAAAACTGAAAAAGTAGCAGATTGTGTGATGCTATAAACGACATGGCTCTACCGTATGGGGCTTCACAGTCCAACACCTGAACACACGAGGATGCATTTCTCACGAGGGCTCTCGTTGAGTTAGAGACGGTAGAGGAGAACAGACACAAATGGTTGCTGATCCGTCTATGGCTTGGAAGCAGGGCTTTCCCCAGACTTTTCGTCATCTTTGTGCTCTGAGCTGCCATCTCCCAATTCTCCCTCTTCAGCGTTGCCCTGGAACATGTCGTGGGTCCACTTGGGGCTGCCGCTGCTTTTGCGAATAATGAAGGTGCCCCTGCTGCGGGGGAAATTGCCTCTGCCGCGCCCCCGAGTGTCCACCCACTTCATCTCCCCTTCCTTGTCCCGGTCGTCATGCTGCAGTTAGACGAGAGAGAAGTAAATTGAAACTCTCCTATTGGCCACCATGCAGCTTATTCTGTCCCAAAATTGCGCACTTATACAGGAAGAGACTGTCTGAGTGACATGCGAAGCAACCAACCACCAGTTTTTGCTTTTAGCGTAAAGTTTAGGGGGGCGCGTGTATCTGAGATCAAAGCTAGTAATCACACCTGGAAGTACTTCCGACTCTTGGGGGTGTATTCGGGGTCCCACTCTTCCTCTGGGGGGCGTGAAGGGCCGCCCATAATTGGAGGGTTGTTATTGGTGTTGTTGCCAGGGTAATTTCCTCGGTTCCATCCTCTTCCTCTCATTCTGGGCTGCAAATACAAGAGAAGCACAGATCAACTGATATATGAGAAAACAACTTCAGGATCATCGTGCCACAAATACAAAAGCAGGCGGAATTACAGAATCCAGTTGTAAAAATGGAATTTACTGTATAACGCGGAAAGTCTCGGAATTTGGCACATTTTGGATTAATAAACCAAAAGTAGTTCTACATACAATTAGTCAAATTGTGCTATGGAATAAGTAAGGGATAATGTACATCCAGCTGCTTATCTCAGAATAAACTTCTTAGCGCGCCAAGTTCAAACTAGACGGACATTTAAGGGATACAGTACAGTCATACCACTTACACATAAATAATTATTGGGGTAAAAGATGTTGGTTTCAAATTAAACTGTTTTAAAATCATACCAGTTTGTCATCTTATAATCCAACAGTGTACAAAACAATAGTCGTAAAAAGAAAAACCGTTCCTAGCAAGCGTATAGTGCTGCTGACTTCAGTAACCCGGATGAGCCTGTTTTATGTTTTCAGCGGGTTTTGTCAGGGAGTAACATGGATGGCAGGATTGACCAATCAGAATCAAGTATTCCACAGAGCCATGTAATAATAATAATCTGATTTAAACCAGTAAAAAGACTGCTATGGAAAAATGAAGTCTGCATTCCACATGAAAGTTTTACTCAAAATAGTATTATTGTACAGTAGATCATACTTCTCGAAGTAATGATAAAATGTATTAAAACTATTTTTTATATAAATTTTTCATCTATGATTGAATTTAAACAGTAAACTTCTGTAGTGCAGAACTTTGTTTGCCAAAAAAATTGAGGTTACACTTTATTTTAAGGTGTCATTGTTACAGTAATTATATATTTAAGTACTGAGTAATATTAAGCAACTACATGTACTTACTGTAGAGTTAGGGTTAGGATTAGGATTTGGTTGAGGGTTAGTTGCATATAATTATGCATAATTTACTGTTATTACTATGGTAAGTGTACATGTAACATGTAACAAGGACACTGTAAAATAAAGTGTTACCAAAATTAATTACACTTTAAAAGATTATATAATTTAAGCATTCATTTGATTACCACAATTTTTGATAATATATTTGTATTAAATCATGAAACACAGAATCCAAAAAAAATTAAAAGGGAAAAAACTAAAAATCTGAAAGAATTACATTAAATTTCATTGGTCACTATTATTGTTAGTTTTAATAAAATATTAAATGGTTTTGAATTCAGTTAATTAGACATGCTATTTATTAAAAACTTTATTAAAACATATACCATTAAAACCAAATTAACAAAAGAGAATTTGGGAAAAATTGTATTGATCCTAAAATATAATGAGCTGCCTACCAAAACAACATTTCAGATTAGGCTTATTTATGATAGCTTAGCAACATGCTAGCATCAGACTCTTTCTCTGAAAATGAAAACACTCAGGATTGGGAATGAAGCCAGCGAGGAACAAAGCTCGACATTAAGCAGTGATAACTGCATAAACAAATTCCATCTGTGCCTCATCAATGATCAATAATTCCTATCAATGTCACGAGAATTGTAGAATACTCACAAATCCCCGATCGTAACCCCCACGACCCCTGTCATATCCTCCTCGGTCGTATCCTCCTCTGCCTCTCTCATAACCCCTGTCCATGTGGCCCTCATAGTCCCGAGGGCCGCGCTCCATGGGCCCGGGAAACTCCCGTGACCCCAGGCGGGCCTTGTTAAAACCCCCTCCTCCTTCCATGTGCTCCTCCGGATGGTACTCTTTTCCTCTGTATGGATGAGGAGAGGGAGAGGAGGAGGAAGATGAGGAGGAGGAGGGTGAGCGCTCACGCTTCTTCTTGCTTTTCCTTCAGAATGAGGGAGAACAGAATAAAAAATAGTCTATTGAGTGACTGTGAAATGATTCTGTGATTAATGCATGTTTTGAAATGATAGAATAGCCGAAAGCCTAAGCAAACGCTGTAATAGAAGCGATTCTACAACAATGATGATCAGTAGGTTCACTGAGGTGAATATGAGGATAAAGATGACATGAGTGTATACATTTGCATTTCCCAAAAGAGATAGTAGTGCTTGAAAGGCAGCAAAAGAATGAGTGTTAAACCCAGACTAAGGTTTTAGGCTATGATTCGATGGAAATTAAAAGCCACATCAGAGCTGCTTTGCCATCTGTTGGACGAGTATGAGAATAGACACACAACATGACACCATCTTTGCATTATAAAGTTAAAAAGAAGAAAAAAAACAAAAACAAATTGCAATTAAGTATGCAAGTAAATTCAATAAAATGTCAAATCCCAATTCGGTAAGCCAAAACATTAATAATTTCAGAAAAATGACTTGCATTGTACATACATACATACATACACCATACATGCATACATACGTATATGAGGGATGGGCACAAGTACTCAAATGTGATAGTGACGATTGATCATGAAAACAATGATTGCCCTGACTAAAAGAATATATTTGGGTTTTTTTCTGATTGGTTAATCACAGCATTTTGGGCGGTACCTGAGGTCTGATTGGTTAGCATTAGACCGCAGCAAATGAGGCCAGTGTGAAAGCACCCTTAGTTGCCCGTGTATCAGCGTTAAGGGAAGAGCAAATCCACAACGGGATCGAGTTACCCTTTCAAACTAGCACGGTGCAAACCTCATGTGTGCATTCGTGTCCTTTTGTGCAGATGTAAGTTGTAATAGGTGGTAGTCTATATATCAGATTAATCTAATATGGGATGCGTTTGGTTAAGTTTATTAACTCTCAAGCAAATCGCTGCAGGGTGGTGTTTATTCAGAGTTTCAGCTCAAATGCAGAGACGGTCAGTTTCTTTTTCAAAAACATTGATGCATCATAATCTAGCAGTGTGACTGAACATATGACTAGAAAAAATAACACTGCTAGATTATGATGCATCAATTTGTCAAGATTAATTTTCGCAACAGTCTTAAAATATTTTCATTATCTTTATTTTTATTTGTCAACATTAATTTTCATGTTTTTATTTGTCAACATATCAGTGATCGAAATGAGAAATTGACAAAAATGCCCATCCCTAATAAATATTATATATATATATATATATATATATATATATATATATATATATATATATATATATATATATATATATATATATATATATATATATATATATATATATACACACACACACACACACACGTAAGGCTGAAACTATCTACAAAATTTAAAGTGAGTCTGTACATTTAGCTGAATTAGAACATTAGAACTAGAGAATTACAGGAATTACAATATAGAACATTAAAAATAGAATGTTTGAAGAATAATACAGTGCTGCCTTCCAAACATGGTATTAGATATGAATAAAGTGTTCCACTGTCTGTAAATAAAACTGACAAGTTAAATCAACATTCAGTCACAAATCATCACAGTCCAGTAAACGGAGACAATAAGACCCAGGCACAGAAATCAAGTTCTATTCAAATATTTTTCATCAGAAAGAATAGGACATCTTTAACATACTTTGATTTCTTGTGTTTGGAGGATCTGTCAGGGGAGAGTTCATGACTGGGCGTGCGTGAGCCAGCTGAACTCTTTCCCCCCTCTCGTTTAGGATCCTTTTTACGGCGCTCAATAGCCAAACGAAGGTCCAAAGATTCGCCCTCATGTTTTTTACCATGATCCTGTGGAGACACAATAATGTCCATAATAATTAACACATTTGATTTCTGAATCAATACAGTGTAAACAACTAAATGTACAAGTTTCTTTATTTTGTGTTGAAATATATGATTTCAACTGAACTTAAGTTTAAAAGGATAGTTCAGTCCAAAAATAAAATTGTATTAATTTAAGTCATTACAAATCCATAACTTTCTTTTTCACAAATGATGATGTTTAGCAGAATCTCCAGCATGCTCTATTCCAAACAATGAAAGTAAAGGTTGACTACTTTGTTTGGACACAGCAAACTTGACACAGCATTCATCCTCATTCAATTGCAAAGAAAGAGCATGTGCGAGAATCTGATACAGATTTGAAAGATAAAATCATTTTTGTGTGAACTAACCCTTTAACATTATTTTAATTAATATGTTATTAATTTTGGATTAACCTAAACACAAAAAGAAGAGATAGAGAACATTTGTCTCACACTGAAATGGCAGATGCTTATGACAATGACAGTCAAAACCCAGCTGAAATACTCCATCTATTGGTCATTTTTAGGAATAACCTCAAATTCAATCCTCATTTTTAGTCACCCTCTATGACTTCACAGTTTTGGCTGATTTTAGCCAAGTTGTGATGGAACCAATGAAATATGTGCAATTTTAATAAATAATGTGAACATAATATATTCGACACCCACTGAAAATGTGACAGACGTCTATCAAGACATGTGACAAAAAACGAACCAAAACAAAAACGCACAGATCTCATGGGAAAGCAGCATGCTCCATGCTTTCCCAATACTGATTAGTACTGAGCCTCACTTTTTTTTTTTTCATAAACACATTTTTGAGGAGATATACTTACTATTGCATTGGTTAGCGGTCCAGTGAAAGGCTTGGACACAGGATCAATTTTCACTTCCTTTTGTTTAGCCATTTTGTTTGGGCAAGTATGTACCCACGATTAATCATACGACAAACTCTGGAGGGTGAGAGCGTAACGCTCAGTAATACAAGATTGAGATTGGGGCTCTTGTGCATTAGCATTTTACACCTCATAGCACATTTCTGCAGTTTCAGTTGGTACACATTTGGGCAGGAATTTCAGATTTGAAAACGCTGTGTCACCTTGTAGCTGCTCTCTTCGAAATCCTCAAACAGGTGAGAGTGCTTCTTAAAAGCACTGGGAGACACATCGATTCGCCTGTGAAAGAACATGCAAAAAAAAAAAATATATATATATATTAAGAAAGGACAAGAGGAACAAGGCATCTAAACCATAAGATACATGAATGAGTGCAAATACACCTACCTGTGGATCTCAGGACTCTTTCTCGGCTTCATCATTTCCATCTCTGCAGCTTTTCTTTGGTATATTCCAAATCGCTCATTCAGAGTCATCCCGGATGACTTGAAATGTTGAGCTACAAGAGAGTAGAAAAAGAAAATTTCTTACATGCCACCATTTTAATAAATTCAAAAATTCTCCATATTTTGCAAAGAAAAATGGCACCTTGAGGCACCTCAAAGCACAAAGTGCAGAATTAAAATGTAAAATTGCACATAACCACTAGATTGGACTGGTATTACCTTTAATATGATGTACTATGGTGACTATGTGTTGAGCAAATAGCTCTGAAGGGCTCCTGCGAAGCTGAGCAGACTGAATATGCTGGAAGATCGAGCGAAACTCCTCATGATCTTTTTTACCAGGGTGCACAAGATCCCGTGACAAATGTCTTTCTTTAGCTAATGGACCTGATGAGCTGAGGGAAAGCAGTGGAGTCATACACATGTATCCAGTTGTCATACATTAAAAAAAATTATTATAAATCATGATTTTAAAATGTATACCTTTCTCCACCATCAGTGAATGCCTTTATACTGAAATTAAAGTGTGGGTCTTTCTTCCCTGAGGATTTAGCCGGGGGCGAGGCCTCTCTTCCAGCTGGAAACAGTGGCCTGCCTCTATTCTCTGACACACTAGAAGCAGATGGAGCGGATGGACTGATCCTGCTTTTTTTCTTTTCTTTCTTCTTGGAGGCCTTCTCTTCTTTTCTAGAAGCATGCTTCCGACTGCGATAAAGTTCCTCATCCAGATCCTCTTCTACATCTTTGTTGGCCAGATAGTCGTCCCATTTCCCGAAACGCTCTTCAGTTAAGCCCCGCATCGTGACAATGGTTTTTTCTTTATACTTGGATTCTTCCTCAGTCTTCCTGTCTTTCATTTCCTGGCGATACTCCTCTTCCTCAGCATCCAGAAAAGGAAGTCCTTTGTCAGTCTTTGAGCCGTCGTAGCCAGCCTCAGACGCTTCGAACATGCTCCTCGACTTACTGCCGCTCTTTTCGCTGTCAGCGTCGCCCAAGCTTAAAGACTCACCCCTTCCGTTATCCCTGTCTGATAAGGGCTTTTTCTTTTCTGCCAAAAACCTGAGGTGGACGATCACGTGTTAATTATTATTAAGGAGCAGACTGTATTAGAAAACATTCACATTTTCAAACCAGTTGGCACTAACCTTTAACAGCAAAACAAGAAAGCCTACTTACAACAACAATTAAGACATGCGCACAATTATGGATCAACTTTTCAGCAATGCAGACACGACTAACCAAGATGGAGTTTTTTTTTCCATACTTACATCAATAAAACTTTATCTCCTAAATTATGGGATTGCAAACAACCTCATAGCACAGGTAAAGGCCCATTTGTGACATTTGACTTTGAAATTAGCTGGTTTCCATTATAAGCTCTATTCTTCCAAGGATCTTTGTTGCTGTACAAGGACTAAACACATTTGAGAGAATGATGATTGATTAAAAACTGCCTGGAGGACAAAAGAAAAGAGGGAAAACATCCAAAAGCCAAAATCAAAAACATACTTTTTGAAAGCAGTTGAGATGGAGGCCGATTTGTCTTCTGTCTTCGGGTCGTCTTTTGTGAAGAACCCAAAGCCAGTTGGTGTTGACGAACTTGACGTCTTTGCCGGTGGACTTTTACTGGCAGGGCCAATGCTTCGCCACAGTGGACCACCGTTGCCGGAACCTCCAGAAAGAGACACTTTAACCTCTGACTGACTCCCAGCAGATGCAACACTGCGTTTGGGACTGCCATCGTAGTCAGATAGGCCTTCCCACTTACTACTGGGTTCCTCTGGGCTGTTTCCTGTAGGCTTGGATGCTTCCTTGCTGGATCCTTTGTTCTCACCCGGTGAAGCCTTTCCTTTGGCTTCTTTGGCATGAGGTCGTCCCGCACTTGAGTTGCGTCGTCGTGGGGACGAAGAGCGGGAGGAGGAGCTGGAACGTCTGGAACGCCCCGAGGAAGATTTACCGGAATGACGTGAATGGCTTCGGCTTGGTGATCTTTTCCGTGGTGTGTGGGAACGCGAGCGCCCCCTCCTAGGGCTGTACGAGTGGTCGTATGGCTGTTGCTGATCTCTATGGCCGTGCCAGTTGGAACCATGGTTGGAACGGTAACCATAGTTGCTCCCACCTCGATAATAGTTCCCTCGTGGGAAGTAGCCACGCCCTCTGCCCCGGTTGTACTGAAAGGGCCTCCGGTAGCCACGGTTATAACCACGGTTATAACCACGATTGCCCTGGAAATCTCTAGAAGGATAGTTCCTCTCCCTGCTGTGCGAACGGGATCTTGATCTAGAACTAACAGAAAAGAGGAAAATGCAAAGCACAGAAAGAGGATTAGAGCAAAATTAGATAAAAAAAAGAGAAAGATGCAGTTATGATTCATGACCACATGATGGCGCTACAGAATCAAAATTCATTCAAATGGAACAATTCACTTTTTGGGTTTTTGCAATGAGCAAAATGTTTAAAAAGTGTTAAATCACTTCATGTTGAATTTCACAACTGATGCAATTCTTACAACACCTTTTACCACAGAATATAAGATTATGCCTTCTTCACATCTTCTAAAGTTGCTTATGGAAATTTCCTATAAATGGAACTGCAACTTGAATTCATTACCTAAACCTGGTGGCAATACATTAAGTTAGGACATTTTTCAAGCTTTGCTATAGGCACTGTGGTCCAAATTTACCAGTGACTAAACCAAACATTCACTAACAGGAAAATGCCTTACCACTTGCGCTTTTTGATTATTAAGAATAACGTTAATCGACCAGCATAGCAGGATTGTGGAAGAGACTTGCTAATCCACATGCAGTGGAAAGAGGTAGACACAGCAGACAAAAGGAAACCGTTTTTAAACTAACTCTTACTGGACACGTAAAAAAAAGGGAGGGCTGTTAGAGGAGAAACACTTACAAAAGGAGAAGCAACCTTCAGGAAAAATATGGTCTCTCATCTCAGTGCTATTTTAATATTAAATGACTATTTCAAGAGCAGGATAAAGCTCTCTAATGCAGCTGTTTTTAAACTGAGTTATGTCAGTCTTAAAATCAGACTTCTCATTTAAAATGCCATTCAATCATCAATTTGTTGCAAAGGAAGTGGCTGAAATCTATTAAATTTGCCAACCTGTAGCGACGCTTTCTGGATCTAGAGCGGGAGCGAGTCCTCGAGTGAGATCGTGAGTAGGACCGTGATCTAGTCCTAGACCTGGAACGGGACCGAGAAGCAGAATTCGGGGGCTTGGACATCTCTGTGCTCACAGTATCTTTAGACCTGAAAAGAGAATCACATGAACACAAGGCTATCACACTCGCACAGTATACCATTATAAAACAAATGTAGGACTAGGACTATGGAGAAAAGTCCCCAAGAAAGGAAAAAACAATTAAAAGCCCCCCCAAAAAAACTTAGATGAACAAAGTCATTACATCTCAATTATCTTTTTATCAATTATCAATAGGGCTGCAATCAATAGAATCTTCTTTTATTATTGATGAGTGACTTTGCAGTAGCAAAAAATATATATTTGAAACATTTACTAAATATATTTCTGAAAATCCTTCAGGTCATGCATTTATATTCATTTATGAGAAAGATAACTAGGCTATCCTTATATATATATATATATATATATATATATATATATATATATATATATATATATATATATATATATTAGGGTTGGATGATTAATCGAAAAGTAATCGAATACCGAAATTCAGAGCCTATAACTGACGTAATTTTACCAAGTTGGTTATTTCGGTTTTTTAATCCTATTAATATTTCCGCCCACTGTGTGTTAATATTGCTACACAATATGAAAAGGATTATTATTTATTATTTTAGAATCACAATGATAGGATTATGCAACTCTTTCATTAGAAAAAATAACCGTGAACATATTTACAGTATAAGCCTTGCCAGTGACATATGAGAAAGAATTTTTTTTTTTTTATAATCGTTCGATAATTGTAATTGAGGTAACTTGTTCGATTAATTGCGATTATGATTTTAGCCAAAATCGTCCAGCCCTAATATAAATATATATATATATAAACATTAAGGAAAGTACTGACAGCGGATTCTTATCAAAATCATTAGTAGCCCTAATATAAATGCTTTATATAAGCCATTCTGAGATCTATATGGTTGTAAATTTATTTACATCTTTGTTTTGGGCATTGTCTAATGTTTTTTTTTTTCAACACAGTAATATTTATAGGCCTTGCTGACAATGATTACTGTTATCTCTCCATTATACTAAATTAGTATTGAACACGGGCACCTGCCAAAACAAATTCCAGTTTACGGTAACTGATGCAACTAAAACACACTATTTATCTTCAAACATCTGCACCTGATTTCCTAACTGATCAACATTTACGATCAGGGTTTATTTTACCTTGACCCACTACAAATTTATTCTGTTTGTGTTGACCAGATAAATCAAATATTAACAACAACAAAAAACCCTGAAACTAAGCAGCAAATAAGGACAAAGATGAGAGCCAAACAGATTCAACGAGCTGGAAAGTATGGGTGAAATAGTTTCAGATCCTTAAACATTCAAAACAATCACACTTCCTTTTAATATTATGCAAATTAATGCAGAAGTCATTTGCAATACAAGAGTGAATATACAGCCAGTGCATTTGCAAAACATACAAAGGACTGAACAGTTTCTGAATAGAATATATAGCAAAAATTGCTTGCATAAGCTGGTCAAACAATTACTCCACGAGTAACATCACAAAGCCTGGTTTTCCAGTGCATTTATCTTGTAACATGAGTAGCCGAAGTTAATTGATACGCAACATTCTTCAGTGTGGGATACACAAGGTGTGTCTTCTAGTATGAAAGACTTGTGTGCGTATATGTCTATGTATTTGCATCGGGGGTCAAAGCAGAACAGGAAAAGCTGCTGCCAATGCCAAACAATTATCCCCCAGTCATTTAGTGTAAGAGGCAGTCCAGCTCAACCAGTGTAGCTAGATACTAATCTAGCCAGGAAATACTTAGGAAAAAACATTTGCATTGATGCAATCATCAGTACAGAGCACATTCACTGGCAGAGTCTCTGAACATATTGAGTTGTCTACCTAGCCACTTTAGACTCCATATGCACCATATGGGAAGTTCAATAGACATTTTATTAGGTTTTGAGACAATTTGAGATCCCAAAATTAGGTCCCTAGATGCTTAAAAACCTCCAAACAAGTGACTACAGACTAGGTATTGTTTTGCCGTCTAGATAGAGAAATTGTGGAAAACACTATTATTCTTCAGATCCGTTTATATAGTAATATCTCAATGCAAAAGCCAATAAACAGCGAAAAAAAAGGCCATTTTATAAGACGTATTTCAAACACTTTCGTTTTCACTTCTTTCGTGTTAAGGGTGAAAAGGAATGAGATTAGGATAATGCAATCACAATAGAAATGCAACTCCGACTTGACACGATCATCATCTGCAGTCATCCTCGCTCAGGTGTGTTTTAATAACAAAATAAAGGATATTTACAGAAATAAAATGCATCACCCTAAACGTGTTCAGAATAACAAAAAACATAATCTGGATGAACAATAAAAGGAATTGTATTGGTTTTTGCAAGTTAAATAACTCAATCACATTTTGTCGCCCTTTTATGCTCCAAAATACAGAATATTACAAGTCATATTACATTTCTACTGTTAGCCGCTATGCTAACATTAGCCCCTTTGCTAATCTGAAACGGCATAAATCGCGCAAAACCAGACACAATATCAACAAAATAACATGAAACAACATTTTAAGGAGAAACACCAGCTGAGAATATTGAGAAAATAGTGATATAGTGTTAAAATGTGTATAAAGAGACTCACCTGAGAGGCTAGTCAGATGTGATTAGCGCGAGCTCACGAGCAGAGGCGCTGCGAGCACGCGACGGAGGAATAACGTGTATTATGCGTCGTATGCGGCTCAATGTACGTCTGATTTGATTTATTCTGCTCTATTTCGCCCTTCTAACCTAAAAGGGTTCAGTTGTGAAATGTTTCGGAGTAATGAAAATGAGAAGTGCCCATTTGGTCGCCTCAGGAAACGCAAAGGCTTCGTTCCGAGACAGTTCAGCTTCCTGATCATTCAACGCAGTAAACGCGCGCGCGCGCGCACGCAGAGGATTATACACGCCCCTTTTTTGGTATTATTTTTTTATTTAATCCTTTTCTTATAAAACTATAGATGTTGAATCGAAAAAAATTAAAGTATGAAGGTTTTTATGGGCCTGATAGAGATAGTCTGCGTTTACACATTCTTCAGTCAATTTCGAATTACACAGAATTCCTTGGGCCTACATTTTAACACAACTACTTTTTTCTCTCTTGAATTAATTTTCAAACAAGACATGCATGTTAATATAATATATGGCTATTTTCTTTGCTCTGAGCACCACTGCAGCATCTACACATGGTAAAACAGACACAGCGCCTCTATGTCAGACACCTGTTGAAAGCTTCTCATACTGACAGCTGAAATCACAGGCCGCTGAGCCAGTTCAGAGAAATCTGTCCAGCACCAGGCAGTATTTCACCGAGAGAGGAAACACAACGGAGTCAGCCTACATGAGCCAATCTGTCTGACAACACGTCTGCTAAAATACTATTGTTACTGATGCATATGTTTCTGTAAGACAAGATACTGGCCTTTTCTAGGGGTTCCTTAAAAAATATATGAACTATTTATATATTGTTAGAAAATATGAATGAATGTATTGCATAGGTCTCGCCCTCCAACGTGTGCACGTGTTTCCTGAATGTGTTTCAGGAAGTTGGATACAGTTTTAAACATTGCTAGCTAGCCTATATGCTAATCTCCATTTCCTTTTTTAGATGGTTCATTTTTCTTCTTCTTTTTCCCCTCTCCTTTGTTACACTGCAGCTACACCGATTTTAAATTACCGGTACAAGGTTGAGAAACACAACTAAAGGTTATTCTTGGCATAGTCTCATACAGTACACTATGCATGTTGCTATAGTATGCCATTGACAATGGCTTCCAATAATCATATTAAAAAACAGAGATAGATAAACATTCTTCTCTAAGACTGCTGGCAGCTGCAAAATAGTAATCCGCAACAGGGCCAGAGAACGTTTCTGGTGAAGATCTGCAGTGTGTATGTTACAACTAAATATAAAAATTAAAAATGTATATGATCATGTCTTTAAATATATGTATATGTATATATATGGAGATTCAGGTTGATAGGCCTAATTATTATATATCCTAATTGTAATTTTGGGATCATAAACCTGAAAGCCATATACTTGGAGCCAATTTCAACTCTGTATTTAAATCACCAGAGGTCTTGCCCAAGGGGTGTATGATATCAATTATGTCAAAAAAAAGTATAAATAAATAAAAATTGACCAATTTGAACTCTATTCTGTCATTCATATGGCCTGAACACTGGAGGCCTGTAATGTTATCAGTGAGTGTCATGTTCTGAATAAATGAAAGATCGCTGCGCAGCACGGCTGCAATCCTGCCTGTCATTTTGGCAAACTGTTTACATTCCCAAACTGATCTAGGGGGGTAACTGCATCCAGACAGTTTGATGTTAGCTTAATTCATCTCCAATAAAGTCTTTATTTTTGATGTAGATGAACTACTGAATGCGCCTGGATGCTCAAACCTGAACACATGCAAAGCAGAAACGTGTGTGATGAAACAAAGCATGAGCTAGAAAAAGCTTTTCGATGTGAAAAACCACAATTAAATATCTACATGTGCACCACAACCAAATTTAGAGTGAGTTCCTGTGTTATATATTTCGAAAGAGTGTAGCACACGTTCAGTGGAAACTTCATCTTGTGGTTTTGTGTTCAGTTAAGAACTATTTTTCCATTCTAAAACCCATGTGCTGTTTCTCCCCACTCTCTGTTCAGAAGCAATGTCTTTTAAAGCCATATTTCTCTTTCAGGTTTCTACATCCCATGAAAATGATTTAGGACAAGCTAGCAAAAAATAAAAACCTTTGAGACATTTTCTCAATGTTCTGCTTAACTTGCAGGGTGTTTAGTTTGTCCATTTCCAGGCCTTTACAATTTTAGTGAAGCCGCATGAGTGCATGCATACATTTTCATCTCAACAATTATCACATTAAATTATTCTTAAAAACATGTTCAAACATGCACAAGAGAAATATGAACAAAACAAAGAGAGCAGCCTCACCTCTAGTGTTCAGGAGTGGAAGGAATATGACAGAAAGCAAAAGTAAATGCAGCGCATATGCAGTGAACAAAGAACTTCCTGTATTTGATGGACGAAGCTATATATGCGAAGTCATTTCTTGTATGCCAGATGCATTCAGCCTGCTATATGAAGTTTATTAAAAGAACCAACTACACAAAGTGTTTATTATTGGTCCTTCCATGAGTAGAACATTATTATTAGAGCTTCTGACTGTCACCAAGCTCGTGAGGGATAAGCAGAAATATATTGTATATTTAGAACAGTGTTGTCACTATTAACTTAAAACAGTATTTGAATAAAAGGTGAATTTGAATTAAATATAAATATTAGATGAAAAACTTAAAATTGCCTTGGAAACTTATTGAAATAAGTTTAAGTTGATGTATTAAAATTACTAAAACGGAAATAAAAAAAATTAAAGCTAAATAGAAATATTTCAAAAACTAATAAAAATGGCAAATGCAAATAACAAAATTACTGAAACATCAAATAAAATTAGAATGAAAAAAATATATATAAAAAGGCTAATTCAAAATATTAATAAATACTATAACAATACTAAAATAACACTGATATGTAAACAATTCAGCTGCAGGCAAAAAAAAAAAAATAATAATTCAATTTAATTCGACTTTCAGCCACATTAATTTTTTTAAGAAAACACATATTGTCTTGATTGAACACACTGTGTAAACATTTACAGTGCAAGGCGGGAACATGTGAATCCCTTTAGGCTAATGACTCAAAGTGAACTGGATTTGATTCATGCTGGTAAATCAAATAAAATCATATCAAATATTATTTCAACCTATTTTTATGAATGACAGATTGTAGAGTTTGCTGTTTTTCTTTAGTGAAGGTTTCAATAATATTTCACTGTTCATACAGTTTGTCCGATACATTGGTTCTGCTCTGCACAAAGTTTTCTCAAGCTTGGCTCACATTACTACTATCAATGACATCAACCAAATAATCAAAATACAATCCACAATAGTAACCAAACTGGCCACAGAACTCTGTGTATTTAGGAACCTCTATCCTAAAACCCAAAGGAAGAGATACACTGGACACCTTATAAAGAATATTTCACAGTGCAGCTCGTATATAGAGGCATAAAACAAGGCAACTTCGTTTGTTTGAAGCAAATGTGTGGTTGACGGAAACATGCTGCAAGACCACATTTAAATAGAGAGGTTGATAATATAACACATAGAGTGTGCTTAGATGCAAATGCATGCAGCGCGCACACACATGTACCCACATTTACACACTCATTCACACACTTATCAACAGCAACCAAAACAAACAGACAGTGAATTCTCAGTTGTCTTCACACCTTGCAGTGACTCCAGTGAGGCTTTATGTCGTCCATCTTGTGCGCCAAGGCTTTGTGGCACAACATACTGTTTAACAGGCCTTTAAAGGTCAAAGGTTAGAGACAAATATGAACTTTGGATTCAGCCAACTTGGTCAATTTGCAATGCAAAATTGTGTGGTAAGATTAGTAGTTTATATACTATTTTAGTATTTATCAATATTTTGATTTACTTTTATTTTTATATTTTAGTATTTAGTTTAAATTTCAGTTACTTGCCAAGGCTGCATTTCAAGTTTTTTAATTGTAAGTTTTTCATCTAATATTTATTTCAATGAACGAAAACTATTTTTAATAGTAAAAGTTTGGAATTTAGATAAAAAATAATGATATTGATAAAATAAATGGCATCAGAATTTTGTGCTTTACAACTTTGGAGTTTAACCCTCTTAAAATTGCAGCTTATGGGAAACATATAGGAACATAGGAAAGAATGTTCTCAACCCATGTTCTCAAGTGTCTCATCTAGATATTCAAAAGTGATCTTAAAAAAGTCTCAAACTTTGCTCAGATATTCCAACATACAAAAATCTGCTTTAAAAGTCATAGATTTCAGCATGAACTCAAACATTTCTCATCTTCCAAGAGAAAATGATCTGATTTTAAAGCTGCATTTGTGTCTATTTTAACTTCCCCCAACAGTTTTAGGAGAAACATCTACGACAAAGTTGATGCATGAATTGAAAAGTCTCCTAAACTCTAAAAGAGCAACAGAATTTTCCTAAGGGTTATCCAAATCAATTGCAAACCTGAGAGCAGTTTTTTGTGGACTCAGATGGCGTGTTCTGTCACTCATTAAGATCATGTTCATTCCTGTCATGCCAAATGAATTAATATCCAGCTGGCAGTGCCATCCTTAGTCATAACTCACTTTGTATCTGTTATCATCCATCTAAAAATACAGTGCTTGAGATGACCACCGGACTATCAGGGCCAACACCATGTCAGTTGGTGTGTGGTGGTGAAACTTGGGATGGTTGTTGCCAGAGTTGGGAAAATGTGATTTAAGGATAACCACAATGTTTTCCCCCGCTGTAAATAATACACTATATTAGCTTTCTGTCACTGTGTTTTCTTCATATGTGCATTACTATAGGCTACTACCAGAACTGGGTGTACACATGCACAGACTCACTGGAGAGCGAGAAGATATAGCCTAATTTTCAAACAGCCCAAATAAAACATACATAAACATGGGGCAAGATCAATGCAAGTGTACTGTAGAAACTGGATATTGTTCAGCATACATAAGAGACTTGGCTGGAGTTTAGATTCAGAGCTGAAGGATTGTGTTGCCCTCCACTGGTGGAAATTATTCACTGCACAAGGAATTATATGAGTATGTCTACACTTGTCAAAAAAATATTCATTTTAAAGGGATAGTTCACCCAAAAATGAAAATTCTGTCATCATTTACTCACCCTCAAGTTGTTTCAAACCTGTAAGAATTTCTTTTTTCTGCTGAACACAAAAGACTGTTGATGGACCCTATTGACTTCCATAGTATTTTTTTCTACTATGGAAGTCAATGGGGTTCATCAACTGTTTGGTTACAGACATTTTTCAAAATATCTTCTTTTGTGTTCAGCAGAAAAAAGAAATTCTTACAGGTTTGAAACAACTTGAGGGTGAGTAAATGATGACCGATTTTTCATTTTTGGGTGAACTATCCCTTTAAAGCTGACGTGTTTAGCAAAAACATGCTTGATTGAAAGTAAAAAGGTTCCCACATTTAATTGTACTTGAAAAAGTATAAAATGTAACATTTTGTTCTGTTTCGAAACAAAGCAAACGTCTGAAAACGTTCCAGGTTAATGTAGTAGGCTATTACTCAATCTAAAAAGTGCAAGTTCCCTAAAACATTATGACCAGTCACAGGGGAAGCAAATATTATTGATCATCTCCTAACAAGGCCATATATTAAGGTCTGGGTAGATTAGATGGTAAGCAAACCCTCAGTTCTCGTAATCAGTGTGTTGGATGCAGGAGAAATGGGCAGGAATAAAGATCTGAGTGACTTTGACAAGGGCCAGATTGCTGTGGCAAGACGACTGGATCAGAGTATCTCTGAAAGGCTTGTGTGTGTCGCTCCCGGTCAGCAGTGCTGAGAATATACCAACAGTGATCTGAGGAGGAACAAACCTCAAACCGGTGACAGGGTGTTGGACGCCCAAGGCTGATCGATGCACGAGGGCAATGAAGGCTATCCCGTCTGGTCCGAGCCAGCAGAAAACAAGCTTCCATAATATAACATACACTCACCTAAAGGATTATTAGGAACACCTGTTCAATTTCTCATTAATGCAATTATCTAATCAACCAATCACATGGCAGTTGCTTCAATGCATTTAGGGGTGTGGTCCTGGTCAAGACAATCTCCTGAACTCCAAACTGAATGTCAGAATGGGAAAGAAAGGTGATTTAAGCAATTTTGAGCGTGGCATGGTTGTTGGTGCCAGACGGGCCGGTCTGAGTATTTCACAATCTGCTCAGTTACTGGGATTTTCACGCACAACCATTTCTAGGGTTTACAAAGAATGGTGTGAAAAGGGAAAAACATCCAGTATGCGGCAGTCCTGTGGGTGAAAATGCCTTGTTGATGCTAGAGGTCAGAGGAGAATGGGCCGACTGATTCAAGCTGATAGAAGAGCAACTTTGACTGAAATAACCACTCGTTACAACCGAGGTATGCAGCAAAGCATTTGTGAAGCCACAACACGCACAACCTTGAGGCATATGGGCTACAACAGCAGAAGACCCCACCGGGTACCACTCATCTCCACTACAAATAGGAAAAAGAGGCTACAATTTGCACAAGCTCACCAAAATTGGACAGTTGAAGACTGGAAAAATGTTGCCTGGTCTGATGAGTCTCGATTTCTGTTGAGACATTCAGATGGTAGAGTCAGAATTTGGCGTAAACAGAATGAGAACATGGATCCATCATGCCTTGTTACCACTGTGCAGGCTGGTGGTGGTGGTGTAATGGTGTGGGGGATGTTTTCTTGGCACACTTTAGGCCCCTTAGTGCCAATTGGGCATCCTCTAATGGCTACTTCCAGCAGGATAATGCACCATGTCACAAAGCTCGAATCATTTCAAATTAATTTCTTGAACATGCCAGTTCACTGTACTAAAATGGCCCCCACAGTCACCAGATCTCAACCCAATAGAGCATCTTTGGGATGTGGTGGAACGGGAGCTTCGTGCCCTGGATGTGCATTCCACAAATCTCCATCAACTGCAAGATGCTATCCTATCAATATGGGCCAACATTTCTAAAGAATGCTTTCAGCACCTTGTTGAATCAATGCCACGTAGAATTAAGGCAGTTCTGAAGGGGAAAGGGGGTCAAACACAGTATTAGTATGGTGTTCCTAATAATCCTTTAGGTGAGTGTATGTAGTTTACAATATTTCTTATTACCTTAAATTGACTCTCAGTAACACTCGTGTGGAGTCGCTGCACAAACATATTTCATGTCACAACACAAACTGTGGAAACAAAAAACATGTCTTTATGTGTAAGCACTGACTTAACACACAGTCCCTTTTATAAAGATTTATTCCACAGGTCTGTCATAATCAGGCAAATATACATTAACATACAGAATATCGCCCTCTTCTGATGCTCCACACGTTAAATAACGCAATAATTCAAGACACACACGGTTTTCTATTTAAAAGAACAATAACAATACATCATAACAACAACAACAACAACAACAACAATTAATATCATAATGATAGCCAAACATCGTGTATTTTCTAAAACTCATTATATAGTGACTCTTTTAAGGTGCACCACACAATCGGCAGGTGACTTTTTAAAGAAACTTTGCACCATGACACACAGTGAAATAGACAGAGACTTTTTGCAAACGTTGTATATGTATATAAGTGTCTTTTTAAGGTTCTCCTCCACTGTCTCAAAGTGCTTGCACAGAAATCGGCGGTTTCTGTCTTGCTGTGTTTCTAAAGTTAAAGCAGTCTTTTTGTTGGTTTGGCACACGTCATGGGTGAAAGCAGTGGTAGCGTAAGGCTTCTCTTCTCTCACCGAAGGCTCTGCTCTCTCACAGGACCTCTGCAGAGAGAAAAAAAGACACAAAGAAATGTTTAATTGAGTCTTTAAAGGTTTGTTCACCCAGAACCCTCATGTTGAACCATGAAACTCAAATAGAGATGTTTTGCAAAATGCCCAGGCTGTTTTTTTTTCCAATTTAATGAAAATGAAGTGATTCACACAGTCAAGCTCCAAAAATCTCCTTTTATGTTCAGTGGAAGAAAGTCAGATTGGTTTCTATCAACAGGAGTTCAATAATGACAGAATTGTTTTTAGGTGAACTATCCCATTCACATAAATAATCATTCAATAATATATTATAGATTAAACTGTTACTGCAGTACATTTCAATTTTACACTTTCATAAACATGCTTTGAAATGCTTGTAACAGGCATGTTTTATATGGTATTAACAAGCATATTTTTTCATAATACCAGTATCAGGATATATTCCAGGATTCCAGGATGAGAATGTCAAGATTTATTAGGCTCAAATTGCGAAAGTATGGTTGGGAGGGAGCATGAAAAATAAATGCTGTGATGTTATTTCCTTCAAGAGGTTCATACATTTTTGGCCAAGATCTTGTATTGCCAATGCAAGAGTCCAGCACTCTGTAAAGTCTCCTCCAGCACATCCCAAAGACTTTCAATGAATTTAACCATTCTTTCACAGTTTGAGCCCGATGAATCCTGGAATATGGTCATGATGTGTCTTCCAACACGGTTGTTTAAGAAATGAATAGCTACATACTCATCAATTAGGGTTAGAAGAACTGTTGCCAAACATATAACATGCTAGAAATATAATAATCACTGCAATAATGATCCAATCATAGACCTTTGCCTATTTAAATCCAAACAGTGACTTTTTTTTTGGCCGGGCAGTGTATAATATTTAATACATCAGTGTACATCCAGAGTATGTTGTTTAAATCCCTGTTGCATTCGTTACAAGAATACAACAGTATTTTTTTTTTTTACAGTATTATGGTAATTAGTCATGACAATAATTAAATAAAATGTCTTATCTAATCTAAAAATGTCCAATCTTACCTGCCACATGTTGAGGTTTCATAGGTCCCGCCTTCATCATGAACGGTTCCCCTCCCTCAAAGGCCATGATTGGGTCAGCAGGTTGACCCTGCCCACTGTTTCCACTGCCACTGTGATTGGACAGCTTGATGATCTCCTCAAAGTCTGCTGCCTCTCCATTGGAGGACAGTCCATTCTGATGTTTGGTGGGCTGGACACCATTAATGACGGGTGCCGCGTCCCAGGACACAGAGCTGAGAAAGAAACATGGGTGTAATTCTCGTATTTCTATTAGATATGATCTCAAAACACTGTATTTAGTACATTTCAAATGATGCAATTAATCGTGCAATGTCTTGTTTACCTCATTTTCACGTCTCCTTGTGATTGGTTGAAATTTGTCGCACCACTATGGAGAGTTTCTGAAGGATTTTTCTGGATTACTGCAAGACAAGAGAATTAGCAGATTTATATTTTTCCTTTAAACTCATTTAAAATATTTTTAATAGAGAAAAGTTATTTTTTCAAGGTTTACGTCACATGCACAATAATACAAATCGATTTTTACCGTTGTCAGAGACTCTGCCATTCACTTGAGCTGGAGTCTTAACGTCTTTCTGCAAAGACACAAATAAAGCAGGTTCATTCTCCTTTTGCTCTGTGTGTGAGATTAATTCAGACTTAATGAAACAGACGTGTCCCACCTGTACCCCTGCGTCACTCTTACGAGTCCTTTTCATGATTTCTTCCAGACGCTAGAAAGGTGAACATGGATGTTAGTCGAATCCACAGAAAAGGGAAACCACTCAATTGTTTCTCTTAGAGAGCAATGAGATTTTTTTCAATTTTCTTTCAATAAAAGCATTTGAGGAGTCTCTCATTTTACCTTCTTTCTCTCCAGGCGCTCCTGTTCCTCCTTCTGGAAGTGTTTATCTCTTTCTATCCTCTGTTTCTCCGCTTCCTCTCGGGCTTTGGATTCGGCTTCCTCTCGCTGGCAAAGATACAAATAAAACTTCATTACCCATAAATCCCCTACACAAATCTCTAAATTTCCCATAAGCCCTTTGACATGACTCAAGCAGAGCCATAGAGAGAAAGAGTTGCGACACTCTTTGATGTCGCCGCTATGGCTGTCACGTGGTTCATGTAAGCCCCAATAGTTCCAAAACATACGCTGGCTGTCATGTTCTTCTATGGGACAGACAGCAGCGATCGCATTATTGAACGATAAATATCAAATAAAACACACACCCAAGTACTTTTTCAGCTGTTATTGCATTATTGCATTTTGTTAATGTCAGTTTTGCATTTGGAGAGGCAGGGTGACAACGAAATACTGTATATTACTTAGATAAGTTAGGCTATATTTTTGGAGGGAAAAGCTTGTGTTCATGTTCGCATGGGTAGTAGCACTGGCTTTAATGGCTCTAACTTAACTTTTCCATATCATTCATCTGATGATGGACGTCTCATGATATTTATTTTAGCACAACTGGGCTGTATTAGGCTATTGATTCCCGTGATTTTGCTTATAAATTTTGATTCAGCCATTAGCCTACCTTCGCAAAGAGGTCTGCCGTGGCGGTCCGTTCAGAGTTCGCTTAAATATTTTTTATTAAACAATGACAGACAACAAAAATGTGTGCTTGTGTGAGTGTGTGTGAACAAGAAAAACAAAAACCAGGGGCAGGTGATCCATGAAACAGACAGGACTAGTGATAGCCATAACAATCCTAGAGGTCCAGCATTGTTCTCACAAGCCGCTTCACTCAAGACAATAAAACATAATGAAAAGTTAGTATCCCAAAAAATTAAATTAAATAAAAGTTGCTATAAAGGTGGTAGCGATTCATTACCGAACTCTTACTGTCACAGCTGACGAAGTCGCACTAGCTAGCAGGCAGTGATTGAAAATTGGTTGAAACAACCAACATAAAATATAAATAATTACGCTGTGCATGTACAAATGAAGACCAGTATAAGCATCGCAAAGGGCCTCTGATACAATATAGACAGTTGACAATTCAAAAGAGGTCGATATTTCAGCAACTTAACTCTGGAACAACTCGACGCGCAGCAATGTAAGTGAATGGTGTCCAACGCCCAAATGACAGTGTTTGGAACTAATCCGATCTTCAAATCCCGGAAGTAGGCGGTTAAAAGCGCCGCCATTTTTTACAACGGAGGTCTATGGGAGTGTCGCAACTCTTTCTCTCTATGGCTCTGGACTCAAGTTTTGGCTGGTTTGTATAGTTCAGTTTGCCCCTGAAATTGAAAATATGAATAAAAACTATAATAGTATCTCAATAATACTAAAATAACAGTGTTAAGAAGGAACTCCTATGGATTGTTTATGGGCCGTCTGATTATTTATTATTAATCAAATTGGTAAGTAACTGAAATGAATAAAATCTTTTTACAAAATCATGTAAATCACAATCTGATAAATTATTCAATCTAAATGTAAATTTATATGAATACACAATTTATGCGGTTATAATCTGCTCTAAAATATTTCTGAATTTGCTCTTTGTGAATGCAATCTCTATAAAAAAAATAAAAAACACAGTGACAAACTAAAATAACTAAAATTAAATCAATTATATATATATAACAATTTAACAAAAATTATAATAGTATAAAAATAAAACTACAATAACACTGACCTAGACACAGTATCTTACCACTGCATTTAAGAAAATGGATTAGATACAATTTAAAGACATAAATGCATTAAAGTACACTGCAAAAAATTATTAAGCTTAATCTTATTGCCACTAAATCCATATGTGGCATCAAGTTTAATCTGCTTATGCATATCTGCACCCTTGTCACAGTTTAGATCTTGAAAAAATCCTTTTTGATGCTGCTCAGACACCACAGCTGTCCTTTGTACGTCCAGAGAGCCACAAACAGAGCCATTAGGCCTGTCCTGCATGATCAGATCAAACCAGAACACACGCAGGCTTCATGTCAGAGGGGCTCTGCGCGACCTGATGGCGAGTGTGAAGGGCAGCAGACGAGAGTCGCCCGGAGGCTTGCGTATCGTCTTCTCGTGTGTGTACGGGTCTGAACGGCTGCTAATGCACTGCGGGAGACTCGAGCTGAGGCCGTCGTATGAAAGCACTCACGTTAATGCCCTTCTGTCTGCCTGTGCCTCGGTCACCTTGATGCCTTCAAGGTCTTTTGTATTCAAATGATTTTACAGAAGACTGCAGATGGATTTTAAAAGATTTTGGAATGCATGTATGAAAAGAAGAAACAAAGCTGATTTGAGCAAATTTGTAGATTCTGATTCAGCAACACATTGTCCATCTTCTTTCTAAATTTCATTATTGTCATTGGCCATATAAAAGTCCACAATGCACATTATTTGGATTTGACTTGAAGTCTGTCATCAATGTTAGCCATTACCCATGATGCACTGCTCACCTGTCTCTGCAGACGCAGGTTTTCCTCGTGCTCGGCTCTTGCTCTCTCCTGCTCCTCCTTCTCCTCCTGCAGACGCTGCTGCTCTGCCATGAAGCGCGCCTCCTCTTCCCTGCGCCTCCTCTCCTCCTCCTCACGTCTGGCGTGCTCCTCACGCAGCTCTCTGGATGAAGATGAGACAGGGTTAGCATCTAGAGACTTATGCTCGATACTCTTAGTCAACACCTCAGATGCAGGGTCATTATATTTAACTAAAACTGAACCCATAAAAAAAAAAAAAAAAAAAAAAATTGTGATTACTTGAAATAAAATAATTATTAAAATAATCATTAACTGAAAATAATATAAAATGTAAAAAAAAAACCTGTTATCACTTCAGTTCTCATTTTCATTTATTTTAAGATAATATACTAAAAATAACTAACTAAAATAAAAATAAATAAAACTATATAGACATATTAAAAAAACTAATACAAATAAGAAACATCAAAATTACTAAAGCATGAAATGGAAAATAAAAAATGGAAAATATGAATTGACTAAATATGAATAGTTTCTCAATAATACTAAAATAACAGTGTTAAGAAGGAACACCTATGGATTGTTTATGGGCCGTCTGATTATTTATTATTAATCAAATGTGTAAGTAACTGAAATGAATAAAATCTTTTACAAAATCATGTAAATCACAGTCTGATAAATTATTCAATCTAAATGTAAATATATATATTTATTCGTTATGATCAGCTCTAAAATATTTCTGAATTTGCTCTTTGTGAATGCAATCTCAATTTTTTTTTTATTGTTTTCCAATAATCACAAACAACTGGAAAAATCCTGGAAATTCACCATTAAAAGCAACAGAAACTCAGCCAACCAGGGTTATTTTAGTATAAATATAAAGTATAAAATAATTCTGCTGTGATCACAGTAAATGTCAGTCAATCTAAATGAGCGGTTCTTTGAAAAGTGTGTGTTTGATATGCAAGACTGACACTCTCCAATCAACTAACCTGCTCTTCTGCTCCTGCTCTCGTCTCTCTTGCTCCTCCTTCTCTCTCTGCTCACGTGCCTGACGTCTCTTTTCCGCCAAAACCCTGGCCGCCTCCTCTGGATCATTGGTCCCAGCTGTGGGCTTGGCGGTCGGAGGGCCGGGCTCAGGAGAGAGCGATCGAGAAGGAGTGGCAGCCACATGGGCCACCTCTGGTGTCTGAGGAGCTATTGTGATTGGTGCAGAGGTAGTGACGGGCGTGGCCGGAGCAGACGAGACAGTGATGTCAGGAACACTAGGAGCAGCTAAACAGAAAAAAACAGTTCATCAAGAAGAGTAAAATCCTTAAAAGCACTTGCGTTTCGTTCATACATATTAAAGCTATAAAAGTCGCCCTGGGCTCCTTGAAAACCATTGAGCCGTCATGCAGATTTATCTGAGAGCTTCGGTCGTCATGATGATCACACTCACTCTTTGTGTCCTTGGGAGGGTCAGCCTGACGGGGCTCCTTGGTTTCCACGGCGACAGCGGCGACGGCGGGGGCCTGTATGCGGGCGGGAGTCTGAGCCCGTTTAGGCCGGGTCTTGGTGCCAGGAGGAGTCCGGCCTGAAGATGAGGGTGGTTTGGGGGACGCCGCTGGATTGGGGGAGAGGGGACGACTCCTGGGCGTCGCAGGTGATGAAGCTCTGTTTTTAGCTTTGATATTTGGGCTAAAAAAAGAAGAGAATTAAGAACACATCCCAACATACATCAAAACAACCACAATAAAAAAAGATTTTCTTAGTATTTTGATTCTGATTTCCATTACATTCTTTTGATATTTTACATTTTCATTTAATAAAAATTTTAAATAATGTGCTTTTGTCATTTTTGTTAGTTTTTGATATTTGTATTTAGGTTTATTTTTTAAGTTTTAGATTTAGTTTTTTAGCTTCATAACCGAGAATAGAATGAAGAACCTTCCAATATAGACCAAAACATATTATTTCCAGTAAGTAAGTGCTTCAAAAATTATAATATAATACACACACACACACACTAACCCTGATTATTGCACACACACACACACACACACACACACACACACACACACACACACACACACACACACACACACACACACACACACACACACACACATATATACACTAACCCTAAGTGTGAACAATAATAATAGTGACGCCTGCCTTAGCAAGTATCACTAATAATGTGGATTTTGTCACTTTCAGTGAGGAAACAAATTACACTGAGACCTTGGCGCCTGGTTTGGACTCAGTGTAAATAATCAGGCAGGACATGGACAGCCATAATAAGAGTACAGCTTTAATCCTTTAATGGC
Source organism: Squalius cephalus (assembly GCF_949319135.1). Taxonomy (NCBI): domain Eukaryota; kingdom Metazoa; phylum Chordata; class Actinopteri; order Cypriniformes; family Leuciscidae; genus Squalius; species Squalius cephalus. Next base: position 38,061,673 of record NC_137129.1, on the reverse strand, counting down.
TAATTTATCACTTTTTCCACAAAGCAACTGAACACAAAGGCCTGTATAAAAACGAACAGCCTGCCAGACGCCTCGCTGGGCTGCATCACATCAGAGCCTCTCTTCGGCTCGCGAGAGCACAGTACTTAACCTGCAGCAGCTTAGAGCTCAGAGAGCGTGTGTGTGTGTGTGTGTGTGTGTGTGAGACAGAGAGAGAGAGAGAGAGAGAGAGAGAGAGAGAGAGAGAGAGAGAGAGAGAGAGAGAGAGAGAGAGAGAGAGAGAGAGAGAGAGAGAGAGAGAGAGAGAGAGAGAGAGAGACAGAGAGAGAGAGAGTCACCTGGCTTCTGTTTTTGTTCTGGTTATGGATTGGGATTTTCTCTTCTTCTCCACCTTTTCTTTAGAAAGAGCGCTCTTCTCCTTTTCGTTCTCTCGTTCCTTGTCTTTCTTTTCTTTCTTCTTCTTCTCAAACTAGAGGAAAACATTGATAAATCATTTTAAAGGTCAAATCATGAAAACCAGGACTTTTTCTTGAGAAATATTATAATATTATTAATATCATTAAGTTATTTTAAAAGGTAAATTAATAAGTAAAGATATATTAAGTTAATCAAAAGTCAAATAATCCTGAAAAACACGTTTTTCTATGAAAATATTAAGCAGCACAATTGTTTTCAACACTGATAATAATCATAAATGTTTCTTGAGCATCAAATCATATTAGAATAATTTCTGAAGGATCATGTGACACTGAAAACTGAGTAATGATGCTAGAAATCACAGGAATAAATGACTTTTCAAAATATATCAATTTATTACATTAAAATATAATCATTTATTTTAAATTGTAACAACATTTTACAATATTAATGTATTTTAAATCAAACAAATGCAACTTTGGTGAGAATTAGAGACTTCAATCAAAAACATAAAAAAATCTTACAAAGATACAGTCCTCAAGCTTTTGAACGGGAGTTTATATTAGCATTTTTATCTGAATATTTCTGCATTGTTTGTGTTACTGTGTTTTACCGGTGTGGAGTTGCGTCTGTTCGCGCGCTGTGTGATGTCGGGAGTGCTGGCCGAGACCCTCCAGCGTTCAGCGCTGTGCTGGTGAGGATGATGATGGGAGCAGGGCGTCAGAGGAGACACGGACGCAGAGCGGGAACACTGATCTGAGATCAGACACAGAGATGTTTACAGACAGTCACTTATACTCAAAACATTACATACTTAATTGAGATAATACATACTAGTGTTTAAATGTTTAGGGTCAGTAAGATTCCTAAATATGCAGTACATAAACAAAGCACAGGGTATAATATCCCACAATGCACTGCACTCAACTTGACTTTGCATTCCAATCTAAAAAATAAACTATGATTTTTAAATGGACAGACATTTTGACACAAAACTGGATGAAAAAGAATGAAAAATAACCATTTTTATTTCTGCAGTGACAACTGGACATTACTAGTTGAATTAAACACGGAGGTAATAAGGGACTTCTGTGCAAAATGTATACTCGACGTAAAAGTGCGTACTGTTTTATGTAAATTCAACAAAATGTACAATAGGAGAAACTGTGCACTGCAGTATACAGTAACTCCAAACATCAAAGAGAAAATCAGCAGATGAAATAGTTATTGGCTGATATGGTCTGAAATTTATGTACTTTCATTTGAAATCTTAAAGATAAAAAAAAAACACGCAATTCCATCAGATGCAAACATTTAAACGTTCATGTATGCATTAGACAAACTCATACTAAGCTCAAACACAAGAAAATAGGTAGAAACAGGTAGAAGGTTAGAAACGAAAACTGCTTTACATTGAACTAAGGTTAAAAATATTAACAATGGAAGCCGGTGAAAGTGCATACTCTTTCACCTGCAGATCTCTTGTTTGATTTCAGCAAATAAGAACAATTGCTTGTTTGCACTCAATGAGGCCTGTTTATGATGTGTGTTTTACTCATTACATGGGTGTGTGCCTGTATGTGGTGAGTATAACCATTACTTTAAGCTCCTGACATGTTAAGTGCATGTGTGTTGTGTAACTCACGAGGGTCGCTGCTGTTCTGGAGGGTGGCGACGCTCCGGCTGCGAGCCAGAAAGGAAAGAGTGGGCGTCATCAAGCGCTCCACGATGCGGCTCTCCCACGGGCTCAGGCGCAAGCTGCGGGCTGACACAAGAGGGAGCTGTTAGCATCGGCACATGTGGACAACATACCGCAGGTCACTCGACAAAGGGCCGAAGCAAGCGCTCAGCCAATCGGCTGGCTGTAACATCCAGTAACGAGGAGCCTGACCAATCAGAGAGGCTGTTACTGGAAGTGGAATTCTCAAGCCCTTCGTTGAGTGAACACTGACAGTGATGTCTTGATCTGGACTCCTGCAAGACACAGAATCTACACTGCTGTGAATATTGTGATTGCTGTACTTCTTTACACACACATTCACACACTTTATTTGCTCATCGGCTCATTGTAACTTCAAGGGACTTGAAGTTTCAACTTAATTAGTGAATCTGACCAGCAATCTTACTCATGCTGGTTAAATCAATCATACAGTAACTAAAGTTTAAGTGTGTTAGACTTTGATGCTTTATTTTAAGTTTTCTCTTTCATAAATCAGGAGACAAAATGGAGCTCTAATACATGTTTCATTTAAGATTTTTCTCTTAAAATGTCTAGTAAGAACTAAAAGTAGACACAAATGAGCCAATCGTTGACATTAAAAGTAAAGAGCGATAATTTATTTATACTGCCATTGAAAAGTTAATGTTCAGCAAGATTTTTTCTAAGGAAATTATTAATTTTATTCAGCAAGGATAGAGACAGAAAAATGTTAAAAAATATTTCCATTTCAAATAAATTCAAATATTTTCTATTCTTCAAAGAATCCTTGTAAAAGTATAATGTAAATATATATATATATATATATATATATATATATATATATATATAATCAATATTGATGATAATAATCAGAAATGTTTCTTGAGCAGCAAATCATGATATTAGAATGATTCCTGAAGGATCATGTGACACTGGAGACTGGAGTAATGATGCTGAAAATTCAGCTTTGATTTGATCACAGGAATAAACTACATTTTAAATTGTATTAAAATAGAATTAATGTAAAATCATAATATTACTATAATTTTGATTGAATAAATGCAGCCTTGATGTGTATAAGAGACTACTTTCAAAACATAAAAAAAATCTTACCAACTTTAACCTTTGAACGGTTGTGTAAATCGCTCAGATTATTTAGTCTTACAAAAATATGATGAGACAAGTTTGTGTTCATATTGAGATCTTTTGATCGCAAACTTTAGTATTCTCTGCAAGTCTGAGCACAGTTTAAGACATCATTGAGATCTTTTCTCAACCTCTAGAAGAGACAAATATGAGTCTTTTTCTCAGGAGAAATTTCTCAGGAGTAAAATTTTGCTCTCCATTTAATCTCATTATTCTCTAGGAGAAACTTCTGCAATATTTAAGAGATTTAATTTGTGAATTTTCTGCATGGTTTAACTGCATGTCTAGACGAACAGCGCTCTAAAAGCAGAACAATTAGAGTATTCATATGCTCAAAGTCGGGGTAAAACTGGTTTTATTCTGGGAATTATGGGATGCTGCGGTGTTAATATTCTGAGAGCACATTAAAATGAGGTTTGGGCTGTCACAGAGATGGCTGAATGACAGTTCTCTACAGACATGAGAAAAACAAGTGAAGTGACGAAGAAATGAATCTGTGTTGATGACACTCGTCTTCTCCCATGCTCCTTTGCTACAAACACACACACTTGGGCACCAACAGGCAGAAACACACTCCGAATGTAGCAATAAATAGCATTAAAACAATACTGTGTCTCCAAACAGACCCTTGTTCTCAATGTAGCAACGAGTTGGTGTTCCGATTTGACACTTTAGCAACACGAGAAAATTTACAACACTTCGTGACGGCTGGTCACTGGCCGTTGCTAGGCAACAGCTGCCTTTTTTTCTCCCCCACTGCGGCAAACCGTGCTGTTGCCTGAACTACTGTAACAGAAGGTTTGATCACGATCTAGGATATAAACTCCTGTTTCTAAACTATATTCATTCTATATCTTATGAAAACAATATTTAGCAGTATTTCCAGGAAGCTTGTTGCAAAAACATAAACCTCAATGGTCAGAAAGTCTCACAAGACTGCAGCTAAATATAACATAACCTAAATATTATATATTATATCTCAGCAAAAAGTGCAGTTTGAGTGGTCATCTCTAATGACAGGGAAATAAGAGCAGACCACAAGCTACACAGTTGCCATGCGGTGCACAATGCTGTTATTATGTTGATTTATACACATCTGCATAGCTACAGTTTTGCTGACTTGTCACCGGTACTTTCTGCTGCATGTGGATGTCAGCATTCTAGAAAACCCATTATTTCCTTAGAGAGAAACTTAAAATAAGGGTATGTTCAGAATAACTACCATACTACTACTGTCTCTGCAGGTTCTAGCATTTATACTGTGCATAGTATCCATTTGCATAGAATACCGATACTACTTTAGCTGTGTATATAATGCAATGTGCTTAAACTGACCTTTCATTTGCAGAATGATGAGTGTTATGATTTTTAACCTCTTGTCTTTAATTTGATTGGACCAACAAGAGTGGACTGAAAATGTGGACAATAACTGTTATTTACACATTGTGATATGTAGCATACTACTGTTTGCAAGTGCTTAGCATTGCATAATGCTATACTGTTTCACATAATACTTGTTAAAAATAGTGTGCAGTATACAGTAGGGATGGGAAATGAGAAACAGTTCTTAACCAGAATCATAAATATTTAAATATATATATATATATATATATATATATATATATATATATATATATATATATATATATATATATATATATAACTGAATGATGTTTTCAAATGTTGATTGCACTAACTTGATTAGTGTTTCTTCATACTAAACACTATACTAAACATATTTCTTTAGTATATATATATATATATAAATACCATTCAAAAGTTTGGGATTTAAAAAAAAGAAAGAAATTAATAGTTATATTCAGCAAGGATGCATTAAATTGATCAAAAGTATCAGTAAAAACATTTATAGTGTTACAAAGACAAATGTTTTAAAATAAATGCTGTTTTTTTTTTAACTTTCTATTCATCAAAGTTTTCAGAAAAAATATATCACAGTTTCCACAAAAATATTAAGCAGAAAAGTATTAATGGCTGCTTAAAATTCAGTTTTGCAATCAAAGGATTTAATTATTTAAAAATATATTCAAATAGAAAACATTTTAAATTGTAGCAATATTTGACAATATTGTTTTTACTGTATTTTTGATCAAATAAATGCAGCCTTGGAGAGCCTATTACATGTGGTCAAATATATATATATATCATGGCCACAAATTAAGTATTCATTCCCACAACTTATTAATTTGTTCCCTCCTCTTAGTAAATCGTGGCCATGTTGAATTAATTCCTTTCCTCGCTTTGATTCAACTACAAGGAAACGAAATTTTACACCGTGGACATGATTTAGCAAAACGAGGGAACGAATTAGTAAAACGTTCTTATGTATTAGTGAGTTGTGGAAACAAATTGTTAATTTGAGGCCACAATATAATTTTTTCCCCCCCGCATGTCGTGTGCGGGTCCATACATAACAGAAATTTTAAACAATCTTACTGACCCCAAACTTTGAACAGTAATGTAGTAATTTTTGAACTTACCCCAATTATCTCACACAGTGGTTCTCAACTCCAGTCCTCGGGACCCGCTGCTCTGCACATTTTGTATGTCTCCCTTATTTAACACACCTGAATCAGATCATCAGCTCGTCAGGAGAGACTCCATGAACTGAACTGAGTGTGTCAGATAAGAGAGACATACAAAATGTGCAGAGCAAAGGGTCCCGAAGACTGGAGTTGAGAACCACTGAGATTCTCACACACACACACATAAAAAAAAAAAAACATAAGCCAGAAGCGTTAAGTGGATTTGGAATGAGCAATAAATTCTGTTCCATTCCCATCCTTAGTATACAGTGTAAATGAGCAGTACACAGTAAGCAGTATGCAAGTATTCCAGTCTGAACACAGCCAGATACATTTTACAAATACTTAACTATTGCACAGCATCACTTATTTATATGAGTCATTCAAACTGATTAAAATCAGATTAGTCAATTAAAGTGGCACATACTATATTATGTATCCTAACTTGGTGACCAGACCACTGTTTTATGAACACTGATAAATAATCAGCCTTTCAAATCACACACTCAGGTTAAAAAACCCACCACCAGCACCATGACCCACACCACAGACTGAAAATGATGACCGGAACACAAAAATAAGAAAGAGATGAAATATTTCCACCACTTACTGGACCACAGATAAATAACCATCACAGACTATGATGCAACAATGTGAGCGCTGATCAAAAAGTGCACGGAAGTAGAGATTACCCACGATGCAACACAAGAACGAGGGGTTGTGGGGTGGGGGAGTGAATAAGAGAGGTGTGAGAATGACCATCGATCACCGGGCACAGGCACAGGCAAGCAGGCCACCAGAAATGAGCAAATCAAAAGTAGTTCATGAGAAAACACAACTGAAGAACCAAAAAAACCAGACGGAGGGTTGGGAGGGAGGTGAAACGCGGGAGCCGCTCCGTTCTTACTTCTGCAGGGCGAGTTCCAGAGCGTGGCCGAGGACTTGGACAGCCTGTTGTTAATCACAGGCTCCGTCTGCCGCGGCAGGTTGACCGTGGAGGCCGAGCATCTGCCTGCAGAACGCAACACAGAGAGCAGAGCGTTCATACTGACCCCGTGAGTGACGGCGGGACGGGGCGCACAGCTGGAGCGCTTGGAGGGACATGCAGACTGCAGGAGGGAGAGCTGGAGGAGGCGGGCCACTCTTGCATCAACTTGTGATCATGTAAGATGATCGTACATTTAAGATGTACATTCAATTCCATACAATGCTAACAACCATTTTTAGGCACATGAATGCTGACCAAAAGTTAAATATTTAGATAAACTACCGTTCAAAAGTTTGGGTCGGTAAGATTTTTTAATGGTTTTTGTAAGAAGTCTGTTACGCTCGCCAAGGCTGCATCTCTTTGATAGTATATACAGTTAAAACAGTAATTTTGTAAAAAGTTATTACAATTTAAAATAACTGAATATATTTTATTTTTTCATTTTAAAATGTAATTTATTCCTGTGATGCAAAGCTGAATTTTCAGCATCATTTCAGTCTTCAGTGTCACATGATCCAGAAATCATGCTCAAGAAACATTTCTGATTATTATCAATGTTGAAAACAGTCGTGCTGATTCATATTTTTGTGGAAACCTTGATACATTTTTTTCAGATTTTTTTGTTGAATTGAAAGTTCAATAAACAGCATTTATTTGAAATAGAATCTTTTGTAACATTATGTCACTTTTTATCAATTTAATGCAACCTTGCTGAATAAAAGTAATAATTTCTTTCAAATTCTTACTGACCCCAAACTCTTTAACAGTAGTGCATACTAGACTATCCCGGTAAATCAGCACTATCCTACTGATAAGACCAGAATTATCACCAGCATGTGTTTTTTAATGGATGATGTTTTCTAGCATGTCATCCTGGTGTCCACAACCAGCTTAACCATAAAAAACATGTTGGTCATCCATCATTACCAACTCCAACCAGCATACTTGAAATTTATAAGTCTGATCTGGTCTTTTCAACAGGGTAGAACTGTACAAAGTGATCCAACATGGCATCACTTCCTGTAACACACTGGTCACTGAAGACACATCAACATTAAATTAGAGGAAAAAGAATAGACTTCTTATCATTTGTGTTATCATTACACTGCAGTAGACACAACAACGCCCATCCCACACTAACATCTCTTTTAACTTCTTTGGTCTAATAATATGGAGAAAATCACATCTTAGCAAGAGAAAGAGATTATATCACAGTCCTTTGCCTACATACATCCATCACAGCTACTACAACACCAGAAATAATGTTTTTAAAGAATAAAAACCATATAAAAACCACAGTAAAACATAAAAATAAACCATAGAAATGATGTTGATGCCAATGATTAGCAAGTTTTTGTTGGTGAAACCATCATAGGATGATTTTCCTCCCTCACTTTTTGATGTCTTTTTGAAAATTTAAATGGATCAACAAAATCATAACCAGATGGTGACGCCTATTAACCATCTACCGCAGTAAAATCTCAGCACTCAAACTGACTGACACAGAACAAACACTGCTGGAGTCAAAAACAATATTGTGTCAACATAAGAAGTTTCCAAATTCATATCAGTATTGTTTTAGATGGATATAATGACTCTAGTTTGTCTGCTAAAGTTGTATGAGACTATAAAGTTTGACTAGCAACACTTACTCTCTCTGCGGGAGGTCTGGTTCAAGCCGCCGGCCCATGACCACCTCTGCTGACGGATCTCAGCCCACGTTTTTTTGGTTGACCTCTTTATGGCGGATTCATACCTCTCCTGTGGAGAAAAAGACAATCACAAGGATGAACCCAATTTTGGTTACTTTTTTCACCTAAAAAGAATCTGAAATTTGGTAGTTCATCAAATTTGAACTATCGACTTTTGAATTTGACACCTAACAAGCTTTGCATTGCTATACTAACCCTAACCCTAACCCTAACCCTAACCCTAACCCTAACTGTATGTCACTTGCTCAATGAACATTATGTTTGCAGCTGGTTTGTCCTCCCACAGCCCCCCCTTCCTGAGCACATGGCGTCTCCACACCTTATTCTTCTCCAGTTTCTGCCTCTGTTTTTCCTCCAGCAGAGCTCTTCGTTTCTCTGTCTTCAGTCGTTGTTCCTCCAACTTCCTCCTCCGCTCTTCCAACTGGCTCTCGCGCAAACGCCGTGCCTTCTCCTCCTTCTCCAGCCACTGAGCTTTCTTCGCCGCTGAGAAAGAGAAGAGAGAGAGAGTTTTTGGGTGATGCTAACCACTGTTTCTTATGTCAATTTCTGTCAGGGTTAACAATTACATGTCATTTAAGAATCATTTTAACAGCGAAAGTTCTCAGATCTTTGGCTAACGTTCTGGTGAGGTTCTCCTTAAAAATATGAACATACATTAAAGTAACGTTAACAGAACGTTCGTTCAATGTCTTTAATAATGTTCTCAAAACATTAGCAAAAAACATTATTTATGTTGATGAACCTTTTTCCTGAAACGTTTTAGTTGGATGTTCGTTTCTACACGAACATTTTCGTGTAACATTCCCATAATGTTTGTGAAATAATAAAATGCTCTCTTAATGCTCGTATAACCGATAAAAAACATCTTTTAACTTAATGGGAACATTAGCAATTGTTCTTAGAACATACTTTTGTTAGCTGGGGTCTTCAGAAAAGGTCCTCATTTATCAAAACTCTCATTAGTGTCTAGCAGAAATTAATTAGATAAATATCTCATATGTGAATATCTTATTTGGTTGTTTGGAAATCAGAACTAATTGTTTTACGTTCATTTAACATTAATAATCATTCACAATTGTGCAATCTCACCCATAGCTGTTGATTTAATCACCACTGAATACTTTTTATATTTATATATTTATAAATCAGTGCTTGAGGAAAGACTAAACTGCTAATAAAACAGCCTTTTTCTCTGTGTGTTCAGCAGTTTGACTTCAAAAACAATTAAAAACCAATCAAAGCTCTTTATTTAAAACCCCAAGCACGCTGAGCGGCAGCTGGATGCATTCTGCTCACAGGCCCGATTTAAGGAACACACGAGACATCACACAGTGGAATTTCCTGTTTTTCAGTCCCTCAACCATAACTAAGTCTACACACACACAGCAGTCCAGATGGGATTTGAGTTGAGGAATACAGACACAGGGGAACTGCTTCCATTCACAACATTGCTTTAGATCCATGTGGGGCGACCCACTGTATTTACTTTACCCTGTTTCAGTTCAAAAGCACATCGGCTGAATAACACAGGAAATGCAGTGACTCAGTAATGAGACGAGCTGTGATTCACACAAAAGCTATATGTGAATGAGAAGCACTGAAGGACACAATTTGATTGAACACAAACATGACAAAAATCTGAACACAGAGAAAATGTGTCTGTATTTTGTTGATTAACATCTTTTTAGACAAGTAAAAGGAGAAGTACCATGGTAATGTGTCAGTAAGCTGTTTGGACAGGGTACTTTGGTAATGCCATTTTTTCATATATAGACAGACAGGCAGACAGACAGACAGACAGACAGACAGACAGACAGACAGACAGAGATATAGACATATATAGATATATAGAGATATAGACAGATATATATATATATACACAGATATACAGACAGACAGACAGACAGTCAGATAGAAAGATAGATACTGTAGATATATAGATAGATAGATAGATAGATAGATAGATAGATAGATAGATAGATAGATAGATAGATTAGACAGACTAGACATACAGATAGACAGACAGAGATAGACAGATATACAGACATACAGAAAGAGTCAGATAGACAGACAGACAGATAGATAGACAGATAGATAGATAGATAGATAGATAGATAGATAGATAGATAGATAGATAGATAGATCAGACAGATAGACAGACTAGACATACAGACAGACAGACAGAGATAGACAGATATACAGACATACAGAAAGAGTCAGATAGATAGATAGATAGATAGATAGATAGATAGATAGATAGATAGATAGATAGATAGACAGACTAGACATACAGACAGTCAGATAGACAGACAGAGATAGACAGATATACAGACATACAGAAAGAGTCAGATAGACAGACAGACAGACAGATAGATAGATAGATAGATAGATAGATAGATAGATAGATTCACATATTGCCTTATTTCTTTTATATTGCTTTTTTTACTACATAAAAATATTGTACCACAAATTTCAGATTCACAAATTTCTTTTAACATTAACTTAAAAAGTCTCTTATGCAGACTATTTAAAACTGTGTGGCAGAGATGTGGTTTGTGCTCCGAATAAGCAGACTTACTCTAAATCCAATTACATAAAACCCTTCAGTCCTTTATAAATGATATAACAATTCTGTTCAAAATAAGATGATCTCAGCCTTCACATTAAACCACTGGTCTCAGCTCCAGTGAACCGCTAGCGAGCTAAACAAGCTCAATAATCCTATTAGTTTCATGCAATATGACAGTGCGACTGCACTGAAAAATAGATTTTATTCTCAGTGCAATTCAATGTAGCAGCAATCCGGCATTACAACGATTGCTTCGTTCTAACAGCTAAGCTAGGTTTATATCTTTGTATACACAGCATATGTCAAGCTAAGATGTTTTGTCCCAAACTACAATAAACCCTTTATGTAAAGCCTACAGCTGTGGTGCATGACTGGACTTGTCGACCCGATAAACAGCTGACTAGAGATTGAGGTTTATCTGCGTTTCTCCAGCTGAAAGTGAGCTGATAGCCAAGCAGGCTAATCATGCTAATGGCAAAAGTAATTACAGCTAATCTGAGAGAGAGGGGCATGGCTAAATGAACTGTAATGATGGCACATTTTTCACCCTGTGCCTGCAGGGATCTATCAGATAGTTAAAAGTGGAGAATATGAGACACATGCATTGATTTATAAAAGCTGCTGCACATGGGAATGATGAAATATGCATGTATTCATAATAATTTGTAGCTTGGGATGGCAAATGTTCTTGAGCTACTGCTATAGATGTTAAAAATGATGGGTAGTTTCTTGTAACTGAGCATGAACTCTGTTAAAATGCATAATCATAGGAAACAGGGGAAACACAACAATAGGAAAACAATAGGAAAAACATAACAACAGGGAAAAAAGATATGCAAAGTATTATTGTGCATATGAGGTATATTTAATATACTATTCCTTAACCGTAATGATTTATGAAATTGTGGACAAAGAAAATTGGACACAACCAAATGAGAAAAACAAAGAGCACAGACCCAAAGAGCACAGGACATGAACAAAATGGAAACGATCCACTTAATCAAATGATTGATCCTGTGACGTATCTTACCTTGCTCCTGGGTTCGCTGGTCTGCAGCAGTAAACACAAATCACAGGACATCTGTCAGTCACATCAGTTTCTACTTTACATGATACTGCTGACTTCACCGAACATCATTAGAAACCAGCTGGCTTTGTATTGGCAGTTAAATTTGTATTAATTACAAACTGTTTCACATGGTAATAGTGTATAATTGAGTTAACTATTATTTGGCTTCACTTTGTAGTCTCAGTAGTCCCTAATTATATATATTTTGATGTACTTCAATCGCTACTAGATTGATGTTTTGTGTTGTACAACCACATCATTAGATCTGCAGGGCAGGACAGAAGTTGTGTTTATAAAGCCTCACCCAGATATTTGGCCCGTTCCTCTCGCCGCTTTTTGGCCTGTTTCTGTCGTTGCTCCGAACTCATCCCATCTGTTGAGAAAAAAGCAGATTAAGCTTTAAAATGGACTTTTCATAGCTTTCGAATTACATTAAAGTTGACAATGACATAAGAAAGTCGTTTGCAAATAGTTTTCAAGTGTCAATACTCAAGTAAAAAAACTTAAAATGTTAAATATTGTAAATATTATAAATGTATATTTATAATACAGATGTATATATAACATACAATATTCTTATATTACTATAAATATCAAAAAGTTATAACATAAAAAAATATATATTTAAAAAAATTATAAATGATAGAACAAATACAATTTAGGTAAATAGTGCATCAATTATTCAAGTAAACATTCATATAATATGTGAAATATCGTTAATCTTTGCTTGATTGTTAGATATAATATATTAATGCTGACACAATGCTGTCACATTTTGAAAGAAAAGCAGGCCTGTCATTTAAATTAGCTAGATTTTATTTTATTTTATTTTATTGATATTTTGGCAGTCAATCGCTATCATTTATGTATTAAGGTTACAGTAACAAAAACAAAAGCAACAGTAACAAAAACCTGTGTGATTCTAAGGATTAGAAGATTGAAAAAGGCAGCATAAATGACGACATTCTAAGTCAACTTTAAATGTAAAATGCTTCAAAAAGTGTAAAGTATGGCGCTTTTAATCTGATGAGAGCTGGTCGACATGATACCTAAGACATATGCTGAGTAATTTGTCTCTCAAGCTCCCCCTCTTCCTCATTTCTCTTTCCTGGTAAATTAGAGGCTTGTAACTGACATTTTCCATTTTCTTCCTGGCCTCAGGAGTGAGCTGATTCAATCAAGATAAGAGTGACTCCGGCTCTTTAACTGCAGAGATGGTTTAACCCACGGCATTGAAGAGAAATGTGGCGAGTCACACAGTCACAGGTAAAGGATGCTCAATTCAATTAAGACGCATACAACAGTTTTTCATCTATGCATTCTTCTTGTTAAGCACGTCCTCCTTGTAATGAAATATATATGCAACTCTTTCCCAGTGAATCGAACTGTTGCTATGGCAACCGGTCTGCCCCGCGCCCACCATCAAAAGGACTTGACTAAGCCTTATACACTCGAGACTGTTCGAGAACCCTCAGCGAACCTTCCCCAAACACACACACCCCAAGGTTCGCTCCCCGCTTTGATGCACGGCCATGCCGGGTTTCCACGTCTCGCCCTCTTCACAAACAATGACTTGGCTTGATGCCACGACCGTCTGATTAGGACGAATTTAGAAGGGTCTTTAAAAAGTCAGTCTGGTGGATGTTCACATGCATGAGGTTTACAATGCCGAGAGCGTGTAGATGGATTCCTCAAATACGTTTTCTTTTTTATTCTTCTGTTCATCCTTCTACTATATGAATTTTGTAAATAAATGAGTCAAAGTGGTAGTTGTGTAGACTGTCAATGGAGGGACAGAAAGCTCTCAGAGTTCATCAAAAAGATCTTCATTTGTGTTTCGAATATGAAGGGAAGTCTTATGGGTTTGGAACGACATGAGGGTAATTAATTACAAGAATTTTCATTTTTGGGTGAACTGTCCCTTCCACAATCACGTGCACGAGGCGGCCATTGTATGTCCACAAGACCGTAATGCATATGAATGGACATATCCAATAAACCAACACCAGAAAGCTAATGAAACACAGTTTTTGAGACACAGTCTTTTCAGTACCTTTTTTTGCCGGTGGGTTGGGACTGGATCCGGGTGTGCTGACTCTTGCGTCAGATCTGATTGGTTCTGTTTTTGAGGGAGGGTCTGTTATGAAGGACGAGTCTGTGACCGTTGTGTCGTCGGCTTTCAGGATCTCACTGTCCAGCTCATTCTCGTTCTGAAGAGTGCCACTCGTCTCTGGAGGAGATGTGAGAACTGAGAGAAAGAGAAAAAAAGAAAGAAAATGATTTACAATGAAGAGATAAAACAGAATGAGCTCTTTAGCGGATGAAAAGAAACTGGAAACAATGCACTTTCAACTAATCTTAGCCTGATATCATACAGTCTGAGTACAAGAACTTTAGCAAGAACTTCAAAAGGAATTAATTCTGAAAGGAATTAAATCTAAAGTCGTTTTTTATAATCAAATTTTGCAATATTAACAGTTATTTTCCGTTTATTACAGTGAAGCTGCTTTGAAACAATCAGTATTGCATAAAGCGCTATATAAATGTGACTTGACTATCATCATCATCATAAAAATAATACATATATATTTATTTATGTATAATTATTATTATATTATTTTATTATTGTTATTAACATTTTTATGTAGCGTATATTTCAGTTTTTTTCAATTTCTTTATGACGGAAATATAGTGGGTCAAATAAATACCACGGTTAATGTGGTGGGCAAAAAATATTTTTGCAAATTTGCTAAGCTTTTTGTTAATGCTATAGAATAAAGAAACAAAAAAAATGAATTATTGTTTTTGTGTGTTGCTAGGGTATTCTGGGTGTTTGATTTAACGGACGGTATGTGCTCGGTGGTTTCTTACAAGCCAAGTCAAAAAAGCCCTCCCTGATATTTTGGTCTCTTGTGTCCCTCCTTAAATCTCTATGGGACGTTGTTATGTGTTACATCATCTGCAAACTGTGCAAAGCAGTAATCATATGCAGATAACTATGGTTACCATCATCAGGAGATATATTAAACAACATCATGATTTTCAGCATAATTCCCTGATGACTACAGAACAATTTTAAGGACTTGTGTGTATCAACAAAGAATTTGCAGGAATGTTAATACAGTATTTTGTACGTGTCCAGCATGCAGACTGAGACAGTATCAGATTTTAACCTAGATTCACTGTGCAGAAATGATCTCGGCTTTCTCGCTAGCAAAACACCTCAACCCCATTAATAGGGCATTAGCATCCTGTTCACACTTTACTCATACGTAAAATATGCTGTGATCTCCCTCCCGCAGGATTTTCACAGGAGAAACACAGCAGAGAATCATTGGCCTCTTGTGTATCTCTTTTCTCTGAATATAAAGGTGTGGATGAGGCCAGGGGAATGACTCGCTACACTAATGTCAATATCAGCAGTATCAACATGCACTAGCCAAGCCACTTCATCGGGTCTTTAACCACCTTTCAACATAGTGCTTTCATTAGTTAAATGCAAGTCTTAAACCCTCCCCCATCCGCACCATAATGGATTTAGTGGCTTCTGGAGGATTAAACCGAATGCTATACTGTAGAAATCCATGACTGCAGTCCGTCAGATGAGTTTGGATAATGAGTTTGGCATGAATGTAATTAAATAACAGGATCAGTAGTGACTGCTCATTTAACAGCTGACTAAATATGTTTATTGTCTTAATATCAGATGCAGGGAAGAGCTTCAGACACTCTGAAGGTCCGCTGGCGCAGTGAGCCCCGCTGGAGAGGATATATGAAGGGCAATTAAAGAGCTGGTGGTCTCGAGTCAACAGCTTCATCTCGGTTTCAAATAGACAGTATATGTAGCAAAAAAGTCATTGCTAAAAAGTCATTTTAATTTGTAACACGGCTGAATGATGGGTACATGAAGAAACCATTTTAAAGAGCATCAAACGCTTCTATATCATGATCAGTATTGGGGGTAGAGCATTATAAGTAACGTGAGTTACATAATCAGATTACTTTTTTCAAATAACTATTAAAGTAACGCATTACTTTTAAATTTACAACAAAATATCAGTTACTTTTTCAAATAAGTAACAAAAGTTACTTTGTTTTCCCATTTATTGACTGACACCTATCCTTTCCCCATGTTGAGAGAAATCGGGAGTAAATGCAGAGGTGTTGTGTGCACATATTGGATCTAGACTAAGTGTGATCATGCATTTACTCATCTCACTCGCACAAAAACAACTGCTGTGTCGTATTCTTCTGCCATCCAGAGTGGCAGCACAGCTGAATGTTTTGTTCGAGCTGCGTCCTCTACTGTACAGGCGCGAATTTGCACAAGCCGAGTCCAGGGGAGAAAAGTAACACGAGAAGTTACGTAACGCATCCATAAAAGTCACTAAGTAACACAGTTAGTTACTTTTTTAGGTAGTAATGGAATATTGTAATGCATTACTTTTAAAAGTAGCTTGCCCCAATACTTATCATGTTCAATGTCTAATTTTTGCTCCACACCAAAATGATAGCTTATATCAGGGTTTCCCATGAGGGAGGACCGCAAGTAACAAGTACAACCATTTTTGTGACATATTTCCAAGTGAAAATGGATATTCAACAAGAAAAAATGTTGGATCATAAAAAGTAAACATTGAATACCAGAACTGATCAGGAATCGTTCACAGAAATGTATTAATAAAATAACTTGAAAGATATGCAAGATTAATTATGCAAATTAAATGAATGATTAAGAAATGCAAATTAAAATTTACTACATGAAAAAAATGCATTGTAGTCGAAGCCGATAGCCTTGTGGGCAGCACTCAGGCAAGCTTCAGGCGTCCCAAGTTCGAGTACTAGCTCATGGGCCTTTCCTGATCCCATCCCCGTTTCTCTCCCACTTCGCTTCCTGTCTAGTCTATACTATCCTATCCCAAAAACACCAAAAAATGCTGCAAAAAAGCATTTGTTAAATATCTACTTAAAAATTGACCGCTGACCTTGTGTCAATCATATCTATTGTGTCAGACCAAGTCCAAAATCATTATTTAAATGTTAAACAGTTGACTAGCATCTTGACCTCTGACCTCACAGGGTAAACATGAGGTCAGCATGTATATAAACATCCTGTTTCGATTAGAGGACACGTCTGTGTTTCTCCAGTTGTTTCTGGGGTCAATGAGGTTTGTGTCTTTGACTGTGCAGCTGTCGTCTTCTTAGGGCAGACCTCATGACAGGAAGACAAAAAGCTTGATTCCCTACAGAAGCAACTGCTGTTTAGAAGTGGAAAGAGAAAATCGCTGAGCTTTGCTACTGTAAATAACTCAGAGTAAAACATATGCCATGAAATAAAGTGCGCTGTTAGCAATTCGACCCCTTACAAACATTTAGCCACGCATCAAAGTCCAATGATAAGTGCCAGCTTCCCCTCCGTGCTCTTTTTAGAGGGAGTCAAGTTCCCATGTTCAGTCTGTAAAGGTTAGCAGCAGGGCAATGTCTCACCATCGAGACCAAGGGGACAAACTGTCTGCATCAACAAAGAAACGCCATCTGTCCTGGGAAAGACACAGAAAGTGTGCCATTTTTCTTCTGCTTAGAAACAGACATGCTCACACTAATCAGATGCTAAATTACTCTAATTTGGAGATGGAATTAATTAGTACTTCACAGAAGCAATTAGGCAGGCACATAAAGCATGTTAGATGTGAGATACCATAAGCAGACACTGATTTGTTATCAGAAAAATACAGCAAATTTAGGACGGAGATTTAATGTATCGGGAAATCTTTCAGGACGCCTACTGATCGCCAAAGTCAAAAGTTCAAATCTTCCTCATGAAAACAAGAGCAGCCTCTATAGTTATGATTTCCAATGATGCGTTAGACTTCCACAGAATTTGCACGATTACCTACGATATATTAAAGTACACATAAAATGGGTAATATGGGGGCTTGAAGTCATTTTGAGGGGCAGATTTTGAAATAAATATCAAATAAATGTAAAAAAAATAAAAAAATGAAAAAATAAATAAATAAATAGAAGCTTTAGTGCTCCCTGTGGTTTACCACCAAAAAGTTCAATGGTTTTATGTTTGAAAATGAAGAAATGAAAACAGCCATAAATATATACATAATTTAGCAATTTTACTATTATATTATATAGTTTTATCATTATATTATTTTTCTTAAATACTTTATTTTACAGTTAAATATTACAATAACAATATTATTATTTTTGTTTAATATTTTTATTTAGTAATAATAATATAAATATAATAATACAATTCATTATTATTATTATTATGCTATGGTTGTGGGCCAAATTTTGCTATAGGCCAAACATTTTAACTCGTAACATTTTACATTTAACACTTTAATTTTTATCCCCCCCTGTCACGGGGACACACAGGAAAATAGGTAGATCCAAAAGCAGTATGGCAGTAGTGGTTTATTAAAGCGTAATCCAACTCATAGTTGTCCAAGCAAGGTTCAAAATCCACGTTAGCAATCAAATACAAATAAACAAAACAAGAAACAGGCAGAAACACAGACCTCTGAAGTGTGGTGACAATATACAACGACTCCGTGATATGGACTGAAACAGACAGGGTATTTATACACAGAAACTAAACAATGTAATGGGAAACAGCTGCGTGCAATGATGAGTGATGAGAACAGACAAAGGATCGTGGGAAATGCAGTTCCAGAATGAATGGTGACAGTAAGGGAGAGAAACCTCTAGTGGACACCAGGGAACATAAACCAACACTGTGACACCTCCAAAAAAACCTAACAAAAAACCCACAAAATTGATTGTACTTTTAGGGAAACTGAATTATTGAAACCTCATTATATTAATTATAATGTTTCATGTTGTCTTATTCACCCATCAGCATGGCAACAGGAACAAATACGAAACCTCCTAAAATGCACTAGGAAAATGTAGAAAAGAGGTTGATACCAAGGTTCTGTGAGCTTGAAAGAGAAAGAAAAACTGCATGTGATCCAGGGATGAGACAATGTTTGGGCAGAGGGACAAAGAGATAAAAACAGCAGTAAACCCCGAGACTAAAGCATACACAGGGTTTAGGACGTGTCTGGGCAGATCATCTGAGACACAGCGAAGAATATCTCACTACAGTGACGAGAGGTCTGGCGTTTGTGGCAAAAAAGAGAAAGATCTCACTGACCTAACAGGCTTTGTGTTGCAATACATTTAGTGTTTCAGAGAAAAGGCCACAAGGAGGAATCTTCACCCTGATAATGTGATTCATGCAAGCAGTCCTATAGTCACAGCAGAGGGCATCACTGTCTCACAGACCTGACCGCAGTGAGCTAAACACACACCTGCGTATGAGTGTAAAAGTTCACGTGACGGGCAGACACTGATCTGCCAGGTCCACTGCAGCCCGATCGAGTTTCAACTCTAGCTCACAGTAAAAATAGACCCCACAATCCCTCATCAGCCATAAAAGGAGCTGAAACTCTTTAAAAATATATAAAAATATATATAGTAGAAATGCAAACTATAAAAACTACATCTTTTCATGGAAAACTCACAACCATGATAGGTTGTTGTGGGTGGTTGCCAAGGTGTTGCTATGCATTGTATTGCTATGTATTGCTAAGTTGTTGCTAAGTTGTTGCATTTTTTGTTAATTTAAATGAAGCTGAAATAAAACAAAATATAAATATCAAATGGAAAAAGTTGCAAAAATGAACTTGCAGCACTAAAATTACTAAGTGGAAATCAAAATAAGAACAAAAAAAATCAAAATAAGAACTAAAATAAAATGTAAAAATTATTTTATTTTTAAATAAATTAAAGCATTATAGTAATAAAAAACTAATAAAAATGACAAAAGCACATAATAAAATTACTACAAATTAAACTAAAATGAAAATTTAAAAATAAAAGCTAATGCAAAATATTAATAAAAAACTATAATATATGGCTCAGGTCTCTCCTTCATTGTCAGTCTTTGTGATTTTTTTTTACACCAGACATATTGTATTCATCCACCAGGCATAAAGCACACTTCTGAAAACTAAAAGCAGACATTTTCTAAACAGGCACCACAAAATATGGCTCTTTCAAATATAAATATAACAGAAATACGGCATCTGAGCAAAAGTCACACGACACTGTTTTGGGTCCTTATTGGAAAACTTCACAAATTAAAGGGGAACTTCACCGCCAGCAAAAAGGTCTTTCAGTAAAACCTGGCTGCCAGTAGAAAGGCGAAAACATTTTTGAAATCTGTGCTACATGACTAGAGAAAACAGAAAAAAAAATGTTTTTGTCTTCACTTTTGCCAAATAGGTAAGAAAACTTCAACACCCATTGCCGTCCAAGGCCACTCCCACCAGTCTGCTATGGATATGATTACCAGTCAAATAGTGCATTGCTTTAGTAGGAAATACTTCTTAGCAAACTTTTAGTCATAATGGTGTCGACTTGTATTGTTCCCATGTGCAAGAATTCAAATAATTATTTTCAGTTTTCAGTGAAGGAGTGAAGCGTGTTGTAGGCAGTGGCTAAAGTTTGCAAAGAGTACACCGTGACAGAAAATATGAAAAACCTGTGTGTTTGAGGTCACCATTTTAAACTGCATGACAACGAACACAGTGTTTTAGGCCAACTGAAGGAGAAAAACTGAAAGAAACTGCCGTTCTATCATTTCCGTGAGATGTTTCTCCTAAAATTCAATAGGAGAATAAAAATAGAAATTAGACAACTAATGACATAGGGCTATAAAATACATAACTCAGACCATTTATTCTTAACTTTATGAAAAAAATTGAATATATATTGAAATCAAGCAAAACTGAGCACGATTTTGAGATCTCTTCAGAAACTCAAGTGAAGACACTGTCCATTTGTTCTCCATTAAATCTCACTCCTAGAGGAAAAAATCGACACATTAACAAGATCCTATTCGTATTTTTTCCTTTCCTACACGTGGTTATCTCTGAAAACCCTGATGCTTTAAATACACAGCTGTAAATGCACAGTTCTGTGTTTTTTGCACTAGTGTGAAGGGCTTTACAGACACAATGGTGTGAAGTGGGTCAGCGGCCCGTCCATGGCAGAGGGAAGTCACAAGGCTGAGTGGATCTGGGTCAGCCGGACCTCAGGCATGTGTGGCATGCGTCTCTACAGTCTGTGTGGATGGCAACAGAGAACAACACAGGCACACGACCGTCAGAGAGCAGCGGCGCAGATAAACAAGGACACAGAATATTTCTTCTACTGTTTACACTTGAAAATGCCACAAATACGTATTGCTAATAATTTAATTGTACGTGTCCTGCAGCTGATAAACTTCATTTCAGTCTTTCCACATGGATCATTCTCAGGAAACGCTGTCATTTTTGCCTATTTGTGTCACAGTGACTTAATGCTGATCTATAATTAATAAGATCACAATATAAGATCCCACTGAGTCAAATTTAGTACCGATTAGAAAATAATGCACAATAAATAAGACAAATAAAAGCTTACACACTTCTGCCCTGTTAGACTCAAAAGTTGGAGGGGAAAATAATTTTGATCATCCTTTTTTTTGGGAACAAAGAACAAAAATATTGACTGTGAAAAATGTGATAATATTTGCTAGGTTATTATTAACTATTTAGCATGACCTTCAGTCACGCATGTAAGCATGTTTGGAGACAAAAATGTTATACACTAGAGTTTGAAGTTTGGGGTCGAGAAGATTTATCTGAGAAATTAATACTTTTAATCAGAATGGATGCATATATTTGATTAAAAGGGACAGTCAAGACATTTATAATGCTACAACAGATTTCTATTTCAAATAAATGCTGTTCCTTTGAACTTTCTATTCATCAAAGAATCCTGAAAAAACATTTGTACCACGCTTTCCACAAAATATATGAAGCACCACAACTGTTTTCAACATTGGCAATAGTCTGAAATGTTTGAAAAATGATCATATTAGAATGATTTCTGAAGGATCATGTGACACTGAAGACTGGGAATTCACGTTTGCATCACAGAAACAAATTACATTTTAAAATATATATAAAAATATATTCAAATAAAAAACAGTTATTTTAAATTGTAATAATATTTCAAAATATTACTCATTTTACTGTATTTTTGATCAAATAAATGCAGCCTTGGTGAGCAGAGGAGACAAAAACTTACAAACCCCTAACTTTTGAAGGGTAGTGTATTAATATTTTTCCATTACAACAAGGCACACAAAGTGATACTACCAGAATTTACTCCATTCAAATAACTACTAAGTAAATTGAATACTAAGAATTTACTGGTAACAAAGAACAGTTTATGAATAATCTTCCTGAAAATTTCAGGAACAAATAGCACCATTTCTTCAGAATGACCCAGTTATACTTCTGATACAGAAGGAATAAACATGTGAAAATGTGTATATTTGATGCTCCAAATAAAGCTGGAATATGACATGATAAAGATCTCAGTGTTTCAGTAGCTCTGACACAAAAACAGACTTACTTTAAAATAAAGAAGAAACTCTGCAGCAAATCACTGTGCTACCTAAACCATAACACCTGTTTCTACATGCCTAACACTGAACATCTGTATTGTTATATGGTCTTTGCCATGTGACGTGGCTAAGCACAAAATTGAAGATAACTTCAAAAGCAATGCAAGTAAAAACATTCACAGCACTAGAAATACAAAACAGAGCAATGAAAGCAACAGAATTACGTTTCTCTTGGGGTTCTTCTGAAGCATCCAGTGGAGTGGCAGCAATCTGTCTCGCTGATCAACATGCTGGATAAACTGGGTTACCCACATCTGCATTCACACACACACACACACACAGACAGAGCCAGAGGAGTGCTGGAATCATCCAAACACTATTAATATTTCAACAACCCTCTGCATCTCTCCCCCTCAGTGAAGTCAGACACTTGCACAAATGGAAACTCAGAAACGGCCTATATCTTGATATATGACTGTGAGATTGTAGGGCAAGACCGACTTAACGGCTAAAAGGTGTTCTTCAAACTAGACAGCTCATGGCACAAAACGAAATTATTCTCAATCCAACAATAAGAACCTGAACGGTTTCCCCGATTACAGACACAACAAACAGAACAACGGCGAGCGTTTTAAACCACGACACCCGTAAGCGTTATAGTATTGCATCATTTGCTAACTGGTCTCCAACTGAGACGCTTCGTGCTTGTTTGGTGTGTGATGATCAAGATCAATCATCTAGAAATAATCAGCATCAATAAACACTTCATCTCATTCAGGGCACAATGATACTCAGAATACATTGTATTTTATATTTCAGAATATGTCATTTTTCAACAGTTCTTTGTGTTTTTATGTGTTTTTTTCCCAGCAAACGTCCAAAAGCCTTGACCTCAGATCAGTAAAAACGAGATAAGCCGCTTTAAGTGATTTTTATCCTTCTATATTAAAGCTGCCCTTGAGTGGTTTAATGGAAAGAGCATCCAGATGTATATGCATGCTTAAACTGTGCGTTTATGTGTGTAGACATAAAGGATGTCTTATGTGTGTGGACGTGAAGGATGTCGGCACAGTGACTTTGTTTATATGTGCAGTGACCCACATCTATCCGTCTACATGTTATGGCAGCTGCCTTCAGCCACATATATGAAATGTCAAAGGGTTTACTTTCTTAGTAAATGTTTCTGGACTTACTGCTTATTTAAATATATGCATTTGGCAGACACTTCTATCCAAAGCAACTTACATTGCATTTAAGCAATACATCTTTTTCAATTCATGCATTTCATTGGAATCAAACCCATAACCTTGGCATTGCTAGTGAGATGCTCTACTGTTCGAGCTACAATGTTATCACACAGAATAAAGTTGTCTGTCTTTGTAATCTTGTAAGTGCAACATAATACAATATACACAATATTAAGTAAACCTTCACTAAAATTCCAAGTGGACTTCTGAGAAATAAAAAGGATAGATTGACCCCTTAAAAATCCCATGCGCAAGGGTTCAGAATCATTTTAAAGAGCCGTGCACAAAACAGCATTTATGTCCTCGCCCACACACAACCATTTCTACCGAAAGCTCAACACATTTCATCAGAATGTTTTGGCTTATTCAATGTTTTCTGCTAACAACAAAAGTGCAGTACTCTCAGCTCTGGCCAACCCATGTCATGGGCGAACGAAAATGAATTGAAAACAATCCGTTCTTAAAGGTGTCATGAAATCACAATCCACTGAGGAGTGAAATTGACAAAAAAAGCTCACCAAGGCTGCATTTATTTGATTAAAAATACAGTAAAAACAGTAATGTTGTGAGATATGATTACAGTTTAAAAGTCATTTTCAGCATCATTACTCCAGTCTTCAGTGTCACGTGATCCTTCAGAAATAAATATGCTGATTTTCTGCTCAAGAAACATTTATTATTATTATCAATTTGCAAAACAGTTGCAGTGATGATTCTTTGATAAATAGAATTCATTCTGTGTATGTGTAAAGTTTTTTAAAAAAACTGTATCATTTCCATTTGAATGATAAAAAAAAAAAATGGAAATAATAATTAAAATTTATAGACAAAAGAGGTGAAATTAATAATATCATGTGATACTAGCTTTATACAAGCTATATATTTTTTTACTGCAGAATTTGCCCTACGACAAAAGTCATGTTACCCGAAATTAGTCCCAGAGAGAGAATCGTGCCCCAAATCATACACTCGCGTTTAAATTCATGCAAACAATGAGAAAATGTACGACAGGGGTGTAGAGGAGTGTATATCTGGGACTGTCCGTGTCATGTCTAGCTGTCTCTGTGCACTGAAGCAGAAGAGGACAGATATAAATATGTAAAACAGAGCAAACTGATGCTGTCTGTCATAACAGCTGATCCTGGCAGAAGTGTCAGAGTAAATGCTCTCTGACATATCACAGTATTAAACGGCTTTTGAAAGTCATAATAATGAAAACCAGTGAAAATGACTGTGAATCAGATGGTTAGATTTCTGGACGTCAGGTGTTTTGATTCTGTAAACAAGAGGATGAATAAAATGAACAATACACCTTATCACCTTGAGCAAACCGCTTCAGAAAGGTCAAATTACTCCAGGTGCACCCTACAATTAGAGCACTGTAATCTGTTTTAGAGTAAAGTACCTGCTAAACAAAAAGCAATTGTCCAAATGCAGCCAAACAGAGCAAAAAGCGAAGTGTTTAGGAGGAAATGGCCCTGTAATTCCCTGCACGCTCCTTCCATTAGGAGCCACTTGATGCCGAGGTCATTTAATGGAGGACGGACAACCTGTCTCTCCCAAGCCAAGATGAATGCGGAAATGACACCGGCCACCATGACTCGATATTTAAAACATAAAAACAGAAGATCAGGCAGCGTTCAGTGAAGAGCAGCTAATATTACATTCATCATATGACCGTGTCTATAAATATTCAGACACACTTGGGGGAAAGTGTTAATCAGCCGTCCTGCTGCACATGCTGTGGCGACACAAGAATCGTTTTGAAGGTCACCAGAAGCAGATGTGGGAACATCAGGGAAAGAACCCAAGAAATTCTGAGTCATGTGACTCATTCCCAGCAGGAAACGCCTTCTGAGATCACGACACATGCTGCAGACTCTCTCCCACCACATCATAATAGATGTTTCTCTTAGCAATTGCATAGAGCATCTGTTTTAGATTATATTACGACTGCTGAAACACTTTAAGGTGTGGCAATGCTGTTTCTAGATCAGTGTTATGTGGCAATAATGATGAGCAAAGGGGCCAACGCACTTGTGCAGCTGCGGAGCTAATATTAGTAGGCCAGTTCTGTGACCACACTTGAGTGGGACAGGCGACAGACGGGGTGTGCGAACACACACACAAGCACATGCTAACGACTGTTTTCTCTTTCTTAAACACTCATGTCTCTCGTCAAAGACGCACTGATGGCTACAGCTGCTGGTGAACCAGTTGAGACTTCATATGCACCACACAAAGTTCATGCCAACAGCCTTAGCATACACTAAACAACAGCATCTGACACTAACACACACTGTGTTCAACATATACAATGTTTTTTGCTTTTGTTTTTTCTTAGTGTGAAGAACATCACGATAATCCAAAGAACCTTTTACACTTTAAAGAGCCTTTTGCAGAATGGAAAGGTTCTGTGGATGTTAAAGGTTCTTCATGGAACCATTGATGTCACTAAAAAAACGTTATTTTTAAGAGTGTAGAACACTGAATGTCGCTTCATTTACATCAAATACTTTATATTTAAAGGGGGGGGTGAAATGCTATTTCATGCATACTGAGTTTTTTACACTGTTAAAGAGTTGGATTCCCATGCTAAACATGGACAAAGTTTCAAAAATTAAGTTGTACATTTGATGTAGTATTTCTGTGCCAAAAATTCTCCTTCCGGTTTGTCACAAGTTTCGAAAAGTTTTTTTCGAGTATGGGCCTGTGTGACGTCAGATGGGGCGGAATTTCCTTATCCGGGTCCTAAGGGCACTTCTCCCGGAAGGGCGCGCGCGCACCCGTACACCAGAGCAAGAGAGCGAAAGCAGTACGCCCAACAAAGCGCTCTGCTCGGCTTTAGCACAATGTCAAAGAAAGAAGTGTGTTTTTGGTTGCCAATGCCAGGGCAAGACAACCCTGCACAGATTCACAAAGAACCCAGCGTTAAGGGACCAGTGGATGGAGTTTGTTTTTCCAGAGCATCAACGGAGTTGTGCAAGTGTTCTTGTTTGTTCCCTGCATTTCGACGATGATTGTTTTATAAACAAGGCGCAGTTCGACGCCAGATTTGCAGATCGTCTAATGCTTAAGGATGGAGCAGTCCCAACGATAAAGGTTCACGGTCGTGCATTGGAACCGGAGGCGGTGAGTAAAACTGCTTCAAATGTCTCTGTGTGTTGTTAGCTATCGGCGCGTTAGCACAGCAAGTAAACAGCGCTCGTGATTCTTTAGCTCCGCCCACACGGCACGCCTCCAGCCGCTGGTTTTTTTCCGGAAAGACTCGGTACAGCCTATCTTTCTTTTATAAATATAATAAAACTAAAGACTTTTTGGAGATATGAAGGATGCAATACTACTCTATAGGTACTCAAGATTAACATGAGATTGACTGAAACTGAGTGTTTCACCCCCCCTTTAAATAATGCAAATAAATTTTCAATCTGAACAATTATGGCTGTTACTTAAAATTAATAAAATAAACATCACAATGCAATAGCATCTGTAAATAATACACAGTAGGCTTTGAATAAAAAATAAAACAAAATATTATATTATTAAATGTTAAGTATCACAAAAAACAAAAACAAACAAACAGAGGAATTCACTACAGGCCCATTTTAAATATCTGCAATGTCATTGTCTAAGTCCTGGTTAATTTCTGACCCTGATACAAAAAATTCATAGAAAGTTCCAAATAAAACCACATTTACAAAATGTTTTCTTTTCACCTCTCAAATTTAAACAAATGTTTGATAAAAGCAATAAGCCATTAAAGGATGTGAAATAGATCATTATATATATAAAATGAAACCATTTGATATTCCCACAGTTAAGATGGTTTTAGGCATTGTGCTTTTCCAAACAAAACTTAACTCTGGTAAAATCACCTTTTAAGCACAACCTGTAATGGCTTATTGTTTTATTACAGTAAAATACTGTTGGACACAATAATCAGAAAAACTAATAAATATTTTAATAGTCCAGGACTCCAGGCACACCAGAGTCTCAACAACCACACTTTATTGATTCGACATAGAGACCACCAACCCTGTAGACAAGGCGTCAAAAAATAAACAGAGCCCACGGACCACTGGAGTAAACTCTAAAAGTTCACTTCAACAAAGAAAACACTATGTCAGAGGATTTACAGAGCAAAAGAAAGCTTTGAAAACCAGCAAGAATGTTAAATTCTCCACTATTCTGTAGAAGTTTAGGAGATTACAGAAGTCTGAAAATCCCTTTTGGTCTGAAAGGATGAAAGAAATCAAACCAATGTATTCTAAACTGAAAGTGCTGAGTAACGTTTGCTAGAATGCCACAAGCTTGAATATAATGGACTCTGGGCATTTCTAATTACAGAAAAATTAACTGCATTTCTGCATAAATTAGCATATTTAACCACCGTTTACAAACATTCTCTCAGCACACCAACAATGAAATGCATTATTCAGAAATTATTCAAAGTTTGACCTCATTTTCAGATCTCTGTGTTGGTAAACACAAATTCATTACGGTTCATTTCAAATCTTCTGTCCTTGAGGAGATCCTGTTTTCTCATGTTCTGACTCAAAAGGAATTCACACGCCCCGCTTACGTAAGACGGAGACAGATTTCCACTGTTTTCCTGCCGCCAAGAGAAGTCATTGTGCAACAGTGAAGACTTGATCTAATCACACAAATTCTCACTTTGTTTGCATTTCAGCTTCTGCGACAAAACAGTTTTGCCAACAAAAACATGATCCTGACTTCCACGGCCCTGCAGACGCCACACCTCATCATTGAAGCAGAAGACGATTAATCTCTAATTTCATAGTGCACACTGGCAGTTTAAAAAAGAAATGCTTTTGATCTAAAACATCAGTGCACACCATCATTATGAGCTTTAGGGTAAACAGAGCGCGGAGTGGAAAGAACTGCCAAATGATGGCGTATCTCCATGTTAAAATGACTTCATTGTCTGCCTATTGCTGCTTAAGGTTATTAAGAGGTCATTGAAAAGTCTGTTATTGATGTTAGAGGAAAGAAGGACATCCAGGTCATCTAGTGTCCAAGTAGAGCCGGATGTGCATTTCCTAAACTTCCCACGGTTGTATAAAACTAAAGCAGAATGCAAAAATTGGACTCTATTAAACATCTCTCTTGTTTGACAACTCAAATCATTGTGGATCTCTGAGGTTATCTATATGGATAACTTATAATTAAAGGGATGGTTCACCCAAAAATGAAAATTCTGTCATAATTTACTCACACTCATTTTGTTCTAAACTCGTAAGACTTTTTTTTTCTTTTCTTTTTTTCAGAACACAAATGAAGGTCCTCCCTATAGCAAAGTACGCAAGTTGCGTAGGGCCCCAAACCCTGCCATTTGCTCTCAAAGATGATTTAATGCCTATAGGACTGTGTGATTAATATCATTTTTGATTTTTGCTTCCAAAGATTATGAAAACATTATGCCACATTCCGTTCCTTTCCTTTAAAGCCTTCCTACATATTATACAAATAAGTTAAATCATGTAACGTGTAATATACAGTCTCCTGCCGGACTTGCACTATACAATTTTTTCTTTTTTAAATCATATTGAGCAGCGAAGGAGGCTTTCTGTGCACGAGCTCTGAGATGGAGCAAAACCTGGACAAGTATAGTCTACTCTGAGCTTCAGGCGTTTACTTAACTGGACAAAAACACACATAAATATGTAGGAATGTGTCCAAATGAAATGCTTGTCAATAGCTTATATTAGATGTGTGCATCTTACTGCTGCTGTCTGTCATTTATTGTTCATAAAACAACAAAAAGAAGAGAGAATCATTCACTGCTCTTCACTGAATAACTTAGATTTAACAGGAATCAATGTATATTTAATTCATACCGTGAATCCTATGCAGTGGTTTCTTTTTTACATTTGATTACTTTTTTCAATTTCTGTATTGTAAACTATTATTTTTAGAGATGTTTCATTTGTATCTGTTTTATATTGTATTTGTCCTATTGTTTGTCATTTTCTTCTTTTTTGTTGTATTACTGTTTCACCTGCTCTATAAAAAAAATAAAATAAAAAACGGTTCAAGAGGTTGGGGGTCATTTTGGGTTTTTTATCAATGCACTGACAGTCACAGGGGACCCTTAAAGTTTTGCTTAGGGCCCCCAGAAGTCTAGGGCCGACACTGGGGTGAACAACTGATGACAGAATTTAGTAACTTTAGAAGTAACTTCTTAACTATGAAATATTGTACTAAACACTGACAATGTATTGATTTACTAGTGCACTGAAGAAACCAGAAACCAAAATACTGATCTGCAGAACTTACAATGAAAAACAAGAAGACTATACAGTCAAAAAATCTCATATAAAGAGGAATTTTTTAAAGACTGAGGATAATAACAATGCGTTTCTAGTTGGTAAGATGGTCTGAATGGTTGCTATCTCATAAGTCTTGCAAATTCAATCTCTGATATTAATTCAGCAAATGAATATTATTAGAAAACATACTCTGTCCATGTAATCCAAGCTGTTTCCGGGCAGATTTTACAGCTCTCTCTAGTTCTCGTCTTTTTTTTGTCTCATCTTGTTGCTCTTCCGCCCACATAAAACTTCAGATTCAAGCCTCTGGAAACAAACATCTCACATTCAAATGAAATCCTTCCATGCTGCTGCTTCCCTGCTCTCTCTATTCCTTCCTCCTCCCTTTCCTTTTCCGTCTTCCCACACGGTTATGACAAGCAGCCCTTGCCAAAGATACCTCCAGAAATAGAAGTCATCCCCTCATTACTTGGTCTACTTGTATAACAACATTGGAAAACAACACACTTACTTACTGCCATGATGTATTCAACATAAAATCCTACAAAATCTGGTGATATGCCACAAACTACTCATTTTTCCACTGAAAGCAGAAGTAAAAATGTCTTGCGTTTCTTGGATCTATATTTATCATGGGAAATTTTGGTTATGACAACAATTGGTATGATTTGGCAATTTAGATGATTAAAATCTATGGAAGCTTTTCAGGTTATTTAAACTGCTTTGCTTTAGACAGAATTTTTTTAAAGCATGCTTTTTTTTTGTTATAGCAGTATGTTGGGTAATATTATTATGAAATTCTATGTATGAAACCTGTCGCAAGAATCCTGTGCAGTCTTGCTGAGCTGGCCACTTTGGCCAGATATTGAAATTTCCAACCCTCCAAGACCTCTTGGAAAAAAAAGCAGGAAATATTTCGTCAGTGACTCTGAGTGTCTGAGAATGAGAATATCCACGTCATACATTACTAACATAGACAAAAGCCTTCAGCTTGAAATAAACCTCACAAATATTCTCAACTGGGCTTACTCTTAAAAATAAAGGTTCTTCAGTGGTTCTGCACTTTCTCAAGAGACATTTTGGCTGTACGGATGAACATTTTTATTGCAAATTCTGCTGATTTAAATACGTCACCAAAATAACGTTAGCTGACGAACATAGCTATTTTGTTAAAATTGCATACGTTTAATTATAAATACAATCCTAGTGAACTAGAGAATGAAATGTTGAAGGTTCTCGTCTGGCATAAGGCTCTAAAATCTTCTTGGTTTTTATTGCAAGACAGCAAAGATATATAAAAGAACAAAATCAAGATCTCAATGTGCAGTGTACAGAAAATGTCTTCGAATGTGTGAGAGAGAAAACCTGGCAGTCTTTGTAGAGAGAACCGTACCGTCTCATCTGTGATGATGGGGTAACAGTGTCCTTTTGAACAAGTTCAGTCTTGAAGAGTCTTAGTCCAGTGCCCAAAACACTCACTACAAAGCAATCAATGTTGCTGGATTCTCTGACCTCTCTCTCTCTCTCTCTCTCTCTCTCTCTCTCTCTCTCTCTCTCTCTCTCTCTCTCTCTCTCTCTCTCTCTCTCTCTCTCTCTCTCTCTCTTAGACTGCAGGACAAGGCCTCCATCAGAACTGATAATAATAACGCCACACTGCTGTGACTCAAATAGCTGAAGGTGTGAGACATACAGCTGCCACTGATCTAGAATCAGCTTTACATTCACAGGATGTGAATAACGGATACCAGAACAACATGTGGGAGGAACCAGATCAGAACTGAATGGTCCTTTAAAAAGAAGGAATGAGGCTATTAAAGGGCTACAAGAATATTATATTATATTATATTATGGGAGCTTTACAATGTAACATTCATCATCATGGTTGCTAGGCTGAAACTTATGGCTCAGGACAAAAATGAAGAGAACGAGGTCTGTTTTTAACACAGTCATCACATAGGAATGCATTTACACTACTGAGATTCCTCCTCTTTTGCACATTATTATCATTTAGGGCCGCACAAGTGTACATGTGGTATGCCAGCTCAAAACACCCTTTTTGAATTTTACATTTTAAATCCACCAGGCGAATACTAAGAGACAGGAATGTGCTGCTCTAACTTAGATCTTGTGAGATAATGACTAGGATGTTTTCTTAGCATAACACACACACTGATCTACTGGCATTAGTCTACCTGCAAGCACACATCTGGAAGCTCTGACCTTGCCATTAACGGTGATTTATGAGAGGACTCTAGTGAAACCTAAAGGATTGCATCCTATTTCAAAAGACCTACAGTGCATTATGACAAGAACCTGAGGTTAAATGATGTGCTGAAGGACACAATAGCTGTAGTTCACGAATCACACCTAATGGAATTTGAACCTGCAACCTCTGAGTTTAAACCACAGATCTATAACAATTATACAGAATCCATTTAAATACGATTCAATGCACAATTATAAACTAATTTCTCTCTTTCATGTATAAGAAAATTAGTACAAATGTATCTGCATGAAATGCAAGAGATGTTATTTGACACAGACTATTAATGCACATCATAAAATACATTTTTTTTAATCAGTATCTTTGTCTTCTTATTAAAAGATATTAGATGAATAGTATATGTATTTTTCTTACCCACTGGCAAATACCTTAATCTTGTATTTTTATATATTTTTACTTGCAAACAATATAAGAATGGTAGTTGCTAATTGCAGGATCACATTGAGTGCTGTATCATGAGCGGGATGGTTAATGATGATGGCAAAAAAGCTGTGAGCTTTCATTTTGTGCTGGATAATTACTGTAATAGACAGTAGGGGGTAAACAGTCGTGCGCGTGGTTGTTTTTGCGCACACCGGCACTGCGCTTAGACCTATGAAACCTCTTAATAAACGCACTGATGTTTTTTCCCCCCTGGAGACATAGTAATGATCAAATGAACAAAACGACGTATATATTGTCCGAATCATGTTAGGGACAACAAATTAACAGCGTTCACGATACACGACAAATTTTCCTCACAGAAATGCGAATAACCGCTATCCAGGTCACGCGCAACTGAGCCGCTACTTTTATCGTTTTTTAATGACAGGCGGCACAGAAACATCCACCTTTAACATATTAATAGGGTCATACAGTAAATAAAAACTATAAAATGACAGAAATTGTGCGTACATACGAAGACCACCCTGAAATATTCAGTGTCCTTTGACAACCCGTGCGTTTATCCAGGGTTTCATGGACATTGTGTTCGTATTTCTTAATTTCAGTTGTAGGCTACATACCTTTGTCTGACAGCGTCAGTTTTTCTTCAAAGCTGCTCTCTAGAGCCTTGTTCTCCATTTTGTTCATGGTTTGTAGTCAGTCATTCCATTACAGGGTCCAAAAGAGACGCGTAAAAAGAGGAACTCCCAGTTTTGAACACACACGAATGCAGTAGCCCTTTAAATTTGACCAGTAACAAACAGTTGCGCTCTATTAAAAGAGAAAACCGATCGATGATTGATTAAATTCGCTATTCCTACTAATTTGTGTAATCTCAGCTGTGAAAACTAAAGACAGAAGAAGAGGGGGGCCCAGGTCCAGGGCCCTGCCCACCACACAGCAGCCGTTCGCCGAATACAGCTTCTCAATGCGGGACGGTCTGTGCCTGTCCACTGGACCGTACCATTGACCTGCATGGGGGACACTGACACACAGTTACCACGTTTAAAAAGGCTTCTCGTGTTTATATAAACTATTTCTGGTTGTATATGTCTAATTTACTTCAATAAGCGAAGGAAAATACTGGAGTCTGCTCACGTGCTGTAAAGAAAAAGGTAGTTTTGTTGGTTTTTTCAGCATGGCTCCCCCTGCTTTCTAAAAGCTGGATCTGCGGCAGAAGGATGGAGGGACACACGTCCTTTAACGCGTCCCACTGGAAAACTGAGGTGGATCCCATATTTTAGAAGTCATCCAACATACATTATGACTGGTGGGCCTGCAAACGCAACATGTGATTACAAGAGTGATTTAAAAAAAAAAATTTTTTTAAAAAACATATAATACATTTGAGCATTTAGCTGAACAATTGTTCTGTAAAAATGCTTACTATTTTAATAATAAGTAATGAAGGTAATTTTGGATATATAGATGTTGGCAGTTTGGGGAGCGAGTTGGCAGTGTCTAAGGTTTTATAGTTTCAAAAGGGATTATGATATATGATTAAATATACTAACGAATGTGTTGCTCATTTAGCCTACTTCTTTTACACAAAGGCTACAGGTCAGCTTTATATAGTTCTCAAAAAACAACAACAAAGATTGCTCTTAAATTATAAGCAGGTTGCCTTATATCTCGAACTAACTAATCAATTCATATTGCATTTATTTAATTAAGTACCAGGTCTGCCTTGAAACTAGTCGTAGCAAACTGATAACATTATTATTTCTCTTAAAAAACATCAAACATCACATTAAATTACATTTTAATAAAAAAAAATGTTGTTAGAACTACAGTTAAAGATGTACTAAAGTGAACCATGCCCAAGACACAAATTATAATAATTAATAAAAGACCCTCAGACCCTTCTAACTGACACCACAACAATCTGAGACTGCTGGAAATGTCATTACGGTTCCCACAGGATTGGGTCATGTGTAAGCAAATGTGAGGCTGGTCTTATTTAATACTTTAACTAGAGCATTTAAGAGTTGAAATCAGGCCATGATAGCAGCACGGAGTAAATCAGCCATCTGGTACCACTGATATAACCCAGCCAACAATACCAGCACTGAACTAGTGGAGCATACCTGCATTAAACCACTTACATTTGTGTGAGTCAGCAGCATTTCCAAAACAAAAATGGTCAAATGGATAAAAAAAGACACACAGACATCAGAATGCAGCCAAAGCAGACATAAAAAAATAACACAGAGGTCAAAAACCGCATGCAACGCAGTCATGAGGAGAGTTTTCTCAGACTGCTTTCAGTCCATGCTTGCGGGTATTTTGAGTTAAATGTAGATCCAATCAGTCATGAGTTAAACAATTGAGATCTGTAGAGCGCAGAACCCTGGGGATGTGTATCCGGTGTCATCGCACACTCGTTACGTACCCTTCCTAAAATCATCTGTTATGTCTCGCTGCTATGGAGAACAGCACATATGTGATAAAAGAGGCTTTGTTGAGTCATATAGGTGAGAATGCGGTCAGGTTAGTCTTTACTGGACGCCACCAAACCAGAAAACAGATTCATTTAGCTGACGCTATAAGCAACTTACAAATGTGATTCATCTTAAATCAGGGTTTAATTATGAGTAGATACTGATGGGTTTTATATATATGTGCAGTGATTTGTAAAGATTTCACATAAAAATTTTCTTCTAATGTGGTCAGCTAATAAACCCAAAAGAGAGGCAGAACTACAGGTAAAAGAGGTTAGACAAAATCTGAGGTATTTTGTTATCTACCCAACAACTACATGCACCATCGTCACTGATACGAAGGGCAAATCTGATGATGTTTCCCAAATGACATACACTACTAGTATGTACTACATACTCTGTCTAGTGTATACATTTATACCGCTACATAATTAAAATGGTGCAAATTAAGTGCGCGAAGGGTCCAACATTCCTCACTTCGTTTTTCTGGTTAAATAAATGCATCATCCAGGTATTTGACGTACACTTCTAATTGTTTGAATTTTCATTGTGAACACACTACTCACACTATTTTAGTCTACAAAATGGCATAGTGTATATGTGAATTGGGATGCATCTGGAGTATAATGGAGTTTTTGGATGTGCTTTTGAAGAAGCCCAAGCCTGTTGGCGTCTCCTTGTGCACCTTGTGCATTTTGCATTGTTCTCAGAAGTGGCCGTCTGTCATCTACATGGGCGGATGAAAGTCTACACAGGCCCCTAGGCTCAGGGGTTTCTAGATTCCTCAACAGAATGTTGGTAAACAGACAGTTGACTTATGGAAGTCAATGGCTATTGCAACTGTCTACCAACATTCTTCAAAATATCTTCTTTTGTGTTCAACAGAAGAAAGAAATTAATACAGGTTTGGAACAACATGAGGGTCAGTAAATGATGAAAGAATTAAACATTTTGGGTGAACCATCCCTTTAAGATGAAAATCGAGCAGTTAAAAAATGATTTGCCAAATGGCAAATTTGAACATACAGAAAAGTGAGTAACGACGTATATATTGGGCTATTGTTCATAAAAAATTAGATCCATCCATCTTCTTCCGCTTATCCGGGGCCGGGTCGCGGGGGCAGCAGTCTAAGCAGAGATGCCCAGACTTCCCTCTCCCTAGACACTTCCTCCAGCTCTTCCGGGGGGACACCGAGGCGTTCCCAGGCCAGCCGGGAGACATAGTCCCTCCAGCGTGTCCTAGGTCTTCCCCGGTGGGACGCGCCCGGAACACCTTCCCGGGAAGGCGTCCAGGAGGCATCCGGAACAGATGCCCGAGCCACCTCAGCTGACCCCTCTCGATGTGGAGGAGCAGCGGCTCTACTTTGAGCTCCTCCCGAGTGACCGAGCTCCTCACCCTATCTCTAAGGGATCGCCCAGCCACCCTGCGGAGAAAGCTCATTTCGGCCGCCTGTATCCGGGATCTTGTTCTTTCGCTCATGACCCAAAGCTCATGACCATAGGTGAGAGTAGGAACGTAGATTGACCGGCAAATCGAGAGCTTCGCCTTGCGGCTCAGCTCTTTCTTCACCACGACAGACCGGTACATCGACCGCATTTCTGCAGAAGCTGCACCGATCCGTCTGTCAGTCTCCCGTTCCATCCTTCCCTCACTCGTGAACAAGACCCCAAGATACTTGAACTCCTCCACTTGAGGCAGGAACTCTCCACCAACCTGAAGTGGGCAAGCCACCCTTTTTCGACTGAGAACCATGGCCTCGGATTTGGAGGTGCTGATTCTCATCCCAGCCGCTTCACACTCGGCTGCAAACTGTCCCAGTGCATGCTGAAGGTCCTGGTCTGATGGGCCCAGCACGACAACATCATCCGCAAAAAGCAGAGCCGAAATCGTGTGGTCCCCAAACCTGACACCCTCCGGCCCCTGCCTGCGCCTAGAAATTCTGTCCATAAAAATTATGAACAGAACCGGCGACAAAGGGCAGCCCTGCCGGAGTCCAACATGCACCGAGAACAAGTCTGACTTATTGCCGGCAAAATTAGATGGACTACTTTAATGGTACTTTTTTGGAAAACTGGTGAAATTCCACTTTCATTGTGTGCAATCATCTTTTTATGTTCAACACACAAAAACCTATAGGTTCATCATAAGGATGAGCAGATTATAAGTAGATGTATTTAAATGTGAATTATTGTATTAAGGAAACCTCATTACAGCTGATCCCTCCTCACATGTGATGTTAGATGACCTTTTAGAATATGTTGGTCAATAGCATGCTCATCTCAAAAACATCTCATCACATTATCAGCTAAGATCAGTTTATGAAATCTGTATGATATGCAGATAAAGAGAAGCTGTATCGGACAATGGTGAGGTCAGCATTTGAACATATTCACAGCTGCTGACGGGGGTGGTCCGAACAGCTGCGGGGTTTGAGATATCACCAACAGGCGACACACGGGATGGGTGGACAACATTCTGCATTTCTGCACTCTTATTACTCCAAATATTTCAACAGCTAGATCTAGTATGAATGAAACAAAGTTCTATAAAAGCAAATTCTTATTTAAAGGCTTTCAAATGGGATAATATCTGGGGCCCGTTGCATAAACTGCTAAGACTAGTCTTACAAGTTAGTCATTGCATTTTTTCTAAGATTGCTCATTAAGTCAGTTGCATAAAAACGTTGATTGGTCTAATTTAATACTAAAACGTAAGACCGATTGCCCCTTGACTAACCACTAGTTGGTCATACTAGTCCTTAAGACACAGTCTTAACATAATAGCTGTTTATGCAACTGGCCCCTGTACTCATGGTATTGTTAAAGACTGAAAGCATATGAAAAACCAGTAACCCCAGGAATTCAAATTCAGTGAGAAACTTGTTCTGCATCTTACATTAAGGGAGGGACTGGAGTCAGACTTGAGGGTGGCTCTACTGAAGAGCATCACACTCAACATCACTCAGGACACATTAGCAACTGCATAGCAATGACCTGGCAACCACCTATAACAAATATGTACAGGGAAAAAACACACAATTTCAAATTTCAGAAATGAAATGTCTAAATACAGCCCTAAATGTGTAACTAAATAAATAATGCAAATTCAACACAGACCTGTTGTAGATCTTATTTTAAAGCTTACAAAATTGAAGATTTATAGTATATGTATTCATAATTATCATTAAAAAAAACATTAGCATATAGACTACCATTAAAAGCTTGAGGTCAGTTAGGTTTTTTTTTTTTTTTTTAAGAAATGAATGCTTTTATTCAGCAAGGACACATTAAAATGGATAAAAGTGACAGTAAAGACATTTATAATGTTACAAAAAAATTCTATTTCAATTAAATGCTATTCTTTTGAACTTTCTATTCATCAAAGAATCCTGAAAAAATTATCTCAGTTTTCACAAAAAATATTAAGCAGCTTTTAACATTGGTAAAAATAAGAAATCATTATATTAGAATGATTTCTGAAGGATCATGTGACACTGAAGACTGGAGTAATGATGCTGAAAATTCAGCTTTGATCACAGGAATAAATTACATGTTACAATTTATTAACTTAGAAAACACTTCTTTTAAATTGTAATAATATTTCACAATATTACTGTTTTTACTGTTTTTTTTTTTTAATAATCGCAGCCTTGGTGAGCAGACGAGACCTTTCAAAAACATTGAAGGTCTTAGTGTATATTAGCATGTTGTCAATAATACATAGCAAAATCATAATCAAGTAATCTTATAAATTGTGACACCATAATCTAAAAAAGGTATCAAACAGAAAATAAACAGCCCTGATGAATCATTTTATGCATCATGTTGACCTTGCGCAGAGGTCATTCCCTGAAGCGACAGAGGACATTTCCAAGTCATGAGCGTCTGAAATCCCCTCATAGATTTTGGCATTGTTCAGATGAGCACAGACCTCCACACCCTCCTCTAGTCCCACAACAGCTGCTCATTACACCACTGACCCAGGATCAGCTGAAGCACATCCCTCATCATCATGGTCCCCGTCCAGCAGGTCCAGGATCAGCTGCTGAGGGATCAAGGGTTTGGAGCTCAGCTGTTCAGACGTGAGTCAGACCGAGAGAGCAGATCTACACTTCTGAGAATGCTTTGATTTGTTCACTCGAGACATGTCTGCTAGAAGTTCAAAAGCTACTAGACATGGTTTTATTAAAGTGATACACATTTAGAAAAGTCCTTAACCTGTCATAGTAAAAATTTGATATAATAATTCACAATAAGAAAAAAGAAGAAATAATAATCTTACTGTGGCTGACATTTTATGAAATAAGAGCACATAAATACTTCAAATCCATAAGTAAATTCTTTACTACGGCTGTTTAAGCAGGAATCCATATTTTTGCAGCATTATACAAGAATGATGGCTTTGAAAGGACTGTGGGTTCATAGAAACCTGGGAGGAGGAAATTTAGGATATTCAGTACATCGTTCCATGATCAAAATTGTAAACTCTTTAGCCAACTCCAGCTAAATGAAGTAAAAGCCTGATTTTTCAATGAAGCAGAGATGATGTAAGTGTTACCTGGGCCAGGTGTGTCCTGTCCTTTGTCCTCCTGTATCCACCTGCTTGTTCCAGACAGGAAGGCGGCGCTGGACACGAGGTGTTTGGCTGGAGGATTGTTGTTCACTATATCATAGTGTCCCGGGCCGGGGAAGGGTGGGTCTTTAGCGGGTATCAGAGGTGGCGCTGACAATCCTAAGTAGTGTCTCCTTCTGCACAGCGATACAACTTTGATCATTTTATGTGACAAACATAAAACAGCTTAATCCAGTGTGAAGAATGATGAGACATCTGAGATATCATGATTATCTTTATACGGCTTTTGAAAACTAGTTAATGATAAAAGCAGCTGTGTTATGTCAAATATATTCAAAAGTAGCTGTGTATTCTGATGAAATTCTTTGCAAGCAATATTTAAACGGCCAAAAAGAAATTATTTTATAGTAGACGTTCCACCAGTGCATTATTGCTCTTAAAGGGATAGTTCACCCAAATATGAAAATTCTCTCATCATTTACTCATACTCAAGTTGTTCCAAACCCGTATGAATTTCTTTCTTCTGTTGAACACAAAAGAAGATATTTTGAAGATTATCAGTAACTAAACAGTTGATGGACTCCATTGAATTCTATAGTTTGGGGAAAAGAATACAATGGAAGTCAATGGGGTCCATCAACCATTTGATTCCTGACATCTTTCAACATTTCTGGTGACACTTTATTTTAGGGTTCAATTCTCACTATTAACTATATGCTAATTAGCATGCGTGATACTAGGATATTGATTGTTTATTAGTATTTATAAAGCACATATTAATGCCTTATTCTGCATGACCTTATTCTACATCCCTTAATCCTACCCAATTCCTAAACTTAAACTCTACAAAAACTACCATATTAACTATTAATAAACAGTAAATTAGGAGTTTATTGAGGCAAAAGTCATTGTTAATAGTGAATTTGTGTTCCCCATACTAAAGTGCTAGCAAATATTTTCTTTTGTGTTCAGCAGAAGAAAGAAATTCATAAAGGCTTGGAACAAATGAGGGTGAGTAAATGATGACAAGATTTACATTTTTAGGGGAACTGTCCCTTTAAGAGCATGAAATAAAATGTATTTGATTGGTTTAAGTTTATTGCAGTCCAGTTGTGACTGAACACGTACGGCAGAACGGTTCTCTTCACGGGTTCTGGTGGCTGATAGGGGTTGTATGTCCCGGGACCGGGGATGTTGTTTCTCACTGGCGGCTGGATCCGGGCGGTGGTGGATTTAAAACAGGAGACAGGAACTAGAGGAGTCCTCTGGACCAAAGCATCACTCACTTTATAGTGGCCTTCAGAACAAGGACAGAGATAGAAAGATTCATAATCTGTAATATCTTTCATATGTTTGGCAGTAGATAGCTTTAAACATGAACATATAAATAAATAGATTAATAGCATTACAATATTTGATTGTGATTACAGCAAGGCATATCTCTTCTTTTCCAATGAATACTATACCTCATTTCTCTACTGAATTTAAAATACAACCCATAATTCCAACTGTACAGTGGCTGTAATTACATGCACATGCAAAGGAACATTCACACCCTTGAAAAGCCGACAACACTCATCAATATTCACATGCTTTAAAATATAATGATGATTTTAATTACTGTTAATTAATGAAGTGTTGACAATTTTAACATTTTGGACTGCACCTCTAACTTAATTATTCTAAAACTGGTCAAATATGTGAGTTACTCACAGGGAGAAGGTCCTTTAAAGTTGTCCATTAAAGTAACACTACGTCTGGTTTTGGAGCGAAATGCACATTGAGCAGAAATGGTTGAATTTCTTTTCACGACATCATAAGACACCTG
Organism: Squalius cephalus; assembly: GCF_949319135.1. Taxonomy (NCBI): domain Eukaryota; kingdom Metazoa; phylum Chordata; class Actinopteri; order Cypriniformes; family Leuciscidae; genus Squalius; species Squalius cephalus. The sequence goes on along the minus strand of NC_137129.1, from coordinate 38,019,985 downwards.
ACAGAAAAAAATAAAATTAATTAATCATACATTTCAATTCAAAAGTTTAGAGACAGTAAGATATTTTAAATGTTTTCATATTTTTATTCAGCGAGGACAGATTAAATTGAGAAGTTTAAAAAGTTACAAAAGATTCTATTCCAAATAAATGCTGTTCTTTTGAACTTTCTAGTCATTAAAGAATCCTGAAAAAAATGCATCATGGTTTCCACAAAAATATGAATCAGCACAACTGTTTTTAACATTGATGATAATAATAATAAATGTTTCTTGAGCAGTAAATCAGCATAGTAGAATGATTTCTGAAGGATCATGTGACACTGAAGACTGGAGTACTTGCTAAAGTCATATTTACTGTAATCAATGATACTACATATGTACATCATATTGATTTGGTGCAGGACTTTCACTCTTTTGCGTTTCCCTCTTTACTGCAAGAGGCAGACGGAACGTTCTGGATTCTCCTCTGTTAAAATCGTGCTTGTAAAGAAGAGACGTCTGGAGGTTATAAGCATCAGGTCCTGGGCATAACTTCGGGAAGCTACGGGGCACACGACCAGCCTTGAGATGCAAAAACAGTCGTTATATTAATGTCATATTTCAGTGAGCTGCAAGAAATGAACCTATTTAACAATATAGAATGCCTAATGTCTAAAAATGAAAGTATGTTTTGAACTTTTAAGATTTAAGACCTTACATAATGATAAAACAGACATCACATGCATTGATTAATGTAAGATAAATCAGTAATTAAAGTGTCTGATGATCAGGGTCTCACTTTAGACGCAAAGCTGCCCGTTCCTCTTTTAGAGAATGAAGGACTGCATCCCTCAGCATCTGCGTGCGAGACATATGAACCAGGACCTGGGTTCTCATTCTGAAATGATAGACAGACAGACAGACAGACATATAGACAAACAGACAGACAGATTTTTTATTGAATGTGGGAGAGTTGGATTACTTATGAAACTCACCAGGTGACCCTGAAACCTCTTTGTCTGTGAAGAAAAACCTTTCTTCTCTTCATTACTGATGATGACTGTCTGGTACTTGGTAGGAATGGAGGAAGCACATCCTTGACCTACTATAGAAACAGATACATGACTGTGAATAAGAATAAATACAGTAAAATAAAAACTCTTTAGCAGATTTAATGGCACTAGAGGTAAATCACTCACATTCATTCAGTCCTTTGTGTAGTTTACCCATGCCTTCCTTTCCCTGATCATGCAGTTCTCTATGTGTAGAGGGAGAAAGAAAAAGAGAAACAGAAGAAAAGTCTTTATTTAATAATGACCAGTCAGTTTAAACATCGAGAGAAAAGCCTGTGCTCGTGTTTTCATGCTGTTGTAGGTGAACTCGCTCAAGAGTTTCGGTCGGATTTACTCTTTGTTGCCATGGCAACATGTAAACGTGACGGGTTCAGAAAAATAGTTTGGCAGACGCATTACAAACAAACAAAAAAAAACTATTTTAAATGATTTATACAATTCTACAATTTTACGACCCATTGAGTTTAAAAGGATATTGAAATTAATTAAATATTTTATTAATAGTTTTCCTTCCTTTCGTTCCATTGTCCTCCCTAAATCTTACCCCAAACCCAAAGGCATGCTTTTACATTAGTAAACGCAAGGCTAGTTGCTTTTATAACAAATACTCTGGCGCCGCTTGGTGGCTACTGGATACATTTGTGTGTAAAATGACGGGAAAGTAAAAAAAGCGGGAGAAAGCGCGAGATCTTGTTGTGCGGGGCGAGCTCCATGTTATTTAGCTGATAGAAATGTCATATTGGCTAGAAAGAAAAAGAACGCAAACGCAAAACATCATGAAGGCGTGGCTTAACCGTTAGTGTCCGTGTTTCATTGGTCAAAGAGGATACGTCACATGGAAACAACTACTTATGTAATCTCAAATCTGATAAATGTTAGACATTGATTGACACAAATGGGCATGGGCTTCAATTGTATACACCGTCAGAATATTATTATTATATTTCCCTGGCATAAAACTGATCTTACCCAAACCGAAAGGCCTAAAGAACTTAAATTTAGAGGGATGACACTGACAACCGAAAACAAACGTCTTCCGTTAAGGTTAATCACATACCTTACGATATGAATCGAAAACTGCTATTTTTTAAAAATCATTAAGAAAATCCTGTAGGATCCCGTTACAGGTGTGGAGCATAGAGGTTTGGAGGAATACATGCTAATTTTTTGTCTTTTTGAAAACCCAAACAAATCTTTGGAGTCAGACCACCCAACAATCATCCCAGCGGGGCCTCCAAATTACTCCTGTAAGTAACAAGACAATGAAGAGAAGAACCGAAGAACGCATTTGTGATGGCTTCTCGTCTCTGCATTTTAACTTTCTTATTCTTGTGGCAACATTTTATTTTCACAAACAAAGTTTTCTTAAGAACATTCCTACTTTTAAAGATTCCTTATGTAAAGTAGTATATTTAATCAAATCACTAAGAATAAGTGACAATAGAAAATGTACTTCTTTTTTGAAGAAATATGATGAGATCTTCCATGTACCATGATTAATATCTGTTTGCTGTTTATTTTTTCTCTCTCTTTGTTTCGTTTTTTTTTTTTCATTTTTGTCCTATGATTGTGCAAGAATGATTTTACTAGTTTAATTTGTACATTGTTGGAAATGTTCTAGATTTCTAAAAGATTCGTGTTTGCACTGTTGTAATTTTTCTTTCTTGAATAAAAAAAATAAATCTCCTGTGGAGGGGAGCGAGCGTCCCCTGTCGGACTGGAGGACATGTGAAGTACTACAGTCGTAGGATCCGCGTCAGCTCTTCTCGGTCATTGAGCAGTTCAGTTCCATCATGGCGATGCACGCCAAAGCGACTCCACCGCAGATCCCCGATACCCGCCGCGAGCTTTCCGAGCTGGTCAAGAGAAAGCAAGAGCTTGCGGTAATTATACACGTTTCTAAATATCCAAAAGTCCAAAATCCATCTTGACCCGGCACTAATTAATGCGTATATTGACTGGAATACCCGTATTTGTGATAAGCATGCTAACGCGAGACTGAAATAGACTTGTACATATACATGATTTAAAATTAATGCATGTGTGTTTGTATTTAATAATCGGATAGTCTTAGATAACCATATTTGTACTATATATATCAAAATGACTTTGCCAATTACTGCTGTATAACTTGTATATTTATGTTAACATGCTAACTATGTTAGCCGCTTTTGTTATGGCGCCTCCTGATGCACAACATACAGCAGATATACAACATTAAAGACATCATGCCACATGTGCATAGCTTGAGGTTTACTTTGTACAGTTTCAAAAAAATGAGCCAAGATTGTAGAACTGCACAGTGAAATTAACATTATTACGATGTGATCATATGTAGGCCATGTATGATTGACAGCTGCAGCTACAATTATTTTTAACGGCAATTTGGCTTGACTTCGGTTTTATCTTTATGTTTAAATGAACAGTAAGTACAGAGTATATATATATACTTTACAGATTTTGCATGTATTTTTCCTCAGGAGACTCTGGTGAATCTGGAAAGACAGATTTATGCATTTGAAGGCAGTTACCTGGAGGACACTCAGATGTACGGGAACATCATTCGAGGATGGGACCGATATCTGACCAATCAAAAGTGAGTGCAAAGTGACATCATGTGGTTTAATGATGTATAATATAAATCTTAAAGTCATCCAGGTCAGCATCAGCTTTCTTCTGCTTTAGGAATTCCAACAGCAAGACTGATCGGAGGAACAGGAAGTTCAAGGAAGCGGAACGTCTTTTCAGCAAGTCCTCTGTCACATCAGTGGCGGTCAGTATTTTAGAAATATATAATAGGAAATAATAACAAAGATATTAAACAATAATTAAGAAAATTATTTAAATTCATTATTTTTGTGTGAAATGTCTTACAGGCTGTTTGTGCTCTTGGAGGGATTCCTGATCATATGAATGAAAAACGTGAGTAGAATCTCAAACTTCTTGTTTGCAAGAAATTTCAGTTAATCATGAATCTTCATTTATTGTTAAATGGACTGTGTTTTAAAACATAGTGAGCTGTCTGTGTAGGGATTACCCTCCCTCATAGGCTCATCGTCTACCTAGGCAGCATTTTTGGGTATCGTCAAATGAACATTCAGAATGTGCATGTGGAGTCCAGAAATGCTGTCTAGGTTGGCAGCTCACAAAGTTAAATGGTGTGTTGGACTTGAAGTGGCGCTGCGCAGACCGATCGGTGTCTGACATCAAAGTACCACGAGAGCAGACGGCTCTGTATGGTTTCGAATCGCTCTCGCAGTGCTTTGATGTCATACACCGATCGGTCTTTACAGCGCCGCTTCAAGTCGAACACAACTCTTTTCACACCATTACTCTGACCTGCAGCTCTCTCTGTCTCGTTTTACATCGAACACACCTAAAGGTACACAATGGAACTTTTTGTAAAAACAAAAACAAATCTGGTTCTCTTTCTGCTTGCAGATTCTCAGATGTTTGAGATTTAGCTGCTTCATGTCAACCTTTCTCGCTCAATGTGAAAACTTTTTTCTATTTACGGATATGACGAGACACGCAATCTATGCAATTTGCCCACGCAAAAAAACATCCCTTCAGGTCTAAAATATAAACACTTACAACATGCGTAGGGTAGGGCAGAAACACTTTTTGGAAGAAGGATTGATGATGAAGAAGGATGATGTATTGAGAAAAACAAGTTACATAGTGTACCTTTAAGAGAAACCAATTTTTAAGAGAAACCCCATGCAAATTTGATGATTGTTTTGCAAGTTACTTTGATTGTGTACAAGTGTACTTAGTGGCCTGATGTGTTAATCACTTTATGTTTATAAACTTTCCTTTTCCTCTGCTCCTATAGGCGAGCCAGGCAGCGGGACAGAGAGCGACACGTCCCCGGACCTCCAGAACCAGGAAAACGAACCCAGCCAGGAAGACACAGAGGAGGCAGACGGAGCCTTACAGGACCTGAAACCCCAGAAAGCCGCTTCGTCTTCCTCTGGAAGCCACCACAACAGCCACAAGAAACGCAAGAACAAGAACAGACACAGGTACCCGATCTCCAGCATGCCCTTGGGGTCCAGGATATAAGATGGTTATTTATTTAAGACCTCATTCCAGCTGATCCAGTGCTAATTCAGAACAGGCTGTGAAATATTTGATGTAATGTCCTGTGGACTCCTCTGAGTGGATGTGGGAGCAGTTATAAATTAACATATTCATAGATGATTATGATTGCCACGCCTCTTTTCCAAACGGGAGGAGTTACTTCAGTTTCATTTTTGTTTTTTCCTTTCTGTTATTTTATATTTGTTCTTTCCTCTCTTATGGATTTGGCCTAAAGACTCTTACTCAGTCCTAATGATTATCTAATGCTGTTTTGGCCAGTTCAGACTTATAAGAGGCTGGTTTGATTAAAGAATGAAACACTCAAATGAAACCGTTTGAATCTGTGTTTGTATTAGAAGGACAGAAGGAAGATTGAGGAGCTAGTTTTCAACATCTCACTGAGATGTTTTATGGAAATTTACTATGGATTGGAAGGTTTGATATTAACTGGGTCTAATATATTAACTATTTTCAGACCCTTTCAAATGTTTCCTTATTTTTTTACAAAATAAACTCCATTTGCTGATATAATCCTATAATTAAGCCACAAAAATGATGGCGAATCTTGATTTTATGTGTGGTTTGATTTGGAGCAGATGAAGTTTGCATCCAGGATTGTTTCCCATTAAATAAGATGAGCACTAGCTAGGGTCTGATATTCACTGATGCCCTATAGAGGATGCTTTAGTGTCTACATATAAACCCAAGTGTTGACACCCTATCTAGTCCACTGTGGGATTGATGTGCTGGTCGTCTAGTGCACTAACCTCTGATGCTCTCTTCCTTCCTAACGCTGCCCCCTTCAGCCCCTCTGGCATGTTTGATTATGACTTTGAGTAAGTCTCAATTTTACTTCCTGTTTCTCAGTCCCGTGTCTTCTGTCCGTTAGCTGCGCAGGGCCGTCCACGTCGCGTGGATGAATGCTGTGATGCTTGCTTCTGCCTCATCATTCGCAGATGTTGCTGCAGTTTTGTTCTGGTTTTGCATTTATTTTTCAGCTGCATGCTTGTGGAGTTCATAGACATGTTGGGTTTTTTAGTTAGTTGCATGCAGGGTTTTAATCGGGTTCAATAGTTGATCTGACCATGATGGAGTTCATTTGTTTTCTCCTTACAGATTTGACATGAAGATGAACAAGAAACCCAGAGCGGTAAGTTCAGATGTACTCATCTCGTACCATGTAAATAACTTCAAATATTGTTATATAAACTAAAGTTTGAATGTGCCAGATTATGTACAGACCAATCAGTGATGACAGTATTTGCATATTCTGATGTTTTCCCACTGCTATATATATTGAGAAATCTTTTGTTAATAAAATAATGTAAATTTGAATTGTCGAAGCTTTCACACATATTAGCTCATCTTTTTCTCCAGAGTGTAATAGTGTGATTTGTGTGATTCTGCAGGATTACTCGGCCTAACGGATCCCCTCAGTCTCACTCACAGACATTCACACAAACCAAACCTCTTCAGTCAATCCTGATTCTCTCCGGTCCAGAACGTCTGGATCTTCTCCTGCTTTTCTCCATTTGTGTTTGCTTTTTCGCTTACCGTAGTGAAGCTCTCATGTAGCTTTGTAGTCTGTTATTGCATGATATATATTGCAAACATGAGGTTCCAGAACTGCTCATAATGCTGGAATTTTTTTATTTATTACGTTACATAGATGATGCATCAGTGGATCCAGACCGTTGCCTCTTGCTTTTGGATATCCATCAAACTTGTGTAGCTATTGTAAAAAATTGTTTGTCATTATTTTTTGTTTTGTTTTTTTACCATCTTGTTTTGAATAAAACTGAGACAGTGTGTTGTTTGGTGGCCAGTTCTTGAATTAAAAACTGGACTGTGTAAGCATCTTGATATAAATGTTATTAAAACCATTTATACTAGTTGTTCAAACACTGAGATAAATCGTTATGTCGAGAAACTCGTTTTACTGCTGCTTTCTTTTGTTTGAGACATTATAAACCTTTTAATTTGGATTTTGTAAAATCATAGCAGTGTTTCTCTGAGCAGATCGACTAAACCCTGCCTCTACTAGTTCAGAGAGATTCAGAGAATGTAAAACTATCTGATCAACAATGATATGGACTCCTGAAACGATAAACCTCTTTAAACAACAGAATATTTATTGATCTGTTCAAATAGTCTTGTGGACATATCTGATCCTCACAGGTAAGAGATAGAAATATAAGAGAGATTGTGCTGAACAGATTTCTAATGGAAGTGATCTGGTTTAGTAGGTTTATGTCGAACAACAGTTGAACAGAACCAGGGTCTGTTTGCATAAACTACTAAGACTTGTCTTACAAGTTAATCAAATGTTTTTCCTTCAGGCTGTTCATAACTTTTTTTAAGTCACAGGAAAACGTAGATTGGTCTAATTTGAGACCGAAAAGTAAGACAGATAACCCCTAAATAACTGATTTAGTTCTTTAGACAGTCTTAACATAATAGTTGTTTATGCTACTGGCCCGAGTGTTTAATCGTCAAATACTCATTTAACTACTTTAGTTGTTTCCTGAACTGAAATGGTATCAGAATTGTATTTAAATGTCATTTGATTGGTTGTGAAAGCAAAGTTTGGGCTTTCTTTAATTTTGTCATACAACATAAAAAATAAAGAAACAAGAAGTATAAATGACCCTTACACAGAAAAACCTGCTACAAAGTTTTGTGCACAAATGTGTCAAACACCTTATGAAGAGTGAAGAAAGTATGACTGAATGCAGACACGCTTGACAAGATGAAATAATACATCAGTTTATTTATTATTGACATTTTTGTCAGAAAATATTTTAAATAAAAGTTTGTTTAATATTGTTTTCATTTAGTATAAACAGCTTAATGTTCAGTTTTTTTATGAATACACTCACTGTTTGAAAGGAACCTTTCTCCTAGAATAAATGTTTACTGAACTGAAATGGTATCAGAATTGTATTAAAGCTATTTCATTTGAAATACACTGCAGCTGAAAATCACATTTACTTAAAAGAATATTAAATGTCTCTTGGCATACAAAATATTTGTTAATTTTGGGGGAAAGGTTATTTGTGCTGTCCTTTAATGTAAACATAATTTCCTGTTTAAGACTATTCTGTTGTTGTTTTCTTTTGCCTTGAAAAGTCATAAAGAGGTGAAGAACAATGGCAGAATCTTTTCCACCATCAACAAAAAAACGAGAAAGGAAAGGGAGTATGGCTATTCCTCCTCCATGTGAGTCAATAACCCACTCAAATCTATCTTATATTTTATCTTGAAAATAGCCACGCATTGTTTAGAATAAAGCTCTGCTCATTCTGGACATTTTCTCAACATGATTTTGACTTTACACTAATGCAGGTGATTTATCTTCATCATTTCTCTCTCCAGTGATGTCTTCCTCCAGCGGTCCACTGACTGAGGAGCTCTATATGTCTGGACGTGTTCACTGATCCAGTCAGCATTCCATGTGGACACAACTTCTGCAAGACATGTCTGAATAAGTGCTGGGACAACAGCCAGACCTGCAACTGTCCATATTGTAAAGAAACATTCAAGCACAGACCTGATCTCAAGATTAACACCACACTCCGAGAGCTCGTAGATCACTATAAAAAGAAAAGTCCTGAGAAAAAAGCTGAAGTTCTGAAAAAAGCTGAAGTTCTGTGTGACGTCTGTGAGGAAAGAAAGCTGAAAGCCCTGAAGTCGTGTCTGGTGTGTCAGAGCTCTTACTGTGAAACTCACCTGGAGCCTCATTTGAGAGTGGCAGGTTTAAGGAAACACAAACTGATCAATCCTGTGAGTAATCTGGAGGACTATATATGTCAGAAACATGAGAGACCTCTGGAGCTGTTCTGTAGAGATGATCAGACATGTCTGTGTCTGTCCTGCACGGACGGAGATCACAAGAACCACAACACTGTTTCTTTAGAAGAAGTGCGTATGAAGTACTAACAATATTAAAATATTTCACCTATAAATAAAAATTGTCATTATTACTCACCCTCATCATGTCATTCCATCAATCAAATTTTCTCTGTTCATAGACTCAGTTGATAATTCAAGACACACAACAGATGATCCAGGACAGATTCAAGAAGATTCAAGACATCAAACACTCAGCAGAAGTCAGAAAAGTGAGTAATTGTGGTTGGTTGCTTGCTGGACACATGAATTTAGACATAATTAATGTCTGTACTCTGTAATATGCATCATGCCCACAATACAGCTAATCATTGATAATATTAACAATATTGAAACAATATTGATTGTCCTGGTTGATCAGAGAAACACAGAGAAGGAGAAAGCAGCCCGTGTGGAGCTCTTCACTGATCTCATCCGCTCCATTGAGAGATGTCAGACTGAACTGCTGGAGATGATGGAGGAGCAGCAGAAAGCAGCAGAGAAACAGGAGGAAGAGCTCATTGAAGAGCTGGAGCAGGAGATCACTGAGCTAAAGATGAGAAACACTGAGCTGGAGCAGCTCTCACACACTGAAGATCACCTCCACCTCCTACAGGTCAGTCAACATCTCTCTGATCAATGATAATGCAGTATATGACACCATAACACTCCCCATGCTGAAGGATTTCTCCTCTCTCCTGCTGTAGATTTACTCATCCCTGTGCAGCTCTAGAAACACCAGGAACTGGTCTGAGATCAGTGTGAAGACTGATGAGAGTCTGGAGACTCTGAGGAGAGCTCTGACTAAACTGCAGGACTCTCTACAGGAGAAACTCACGCTAACTGGTACAGCAATATCAAATACACCGCACAGATACATATATTTATCATCTTTTAATATCAGTAATGAAGAATGAGTCTGATCAAGGTGAAATAAGAGAAGTGTGTGATCATGTGTTTGTGTCTCATTATCATCACAGTTTTTCTTGAAGAGAGCAGGTCATATTCATCTCTAATTTCAGGAAACATGCAGTAAATTCATCTTGTACTAGAAGCTTCATCACTGTAACCAGAACCTTGAGGCTTTAGTAAATCTGTGAACACTTTTAGATGAGAAATTACAGAAAGAAACATTCATTTTCTGCCATTTTCTGTTGGTTTTCATTTTCTTAAAGAATATTTTTTTAAAGTGTTGTCTTTAGTGAATAACCACAACACTAATCCACTCCAAAACTGAGATGAATAACATTAGGCATAAAAATATCTCAAATACAAATTTCATAAAACCTTCCCAAAAATGTTCTAAAAAGGAGGAATATTTAGAGCTCAAACACAATAGGAGTTCAGGGATTCTCTAAATATCAGCAGAGAAACATTGATCAGATAAAACATGATGTTGTCCACAATTCTTTAAATATAACCTTAAATCTTGTCTATAATTCACACATAAACATGTCAAAGATCTGATGGTGTTTTATTGTCATTAGTCTCTACAGAAGTGAAGAGGATACAGCAGTATGCAGGTACAGTGTGCTGTCTGCACTACACTAGATTACATTCAGATACTCACAGCTTCATCACTGACCCACAGTATTATTAAACACTGATTACATATTACACACATCATCACTAAATATCTGTATTAAGTTGTGATTCATATTCTCTGTTTTCTCAGTGGATGTGACTCTGGATCCTGATACAGCTCATCCTAATCTCATCCTGTCTGATGATGGAAAACAAGTGAGACATGGAGACATTAGACAGAAACTCCCAGACAAACCAGAGAGATTTGATACATGTGTAGATGTCTTGGGAAAGGAGGGATTCTCCTCAGGGAGATTTTATTTTGAGGTGCAGGTGAAGGGAAAGACTGACTGGACTTTAGGAGTAGCCAGAGAATCCATTAACAGGAAGGGAGAGATCGCACTGACTCCCAGTAATGGATACTGGACTATGGCTCTGAGGAATGGGAATGAATATGATGCCTGTGATGATCCTGATGTCTCTCTGTGTGTGAGAGTGAAGCCGCAGCGGGTCGGTGTGTTTGTGGATTATGTGAAGGGTCTGGTCTCCTTTTATGATGTGGAGTCCAGCTCTCATCTCTACTCTTTCACTGATCAGTCTTTCACTGGGAAACTCTATCCATATTTTAGCCCATATCTAAACTATAAAGGTAAAAACTCAACTCCACTGATCATCACACCTGTCAAACACAACAAATGAATTTACAGCCCAAATTTTGAAATACACAATGAAAATGATTTATATTACAAATCTAAACATGTTTTGCTATTTTTTCATCATTTGTTTTTCATTGTTAAATTTTCTAGCTATAATTGCAAATTATATTGTGAAAATATAATGCTTGTTTAACAATTTTATTTTCAACTTTTCATAATTGTTAATGCCATTTGTTTTCTCCCATCTCAACCTGATCAAGTGAAAGTGTCTGTTTTTTTTTTTTTTTTACATCAAAATAAACCAGAATGTGATAACATTAATAAATGATATCAAAGCTGTTTTTACCATTTCAATTACAGAATGATCTGTGATAATACTGTGGTAAATCAGATGGTAATACCTCAATATATGTATAATTGTATGATTACCATATTCATACACAACATTATGGATCTTCAAACTATACCTAAAAAACACCATGATATTATGATCATGGTAATAACAAAATATCTGGGGAAAAAATAGGAAAAGGAGAAGAAGAAAAAAAACATTGTTGTCCTATTACCAAGGTACCATGTCAAATATTTAATCAATGGTAAAACTAGGTTTGTTTAACCACAAAAATAGAATAGAGTAGATAGACAAATTTCAACACATCCGATTCATTTTAAATGCGAATTTTGTACTGAAACAGTTAAATACATCTTTAAATGAAATATAGGATGATTAAATATCTGATGGTACTGATATGAAGTAGAGAAACAAATATGAAACCTTATAAAATTAAACCTTATAAAAAATATTTTCCTTCTTTCAGGATATTGTAGAGATTATTCTATTAAAGATGCCTATTTATATTGCTATTTATGTTTAATGTATTTTGATCTGTATGAAAATTGAGCACAGCTGCTTTTTACAGTAGATAGTGATAAAATGCAACACAACTTCTCGTCCAGGCCCTGGTCATCTCTAGGCTTGTTCACTGCAATGCTCTTCTGGCTGGACTTCCATCATGTGCAACTAAACCTCTACAGATGATCCAGAATGCTTCAGCTCGTCTTGTCTTCAACGAGCCCAAAAGGGCCCACGTCACTCCTCTGTTCATCTCTCTGCACTGGCTACCTCTCGCTGCTCGCATCAAGTTCAAGGCATTGGTGCTTGCTTACAGATCTATCACAGGCTCAGCTCCCTCCTACTTTCACTCGCTCCTACGAGTCTACATCCCTACCAGAAGCCTACGATCAGTCAATGAGCGACAGCTCATGGTTCACAGAGAGCCACAACATCACTCTCCAGAACATTCTCATTCACGGTTCCATGCTGGTGGAACGATCAGAATCCCAATCCCACACTGTAAAAATAAAAGGTGCCTGGAGGAACTTTTTGGGGTTCTGTAGATCCTCTAAGCACCCTTTAAAAAGGGGTGGTTCTCTGAGGAACCACACGAGTTAGGGTTAGAAATTGGTTAAAAATGTAATTAATTTCATGTTGTTACTATCTTAGAAAATATAGTTATTTTAGATCCATTTTAATACATTCACTTCCATGCACTCTGGAAAAAAATCTGGTAATAGATTAATAGCAATTAATACACAAAATTTTTTTTATAATACATAAGCAACATGAATAATCAACCATGTATATACAATAGGCTACACAAGAAAATACACCTCAACAAAATGCATGGAAACACATTACATGTAATAAATCAATGTAAATCTTTTTTTCATTTTGACTAATTAAAAATGTCCATCTTCACTTAATTTTAAAACATTTGTGTTTCAGTCCACTTGTTAAGTCTGACGTCACTGTTTCCAAGTCCAAAAGCTCTATCAGATGCCAAAAACAAACAAACAGCCCGTTGCAGCATACACTCATTGTGCTGTAATATTCCTGAAAATTATGATCCTAACCTTCATCTCTATACCGAAATCTCAGATGGTTAGTTATTCAGCTATTTTGAATCATAAAATGTTGAAGTCTGGGATGCAACACGACTGATGCCACTGACGATCCTCAAACGACACGTACTTCCCTTCTCCAAAACCTGACAGAAACATTGAGAGGAGTTTCATTTTGAGCAGCTGTTTCTAAAATCTCTAAAACAACATTATCATCATTTCAGATGAACATCATTTAAATTGTTTATGAACATTGATAAGGACAAACTCTAAGAAAAGTCTGTGAAAAGACCGGCCCTCTTCGGTCAAAAATGACCGAAAACTTTTACGTTTTGAAATTTTGCATTTTTTTGAAAATTGGTGACTTTTGTTGTATTAGCTATGTGAACACACAAAAATATCATGGACATCATTCGGATATGTTAAAGGGTTGTAAAAATAATTGGCTCCTTCGTGGTCAAAAATGACCGACATAGGAAATGAATGGGAAATAAGAAAAAATACGAAAAGTCAGAAACTTTTGGTGGTACAAACTACAAATCAGCCACTGTGCAGAAAACAAGTGCACAACAATGAAGGGGTGACACTCTAAAAAATCAAGAGTGCAAATAACACACCTCCCCCCCGCCCACACACACACACACACAAACACACACACACACACACGCACACACGCACGCACGCACGCACGCACGCACACACACACACACACACACACACACACACACACACACATAAATTAACTGGTAAGACTGCAACAGCAAATTTTGAGAATATGCGAAATACAGTCAATAAATGAGAAAAGATACAAAAGAGACTCTCTCGCTCAAAAGCACACACGGACACATACACACACACACACACACACACACACACACAAGAAAATACACACACACACATACACACACAAGAAAACACACACACACACACACACACACACACACACACACACACACACACACACACACACACACACACACACACACACACACACACAGAGACACACAAATAATAATTGTGTTTGCTCTTATTTGAGCCTAATAGGTGTTCCTGATATCTGTTGCATATGCAACAATAAATAAAATAATTACAGTTTGTATGTATATAGTTAAAATAATATTTATTATTTATTAAATTTTTATTACTGTTTTTTAACCTCCAGTTTGATAATGATTGTTTGCTGCTTTGTTACTTTATCCCCTTAAACCCTAAGTGTCCCGCCGGCGGATTGTGAGAAATCTTTATTGACAGCAGATTCTCACGGTTACAAAGAGCCCAAACCAAAGCATTGATCACGAGATATTCCTCACCAAATGATGCATACTTGGCTACAAAACAAGTCTCTCATCTTTCCGGGGTGCAATGTGTTTTCCAATTTTCCCGGAACCATCTGTGCTCGTTTTCAAACGTGCAATAACACAAAATATGTCTCATCTTAAAGCTTTTTTCTGGATATTATAGAACTGTCTTCCAGTCTGCCCATTGTCTCATAATGTTTGCTATTTACTCTTAACAATGTTTTTAGCCATAATTCTGCTTTGCTATAATTAACCTCAATATCTACATTGGAATTTCCAGCTGCTTGCTTAGCACATTTATCAACTCGTTTCCTACAACTCCTATATGAGCTGGTGCCAAGAGTTATCTCAGTTCCTGATTGTAACAGATTATTTGCAACTTGTATTATTTCAATGACAATATCCTGTCTTGATTTTGACTGAAAAGTTTTACCAACACAGCTCTGATGATGGTTGCAGTTTAAATCCTCTCCTTCTCCTCCCAGCATCAACAGCAGGGCATTGATTATGTGCATCAGGTGGAAACATTTCTCCTATGAAGAGAGACAGTGATAGAGAGAGAAACAGCAGCTTGAGCACACACAAACAAAACCTCACGGCTCTGGACGTAACAGCGATCACCACAAAATGTTATCCAGATGCAGCTCACATGTAGAGAGACTTCACCAAGAATTTTCCTCCAACCTTAATTCCTTCCTGAGTTATTGCATGTCAAACAAGAAAGATATGCAAAATCATAATAAAAATTATATATTTTTGTCTTTTATCAGCAGTTTCTCGACAGGAGAATGTCCAAATGTAACGTAATTTATATTTTCAAAGAAATGTAAAAGTGTTC
This sequence comes from Squalius cephalus, assembly GCF_949319135.1. Lineage (NCBI taxonomy): Eukaryota > Metazoa > Chordata > Actinopteri > Cypriniformes > Leuciscidae > Squalius > Squalius cephalus. The sequence goes on along the minus strand of NC_137129.1, from coordinate 38,004,744 downwards.
TATCAAACGATACCTTTTGACTCTCCTTGCTATAGTTTTGGAGTTATGAGTCTTTACTTTTGTGTGTGTCACTCAGACAAAACAACTCTAAAAATGCCTTTATGTTTTTGCTGTTAGATCATAATTGCTGTTCCCTTCTGAAGTTTTATTAACAGAATTAAACTGAACAAAATACCAATTAATTGCAAAATGTCTGTATAAGTGTTTTGAATTATCACTATCCATCCCTTATTTTGTTTGATTTTTTAATGATCAAATACTGAGTAATAAAAATGCTTGCATTGTGTTCCCTTTCTAACCAAATGTTATTGTTTGATTGTAATCATAATGCAAAACCTGATACTTATCTAACAAAAATATCTAAACCTTGACAAAAAGTAGTCTTTTAGAATGTCTAAATATATATCTAAATAAAATAAAAACTACTAAAATGGAGAAATCATGTCTAAACAACAACAACAACAACAACGCGAATCAAGAAGCCTCTCTATGTATTTATACAGGAGCTACAGTGCAGCCTACAGGCGGTTACACGACATTACACAAGTTTATATTTTCTAACGCTTTTCTCACTTCAAAAAATTTATTTTAAAGGGACAATAAGTAACTTTTTAGAAATTGTATTATCTAAAATCAATATTTTTATTCATAAATATGTCCTCAATGGTGTCCAAATACCTCTGCCAATGATCTGACTTACCCTCGTAAACAAAGAATTTATTATCTTTATATATATGGGATGGGTAGGTCCACTGAGGCCCTGTCCCAAATGGCACACTCCGGACTTGTGGACTTCCTCAGAGTCCACACTTTGGTGACGTCATGTAGTGCAGACCTATACGGCCCTTGGTGCGAGTCCACGAGGGCGCATTGAGAGGTATTTTTGGGACAGACTCGATCGGCACGCCGGAAATAACGGCCTGGTTGTTGTTGGCCAGGAGAAATCACATTTTTGCGCTATTATCTGCATGTCAACTACACAGCCTAATTTTACAGTTCTGTATTTTGATATTGTGCATATCACCTGGGCATTAAACAATAAATATATCATGCTTATTTAAATGATGTATACAGTTGTACATAATAATAGGCTACATAATGTTCCATTAGAACTAAGATTACAATTTTAAAACATAATTTAAACATATTTTATTTCAATTTACAGGTTTCAATATTCATACTATGTTTACATATGACTCAGTAAAGCCCTGACATTCGGTTCTATTTATTTAATGAATCATAATGCGATCGTATTATTAAACGCGCTATTATTATGTTTGAGACATCAACCACTGGTCGATGACCATAATGTTTGTATAAACTGTAGGTAACAACTGGTAAAATGTACATTTAGGTCATAAAAAACATAATATTTTCTTCTCAGCCATGTCAACAATTATCCGTGAGTGAAATCTCCTCCCATCCGTTGTCTGATTGGCCTTTCGCAAGGATTCCTGGGTAGTTAAAGTGCGTGGAGCCTGCTTCTATGCGGGCTTCGCGGAAGACCGCTTCAAGGGTACAAAGGGGGCGCTGCTGAGCACACTTCAGAGCGGTAAAATGTGAATGGGACGGCCTACGGACTCGTAGACTCAGCGAGCACGCGCAATTCAAGTCCACGAGACCGAAAGTCCGCATGAAGTGCGCCATTTGGGACAGGGCCCACGAGGCGAGCAGGATCAGAGAATTGGCACTCTCTGCTTACTTCCGGGATCTGGATTGGTTGCAGTAACACGTCTCTGTCCATGCGGGGGCGCTCGCTCGCGAGTGCAGAATGAATGGAGGTCTATGGCGAAATACCCCTCAAAACCCACTTTTCTCAGGATATAATTTTTTGTCTAGTAATTTAAATGTTGTATGCGAAAGGAGATGCAAAGAAATTACACATTGCTGGGTGTTAGATTTTTTAGAGTCACTTATTTGGTTTAAAAAGTCTTTTAAAATGTCAATGACGTCAGAATGCTAACGTCATTAGCAGAATGCTAGCGTGTTATGGGCAACAACTAGCCTGGGTTTCCCCATACTGCCTTGCTCGCAGCGCGATTCTATTCACGCTGCTAGGCAGTCTGGACACCATGGGACTAATTTTCCCCTGAAAAAGGGAACCAATCACAGAACGGGGAGGGAGCAGCAAGATAATGACGACACCGAAGCAGTTTGTTTATATCAGACTCGACGTTACCTTCTACCCTCATGTTTATCTTGCACAAACGGTAATATTCGCTAAACGCCATCGTGTACAAATAAATCTTTGACCCATCGTCTTTTTCCTCGTCGAATTTCTCTCACTCTACATACGTCATCTGGTATAATTGAAGCGATTGGCTATGAGCTACGTACAGGCGCATTTGATAGACATTCGTAGCGCCCAATAAACGGCTCTGGGCATTCGTAAACCACGCCTCAAATACGAGAAAATGCGCATGTAGTTCCCAGACCAGGGGCTCGTTCTTCGTACGTTGCTTATTACATCCGAGATCAAATGACACATCCAAGATGATTTCATCGTGCTAATCATAATCCGACTAATTGAGTTCTTCGAACACACTTGCCGGATATGATTAGTATAGCTGGATTGAGTTATCTGAGATAACTGCGCGTTCACGCGCTGGCTTAAAAGGGGATATGTATCGATCGTAGAAACATTGATCAGCAACGCTGCTATTGGCTGCTCAGCGTGGCCAAAGAGCGCGCTCAGTTTTTCTCCTCAGCAGAGCAAGATAGTCGAAGTTTATTCGGAATTTTAATGTTTAATCAAAAAACGCCAGGGAACGCCTCAAAGTCTACAAAAGCCAGGAGAGAGGGCTGGCAAAAAGTAGCAGACAATTTAAATCCGTTAGAAGTGGCCATGTTATATGTTTTTTATCACTTATCCTATATTTTTGTATTTTAATAATTGCATAATTATTTTGTTCATTGTAATGTCAGAGTCACCACACTAGAACATGGGAACAAATAAAAGTGAAGAACAAAATATTCTACATAATGGTCATTTTTTGTTATATTATAGTCTCTTCTCTTCTATAAAAGGCACTGTAAAATACATGGTTGTCTGTTTATAAAATCAACCAAGATAAAGGCTGAAAAAAAGAAAATATCTTAGTAGCCTACACTGTAAAATATTTTTTGCTGCATTAAATTAAGGCTGTATAGTCATTTCAACTGTTAAATCTTGAGCCATGATGAATTGCTTTGACTTGTAAAAGTGAAAACTGATAAACTTATGTTAATGTAAAACTATTTATTGAAGAAGAGTTGAAAAAGAGTTATTGATCACATTTTTCCCAAGTGTAGTTCATTGTAATTGTGTTTTCCTCTTTTGTGCACTTTTACATAATACACCAACACTTGTTACCTTAAGTGGACATTTTCTAACTTTCCAATGGAAAGAAAGTATAAGACTTTGTAATGTCCATTTGTTTCCATTGCACTGGACAGTAAATAAACCCTTTCAGATAACTGTCATATGGAGGAACCTACCTGCAAGTGCATAAATAACTTTACGTAATTTATACTTGTATGCTTTATGGGTGCATGCAATATAAGTTGGATTCCACATCTACAGAAAGGCCTACAGAAGAGTCTGCACAGACAGAGGAGACATAGGCCTACAGGTGGGCAGTGTAGCCAACTTTTCCTTTTTATTTGTTGTATGAGGCATGTGTCTAATATCTCTTGTTGCAGGCACTTGACCACTGGCTTTTCTTTACAAAGAACAATTGAAATAAAACTCAAGGAACTCAAGCATATTTGTCTTTTATTAAACATTTAATGAAAAGTGTTTTTTATTTTTGTATTTTTTTGTGGCAATTTTGTGTAATATGGCACATGCAACAGTGTCACAGGCCCTGTCAGGTGTGCAACCCTCAGACTTTTCAGACACTGAAATCTTCCCTTTAGTTAGCCAAAGTTCATTTCATTGTGTGCCCTTGTCCTGGCTAGAGCTGAATTGTAACTGGTTGGGTCAGGGAATGGGGTCATAAAACACCTGTCTGCTGGCAGGAACATGTCATAATCACCTATGAACAAATGCAGTTCTGTTAGGATCAGCATAAGTGTATGTAATACAGTGAGCTTGATATTTAATTGTGGAACTTTCCTTACCACTTTTCAAATAATGTGCATAAATGTGAATCTCTGAAAATGCTTAAGTCATGCACAGATCCTGGCAATTTTGCTTTCACATTTGTGATATGGAAGATTTGTCAACTGCCTTTTTTTATTTGATATAATATTATTAATCTGGAATATTAAGAATCACAGTATAATTGGGCTGCACATTTACATTGGGAACCCCCTTTCTGTTCACATAATCCCCTTCATTGAGGCCTTGATGGCAGTCTATGGTCTAGCTAGCCTATAAGCCTGAGTGACATATACTGTGCATGGTCATGATTGCATGATCTTCATAAAAAAAAAATATATTTAAATAGTCTAATAAATAGTATAGTCTAATAAATAAAAAAATAAAAAACTGCTTAAAAAATCTGCTTTACAACTTTGGGTATAAACAGGGATGCACATAAGTGGTGCGCAGGTGCGCATGCGCTACCCAATTAAACAATGCGTACCAGATGAATTGCCGCAACCCTCATTTGCGTACCTAAGATTTGGGGATAGATAGGTGCGCAATCTGTGGTGTTGGATAGGCCTCAGAACTAGAGATGCGCGGATGGGCTATTTCATCCGCAACCGCATCGCAAAACTCATCATCCGTCCGCCATCCATCCGCACCAACGTTTTTGACCAATTTTCAAAACCGCACCCGCCCGCCATCCGCTGATTGGGCAATGCAAGGCGCTGCTGATGACAGCCGCGAGACTAGAAAACTCTCTTACCTCAGAATATCAGCAGTGAACTCCGTCTCCGATCGGCGCACATGGACAAAAATAAATAAATTATTTAAATAAATAAATAGCCTAAATTAAACGAACTTCGGCAAACCTGACCGTACAATATTTTCATTGTAGCCTAACAGAAAACGCATTTTGGCACATCATTTAGGATTTTTCATTGGTGCGCCATCAGCTAGCCTATGCAAAGACATGAAATTGAATAGCCTATTAATAATTGATCCATGTCGGTATACACAGCCTAATATTTTACACTTAGGCTATAATTAAAAAATAGCCTAAACAATCAAGACAGCCTATTTACTTTTTTATTTATTAAAACCACGAAATCGGTTAATGAAACATGGATTAAAATTAAGATACAATTAATACAAAACGAAATTAGCTTTAAAGAAAGGCTTTGTGCTTTCTGTTTGAGGTCTCTGTGAAAGTTTGAAATTCTTTTAGTGCCGCGGCGCTTTCAGAGTGGTCGCGTCCGTAATGGAGAACTGTCACTCACGTAAGATTGTTTTTTCCTCATAAATGACAAAAAAAAAAAAAAAAAAAAAAAGACAAACCATCAATAAAAAAATAAATAAAAATTATATATAAAAAAGGATGGATTTATAGCGTTTGGGGGAAAAATGGATGGATGACCTTCTATTGCCTTCGTTTTTAATTATCCTTTTTTGAGTTTGTCACGTAAAGTTACCTCCTTCGCCGGCGTTGCCATAATAACAAGCAGTCTGCATAGACTCGACTAGGCCATATTAGCCTACTGCCTGATAAAAATTTGACTATTTTAAAGTGTGCTCGATTTTTATTTTTTATTTATTTTTTATTTGGATGTAGGTATAGTCAGATAACAATATTTAACAATATATTAGACTATGTATCCCTCTAATTTGTTCCTCCTGTGAGGTGGGTTAAGGAAAAAATGCATTTGAAAATGTGAGGACCAAGCAACAACCCCAGGTTCTCCCCTGAGAACAAGACCAAAAATGTTATGTGCACCCCTGTGTATAAAGTTGCTTGGAAATGTCACAAAAAAAAAAAAAAACTAAAACTGTTTTTTAAACCTAAAAGCACCAGGTAAACTCCGAATGACACGACAGACAGCACTTTCCATCAAGTTCTCCGCATCTCCAATAGTGTAAAGGAAAGAGCCACTCGCAAATAATCTTAGGGCAATGCAAACAGTTTGTGCTGTAGTTAAAGCCCGACTCCGACAAGTCGAAAATAAATGTGCGTTTCCAACAAATTAATATTGTAAACGACAATCTCACGAGTAAAAAAAATAATATATATATATATATATATATCAGAAAGTGCACTATCGCTCTGCGCTGGACTTCCCGTATCAGCTCCGTTTATGAGCCGCAGTCTAATCCTGTTTACATGAAATAAGCCTGCTCCCGAGCAGGTTTAAGATTGCGCAGCTGTTGCTATGACAGCAAGTCCAGGATGAGCTTCGAAGAACCAAACAATCCAAGATCATGCCAAATCGTCAACAATCAAATCCAGCTAACTGAGTTAGCGACGTACGAAGAACGAGCCCCAAGTCTCAATGAGACTTGGTCTGACGTTAGCCAGGCTAGGCAACAACAACTCAACCTGTAAGAAATCGAAAAGAAATAAGCAGTGCTTGAAGTGGGGGAAAAAAGGTGCCGGTACTCTCTTGCCTTACTCTCACCGCTTTCACCCAGGGCCGGATTAACAATTTCCTATGCCCCCCTGGACAACCAGACTCAAGGCCCCCGTAGTTAGGGGGGTTGGGGGGCATGCTCCCCCGAGAAAATTTGGATTTCTCTGATCTACATATGTGCAATTTAGGACTTTTGAAGGCCAAAAAAATTATAAGAAATAGGCTATCTTTAAAACCTTGTCATTAGATTATTTGTCAATACCTGCTCTCTCCTCATCTTCATATTTCTTTTTCTCTCAGTCTTCTTATCCTGGACTATTTCTTCCTCTCCTAAAGCTGAACTTAGTCTTTTCATTTTCGTCTGCGTCAATGGCGAAAGCAAACATAGGCTCAAAAGATATTTATACGTTTTATGAATCATTTTCTTAGACAAGTTAATTCACTCAAGGCTACCAGGAAAGCTGTAGAAGTCAGTATTGCCATTAGGAACCTTCTGCAAGCTTTGGAATTTAAAACGTCTGTTTTTAAATGTTAAAAGTAATTTTAAATAATACAAATTATATATAATGTCATATTCTGTGTTAATTTTGACCAAGAACCACGCGCTGTCACTTTAATTCAGCGCGTGCAGCACAACGAAAATAGACTCGGTGTGGAAACGATCGTTGGACTGCTGGATATGCACCGCTCCTGGAACGCATTGCCGGACCGCATCCGCGTGCAGTGTGAAAGCTCTAACCTGTTAATATGGGTGCGGGGAAAAAAAATAAGCTCCGCATACGCATTGCAAACTTAGTATGTGAGATGGGCGTGACACTGACGCTTTTTTTGTCAGTGGTAGAGTACCGGCTACATGTGAGAAGTAGCGGTACGCAAGAAAATGTGCAGGTACGCTTTGGAGTAAAATGCAGAAGTGCCGGTACTGCGTACCGGTGAGTACCGCCCCACTTCGAGCACTCAACTTTCGACCTATAACCCATGTTGAACTTGCAAAGCCTACAATAAAATCTGAGATTTCTCAACGGCAATCGGGTGAAAGAGACACATTTAGCCGTATAGCCCCATTGACTCCCATTCAGTCTGCACTCGCTCGCGATCACCCCCAGTGGAATTCTAATGGAACTGCAACCAAAATCAATACAATGGGGCTGAATAGGGAGTGCCAAGGCTGTTAGGAGAGTGACTCACGCAGACAACAGGGAATACTGTTTCACATCCTCCAGTTTCGTTCAGACTGGCGCACTTTTATTTAAACAGAAACATGTGCATTCATTCAGTCACTGTCTGATTAGGTCACATGATATACACACTGCAATATGATTGCCTGGTTCAAAGAAAAATAAATACAAGGAAAACAAATCAAATATAAATGAGAGCACAATATTTCTAAATCTCAACACCCCCACTTGCTCTCACATTTCTATTTCATCATTGTCCAGTTCATCATCTCAATACAAGTACAAAATTCATACACCAAACATAAATTAGTTAAATTTCATTAACTTGAGCTTTGTTGCTGGTTTTGTTAGCACATCTGTAACCATATCACCAGTTGGACAGTATTCCAGACTAATTCTGCCCTCCTTTATCACAGATCTCACAAAATGATATTTAATGTCCACATGTTTACATCGTTGTCTATACACCGGATTTTTTGCTAAAGCAATGGCACCCTGATTGTCCTCATACACTTTCGATTTATATTTCTGACCATCAATGTTTTCTAACAATTGCTGTAGAAATAAACACTCCTGTACAGTCGCAGCTAATGCCATATACTCTGCTTCACAAGTCGACAGTGCAACAGTAAGCTGTCTTTTGGTCTTCCATGAGACCAGTGGACCGTTTTTGTTTAGGCTAACACAGTAACCTGTAGTACTCCGTCTATCAGTTACATCAGCTGCCCAATTCGCGTCGCTGTATGCATGAATCAAGTTATCATTTTCACCCTTTTTGTAACACAGTTCTTTGTCTTGTGTCCCTTTTAAATATCTTAAAACATGCTTAACAGTGTTCCACTGTTCTGTGGTTGGTCTAGTAAAATACTGTGACAGCTTGCTCACTACAAAACTTAGGTCTGGTCTTGTGCATGTTGCCAGGTAGATTAAGCTACCTACAACCTCCCTGTATTTTCTAACATCACTCATTTCCTCAGCATCATCAGTGTAGTTTAGTTTCTGTTCACATGGAGTTACTCTAGACTTACAATTTTGCATGTCAAATCTCTCAAGTATTTTCTTAACATACCTACGTTGAGACATTGTAACACAATCAAAATCTTGCTCATAATCAATACCAAGGAAATGTGTTAATTTTCCCAAGTCCTTCATTTAAAATTTTGCACTGAGTGTCTCTTTTACATGATTAAGCACATACATACTGTTGGCTGCAATAATCAAGTCATCAACCCATATGATTATAAAAACTTTCTCAGTTTCTGTAACCTTCGTGTAAACACAATGATCAGCTGGGTTTTGAACAAACTTCATTTCACAAAGATACTCATGCAACATTCGGTTCCAGTTCCTGCCCGACTGTTTAAGTCCATACAGTGATTTTTTTAATTTGTACACCAGTTTTGCATTACCTTGAGATTTTATCTCGTAACCCTCTGGCTGTTCTATATAAATGTCACACTCTATTGGCGCATGTAAATATGCAGTGGTCACATCCATTTGATGAACAATCAAATTTTCCTGTACTGCCTTCTGTATCAACACTCTGATGCTTGTCATACTGGCAGTTGGAGAAAAAGTCTCATCATAGTTCACACCTCTCTCTTGACTGTAACCTTTGGCAACATATCGCGCTTTGTATTTGTCTGTTCCATCACTATTTTTCTTAATAGCGTAGACCCATTTACCCCCCACTAATTATTTACCTTCAGGTAGACTGGTCAGGGTAAAAGTGACACTTTCCTTTAATGACTTCATCTCTTCATTCATAGCCTTAACCCATTCATCTGCATTCACTGATGTTACTGCTTCTTTGTATGTTTGGGGTACATTACATACAAGTCTGTAACAATAATCAATATCAGCTTCGTTACCATCAAAACCACAAACAATCACTTAAATAACCTGGCCTTTTCCTCTCTCTGGCAGGATTCCTCCCTTTTTCAGGTTTGTGTTTGGTTTTCGCACATTTCTGGCTCTTTTACTGTGACCGGTTCCTGAGAATTCTGTAGATTAATTTCAGGACCTTCTCTTTTCGATTCTCTAAGATTATTCCCAACCCCAAAATCGTCATTATCATCATCAATCGAGATCTCGTCCGCCTCAGCACTCATTCTGGGATAAAAACTCAACTAGTCTCCGCTTCTGTATTTTCCTGCTATCAGGATAGTAGATCATGTATGCTGGACTATTCTTGTCATATCCCACAAAAATGCCCTTCTCACATCTCGAGTTCAGCTTACTTTTATCATGTTGATAAGCGTAACACGAAATACCAAACTTCTGCATTCTAGAAATGTTCGGTTGCCTGCCTGTTAACATGAAGTAAGCTGTCTGTTTAGTTCGGTTATTAAAGCATCTGTTTCTCACTACAGCAGCAGTCTGGACTGCATAGGTCCACAATGTTTTTGGTAACCCACTTTCTATTAACATGCACCTAGCCATGTCAAATAAGTTTCTCCAGTTACGTTCCGCAGTGCCGTTTTGGTGTGGAGAGTATGGTGCAGAGGTCTCATGTCTAATACCATTTCTACTCAATAATGCCTGGTACTCCCTGCCTGTGAACTCTGTCCCATTATCAGACCTGATGCATTTAACTCTCCCATATGGAGCCATATCAGCAAGGAATTTCTCTGTGGCGGTTATTGTGTCGCTCTTGTTTCTCAAAAAATATACAAACCCCGCACTAGAATAATCATCTGTGAAAGATAATGCATATCTATGGCCGTCTTGGGACATTGGGTCTATAGGTCCTGCTAAATCGGTGTGTACCATTTCTAGAGCTGCTTTGGCTCTCGCATCTGGTTCTCTGTTTCTAGTCTCAATAAACTTGCCTTGTATGCAAATCTCACACGGTGGGGTTGGTTTGTCTGCTCTATTCTTAATTTGCATACCGTCCACAACATTTTCGAGCTTAATTACATCCCCATAGTTGCAATGACCTAATATCTCATGCCATGTCTGCAAGTCATAACATTTTCTACATTGGTCATCACACTCATTGTCTTTTGTGTGCAAATAGTACAGTTTATTGTGCATGTGTATGGGGAATTCAGTACCGTCTTTATGTAGCAGAACGTTCTTCCCTTCTCTGAAGATCACGGTTGCTCCGTTCGAGGTGGCTGCCTTCACAGAGAAGATGTCCTGTGGATATGTTGGGATGTACAGCGCGTTCCTTAGTGTTGTCTTGAAACGTCGTCCAGTGCTGTCCACCAAACATACTGCTGCGTCTCCTCTGTTCTTAGCGACTCCGTTGCATCTCGTGCCGTCAGCCAATTCCACACAGTGTGTGTCAGCCTGGAAACTGCTGTCAAACCTCTGGAACTTTGTGATGTCTGTGATGATGTGTGAAGTTGCACCTGCATCCACCATTAGGCCCCTTCTCTCGTCCTCATGTCTCCACATCTCAGCGTCGCTTGCCCGAAAAACATATTCCTTGTTGTCACCCGGCTCCTTGGACACTTTTCTTACGTTATCCCGCGGCTTTCTCCGTCTGCAGGTTCCATCGCGGTGAGTGGTATTTTTACAATGACTGCACCACTGTTTACGTTGGCATGTCCTTGCTTTATGGCCTTTTGTGCCACACCGGTAACAGACAATGTCAGCACTTGCAGCCGCACAGTCAGCAAAAGTGGATTTCGTTCCAAACTGCGCTCTTGCTTTCATTACATTGTCCCCGGACGCAGTTGTCCGCATATTTTCAATGTCCTCATAACTTCGAAGTCTTGTCTTAAATTCAGCAAAAGTCATTTTAACATCACTCTGAGTAACATGGACAGTAAATGGCTTAAATGTCTCTGGAAGTCCTTTCAAAACCATTGCTGTCAAAAGTTCGTCACTCAGATTCTCACCAGCATTTCTCAAAGCAGTGATTGTAGTCTCAGCTCTGATGACATATTCCGTAACACTCTCGCTCGACAATTTTTGCAGTGAAGTTAGCTCTGTGTACAAGCTTATTACCCGGGGCTTCCCTTTGCCAGCATAATATCCACGTAAAATCTCCAGCGCCGCACGTCCGTCATCTGCTGCTTCTCTCGAAACGTCCTCCTTTTATAATTTATTGTAGTGTATTACTTCCGATTTTTGTTGTCTAAATAACAGTAAATTGTTTGTGATATAACTATCCGTTTATAGATGGAGTAGTTTTAAAGAATGGCCCGAGGCTGTGTTAAATAGATTGTTCCCTTTACTTTATTAAACCATTTACGATATTTTATTCTTTTCAAATGTATTGTCTGTCATAGCAGCGAATATTATTAATTATTATTATTATGAATCAGAAGACTTTCAGTCGTTACCACGGCAACGATACGTCACGTTACGCACGCTTCTTACCCATAATCACTGCGCTTTTACCACTCATTTCTCCCGCCACATGACTACAGTAAGTATCTCAACCCCTCGGGGTGTTTGTTTGTTAAAAAGCACGTAAAACCTTTGCTGTTATTTCTTTAGTTGTAGCTGGATTTAATCATCCATAGAGTTTAGGTTGAATTTGTTAGTGTTGCATTATCATTTACACGGCTACCCGCCGAAGTAATTACGTTAGCTAGCCAGCCAAATGACAGCTGTCCCGACCCCGGCACAGTAGGAATGTGGCACTTCCACAACAAAAATCAGTTTAAACTCATGTATTTGTCCATGTGTTGTGAGGACAACAATTAACAACGTGTTGTTGCAGTGGTTAAAGTTTTATTTAAAGTGCAAAGTAAATGTCAGAAGTGTAACTAAGGTGAATTACCGCAATCGGGGATGGACTAGAATAAAAAAGTGGACCGGGAGTCTTTCCAGAGGATTTGACTGCTCAGTGCGACTCAATGTCAATGACCGTTCATACATACCTGATATAATTAATGCATCATTAACTTGTAATTAACATAATTATCCTGTAACACTTTCGTGCCATACTTTTGTAAGACTTTGCCATTTTAGAAGACACTGAATCATAATTGTTACTTTAGTTATGTGTGACATTGAGAAGAGAGAGCAGTAGATATTATGAGAAGCGTTTTATGCAACAGGACAGTAGAAGACCACCTTTTCCATTATTTGTAGGCCTAAATAAAAATAGATTTGTGTTGGTACTTGCTTGTGTCAAGTGAATGTGGTACAAATCTGATATTTGTACAGTAAGGATTGATTTGTATTGTACGTAGTGGTTGTGATTGATACATAGTCAGTTAATAAGTACTTTGTCCTAACAATTAAGAAATTATCATTTACTACAAATGCTATTCTAATAATCTTTTGCTTTTTTCTTGTTTTACAGCTATATTGCAACACTTTGACTCCACCAACACACACACATATACACACACGCACCCAAATCAAACCAACGGCACTTTTAAGAGCCACTCTCTCTCTCTCGTTCTCACTTGTCTCTTTCGATCTCTCTCTTTCTCTCTTTCTTCATTTTGTGTATTGTTTTTATATTGTTTGTATTTGTTTGTGATGTCCCTCAATTCTGACATGAGGATCTTTGATGATCCCAATGATGCCAGGATCCACATGGCAGCATTAATTAGTGATGCTTATCTCCATGAGGCCAGGGTAAGGCTTGTCATGATAAGCAAATAGTGCCTAAGTCTGAAAATACTAATTGCTATTGCTTTTATAGATGTGATGTAAATGGTTAGTAAGACCCTTTTATGCAACTACTGAATAATGCTCAATTATAAGTGCTGCTGATATAAGTGCTCTGCAATATAGGCTGCCATGGCCATGGAAACTGCCTTTCCTAAAAAAAAAACGAGGAAAAGGAGGAAGAGATCCCTCACTACTAATCCACTGGTCACAGGCAGGCATGAGAAACGTCGGGAAACACACTGCCCTGAATCAGGTTTGTTCTTTACTAAAACATGATTACTGTATCTAAGAATAAAGATAATTCATTAAATAGTGTTTTGGTGGTTACACGTATTATAAAATGAGAGTCAGATACCACTTTGACAAAATGGTGTTGCAATGTTTGTGAAAAATGTTCTTACTAATATAGAAGATAGTTAAAGAGCATGCGACTGATAATCCTTACTTGTGTTGTGTATTAATAATTTATATAGTTTCCCTCCCTCCAGTCCTTATGGAATATTTTCATTTGGAAATGAATTGGTTTCATGTTATATTGATCAAAGGGTTAAGCAAAATGACTGTCTCTGCAGCTGCTTCTCAATCCAGAAGAAGGGATCCTGTGCATGAGGAGGGCTTTCAGATAGAAGATCAAGAGTTGGCAAGTCTTGGTGAGAATACTGAGTGTTACAGTAGTACAGTACACTACAATTTTTCCAATTTCCACCATTTATTTAATCATAATTAAGCATTATGTTTTGTCTATGCTTCCACTACTGACTCACAGTATAACTGATATATACTTGTGATCATAATCATGAGTATAGACCTTTTAAGGACAAGTGAATGTATATTTTTGTTTTTTAGAAACAAGACTCCAAGAGTTAAGGGACACCATAACTGCAGTCCAGGTTCCGGAGGGAACAGACAGAATGGTTTCTGCTTGGGAACAAAGGCAGCTTCTCACAGATGTGAGAATGAAAACTGCTAGGCCTATGCTTTTGGATGCAAAGCTCTCAGCCGAGAGAGTATTCATCCAAAACTGTCACAGATGCTGTGCTGTAGAAGCTGTGATTAGGTGCCTGGACTGTGTACCACTAGACATGGAGTTCCTCTGTGCTACCTGTGACATGGAGGCCCACAAGAGAAATGTCTTCCATGACAGAGAGGCTGTGTTCCATGGATTTCTTGAGCCCATTCCCCCTACAACTGCTGTGGTGGTGAATGAAAATGGCGAGCCTCAGTTTTGTGAACAAAGTATGTTAAAATTAGCATTATATCAAATTGCCTGTGAAATTTAATAGCTGAATAACAAAAGTATGATTGGTTTTGACAGTTCTGTCCAGCATATCTTTGACCAGCTAAGTCAATTGCCTCTTAATATTTTTCAAAATGTGCTTAAGCATTTACATGTTGTTTCAACATAATGACAATTACAGGTGGAATAGTGGTGTGGCCAGTTTGGATTAATTGTTGGGTTTTAAAGCACTATTTTGAAAATGAGGTTAGCGTTTTGGGAAATGCATCTAAGGGACTGAGGAGAAGCTGTAAATACACCCTTCATAACTTCTTTCTGTTTTGCAGTATGTCAACTGCCTGTTCCTGCACCAAGGTCAATTTGTGAATGCACTCATGACCTCACAATCACTCCAGGGAAGCATATTTCTGTGGTTACCATCAATGGTATGTTGTTCTGAAAGCCCTCCTTTTTGTGCAAGTATTATTGTACTAGAACTTTACTTTTGCACTGTGTGCAACGCAAAGCTTTTTATCACCATTTTCATTTTCAGGCAATGCCCAAATGCCATGTCAAATAGCTAATATATCATATATTTGTATCTCTGTATAGAAGGCAATCTGTTGCAATTTGATTACTGAAATTATTTTAGTCTTGACTACAGTACAGTATATTCACTTGTTCACAGGACGATACAATGTCTGCTTGCCTCGGAAATCCTGTCCATCATGCTCTGCAGAATGGACTCCCGATGTGAAGGACCTGCTTGTTTATCGGTACTGGCCAGCTAGCACCAGCTGCCAGACCCTATACAAGTTTGATGTCTTCACCTCGTTTGAGCATATGAAGGTGACTGCACCAGCCATGTCCAGACAGGCCTTCCTGAAAATGTTGGAGCACAGATCTGTTCAAGCTGGAAGGGTAAGTCTGCCTGAATATCATTGAAACATATAACAAACAAAATTATATTACTGTATACCTAATATTTAATTGTGGGCATTGCTTCAAAAAATTCTAACCAATCATTTCTTAATATGCAGACAGGTAGTATCTGTGCTGATACATTTCAGCGGAGCTTTTTTGAGTTTACCTTCTGTGAATACAAAGAAGAGGATATGTGCCAGGTCCATCATTTTGAGTGCCCAGCATGTTCTCCAGACATGTTGGCTGTCTGCTCTGATGGGAACCGAAAGCATTACCGCTTCAGCAAGTCAAAAGGGTAGGTATAGGTATTTTTCAGAAGTTTATTTTAGACTTGTCTAACACAAATAGTAGCCCTTCGGGTTGTCATTGAGTGATCATAACTTACATTTTAACAAATAGTAAATGTAGTACTTGTGATTTTTTATTACTGACGCATGTTATCTTATCATGGACAGGACTGAGGAGCCACCCATATATGAGGGCTTGTTCCTGGCCAAGGATGAGGAAGTTGCTACCTTTGTTGATCTTGTCAGAGGCAACATGAGAAGTGTATGAACATTAGATTTTTTTTTTTATATAATAGTTGGTTACACAGATATTTTAGTTTTGTGTTTTTATGTATCTTAAAATGTGTTATAAACTGATTTTATAGACAAATGACAGTGCAGTCTGCGGTATTGCCAAGTTCACCGCTGGCAGAGAGATGTCCAAAAAGTCTGGTGCTCAGATAGATGAGGAGGGCATTCAAGTTGCAGTTTGCAGGTGTGTGTGTCTGTGTCTGTGTGTGTGTGTGTGTGTGTATGTGTGTGTGTGTGTGTGTGTGTGTGTGTGTGTGTGTGTGTGTGTGTGTGTGTGTGTGTGCGTGTGTGTGTGTGTGTGTGTGTGTGTGTGTGTGTGTGTGTGTAGCCAAGTATTATATTTATCATATATTTTGTTATAGGCACTCAGTTGACAGAGATGTGAGCTTAAGCCAGGCCTTACTGGGTCAATTGTTTCTTAACCACTACATTTTCTTCTGATTTATCAGACATGGGTTTCTTTTACGAGGACTGAACCATTACCGTGGAGAAATATTTGCTTACCCGATGTTTCTTCAAAGAGAGATGTCAAAGAAGGCAAATGTTACCTTCTTCTGTATGGATGTTACATGCAGGTAATCCTCATTGTCATATTGCAAATCCAACTCCATGATTAAAATGTCTTGTTTCTCAGCTTTACAGTGATGTTAGTCATTTTAGATTTCAATTAAAAATGGATCTTTGTTACACTCACATGATGCTGCTCCTGCTTTTTAGGTACTGGCCCTACCTTAACAAAGTAGCAGAGGGTTTACCAGAGCTTCTGCCATTAACAGAAATGAGGCCATTCCTGAGCGTCATGCATGCCAAAGCCCATACAGCAAAATGCGAGGTACATGCAATAACTTTAAGTCTGGTATGGCTGTAGCTATAGGGAAATAATGGGTCGGATAATAGAACGTGCTGTGTGTTATCTTTCACTAACTGCTTTTCAGCTGCTTTTTCAAATTTGTTGGACAGGGATTTTGTTTTTCCCCAACAAATAAAAAGCTTGTGTCATGAGATGTTTTAGAGATAATTGTATGCATTAATGCAATCTTCAATGCAAAGGATTAGTTTTACATTTGTGCATGTTATGCCTGATTGTATGATGTTATATCAAAACTTCTGAAGTACTGCTACATAACACTTCTCACTCTGTGTTGCAGGTGAAATGGGGTGGCAGAAGCCAAGATGGAGCAGGAAACACAGTGGGAGAGGAAGTGGAGCAGGTATGGTATTATTGTCAGTATTTTAACTATGGCTACAAAGGGTCTTAATAGAAACCATAACACCAAAAGGCACTTATTTGTCATCTAAGTAAAACGCCTGGTGTGAGGGATAAAGTACATCCTTTATGTATGAGTTAATTGTGTAAAAATGAGTTATTTTCTTTATAGGTGAACAGCTTTCTCTCCAGGGCAGCACTTGTCACAAAATACATGACAAAAGCTGGTTGGTGTTACACTTACATTACACGCTCTGGTAGCCTAAATAAATAATAATAAATACTTAATAGTGTTTTTACAGGGAATTAAAAAAAACAAAGTTTCTCTGTTCTGTTCTTACTAAATTTATCATTGTATTACTTCAAGGTAATTACCAGTTCAACTAACTTTTAGTGATAGGGTTTAGGCATGTCTGTTGGGTTTCTCTTATTGTCTTTTGAATGTGAAATCTTACTTTTTGGCTTGTGGGTGCCTTATTGTTTTCATCAGGAAGAGTGAACATGCTAACGCGACAGGCCATGGGTTGGAACAGAAGAAAGAGGGACAACCTTCATCAAGTGTTAGCCCACAGATATGTCAAAGTAAGGGTAAATTATAATTGAGATCCTAAGCACTGCCCCTTTCCCTCAATGCACCAACTACAGCTAGATCTGAAACTATTTGTTGATTAATTGTTTAATCATGTTACGGAAAAAAATATGCGACTATTTTGATAATAATCATGTTTTATTCATTTTAAGTAACTGAGGGGAGGTCTGCTTGCTAGTATACACAGATATTTAATGTGTTATTTAATGTTACACCTGTCCTGATGAAAGTCTTGTACCGAAAGCTCAAGTAAAATTGGTGGTTTTTGCATTGTGGTGGTGCATAGAGCTTTTTTCGGACATTTTGTTATTTTTTCTATTTAAAAGATCACAGAGAGGGCAAAGGTGGAAGCTGCCAGCCTTAGCAACATCAAGGAGCAGCACAACCTTGATCAGGAGACAATACAGCAGTGGGTGTGTGATGTTAGACAATGGGCGGTCACAGGTAAAACATGTAAAGTACACTATGTATGTGTGTATATACACACCCACACACACATCTGTTAAGGACTGTACCCTTATACAAATAATAAAAGGTGGCTATATTTTGAAAATGTCACTAATTGTGTCTCTTGTCAATTGTTTTGTTTCACCTATTTAGAGAGAGTCTACACTCCAGGTTGTACTGAAGAGCTAAGGGCTGACATTGAGAACATCACTGTAACCCTTTTGCGCAAGAAGCAAGATCTGTATCGTCAGCATGGTTTGTTGTCAAATCAAGTTATTTAAACGAATAAGACTTTAAAAAAACAATAATAATCTGGGATTATGACAGTTTTCTTTTCATTTCGATTTGCAGATAGCAACCAGGCAAGACAAAGAAAGAGAAAGAAAATGACAGAGTTGAAGAAGAAGCTTCGCGAAAAGGTCTTGCAATACAACACCGTAGTGGAAGGAGATCCGATTGACGAGGAGTTGGCTTGCAGTCTGACAGAGGGATATATCCTACCATGGGAGAGACATGAAGATGGTATGATATATATGAATTGCTATATTCCATATTTCCATATTTACCATTGTCCTTTTTGTTACTTGTCATGCAACAACACAGGAATGGGATGATATATTGAAATAAAAAAATATCATGAATACCAAAATATGGAAATATTAATCACGGAGCATAAACATTGAATGGTGTGCTGTAGTAATCATAAATAAAATGCTTGACCATCACAATTTCACAAGCTCTCAATTTGAATGGAGAATTATATAATTCAAATTATATTATTGTGACTTTTATTCATATTTTGAAATTGTTTATATTCTACAGAACCAATGCTGTCGCTAAAAAGATTTCTCAGAGAACATAATTCTGTTATACTTGTATAATATAATAATAAACATTCCTTGTCCACTATTCCATTACTTTCCCCAACCAAAGGCAACACCTTCAGGTTGAAGAGATCTGTCTTCGACCAGGTAATGCTGCTGAAACGCTTGGAGGAGGAGCAGAGCATCCTGGTAAAGGAGATGTCTCAGCACATCAAGTACCTTCTGAAGCAAGTGCAAGAAGTGGAGTCACTCAGAGGACAGACTTTGGAGCGCATCAAAACCAGCAGTATGTACAAGATCTTTAGATTTTAGTATCATGTATTTATTTATTTATTTATTTATAATATAGATTATTGTAGTAATATAATATAGTCTATAATATAGATAATATAGATTACCAGCTATTTGGCACCAGTGTGCACAATGTAAAAGTTGTAAATACAGTAAATATAATGACTAAAATGTAATGTTGAAGTTGCAAATTCAGCATTGTAAAATGCAAAAATAGTTAGAAATGTCATGTTTTGTTTGATGTGTCATCTTTCTCTTTCTATTTTTTCCCACAATTCCTCTACAGGTTTCGGTGACCTGACAGAGGATGCTACACATGGGCTCAACAGTGTCCTCAATCGGAGGGGTCACTCACTTAGAAGTCAACACAAACAGGCTGTTAATGCATACAGCAGTATAGCCACTATGGAATGTGATTTCCTTTCCATACAGGAGGACATTGAGGAGTGGGATGACAATGGCTTCACCAGCCCCGAGTCTGAGGAAGAAGACACCTAAAGACCACTGCCAAACAACACAGAGGAACTGGAGATTTGTACAAAAAATCTTGCCTTGCCTTTGTTTTAAATAGCTGTACCAAAGTATCTACAGGAAAGTTTTTGTAGATTCTGTATGTATTTTTATTTAAAAAAAAATAGAAAAACATTGAGTTATTTATCTCTTCTAACATTTGAGCTTGCTGATTTCAAACCAAAACTGCTTATTGCTGCTTTAAATAATTAATTGTCATCATCTTTGCATGGAAAAATCTAATGAAGATTCAATGGCAGTCTGTGTAATTTTAACAAGTATAATTTGAATGTACTTTGGTATTTCCATAATATAAGTGAATTTATATTTGTATGCAATTTGCATATACTACCCATATTATTTTGTAGTTTTTTTGTAGTTATAGCATACTGAATACAGTCAAATAGCATTGAAACCATAAATGTTATTCTTTTATGTTTTCCATATGACATCATCTAAATGTACAGACAGACAGACAAATCCAAAGAATTTTCACTTACATCCTGTAAAACTGTATAAAGAAATGTCTTTGTAACTTGTGATGCATACATATGCACCACTGGTAACCACAGAGCAAGCAGAGTGTGGCCCCGCTGGGCATTACTGGTTGTAGCACCACCCCAGCAGAATACGTCCCTGGATTGAAGGTCCAGTGGCGCCGCAAACCTGCTCCATCTCTACCATCTCAGATAGGGGTGCCCCAAATTTAATGAATCAGGCAGACTCCTGGCCTTCTTTCTTTTATTTTGTTTTTATTTTATATGCAAAGCCCTTTGAAATGCAATAGTGTGAATATTTAAACTCCTTTATTATTTTGAATAACTTAATTTTTCTTGCTCTCATTTTGTGATTTTGTGCCATTCTAATAAACCCATTTGATGGAATTGTCTGTTGTGTGAACCTAATATGCTGCAGCAGGAAATGTTCAGTTTGCATTAGCAGTGACTTGATACAGACTTTTTTCACAGCTACACTCCATGATAAAGCTGTTGTTCTCTTGTACTTATATGGCACTTCTACTCCACTACATCTCAAAGGGAAATACTGTACTTTTTACTTCACTACATTTATCTGACAGCTTTAGTTACTTTACAAAGGTGGAGTTTTGCACACAAACAATATGAAGAGTATAAATTAGGTACTCAACAGTTTATACAAGAACAGTTAATGCATTAGTTGATCGACAGAACTTTAATTGCCAGCTATTTAGATAAGTCATGTCATGTAAAAACATTTCATGGTTCCAGCTTCAGAAATGTGAAGATTTTCATCTAGATTATTTTAATAGATATTTTTAAACATTTTTAGGTTTAGACTGACAAAACAAGCAGTGTGAAGGTGTTATTTTGGGCTATGGGCTCTCGATTAATAAAAATAAAAAAAAATCAGCAAATTCATCCATAATGAAATAATCATCTCATGCAGTCAGAGACTAAACTGTTCACCCACAACCAACTACAACAGTAAAATCCTGCTTTTACATTAACACATGAGGAATAATAATATCATGATAACAAATTATTAGTACTTTTACTTAAGTAAATGATCTGAAAACGTCATCCACCACTGACATCATTTGAAAGTACTATTTGGGCACCTAATAGGCCCTATGCACAGCTGCACTACTTCCTGAACTTCAGCCAGCTCCTTTGTTTCCTGTCTGCCATTATTGGACAAACTGATTAATCCAGGTGTGTCTGATTATTGTTGTTGGTCAGACACACCTGGATTAATCAGTTTGTCCAATAATGGCAGACAGGAAACAAAGGAGCTGGCTGAAGTTCAGGAAGTAGTGCAGCTGTGCATAGGGCCTATTGCATCTTTTAGATTAATGCTGATGCTCATAAGTTCATGACTCTATCTAAAACACCCAAATAGTCTGTTTTTTGCTTGGCTGCGGTACATACATATGTGCAGTATTGTTATAATACTAAATTTCTAAAAAATATATAAAAGTTGAGGTCGGGGCCTCAAAGTCCTCACTGAAACTATGCCTGAGCCAAGGCTGTGTCCATGTAAAGTTAAAATTTAAACTTTGTTGTAGGACTAAACCAAATATATGGTTGGAAAGGGCTCGACCTGAAGAGTAACATATGTCAGTCTGAAGGTTGTAAATGGCTCCTGCTTTGAAATATTGACCTCTGAACCTTGACCTTGGTGCATGTTTGAAAGCTTGTCATTCAGGAACAGAAAGGGCTACAGACATGAAACCAACTGTTATAAATAGCTGTTGACTTCAGCTATATGACTATACCCATATGGGTAGAGTCACCAAGAGGTTTTGCTATCAAAAATGGTCAAACTTGATTTTCACCTATTTAACAGTAAGGTATTTAAAATTGTATTACACAAATGTGATTCCCATCCCCTTTAACCCATCAGTGTATTCTTGCATCATTATTTACAAATCTCAATTTCAATATATTGAGACATATATTTTTAAACTACAATTCCCTCTAGCCGCGCCATGCCACTTCATACTAATTAGTACCATATTTGTAGTTTTTTCTGTTTGCAAACATTAGGCTGTGATTAGGGTTGTAAAAAGATGTATGCACTGTATTTAGATGTTGTGTGATATGCAAAAGTAAAGATTTAGGTTTATTTCGGATATTTTCCGAGCTGGAAAACAAAACAAATCAGCGTCACAGTAGTTCTTCCGGTTTGCAAAATAGGGTTTTCTAAACACATATCATGATAATATCTTAATGTTTAACTGCAGCCGAAGCATATATTACAATGAATTTATGTGGTTTACTTTAAAAAAGCAAACCGGTGATTAAGGCGATTTTAGCAAGTAGGCCCATATACACGCGTTTCGGGATTATGTTCACACTCGGCTGGAGTTACATAACGTACCTCCCTAATTACACATCGGAAGTGTAATTTAGGAGCTTTAGGCATTTGTATATTGTATAATTAGAATTTCAAAATGTTTGTTCGGCCCCTATGACTTAAATAAAATTGTTACGTTACACAATACTGCATTTTGTTAGTAAGGATTAAGGTGCTATGTAAATTACGTGGTCAATGATATGAACAGTGTGTGGTCAATGATATATGGACAGACCTGAAAAACACCCATAATAAATTAAAACATTTACAGTGCGTACTCACGTTGTTTGTAATAGGCTTAACTTACTAATATAAGGCTACAAATTACTCCTAAATGTGTAAATATGTATATAATTTCCTTTCTCTTTTCCTTGTTGTTATACAGGTATACATTACCTTTATCAAAGTCTCAATAGGCTATTAACTTTGCTAATGTCCATATATTAACTCTCCTTATGTGATTTATGTCCATATTAAATTATTATTGTGGATTTACTGATTATCAAATAAAGTTTAACTGGAAGTTTTCAACCATCCCCTTGATATAAAACAATCCATAACAAACTCGCTGTCACAGATTGTCAAACTTCATAATAAAAAACAAATCTGAAAATGTCACATAGTACACTTCATTTATTTTGTTAGGTATTGTTCATGACAGTGAAGTGAATAACAGAAATGGCAAATGAACAACAAATATAGTACCAAACAGCACTTTATTTAAGATGATCTCAATTCCCTTATTTGAAGTGTGTGTGTGTGTAGTCCCATTTGTGAAATGCACATTTTCATTACCATCAAAAAATTAAATAGTTATTTTTGTCAACACACAATCAGCTTCAAGATGAGTAACTGCTACATAGGGTTAGTCCAAACAGTATGTTATGCAAATAAGGACATGGAATGATTTCATAGTTAATTATGATACTGTAATTTAGCAAGAGGTTGAAAGATTGATAACAAAAATTAAGGCATTTCGAAACCTGTGAATAAAATGGGAAGTTGCTCATGTAGTTTAATTTTATATTTGTGGCGGAGGTTATTTAATATGAAATCTTAAATGAAACCGTGTCCTTTTCAATATTGAGCTATGTCCCCCAATAAAGCACTCCAACTGTGTGTGTCATCAGTGGACTGAACATTTTGGTAGTTATGAAAGGATCAGTTGTTGCCCATAGTTTAGCTTGTCTGAGTCAAAATACAATCAATTGTAACTTTTCCATGGTCTGTTGGCAACAAAACAATTCATATTGGAGTCCTTCAAGTTTAAGAAATGTTAAGTCTGTTGACTGTTGCACTTTATTGAATCCATACAGATAAAAGAGGCAGCAACAAGCTTGAATAAAAACCATGAAGAATATTAAAGTTCAAATTACATTACAAACTGTTTAGCTGATGTAACATGACAATATTATGGAACAATACAAGTGGACAACAACAAAATATGTAAAGAAAATACACTTAACAAGAACAAGGAAAAAATGCATGTTTGCAATGTATGTTGCATATTTGCAGGCTAGCTGCATGGGAATCAGGCTGGCTGCCAGGATGGAGGCCAGGTCTTTCCACTGAGAAAAACATAAATGAATAGAGGGAAGTTGAGGGAGAATTAGTTAGTATAATACACATTGAATTGATTGTCATGAATGTAACATTTACTGTTTTACAATACTTTGCAGAGTAATGCAGAGCATCAAGAATCTGTTGTTCCAGAGTGGGGATGAGGTGAGCAGCTTAAAAGGTCAAAATGTTGTGGAATAAAATAAATCCTCTGACTCACAAATAAATGTATCCATTCGCAGTGTACTAATCGTCAAACCCTGAAACCCTGATGTTTCCTCTGACTATACCATCAACATCTCCAATCACTGCATTCCTCTTCTAGAGACTTGCAGCAGAAACTCACTGCAGCAGTTACATTTAAATAGTGAATTTCACTTTTGGTTTCATATGGCTGTGGATACACTCACAATTGTAAACAGCATACAAAAACTGTTTGCATGATCATTTTTCTTTAATAATCTCTACCCATGACAATGTCTTGTCAACAATCCCAACAAATGAAAACAGTACATTACACTACATTTATTCATTTAGCCGACGCTTTTATCCAAAGCGACTTACAATTGCTGTTTATGTCAAATGTCGCACGCCTCCGGAGCAACTAGGGGTTAAGAGTCTTGCTCAGGGATGTACAGAGTACACTCTGCCAGTACAGAGAGATCCAAGAGCCCAATAATAAAATGCATGTAATCGTACATAACCAAAAGCTATTTAACATACCACATTGTGCAGGGCTGCCAGTCATAAAGATGTTCTGTCCTCCCCTGTGGCAGGAAGACAAAGACATTGTAGGAGTGAAAATATATTAATTGTTGACATAGTTTATATACTGCATATTTAGAATAATAGTCATCAAATAAGATCCATGACTGACACTTCAAGCTAAAGGTATTTACAGGATGCCTACATATCCAGCTCAATGTTGTGACTTAGACAACAGCATTTTGTCAAGGTAACATTAAGTAATCACTGTGAAGCTGCTTTCATACAATCTGTATTGTAAAAAGCGCTATATAAAAAGGTGACTTGTCTTGACGTGGGTGTCTTTAGGGGTAATAATTGTTTTTTTGGGGGATAAATAATAAAAGCGATAAAACCATTGTTTTTATAATCACATATTTGTTGCTGCATTTTAAGTGAAATTTAACTTGGTTAAGGTTTTGAAATGACAATAGCCAATAGCATTATTTAAAGGTATAGCGGAGGATCTTTCCGAATTTTAAATAAGTCCCGCCCTCTCCACTTTTTGAAAAGTTTGATTGATTCACCAGAATGATTGACAATTAGGAGGACCAATAGTATAGAGAATCCACCCGGAAATAAAAAATCCTCCGCTATACCTTTAACTAATTGAGAGGAAACACTGTTATCCAGTTAGTCATTGTCCTACCTTTCTGTTCCTTGTCTTTATTATTTCACGGACTGGGAACATTTCAAGCCGATTGTGAGGGCAATCTGTAATTGTAAGGAATATATTATTTGCACCAATGTCCACAATATGTGTAGTATTTTGTGTGCAGGAATCAATTCACAATGCACACATTTATGCATTTTTTCCACTGTTTGTCATTAGCACATTTAGCTCCTCCTAGTGAGATTTGAGAACCACAGGAGTATCAAAGGCTGCATGGTTCTATTCAAAATCTTTGTTTCTTTGCCATCCCTTCTTTATGTTGTGTCTCCTAATGGACTGTTTACATTTTACATCGCTTGCCACAGAGCAGATATATTTTACACTGGTATTCTTTACACTGGGACTTTAACTTTGCAGCTCTCTAATTACAGGGATGTGTAGACAACCATCAATTCAATTACTATTTATAGAAAAAATAATAAAATAATATAGCATCTAGGCATACAGTATAATTGCAATCCTGAATCAGATCCATAATAAATCAATACTTTTTAGAGGGTTTACAAAAATCACATTAACTTCATGACGATTATGCAGGGGTAAAATGTCTGTACAATACTTAGTGTATTTAGTGCATAGACTAAAACACACCTTTAATTTTTTGTGGTCTTTTACGTTGCCGTGGACCCTCCAGTGGTGGCTGCACAGCTGGGACCTGGTGTGCTGGTTCATGGAAGGGTGGAGCTGGGTGTGGTGGTTCTCGGATGGATGGAGCCAGGTGTGCTGGTTCCTGGATGGATGGAGCCAGGTGTGGTGGTTCTTGGATGGATGGAGCCAGGTGTGTTGGTTCCTGGATGGATGGAGCCAGGTGTGTTGGTTCCTGGATGGATGGAGCCAGGTGTGGTGGTTCTTGGATGGATGGAGCCAGGTGTGTTGGTTCCTGGATGGATGGAGCCAGGTGTGTTGGTTCCTGGATGGATGGAGACAGGTGTGTTGGTTCCTGGATGGATGGACACAGGTGTGTTGGTTCCTGGATGGATGGAGACAGGTGTGCTGGTTCCTGGATGGATGGAGACAGGTGTGTTGGTTCCTGGATGGATGGAGCCAGGTGTGGTGGTTCTCGGATGGATGGAGCCAGGTGTGGTGGTTCTCGGATGGATGGAGCCAGGTGTGCTGGTTCCTGGATGGATGGAGACAGGTGTGTTGGTTCCTGGATGGATGGAGCCAGGTGTGGTGGTTCTCGGATGGATGGAGCCAGGTGTGGTGGTTCTCGGATGGATGGAGCCAGGTGTGCTGGTTCCTGGATGGATGGAGACAGGTGTGTTGGTTCCTGGATGGATGGAGCCAGGTGTGGTGGTTCTCGGATGGATGGAGCCAGGTGTGCTGGTTCCTGGATGGATGGAGACAGGTGTGGTGGTGTGTGGCTGGAAAGACTCAGGTGTGCTGGTTCCTGGATGGATGGAGCCAGGTGTGCTGCTTTGTAGATGGAGGGACCCTGGAGTGCTGGTTTGTAGATGGATGGAGCAGGGTGCGGTGATGTGTGGTAGGAAGGAGACGGCTGTGGTGACGTGCAGACGGATGTAGTCTGGGTTGCTGGTGTGCCAATGGATGGAGCCTGGTTTTGTGATGCTGTGGCTGGTGTTTCCTGTTGTGGTGACTGGATATGGGTGGTAGGGGTTAAGTCACACGTCACCAAATGTAGGACGAAGTTCTCCTCTTCTTGAGGTAGTTGGTCTGAGTTGAGTCTTGTCCAACCTATAAATGGACATGGAGAACACACAAATATAATATATAATATGCAAACGCCGGTGCTGACCGGTAGGATGCTACTGCCAGTGATGCATGCACTCGTCGGGAGAGTGGCATTAAGCAAAGTTGAATCTTCTGTAAAAACACTGAATACTGCTCTTATTAATACATGTGCAGAAAAAACATTAGTTCAAAAATCGGGGTTGACTTGCTTTATATTTTATTTCAGCCAGTGATGTTGGGAAACGTTATATGTTTTGAAAAAAAACACATAGTCCACCCTGCTCTTATCAATATGCTATTAGTTAAATAGCATTAGATAGCTATTACCGATGTTGGGAGAAACTGTTTATTATTATTTTCAATATGCACATTGCTTCTCTGTATAGCATCACCTGGTTGGAGAGGCAGCAATGTGTAAAGTTTGGCTGATTGTCGACTCCTAATGTTAATTATTGTTGTTCCAGTAAAGTGGATTCATTTCTAAAATAAGTGGACTAAACAGGTTATCTGTCACTTTTTAGAAAGGGCAGGGCGCGGGATAGTAAAAGTAATATAGTAACATGACAAGTAATGTAACTAGTAACTTTTAATTCCCTGTAATAAGTAAAGTAATATTATAACTTTTACAGGAGTAACAATTCCCTGAGTAACTTGACCAACACCGGTTGAGGTCTCAGTGACTTTCATGCCGTTAGGTACTTTTTTGCACATCCAATCTCTATTCGCAGTGGCACAAGTAGTAGATTTACTTTGACTATGTTTTAAAAAAATACATTAACATTAACACAAGTTAGTCTTAAAGGGCAAAATTAGTAGGATAGTCTCTTGCTGTTTGTAAACACATGATTCAAAGTTGGCCCATGCAGAGAGAGCGGCGATTGAGCGAGCTCCAAAAGAGAGTGAGCAGTGTTAGCAAGAACAAAGCAGTGAATCAGAGAAATAAAAGGTCTTCTGATTGTTTCATTTCGGTTACATTCTAAAGCACAAATAAACATTACCCCACCTCCACAGAACCCTGTTGGAAAGAGCGACTTTGGCGGATTTTGTGTGAATACAGCCGAAGCCACCGTCAGCCTTTAAGATATGTCTGCTATAAGTGTGTGTGTAGCTCAGACACACAGACCTGTATGATGGAGAGAGAACACAGAGGAAAGAGAAGGAGACAGCAATGTAACCTGATTGCTACGTTACTATAGAGTCAGAGTCCTGGGCCCGTATTCTTAAAGATTCTAAGAATCCTCTCAGAAAACTCCTAATTTAGCTTAAAAACTTTTACATATGAGTCTTAGCTTAAGAGTGATTCTGAGAGCAACTCTTGAGCAAGGAAAAAACAAAAACTTTTATCTTAGTGAGGAGGCGGGGCTGACCCCATTGCTTTGTGTGACAAAATCTTTTGAAGACTGTGATTGGTTGGTTGTCCACGAAGGAAAACAATTTTTATGTATAGGGTCTATTCTAAGCCTTCACATTGAAATTACATGCGTAATCTGGCGCTATAGCATTTATGTGCTGTAACGGAGATGTTAGCGTGTCTTTAATAAGATCGGTCACTAAACATGATCTCTGCATTATCTAATCTATAGCGTCTTATAGGCTAACTCACTGTCCATCAACACATTTCTTCTCCCTCTTCATCTTACTGCCACTTTAAACTCCCACATTTCTAAGAATTTTCCTAGAATTTTGTCACTAGGAGCTACTCTTTGCATTAAGATTTTTTATGAATACGGCCCTGGCTTTTATTTTATGAGAAACCACAGGAAGTCCTGTTTCCCATTTGCGCTAGCTTCCCAGCTGAGTGTTTAGGCTCTTTTAAAATGACTCTAGGTTGCAGCTAGGCTACAGCCAGATCAAAATTTCTAGTCTTTGCTGTTTGGAAATGTACAGGACAACACCAACAATTGTACAACGGATAGTGAATACATGCATGCGTATGCATTTCAAGGTTAAATAAATGCAATCTCACCTTCAACCATCAATTTATAGATGGCATCCACATTATCAAGGCATTTCTTAGCGGATGTGCTAAGGTGGGCATGCATTGGCAGCATTAGTTTTGTTTTAGTATGGCACGTCCCTGTCACCACCTTAGGAGGATGGGCAATTAGCAGCAGGGGCTTCATGCCAAGGGCATACAACTTCTCAAGCTGGAACAGAGAGGTAGAGAGATCAATTAGATACACAAAACTGTAGTTTACAGCTGAATTTTACAGTTTACACTGGGACGGCAGTGGCTCATGTAGGTTGTCTACAAATTCGGAAGATTGGTGGTTCAATCCCCGGTTCCACTGAATCAAGTGTGGAGGTGTCCATGAGCAAGACACCTAACCAAGACACCTAACCTAACACCTAACCTAACCGAGCTGGATGGTGCCTTGCATGGCTGACACCGCTGTCGGTGCATGAATGTGTGAAGTTACATCAAAGCTAGGAAACATCTACAAACAATTTTTACAAAATTTTTGGATAGATAAATGTGAGGATTTGTATGAGTTTCAACTCCCTAGATATAATAGTAGGAAAAAACAGTAAACATGAATTATATTTTTATTAATAGTGTGGATGTGAGGCAATTTATTAAACTAGTCAATTTATTTGCTTATGTGAAAATAATAAAACACTTTTGGTGAATGAGATGATAGGAAAACTACATACCAGAATGGCAGCATCATCAAGAACGTGGGACTTATTTTTATTTTTTTTCATAGATGCCAACCACTGCTTCTGCTGACTTTTAAATTTTTCCATCTTTTTTTGGAGTCTTACATTTTGGGGTTGTTGATGGTTGCAAAATGAACAAATTTTAAGTCCACAATATATTTTTTCCCCGCAGTTTGGGCAGGTCTTTTTTTGTGACCCTCCAGCCATTTCTGAACAGAAATAGATGGAAGTGAGAGAGATAGATAGACTGAAAGAGTGATTAAAAGAGAGACAATAACAGAAAGAGAGAGATCGAAAGAGACAAGTGAGAACGAGAGAGAGAGAGTGGCTCTTAAAAGTGCCGTTGGTTTGATTTGGGTGCGTGTGTGTATATGTGTGTGTGTTGGTGGAGTCAAAGTGTTGCAATATAGCTGTAAAACAAGAAAAAAGCAAAAGATTATTAGAATAGCATTTGTAGTAAATGATAATTTCTTAATTGTTAGGACAAAGTACTTATTAACTGACTATGTATCAATCACAACCACTACGTACAATACAAATCAATCCTTACTGTACAAATATCAGATTTGTACCACATTCACTTGACACAAGCAAGTACCAACACAAATCTATTTTTATTTAGGCCTACAAATAATGGAAAAGGTGGTCTTCTACTGTCCTGTTGCATAAAACGCTTCTCATAATATCTACTGCTCTCTCTTCTCAATGTCACACATAACTAAAGTAACAATTATGATTCAGTGTCTTCTAAAATGGCAAAGTCTTACAAAAGTATGGCACGAAAGTGTTACAGGATAATTATGTTAATTACAAGTTAATGATGCATTAATTATATCAGGTATGTATGAACGGTCATTGACATTGAGTCGCACTGAGCAGTCAAATCCTCTGGAAAGACTCCCGGTCCACTTTTTTATTCTAGTCCATCCCCGATTGCGGTAATTCACCTTAGTTACACTTCTGACATTTACTTTGCACTTTAAATAAAACTTTAACCACTGCAACAACACGTTGTTAATTGTTGTCCTCACAACACATGGACAAATACATGAGTTTAAACTGATTTTTGTTGTGGAAGTGCCACATTCCTACTGTGCCGGGGTCGGGACAGCTGTCATTTGGCTGGCTAGCTAACGTAATTACTTCGGCGGGTAGCCGTGTAAATGATAATGCAACACTAACAAATTCAACCTAAACTCTATGGATGATTAAATCCAGCTACAACTAAAGAAATAACAGCAAAGGTTTTACGTGCTTTTTAACAAACAAACACCCCGAGGGGTTGAGATACTTACTGTAGTCATGTGGCGGGAGAAATGAGTGGTAAAAGCGCAGTGATTATGGGTAAGAAGCGTGCGTAACGTGACGTATCGTTGCCGTGGTAACGACTGAAAGTCTTCTGATTCATAATAATAATAATAATTAATAATATTCGCTGCTATGACAGACAATACATTTGAAAAGAATAAAATATCGTAAATGGTTTAATAAAGTAAAGGGAACAATCTATTTAACACAGCCTCGGGCCATTCTTTAAAACTACTCCATCTATAAACGGATAGTTATATCACAAACAATTTACTGTTATTTAGACAACAAAAATCGGAAGTAATACACTACAATAAATTATAAAAGGAGGACGTTTCGTAAACTAGAAAACAACATTTACCGCTGCCCATTGTGACGTTGTCTAACCAGGGAATCCGTGTGTCCACCACGACAAATGAGCCTCATTGACTTTGTATGGGTGTTGTTTGCGTGGTGCCGACACGTAATTCTAACACATTACGTGCCACCACCACGCAAATCGGGGTTAAGGGGTCGTGTTCATTTCACGTAATTCTGTGAGATCAGGTTGGACCAGCGACAGGCTTTTGTCATCCAGGAACTGTATCAGCTCAGCATAGGCTTCGGCGTTTTTCGTCTCGTCTTCCTCATCTTCGACAGAAGGCTCATTTAAAATAGTCTCTTTCAGTCCTTGCAAAAAAAGGTGACCCAAAAATTTCGTCTCCCATAACTCATAATTCTTTTCATCTCCGTCAAAGACAAGCCTTGACCAGCGGCTCGTTGATACCGCTGCTTTTGTCTTTCTGCTCATGTTTGCAGCCTCATGTCACTTCTCTTACAAACTCGGGTACACGCAGTTTTCGTTGCGACTTTTACCCAGCGACTTTACACCCGTATTCTGGGCCCATAACCTGTTAGCAGAGTGACTCAAGCAGACAACAGGGAATACTGTTTCACATCCACCAGTTTCGTTCAGACTGGCGCACTTTTATTTAAACAGAAACATGTGCATTCACTCAGTCACTGATTAGGTCACATGACATACACACTGCAACTGCAGGGCCTGGTTCAAAGAAAAATAAATACAAGGTAAACAAATCAAATATAAATGAGAGCACAATATTTCTAAATCTCAACAATATTACTCAATTGTTTTGTTTTGAGTGACTCGACTCACTTTGTTCAATTCGCTTTGACAGAAACGACTCTTTCCTCTGTTTTCACAGATATTCACATATTTCATAGTTCCGTGTGATACAGAATCATTAACTGTATTAATCTGTCGTCTCACATTAAAATGACTATGCGAGTCAATATCTGATTCTGAGGTAATAACTGTTTGTCGTACAAGTTGCATCACCAATTTTAGTCTGACTATATAAGTTTAAGAATTATTGGTGCGAAAAAAGTTATAATTGTGCTAATTCAAACTAATTATTAATAAAGAATAAAATAAAACATTATATAAACTTACCTTAAAACAGTTGCACCCAGCTGCTTTGCCCCTTTGTCCTCTCAAAATGACAGCTTGGGAGCGAATTTAAACATCTCCAAGGCGGGAAGCTTGTGAAACAACCCAGCGTTGCGACCCAGCAGGTTTAACCCAAAAACTGGAAAATTAAAACTACCCAAAGGTGTTTAAAATGTGATAAAATAACCCAACAAAATTACCCTACAGACTTGACCCAGCATTCTGGGTTAAAAAACAACCCAGCATTTTCAGTGGCGTGGCGTGGGGAAAATTTCTGAGGAAGCCAATTAAGACACAACCTCTAAGCTGTGTGTTTTAAGGGGTGGGGGCAGAAAATCATACGTTACCATTTATATATTGTTATTTGGATGAACTATTAGAGCACCCAGCATCATCTTACCGGGACTTACGCTTGTTACAATCCAACACTTTGAGCACGGTCTCTCTCTCTCTCTCTCACACACACAGTCAGTCCTCTTATACATCTTTCATGGTGTTTTTTATTAAAACATTCGCAGAAAGGAAACGCCAACGGTAAGCAACAAGAAGATAACCTTTTTCATTTAATACCCTTAAATCGGTGTGACGCTCATGTAAGGATATACAATAGCGGTTATTCACAAACAATTACAACAATAAACAACAAAGTGCACTCACATGCTGCTTAATCAAAGCACGCAAGAAACAGTAAGAAGAACTAACTTATAATCACATTAAAAAAATAAGTTTATCACATCGCTAAATGGGCAGTTCAGACCAGACGCGATCTCTCTCTCTCACTCTTTCTCTTTCTCTCACACACACAGTCAGTCCTCTTAAACATCTTATGGTCTTTTCATTAAAACATTCGCAGATAGATAGGAAACAAGAAGATAACCTTTTTCATTTCTTTTACACCTTTAAATCGGTGTGACCCTCATGCGAGGATTAATAGCGGTTATTCACAACAATAAACAACAATGTGCACTCATGCTGCTTAATCAAAGCACGCAAGACAGTAAGAACTAATCACGTAAAAAAAAACGTTTTTTTTTTTATCAAATACTCCAAATCTCCACCCTCCATAATTACAATTAATAATTTTAGCTAACTAGCTAAACAAGATGTCAACACAAATCCACAAATCTTCCGCTATTTCATTCATTCATTCATTGACGATGTTAACGTGATGTGATTGGCCTGATGCCAACAAGTTCATGGCTTCCCTTGACACTGTCCTGACCAATCACAGGGGAGCAGTGTCGTGACAATAGCGTCACCTGATTGGTTAATCATTCTTTCTTTTTTTCTATCAAGGGACGCCAACTCAGCCTGGCCTCCTCACAGACACAGGGTGCAGTACCATGTTTTCAATGCTCATTCACCATGTCACTTTTATAGGGGCGCTGTTTTACACATCATAAAACGCTCAGTAATGAAAGAGAGACGATGAGGAGATGACAGAAGGATTACGTAAACTGTGAAAACAAAAGTGTTTATTAAATGACGATTATATTCTGAAAAAGTGAGGAAGCCTGGCTTCCCTTGGCCTCCGCAAGAAAACGCCACTGAGCATTTTTTAGAGTGTATATCAAGTCAAGTCAGGTTTATTTATATAGCGCTTTTGACAATACAGATTGTATCAAAGCAGCTTCACAGTATTAGATTAAAATAATACATCAATGTTTGTTTCTAGTGGAAAAAGTCCACGTTTGGTAATGCTGATCAATAGTATTTTTGATTGATTAATTAAATAAAATATCCCCAAATATCCCCAAATATATATATATATGTAGTTTACCATAAAAATTTGAGACATAATTTTGAAATAATAACAGGGTCCTGTGTTTCATGGCCATTAATATTAGGCTTTCTAATAGATGTATACTCTCCATTCCTTTCTCCAAATTATAAAAGTATCTGGAATTAGTTTCCCCTTCCTCTGACCAACGTCTTCATGATCTAACAAATGTTCCTTTTGCCTTGATTATATATAATTTATCTAACTCAGCCTGCAGATTCATTAACAAATTAGAATTCCCATCAGTATTATTATTAGTGATGTTACAAATAGCTCTAATAATTTCCTCTTCCTTTGACTTATTAGACTTTGCAACTTCTTTGCCTTTATCAATTGCACTAATATCTAATCTGAAACTTCATAAACTCCCAATTTTTACAGTATAATTTTTTTCGCTTGATTCCAATATGTTTGTATTATCTTCTTAATTTCATGTTGAAAACTATCATTTTCTAATAATCTGTTATTAAGTTTCCAATAAGTCTTGTAGCCTTTATATGAAGCTTCTTTATTCCTTTTAATAAGAAGATAAATCATTTTGTGATCAGACAATATCGATGGTTCAATTGATACTCTGTTTGTATTTTGTTCTAATGAATTAGAAATGAACCAAAAATCGATTCTTGACTGTTTAGATTTATCCCTGTTACTCCATGTGAACTCTTTCAAATGTGGGTGTGTATATCTCCATATATCAATTACCCCTAAATTTTCACAGAATATAGATAGCTCTGAATTGCCTGTAGATGATCTTATTGGAAAAGGAATTCTATCTTAACATCTGGGACAATATTAAAGTCCCCATCTAGAATCGTTTCAAGATCGTGAAATCTTTTTCTTACTTTAATCTCATTTTCAATATCAGAGAACAAATCAACATTATATTTTTTTAATATTTGAGGCATATACAGTAACTAACAAAAACATTTTCCCACCATTGGATACCGTTGACAACACATGTACCATAAGTGTGTGAATACAGGAGGAGCTCTGACATCACTCTCTGACATCACTGTAGTTCAGAGAAAGTGAAACTAACTTGATCAACAACAATATGGACTCCTGAAACGATCAACCTTTTTAAACTACAGAATATTTATTGATCCGCTCAAAGAGTCTTGTGGACACATCTGATCCTCACAGGTAAGAGATAGAAATATAAGAGAGATTGTGCTGAACAGGTTTCTAATGGAAGTGACCTGGTTTAGTAGGTTTATGTCGAACTAGAGTAAGTTGAACAGAACCATGTTATGCATATATAATACTCAACTACTTTAGTTGTTTACTGCACTGAAATGGTATCAGAATTGTATTAAAAGTGTGTCATTTGATTGGTTGTAAAGCAAAGTTAGGTGTTTCTGTCATTTTGTCACAGGACAGAAAGACTAAAGAAACAGGAAGTAAATGACCTGCAGATTCACTGAACACAAACCTGCTAAACTGCAGATGAAAATCACATTTACATTAAATAAAATTAAAACTACACTTGACTAAATAATGTATTTTGTGAAGAGATTTATTTAGCTTTAAATAAAGATATATTTTTTGTTAAAAAAATATTTCACTTTTACCCTGTATAGTGTACTTTCTTCAGTCTAAACAGCAGGTCAAAGCTCAGATTGTTCAGTGAGTTTATGAATCTCACAGAATTTCAGCAATGATAGTAAATAGTAAATATTGATAAATATTTATTAAACTGCAATGATCCAATTTGGTTTTAAGTTTGAGAGAAAAAAAACGTCCCTCTCTTTCAGAGGTTGATAACAGTGAAGAGTTGTTCACAAGAGTGAATGAACCGTGTGCTGTTTGACATCGACTGATGTGAAATAATAGTATGAAGAATAAGTAACCACACTGACTCTATGGAGTAAGATTTTATGTATAGCCGAGTGACCAAATATACACAATTACAAGGAGCAAATGGACATAGATGTTTCTTATCAGTCCTTTGGTCATGATACTGTATTTATTTTCTTTCTTTTTTTTAAACGACCTGAGGAGAGAAAGAACAATGGCAGAATCTTCACCAACATCAACAAAAGAAAGAACAAACAGGAGACGGAGTAAAAATCAACCTCCATGTAAGTCAAAAAAACAAAAAGAAAGATTAAGTGCATTAACTTTTCTCATACGATAATATTTTAGTTCAGGAATGTACAGTAGCTTCTCATATTTATACATTTTAGCTAAATATTGTATGTTATCTATATTTCATAGTGAAAAAAAGTGAAAAGGTAATATAAATCAATACTGTAATTCTGTTATAGTGTTTGTGTTGTTGGTGGTTTTCTATGTTTTAATGAACTAAGAAAATAATTGATCAAATGAACTTCAAATAAGATGATACAATAATTTGAGCTCAAATTAATATATCTCGCTCATGCATTTCCTTATTTGGTAAGTGGTCTGGTAATGAGCTTCACATTAGGGTTCTGATCTGCTTGTCTGGGTTGCAGAAATGACCAGCTGACTGTACATGTTCTCTCATATATATGAGATCATTCAAAGTACTGAAGGAGTTCACATGCACACTAATCCTAAATAAACTTAAATAAGTCAGCAGACACCATTAGATCAAAGAGTGTTTTAAGAACAAGAAAAAACTGTGTTTGTTTCAGGTGAGTCCAAACTTTAGACTAGTAGTGCAGGTGATTTATCTTCATCATTTCTCTCTCCAGCGATGTCTTCCTCCAGCGGTCCACTGACTGAGGAGCTTCAGTGCTCTATATGTCTGGACGTGTTCACTAATCCAGTCAGCACTCCATGTGGACACAACTTCTGCAAGACCTGTCTGAATAAGTGCTGGGACAACAGCCAGACCTGCAACTGTCCATATTGTAAAGAAACATTCAAGCACAGACCTGATCTCAAGATTAACACCACACTCCGAGAGCTCGTAGATCACTGTAAAAGGAAAAGTCCTGAGAAAAAAGCTGAATTACTGAAAAAAGCTGAAGTTCTGAAAAAAGCTGAAGTTCTGTGTGACGTCTGTGAGGAAAGAAAGCTGAAAGCCCTGAGGTCGTGTCTGGTGTGTCAGAGCTCTTACTGTGAAACTCACCTGGAGCGTCATTTGAGAGTGGCAGGTTTAAAGAAACACAAACTGATCAATCCTGTGAGTAATCTGGAGGACTATATATGTCAGAAACATGAGAGACCTCTGGAGCTGTTCTGTAGAGATGATCAGACTATCGTGTGCCTGATGTGTGGTGTAACAGACCACATGAACCACAACACTGTTTCTATAGAAGAGGAGAGTGAAGAGAAGAAGGTAAAAGTTACTGACAAACTGATTTTAAATGGCTCTTATCATGAGGAATCACATGTTCTTTAATATAAATGAATCAATTATGAAAACATGTTGTTCTCTGTCTGTAGACTCAACTGATGAAGACACAGAAAGACACACAGCAGATGATCCAGGACAGAATCAAGAAGATTCAAGACGTCAAACACTCAGCAGAAGTCAGAAAAGTGAGTTTAAAATAATTTAATTAAAATAATTTTAATATCTATTGTTGTTTATTGAATTGTTGTATAAAGGCAATTTCACACTCACAGTCACACTGTTGGTCTGAATACCAACACGTCTGTGATTTTCCTGATCACTTAGTAAAGTAATAACACAACGAGCCAATGGCAAGAAAATGCCATGGGTCTGCAGAATTTGCATAGCGTAAGTCCGCCCCACGTCGTGGGTATATAAGGAAGTACGCTGGCAACATGCATATATGTTTTTACTTCGGAGCCAAGAGTTTTCTTCACTCCTGCAAGCCATTCTGAATCATCTTCACTCTACGAGACGAGCGA
Source organism: Squalius cephalus (assembly GCF_949319135.1). Lineage (NCBI taxonomy): Eukaryota > Metazoa > Chordata > Actinopteri > Cypriniformes > Leuciscidae > Squalius > Squalius cephalus. Next base: position 37,966,413 of record NC_137129.1, on the reverse strand, counting down.
CTCTTTAGTGTGTTCCACTGAACGCTGCGCGTTCCAGCGAGATCGCATTGCCTGCTGCTGATCTGTGCAGTGATCTGCCGACAGTGTGTGTGTTTCTCCCTGGGCGTTTTTTCCTCTCTTTAAAAGAGCTGCACGTGGCATGTCTTTTTCAAGAGGGCTCGCCCGTGTATTTACTGGATGTGGGCACGTGATTCATCTGCCTAATGGTCACGAGCGCTGTTTCGCGTGTTGGGCTTAATCACGCTTGGTAGCACTCGTGGATGAGTCATGTTTTCATTGCGGGAACATGACCATCGCGATGTTTATAGATCGAGACTCAATGATCTCTGTGTGAGAGTCCCCTCTGCCACACCCCAATCTATCTCTTCCTCGAGAGGGGATACTTTGGCTGGTGGCCAGGGTGATCTGAGGGTTATGGTGTGGCATAATTCCAACGAGCTTTCTTCGGGCCACGCCCCCCTCCACATCGTAAACCGTGGGGCTTACGTGTGTGCCTGGTTCCTCTCGGGGACCCAGTGTTTTCATTCGGGGCTCCAGCAGATGGTGTCATGTCACACACAGCATCACAAGGCGTGCTTGATTCCTCTGGAAATGAGGATTCGACTGCGTTGCCTCCCTCGGGAGTGTCAGCGTTAGTCGAGTCAGATCCAGAGCTGATGGCCATGCTTTCCCGGGCAGCTGAAAGCATCGGTTGGAGTGGCGCCCTCCCCCCAAGCGCTGTAGGCTTACGATTGGTTCCTGGGTGCGTGTTGCTCTACAGCACTCGCTCACAGTGCCTTTCTCCCGGATGTGCATCAGGACACCTCCGGCTCGCGAGAGTCCTTGTGACTTATCACGGCCCGCGGGCGTCCTCCACCTTCGCTGCACTCGATCGCGTTTCGATCATGGGCTGTGCAGGCTATCGTGGCACAGGCATGAAAAGCTGTGTGTTGCCTTCGCCTTCGAGGCAGTGCTGACTCGGGAGTTCTGTCAGACCAGGCCGCCGTGGAACGCTGGTCCTTCCCTGGCCAACACTGACAGAACGTGGAAACTCGACCATACCCCCACACAGGGACGCTATGCCTCCCATGTCCGGGAGTCTGCGTGATCTCGGGCCAGGTGATGCCCACAGGTGTGGTCCAGGGATGGGCTCAGACAGGTTGATGAGAGGGGGTCTGAGAATTCATTTTCTCAGCTGCCCCATGTCCCAGGCTGGGCTCCTCGGCTGTGTGGTTGAGGACTGCGCCCAACAGTCTTCGACCCTCCCCGGAAGCGGACTGAGGCCATCTGCACCAACGGTCATCCATCCGTGCGGTCACCTTAGTCTGCTTCCCACCGAGGTCGCCTCCCTGCGGCTCCTCCCCTCGAGCCTTCATCAGCCCGAGCAGGAGGAAGATGCAGGAGGGCGGCACTGCCAGTCTCTGCCCCTTAGCTGGCCAAACGCCAGGCTAAGCAGCACTCTCGAGACGGGGAGCTTGGAGTTAGGGCTCAGTTCTTCTAAGGAGCTGGTAGCAGGGTCACTCCTTCCCCCGGTGGAGGGCCGGGGGAGAATCTCTTGTTTCAAGAACTGATGCCCCTTCCTCCAAGCCCCAAGAGGCTGTGGATGACAATGTGCGCCGCTCACGAGCCTTGCCACTCTCGTCCCTAACTGTCGCCAGACCCCTGCCAGAGCACACCCCTGTGGAACGCTGGTCCTTCCCTGGTCTCCTCTGGCAGGATGCGGCTAATGACCGTGCCTCTGCATCGGGCCACTATGCCACCCACGCCTGGGCTGCTCATTCTGCCTCGCTGCACCACAGAGGGTACGTCTGTGGTTCGCGTGACCCCACTGGTACAGTTGCCCCTGTCATGAGAGCGGAGGTCGCCGCCCTACTGGCGAAGGGTGCGATCGAGACTGTCCCTCCAGTCAAAATAAAGTCCGGCTTCTACAGCCCCTATTTCATTGTACTGAAAAAATCTGGTGGGTTACGGCCAATCCTCGACCTGCGCATCTTGAACCGCTCCCTTCACAGGCTGCCGTTCAAGATGCTCACAGCCAAACGCATCCTCCAGTGTGTGCGGCTGCAGGATTGGTTTGCAGCGATCGACCTGAAGGACGCCTACTTCCATGTCTCCATTTTACCTCGAAACAGACCGTTTCTTCGGATTGCTTTCGAGGGGCGGGCATACCAGTACGCGGTTCTCCCATTCGGGCTAGCCCTGTCTCCTCGCGTCTTCACGAAAGTCGTCGAGGCAGCCCTTGTTCCCCTCCGGGAACACGGGGTTCGCACCCTGAACTATCTCGACGACTGGCTAACACAGGGACCTAGTGCTCCGGCACCGGTCAACTGGGAGAAGAGCAAACTCTGCCCCGTGCAGAGGATCTCTTTTCTCGGTATGGAGATCGACTCGGTCGCCATGTGCGCACAGCTTACGAGCGAGCGCGCACAGCCACTGCTGACTGGTCTTCGCCAGTTCGAGGGCAAGAAAGCGGTTCCACTGAAACTATTTCAGAGGCTCCTGGGGCATATGGCATCCGCAGCCGCAGTAACGGCGCTCGGATTGCTTCATATGAGACCGCTTCAGCTTTGGCTTCGCGATTGAGTCCTGAGGTGGGCATGGCAACACGGCACGCTCCAAGTCCCAGTGACTCCGGCCTGCCATCAGACCTTCACCCTGTGGACAAACCTCAGTTTTCTTCGGGCCGGAGTGCCCTTAGAACGAGTTTCCCGGCATGCTGTTGTATCAACAGATGCCTCCACCACGGGCTGGGGCGCCATGTGCAATGGACATGCTGCCGCGGGCTCCTGGACAGGACCCCAGCACCTTTGGCTTGTCAATTGCCTTGAGTTGCTGGCTGTACGTCTCGCCCTGCATCGCTTCCGTGCATTGCTCAGGGATCAGCACGTACTAGTCCGATCAGACAATACCGCGACAGTAGTGTACATCAACCATCAAGGTGGTCTACATTCCCGCCGTATGTCGCAACTCGCTCGCCACCTCCTCATATGGAGTCAGAAGCATCTGAGGTCACTTCGAGCCATTTATATCCTGGGAGACCTGAACCTTGCGGCCGTCGAGCTGTCTCGGCTTCGGCCTCTCCTTGGAGAATGGAGACTCGGTTCAGCTGATTTGGGATCAGTTCAGGGACACAAAGGTAGATCTGTTTGCCTCCCACGACTCGTCCCATTGCGACCTGCTTTATTCCCTGACCGAGGGCACGCTTGCCATTGGCTCGTTTTGTATACTCGAAGGAGAGGCTTTCTAAGCGAAACCCCATTCGTCGTCATCCGACGTGACGTCTCCGTTCCCTACTCAGGGAACAAAGGTTACATACGTAACCGAGACGTTTGTCTCTTAACAAACTCCTCTAATAATGTGTTGATTGTCCTGGTTGAGCAGAGAAACACAGAGAAGGAGAAAGCAGCCCGCGTGGAGCTCTTCACTGATCTCATCCGCTCCATTGAGAGATGTCAGACTGAACTGCTGGAGATGATGGAGGAGCAGCAGAAAGCAGCAGAGAAACAGGAGGAAGAGCTCATTGAAGAGCTGGAGCAGGAGATCACTGAGCTAAAGATGAGAAACACTGAGCTGGAGCAGCTCTCACACACTGAAGATCACCTCCACCTCCTACAGGTCAGTCAACATCTCTCTGATCAATGATAATGCAGTATATGACACCATAACACTCCCCATGCTGAAGGATTTCTCCTCTCTCCTGCTGTAGATTTACTCATCCCTGTGCAGCTCTAGAAACACCAGGAACTGGTCTGAGATCAGTGTGAAGACTGATGAGAGTCTGGAGACTCTGAGGAGAGCTCTGACTAAACTGCAGGACTCTCTACAGGAGAAACTCATGCAAAATGGTACGGCAATATCAAATACACCGTACAGATACATATATTTATCTTCTTTTAATATCAGTAATGAAGAATGAGTCTGTTAAAGCTGAAATAAGAGAAGAAACATTAATTTTCTGTTGATCTTTTCAGCTGTTTCATTAAATGTTGTGATTATGTGTCAGATAAAATCAGTTTAGCAGAAGAAAATCAAATCAATAAACATCATGAATTAAGATGCAAATTTGTTCTTAAAGGAACATTTCTGACCTGTGGTTCAAACAGCTTTGCAGTGCTGGGCTTTCATTTTAATTGTATTAAAGATTATTTTTTATAGTGTTGTCTTTGCTGAATAACCACAACACTAATCATAACATTAGGCATAAAAATATCTACAATAAAAATGTCATGAAATGTTTCAAAAAACATTCCCAAAGATGTTCTAAAAAGGAGGAATATTTCGAGCTCAAACACAATAGGAGTTCAGGGATTCTCTAAATATCAGCAGAGAAACATTGATCAGATTAAACATGATGTTTTACACAATTCTTTAAATATGACCTTAAATCTTGTCTATAATCAGGGGTGCACATAACATTTTTGGTCTTGTTCTCAGGGGAGAACCTGGGGTTGTTGCTTGGTCCTCACATTTTCAAATGCATTTTTTCCTTAACCCACCTCACAGGAGGAACAAATTAGAGGGATACATAGTCTAATATATTGTTAAATATTGTTATCTGACTATACCTACATCCAAATAAAAAATAAATAAAAAATAAAAATCGAGCACACTTTAAAATAGTCAAATTTTTATCAGGCAGTAGGCTAATATGGCCTAGTCGAGTCTATGCAGACTGCTTGTTATTATGGCAACGCCGGCGAAGGAGGTAACTTTACGTGACAAACTCAAAAAAGGATAATTAAAAACGAAGGCAATAGAAGGTCATCCATCCATTTTTTCCCCCAAACGCTATAAATCCATCCTTTTTTATATATAATTTTTATTTATTTTTTTATTGATGGTTTGTCTTTTTTTTTTTTTTTTTTTTTTTTTTTGTCATTTATGAGGAAAAAAACAATCTTACGTGAGTGACAGTTCTCCATTACGGACGCGACCACTCTGAAAGCGCCGCGGCACTAAAAGAATTTCAAACTTTCACAGAGACCTCAAACAGAAAGCACAAAGCCTTTCTTTAAAGCTAATTTCGTTTTGTATTAATTGTATCTTAATTTTAATCCATGTTTCATTAACCGATTTCGTGGTTTTAATAAATAAAAAAGTAAATAGGCTGTCTTGATTGTTTAGGCTATTTTTTAATTATAGCCTAAGTGTAAAATATTAGGCTGTGTATACCGACATGGATCAATTATTAATAGGCTATTAAATTTCATGTCTTTTGTAGGCATAGGCTAGCTGATGGCGCACCAATGAAAAATCCTAAATGATGTGCCAAAATGCGTTTTCTGTTAGGCTACAATGAAAATATTGTACGGTCAGGTTTGCCGAAGTTCGTTTAATTTAGGCTATTTATTTATTTAAATAATTTATTTATTTTTGTCCATGTGCGCCGATCGGAGACGGAGTTCACTGCTGATATTCTGAGGTAAGAGAGTTTTCTAGTCTCGCGGCTGTCATCAGCAGCGCCTTGCATTGCCCAATCAGCGGATGGCGGGCGGGTGCGGTTTTGAAAATTGGTCAAAAACGTTGGTGCGGATGGATGGCGGACGGATGATGAGTTTTGCGATGCGGTTGCGGATGAAATAGCCCATCCGCGCATCTCTAGTTCTGAGGCCTATCCAACACCACAGATTGCGCACCTATCTATCCCCAAATCTTAGGTACGCAAATGAGGGTTGCGGCAATTCATCTGGTACGCATTGTTTAATTGGGTAGCGCATGCGCACCTGCGCACCACTTATGTGCATCCCTGTCTATAAATTCACACATAAACATGCCAAAGATCTGATGGTGTTTTATTGTCATTAGTCTCTACAGAACTGAAGAGGAGACAGCAGTATGCAGGTACAGTGTGCTGTCTGCACTACACTAGATTACATTCAGATACTCACAGCTTCATCACTGACCCACAGTATGATTAAACACTGATTACATATTACAAACATCATCACTAAATATCTGTATTGTGAATTATATTCTCTGTTTTCTCAGTGGATGTGAGCCTGGATCCTGATACAGCTAATCCATATCTCATCCTGTCTGATAATGGAAAACAAGTGAGACATGGAGACATTAGACAGAAACTCCCAGACAAACCAGAGAGATTTGATAGATATGCATGTGTCCTGGGAAAGGAGGGATTCTCCTCAGGGAGATTTTATTTTGAGGTGCAGGTGAAGGGAAAGACTGACTGGGATTTAGGAGTGGCCAGTGAATCCATTAACAGGAAGGGAAAGATCACACTGAATCCCAGTAATGGATACTGGACTGTGGTTCTGAGGAATGAGAATGAATATAAAGCCTGTGCTGGTCCTCGTGTCTCTCTGTGTGTGAGAGTGAAGCCGCAGCGGGTCGGTGTGTTTGTGGATTATGTGAAGGGTCTGGTCTCCTTTTATGATGTAAAGTCCAGCTCTCATCTCTACTCTTTCACTGATCAGTCTTTCACTGGGAAACTCTATCCATTTGTTAGCCCAAAACTTAATGATGGAGGTAAAAACTCAACTCCACTGATCATCACTCCTGTCAAACACAATAAATGAATTTACAGCCCTAATATGAAATACTCAATGAAAATTATTTATATAATTAAAAATCTAAACATGTGTTGCTATTTTTTCATCATTGGTTTTTCATAGTCAAAATGTGACCCTGGATCACAAAACCAGTCTTATGTTGCACGGGTATATTTGTGGCAATAGCCAACAAAACATTGTATGGGTCAAAATTATAGATTTTTCTGTAACCCTCCCACACAATTCCACTTTTTTTAAAGAGATATCATGTGCATGGGGAATGAATTGGTGAAAGGTTACTAGAATTTAAAATCAGGATGTAATCACAGCAACTTAAACTTCGGGCATGCGACTCTGGCTAGAGTGTAGAGAGGCCTGGTTAGCTTAAATATAGCTATACTGTGTTCGTTTGTTTTTTTTTTTTTTCCACTGTGAGCATAAAACTCCCATGCACATATACTTAGCCGCTATAACCCTAATTTGCAAAAAAAAATGAAACTAAAATCGCACACACTTAAATATCAGACCACAACAATTGAATGTTATACTCAAAATGTATTTATATTGTTTTTTTTTAGAACTAGGTGAGTTAACCTTTTAAAATGTCCTCATGTTCCAAATGAAATAACAATGAACAATACCCCGGGGTTTTTTCTACTTTTATGTCTCAGTTTTGTGGTACCACAACGTTGGCGCGCTTGTTGGAGCTCAGTTGAAACATTTCCAAATAATATTGTCTGTAACAGTTACTCACGATTCCTCGGTAACAGAAAGATTATAGTGACCGTCTATCCAAACCGTTCCGTCCAATGGTGAGATACGCAATGAGGAAACCCGTCCTGAAGCTCCATCCGTCCATGTGCAAACGCGACACCTCTGGCCTGCAGCGTGAATCCTGAGCACATCTATTGCAGCAACATGGGTGGCAGCATCTGACGCACACTAGCCAAAAGTTCACAAAATCGAATGAGCTTAACTATATATTGTCCAAAAATGTCAATTTCATTTTAGTTCACAATGTCCATACTCACTCAGAAACTCGGTGGCAAAGTGGATTTCTGGCTATATAGTAGCAGTTCTCACATGGCTATGTATTAGCAGTTCGCACATGGCTATTAGCAGTTCGCACGTGGCTATTAGCAGTTTGCACATAGCTATGGCGTTAGTTTCACTTCAGTAGAATCTCCGTGACCCATTTAACCAGCTCCAAAACAAAGCTCACTCTCACGTTTTAACAGGGTTACACACTGACAAAAACCAAGAAAAATCCCCCTCTGGCTCTTAACTTCGATGACCAGTATCATACAGAACTTAGAACTAACTTTAGCTTGTAACTATCTCTCCGGTTCTTTTCCTCGTCACTCTTGTTTTCAGTCTCGCTCTCTTTTTTAGTCCCGCCCCCTCAACAACCCGATAGGTTGCTCAACTTCTCTCTGGAGGCACTGATTGGATAACAAACAAAACTGACACCTGGCCACCCAATGCAAAATAAAATGACAGAGGGTTCAAAGGTTACTCACAACAGAGGATATTTTTCAACACCTCCCCTTTATAACTGCATTAACACGTATTAATACAAAAATGTATTACACACCAGGGACAATTAAACTGGCCCATATTTCAGGATATACTGTATTTCTGTTAACAGAACACAAAACAAACAATATATACATTTAGCAGGGTGCTACATTCTCCCCCCACAAAAAAAATGGTCATGCCCTCATGACATGTCTAACACCGTAAAGCACATTCAAGAAAATAAACAAATTTTCTTAAAAGATTGTGTTAAGAAGATTATTAACATTCCCCTTAACCTATCCACTTGTAAAAAGAACTTGTATATCTCTTAACAGGAGATAGGACTAAAGAATCTTTCTTGTCATTAATCTCAACTACGGTAGCACTATGTGTAGCAACTGCTACTGACGTTGGGGTCCCTAGAAAGTCATAAGTTAGTCTGGTTGGAGCTTTCTTTAGTCTCAGAGGTCGAGTGGTCTTGTCAGGGCTTTCTGTTATACTGTTTAGTCTCTCAGGTATTTCGTCTGACATTTGTATTTCAGTGTCTCTTTCTTGTGTCACAGTTTCTGCAGTCACATTTTGTTCCAAATGGTCATCCTCCTCCACTGCGGCAGGTTCTTCAGCTGTCTCATTCATTTCTGAGTTACTTGTCAAAACAGCCAGATCCAAATCCAGATTAAAAGGCTCACAGTGATCAATGTTTTGAGGTTCTGATCCTAGTAACTCTCGTGGTACATAACAGTCATGCCATACACCCATGTCATCATCTTCGGAGTCAGATGTTACCTCCATCTTATCCTGTTCAGGCGCTGGTAAGCAAGGAGTATCATAGTTCTCTTTTCTCTTTGCTTTGAGCCGCCTGCTGGCTCTCCTTCGTTTCGGGGGCTCCTTGTTCATCTCAGGCCACAGCTGCACCTCCCGTCCGATCGGCAGAATGTGATTGCGGTGCAGTATCTTTTCAGAGCCATGTCCACTCTCTGGCTTCAGTTTGAACACGGGCAAACCAGGCAGTTGACTCTCCACAATGTAAGGAGTATCTTTCCACCGATCAGCAAGCTTGTGCTTCCCTTGTAAACCCAGGTTTCGGATCAAGACCCTGTCCCCGGAATCTAATGGACAGAAACGAACTCTCTGATCATAGCGTTGCTTGTTCCCTTCATTTTTCTTCTCTGCCATCCTCCCAGCCAACTGATAGGCAGCTTGGAGCTCACGTTTCATGTTTTTGACATACCTCAAGTAGGATTTTGTGGAGGTGCCATCACTTGAGACCCCGAATGTCACGTCTACAGGCAGCCTGGCTTCCCGTCCAAACATTAGAAAATATGGAGAATAGCCTGTTGACTCATTCACTGTGCAATTGTACGCATGTACAAGATGGCTGAGATGTTTACTCCATTTACTTTTGTCTTGTGTTTCCAAAGTTCCAAGCATGTTGAGAAGAGTTCTATTAAAGCGCTCAGGCTGTGGATCACCCTGAGGGTGATAGGGAGTGGTTCTGGATTTCTTTATGCCAAGCATGCTCAACAGTGCATGGATAAGGCGACTCTCGAAATCCCTGCCCTGATCTGAGTGCACCCTTCTTGGCAAACCATAGTGGACAAAGTACTGTTCCCACAGAACCTTAGCGACAGTCGATGCCTTTTGATCTTTAGTTGCAAAAGCTTGAGCATATCTCGTGTAATGATCTGTAACTACAAGCACATTGCAGATATTTCTGGAGTCAGGCTCAATCGTCAGAAAATCCATACAGACGAGATCCATCGGTCCGTCACTGTTAAGATGCGACAACTCAGCAACTCTTTTAGGCAGCGTCTTCCTCTGGATACACCTCGGACAGCTCTTGCAGTACCGTTCAACCTGAACTTTCATGCGAGGCCAGTAAAACCTCTCTCGTATCAGGCCGTATGTCTTGTCAAACCCCAAATGGCCCGATTGGTCATGCAACGACTGGAGCACAGTTGTTCTGAACTCCTGTGGGAGCAACAGCTGTTGCCGAGCTGGTTTGTTTGGTGGATGGCTCATTCTATACAACACAGAGTCTTTGACCATTAGCTTATCCCACTCTTTTAACACCAATGACACATCAGGATGTTTCTCTTTGTTGGCGTGGTTGGCACTTTTCTGAATGATAGCACGCCACACTTCTCCAATGCATGGGTCTTTCTGCTGAGAATTTGAGATTTCTGCAGCGCTCAATTTGGGCAACTGCTGAGTGTTCAGAAAGGACAAGTTGCAATAGGCTCTGGGCACCGCACCTTTGGATGAGCCCATGAGATCTACAGCTCTGCACCGGTGACAGTGAGGTACTCTGACTTTGGACATGTGACAGACAGCTTGAACTTTGGTGGAAAACAGTGTTTCCTTCTCATGTGAAGCATTGTGATTTGCATGAGGGCGGCGTGACAATGCATCCGCATCCACGTTCTGTTTTCCCGGCCGATACTTCAGACTAAAATCATATGTTGACAGTTCTGCCAACCATCGATGCCCCGTTGCGTCCAATTTAGCTGTAGTTAAGACATACGTTAATGGATTGTTATCTGTGTGGACCTCAAACTTGACTCCATAGAGGTAATCATGCAATTTGTTGACAACAGCCCATTTTAACGCCAGAAACTCGAGCTTATGCGTGGGATAATTCTTTTCTGCTGGAGAGAGGCTTCTGCTGACAAAAGCAACTGGGCGCAAACCTTCTCCCTGATCCTGATAGAGGACACCTCCCAATCCTTCTCTGCTCGCATCAACATGCAACACATATGACAGTTTTGGGTTGGCAATTGCCAGCACAGGCGCCTCTGTAAGACTTCTCTTTAAAGCCTCAAAAGCTTTCTCACAGTCTTTATCCCACCTAGCCCCGAAAGTCTCAGAAGGATGGTACCAATCTTTTGTTGCTGTACCTGCTTGTGCTTTCCTCTGTTCTTTGATGTCCTTATCTTTCTTTGCCCCTTTCCCGGTCTTTCCAGCCACAATGCAGCCCTGAAGCAACTGGTTGAGTGGATAACAGACTCGGGAGAAATCCTTTACAAAACGTCTGTAATATCCACAGAAGCCAAGGAAGGAACGAAGAGCAGTGATGTTTTCTGGGCGTGGCCATGATTTCACAGCCTCAATCTTTGCGGGGTCTGTGGCAATGCCATTTCTAGACACAATGTGGCCAAGGTAGGTGACAGAGGGGCAGCAGAACTGACATTTATCCAACGATATCTTTAATCCTTCCTCCTTCAATCTGTCGAGGACTTTAAGAAGGCACTGCTCGTGCTCCTCTAATGTTCTTCCAAAAACGATCACGTCATCCAGATACACCAGCACTTCCAGTAGGTTCATATCACCAACAGTCCTTTCCATAATTCGTTGAAATGTGGCCGGGGCCCCACAAATCCCCTGAGGCATCCGCTCAAACTGATAAAACCCTGCTGGGCAAGTGAAGGCTGTCTTTTCTTTATCAGCAGCAGCTAAAGGGATCTGATAATAGCCGCTTCTGAGGTCAAGCACACTGAACCACTGGCTACCACCCAGGCAGGACAAAGCATCTTCCACACGAGGGACTGTATACTGGTCCGTAATCGTTCTCCTGTTTAACGTCCTATAGTCCACACACATTCGTATGGTGCCGTTCTTCTTGCGAACCACCACTATTGGGGAAGCATAGGGGCTTCTGGATTCTGAAATGATTCCGGCCTCTTTGAGATCATTCAGATGCTTCCTCACATCCTCCAAATCACCCGGTGGTAAACGTCTAGAACGTTCTCTGAAAGGTCTATCATCTGTCACCCGAATGCTGTGTTGTGTGCTCTTTGCACAACCGACATCAAACTCACTGCGAGAGAAAACCTCTTTTCTCTCCATCATCTTTTGACACAGTCGCTCCTTCCACTCAGGAGGCACAGGAGAGTCACCAAAGTTGAAAGAGGAAGGGGACAATTGATGTGTTGACAGCTTAGGACCCTCCTTCTCAAGAACTGTATTTACTACATCTACAGGGAATAGATGAGCAATAGGAATTCCACGTTTTAATGTCACATTATGACTGGACACATTTCTCATGGTGACTGTGATGTGACGACAGTGGACCACAGTAGACTTTTCAACAACCGGCATGACCAGAAGCTCTTCAGGAAAACAATCCTCCTCCGGACGGTCTATAAGAACAGCTTGGCTAGAGAGACCTCCAGGAAACTTAGGAATACCAACAACAGTTGCAAAGCCGCCAGGTGGCAGAGTGAAAGGCTTGTCTCGTGTGAACCAGACTGTTCCTTTTTTTGTCTCAGCTGTGTCGTCAGGAGTTTCCTGAAACTTTTCATAAGCTTCTTTTATTACTGGATGAATTGACAGGGTGTTAAGAAAATGGTCTCCTCCATGTGTTTTGCATGAATGGAACAGTCTTCGAACTATAGAGGTGTTTGTGCCGACAACAACGGAAACATCCCCTTTCATGACCGGATCTGGACACACAAGCACAAGTGTTTCTACGGTCTCTGCTACTCCCACTACATCTCCAGTAAACTCAAGCTTCAAGCACATATAACCATAATATGGATACTCCTTTGCACTGAGGCCCCAAATCTCCAGACACTCAATAGGGGTCAAAGGCAGGTGCTTCAGATACTTGTCATAAAAGGAGCGATACAGTAGTGTAACTTGAGACCCGCTATCAAGTAAAGCTTTGGCGTAAATACCCTCAATTTGTACTGAGACAATAGAGCTAGGTCCAACTAAACCCTCTGGCAAGTTAGCCTTTCCTGGTAGCATGTCACACCTTGTGGAACGTATCTTCTCCGGAGCGTCAGGCCGTTCCTCTACTGAGCCCCTGGAAAGTTTCCCGTCGGCTGTTTTATTTTCAAGAGACGCTTGTTCACTTTTCTGAGATTTTCTGGGTTTTGACACTCCCGCTGGAAATGACCATCTTCACCACATCTGTAGCAAAAGACATCAGCACGATACTGAGGTTTGGGAGCCCTCTCCTTCACACGTGCATATGAGTTTCCAGTAGCTTTCTGGCTGGGGTTCTGGTCTACCTGCTGTGCCACACTTGCTGATGCAGTCACTGAGGCAGAAAGGAGGCGTGTAACATCAGTCTTGAAACCTTGAAATTCTTTCCTTGGACTCTCTATTGCAGGATCTTTCTCTGCTACATCAGGGACTGGCGCAGACTCTGGCAGTACATGTACAACTGAGGCTGTAGCACACTCTGCACGTCTACCAATAGCTAAAGACGCACCCTTCTTTACAAACGGTCTTTCAAGGATCATCTCCTCTTCTTCTCTTACATCCCGAAGCAAATCAGTAAAGCTGGGAGGAGGCTTGAGTTTGTAAGTCAGTCTTATGCGAAGGGCAACAAGGTCATGAGGCAGAGAGCCCCTAGCAACTTGATCAATGCGTGCTCGGTTCATGTCAATCACGTCAATTCCACCTTTACGATGGACTGCATGCAATAGCTTGTCTAATCTGAGTAAGTAGGCTGATAATTTCTCACCGTCTTGCTGGAATGTATTACGAAACCTTACCATGAGATCAGCTGCACTGTCTGTGGTTCCAAAAGCTGTTTCAAGGACTTTAAAGTAGTCATTGGCAGTGACCTGGGGATTAGTGACTCTCAAACCTCGGACAATATCTGCTGCTGGCCCTTTAAGACTCTCAGCTACTCTCTGTCTCTTGACAACATCAGAACATTGCCACTCATCCAACATGTGGGTGGTCTGTTCTGCCCAAGCGTCATACTCCTCTTCTCCATGTGGAGTGGGTTTCATACCTGAGAACATGCGTAGCTTGCGATAGCCCGGTCCATCTACAGGCGTGGCTTGACATTTTTCAACTAGTGAGGAGATGGCATTCACCAGCTTTGTGTTCAGGTCTGGAGCAGTGGGTGGAGCAGAAGCAGAGGTAAGTAAGCCTGTGACATCAGCTAGTGTCTTCCCTTCATTTGCTAAGAATGACAGCAACTTGGACTGGAAGTCTCCTTTACCAGTTACAGGAACACTCTGGGTCTCAGTAATATTCACTATCCAAGGTCCAAACTCATCTCCAGCTAGTAACTGTTCAGGTATGTCAGTCTTAGTCATTTCATTAATAGTTTCGACTAAAACTAACTGGCTTTTACTGAAGTGATCTACACACCGTCCTCTTATTTTACAGGGACCGAAAACTACAGCCTCATCCAGTACCTTATACATAGACTCATCAGTAACACCAAGAGAAACCGTACTAAGCACAAATGCTTTCCTTGCATCAATACCTTTGTCTTTACACCATTTGTCAATCTGTTCTGACTCCATGTTATATTAGTTTTTCTTACACAAAATAAAAAAAAAATTTAAAAAAAAATCTCTCAAACACACATAAGTGGCTATAGGGCTATTAAGCTACCTCATTTAACACCGACTTTCCTGTGTCCGTCACTGATTTTTTTATTTATTTTTTTATTTTTTTAAACCTGCTCAGAAAAACAAACAACAGTAAACAACAATCCCGGACGAGCCCCCACGTGTAACCCTCCCACACAATTCCACTTTTTTTAAAGAGATATCATGTGCATGGGGAATGAATTGGTGAAAGGTTACTAGAATTTAAAATCAGGATGTAATCACAGCAACTTAAACTTCGGGCATGCGACTCTGGCTAGAGTGTAGAGAGGCCTGGTTAGCTTAAATATAGCTATACTGTGTTCGTTTGTTTTGTTTTTTTTCCCACTGTGAGCATAAAACTCCCATGCACACATACTTAGCCGCTATAACCCTAATTTGCAAAAAAAAATGAAACTAAAATCGCACACACTTAAATATCAGACCACAACAATTGAATGTTATACTCAAAATGTATTTATGTTGTTTTTTTTTAGAACTAGGTGAGTTAACCTTTTAAAATGTCCTCATGTTCCAAATGAAATAACAATGAACAATACCCCGGGGTTTTTTCTACTTTTATGTCTCAGTTTTGTGGTACCACAACGTTGGCGCGCTTGTTGGAGCTCAGTTGAAACATTTCCAAATAATATTGTCTGTAACAGTTACTCACGATTCCTCGGTAACAGAAAGATTATAGTGACCGTCTATCCAAACCGTTCCGTCCAATGGTGAGATACGCAATGAGGAAACCCGTCCTGAAGCTCCATCCGTCCATGTGCAAACGCGACACCTCTGGCCTGCAGCGTGAATCCTGAGCACATCTATTGCAGCAACATGGGTGGCAGCATCTGACGCACACTAGCCAAAAGTTCCCAAAATCGAATGAGCTTAACTATATATTGTCCAAAAATGTCAATTTCATTTTAGTTCACAATGTCCATACTCACTCAGAAACTCGGTGGCAAAGTGGATTTCTGGCTATATAGTAGCAGTTCTCACATGGCTATATATTAGCAGTTCGCACATGGCTATTAGCAGTTCGCACGTGGCTATTATGCCCAATTTATACTTCTGCGTCGAACTTACGCCGTAGCATACGCCGTAGGCTGTGTGTAGCGCGCGTACCCTCCGGCGTACCCTGACGTGCACCTCTCCAAAAATGTAACAACGCGTCAACTCTACGCGGACGCAAGCGCTGTGATTGGTCTGCTAGGACCGCTCCCTCGGGTTTCACACGCTCCCTCTGCGCACGTGAACGCGGACAACGACGCAGAAGTATAAATGAAAACCAGCGCGTTGCCTACAGCGTAGAGGCTCCGGCGTAGGTCCGACGCAGAAGTATAAATCAGCCTTTAGCAGTTTGCACATAGCTATGGCGTTAGTTTCACTTCAGTAGAATCTCCGTGACCCATTTAACCAGCTCCAAAACAAAGCTCACTCTCACGTTTTAACAGGGTTACACACTGACAAAAACCAAGAAAAATCCCCCTCTGGCTCTTAACTTCGATGACCAGTATCATACAGAACTTAGAACTAACTTTAGCTTGTAACTATCTCTCCAGTTCTTTTCCTCGTCACTCTTGTTTTCAGTCTCGCTCTCTTTTTTAGTCCCGCCCCCTCAACAACCCGATAGGTTGCTCAACTTCTCTCTGGAGGCACTGATTGGATAACAAACAAAACTGACACCTGGCCACCCAATGCAAAATAAAATGACAGAGGGTTCAAAGGTTACTCACAACAGAGGATATTTTTCAACACCTCCCCTTTATAACTGCATTAACACGTATTAATACAAAAATGTATTACACACCAGGGACAATTAAACTGGCCCATATTTCAGGATATACTGTATTTCTGTTAACAGAACACAAAACAAACAATATATACATTTAGCAGGGTGCTACATTTCTTTTATGCCAAAAATCATGAGGATATTAAGTAAAGATCATGTTCCATGAAGATATTTTGTAATTTTCCCACCTTAAATATATACAACATTTATTTTTGTGAATGGATGCAGCACTATCGCCAATAGAAATGGACAACTTTAAAGGTGATTTTTTCAATATTTCGATTTTTTTTGCACCCTCAAATTCCAGATTTTCAATAGTTGTATCTAGGCCAAATATTGTCCTATTCTAACAAACCATACATCAATGGAAAGATTATGTATTCAGCTTTCAGATTTTGTATAAGACTGGTTTTGTGGTCCAGGGTCTACAATTCTGTTATTCTAGCTATAATTGCAAATTCTAATGTAAAAATATAATGCTTGTTTAAAATTTTATTTTCAACTTTTCATAATTATTTATGCAATTGTTTTCTCTCATCTCAACCTGACAAAGTGTCATTTTTTTCACTGTCATTTTTTTTACATTAAAATAAACCAAAATATGATACATCATATCAAACCTTTTTATCATTTCAATTACAAAATTCGTGAAAATACTGTGGTAAATCAGATGGTAATACCTTGATATATATGATAGAACTGTATGATTACCATATTCATATATCATTGCATGTACATGGTATTTCAAGGTATTTAAAAAAAATAATAATCAAAAATAAACTTTTGCACATTTAATGTAAAAAATACAACCTATGCAATGCTACTGAAAACCAAAGTGACATATTATATTGAAAAAAGTAATAAATAAAAAAGAACTAAAAAATAAAAAAAAACTTAAATGACTGCTTGCAAAAGTGTGCGCTCCCCTGAAATAATATAGTTGAAGCAATCTTTGATTTTATTACTCAGTCTGTTTGGATAGGAGCCTATCAGCTTGGCACATCTTGATTTAGGAATATTTTCCCACTCTTCTTTGCAAACATTTAAGATCTGTTAAATTGCTAGATCCTCTCTTGTACATGGTCATCTGTGACCTGGTCGACCTGAAGAGTTTCAATAGGATTCAGGTCTGGGCTCTGGCTGGGCCATTACAAAACATTCATCTTTTTTGCTGAAGTCATCCTTTGTTGATTTAGATGTGGGTTTTGGATCATTGTCATGCTGAAAGTTGAAAGTTCTCTTTATTTTCAGCTGTGTTAAAATCGACTGGTACTTGGAGCTACTCATGATTCCCTCCTTCACTAAATCCTCAGTTCCAGCTGAAGAAAAGCAGTCTCAAAGCTCAATGCTGCATCTCAATGCTTCAGCGAGGGTCTGCTGTTCTTCTAATGTTGAGCTGTGTTGTTTTTGTGCCAAACATACCTTTTAAAAATTTGGTGCAAAAGTTAAATCTTTGTCTCATCAGACAACACATTTCCCTATGTTTCCTATGTTTTTGCATAGTTTAACTGGGCTTGGATGTTTTTTAATCAGGAAAGGTGTGTGTCTTTACCCTGTAGCCCAGACAGAGAATACAGGAGATAGTTGCCACATGTCGGGAGAAACCAGTACTTGCAAGAAAGAGCTGCAACTCTTCATGTTGCTGTAGGTCTCTTGAGAGTCTCCCTGACCAGTTTTCTCTTTGTCTTCTCATACATTATCGGATGCCCTGTTATAAAAAATGTGCCATACTTTCTCCATTGATGACTGTCTAAAGAGAGAATATAGGGCACTATATGTCACTTTGAGTGATTTATTGCCCTTAAGCCCCGCCCCCTTTTTGACCGTGGGAAATTCCCACGCTTGCCCCGCCCCCTTCTACCCCATACCTCCCACCTCCGGACAGATCACGTGACCGTGGGAATTTTCCCACGGTACCCTTCCCTACAAAACATCCCCACCCCGCCCCACTTCTGAACAGATCACGTGACCGTGGGAAAATTTTCCCACGATCCACATTAAAACGTTAAAACAACGTATTAAAATTATATCAAGCAAATAGTTCTATTTTCTAATACATTTGAACAAAAGTTGTACATTCACAATTACATAGTGTTTAAAGGTGTATAAAACGTTGTAAAATGTTAAAACATTAATGAAAAAGTTTAAATTGCATTATCTTAAAGCTATCAAAATGTATTAGTATTAAGACATTAAACAAATATTAAAACACATCAAACGCATAAACACACACGTACAATTAAAAACTGACTTACGTTTTTACAATTTCACTTGTTGAAAGAAGAACAAAGTTTTATCCAACTTTGTGTAAAGTAATATCCTGGGAGCTCAATGAAACACGTCCGAACACGGGGGAAAGGAGTCAAGACTGACAATAGCTACCGCTGCACAGGAGCCAGACCTAGGCTCCGCCCCTAGACTCCTCCCACACTAAGACACTCCCACGTCAGGTGGTGAAGAGGCGTGGGAAAAGACGACAAACAGTTCCCACGCTTCACTAAAGACTGACACACACACACACACACACACACACACACGCACACACACACACACACACACACACGTTCACACACACACACACACACACACTTACGGAGAAGTAAAAAAGTTAAGAGTTTTTTCCCCATTAAAAAGATACATTTAGTATTTTATATAAAGCATCTTTAAAAAAAGTGTTTCAAACACAATCACAATATTAAAAACTGACTTACGTATTTATATTTCCGTTTTGTTGTTGTTGAAAGGAGAACAAAAGTTTTTTATCCGTCTCCAAAGGCTTAGAGCTTTTAACTCCAAAATCCGAAAAAAGCGAATAGTTCTATTTTCTAACATACATTTAAAGAAAAAAGCTGTACTTTCACAATTACATTGTGTTTAAAGGTGTATAAAACATTGTTTAAAGTTTAAATTATATTTTCTTGAAGATATCAAAATGTGTTAGTATTAAAACATCTAAAACAACATTTTATGTTAAAACATAAACCGTGGGAAATTTTCCCAAGATCCACATTAAAACATCTAAAACAACATGTATTAAAATTATACCGAGCAAATAGTTCTATTTTCTAATACATTTGAAGAAAAGTTGTACAATCACAATTACAAGAAAAAGCTGTACTTTCACAATTACATAGGTTTAAAGGTGTATAAAACATTGTTTAAAGTTTAAATTATATTTTCTTAAAGATATCAAAATGTGTTAGTATTAAAACACCTAAAACAACATTTTAAAGATGTTAAAAGTTTAAATTATATTTTCGTAAAGATATCAAAATGTGTTAGTATTAAAACATCTAAAACAACATTTTAAAGATGTTAAAACATTAATGAAAAAAAGTTTAAATTATATTTTCTTAAAGATATCAAAATGTGTTAGTATTAAAACATCTAAAACAACATTTTATGTTAAAACATAAATGTTAAAACATTGAAAAAGCAATATTCAGCTCCGGACCGTGGGAATTTCCCATGGTCCCCTTCCCTACAAACATCCCCACCCCATCCCCACTTCTGTATTGTTTAACAGATAACATTATGACAATGTATATTAAAACTTTTTTAAGAAATGTACAATAAAGACAACTTTGTTGAAAGAAGAACAAAAGTTTTTTATCCGTCTCCAAAGGCTTAGAGCTTTTAACTCCAAAATCCGAAAAACGAATAGTTCTATTTTCTAACATACATTTAAAGAAAAAGCTGTACTTTCACAATTACATTGTGTTTAAAGGTGTATAAAACATTGTTTAAAGTTTAAATTATATTTTCGTAAAGATATCAAAATGTGTTAGCATTAAAACGTCTAAAACAACATTTTAAACATGTTAAACATTAATGAGATAAGTTAAAATTGCATTTTTCTCTAAAAGAGTTATTAAAAATGAGTTAAGATGTTAAAAATCAATAATTTACAGAAAAGTAAGTGCATCCATCCATACAGTATTTGTAAAACTGTTACATAAAACACAAACTAGTTTAAAAAGTGTCTCAAACACATAATATTAAAACCACACCATGTTAAAAATCACAGTATCTAAAAATACTAATCCTTACGTTTTTGTAAATCCGTTTGTTGAAAGAGAGCCAAAAGGTATATCCGATGGTATTTACCACATCAAATGTATATCCAGAAGGTATATCCAAGACCAAAGGTTTATCCAACAACAAGGATATATCCATGACCAGAGGTATATCCAAATATATATCCAAAAGGTATATCCAAGCCCAGAGGTTTATCCAACATTAAGGGTATATCCGGAACCATAGGTTTAGAGATTTTATTTACAAAAGTTACAAAGTCTCGTGAGGAGTTCAGCAAAAAGCGTCCACACGGTTACATCCCAAAAGTTAGACTGACCTCTGTGACATCTGCCCTGTAGCCACAGGTAGACCACTCCCACCCTAGACCCCTCCCACCCCTAGAGACCACCCACCCCTAGAGACCTCCCACCCCTAGACCCCTCCCACACCTAGACCCCCTCCTACATCAAGATCCCTCCCAAGCCAACTATGTTTTGCTTTAATTAAAAAAGAGTTTTGTTTTCCGCAATCATTTAAAAACTTTTTAAAAACAATGTATGTATAAAGTTAAAATACAACGGTTTAGTATTCGTACGTTTACAACGTTATCTGAAAAAGCTAGAATTAATAGCTAGATTTTAGTTAAAAATACATAGGTGTAGGCTAGTATTTAAAACGCTAGGCCTATCAGAAAAATGTAGACAATAATGTCTTCTTACGTATACAGATTTTAAACCCTGTTAAAAACAAAAAAGTCAACGTTAAATAATTTAAAACAAGTTATAGAATGTCTTTCACGAACAACTTTTAAAGATGCCAGAAAAATGGTAAATTATGTTTCAAACGTGAACAACATATCAAACAACAACAGTTAAAAAATAATACATAAAGTGAATAGTTTTAAGCAAAACTTTTTAACATTACAATTCGCTATAAACTTTTGTATAGATCTTAGCTAAAATAGATCTTTCACTGTCTCGCAAAGCATCCTTGCGCTCCGAAAGCACCACACGAATGAGAAATCGGTCTGTGAAGCGAGTCTCCGCCCACCTAAAAACTTTGCCAATGCAAATACACATGTGTAGAGGTATAGCTACAGATTTAAATCTTGGTAAAAAAGGCTTAATCAAAACAACATTTTAAATTTTTGTACATTTAATTTAATTTAGTTATTAATCCGGTATTAGATCTTTCTAGCCTAATATTGTTTGATGTGTTATGCCTAGATAACGAAACATAGTCCATACATGTTGTGTTCGAGAAAAGTAATATTGATGTAATCTTTGTGAGATCATACCCACAAACACAGAACTTTGTGTTGGATGCTCGACTTTACTAAAAGAAAATATTATGGAAGTCATTTTCAAACTGTAATTATACCATATTTTATGTATTAATAGTATGGATCCATTGGGGTTTAATGTTTTAATGTTTGTTTGTTTGTTATTAACTAATACCTTTTTTAACTAAAACACTTCAACATCCTCCACAAATTAAAGAAACATATGAGGTGAGGCTAGTCTCAGACCCCAGATAAACAGATAATGGAATGTTCACAAGTAGGAGTTATTCTCCTACTTCGTATGTGTGTAAATAGTTGCGCTTATGGACTAACTTTAAAAAATCATCTTTATACACGAATCACACGTGTCCAAACATTTGTGTAAGATTCAAAAGACCAAATCACTAGGGGAAACAACAAAGACACCCTATCGTGAAAAGTGACCGTTCAGCACAGCGTCCGAACTTAAATGACATATACATTAACGGGCCAGAACATGACACAGACTCCACCCACTAACACGCCTCTCAAAGGTGAGAGGTCTGTTGCGATTTAAAGGTGTGTGTAAAAAATGACACCGATGGTGACATCACGTGGGAATTCCCTCCCACAGCGTCACAGTCACATGAGATGTTTAAAAAGGAACTCAAGCACTACTAGAGATACTTCTGATTTTGCATACCGGACAACCTGCAATGGCTACTGCGGCACCGAAAACACCTGAGAGAAGGATTACTGATGCTATGGAGGATTTGACTTTAGCACCACGAAAAAAACGGGAAATCCACGGCCCTTGTTTAACGCGATTTCTTCACGAGCCGGCAGATTCTGTGGAATATACGTTTCACTTGTCTGAAGGACGTGCGTGTACGTATGTTTATGACAAAATCAACAGAGAAGTCCGGTTGGTTAACGTGGATAACATTGAGAGATTCACCGCAAAATCAACTGACGACCCGGATTTATTATTCACAGAAAGGGATTGGGTTTTATTTTACACGAAAGTATGGAGAGATTTGAATGAAGGGATGGATACACCTCTTTTTATCGGTGAGTGGAATGGATTAACCATGGGTACAAGATACCGGATTTTAGGTGATCAACTTAACAAATATCCAGACGATTTTATCTATATACTTTGTAGTGACATGGGCAAGAAAGCGGAATTCACGTGGCCAATATGTGAAAAAGATCATTTAGAATTATATGATCTGAAATTCATGTTCCAATGGAAGGACCTACCTGTGATGGGTGAGATTTTTTCCAAGATCAATCAGCTTTTCCAGTGGACCAACGCGTACGAGCGTTATACCAACATTAAAGTGAAACTTTTCCACCCCGAGTGGGCGGTCCCCGAGAGACGAGGATCTTTTATAACACCGCCCACTCTCTACAAACATTAAGAAACTACTCTCCGGACTATCTGACTCAGGATACTAGTTCTCCTTCTTCATCATCATCTCAACTGCTTGGATCTACTGATGGATTTACAAAAATGGATTACCGGATGCATCAAATGGATATCCGCAGAAAAACATTGAATGGTTAAATAAATTTTGTACAGATCTCGGATTTCATAATCTGACATTCCCCAAAACTATGGAGTTGCAACACGTAACCAGTGAGTGAGACCTCGTCACAACTGTCGATGAGGTGGACGGATGTCTCGGATTCACAGGCCATCGGATTATCAAGGCTATTTTGGATATCGTTCTGGAAATGTAATTTTTGTCTGGATAATAGAGTATATAATTTGTCAATGTAACCTACTTTAAAAAAAAAAATAAAAAAAAAAAAAATGCATGAATAAATTTACCTTTGTTTGGTCAATATATAATATGTCCTCGAGTGTTTTGTAAAATGATTAAAAATGTTTGTAAAATGATTTTATATTTTAGATGAATACATCATTGAGAAGAATTTTTAAATGTCTGTGAAATTTATTTTTTGTTTGTGTGATATAATTCAGATTATACATGTTTTTAACTTTCTACTTACATTCTAATAAAAGAAAAAATAATTTTTGTTGTTTGGAAATGTTTTGTAACTTTTATGTTGTGAAAAAAAGAAATGTTTGTGACTTTTATATTCTGAAATAAAAATAATGTACAACTTTGTAGCATAATTCTTATTGATTGAAATCTGACTGTATTGACATGCCTGAACTAATAAAGATATTTGACTATCCTTCGAATTCATGTGTTTTGTGGAGGTAAAGATAGATTAAAACAGATAGTGTTACAGGGTTATATGACGTAAGATTATCAGATCTGTCTGTATACATGTATTCTCTAAAGAGAATGTCAATATTAAATATATTCAAACTATTATTGATATTTTCTTGAAATGTGGATGGACGATGTGTTACGAAATAAATTCATGTCTGAAGTAACTAAGACGTTTTTAATATAACCTACCTGTAAAGTTACAAACAGATAGGGTGTAAAGTTTTTAATAAACGCATATATCCCTAGTGTGGGGAAATACATGTATCTTTTTCAAACATAATTAATGTATTTTCTTTGTGTGAACCAGATTTAAAAACGCACAACGACTACACTTGTATGGTTTTATTTTACCATAGTAAATCGTCATTCTATAAATCCTATAACATTTTGAACAGAATTCTACATTTTACTTTTGTCGGGTACTTGTGATTTTTTATGTGAATTGTAACAGAAGACATTTATCTGGGACAATCAGAGCATTTTGTTTGTTCAATGTAAAATAATAATAATAACGCCATGTTTCCCGGAAACGGCTTGCACCGGTGATCAGTGCGAAATGCATGCCGGTTAGAGACGGATCCGAGTGCGGTCCGCCTTCCTCTGATGTCATGCTGACGTATGTCAAAAATCTCCCGCGAGCACAAGGCGCACCAGGCGGATTCTGCAGTCGCACGCAGTTGCTCTCCACTGACTGCGCTGATCAAAAACATGATGGGACGCGACTTACAGACGCCACAGCTTGATGTTCATTGGTTTAAACAACCGTGATGTATTGTTCTCTTTTAAAATGTTTGATTTTAATAAAACTCTGATATCATGTTTATGTGTATATAGGCCTACGTTATGTGGTAATATTCCCAAACTATCTCAGTGAGATATCTATGGGTTATGCAATGTAATGTTTATTAAAAACATATGTCTGTATTAAAGAAAAAGACTGATAAACATGTATTTGGAATGGAATTAAATAAGTAGACTACTTTCGATGTCTTGTTCATTATATTTATTTTCATATAAAAGCAACAGAACTTAAATACCATCCAGTTTATTAGCAACACTGGTATTATTTTGTAGTATATTTATACCGACTTCATCAGTCCCTGAAAATTCTTCATAAAGAAAACAAAGAATGGTCTTCTCAGTTGCCATAGTTGCAACTCTAGCGACACCAGAACAGTGTGTTCAACGCATAATTGTGTACATTTTAAGGTTAAATGCATCAATCTGATGCACTTTGAGAGGTCAAATTAAGAGTTTCAACTGGCTTCAATCCTTGAACTGTACACATTGAACAAAGAAAAAAGCATTGACTTTTACTCGGACATCGAGTGACGTTGCACATTAAGATGAAATCTGGTTTTTCTCCAGTCATTATTAAAAACAAGCTAACAAAGAATGATTGATCCTGATGGGTACCGGTTCTATGTGGGAACCGTTTTGCATCAAAATAATATTATTCACCATAACCATCACGTAAATAGTCAGACACAAAAGTTAGGAAACTTCAAAAGCTTCGTGCTGTTTATGACAGTCCTGTTTGTGAATAAAACCAATAATCAAAACAAAATGATAGTCTACAATTGAATACGTTGTAAACCTTTCACGACATGCATCACTATACAGTAGACACACACACACACACACACACACACACACACGTTCACACATGCATGCACACATACGCTAACAAAAGATAAGAGGTTGATGATAGATTAAAGGTAGGCAGCTAATCGAAAAATGTGTAAAATAAGATGTACCCTACCAATATTCTTATTTATTTGTACTACTTCAGTTCATTTTACACTATTTCAAATTATATCTGTATCGTTTAGATCGGCCTTTTTAATATAGGGGGGTGCACGGGTGACAACCTAACGCTGATGTTGGTTGTAACACGATTGTATTAAATAATTCCACACATGTTTGGATGACCAAATTTTGTGTATAGTTGCCATATCAACATCATATAGAAAAATCCCATCAATTTTGGTAGATATCCATAGTCATTTATTAAACCATAGCAAAGGTAAATTTCTTACTTAAGCTAATTTTCATCTCTATTTTTGCGTTTATTTAAAATTAGACAAATCTGATCATATTTTAATCTCCTAGATGTTATTTAACAGTTGAGATAGTTATGCATCGCTAACTAGCAGAAGGCCCTCGCAGTTTTTAAATCCTTTAATTTTAATTTTATTGAGAAAACGTGAGAAAAGGTGAATAAAGAATGTGTGTCAATGTTCAGAAATGAATAAATATTTAGTTTGTTTGAATTATGTTGTATAGTGGCGTTTTCATGTGTTTGTAGTCAAAACTCAAAAATGAATTTATATTTAATTATTAAAAATTGTTGTTATTTTATATGGAAATGTTTTAATTGTATTTTATTTGGAAAATATTTAGTTTGTATTGTATATTTTTTATTAGATCAGATAAGATTTTAAGCTGTCATATGTTATGTTACAACTGCTAAATCTGCCAAATAAACTTATGTTATGTGATGACGTCTACAAAATCATATTTAAAAGTTTAGAGCAATGAGTTTTTAAGGATTTTTAAACACACACACACACACACACACACACACACACACACACACACACACACACATGCGATTGGTGACAATGTGTCTACAATGATGTTATTTTCCCTTGTGTTAGCGTTCACATATCTTATTTTCTCTTTTGACGGATTCGTGTGAATTAGATTAATACACTTATTCAACGAGACGAGATCAGGTCCGTCATACGTATTTCTAATCATACAATCAGCTTTCAGAATCTCTACCACCTACAGAGATAGACTCCCTTTGAAAATGTGGCGGGAAAAAGGTGTTTTAAAATGGCTGTACAGTCTTTAAAATGAGGTTGCCTAAATCATTTACGGAACTCTTTGCGAACGAAACAAACCGTTGAAACACAAAACGTAAGTTTGCCTGCATTATGTCTGGAAATCAACGCGATGCAGAAGTTTCATCGGATCAGTGCTATGATGAAGATTTATCACAAATTTTAAACGATCTTTGTAAGTATTTTCAACAAAAGGTTTTATGAAATTTTTATGGAATGAATTTGTCATCTGTGCCTAATAACATTATATCCTTGTTCGGTGAACAGATGATAGTTCATTCCCCGATTGTGTTTTACCCGGTGAATTTTTTCTAGGTGAGTGTTTTATTTTTAGTATCATTTTTCTTAACTTTAAAAAAAAAAAAAAAAAAAAAAAAAAAAAAAAACTTACACTCTTTACAATAATTCAACAGGTAATCCGGAGGTCACAGCGACTCACAGCACTATCAATGCTGTGGAGTTATCTACATTGGTTGATGTTCCCGGTGTACCGGTCTACGAGGACATCAGCCCATCTTCCACACCTGAACAGTATGTCTGCGAACAATCAGATCAGGAACCAACGTGCAGCTACGGGCCGATAACTCCTACAGAGCGTCTGAATTTCCGTGTATCTGGTAGAGGTGTGAAACGACTACGAGATGTTTACGGAGAATATGATTCGATTAATGGTAGCCAATTACACTATCCTGACGATGGTATGCTATATTTAGACTATTTATTTTTGTCTTATCATAATATTTTTATTCTTTGGATTTTTAAATAATAAATGTTATTTTCCAGAACAAAACATTCCTGTACAGCGTACATCCGTGTCTGATTACCATGAGGTGATCGAGAGTGCTTACAATAGACCATGTTTGGATTCACATTGCCAGTATTCCACCCCCAGTGTGAACTCATCGGAATATACCGGTAAGTCACTATACACTTTATTGTATTTTATGTATTAAACAATTCGTATAATAAATGATCTGTATGTTTGATCCTAGAACAAAATTATGCCGAAAGAGAATTGGAAATATTCCTGGATTCCCAAGCAGCCGTGTTGTGTCAAGTCAGCGATTCTGTGTCGGAATCGTCAAACACCGATGAGGATAACTCTGTACGGAACAGCCCCCTGTTATTCGGCGAACGAGATCTTCACAGACTGAGTTATGATACATTACGTAGTGTCAATAGAAATGTTTTGGGTATTTTAGGTCACGTAACACAACCATTAACCTACCGGCAGATGGAGGAGATTACATCAGAATCGCAGAGAGACATCGTAACGATTCTTTATAGAGTTTTAGATCAACAAAATCAACACACGAATGAGTTAAGGAACAGTGTTGAATTTTTTGGGATCTGCCATGGGCAATTATTGGACGAAAACAGACAATTACGGAATGAGCTATTAAGCGTTCATCAGGAGATTGAACAGGTGAGAAGCGATCAACAAATGTTAACAATTGCATTGTCATTCATTTCTGAAAATCTAAACGTTGTTCGGAGAATATTGAGAGAATTATACGATCCTTTTATGAGAAGGTAAAATTCATTTTTTTTTTTTTCATTTGATTGTTGTTATTTTTAAAACAAACTCATTTGATTGATGTTATTTCCCTATTATTTTTGTACATGTTACGTGTACGTGTAACTGTATTTCTACTACATTTTACTGTGTGTAGACATTATTGGTAGACAAATATTAGACCACTTGTGACGATGTACATTTTAAATAAAACAACCCGAACATGTATTCTAAAAGACTATACCCTTTTAGTGGAAAAAGTATCATTAAAATGTTATTTACATTCGCTACCAACTGTTCAGTTATTTTCACTTCTACGAGCTTGCTGGGTTTTTACGTGTTCCTAACTGTTGCCACTTATCTCCCATCATGGGAACATATACAGTCATTACATTACAGCAATATGTTTAAGGCCCAGCATATGTTCTGTTTATTGATCGGTATATCATGTGTGCTAACTGTGTATGTTACATACCATTTGTTCTTCTGCCGGATTATTGTTAATAAACTTTGTGTTGAAATATATTTGTCTACCTTCCAGTTTGTCAGTTATAACAAAAAGAAAAGTTGATTCTTTTAAGAATTCCTGGTAACATTTATTTTAAGGTGGCATATTTATACGTTACTACATTTACTTAAAAGTAATAACAGTAAATTACATTACAAGTGACTAACCATAAGTCAAATCCTAACCGACAAAGATTACAACAATATTACTTATGTTATGCTTTGCGAGACAGTGAAAGATATATATTTTAGCTAAAAACTAAACAAAATTTTATAGTGATTTGTAATGTTAAAAAGTTTTGCTTAA
Source organism: Squalius cephalus (assembly GCF_949319135.1). NCBI lineage: Eukaryota > Metazoa > Chordata > Actinopteri > Cypriniformes > Leuciscidae > Squalius > Squalius cephalus. The sequence continues at coordinate 37,937,568 of NC_137129.1, read as the reverse complement.
AAACTATTCGTTTTACGTATTTTTAACTGATGTTGTTCGATATGTTAAATGCTCACGTTTGAAACATAATTTACCATTTTTCTGGTATCATTAAAAGTTGCCAGTGAAAGACATTCTATAACTTGTTTTAAATGATTTAACGGTGACTTTTTTGCTTTAACAGGGTTTAAAATCTGTATACGTAAGAAGACATTCTTGTTTACATTTTTCTGATAGGTCTAACGTTTTAAATACTACCCTATACACCTTTGTATTTTAAAGGTCTGTGTCATTTTATTAAAGTTAAAGTTATTTTATTATTAAAGTTGTATGTAAAGTGTTACGTGTGTGTGTGTGTGTGTGTGTGTGTGTGTGTGTGTGTGTGTATGTAAAGTGTTACGTGTGTGTGTGTGCGTGTGTGTGTGTGTGTGTGTGTGTGTGTGTGTGTGTGTGTGTGTGTGTGTGTGTGTGTGTGTGTGTGTGTGTGGAAAATGTTTGCTTACCGCTTATGTTTCACGGTTTTAAAGTTAAAAGCACATAGTTTTGAACAGATTCGTTATTTTTTACTTCAAAGGGTTAGCTGGATTATCTTATCGAAGAGTGAATAAACCTGTAAGTTAGAGAATATAACTTAACTAAAACATGAATTAACTTTAATTTTAACTAAATCTAGCTATTAATCCTAACTTTTTCAGATAACGTTGTAAACGTACGAATACTAAAGCGGTGTATTTTAACTTTATACATTGTTTTAAAAAGTTTTTAAATGATTGGGGGAAACAAAAACTCTTCTTTAATTAAAATCAACCCGCTGATCTGTTACCCGATACATAGTTGGCTTGGGAGGGATCTTGATGTGGGAGGGTCTTTGTGTGGGTCGTGTCTAGGGTGGGAGGGGTCAAGGGGTGGGTGGTCTCTAGGGGTGGGAGGGGTCTAGGGTGGGAGTGGTCTACCTGTGGCTACAGGGCAGATGTCACAGAGGTCAGTCTAACTTTTGGGATGTAACCGTGTGGACGCTTTTTGCTGAACTCCTCACGAGACTTTGTAACTTTTGTAAATAAAATCTCTAAACCTATGGTTCCGGATATACCCTTAATGTTGGATAAACCTCTGGGCTTGGATATACCTTTTGGATATATATTTGGATATACCTCTGGTCATGGATATATCCTTGTTGTTGGATAAACCTTTGGTCTTGGATATACCTTCTGGATATACATTTGATGTGGTAAATACCATCGGATATACCTTTTGGCTCTCTTTCAACAAACGGATTTACAAAAACGTAAGGATTAGTATTTTTAGATACTGTGATTTTTAACATGGTGTGGTTTTAATATTATGTGTTTGAGACACTTTTTAAACTAGTTTGTGTTTTATGTAACAGTTTTACAAATACTGTATGGATGGATGCACTTACTTTTCTGTAAATTATTGATTTTTAACATCTTAACTCATTTTTAATAACTCTTTTAGAGAAAAATGCAATTTTAACTTATCTCATTAATGTTTAACATGTTTAAAATGTTGTTTTAGACGTTTTAATGCTAACACATTTTGATATCTTTACGAAAATATAATTTAAACTTTAAACAATGTTTTATACACCTTTAAACACAATGTAATTGTGAAAGTACAGCTTTTTCTTTAAATGTATGTTAGAAAATAGAACTATTCGTTTTTCGGATTTTGGAGTTAAAAGCTCTAAGCCTTTGGAGACGGATAAAAAACTTTTGTTCTTCTTTCAACAAAGTTGTCTTTATTGTACATTTCTTAAAAAAGTTTTAATATACATTGTCATAATGTTATCTGTTAAACAATACAGAAGTGGGGATGGGGTGGGGATGTTTGTAGGGAAGGGGACCATGGGAAATTCCCACGGTCCGGAGCTGAATATTGCTTTTTCAATGTTTTAACATTTATGTTTTAACATAAAATGTTGTTTTAGATGTTTTAATACTAACACATTTTGATATCTTTAAGAAAATATAATTTAAACTTTTTTTCATTAATGTTTTAACATCTTTAAAATGTTGTTTTAGATGTTTTAATACTAACACATTTTGATATCTTTACGAAAATATAATTTAAACTTTTAACATCTTTAAAATGTTGTTTTAGGTGTTTTAATACTAACACATTTTGATATCTTTAAGAAAATATAATTTAAACTTTAAACAATGTTTTATACACCTTTAAACCTATGTAATTGTGAAAGTACAGCTTTTTCTTGTAATTGTGATTGTACAACTTTTCTTCAAATGTATTAGAAAATAGAACTATTTGCTCGGTATAATTTTAATACATGTTGTTTTAGATGTTTTAATGTGGATCTTGGGAAAATTTCCCACGGTTTATGTTTTAACATAAAATGTTGTTTTAGATGTTTTAATACTAACACATTTTGATATCTTCAAGAAAATATAATTTAAACTTTAAACAATGTTTTATACACCTTTAAACACAATGTAATTGTGAAAGTACAGCTTTTTTCTTTAAATGTATGTTAGAAAATAGAACTATTCGCTTTTTTCGGATTTTGGAGTTAAAAGCTCTAAGCCTTTGGAGACGGATAAAAAACTTTTGTTCTCCTTTCAACAACAACAAAACGGAAATATAAATACGTAAGTCAGTTTTTAATATTGTGATTGTGTTTGAAACACTTTTTTTAAAGATGCTTTATATAAAATACTAAATGTATCTTTTTAATGGGGAAAAAACTCTTAACTTTTTTACTTCTCCGTAAGTGTATGTGTGTGTGTGTGTGTGAACGTGTGTGTGTGTGTGTGTGTGTGTGCGTGTGTGTGTGTGTGTGTGTGTGTGTGTGTGTCAGTCTTTAGTGAAGCGTGGGAACTGTTTGTCGTCTTTTCCCACGCCTCTTCACCACCTGACGTGGGAGTGTCTTAGTGTGGGAGGAGTCTAGGGGCGGAGCCTAGGTCTGGCTCCTGTGCAGCGGTAGCTATTGTCAGTCTTGACTCCTTTCCCCCGTGTTCGGACGTGTTTCATTGAGCTCCCAGGATATTACTTTACACAAAGTTGGATAAAACTTTGTTCTTCTTTCAACAAGTGAAATTGTAAAAACGTAAGTCAGTTTTTAATTGTACGTGTGTGTTTATGCGTTTGATGTGTTTTAATATTTGTTTAATGTCTTAATACTAATACATTTTGATAGCTTTAAGATAATGCAATTTAAACTTTTTCATTAATGTTTTAACATTTTACAACGTTTTATACACCTTTAAACACTATGTAATTGTGAATGTACAACTTTTGTTCAAATGTATTAGAAAATAGAACTATTTGCTTGATATAATTTTAATACGTTGTTTTAACGTTTTAATGTGGATCGTGGGAAAATTTTCCCACGGTCACGTGATCTGTTCAGAAGTGGGGCGGGGTGGGGATGTTTTGTAGGGAAGGGTACCGTGGGAAAATTCCCACGGTCACGTGATCTGTCCGGAGGTGGGAGGTATGGGGTAGAAGGGGGCGGGGCAAGCGTGGGAATTTCCCACGGTCAAAAAGGGGGCGGGGCTTAAGGGCAATAAATCACTCAAAGTGACATATAGTGCCCTATATTCTCTCTCTGTCTAAGTTGAGCAGTATTTGTCCGGGTGCGGCGCAGGTTATGTTCCAGGTAAGAGATCTCAAACCGAACTTGGACCAATCAGCTGTGAGCAACACATGTCTGATGCGATAAAGTCACTCCACCTGTTTCTACTCCAAATTAAAGATCACTACATGGCAAATAATTTTTAAAGACAAAATCGTATGGCTTTTAGTAACACTTATTCAGAATAATAATTTTGTATGATTTAGATATTATTTATGTAATTATTAATCACACATGCACAATTTTAGTGTATCAGTTATTTTTTTCCGCACAGTTTAAAGGAATAAATATATAAAGGTAATATAAATACACTTTAGAACCAATAGATAAAGCTATAACATGACTACATTCTCTCAATAGGCCTACCTTTATCAACTGTAAAAACTCACAATATTTTACTTGCACTTATATAGCAAGTGTTGTAAACTCAGAATCGAAGACCAGGAGACTTGGTTGTTTCTTCAGCAGGATTGTTTATTGAAAACACGAGTTGTCGGTAGCTGCAGTCACCAAGTCTGACTAAAAGTGAATGTTCTCTTACAGTTTATATACATTTAGGGGCAGGAAACAAAACTGTGTGATGAGACAGGTTTCAGAACCTGTTTTAGACTGAGAGTGCTGCCCACCCTAACCCACTCAGCATATCTATTCAAATGATGAGACCCGAGTACAGTGGCCTGTACCATGAAGGTAGCTGAACAAACTCGGGGTTACAGGATAAGTTTTGAATTGACAAAACCAAACCGATGCAATCAGGCTTTATTGGTACCATGATGCAGCTCATCGACTTTCTCTGTCAACTCAGGCTTTGATCCTCAAGCTATGATTACTCCACGCGCGCGTGCACATAAAAGAGTGACGTCGACACTGAACAACCAATCGCGGGTCGCGATTTTTCCGCGGAGGAGCAAGAGATAATCATTCATAATTACGATGAATTTAAATATGTATTTCAAGCTCGAAATAATACGGTCTCTGCGGCCAAAGCAAGAGAAGACTGTTGGAGAAAGATTGCTGATTGTTAATGTGTAAGTTAAACAAATACGTTCTATATTTATGTAAAATGATGTATGTATGTGTAGCCTATACGTGTAATATAGCCTATTAGCCTATAGTCTATTTTTATAATATATAAAAATGTGCATGTACCGGTACTAAGAAAAATTAATATTCATTGATTTTTAGATGCAACCCCAACTCCAAATGTTCTTTTATATTTTGATAAAGACAAAATATAAAAATATAATTCAAAGTGGTGAGTATTTACCACAATCTTTTATTACTTTTGTGGGATTACAGGTGCTGTACAGTCTGACCCTGGTGTTGGCTCCTCTAAGCAAGTAACACTGGGTACGTGTGCAATACATTACTACTTTAAGTTTTAAATATGGCTGACTCTATGTTCTGCAGTAGAGGGAAATACAGTGTCCCTGTTGAAGCCAGCACACACACACACACACACAGTTTCCCACACAGAGGTCAGTATGCAGCAGACAGAACACCAAACATAACCTGCTTTACAACAGTTATGCTTTACATTGGCATATTTTTATTTATTAGGGTGGAGGAAAGGAAGACACTCTGTCTGTGTGTTCTCAGACAGTTGCTGATGTGAATGCACTGGGCTTTTTATTATGGCAAACATTTGAATGTGTGGCATAAAAAAGGGACTGGCCCTTACACATCTCTTTTATTGTAGGATTTTTCACAACCTGCCTCAGAAACTGAGGCCTCCACCTCAATGGGCTTCAGTGCTTATTAAAGTATCTCAATGGGATAAAACTGATCTCAGTATGTATATATAGTATATAGTTATATATATATATATATATATATATATATATATATATATATATATATATATATATATATATATATGAAGAGTTCAGATGCAAAAACCTCTAAATGCCATCTGAAATATCCTCCTAGAATGATAATTTTTATGAAGCTTGTATATTTAAGTTCAGTAATTTCACTTAAATGGCAATGAAAATGACCTATTAATTGCCATTTAAGTGAAATTATTGAACTTATATATACGAGCTTGATAAAAATGATCATTCAAGAAGAAAATTTCAGATGGCATTTAGAGGTTTTTGCATCTGAACTCTTCATATATATATATATATATATAGTATAACTAATTTAACCAAGTAACACTTTGGTATGAATATTTATTAATGCAACTTTCTCTTGCTCTCTTTCTCCCTCCCATCCCACAAAACCAATAAAACAGTTTGAGACATATGTGCAGTTTCAATGTGCTTTTATTAAGTGTAATATTGTAATTGTAATATATATATGTAATATATATCTGCACCAGCTGGGTGGTCAAGTGTGATCGGGTCAGTTTCATCGGGGAGAAGCTGGTTTTATGGTGTTTCTCGTTCCTTTCTACTGGTGGCTATATTGTGCAGAATGGCACATGCAGCCACTATCAGTGATGCCCGCTCTGGTGACTCTGAAGCGCCGAACACAGTTGAAATGTGCCTTTAGGATGCCAAAGGTCATCTCTATCTTCACTCTGGTTTTACTGAGGGCCACACTGAAGCGGTGCTGTGGCCCTGTCTGAGGGTCATGATAGGGGGTTATTGTGTAGGTTTTTCTAGCTCATTTCAAATTAACTGTTTTGTACTGTACCAAATTTAACTTGCTTTCCTCAAAGTGCTGACACAACACAGACTCATGGAAAATTTGTGAGACAAGCACTGGAGCCAGGCCATTTGGCATCCAAACTTGATCGTATGTTCATGACCACAAGTCGTCTGCAGATGAAATGTTTAGTAAATCATTGTTATATCTGTTAAAGTTACTATTAATTTAAAGATTCATCTCACAGAAAATAATCATCTCACATATTCACATCATCTCTACCTGAACATTATGGCTGTGATAGGACTTCCTATTAACATAATCTGCCTCATGTTCCCTAGAGCAGTGGAGATTGGAGCAATAGAATGCATACATGTTGCAATGACTCTAGGGAATCCTATCATAAGATTAACAGAAGAATAATAAAAAAGATTCAAAATAATTCTTAACATGTATTATATTGTATAGTACACTTGTGAAATTTGCTTTAAAAAAAGTGTTCATGTGATGTCACCCTATCAATATATCTTACTGGCAATTTTATAAAAGCCCTCTTTTATGGACATGGTCGATAAATGTTCGGGGAAAACATTAATGAAACTTTTCATGTAGCCTACTCCTGCAGAGCGAGGACCACCTTGCGAATGGTTCGACTAACCGTGTTTTCCCCTATAGCTTCTGTGCGTCACCCACCGTGCAAGAATGTACCACTTGCAAAAAAACGCAACGCAATATTTGCGGTACAGACAGTAAGTGCATGAATTCGACGTGTTAAACTCTTTATGTGCGGCTCAAGAAGTTCGCAAAGATAAGACATTCCTTCCGCGGAAAATCTGTATCTTTCATACAAGTAACTATCAAGAAAGGCAAGGGGATTTTGTCAGGCTAAAAACTCTTTCTCGAAGTGCTCGTCAAACAATTTGCGCTGAGATGTCCACCAGATTTGGAAGAAAAAGTGAAGTCATTGCAACGGACACGGGGAATAAGTTACGTCACCTATATGTTTCTTTGCTCTCAGCTGATTGGTCAAACTTCAGTCTGAGATCTTGAATCCAGAACATAACCTGCCCCGGAGCAGGTTAGCCGTGCAGCGTAAGATACCATGGCAACGAACACCGATTAAAGCCGAGCTACTTTCATAGTACCTAAAACCCAGGGTTGGCGGAAACTAAGCTGAAACATAGCTGGCTAGCCACCTAATCCGGCTTCATGGTACAGGCCCCTGGACTGGCAGGACTTTCTTGCTAAAACACAAACTCCAAGAGCCATTAAGAGTTTCAGTAAAACAGGACTGACTGGAGTCTTTTGCTAGAAAACTCTGCTAATAATAATTTATACCTTAACATGCTAAATTCAATGTAAACCTAAATTAAACATTTTAATAAATTTGTAATCCCACACAAGACTTTTTCTTTTGTCCTCTTTCATAGACAGCTATTTTCTTCTTGCTGTGTAAATTTGCTGCAAATTCTGCAATTAGAACCTGCATCCTATCTGCTTCAACCTGATTGTGACAATATGACCCATATTGTTTTTACCATGGACATGGTAGTGAGGTGTCATGTTTTACCTGTGGACCGTGGTTATCATGATCTAAATATATGATAGTGTGGGGATCCAAATTTATTAAAATGTTTAATTTAGGTTTACATTGAATTTAGCATGTTAAGGTTAGGTATAAATTATGATTATCAGAGTTTTCTAGCAACAGACTCTGGTCAGTCCTGTTTTACTGAAACTCTTGGAGTTTGTGTTTTAGCAAGAAAGTCCAGCCAGTCCTGTACTCAGGTGTCAGTGTTTGAATAGATATGCTGAGTGCATTAGGGTGGGCAATGCTTTCAGTCTAGAACCGGTTCCTAAACCTGCCTTTTTGGTTCCTGCCCCTAAATGTATATAAACTGTATAAGAGAACATTCACGTCAGACTTTGGTGACTGCAGCTACCGACAGCTGTGATCTCAATAAAGAATCCTGCTGAAGATAAAACCAAGTCTCCTGGTCGTTCGATTCTAAGTTCACAACAATAGCTAAGACCAGTGGTAAATTTTAATAAGAGTAGAGTTCTAAATAAGTAAGAATAGCCTATTTAAAAAATTAGGCTTTTCAATTTTTTTTAATTTTTTTTACAGATGTTAGCTACTGTCTGTGTTAATGAAAATAAATGTACATATCAGAACTGCTAAACTCAAGCTACTGTCAAATGTGCATTTCCAAGAGACAAAAAAATGACTGCTAATGCTTTTACATTTGTATGTTTCCTTTTGTTGTTCGATTGTTGAAAGGTGAGTAATTCTTTGTTACAGTGGCCCAGTAGTGCACAACACAACGAAATTTAAAAAGCAAGTTCACAACAACGGAAATAAGCCACAACACAACGTAAAATGTACAACACAACGAAAATAAGCCAAAACACAATGGAAAATAGCGTACCGTGGGGTTTCAGTCAGCACTTTTTTGGAGAAAGCAAGAATCCCCAGTTTTAAATAAGTAGATTTAGTTTCTAAAGTACACTATGGAGAGGATAACATTAAATTAAGAGCAAATGTATAAATTTTGAAAAGATATGTGCAAAGAATATTCCATAAAATAAAGGAATATATATTAGCCTACATTAACTACATTTTTATATAACCCTCCCTCCCTTTTATTTCTAGTTATTTGTTTTTTTTTTTATACATTTTTATTAAAGGAGTCATGACCTCGTGTTACCTTGGATACCCAACGCTCTATTATAGTCTTTCAGGCACTTCAAAAAAAAAAAAAAGTGGAAAAAAAATAAACACAGAGCTCCTCAGACCCTTATTTCTAAAGGCATTATTGTCTCGCGAGATCTGATGCGATGTTTTGGCTGTCGTGGACGGTCATTATAATAATGCAAATGAGGGGCGCGTTGATTGGTTGCAGGAAGGAGGGGGGTTGACAGCGCAGGTAACTCTTTAGCATATCATTACAAACTGACATCATGGCGCAAGTTGTCAATGAACCCGACCCTGCCGCGACCTATGTGATTCAACCGTACATGTTTGAGCCGGACTCCGAACCAGAGCTAGAAAGTGAAGATGTTGAGTTGTTGGATGGACGTCTACATCAAGATGTCTCTGAATGGTAAAGACAATCATTTTGACTGAGACGTACATTAACATCAGTAACGAGCTAAAACATTTGTTGCTATTTTCTCCCGCATAGGTTTACCTTTTATTTAAATGTAGAATTACATTAACGGAGATGTAGTGTAATTTTTTTATCAGCTTAACAGCGGTTACTGAGATAAACGTTTACTATCACGTTTACTATCATTATGCATCAAAGTGTCAATGTCACAATCTCCCTCTTGTCTACTCCTAGCAGTGTTTGTAATTTGACAGATATATCAAAATCATCTAGTCATTCGTTCGCATACAAGCATTGTTACCTACTTTTTTGTACACTTGTTACACTTTTCTTTTTGATGAATAGGTGCACTTATTTGGGCTTATTATTAGGCATTTGGGGGTTAACATGGAAACAACCGTTACCATAGTGAATACACAATAAGTACTGTTAATGAAACATGGAAACTGCTCCTGTTGAATATAATGAAAATCATACCTGCTTGACTTTTATTTCGTGTAATTTTCAACGTAACGGCGTTGCATGCTCGTAGTTTCTTTTGCCCTTGATCAGTGAGGCCATACACAGCGCGCGCGCCTCCGCATTTACGCGTGTATTGAGTGTGCGCTCCGAGCACAGGATAACGGCTGACAGGACAAGAAAGTCAGTTTTTCTGAAGTGAAAGACTTTATTTCAGCGTACACTAATGTCACTGTCTGGTAGTTCCTGTTGTGCTGGGGTTTCTGAAGTAGTCTCCATCTTTCTTTGCCGAATGAAAATGAGGGGGAGAGGGGGAGAGCTTCCTGCTGCGCTGTCCATATATGGCATATCCTCCACCGTCGTGACGTCAATCCAGGGTAGAAATCAAAATCTCGTATTTGAGTGCGCGTGCACGTGGGATATTTTACAAACCCTGAGGTAAACAAACGCTTCACTTTTAAATATCGGCTTCCCGGCCAGTGTATAATCGTTAGGCAATCATAACATACATTGATTCTCGTGGAAAAATGCAAAATGTGGGTCATGACACCTTTAATGCATTACTAATCAGTACAACAGAAAGATACTCTCATTGCCACATTAGATGCTGAAAAAGCTTTTGATAGGGTCAACTGGAAATTTTTATTCACCACACTACAAAAATTTGGCTTTGGAGAGTCATTTATTAACTGGATCAAGATTTTGTACACATCACCATCTGCCACAGTCACAACCAATGGACTAACATCACAAAGCTTCACACTGCACAGGGGGACGAGGCAGGGATGTCCACTCTCTCCATCTCTATTCACTATTTTTATCGAACCTTTAGCAGCAGCTATCCACCAAAACCCAGCAATCAAAGGTATTGAAACACCACAACAAACACATAAAATCTCACTTTATGCAGATGATATTCTACTATTTATACAAGAACCTCTAGCATCTACTCAAGAAATAATTAAAACAATCCAGTCCTTCTCAAAAATGTCAGATTACGCAATAAACTGGAACAAATCTTCCATCCTCCCTTTACATAAAACCAAATGGGATGTGGCACCCCACCAATCACCTATCCCGTTATGTCATGATCACATCACTTACTTAGGCATTAAGATTTCCTCCAGACTGTCAGAGTTGGTAACACTCAACTTCACACCACTGCTAAAAAAAAAATAGAAAACGACTTGCTTCGATGGCTCAACCTTCCAATCTCCATAATTGGCAGGATAGCAGCAATAAAGATGACAATTTTACCAAAAATTAATTATCTATTCTCAATGATTCCAACCCACCCCACGCTCACCTGGTTTAAATCACTAGACTCCATTATCACTCACTTCTATTGGAAAAACAAAACGCCAAGGATAAAACTCACCACACTACAAAAAAACAAGGTTCAAGGAGGACTAGAAGCACCAAATTTTCATTATTACTCAATGGCTAACCAACTGCAATACATAATCAAATGGATCCACCCCACCCAATCCGATATTATATGGCTAGATATAGAACAATCACTATGCAAAGAATTAAATATAGCTGACATACCATTCCTCACCAAATCAATCAAACAACACACATGTTTTAATGCTGTAACTATAGCTTCCACTCTGACAGCCGGTGGAAATTTCACCAAATCACAAATTCTATACTAGCTCCATCTAACCTCACCCCAATGTGGAACAACCGTGACTTTATAAGCAATAAAAAAATACTGAATTTTGGTATCACCCACATTAACCATATTTTCAAATCTAACAGATTAACAACATTTCTGCAATTGGCCCAGGAGTTTGGCATCGGGAGCAATGAATTTTTAAAATACCTACAACTCAAATATTCTGTTCTGGCAAAAATAAACATCAGAGCCACAAATTTAGAACTTCCACAAGCAATAGCAGACTTCATTAACATTTCCTCTCCAAAGAAACTTCTCTCTAAAATATACAAAATCATTTCAAACCAACTTCAGACCATACCGACAATAAAATGGGAAAACGATCTCTCAGTAGCTCCTGATGCCAACTTCTGGACCCAAATCTGTAAAAACATCTATCTCATGTCCAAAAATGCTAATCTTCAATTAATACAATACAAAACACTTCATAGAACACATTACACGGACACTAGATTAGCTAAAATGGGTCTCACATCAGAAGTTTGCACACATTGAAATCACAATTCTACAGATACATACATCCATGCAACCTGGCACTGCACTCCAATCAAACACTTTTGGGAAGAGGTCACACAGTCTGTATCCACTATAGTCGGCTGCCGCATCCCACTATCACCCTCTCTTGGCTTGCTGGGGGACCTCACAATAATTACTGATAAAAATATAAACTCTAAAATGCTCCTCATAGCTCTAACCATCGCCAAGAAAACTATCCTCATGAACTGGAAAACTCGTAACAACATGAAGAGATGTGGGGGGAGGGTTTTCTTATATTATCTTATTATATTATTATTGTCTTACTATCTAAACATTTATTTATCTATAGAGAGTGCTGACAATGGTAATTGTTGCATAGGAGAAAATATAGAAATAAAAAAATAGTAATTGACTAATACAATGTTGGCAGTATGATGGTAGTGAGGGGAGTGGTGGTGATGATGGTAATGAGGATGGTAATAAATAATAAATGGTTACTTTGCTTATGCACACACACACACACACACACACACACACACACACACACACACACACACACACACACACACACACACACCAACCCATATTTACACCCACACACCCACACCTATACATTTACACACTTTTATTTCACTTCTGGAATTCTGGAATTACTAGATTGTTCGTTACTGCACTATTTTGGTCTGTATGTCTGTCTGTTAAATAATAAAAATAAAAAAAAGAAATATGAACACAATCTCTCTCTACACAGCAGAAACAAACTGAATGAATGAGTGTGAGAACAGGATTTCAACAACAGATCTACTTACAACTCTACTGACAAAACCACACGTCAATGTAGTGTTTTCTTTTTTTGTGTGATGACATGCAATTCAATTCTGGTTTACATTTACATTTACATTTACATTTATTCATTTAGCTGATGCTTTTATCCAAAGCGACTTACAATTGCTATATATGTCAGAGGTCGCACGCCTCTGGAGCAACTAGGGGTTAAGTGTCTTGCTCAGGGACACATTGGTGTCTCACAGTGGATTCGAACCCGGGTCTCTCACACCAAAGGCAGGTGTCTTATCCATTGCGCCACACCACCCCCATTCATGTTCACATTCATGTTGTTTGATAAATATGTAAGTAAAAAAAAAACAAAAAAAATACATCAGTCATGATTCACCGAATACAGGGACAAATGTAAATGTGAACACAGGAGGAGCTCTGACATCACTGTAGTTCAGAGAGAGATTCAGAGAAAGTGAAACTAACTTGATCAACAACAATATGGACTCCTGACACGATCAACCTCTTTAAACTACAGGATATTTATTGATCCGTTCACAGAGTCTTGTGGACACATCTGATCCTCACAGGTAAGAGATAGAAATATAAGAGAGATTGTGCTGAACAGGTTTCTAATGGAAGTGAACTGGTTTAGTAGGTTTATGTCAAACTGGAATAAGTTGAGCAGAACCAGGTTTTAGCATGTCAAATACTCAACTAGTTTAGCCATTCACAGCACTGAAATGGTATCAGAATTGTATTAAAAGTGTGATTTGATTGGTTGTAAAGCAAAGTTTGGTGTTTCTGTCATTTTGTCACATGGCAGAAAGACAAAAAAAAAAACAGGAAGTAAATGACCTGCAGATTCACTGAACACAAACCTGCTAAACTGCTGATGAAAATCACTTTTATAATAAACTAGATCAAAACTACACTTAGTCATACAGATTTGATCACACAATATGGCTGTTTATTTTGTGGAGATATATATTTGTAAGTACTTGTACTTTGCACCTGCTGTTTGTGATCTAAACAGTTCAGATTGTTCAGTGAGTTTGAGTCATTCACTGTATGAGGAGTGATTGTTTCGCTCACTATCAATGATATTTTAACACTTCAATATAAATATTTATTAAGTGGTCAAGAGATAATATGAAGTAACCCCAAATCTGAGTTTTGAGGTGAGATTTTATTTAAACCCGAGTGACCAAATACAGTGTGTAAAACAAATACATATTTCAAGGAGCAAATTGACTTAGATCAGTCTTTTCAGTCTATTGGTCATAATTTTTATATTGTAAAATACAATATGTTTTTTTATGTCCTAGAGGAAAAGAACAATGGCAGAATCTTCACCAACAAGAACAAGAAAAACCAGGAGACAGAGTTATGAGGATAGACGTCCATGTAAGTCAATAACCCAGAGAAAAAATTAATTCATGAATGACTTTATTCTCATTTGTGATATTTATATTCATAAAGCACTTTAAAACAACTGAAGTGGACCAAAGTGCTGTACAGAAAAAAATGAAGAAAAAACATAAAATACACACTTTATGTAAAGCATGTAATACAGATAAAACAAATAAAGAGACAAAAAACATATGGAAAAATAAACATACCATAAAAACAGTAAAAAATAAATAAGTAAACAAAATAAACAAAAAGTGACCGTCAGGTGTCAAAGGCCAAAGAGAAAAGGTTGGTTTAAGAAGTGATTTAAAAGCAGAGAGTGAAGAGGCTTGTCTAATGGGCAGAGGCCGATCATTCCTCAGTTTAGGAGCTGCACAGCAAAAGCACGGTCCGTCTGAGCTTACGTGTTGTTTTGGGCACATTCAGGAGCAGATGATCAGCTGACCTGAGAGAACGAGTGGGGGTGTAAGGGTGTAGCAGCTCTGAAATGTAGGACGGGGCAAGACCATTTAGAGATTTAAAAGCAAATAAAAGAATTTTAAATTGGATCCTATGTACAGGCAGCCAGTGAAGTGAGGCTAACATGGGCAAAATGTGCTCGTGTTTATGTGTTCAGTTAAAAGACGCGCTGTAGCGTTTTGTACCATCGAGACGGTAATCTAGCTGAGTGCTAACAAAGGCGTGGATTTCTGTCTCAAAATGTTTCCTCTGAAGATATGGCTTTATTTTGGCTTTATTTTGGCCAGCGGCCTCAACTGATAAAAGCTTGATTTAACGACTGCCCTGATCTGACTGTCGAGATTAAGGTCAGAATCAGTTTTAACCCCTAGATTAGTGATGGTTGGCTTGGAGTCCTGGGACAAGGCACCCAAACAGGAGGGGTCCCATTGGTGCCACCAAAAACTATCATTTCTGTCTTTTGTGCATTGAAACTTAAAAGTTAAGAGTCATCCAGGCCTTTATATCTTCAAAAAACTCGAGTAGCGATCTAACGGTGTCATTCTTTTTAAGAGGCTCATGAATCTGGCTATCATCCGCATAACAGTGGAATGACATGCCATGCTTCCTGATTATTGAACCAAGCGGGAGCAAATAAAGAGAAAAGAGAAGAGGGCCTAAAACTGAAGAAATGTACAGTACTACTTCACATTAGGGTTCTGATCAGCTTGTCTGGGTTCATTTTGCAGTAATGACCAGCTTGTACATGATCTCATATATATTTGAGAAATCACGTTTGATTTCGTCAAAGTTGCTCTTTACATTCAACCAACTTCATGAGGGGAATCATGAGATTCTCTTTAAACTTTGTCCTTCTCTATCTGCTCTAACTCATCAGTATAATAAAATCATCACCATAGTCATCATCATCATTTCAATAATTTACACAGCAGCCCTTCAAACAAAATGTCTTTAAGATCATTAGAAACTTCAATTCAGTGTTTCAAGTGTCTCCAAACTTTAGACTAGTAGTGCTGGTGATTTATCTTCATCATTTCTCTCTCCAGTGATGTCTTCCTCCAGCGGTCCACTGACTGAGGAGCTCTATATGTCTGGACGTGTTCACTAATCCAGTCAGCACTCCATGTGGACACAACTTCTGCAAGACCTGTCTGAATAAGTGCTGGGACAACAGCCAGACCTGCAACTGTCCATATTGTAAAGAAACATTCAAGCACAGACCTGATCTCAAGATTAACACCACACTCCGAGAAGTTGTAGATCACTATAAAAAGAAAAGTCATGAGAAAAAAGCTGAAGTTCTGAAAAAAGCTGAAGTTCTGTGTGACGTCTGTGAGGAAAGAAAGCTGAAAGCCCTGAAGTCGTGTCTGGTGTGTCAGAGCTCTTACTGTGAAACTCACCTGGAGCCTCATTCGAGAGTGGCAGGTTTAAAGAAACACAAACTGATCAATCCTGTGAGTAATCTGGAGGACTATATATGTCAGAAACATGAGAGACCTCTGGAGCTGTTCTGTAGAGATGATCAGACATGTGTGTGTCCAATGTGTGACGTGACTGACCACAAGAACCACAACACTGTTTCTATAGAAGAGGAGAGTGAAGAGAAGAAGGTAGAAGTTACTGACAAACTGATTTTAAATGGCTCTTATCATGAGGAATCACATGTTCTTTAATATAAATGAATAAGTTATGAAAACATATTGTGTGTTGTTCTCTGTCTATAGACTCAACTGATGAAGACACAGAAAGACACACAGCAGAAGATCCAGGACAGAATCAAGAAGATTCAAGACGTCAAACACTCAGCAGAAGTCAGAAAAGTGAGTTTAAAATAATTTTAATTAATTTTAAAATCTATTGTTGTTTATTGAATTGTTGTATAAAAGCAATGTCACACTCACAGTCACACTGCTGGTCTGAATATCGACACTTCTGTGATTCCCTGATCACTTAGTGAAGTAATAACACATCTCTCCTCAACAACACACATGATTTGAGGAATCATTCAGTGCAAACGGTGCAGAATGAGGGATTTTGAAAACTGGCTAAAAACACTGAAGTATGAGAAATAATAACACTGATTCTTCTCTTAACAAACACCACTAATAATGTGTTGATTGTCCTGGTTGAGCAGAGAAACACAGAGAAGGAGAAAGCAGCCCGTGTGGAGCTCTTCACTGATCTCATCCGCTCCATTGAGAGATGTCAGACTGAACTGCTGGAGATGATGGAGGAGCAGCAGAAAGCAGCAGAGAAACAGGAGGAAGAGCTCATTGAAGAGCTGGAGCAGGAGATCACTGAGCTAAAGATGAGAAACACTGAGCTGGAGCAGCTCTCACACACTGAAGATCACCTCCACCTCCTACAGGTCAGTCAACATCTCTCTGATCAATGATAATGCAGTATATGACACCATAACACTCCCCATGCTGAAGGATTTCTCCTCTCTCCTGCTGTAGATTTACTCATCCCTGTGCAGCTCTAGAAACACCAGGAACTGGTCTGAGATCAGTGTGAAGACTGATGAGAGTCTGGAGACTCTGAGGAGAGCTCTGACTAAACTGCAGGACTCTCTACAGGAGAAACTCACGCTAACTGGTACAGCAATATCAGATACACCGTGGTACAGATACATATATTTATCATCTTTTAATATCAGTAATGAAGAATGAGTCTGTTAAAGCTGAAATAAGAGAAGTGTGTGATCATGTGTTTGTGTCTCATTATCATCACAGTTCTTCTTGAAGAGAGCAGGTCATATTCATCTCTAATTTCAGAAAACATGCACTAAATTCATCTTGTACTAGAAGCTTCATCACTGTAACCAGAACCTTGAGGCTTTAGTAAATCTGTGAACACTTTTAGATGAGAAACAACAGAAAGAAACATTCATTTTCTGCCATTTTCTGTTGGTCTTTTCAGCTGTTTCATATAAATGTTGTGATTATGTGTCAGATAAAATCAGTTTAGCAGAAGAAAATCAAATCGATAGACATCATGAATATAAGATGCAAATTTGTTCTTTTTTATTGGAATATTTCTGACCTGAAACAGCTTTGCAGTGCTGGGCTTTCATTTTCATTTTCTTAAAGATTATTTTTTATAGTGTTGTCTTTAGTGAATAACCACAACACTAATCCACTCCAAAACTGAGATTAATAACATTAGGCATAAAAATATCTACAATAAAAATTTCATAAAATGTTTCACAAAACATTCTCAAAGATGTTCTAAAAAGAAGGAATATTTCGAGCTCAAACACAATAGGAGTTCAGGGATTCTCTAAATATCAGCAGAGAAACATTGATCAGATAAAACATGATGTTGTTCACAATTCTTTAAATATAACCTTAAATCTTGTCTATAATTCACACATAAACGTGTCAAAGATCTGATGGTGTTTTATTGTTGTCAGTCTCTCCAGAACTGAAGAGGATACAGCAGTATGCAGGTACAGTGTGCTGTCTGCACTACACTAGATTACATTCAGATACTCACAGCTTCATCACTGACCCACAGTATGATTAAACACTGATTACATATTACACACATCATCACTAAACATATGTATTAAGTTGTGATTCATATTCTCTGTTTTATCAGTGGATGTGACTCTGGATCCTGATACAGCTAATCCTAATCTCATCCTGTCTGATGATGGAAAACAAGTGAGATGTGGAGACATTAGACAGAAACTCCCAGACAAACCAGAGAGATTTGATCCATGTATACTTGTCCTGGGAAAGGAGGGATTCTCCTCAGGGAGATTTTATTTTGAGGTGCAGGTGAAGGGAAAGACTAAATGGGATTTAGGAGTGGCCAGAGAATCCATTGACAGGAAGGGATCGATCACACTGTGTCCCAGTAATGGATACTGGATTGTGGCTCTGAGGAATCAGAATGAATATAAAGCCTTTGCTGGTCCTCCTGTCTCTCTGTGTGTGAGAGTGAAGCCGCAGCGGGTCGGTGTGTTTGTGGATTATGAGGAGGGTCTGGTCTCCTTTTATGATGTGGAGTCCAGCTCTCATCTCTACTCTTTCACTGATCAGTCTTTCACTGGGAAACTCTATCCATTGTTTTGCCCGTGCCTTAATGATGGAGGTAAAAACTCAACTCCACTGATCATCACACCTGTCAAACACAATAAATGAATTTACAGCCTAATATGAAATAAACATTGAAAATTATTCATATAATTACAAATCTAAACATGTTTTGCTATATTTTCATAATTAGTTTTTCATTGTTAAGATCTATAATTCTAGCTAAAATTGCAAATTATATTGTGAAAATATAATGCTTGTTTAACAATTTTATTTTTTACTTTTCATAATTATACATACCATTATTTTCTCCCATCTCAACTTGACAAAGTGAAAGTGCCTGTAATTTTTTTTACATTAAAATAAACCAAACCAAACATGATACATAATATCATAGCTGTTTTTACCATTAATTACAGATCTGTGATAATACTGTGGTATATCAGATGTTAATACCTCAATATATATCAGAGAACTGTATGATTACCATATTCATACACAACACTATGGATCTTCAAAGTATACCTAAAAAAACACCATGATATAATGAAGATGGTAATAACAAAATATGAAAAAAAAATTTAAAAGGAGAAGAAGAAGAAGAAAAAAAACATTGTAGGTCTATTACCAAGGTAATTAATAATTAATGTTTAATCCATGGTAAAACTAGGCATGTTTAACCATGAGAATATAATAGAATAATAGACCAATTTCAACACACATCAAATTAATTGAAATGTCATTTTTATTGATACAGTTATATACATCTTCAAATAAAATATAGCACTGTTAAATATCTGATGGTGCTGATATGAAGTAGAGATACAAATATGAAACCTTATAAAAATATGTTCCTTCTTCCAGGACATATTAGAGATTATTCTATTAAAGATGCCTGTTTATATTGCTGTTTATGTTTAATGCCTTTTGATCTGTATGAAAATTGAGCACAGCTTCTTTTTTTTTACAGTAGATAGTGATAAAATAAGGTCATCGTTTTGAAGGAAAATATATATAGAAAGCTAGTCACATATTATTTTCACATTGTTCTCTGTCCTGATAGCAATTAGAAAATTTTATCTCTTTAAAGTAAACCAGTCACAGTAAAGAAACTCTTACAGGTTTGGGGCGAGTAAATGATGACAGAATTATTATTTTTGTGTGAACTATCCCTTTAAGATTCATGAGGCCTCTGTGCTACAGCATTACTGTAGATAATGTTCACTAGGTGGCGCTATATAGTTTCAAATCAGAAAATACAGACACATACAATGAGGTTCATACAGTCATGGAAAACCTGGAAATATCATGTTATTTATTTATTTATTTTATTTTATTTGTTTAGTGATTTTGTTTTATTTAGTTTACTTGGATAAAAATTGTTCTTTGTGCGTGCAATGTCTGGTAAATATTTTTTGATTGTGCATCTTTAGTCCTAATTATGATTAATAATGATGCCTGCACCACTCAATAATAGATGGTATTGGATCCACAATTTAATGCACTGTTTGTGTATTGAGTGTGTGTTGCAGTATTTAACACATGATGGATCGAGTGATTGTTTAGTTCTGATGGTTTTAACAGAGACGGCAGGACAAATGTTCTGTCCACTGAGGTTTAGGACACAAGATGAAACCAAAGACCCCAGAGAACGGCTTTAATGGACCCGGAGTCTTTCCTGGGACAAAGACACAATTTTCATATTTCCATAAACAGAGTCACTGCATCTAACAGAAGAGTCATGAGAATTTCTTAAACCAATGTCTGCAGATTATGTTTATAAAAGTTTGGAAAGATTATTTCTGCTTTGTGATGTTTTTAATCCTCATATTTCTGTTTCTGGTCCTTTTTATGTAAAGTAAGTCTATTTGTACTTTAAATTTATCTGATCATCATTGATAAAAATGTCAAACCAAGCTGCATTATCAGCATTAAACCTCAATATCACAGACCTTAACCTTTAAAGAACTCAGTGTCTCCATCAGTCCATCTTTTCCACTGGATGTGTGTAAAGTCTGCAGTGAGAAACCTATAGTAATTCTTAAAACAAGCAAAATTATCTGCCAATGGGGTATGAAAAATAATCTGGTTTCTGTCTGAATTAAGATTATTTTTCTTACTCCACTGGTAGATAATGTTGCTTTTTTAAAACAACAAAACACTTAATTTTGATTTATATCCCCAGAAAACAAGACATAATATCTGCACTGATATGCAGGGATTGATGTGCTGGTCGTCTAGTCTAGTGCACTAACCTCTGATGCTCTCTTCCTTCCTAACGCTGCCCCCTTCAGCCCCTCTGGCATGTTTGATTATGACTTTGAGTAAGTCTCAATTTTACTTCCTGTTTCTCAGTCGCGTGTCTTCTGTACGTTAGCTGCGTAGGGCCGTCCACGTCGCGTGGATGAATGCTGTGATGCTTGCTTCTGCCTCATCATTCGCAGATGTTGCTGCAGTTTTGTTTTGTTTTTGCATTTATTTTTCAGCTGCATGCTTGTGGAGTTCATAGACATGTTGGGTTTTTTAGTTAGTTGCATGCAGGGTTTTAAACTGGTTCAATAGTTGATCTGACCATAATGGAGTTTATTTGTTTTCTCCTCACAGATTTGACATGAAGATGAACAAGAAACCCAGAGCGGTAAGTTCAGATGTACAGATCTCGTACACATGTAAATAACTTATAATATTTTGCTGTTAAATATAATGTTATAAACTAAAGTTTGAATGTGCCAGATCATGTACAGTCCAATCAGTGATGACAGTATTTGCATATTCTGATGTTTCCCTACTGCTTATTATATTGAGAAATCTTTTGTTAATAAAATAATGTAAATTTTAATTGTAGGAGCTTTCACACATATTAGCTCATCTTTTCTCCAGAGTGTAATAGTGTGATTTGTGTGATTCTGCAGGATTACTCGGCCTAACGGATCCCCTCAGTCTCACTCACAGACATTCACACAAACCAAACCTCTTCAGTCAATCCTGATTCTCTCCGGTCCAGAACGTCTGGATCTTCTCCTGCTTTTCTCCACTTGTCTTTAACTTCTTTCCTGACCATAGCGAAGCTCTCATGTGATTTGTTGTCTGTTATTGCATGATATATATTGCAAAGAGGTTCCAGAACTGCTCATAATGCTGGAATCTTTTTATTTATTACGTTACATAGATGATGCATCAGTGGATCCAAACCATTGCCTCTTGCTTTTGGATATCCATCACTTTTTTTGTCAAACTTGTCCAGTGCTAATGTAAAAAAATGGTTATGTCATTTTTTTTTTTTACCATCTTGTTTTGAATAAAACTGAGACAGTGTGTTGTTTGGTGGTCAGTTCTTGAATTAAAAACTGGACTGTGTAAGCATCTTGATAAATGTTATTAAAACCATTTATACTAGTTGTTCAAACACTGAGATAAATGTTTGTCAAAGAAACTCGTTTTGCTGCTGCTTTCTTTTCTTTGAGACATTATAAACCTTTTAATTTGGATTTTGTAAAATCATAGCAGTGTTTCTCAGAGCAGATCGACTGAACCCTGCCTCTACAAAAGCGACAGACCGTCCCATAAATTATCAGATATAAGAGCAACAGATTGACTAACGATCCTTATGACTTTATGAAACATCTTTACGTTGAGCAGCATTTGTCCTGGAAACTCTTCAGATATCACCAAACAATCAAGCTTTTGTTAGTCTGCTATTTTTTCTTCCTCAGGACCTGACGGAAACATCAGTCCCAATGCAAATAAATACATGAACCAAACACCGTATACAGGGACAAATGTAAATGTGTGAATACAGGAGGAGCTCTGACATGTAGTTCAGAGAGAGATTCAGAGAATGTAAAACTATCTGATCAACAATGATATGGACTCCTGAAACGATCAACCTCTTTATACAACAGAATATTTATTGATCCGTTCAAAGAGTCTTGTGGACACATCTGATCCTCACAGGTAAGAGATAGAAATATAAGAGAGATTGTGCTGAACAGGTTTCTAATGGAAATGATCTGGTTTAGTAGGTTTATGGCGAACAAAAGTTGAACACAGGGTCTGTTTACATGAACTGCTAAGACTAGTCTTACAAGGTAATCAAATGTTTTTCCTTCAGGCTGTTCATAACGTTTTTAAGCCTGTTACATGAAAACGTAGATTGGTCTAATTTAATACCGAAAAGTAAGACAGATAACCCCTAAATAACTGTGATTTAGTTCTTTAGACAGTCTTAACATAATAGTTGTTATACTGGCCCGAGGGTTTAATCATCAAATACTCTCTCAACTACTTTAGTTGTTCTCTGAAATGGTAGCTATCAGAATTGTATTTAAATATGTCATTTGATTGGTCGTGAAAGTTTGGGCTATCTTTAATTTTTTCATACAACATAAAAACTAAAGAAACAGGAAGTATATATGACCCTCCCTTACACAGAAAAACCTGCTGAACCTGCTACAAAGTTTTGTGCACAAATGTGTCAAAATACCTTATGAATAGTGAATAAAGTATGACTGAATGCAGACACACTTGACAAGATGAAATAATACTTGCATTAATTTATTTTGTGGGAAGACATTTTTGTCAGAAAATATTTTAAATAGAAGTTTATGTTTGTTTAATATTGTTTGCGTTTAATATAAACAGCAAATGTTCAGTTTTTTATGAATACACTCATTGTTTGAAAGGAACTTTTCTCCTACAAAAAATGTTTACAGCGCTGAAATGGTATCAGAATTGTATTAAAACTATTTCATTTGAAATACACTGCAGCTGAAAATCACATTTATTTAAAAGAATATTAAATGTCTCTAGTCTTGGCCATACAAAATGTATGTTAATTTTTGGGGAAAGGTTCTCTGTGCTGTCCTTTAATGTAAACATGATTTCCTATTTAAGATTATTCTGTTGTTGTTTTCTTTTGCCTTGAAAATAAGAGATGAAAAAATGGCAGAATCTTTCCCACCATCAACAAAAAAACAAGAAAGGAAAGGGAGTATACATCAGCCTCCATGTGAGTCAATAACCCACTCAAATCTATCTTATATTTTATCTTGAAAATAGCCTTGCATTGGTTAGAATTAAAAGAACCGTATGTAAGATTGTGGCCAAAACTGGTACTGCAATCACTTTCAAATTACTGTAGAGCGGTGTATCCCCTCCCCCCTGACTCGAGGTTGCCAGTTAGGCTGCAGGATCCAGCAGGAACGTAGGCTGCTACAAGGAACTTCCAATGGCAAGTGACAAGTCCTACACAGTAAGTTTTTTTTCTTTTAATTATGTTTCCCTTTCGAGAGGTCTCTCCTATTGCGTAAGTAGCTTATGCCATAGATATCATATAATAAAGGCTAGATGTCTCGTGCGCGCTGCTGGCCAATGGAGGTCGACGTCCGGATGTGGCGGCCATCTTGCCACAGACAGCTCGCTCACTCGTTTAATGGTGCATGTACTTTTAAATAACCATAACTTGCTCAATTTTCTACCGATTTTCAAACGGTTTGGTTTGTTATAAACGTCAGAGATGTAGTTATGACACTGCATACATACACTGCATACATATGAATAATTATAACATACATGTTCAAGAATTATAGCCACGTTAATAACGTTTGTAAGAAACCAAACCGTTTGTAAATCCGTCAAGATTTCAGTGAGATAAGAGGATTTGTGTGCGTGCAGATCATTCACTTTACATTAAGCCTGCCTGTGACAAGATGGCCAAACGGTGATGCCGGAAGTGACTGCGCCATAAGACATCTAGCGTTTATATATGATATCTATGGCTTACGCTATGGAAAAACTCCTTTTCTCGAGAATTTTGAAGACATTTTTCCTTCGCCGCCTTCTACTGCTGCTTCTGCTGCGTCATCCGGCGTGCTGTATCCTTTGTTGCTTGTGTTCGCTGCTGCGACACATTCCTAAAAGAGAAGAAATTTCTGCGAGGCGTTGTTTCAAATGCCTTGCACCACTCGTCGGTGGAGACTGTCACATCCTCTGCGCTTCCTGTCTGGGCCGTTACCATGCAGAAGCTGCAATCGAGAATCTCCCCACGAGAATCTCCCCACCCTGCGGGCTCGACTGGCTGATTCACCCACGACGACCCCGCCCCCCGCTCTCTCCCTTTGCTTGAGCTGCGCAATCTGTGCCGTTCACAAGGGATGTCAGAGCGGATGGTCACAAACAATGTTCAGCGCCCGCGGCTAGCTTTCTTTACGTTACAAGAAAGCTACCCCGCCCTCGCGCCCCGTTGCGTTACTCATCGGCGAAAGGAGGAAAGAGAGTGTTGTAGTCCCGCCGAGGCCGGACTAACCTCCATTTCTCACACATTTCTCAGTCCCCTCTTAGTTCAGGTGTGCTGGAAATGTCAATATTGCAGCAAATGAGACTGTTAGAAAACATGCACGCCTGCAAACAAATGCCGACACAAAACATGATGACGCTCTCTTATCTGCTAACGCTAACTGAAAGCTTATGTTATTTCCCCCTGTGGCCCAGTGGTGAAATCTAAGGCTTTCGCGCCAGAGACCCATGTTCGAAATCCCGGCTCTGGCGGCAGATAAAAATTATGCTACTCTCGTCTCTGAGCTCGCGGCCAGCTTTCTTACATACAGAAAGTGAACCCGCCCCTCATGCCCTCCCGTTTAAATGGCGGGGCTCGAGTATTTATGAGCGCTTAAACATATTAGCCCACGCCGGCCCCCCACCCCCACGTGGCTCACTTTTTGCAGAGACATACTTTATTCTTGTGTTAATCCACACCCCTTCTGTGGCTCAGTAGTGTATTCTGAGAATTTCGCGCCAGAAGACCCGAATTCGAATCTCGGCTGCGCTGAATCTTTTCACCAATGTAAACGAACTCACGCCGGCCCTGCCCCTGCGTGACTCACTCTCTTTGGCAGCGTCCGAAGACGGGGTTGGTCGGGCTCAACTTTGACCCCACCTCCCATGTAATCCCAGCCAGTACTTTTCTCAGGTGGCTGGAAACGTCGATGTTGCAGTCAATGGGCCTGTTACAAAACACACTCACCTGCAAACAGATGCCGGTTTTACGTGATGCAAATAAAGCACAAAAAGGGCCCCCTTTTCTGTCTGTCACTTGTAGGTCACGTGCCCACGACCTACACACTGCGCGCACCGCTACACACAAGCACTGTTACCACAGTCTCAAATATGTCCCCAGCTCAGGCTGGAAGTCACATAAATGTAGCGCGCGTGCCTGCTGTTATGTACGCACCCCTGCACAAAAGTTCTGTTCCCACAGTCACAAATGTCTCCCCAGCTCACGCGGGAAGTTTAATAAAAGTAGTGAGCGTGCCTGTGTTACGACACGCACCCCTACACACAAACACTGTCGACTCGACACTCACTCTTCCCCCAACCAGCGCGGGATAGATATTAAACGTAGGTCCTGTGCCCACTCTTCAGCGCGCACAGCTACACATAAAATTTTTTCCTGCATCAGTTTTCCCTCTAACACATGCCGGGATTGTGAATATGAGTGCGCCTGCTGTGCAGCGCGCGCCTCAGCTCATGAGCGCTGTACTCACGGCATCTATAGCTCAAAACGACCTGACGGCCGGGTCCCTATCTCATAGCGACCCGTCCCCAGCCTTTATTCAACCCCTGGCAATACAAGCCAGAGCCTGGGAAGCTATCCACGGCATATCAAAATGGGTGTTGAACATAATAACACGGTTACTCGCTACAGTTTGCTCGCAGACCGCCGCGCTTTCAGCCGTAGTCAAGAGTGAGAAAAGATGTTTCATATGTTCTCTGCACCGAGGTACTCAAACTGTTAGAGAAGGGAGCTATTTAAGCAGTTCCCCCTCACAGAGCGAGTCGGGTTTGTACAGACGCTATTTCCTCGTCCCGAAAAAGAATGGCAGTCTCCGACCCATCCTAGATCTCAGACGCTTGAACAAAGCGATGGCGAAGCACCCGTTCAGAATGCTGACAACTAAACATATCCTCGTGCAAATTCGCCCGGGAGATTGGTTTTTCTCAGTGGATCTGAAAGATGCCCATTTTCATATCCAAATATCGCCTCATCACAGGCAGTTTCTGAGATTTGATTTTGAGGGACAAGCATACAAATACACGGTTCTACCGTTCGGTCTATCGCTGGCCCCTCGTACATTCTCGAAATGTATGGATGCAGCACTTCCATCCTGAGACAGCGGGGAGTGGGAATACTAAACTACCTCGATGGTTGCCTGGTTATAGCACAATCAGAGGCACAGCTAATAATGCACAGATCTTGGATCATCAGCCATCTAGAATGCCTGGGTCTGAGGATACATTTTTCCAAGAGCACACTATCCCCCAGACAGAACATTCCTGTCGGGGTATAGTAATAGACTCTATACATATGAAAGCACACCTCTCTGCGGAGCGCGCGCTCTGTTCTGCGCCTCGCTGCATCTTTCAG
The DNA here is from genome assembly GCF_949319135.1 of Squalius cephalus. Taxonomy (NCBI): domain Eukaryota; kingdom Metazoa; phylum Chordata; class Actinopteri; order Cypriniformes; family Leuciscidae; genus Squalius; species Squalius cephalus. Next base: position 37,910,546 of record NC_137129.1, on the reverse strand, counting down.
AGTGGGCGCCTGTGCCCCCCTCAAGGATTCCAAAGGATGCTGGGTCTTATGACCTCGGCGTCAGCAGCGCTCCAGCTCGGATTGCTGCACATGCATCCTCTCCAACGCTGGCTAAAGAGCCGTGTCCCAGCTCACGCGTGGCGCTCCAGCACTTACTGATAAGAGTGAATCACGGCTGCATCAAAGCCCTGACTCCCTGGAAAGCCATTGACTGGTATCAGTCTGGTGTGAGTTTGGGTGTTGAGAAAAGTGATCACGACAGATGTCAAGCCCAGAGAAGCGCCTACACATAAACTGTCTGTAAATGACAGCGTTTGCGTCAGCGCTCAAAGCCCTGATTCCGTATCTAAAAGACGAACACGTCCTGGTCCGAACGGACAACATGGTGGTGGCGTCTTACATAAATCGCCAGGGCGGCCTCAGGTTGAACACTTTGCACCCCATGGCCAAGAGTCTTATTCTATGGGCTCAGCACAACCTGCGCTCGCTGAGGGCGGCGCACGTGCCAGGCATTCTGATCCAAGGTGCGGATTAGGGCTGCAACTAACGATTATTTTGATAATCGATTAATCGGACGATCATTTTTTCGATTAATCGATTAATCTGATAGGTTTTTTAAAAAATTCAATTTGATTTTTGTTTATAACTAAATAAAACCCTAAATCAGGGTATTTATGTGTAAAAGTGTACTTTAAAAAGTGCAAAAGCCACACATTGAGTTTTACTAATATAATCTTTAATTTTTACATTTTAAACCCCAAACACAAAAGTTTGTCCAGTTTTTAAACAGTAAAACTTCTTTAAATATCCAAAATATAAATAAACAAAACAAAATATTGAGTTGCGCTGCTCATATAAACTTCACATTATGAAATTAGGACACAAACATGTTTGTAATAAGATATTAAGCAGCAGATTTTGAATTCCAATGTAGAATGCGATCTGTTATTTCTTGATAACAGACCGCTGCGAAGTATAACACACCAGAAAAACAGAGCGTTGCTATGGACGCAGGATTCTAACCGTAGAGACGGAACGGACTATTTTCTTTAGCGGAAGCAATACAATCATTTTTAAATCAATAAACTCCTTTTTAAATCAATATTTTGTGTAAAATTATTGATTTATTTGGTGGGTAGCCATGTAATAAGCGGGATTATCCCTTACATAGTAGACAAATGCTATAAAAAGAGAGCGGAATGGAGGTACGCAGCTGACAACAGGCTTGATTAAAAGTACAGGAAAAATGATGTATTACTGCACAAGCATTCGCTGAAAACCACTGACTACAGTGACTAAAAAACAACATTTTACTGCTGCTGTTATTAACTGCCTTTATATTTAGTGGTTCACTTTGTAAACACCATTTAATTTAACCTATTTCTGCGGTAGCGCTATTTTAATCCATCACTTATGTTGCGAGCGAACTGATTGCACAACCTGATGCTCGATACAAAATAGATCTAGTGTGACTGTCCCGAAGTTAGTAAACAAAGCTGTTTACACAGTAGCATTGAATTAAACTAGACTATACCATTTTCACATCTTCATAATGAGAATATACAGTTTTTGCTTGCCGTGCTGATGTTTCTCTCCGATTACTCTCTGCCATTTCGCGTGACTGCGTTGTCATGAAAGTGACGTCATCAGTAACGCTCCCCGTGACGTGAGCAGACCAACTAATCGACAATGACATTCGTTGACAACGATTTTCATAATCGATTATTATCGATTTTATCGATTAGTTGTTGCAGCCCTAGTGCGGATATGTTATCCAGAGACAATGTCCCCCCAGGGGAATGGTCTCTCCACCCTCTGACGGTTCAACTAATATGGAGCGTCTTCGGAGAGGCAGAGGTCGACCTCTTTACCTTCCGAAGACAACGCTCATTGCCGATTATTTTTCTCGAAGAGCACGGACGCACTCGCCCACGAATGGCCCAACCGTCCGCTGTATGCTTCCCCCCAGTCATGATGCTGCCTCAAGTCCTCAAACAGATCAGGGAGAGAAAATGTGCAGTGCTTCTTATAGCCCCTCTCTGGAGGACCCAGCACTGGTTCCCCGAGCTGACACAAATGCTGAAATCAGCCCCATGGCCAATTCCGCTGAGGAGAGATCTCCTCAGGCAGGCGAACGGGAGGATTTGGCATTCCCGTCCCGACTTATGGGCCCTTCACTTATGGGCCCCTCAACGGGTACCCGTGCACCTCCTGGATAGGGTGCTGAGAACCATCACTGAGGCAAGAGCGCCCTCGACCAGGCGCCTCTACACCCAGAAATAGAGAGTGTTCTCTGGCAGGTGCGCCACTAACAGCCTGAACCCCCACTCTTGCGAGATACCGAGTGTACTCGCCTTTTACAAGAGCTTTTGGACGCGGGCCACACCCCCTCCACGCTCAATGTATATGTGGCGGCCATAACAGCATCACACGCTCCTGTGGCCGGACACTCATTAGGAAGGAACGAACTTATCGTCCGCTTCCTCAAAGGGGCGAGGAGGCTAACCCCGACCCCCCCTCCGTGCCTATCTGGGACCTCTCCACGGTCCTGGAAGCACTAAAGGGCACCCCGTTCGAGCCACTTCAGTCTGCTGACCTGAAGCATTTTCGCTCAAAACCGCTCTTTTACTGGCGCTCGCCTCCGTGAAAAGAGTAGGCGATCTGCACGCGCTGTCCACATCTTGAGTGTGGACCTAACGACTGCAGAGCCGTCCTTAAGCCAAAACACGGGTATAATCTTAAAGTGCTCTCCACTCCCTTCAGAGCACAAATTATTTCCCTAGCAGCTCTTTCCTCACCAGAGGACGAAAGAGACGCGAATTTACTCTGTCCCGTCAGGGCTCTAGAGCGCTCTGCCTCGTTCAGACAGTCAGAACAGCTTTTCGTGTGCTTTGGCGGCCGCACCAAAGCTCTAGCCGTCTCAAAGCAAAGATTATCGCGCTGGATAGTTGACTCTATAGCGCTGGCTTACGAGTCTAAGGGCCTTCACTGCCCCTTAGGCATCAGAGCTCATTGCACGAGAGGCATGGCCTTGTCTTGGGCTTGGTCAAGTGGAATACCCATCAAGGATATCTGTGTGGCGGCCAGCTGGGCCTTGCCGTCCACATTATCAGGTTTTATAACCTACAGGTCCCTGCTCTACACTCCAGGGTACTGTCAGTATGAAATGTGTAAAGCACAAAACCCCCTTAAAACGTGGGCCCGATACTATCCGGTCCTGTTTACACACGAACTATGGTTCATATATTCTCCCATTCATCATCATATAAGGGGTTTTTGTTTTAACATGGGCCCGATTTTGTCCGGTCCTGTTTTATACAGACTATAGTTCATATATATTCATATATACTGTATATATACTATACATTAATATCATTACTAAGGTTGGCCCTTATTTGGCCACTCATTATTTTTCCCTTATGGAGCCCGTCTCTGACCGGCTTATGGGTTCATACTTCACTCCTAAGCTTCGGGTATCTTGCCTCAGGCTTTATTAGAGCGAAGTTAAGCACACACAGCGTTTTAAATGGGGTTCCCATAGCGTAAGCTACTTACGCAATAGGAGAGACTTTTCGAAAGGATGATGAGATGAGAGATGAGGAAACAAGTATTGCATAACGTGCCGTGCTTGTGCTTTGGTCTATGTTCGCTTCAGTCGATTTAACCTAAAGAAACTTGATGAACGATGGGCTCATTTATAGCCTCTGGCCACGCCCATCTTGGCGGGCTCTGACGTGTCAGGGCTCGAATTGGCCTGATTGGACTATGTGTCTGAGCCGCCCCGTCATAGGTTTGTGCAGTTGCCGCAGCACAGCCAATGACCGTGCTCGCCGTTCATCTGTGTGTGCTGTGCAGCTACACTGCGTTTTTAAAAAATGGCTTCAATATTCTCGAGAAAAGGACTTTTCCCATAGCGTAAGCTACTTACGCAATACTCGTTCCCTCATCTCAGGGAACCGAGGTTACGTTAGTAACCGAGACTTTATGCTTCGTGAGAGATGTTTTGTGAAGTAATTAACATTTTTTTATCCGGCACGTTTGTAGCTGCAGCTGTGGTAACTAGAGCAGAGCTGGCAACCCGAAACACTACTGACTTTGTGATTAGTAGATAGGTGGAGGGTGGCAGATCAGGCCAAAACACAACATGACAACATCAACATCAGTTGAGGGCTGAAACTTCACTTTTTAAATGAAAATATCCTGGCCGGACTACTGTTGTCAGTGATATAAGTATTTGAAATGAACATGGGGGTGTATTCACACCAGGAAAGTCCGATAGTTCACTTGCTTTGGTCCGGACCAAATAGGATGTTGATTTTTTTTGTTTGGTACCAGTAGCGTAGCCAGAAAAGAGACTCTGGGTGTGCATCTGAAAATCTGGGTGTGCCACATTTATTGTCAGATTAGGCCAGCCTTAAAAATATTCTTGTTTGCCGTAACCCGACCGACCCTGTCAATTTAGGACCGACCCAATAATCCCCCCCCCCCCCCTTTTAGTCCTTTGTAAACTTGCATTAAGACCAACAACAACAAACAACTAGGCTAATACAAATGCAATCAAATGATATTCATTATATTTTAGTAAGTATTGTGAATTGAAATTGCAGACCTACATACAAGCATAGGCTACGCTCTTTATTTTAAATAAAAACCCGTGGCGTCATCTATGATTATAAGGGCTGTAGGCTATATGCGAAATGAAACTGAAATCGCTACACTCAGGGCCACGAACCTGTGTCGCGGTCAGTGTTGGGGAAAGTTACTTTAAAAAAGTAATGCATTACAATATTGTGTTATTCCCTTAAAAAGTAACTAATTGTGTTAGTTACTTTTTAGAAAAGTAATGTGTTACATTACATTTGCGTTACTTTTTTTTCCATCTGGGCTGGCTTTGTTTTTTATAACAAAAAAAGTTATATTTTTGGCCAAATGTAAAGACCCTTTCACACCAAAAGTGAATTAATAATCCTCAGGCTGAAGGAAATGCAGATTCACGTGTGTACAGTAGAGATAGAGTACAGCAGTGTACAGTAGAGGAACAGCTCAAACAAAACTTTCATCTGCTGTTATTCTGGATGTCAGAAGTATATTAGTCAATAAAGTGAGATTAAATGCATAAATAATTGTTTTATTTAACATTTAGTTATTGGAGGTTTGCATAGTATTCTGATTCTGCATTTCACTGATTTTATTCATATTGAGGAGTATTGAATCTTTTTTGTGTGCAAGTGAGATGAGTAAATGCACACTCACATTTAGTTTAGAACTACAATAACCATCATGTTTACACACACTCTCTCTCGACAAGAGAGCTGTCAGTCAATAAATGGGAACAAAAGTAACTTGCGTTACTTATTTGAAAAAGTAACTCAAATATTTTGTTGTAAATTTTAAAAGTAATGCGTTACTTTACTAGTTACTTGAAAAAGTAATCGGATTACGTAACTCAAGTTACTTGTAATAAGTTACACACAACACTGGTCGCGGTGTGAGAAGGCAGAATCGCGACACACCCCCCTTTCAACCTATGCTTCCAACTCCCAGAGTTATCCTTCCCGTCCAGATCCAATGCTACCACATCTTTACATTACTATTGGGGAGTTCCAGCGTTATGGACGTTACATTTGCAGTCAAAACTTGAAATATAAATGATCAGAAAATGCGTTTAATACTAATATACTGAAACGTCTGTTTATACATCCATACTCCCTTAATAAAGGAGTACAGACGTTAGAAAAATATCAGTGTACACATGCGTTTTATATTTAATATGAGGGAAATACACTTGCGTTACTTTAGAATGTTCAGTGATGTCACAGAACTGCCAGATTCAAACTGCTTTCGCGCGTTGGCTCGGCTGGCGCTGAGCCAGAGACGGACGCGCTCAGCTATCACAACTAATATGCAGTGTTTTCAACCACATATTGTTTATTTTATGTTTCAGACATTTAAATAGACATAAGTACTAGTAAAACAATACATTTGTAGTTTGTAAAATACACACTGATGTCTATGGAAGCAGCAAAAACAATCTATTCAAATATAATTTGCCGACGTGTTTTATTCATAGGCTATATCAGACACACATAGCGGAACTATAAAAGTTTACTCTATTTTTCTCCCAGTTCAACAGCCACTTACTTTCATGTATTTCGGGAGAAACTGGGGAATTCAGGTGCTGTAAATCCGGCTGACAGGACTCTGAACTGCAGCGCTCATCGTTATAGATCAAGATAATTTATAAAGGTTTTTAAACGAAGAATCGGAATATCAGATAGTTGACATGGTAAGCAAGTTTGTGAATATTTTTAAAGGAAAAACGAAATAAAACGAATAGCGATATGTCACGGTGTGACAAATGAGGGCGGAACTAAAGTTCGCCGCAATTGTGTCCCCTCCGGTACAATAATAAGGAAACACTACCCCCCCATGTAAGTGTATATCTGTTGCCCTGCCAACCGGGATGAGGAAATTGACACCAGGTGTGAGCAATTAATTTGGAGCCATGACAAAGCCATGTGGGCATTGAGAAGGATATAAAAAGCCAGTGAAGAGAGACTGTTGTGTGGTTCTCTCCCGTGAGAAGTCGTTCTATTTGAGTGTTGCAGAGAAGAATTGTGGTGTGCAAAGGGAAGTGCTGCTGGAGGGGACTCGAGGAGTGTGGAAGAGTTGTGAAAACACACCGTTTGCCTGGAAGGGAGAGAGATAAGTAATTGACCATCGTATCTCGTACTTGCATGTTTCAACACTGAATTTGAGGTGGATTGGAGTGCTTTGATTGTGCTATCTAAACGTCACTGAGTGAATTATACTGATTCATGTTCGATCTCTTACCCTCTTCCCCCGTGTTGGAACGGTGATGTGAATCCTGTCTATGTCTGTGGAGGAAAACCCTGAAACATCTTTTCCCAACATTGAAGCTCGTTGCTTGTGGCACGGAGACCCCTGGGTGAGTGCTGGCCTTATCTGCACTTATTTGAAGTGGATTGTAGTGCCTAAATTGACGTTTCCCCCCTCACGTTGCATGTTTGGAGTGAAATTGCCGTGTGTGTGTGGAAGATTTATTCTCTCTTGCCGTGCACTCCCCTCGTGCCATGCTGGTCTACTGTCAGTAACTGGAGCTTAATAATGTCGATCGTTTCCATCTGTTGAGGACTAGAAGGAACCCCCCCCCCCCCGCAGCACACGTGAGAATTGTATACTGCTGTTGAAGTTGATTCTGTTTGTCTTCGTAGAAGCTCCACTCAGCCTGTTGATTTTGAGTCTGCTGCAGCACTAAGCCCACCTGCACGGTGTGAAGTTATCTGCTCCCTGCAACACACGTGAGAATTGTTTACTGCTGTTGAAGTTGATTCTGTCTGTTCTAGAGAAGCTCCGCTCAGCCTGCGACTTTGAGTCTGCTACGGCCCCAAGTCTATCTGCATGGTGTGAAGTTATCTGTCCCCTGCAACACACGTGAGAATTGTTTACTGCTGTTGAAGTTGATTCTGTCTGTTCTAGAGAAGCTCCGCTCAGCCTGCGACTTTGAGTCTGCTATAGCCCCCGGCCCATTGTATGGTGTGAAGTTATCTGTTCCCGGCAACACACGTGAGAACTGTATACTGCTGTTGAAGTTGATTCTGTCTGTTCTAGAGAAGCTCCGCTCAGCCGGCGACTTTGAGTCTGCTATAGCCCCCGGCCCATTGTATGGTGTGAAGTTATCTGTTCCCGGCAACACACGTGAGAACTGTATACTGCTGTTGAAGTTGATTCTGTCTGTTCTAGAGAAGCTCTGCTCAGCTGCGACTTTGAGTCTGCTACAACCCCAAGTCCATCTGCATGGTGTGAAGTTAGCTGTCCCCTACAACACACGTGAGAGTTGTATATTGCTGTTGAAGTTGATTCTGTCTGTCCAGGAGAAGCTCCGCTCGGCCTGCGCCTTTGAGTCTGCTATAGCCCCCGGTCCATCTGCATGGGGTGAAGTCACCTGTCCCCGGCAACACACGTGAGGCCTATATACTGCTGTTGAAGCTGACTCTGTCTGTCCTAACTGTCTGTCCTAGAGAAGCTCCGTTCAGCCTGTTGACTCGAGTTTGCTGCAGCCCCAGAGTCCCAACTGTCTACTCACCTGTGGAAACTCACCTGTCCGTCGTTGGTCCCTGTGAACTCTGCATCGGTGTGAGAAGAGGAAGAGCCCTGACCATCTACTCACGGGTGGAAACTCACCTGCCCATCGCATCCCATTGTGAACCCTGCATCAGTGTGGGAAGAGGACCAGCCCTGACTGTATACTCACCTGTGGAAACTCACCTGCCTACCGCATCCCATTGTGAACCCTACAGCGGCGTGGGAAGAGGAAGGGCCCCGACCGTCTACTCACCTGTGGAAACTCACCTGCCTACCGCATCCCATTGTGAACCCTACAGCGGCGTGGGAAGAGGAAGGGCCCCGACCGTCTACTCACCTGTGGAAACTCACCTGTCTGTCGTCGGTCCCTGTGAACCCTGCATCGGTGTGGGGAGAGGAACAGCCCCGACTGTCTACTCACCTGTGGAAACTCACCTGTCCGTCGTAGGTCCCTGTGGACCCTGCATCAGTGTGGGAAGAGGAACAGCCCCGACCGCATACTCATCTGTGGAAATCCATCGATCCATCACAGGCCATTGCGAACCTTGTACCGGCGTGGGAGTGGGCCCCGGAGACTGCTGCATTGCCTCGATTCCGGGGAAGAAGAGGAAAGGAAGATTTTAGCTTAGGTTATTCAAATTACTTTTAACTTTAATAAAAAGAACTGTTATTCCCTTGAATTCTGTTTCCGTCTCGTCTCTGACACGTTCCTCAGGGTGGTCCTGGTTCAGGGGTGGGCGCAGTCCGGCTTGGCCCATCCCGACCTGTGACAGATACATCTGTTAGTTATTGTGGTTGCGGTGTGTCTGTCACGTGACAATCATGACGCGTCGCCATGGAAACAAGGGGTCAGGTTAAAATATTTTTAACTTACGCATGAAAGGGTTGATTTAAAAAAAAAATGTATTCTAGGTAAACAACAGTAGCCCAAGTTTAGTAAAACATTTTTTATTAAGACTATAAAAAATAATTCTGCATCCATTTTTAGGTGTGCCAGCTGCCACTGTGGGTGGCACCGGCACACCCTGGCACACCCGTGGCTACGCCCCTGTTTGGTACGGTTCGCTTTCACACTGCTCTTTTTGCAAGTGAACCAAAATGTGTAAACAAAACCACACGTGTGCTAAGGTCGTCCATTCATTGGACAGGAATTCTCAAGCAGGGAAAAGCAGGAAGTGCACAAACAGGCTCAGCATGGAGATATTTCGTAATGTAATATTTGTTATTTTACTGATTTGATGTTATTCTCTACAAACGCAATATGAAGAAACTATAGCCTATGGTATAGATAAAAGCCCCCCCGCACCGACAATTGATTGCTTGGGTCCTTACATGCGCTTCGTGAGGCACACTAGCTGGCACACACACGCAAGGTCTCTCGCTCCCTCGCTCTCTGCCGTGCGCGCACTCTGGCTCGCTCGCTCGCTTTAGACACCATTATGCCAAAATGTCCGTTTTAAGTATCCTCAGAGCAGTCAAATAAAAAGACGCAGTTTTCTGCAGTTGGGTCGGTTCATGTTCACACCGTAAACGAACCGTACCAGAGTTCGTTTGGAACCGTACCGAGACCACCTCTTCAGCTGGGTCTCGGTTCGATTGTTTGATCCGCACCCGAGTTCGATTGCTGTATTCACACCTGCCCAAAAGGTCCGCACCAAGGGGGGAAACGAACTAGAGTTCGATTCAATCGAACCAAACGAGGCAGGTGTGAATACACCCTTAATGTCTAGTGACATATCAGGACCATTTTATGATTAATTGAAATACATTTCTTACATACGGTTCCTTTAAGCTCTGCACATTCTGGACATTCTCTCAACATGATTTTGACTTATCTTCTTCATTTCTCTCTCCAGCGATGTCTTCCTCCAGCGGTCCACTGACTGAGGAGCTTCAGTGCTCTATATGTCTGGACGTGTTCACTGATCCAGTCACCACTCCATGTGGACACAACTTCTGCAAGACCTGTCTGAGTAAGTGCTGGGACAACAGCCAGACCTGCAACTGTCCATATTGTAAAGAAACATTCAAGCACAGACCTGATCTCAAGATTAACACCACACTCCGAGAGCTCGTAGATCACTATAAAAAGAAAAGTCCTGAGAAAAAAGCTGAAGTTCTGAAAAAAGCTGAAGTTCTGTGTGACGTCTGTGAGGAAAGAAAGCTGAAAGCCCTGAAGTCGTGTCTGGTGTGTCAGAGCTCTTACTGTGAAACTCACCTGGAGCCTCATTTGAGAGTGGCAGGTTTGAAGAAACACAAACTGATCAATCCTGTGAGTAATCTGGAGGACTATATATGTCAGAAACATGAGAGACCTCTGGAGCTGTTCTGTAGAGATGATCAGACTATCGTGTGTCTGTCCTGCACTGACGGAGATCACAAGAACCACAACACTGTTTCTTTAGAAGAAGTGAGTATGAAGTACTAACAATACTAAAATATTTCACATATAAATTAAAATTGTCATTATTACTTACCCTCATCATGTCATTTAATCAATCCAATTTTCTCTGTTTATAGACTCATATTCAAGACACACAGCAGATGATCCAGGACAGATTCAAGAAGATTCAAGACATCAAACACTCAGCAGAAGTCAGAAAAGTGAGTAATTGTCCTTGCTTGCTGGACACATGAATTTAGACATAATTAATGTATGTACTCTATAATACTAGTGCAAAATACCCGTGCAAAATCAGTTTTTGTGTGTTTTTAGTAATTGTTGGTTTGGTGTGTTTGAGTGCTCATTGTTACAATTACACAGCAAAAGTTCAGTGACATTTTTATTTGTGCATGGTAGAAAGCACACAGTGAACTCCGAGAAAACGCTATGCTTGAGCAAATACAGTTTGTGAATAGGCTACTACAAATGATGCCCGTGAAAGAGACTGTGAACGCATTGAATAGGATATGTTTAGTTGGTGAATAGCATAGGCTACTATTACACAGTAGCGATAACGTTAAGCGCACCAGAATGAAATATCATCTTCAGAAGTAAACAGCATAGCTGACTTACAGATTCAGTTAACATCCACAAATGAATAAGCGTGTCGATTCAGGGAGCAGTGCAAAGTGCCCGTGCAAAATCAGTTTTTGTGTGTGTTTTTAGTAATTGTTGGTTTCTTGGTAAAGAAAACACATTTTTACTCCAATTAATCAAAATGGATTTATCACGTATTGGAACCAAACTATAATATTCAGAAGTAAACAGTGTAGCAGACAGATTGTCAGAATGTTTATTTTTAAACCACAACCTTCTTGGGGCTTCTTTGACCGATACAACTCTCTAGTGTCAGAATGTTTATTTTTAAACCACAACCTTATAAAAATGATATATTTAACGATATCTTTAGCATTTCTCATCCAAACAACGTCAAACTTGGCACTGCACTTACTCGTGACCGTAGAGAGACACCTGTCGAGTTTGAAATCCATCGGACTAACGGTTCGAGAGATATGTGGTTAACAGACACACAGACAGACAGACAGACAGACAGACACACACACACACAGACAGACAGACAGACGTTTCTGTAATTTATAGATAGATGAACTGTGCATCATGCCCAAAATACAGCTAATAATTTATTGATTGTCCCGGTTGAGCAGAGAAACAAAGAGAAGGAGAAAGCCGCCCATGTGGAGCTCTTCACTGATCTCATCCGCTCCATTGAGAGATGTCAGGCTGAACTGCTGGAGATGATGGAGGAGCAGCAGAAAGCAGCAGAGAAACAGGAGGAAGAGCTCATTGAAGAGCTGGAGCAGGAGATCACTGAGCTAAAGATGAGAAACACTGAGCTGGAGCAGCTCTCACACACTGAAGATCACCTCCACCTCCTACAGGTCAGTCAACATCTCTCTGATCAATGATAATGCAGTATATGACACCATAACACTCTCCATGCTGAAGGATTTCTCCTCTCTCCTGCTGTAGATTTACTCATCCCTGTGCAGCTCTAGAAACACCAGGAACTGGTCTGAGATCAGTGTGAAGACTGATGAGAGTCTGGAGACTCTGAGGAGAGCTCTGACTAAACTGCAGGACTCTCTACAGGAGAAACTCATGCTAACTGGTACAGCAATATCAGATACACCGTGGTACAGATACATATATTTATCATCTTTTAATATCAGTAATTAGGCATATAAATATCTAAAGTAAAAATTTCATAAAATTTTCACAAAACATTCCCAAAGATGTTCTAAAAAGGAGGAATATTTAGAGCTCAAACACAATAGGAGTTCAGGGATTCTCTAAATATCACCAGAGAAACATTGATCAGATTAAACATGATGTTGTATACATTTCTTTAAATATAAGATTAAATCTTGTCTATAATTCCACACATAAACATGTCAAAGATCTGATGGTGTTTTATTGTCATGTGTCTCTACAGAACTGAAGAGGATACAGCAGTATGCAGGTACAGTGTGCTGTCTGCACTACACTAGATTACATTCAGATACTCACAGCTTCATCACTGACCCACAGTATGATTAAACACTGATTACATATTACAAACATCATCACTAAATATCTGTATTGTGAATTTGTGATTCATATTCTGTTTTCTCAGTGGATGTGACTCTGGATCCTAATACAGCTAATCCATATCTCATCCTGTCTCTTGATGGAAAACAAGTGAGATGTGGAGACATTAGACAGAAACTCCCAGACAAACCAGATAGATTTGATTCATGTCCAGATGTCCTGGGAAAGGAGGGATTCTCCTCAGGGAGATTTTATTTTGAGGTGCAGGTGAAGGGAAAGACTAAATGGGATTTAGGAGTGGCCAGAGAATCCATTAACAGGAAGGGAAAGATCACACTGAGTCCCAGTAATGGATGGTGGACTGTGTGGCTGAGGAATGAGAATGAATATAAAGCCTGTGATGATCCTCGTGTCTCTCTGTGTGTGAGAGTGAAGCCGCAGCGGGTCGGTGTGTTTGTGGATTATGAGGAGGGTCTGGTCTCCTTTTATGATGTGGAGTCCAGCTCTCATCTCTACTCTTTCACTGGTCAGTCTTTCACTGGGAAACTCTATCCATATTTTAGCCCGTGCACTAATGATGGAGGTAAAAACTCAACTCCACTGATCATCACACCTGTCAATTATAATAAATGAATTTACACCCCAGTATGTGTAATGATTTAGGGGAGAGCGGGGCACAACCTAACGCTTTTTGACTTTCTCAGTTTGTGTAAATCTACTTATGGTTCAGAGTATTTATTTTTTTCCCACATTAATTTCCCACATGTCTACTACAATTATGTGTTTTTGTTTTATTAATACAGTATATACTTTTTTCTTGATATACCCCGAAAGAATGGAAGTGAAATGTGACAACATGCCCCATAGGTGGGGTACATTGTAACATGTGCAGGGGCACATTGTAACGTGACCATAAAACAGCTTAAAATGTTATCTGATCTAATAAAAAAAATATACAAAACAAACTAAAATATTTTCTAAATAAAATACAATTAAAAAACTTTTTCATATAAAATAATGGCAATTTTTAATAATTAAATATAAACTCATTTTTGAGTTTTGACTACGAACACATGAAAACACTGCTATACAACATATTTCAAAACAAATTAATTAGTAATTTCTGAACATTGACACTCAGTCTTTATTCACCTTTTTCTCATGTTTTCTCAATAAAATTAATAAAAGTATAGAATATAATAGCATATTTCTAATAGGGGCACATTGTAACGCAGTGTTACAACATGCCCCCGCCTGCACAACTGGGATTTAAACCCTGCTAGTGTCTTCTGCTAGTTAGCGAAACATTAAATAACTATCTCAACTGTTAAATAACATCTTGGAGATTAAAATAATATCAGATTTGTCTTATTTTAAATAAACACAAAAAATAGAGATGAAAAATTAACTTAAGTAAGAAATTTACTTTTGCTATGGTTTAATAAATGTGTATGGATATCTTCCAAAAATAAAATAATTTTGGCAGATTTTTTTTTTCTATATAGTGTTGATATGGCAACTAGTAAATAAACAAAGTTTCGTCATCCAAGCATGTGCGGAAGTATTTAAAACAAGCGTGTTACAACTAACCCCGCGTTAGGTTGTGCCCCGTGCTCCCCTATATCTGTGTTCCTCTGTCCTGTCCCGTGTTCATCAGTTCCCCGTTATGTTGATTAGTCTCCCCAGGTGTTTCTGATTAGCCACGCCCCCTTGTTATCTTGTTGAGCTTGTCTGTCTGTGTATTTAAGCCCTGTGTTTAGTTCAGTCTTGGTCAGTTCTTGTTTATTGTTGCACCATTGCGTTTGTTCTGTTCCCTGAGTCTCAGTCCTGAGTTTGTGCTTGTATATGTGAATTTTTGAGTTTATTTAATAAAAGACTACTGCACGTGGATCCTGCTTCCTCCTCTGCTTCAACCAAAGATGTAACAGAATGATATAGATGAAAATAATCATCTTTATAACTAAATCCGAAAACATAATGTGCTGCTTATTTTCCAATTTAAAAAATCGGTAACACTTTATTTTGATAGTCCGTTTGTTGAGACTATACTAGTTATTAGTAGCCATTCAGTAGCTTGTCAACAGTGCATCAGTTGACATTCAACAACACTGTTTCAACAGACAAGTAACATACGTTCAACTGACTGCCTATGGACTATAAGGTACAATTCAAGTGTTAATCTACAGATTTTACGAAAAAGTGCCTGTTGACTGTCAATATTATTTTGCAACAGGTTATTAACCAATTGTCGACTAAATTTCAATTGTCAACTAACTTTCTGTAGATTGAGTACCAACAACTCAAGATCAATCTGTCAGTTAAATGTCAACAGTCATGTCAGCATATGAAGTATATGATACTGTATATCCCACTCAAGGGGTCTCATATGCATCAAATTAATGATTATTTTAGCTGATTTAAAACTGTTTTTAAAAATGTTTTAACCATTTGTAGATAATCTGTTGATAGTCAACTAAAGATTAGATCTGTTGCTTGTCAACAAATAAATTGTTTATGATCAGTAGACTATTAATAGACATTATCCACCAAGTGTTAGTAGATAAATTTTAGGACTATCTAATTAAAGTGAAAAACAGTTTATATCAGTAGAAAGTCTATAACCTATCAACAGATTAATATATTGTTTATGATCAGTAGACTATTAATAGACATTATCCACTAAGTGTTAGTAGATATCTTTTAGGACTATCTAATTAAAGTGAAAAACAGTTTATATCAGTAGAAAGTCTATAACCTATCAACAGATTGAAAACATACTTTTTTTGTACGTTTGGATAGATGCTGAAACCGAACGTATGATACAGACATGTCTGCAACGTAGAATTATTATGAATTCACAGCTACAAAACGTTTACGAATCATAAAGATATCTGTATAATTTCCCTTATACTGTTTTATAGATAAATGTAAGTTCCCTTAACCCTACTCCCAAACCTAAATATAAATCACTCATTTTATACAGAATATAAAAAGAATAAAACACTTTATGGACAGAGATGTGTAGGGAAATGGCAGTTTTATTAACCCCCTGAGGTCGACAATCGCGCCGGCGCGATAGGCTCGCTTTTTTTCAGTTCAGTTCAAAAGAAATTAATTTAGCTCTGTTGACTTTGATATTACAAGCAAGTTTCATACATCAATCGATTCTGTTAAATGTGTATTATTTTTGTGTATACTCACAATAAAAACAAAGTGTTGTGCTTTTTGCCAAATAAAGAAAAATAAACGTGATGCGAGTTCTGCCTTCTCTCTGTCAGTGAAGACCATTCTGAAACGCGTCCGAAAATGAACTGTAACTCAGCGAATACTCAGTCAAACAGGCATACAGACACACAGGCATGAAGATTGAATTCTCTTCTTTTAAATGAGGTAATTTATATAAAAAACAAATATTCTCATCTTGTGAAATCTTTATTGAAAAAGAGAGCGATTCCAGTCGAGCTAATTAGAGCTCATTCAAATGTAATGTGAACACGCCCACGGAGAGCGCGTGCTATTCATACGCAAATTACTGAGGCAATCCAAGCAAACCTGTGAACGCCCCCATATCAGCTCGAGAAAACACAAGTTTAATCATTGTAGCCTACGTGTTTACACCATCTGGCAGCGCTGTGAGGAATAATAATAATGTAAAATCTACCTCAGAGTGCGGGTATTGCAGGAGAGAGGATCCGAATATGTAGTAAGTTTTTTTTTCCTTCTCAAGTTAATCGCGTTTCTGTGAATGAATGAACGGCAGCCGCAGAGATGCGCGCTGTTTATCACAGCTCGCAAAAAGACAGTTTAAATTTAAATTGCGTCTCTGTGTGAATGAATGATGATGTTTTAGCAAACTGTATTGCTATACTGAGTTGAGTAAAAATCGACTGAAATATGTTGAAATAAAATGTAGGCTATTTGTAAGCAACGTATTAAACTGAAAATTAACATTTATATGCCCTAATATTTCATAAAAACAGCGTTACAGTCAGGCGTTTCTGTTTGTGAATGAATGTTTTGGTTTTAGCAAACTGTATTGCTATACTGAGTAAAAATCGACTGAAATATGTTGAAATAAAATGTATTTGTATAAGCAACGTATTAAACTGCAAATTAACATTTATATTTCTTATAATAAAAATGAAAGACCTATGTTACAGACATATGAAAGACAACATTTCGTTGATTAGTTTTGGATAGATTATACATTTTTACTGTAAAATATCTGCCACCTCAAATAAGCTTTTGTTTGCCAATATTTGCTAATGTTAAATATAGTATGTTTTGTCAAAAATAATCAAATAATCAATCAAATCCTTAACTTTGAAATATTTATGATAAAATGTATACTTTAGTTTTTACAAAGAAAGATTACACTTGAATTGTTGTTGTAATTGTAACCTTTTTAATAAAAAAAATATAATTACAAGGTAGATGTAAACAAACTATTAAAAGGTAAATATAAGCCTTTTCTTTAAATAATTTTTATTGTGTTTTATTAGTGACAAATTTGGGGAGAGGATAAATATTCCAAAACTGAAAATACAGTATGAGAATTAACTGCACAATTACTAGACATGTTTTCCTTGGATATTATAGGCCAAATTGCAAGCACAATATGTGGAAAAATAAAAAAGAATTGAGATGCTTCCAACTGTTGCTCTTGCATTCTTGTGGCTCAGTGACTCTCCTGAATGAATGGCTAATTAAGTATGCAGGCCCCATTGTCTCAGGTGTGAACCACTAAATATGCATGATCTTTGACGCCCACTCGAATATTGCCTTTCCAAACAGAAAGTGCTTTGCAAAATTCAAATCAATGTATTGTGTTATGTGAATGATAAGGCAGGGTGATTTTCACATCATTTTGAAGAAAAAACACTAGGTGATGACATCCATTAGACAAAGGTCTTATTGGCACATATTTAGAATGTGTTTTATGGCCTTATTTTCAGAAACTTTAGTTTTTAGGTAACACTTTAGAATACTGTTCCTTCATTAATGAATAACTACACAGGAACAAATGAGTAATGCATTAGTAACACTCTAGTAACTACTATTAACTAACAAGAAACTCTGATTAACGAATTAGTAAGTAATGTGGTAAAGTAAGTAATTAAGTAAAGTAAGACGGATGTGGTAGTTCACTATTAGCTAATCAATAACTACTATTTTTCATACCTCACTGAAGACTATAAGAACTACTATATACAGGTTAATAAATATTTATAATGCACAATGTTTAATATAAGGTAATGGTAGCCCATTAGTAATGAATCAAGTGTTACCACATCCTTCTAAAGGAACTACTAATTATTTGGATCAGTATTCTAAAGTGAAAATCATGATAACAACCTAATATTGACTGAAGTCATTGTAAGCTTTTAAGGCTTTTGTAAGGTTTTGGATAGTAATGAATCAAGTGTTACTACATCTTTCTAAAGGAACTACTAATTATTTGGATCATTATTCTAAAGTGAAGATCATGGGAACACACTTGACTAAAGTATTACCAAATCCATTGGAAGGAATTGCTATTCAAAATCTTACAAAAATCTCAAAAGCTTACAATGACTTCAGTCAATATTAGGTTGTTATCATGTTTTTCACTTTAGAATACTGATCCAAATAATTAGTAGTTCCTTTAGAATGATGTAGTAATACTTGAGTCATTACTAGTGGGTTACCAATACCTTTTATTATAAATGATGCATTATTCATGTTAATTATGAACCTGTAGATAGTAGTTCTCTGGGAGGTATGAAAAAAATAGTAGTTCTTGATTAGCTAATAGTGAACTACATTCTGAGCGCTATTACTTACTAATTTGTTAATCAGAGTTTCTTGTTAGTTAATAGTAGTTACTAAAATGTTAATAATTTGTTACTCATTTGTTCCTGTGTAATTATTCATTAATGAAGGAACAGTATTCTAAAGTGTTACCAAAAAACCTTTTAAAACTAATATTTTTCTTTGTCTGAGAGGATTATTTTAAAGAGACATTTATGTTTCTGTTTGTTTAAAGGTGCTCTAAGTGATGTCACACATTTTTTAGGCCAAAATATTTTTTGTCACATACAGCAAACATCTCCTCACTATCCGCTAGCTGCCTGTCCCCTGAACACACTGTAAAAAAACACGGTCTCTCTAGACACCACAGGCTCCACAAACGGCAACAAAAACAAACTGGGCTCACCCGCACCACGAAACATAACAAACTGTGTTCCAGCCAATCATTGGCAAGAAGTATTTGAGGGTGGGGTTTGGGAGTTAGTGCGCGTACACATGAAGGGGGTGTGGAGGAGAGAGAAGCATGAAGAGGGTAGTTTCAATTATGGCTGACACGCGACAAAAGAGACGACGTTCCGATGAACAAATTGCAAAGAAGAGGGACAAGGATAAGGAACCGAATTTACATCGGAAAAACCTTTGAAAGGTGGCGAGAACTCCGCCGGCAGAAGGGCTTCCAGTCCGACACTCAGTTGCTCTGTTTTTGCTGAACCGGTGGGTAAATCCATTTTTCTTTCTAAACTGACATTCATGTTAGCTAAACCAACACAAGGATGTAATTTAGCTAGAACTATGCAGTCAGCGTTCACTTTGGTGAATACAACATATAACGTTATGTTTCTAGCAGCTAGCGATCAATCTCTATTGTAAATGATCAAGCAAATTCACAGTAGGGCGGCAATTTGTGTGAATGATTGTTTTCACCCACTGTTTGTTATGAATTTGAATGTTCATTTATAGGCTATTGACAACTTTGACTAAATTTGTTTACGACGCCGCCGTTGTTTATGCTCACTCACTGGGAAATGCAAAGCTAACGTTATGTTGCTATTATTGCGTCCTTGTATGGGAGCTATAGTTATAACCTCAGGTGGCGAAACGATGTTAAGATAATGTTTCTCTTTTTCTGCATTCTGTTCTGCAATATATAAAAGCATTTTTTTTATTTTTTTATTTAACCTTTATTTAACCAGGAAAGTCCCATTGAGGTTAAAAACCTCTTTTTCAAGGGAGTCCTGGCCAAGAGGCAGAAAAAAACACAGTCAATTACATTTATAAAAGTTATACAATACAAATAATTAAAAACATTTACAATTTAAACAGGTCATTTCACATTCTCTCAATCTGGACTTAAAAGCATTTAAGGAAATAAGTTCAGATAATTTCAAGTCTTTTTGCAAAAAGTTCCATGCAGAAGGAGTGGAGTAGACAAAAGCCCTTTTTCCCAGTTCTGTACGGGCAAATGGAACAAAGAGCAGCAAGTGATCATTTGATCGCAATGAATAAGAACCAACACTTCTCCATGTGATTAAACTACAGATGTAGGATGGCAACAGACCAAGCATGGCCTTATAGATAAAAATATGCCAGTGCCCTGATCTCCTGTTGGACAACGATGGCCATCCCACTCTGGAATATAATTCACAATGATGGGTCAAGTTTTTACAATTCGTAATAAATCTCAGAGACGCATGATAAACAGTGTCAATCTTATGCAGACATTGTGCTGAAGCGGTCCTATACACCAGGTCTCCATAATCTAAGACAGATAAAAATGTTGCAGTGACTAGCTGCTTTTTTGCTTTAAAAGAAAAACAAAATTTATTTCGAAAGAAAAAGGACAGTTTAAGTTTGAGTTTCTTCACGAGGTTGTCTATATGAGGCTTAAAAGTGAGAGCATCATCAAGCCAGATACCAAGGTACTTATAAGAATGAACCACCTCTATGACACTTCCAGTCAAAGTGAACACAGGAGGAGGAGCTTGAGAAACCTTCTGTTTAGTATTACTAAACAGCATCAGTTTGGTCTTATCAGCATTGAGAACCAGCTTAAGCTGCATAAGCGTGCGTTGAACCACATCAAAAGCTTTCTGCAAAGACTCAACCGCTTTAGCTGGGGATGATCCAAAACAATAAATAATCGTGTCATCATCATAGAAATGCATATTAGCATCCGACACATTGTGGCCTAGTTCATTTATATACATAATAAACAAGAGAGGACCTAATATTGAGCCTTGTGGCACCCCCTTGTGGACCTTCACTAATGCAGAACATAGACAATCACATTTAATGCACATTTAGTCCTGTCACTCAGATAATTCATGAACCAGGAAACTACACAATCAGACAATCCCAGACAAAGAAGCCTATGCTTTAGAACAGCATGGTCCACTGTGTCAAAAGCTTTCGACAGATCAAGAAAAAGTGATGCACAGAATTGCTTTCTAAAAAAAGAATTACTTTTGTAACAGCAGTGATGGTACTGTGCTTTTTCCTGAAGCCTGATTGCAGTTTAGAAAGGAGTTCATTTGAGTATAAAAACTCTTTTATTTGGTCTGAAACAAGGGATTCAAAATTTTTTGACAAAACACACAAATTAGATATAGGCCGGTAGTTAGTTAAAACTGCTGGATCACCTCCTTTAAACAAGGGAGTAACAAAAGCTGACTTCCAAACTGATGGTATTTCATTGTTTTGAATTGACAGATTAAAAAGAATTGTAAGGGGCTCTGCAACAAAATCAGCCGCCTTTTTCAAAAAGTAAGGCTCTATTAAATCTGGTCCAGGAGGTTTTCTGTGATCTAACGCTTTAAGAGCTCCATGCACCTGCTGCACAGTAAAAGAAACAAAATGAAAAGGCTCTCCAGAAAACACTGGGGAGTATGTGCATGGAGTGACAGCGACTACTCCTGTCGACTCGGACGGAGAACCAACTGATACAAAATGCTCATTAAAGCAATTTAAGACATCAACTCTGTCGTAGACTGGGAGAGAGTTTTTTAAGACAAATTTTGGGAGGGCTTCATTACTTTTATTCACAGAAAGAGACTTGATGACTTTCCAAAATTTCTGTGGATTATTGAGGTTTTCCCGTCCCTTCACTCTGTGCTTTGTCCAAGGAGCATGTTTATTTACAATTTTCTCAAAATTCTCCTTAAAAAGTGTCCAGGCAAGCTCAACATCAGGCAACAGGCCTAGCTGTCCCCAGTTAATCAAAGATAGATCATGATGATAGGCTTGTTCATTAAAGTTTTTCAAATTCCTCTTTCTAATAATTTGCGATTTACATTTGGGTATTTTACTGCCTCTCGAAGTAGCAATAACACAATGCTCACTCAGATCATTACAAAAGACACCCATGGATAAAAATTTATGAGGGACATTTGTTAGAATCAAGTCGATTAAAGTAGATTTATCTGGATTTTTGAGATTAGGCCTTGTAGGTACATTTACCAACTGGCTAAGACTGATAGAATCACAGAAAGATTTAAATTAATCAGAAACAACATTTAGCCAGTCCCAATTCAAGTCCCCAGCCAATAAAAGTTCCCTATAGTTTAATCTGGACAAAAGAAGCTTTAAAGATGATAAAGCCTCCCTGGAGGCCGATGGAGGTCTATAACACCCCACAACAGTTATTGAAAGGGACTTAAATATTTCAACATTTAAGGCCAAAAACTCCATTTGCTTACAAAAAGACTCAGACAGAACAACTGATGCACCAAATCTTGACTTAACATAGATAGCTACGCCACCACTTTCTTCGGCCTGTCACTGCGAAAAACATTATACCCATGCACATTTATATCTTCATTAGTAATTGATTTCGTCAACCATGTTTCCGAAATTATCGCTATGTCTGCATCTGTAGATTCAATCCAAATTCTAACCATGTCCATTTTGGGTAGTAAACTGCGAACATTAAGATGAACAAATTTAAGTCCAGGCATTGATTTAAATTCAGCAGGGGTCAAGACACATTGCAAACAGGGGCCAGGATTGGGCTGCACATTTCCAGATAGAAGTAGGAGTAGTGTAATAATCAATCTGCATTTCACAGTATATTTTGAAGCCGGCCAATCAAATGCTGAAACCAGGCAATGCCTGTCATTAATTGAGAAAGACAAATTATACAAAGCAAAAAAATTCTGCAGTTTAGGCAAATCCCAATACAGATCCATCCAGAAGTCCAGGTTCCAACAAAAGTGTAATGGTTCCTGGTGCATGTCAATACTGGTTTTTGTGCCACTATAGTAGGTTTCCTGTATGCCCACCATATTATTAAAACAACTCACCCTAGGATCAGTGCCCGGTTTCAAGTTCCAAGTGACCAACAGGGATAAGAAAATTAAGAAAAATGCCATCAGCATTAATTTACTAATAGTAAAGTTGACTAATAACAGTACCAGTTTATCTTGTAGAGTATGGCCCAGCTTCCAAAATGATGTTGCAGGCTTAGGCTTGTTAGCCCAAGCTCCAGGAGAATGTAGCAGGCCAGGCCCGTTAGCCTAGCCTCCAGGATGATGGGTGAGACTCAGGCTGGTTTGCCCAAGCTCCAGGAGAATGAAGCAGGCCAGGCCCGCTAGCCTAGCTCCAGGATTATATAGCAGGCTCAGGCTGGTTAGCCCAAGCTCCAAGAGGATGTAGCAGGCTCAGACTGGTTAGCCCAAGCTCTAAGAGGATGTAGCAGGCTCAGGCTGGTTAGCCCAAGCTCCAAGAGGATATAGCAGGCTCAGGCTGGTTAGCCCAAGCTCCAAGAGGATGTAGCAGGCTGGTTAGCCCAAGCTCCAAGAGGATGTAGCAGGCTCAGGCTGGTTAGCCCAAGCTCCAAGAGGATGTAGCAGGCTCAGGCTGGTTAGCCCAAGATCCAGGAAGATGTAGCAGGCTCAGGCTGGTTAGCCCAAGCTCCAGGAGAATGTAGCAGGCTCAAGCCTGTTTGCCTAGCTCTGTTTAGCCTGGGCTAATAGGATCAGTTGGATCAGGCTCAGGTTAGCAAAGTTAGCTCAGAGCAGAGGTATAGTGTCATTTTTAAACTCATAGTAGTCCAATTTATCTAACTTGGTGACATTACACATTGAATGAAGTATCAGTAAAACTTGACTTTGTTTGTTGTGACTACTTTGACTTTCCTTTATTTCTGAAGGTAGGTGTTGTATTACAAATTTATTAAAATGTTTAATTTAGGTTTACATTGAATTTAGCATGTTAAGGTTAGGTATAAATTATTATTATCAGAGTTTTCTAGCAAAAGACTCCGGTCAGTCCTGTTTTACTGAAACTCATAATGGCGTTTGGAGCTTGTGTTTTAGCAAGAGAGTCCTGCCAGTCCTGAACTCGGGTCTCAGCATTTGAATAGATATGCTGAGTGAATTAGGATGGGCAGCACTCTCAGTCTAGAACCGGTTCCTAAACCTGTCTCATCACAAAGTTTTGGTATCTGCCCCTAAATGTATATAAACTGTATGAGAACGTCCACTTAGTCAGACTTTTGAAGAACTGCAGCCACGTCAACGCGAAGTCCTCAATAAAGAATAACTTCTTCAACGTGATCCCAAAAGTCTCCTGGTCTTCGATTCTGAGTTTACAACAATTTGGTGCCTGTGACCCGGATAGAGTTCCAGCTTCTTCACCTGAATCCAAATTGAAACAGCAAGCTCAACAAAATATCTGATTTCCAGACTGCATCTTTTGGAATCCAGAGCGAAACTTCCAGCTAAACAAAGATTGCCAGACTGAATCTTTCCAGCTTCCTCCAGATTGAAAACTTCAAGCTCAAACAAAGATCTGCTTTCCAGACTGCATCTTTTGGAATCCAGAGCGAAACTTCCAGCTGAACAAAGATTTCCAGACTGAATCTTCCTTTACAACCAAGGGTTGTTGAGTGCTACTCTATTCAGAAGAACCTTTAAAGACCAGTACAAATTGGTTTTCCTCTGTGCAGTCAGAGAAGCGTTAAACAGACAGCTGCAGTGTTTTGTTAACTAAGTTTATCCTCTAAAAAGTTTTTTTTTAGAGATGAAATTGCATTATCCTCTACATTGCCAAGGAAAGGTTTATCCTCTGTAAAAGTTAGTGAAGGTTTATCCTCTGCTTTATCAGGGACGGTTAGCATCATCGCTAATATTTGATTTATCCTCTGTTCTTGTAGGCAGGGAAGTTAAGTGTGAAGTGTTGGTCATTTGGAGAGTTAACAATAGCTGATGAGTTAACAAGAGAAGTTTTAGTTTTTTTGATTGTGTGGTAACAAAGAAAACTCACAGAAATGTTTAGAAAAAATGCCAGACTGATCCCCACAACGGAAAAAGGTGGTTTTGCGACTCCATTGTGGTCAGAAAGTAAATAAAAAAAATGTTAAAGGAGAACTCCGGTCAATTTTAACATTGAGCTCATTTTTTTGTACATTTGGAGTGCTGTCAATACAGAGAACAACGACAAAAATCGGTGTTGCCTACACCGTGTTATTCTCTTTTTAACATTTGCACCCTGTTGACTTCAATGGGGCAATATTTAAACCTGCTTTTAGCCTCTTAACATCCTTGATGTGTCATTACAAGTGCCCAGCCATGTGAGTGATTCCTTCAGAGTGAACGCGAGTGAATCTGACTGCAGTAGATGTGAAAGATAGGGATAAAAATGATGTTTATTCAGCCAGAGCAAATACCTGTATTTACATCCTGTTTTTGGTCGAAGTCCATAGTAATCGATTGTCGAGTTCACGCGCGTGATCATAGGTACTAAACCAATGCGCGTGAACTCGACAATCGATTACTTGCATTTGCGCTGGCTGAATAAACATCATTTTTATCCCTATCTTTCACATCTACTGCAGTCAGATTGACTCGCGTTCACTCTGAAGGAATCACTCACATGACCTGTGCACTTGTAATGACACATCAAGGATGTTAAGAGGCTAAAAGCAGGTTTAAATATTGCTCTATTGAAGTCAACAGGGTGCAAATTTTAAAAAGAGGATAACACGGTGTAAGCAACACCGATTTTTGTCGTTGTTCTCTGTATTGACAGCACTCCAAATGTACAAAAAAATGAGCTCAATGTTAAAATTGACCGGAGTTCTCCTTTAAGAGAACAAATGGACCTAATAGTGACTGAAAAAAGTTAGACAGGAACTAACTCAGAAATATGAAATTCACCCAGACAAAACTTGGTCAGTAGATGAGTGTAAAAAGGTGCTTGGAGCAAGCATCCGCAAAAACAATGTGAAGGGCATTATTTGTTGTCACAGAGAATTTGTTTTAGCAAAAGCTACAGAACAGTCTAAGCGCAACTCAGAGCTAGAGAAACAGATCAATGAGCTCCGTGCTAGAATATCTTTGTTGACTAAGAAATTTAACCGCAACAAAGATATAGGAAAAACTGATGTAGAAGAAGTTAGTCAGCCGGATAACATTTACCCTGATTTACAAGCTTTCTTTGAAACAGATGTAGCCATTCAAACAGTAACTGATGAGCCTGTAGACTCAGTAAAGGTATGTGGCGCTAGGAGAAGGTCTCAGGGAATTGAGGGAACTGAAAGTGTTCCTCCCAACTCTTCTGTTGTCCAAATACAAACTGTTGCCAAAGCACTAGGACCTAAAGATGTAGAGAGACTATCCCAGAGCTTACCCCCAGCACGCACACATTTTTCTGCTGTGTACAAAAAAAAGAAGAAATTGTTAGTGAATATACTGAGAGGTTCTGTCAGGTACGTACAGTGGAATCGTTGATGACCCTGAAAGTGTGCGAGATGATAAGGGACCTCTAGTTCGAATCTGGTCAGATGGCCTTGTAGCCGAGTACAGAAGAGCTTTGCCATTGTTGGAGAATTTCCTTGATTCATGTCTAAGTATGATGTAATGAAAAATGACAAGCATGACAAAATAGGTCTGAAAAAGGATGAGAGAATGGAAAATAACCAGTATGCATCAGCAATGCAAAGTGTCAAAATACAGTACGAAACAGAGCACCATTGTGTGAGGTTTGACCAATAGAGAAGACATGTCTAACTGTGCCAAGATCACCAGGCGTAACAGAAGAGAAGAGATAGGTCTGAGGGTACCCATTGGAGACTTGATGATATGAAAAAGGTATATAAATGAATGATGAATATTATAACGTCAGATGACCAGCTGGCTTCTCCTTTGTTATTTGTACAATAAAGTAAATTATTCTGACCTGGAACCTCGACTCCGAGAAAACTTTTTTGAGACCTGAACCAAAAAGAACTTTGAATTTGCCACAACATAATTGGCGAGCTTCAGCCAGGAGGGACAAGGGGTCGAGGAGTGACCACGGTGGGCGTGCTGGCAGAGGCCTCACAAAACAAAGGTGCACCAAAAAATAAGGTAAGCAAATTTTGCTTATATTTGTTTTGTGCTGCCCCTGGTAAGTTAGCGCCTGGTTGGTGACTGCCTTAAACAAAAGACTCCACCAAAAAGAACCTAAAAGTGATAAAAGATACCCACTGCGCAATGTGACGTCGTAGTGACGTCATTTTCATGTAATTTTTGGACGTCCAAATTTGGTCCATTGAAGGGGTTGTTTTGTAACGCCAGGCGACGTCTTTTTTCGACGTCTTCCGCACGTCTAAAGTTTACGTCCGTCCACAAAAGTTTGTTTGTGGGAAGAAGGAAGGAGACGGGGTCGGCTTGCAGTGGATTGTGTGTTTTATTAGATACGTCTTTTTCAAACAATAATCGCGCTCAGTGGACACACACACACACAAGGTAATAATCGTTAACGAAAACGAACAAAAAAACGAAAACTAGGTGGGAAAAAACATTGTCGTTAACTGAAATAAAAATAAAAACGAGGCATTGCAAAAAAACGATAACTAACTAAAACTGTAATGTGTGTTTGGCAAAACTAACTAAAATAAAATAAAATTATAGAGTAAATGTCCTTAGTTTTCGTCTTTGTCAAGGTCTTTCATTTT
Source organism: Squalius cephalus (assembly GCF_949319135.1). Classification (NCBI taxonomy): domain Eukaryota; kingdom Metazoa; phylum Chordata; class Actinopteri; order Cypriniformes; family Leuciscidae; genus Squalius; species Squalius cephalus. Next base: position 37,883,223 of record NC_137129.1, on the reverse strand, counting down.
TTAACGCTATTTAAAACACGCAGCGTATTCATTAAGCTGCATTTCCTTTCCCCATGCGTCTCTCACATGCGCGCGCGCGCACACACACACACACACACACACACACACACACACACACACAGCCCCTCCCCTCCGTGCACACCGCGTCTCCATGAGAACGAGTGTTCGTTCGACGTTGAAAGCAAGTTCACGAAAGGTTGGTATCTCTATCTCGTGAACACCTTTACACAATCACACATTAAAAATATTTTAAATTCTGAATATAATTTTGTCAGTGTGTTAATGTCGACCCGAGAAGCGATTGGCCTTCTTTAGAAAGTTAACTAGTCGCAAGTTTGAGGTAAAATGCTTTTTGGTTGTGGTTGTCGATGTCAAAACACTATAAGCTGTGATTCAAATATAAAATAATGTTATGTCATTTTTTTACTTTTACACTGAATGTTTGCTGCTTAAATCCAGATGAGTAGGCTATTGGCTATTTTCTAAAATTGTATGATGTTTTTGTTGAGTTATTATTACACAATACTTTTTCCGACCTTTTTGAATCTTGCCCCTGACAAATAACCCAAATTACAAAAAAAGACTAAAACTAACACTAAAACTAATAAAAACTAAACTAAAACTAAGCATTTTCAAAAAATAAAAACTAAACTAAACTAGCAAACCCACTTTAAAAACTAATTAAAACTAAACTGAATTTGAAAACAAAAAGTCAAAACGAAATAAAAATAAAAACTAATGAAAAATGCAAAACTATAATAACACACACTGGTGTAAAATTAGCTTTGTATAATTTCCTAAAAGTAGGGGTTATATTAATACCTAAATAAATAAAACCTTCCTCGGAATATTTAAAAGGAAAAGAGGGAGGTTGATTAAATAGGGCAACTGATTTAGAAAAATGTATCTTGTACCCGGAAAATTGTCCAAATTCCTGAATGAGGTCAACAACCGCTGGTACAGAGGTCTTGGGGTCCGAAAGAAAGAGTAACACGTCATCTGCATATAAGGAGATTTTGTGCCGCCTACCCCCCAGAGACACCCCCGATACAGCTGCACTCTCTCTTATCCTCTGAGCAAATGGCTCCATTGCTATCGCAAAGAGCAATGGAGAGAGGGGACAGCCCTGTCTTGTACCCCGGGATAAGGAAAAATTAACAGATCTATGACCATTGGTAATAACCGCGGAAAGGGGATCTTTATAGAGTATTCTCACCCACTTAATGAAATATTCACCAATGCCAAATTTTTCCAGTGTGTAAAACAGATACGGCCACTCCACAGAATCGAAAGCTTTTTCCGCATCTAGGGATAAAATACAAGAGCTAGTACTGAGGTTATGGGAAAGCTCAATAATGTTTAAAAGCCTCCTGACATTATGGGTGGAGCTTCTGCCTTTAATAAACCCTGTCTGGTCTTCAAGAATGATATATGGCAGAACCTTTTCCAATCTTAACGCTAAAATTTTAGATAACAATTTTAAATCTGAATTAAGTAAAGCAATTGGCCTATAGGAGCCACAATTTTCTGGGTCCTTGCCTTTTTTTAAAATGAGAGAAATATTTGCTTCGCGGAGCGAGGGGGGTAACCTGTCAGTCAAGAATGAATGATTGAGCATAGCTAAAAGAGGGTCTAGAAGCACATACTCAAATTCTTTATAGAATTTGCATGCAAGGCCATCAGGTCCAGGAGATTTACCAGACTTCAAGCTATGGAGTGCGACTATAGCTTCCTCCCTTGAAATAGGTGCATTGAGAAGTTCCCTCTGTTCTTCTGAAACGACAGGGAGGGTTAGGCAGTCAAAGAAAGATATCATGTAGTCATGTTTTTGGGAAGAATGATGAGACTGATAAAGAACAGAGTAGAACTGTTTAAAAATATTGTTAATAATAATAGGATCAAAATAACGCACTCCCATGGGGTCTACTATAGAAGTAATAAATTGTGAGTCAGAATTGGACTTTGTTAAATATGCTAGATATTTACTAGGTTTATTACCCCATTCATATAATTTTTGCTTTGAATAACATATATTTGAATGAGACTGATAAGTTAGCAATGAATTTAAAGAGGTTCGCACAGCACTTATTTTTTCTAACAAAGTTGGGGAGGGATCGTTCAAGTAGCTACTAGTGGCAGTATTTAATTCTGACTCCAGGTGTTTCTCTTTCTCTAACTGCTTTCTTTTTTTGGTTGCAAAGTATGAAATGGCAAGGCCTCTGATGTATGCTTTAGTCGTCTCCCAGAGAAGTGAGGGATTGTTTGTAGATTCTGAGTTAATAGATAAAAATATCTTAAACTCTGAATTAAAGTATGAGAGAAATGTATCATCTTTGAGTAATAAATTATTAAATCTCCAACTTCTAACAGGTCTAAGAAACACCCTCACACAAATATAGCACCACTATAGCGTGATCCGATATAACAATATCTCCTATGTTGCAGCGTGTAATTGCATGCATTATAGTCTTAGGCGCAAAAAAGTAGTCGATCCGAGAGTGACACTTATGTGGGTGAGAAAAAAAAGTGAATTTATTTTGATGCGGGTTCAGAGTGCGCCAAACATCCAAATATTCTAAGTCATCACATAGTGCGGCAAGAGCTTTGGACTGTTTGGTGTAGAGAGAGTCCCTGGGGGGAAAGCGGTCTAATAATGAATTCAATAAACAATTAAAGTCTCCTCCAATAATACACAATCCAGATGCGCGTTCTTTAAATTCAAGAAAAGTTTTTGTAAGAAATTCTGAGGAGTAATTTGGGGGACAATATATGTTTAAAAGTGAAATTTCCTCTGCGTTCAAAGTCCCCTTAATAATGATGTATCTTCCATGTTTGTCCTTAATACTCTCTGTGACATTAAAAGGTATACTTTTACTAATTAAAATTGCTACTCCTCTACTACTTTTCGTAAAGGATGAGAAGTGAATTTGACCAACCCATTTATAATGTGTTAGATTCAAATGTTCGCTATCACTCAAATGGGTTTCTTGTAATAAAGCTACATCTATTTTCCTTATGAAGTCGTGTGAGCACTTTACGAATTTTAATTCGCCCGTGTAAACCCCTTATGTTCCATGTATAAAGTCTTAAGTTACCAGCCATTACTTAAAGAATAGAACAGATGGTGCTCTCCCCCTTTCAAACATTTCCATATTGTCATTAGGTCCAGTAAACAGATATGCGTGTGTCAGGGCATTACAGTAAACAATAACATAAATCAGAACAAGCCAAACTGGCAACATGAAAGGAAAAAAGAAAAGCAAAAAAAAAAAAACACGGTACGGAAATAAAAAAATAGGAAAAAAGGGGCTGTTTCCCCACGTCAAGGGGAACATTCTTCATCCCAAAAACAGTCAGTTACTTCTCCAGTAGCAACGATACAAAAAAGTACACTCAAAATACAAAAAAAAGTTATCGAGATAGCCCCCGTCACTCAAAAAAAAAAAGAGAGAAATAGAAAATAAAGTACGCAAACTAAAACTCACGTCGCTATTAGAACTCAAGAAGCTAGATCCGCCAGGCACTCGTCTGGTCGAAAACCCAACACGGATCAGGTGCTCGTGCTGGAATTTGTATCACTCTTATCCAGGTACTGCGAGACAGCAGCCGCCGTCTCGAATACTTTAAGGGTACTTCCTATGTTGACTCGTAGCTTGGCTGGATACAGCATCGCATAGCGAGCACCCATATCTCGTCGCTGCTTGACCGCGTTGAAATCCTTGCGCTTCCGTATCACTGAAGCCGAAAAATCCTGGTAGCATGATATTTTGCTGTCCTCATACTGCAAGTCCCCATCCGCTGAACGTTTCCTGCAGGCATCGAGAACCCTCTGCTTGTCACCATAGTTGTGGAACCGGACAATCAGTGGCCGTGGCCTATCCTTAGCACCCGGTTTTGGAGCCAGCGTACGATGCGCCCTTTCAATCTTGATTTGACCACTCTTAGTATGCAGGCCAAGAAATTCGGGGATCCACGATTCAAGAAAGGTAACTGCATTGGTACCCTCTACCTCTTCGCGAAGGCCCAGGATTCGGATATTTTTGCGCCGGCCTCTATTTTCCAGGTCATCGATATGTTCGGTAAGCATGGCAACTTGTTTTTCAAGAGTGAAAACGCGAGATTGTGCGTCCTCCGAAAATGCCTCAACCGCCATGATTCTCCGCTCCGCCTCATCCAATCGACCATTAACACTTTCCAGCTGCTGGGTATGATTATGCACTGTTTCTGCCAGCGGGCCAAGTTTTTCATCTATTGCATTAGAGATCTTCTCAGTCATAATTTGAAGTGCTTTTGCAAGCGCCGGGCTAAGGTCAGCCTCGCTGCCAGCATCTGCCTGACTCTGTTCGGGCTCGTCGGCCGATCCCTCAACGGCCGAGTCTTTTTTCGCCGTTTTCTTAGCAGGTCTTGGCATTTTCGGCAAAGATTGCGGCCAGAAAGTCTCTAGCGACACTACAGAAGATTTATAATTGAAATCCAGAGTTTGCGTACCTTATTAATAGAAAATAAATAAGCGTGACAGGAGCAACCTTAAACTGCTGCTACTTCCAAGCCGCCATCTTGCGCGCCCCGAGAAAGTGCTTTTTAACTGAGCTCTGTGCTCTGCATAAAAGAAAGATTACAGTTGAGCCACTGTCCCGAACAGGGAAGAATGCTCAGAGATGTACGCTTACAGTGTGACAAGACTTCGCACCGGACACAGAGATCACTCAGACTTATATAAGTAACTCAATAACCCATAATCAAACACCACTGAAACATAGTTAAACATAATGAGTCCATGGTGAAACAATGCAGGGAGAGAGTGCCCTCCAGTGGCTCACACGGGCACTCCACATCACACAAAGAATATTCCCCGAAATTGGCTTTGTCGGCTGTTTGGCCATCTTCTGAACTGTAATCGATGTGATCCGGATAGGGAAACACAGCCCATATTGTCAAAAGTTTGATTGGTTGACTTTGTTTTTCATATGTTACAAAAAAAATAGGAAAATATTAAATAAGTGTGTGTGTGTGCAGCTCTGTGTGTGTGTGTGGGTGTGTGGCTTTGAAGTGGGTGTGAGAGCGGTTTTGCGTGTAAGAGCAGTTATGTGTGTGTGTGTGTGACTCTGAGTGTGTGTGCTTCAGGGGCTACAAGAAGAAAGTGAGACTGTGTGTGTGTGTGAGGAAGGAAAGGAGAGAGACAGAGAGAAAGAGTTCACCTTTCCTAGTTCTGACTAGCTTATAAACCAGAGAGTGAGCAACCATTTCCAACATACACTTTGAACAACATTTTGAGAGATTTTATTTGTAACTGTCATCCCCACCAGTGGACCTGTAATAGAGGAACTGCATTTTTAAAATACCTGAGAAAGACTAATCAGATATCTTAATAAATGTCTGACGATCTTAATGAAATCTAGTTAAGAATAGATGCAAGCTGGGGTTAGTAAGGTATACTAAAAAGGAGTGAAACACACTGATAATAATTAAGATTATAATGGCATCAACACCTGTAGAGATACCAAGATCAAAATATTAAATTTGCAGAGATACTATAGGACAACCCTCCAAAAATGGAGAAAGAAGCCTAAAAACAAAATGACCAGCTGAGGGAACATTAGATGTGGCTATGTGCAGGGACACTGAAACATTCGTAAAAAATAAATAAATAAATAAAAAGGTATTCAAAACAGTTTACTAAGAGATCAAGTAAGACTGGTGAAATCTGCTAATCCAGTCAGAATTAAAAGTAGACTAATTTCACAAATACCAGGAAAACACCAATAAAAATAATTGATAAGAAATTAACCTGAAAGAAAATATGAAATTTGCTTAAATGTTAGTTGACCGGTCTAGGGGGAATTCAATTAATAAGCAGACCTAACAGGAATTGATATGGAGGATTGCGCAAACTGTGGCCATCAAAAATACTGGAGATTTCTCCTTAGTATAAGTGCTTTGTGTAGTTCCCAGAGGAAAATCAACTGATTGACAAAAAGGAAATATCTGACATTTAGAGATAAAATATTTATATAGAGAGAGACATGCTAGATGTGGGTATGACTGACCTGTTATATAAAGACATAGCCTATGATGTTTGCATCTTGTTGTCCCTGGGAGACAGTTTTAAATTTGAGCCATTGCAGAAATTGAGATCTTCGGATTGCGTTACTTAAAATAACTTGTGCATTGTGTTGAATGGGCAGGATTGGGTGACCAAACGAAACAGACATTTTTAACAGCCATACTGTATTATACACATTTCACAGTAATGAGACTCATTGATTTAATCCTAAAATGCTTGAGAGAGTAGAGATCGATATAACGAGTGATAAAAATACTATATATGTGACTGAAAATAAGTCAACTCAGACAGACTGAAAGACTGTTATTTTCTGCATACTGCAAAGAAGAAAGATGCTTGCTGTTTTCTGCAAAGAAGAACTTGCTTTATTAAAATTGCATGGGGAAACTGCTGTTATTAACCAGATGATACTTCTGAAATTCAGGGACATTTGAAAGAGATGGTTGCAGAATTTATAAAGGATGAATTTGATTCATGCGGATCTCTGAGTGTTCAATTTCCAGATGACACCAGACAGCTTTTGGGACGGCTGTCTCAACATAAACAACAGCAACAAGTGAGAGCAAGAAACATAAGGACACGTCTGCAGAGAAAAGAAGAGGCGATTGGTTGGTGGGCCTTCATCCCCCCTGAAAGAGGAAGTTGAAACTTCTGAGGGGCTGGTATGGACAAAGACTGTGTTGATGCAGAAACAACCAAGAAAACCATCCTGCCATCATGCAAAAATGCCTCCTCCGTGGCTTGGCCAAAAGCCAGACTGAGGCGAGACAGAGAGACAACAGCATCCAGAGTCAAACCACTATGTCCAAACATGACACCAGACCCTTGAATGCCAACAAAGACCTTTGTACCTTTATTCCGAATAACACAGCCTCTGATGGAGTTTTTACTAGGGCAATGAAGAAGCTGAAGGATCTAAGACAAGAAGTTGTTGAAAATGCGGGGAGAGACAGACACGTTGGATACTGGTTTGACTCTATATTTGGGTCTTGGAAAGACTGGTTCATTAAGGTGGGAATAATAATATCTGTGGCTGTTGTCATTTTTCTTTTGTTGTTCTGCTCTGTTGTGCCTTTTCTCAGATCCATGCTAGCCAACATGGCCGCCAAACAGATGATTAATGTGTCAGTCAAACCATCGGGAGTTGACATCGGGTGCACAAACACAAGAGTGCACCAAATTGGGCCAGGACTGGACGAGCTAGATGACTTCCTGTAAGGAGTTCTGGTGAAGGATTAAGGAATGGGGTACCTTGTTACTTTTGATTTCTGACAGTTTGATTCTGTTTTTGATAGAGAGGGAGGTAGTAACACTGTGAATTTTATTTTTGGGGTAAAATTAGACAGATCATTATAACATGAGGAGAGCAGGGAGTTAGTTAGAGGGTTTTTTAATTGTTTCTTTGATTTTTATAAAGGACCCCTTCCTGAGTGTTTTCTTGTTTCCTTTCTTTTTACACTTATAATCCTACTGAGAATATTTTTACATATAATCACACTAACTGTCACAAATATGAATATGTGAATGAGAGGGGACGATACAAGGTTTGAAGCAGGTCATTGCCCGTGGTACGAGGTATTGCAACCAGATATAAAGGGAAAAGATAAAAATGTTTTTACTGTTTTTATCACTTACTAATCATTTTACTCGCTATACAAGAATTATTTTTAATATTTTAAAGTTTTTATGAATCAAAAGTGAAGTACATGCATTAGACTACTGGTAGATGTTTCCACGGGGTAAACAGAGAAATTAATTACAAGCGCGGTCACCAATTGCTGGACCAGCAAGGGCAGACTCAACTGGTGGTTTAAAAACCCGCTGTTTGCTCCAACACCAGATAGTGCCCAGGGCACCTCTGGCAACGATGGAGCAACCCAGATAGCACTCCAGGCCACCGGAAGCGCCTGTGCAGTTCCTCTGGCACCGTGGGACAATCGTAACTCCAAGTCTGCACACTGAGATATGTTGATTGTTGAAAAATCAAATGTTTGAAATAATATATCCCTTCAAGACTATTGATAGAAAAGGAAGGTGGGATCTTTTACTCCACTCTAGTCAAGTGGGGGCGGAGATGTTTGGTCTCACTATTCCTCCAGGGTGTACCTTCGTTAGTGGGCTTATTGATAAGAGAGATGGATGGTCCATATTGGCCATTATTGAAAGATAATGGAGAGAAGCCTGTTCATGAGGATACATTCTGGGCCAGAAATGAAGGTGGGACTGGATTAGTCCCAAAGGGGGGATATGTTGGAAAATTTCCTTGATTCATGTCTAAGTATGATGTAATGAAAAATGACGAGCATGACAAAATAGGTCTGAAAAAGGATGAGAGAATGGAAAATAACCAGTATGCATCAGCAATGCAAAGTGTCAAAATACAGTACGAAACAGAGCACCATTGTGTGAGGTTTGACCAATAGAGAAGACATGTCTAACTGTGCCAAGATCACCAGGCGTAACAGAAGAGAAGAGATAGGTCTGAGGGTACCCATTGGAGACTTGATGATATGAAAAAGGTATAAAAATGAATGATGAATATTATAACGTCAGATGACCAGCTGGCTTCTCCTTTGTTGTTTGCACAATAAAGTAAATTCTTCTGACCTGGAACCTCGACTCCGAGAAAACTTTTTTGAGACCTGAACCAAAAAGAACTTTGAATTTGCCACAACATAATTCCTAGATCTAACTTGGTGTACCAGAACTCTTAGAAGTAACTTAGACAGTTTGACTACATGGGAAAGAGATGCTGATGTTAAAGCCAAAGTGAGAGTAGCAGCAGCTACATTTAGCACAGTAAAACAAGAAAACAGGTGGTCTAAAAAAAGAAGACAAATGCCACTACTGTGGAAAGTTAGGACATTGGGAGAAACAATGTAGGAAGAAGTTGCAAGATAATAAAAGAAACAGAATGCATAATTCTGCTCCTTCTCAGCCTGCCTACAACCCTGACGTAGTTCTGCCAATGTCCACTGAAACTTTAGGACAGCTCGCGCAGGCTCTTCTAAGAGCACAAAAAGAACAGGAAAACAAACAAACTTTCTTTAACTGGCGTAATAGGTGAATATTCTGTTTTGTATGAAACCCCGCCCATAGAGGTACAATTTGGCCCGAAAACTCTGACTACAAAATTGCTATGTGCTCTATTGAATACAGGTGCAATTTTAGGCATGGATCTTCTGAGACAAGTACATCTAACTTTAGACATGTCCTCATAATCTGCTAGCATTAAAATTTCCTCAGCACACGTTTCTACCAATAATGCAATCCCTCCAGAGTATGCTTTCTTACTGAATCATCCAATTTGGGCTAATGACAATGATTGTGGTTTATTGACAGGTGTAGAACCAGTCAAATTGACAAGAACTCCACCCCCGGTTACCAAACAGTATCCGATCAGTAAGGAAGCCATACAGGGAATCAAACCTATTGTAGAAAAGTTGCTGAGGCAAGGAGTGCTAGTTAAAACCAATAGCCCATGTAATTCACCCATATGGCCCATCAAAAAGTCCAATACAACATGGAGACTTACAATAGACTACAGAGTAGCCAATAAACATTGATAAAATCACCCTGCTAGTGGCAGATCCATCTACAATTTGTAATGGCTTACCATTAGATTGTAAGATTTTTTCAGTAATTGATATGTCTAATGGATTCTTTTCTGTACCATTGCACATGACAGCCAGCCATGGTTAGCTTTCACAGTTGACCATGAACAATATCAGTGGACGCGATTGGCTCAGGGATTTGAAAACGTCTCGGGTTACTGGATGTAACCCTGGTTCCCCGAGAGAGGGGAACGAGACGCTGCGTCGAATACAACGCTACGGGGAATGCCTTCGGCATGCGTTATCTGAAGTCACTATACAACTATTCCAATCTGGATTGGTGTGCGTCATCGTGCGTCATGACGTTGCATGTGACGGTGACCCGGACGCTATATAAGGGTCACAGGAACAAGGAAATGACAGCTTCGAAAAAGGTTCAAAGCAGCTGTTCTCAGGGCGCCCCGAAGGTGGGGAGAGGGGACGCAGCGTCTCGTTCCCCTCTCTCGGGGAACCAGGGTTACATCCAGTAACCCGAGACGTTCCCCTTCGTTACGGGGAACTCCCGCTGCGTCGAATACAACGCTACGGGGAACGAGTACCAGCTAGCCCCCACAGAGAACAAACGCCCTGGGTGTGAAGCATCTGGCACACTCAAGAGCACTAAAGCAAGGGAGAGTGAAAGATCCAACTGTGCTAAGAATTTTATTCTTTCTTGTTTGGTGTACAAAGGGAAGGTCGCATCAGCAACCTCGATATTAAGGTCCAAGTAGATAGGCCTGATTAATGACAGGCAGAACACTTAACTCCTAACACCCTTTTTAGTGGATAATCTCTGGAAGCCTAAGAGGCTCTCTTGCTTACACCGAACATGCAACGAAGGATAAAGAGCTGAGGAATTTTTAGAATAGCCTCCGGTACCTTGGTCACCGGGGAGAAATATCTCAAAGAAAGCTAACAAACTCCCATTTAATATAATATATAGATATACTCTGCGGAGCCGAATAGAGGCTCTAAGCAATTTAATATGATAGCCTGCAGAGACAGAGTTCATCCAGATTTTGATCACCTAATTGAAGATCATTGCTAAGGACAGGGTAAAATTTATAGATCCCACTATACTAAGAATTTTATTCTTGTCTTTTTGGTGTAAGAAAAAGGCTGAGTTAACAGCCTCAGAAGTGAGGTCCAATATATACATATGCCTAAAAAGGCAGGACACTGACTTCAAGGCACCATTAGTGGATAACTCTAAAAGCCTAGAAGGCTCTCCTGTCACACTTATAGCAACGAAGGATGAAGAGCCAGAGGAAATCATAAGATAGCCTCCGGTACCCTTATTGGTGACCGGGGAAATTTCATACTAGAAAGCTAACAGATTTCCAAATATGTAGATTTTCTTTTAATCTAAACATATTTACACTGACCTGTCAGCCTGCAAGGATAGCAGGATTCATCCTAGAAGGCTACAGGGAAATATGGAGGTCATGGGACGACCCGGGTGGACCACCCTGAGAGCATACAGAGGCCGTAGGCGCTATAGCGGCTCTGAGCGTGGACGAGAGGTCCCGATTAGAGTATAGAAGAATCCCAGTACTGAAGCCATAGGGCAGTAAAAGGCTGGGTCCAGCTAACTCAATTAAAACTTCCTGAGCCGGGGAGTTCTGGAGGTAGATGATCTGATGACCTCGGCCACCAGATCAAAATTTTAAATGGTTCTGGGCCTCTCATGGGCCAAACCCAAGATTCCAGGACTGGGGAGACGGATGAAATAGAGTTCCCTCTGCCTGAGTAAGAAGGTCTCCCCTAGGCAGTAACTGCCATGGGGGGTCTGCCAGGAGACTGACAAGATCCGAAAACCCTATTCGAGAAGGCCAGAGTGGAGCCACGAGAATAAATCTACTCAAAATCTTCTGACCCTCTCCAGAACTCCAGGGAGCAGAGCGACCGGGGGAAAAGGCGTACAGTCATCGCCTCGACCACGTCTGTACCATGGCATCCAGACCCAACAGGGCTGGATGCGAGAGAGAGAACCAGAGCGGGCAATGAGAATTCTCATGAGAAGCGAATAAATCTACCTCCGCCTGGCCGAACTTCTCCCATATAAGCTCCACCACCTCGGGGTGGAGCCTCCATTCCCCTGGCCTGGGCCCCTGCCTCGACAGGGTGTCTGCTCCCACATTATCAACCCCAGGTATATACATGGCCCTCACAGAGAGAAATTTGTCCTTAGACCATAATAGAATATGATGGGCCAATTTGCACAGAGGACGAGACCTCAAGCCCCCCTGATGGTTGATGTACAGTAGAAGACCACCGATATATTATCAGACCTAACAAGGACCTGATGGCCTCTGAGGTCTGGAAGGAAATGCCTAAGGGCAAAGAATACTGCCAGCATCTCCAGGCAACTGATGTGCCATGCGAGGTGATGGTCCTTCCAGACCCCGCGGGTGTACCGGCCCTCCATGACCGCACCCCAGCCCATGCGGGAAGCATCCGTGGTCAGAATTTTTCTGGGACACGAAGCTCCAAGCACCTGGCCTTGGGACAGGAACCGTATGTCTTTCCATATGACTAGAGAACGAGGTTATCTGGACGTAACTCTAATCGTACGGAAGGGGTTGCCCCTTGGGGAAAACCCCCTGGTCCTGAGCCACCACTGTAGGGCCCTCATATGAAGCAAGCCGAGTAGAATCACTACTGATGCGGTTGCCATAAGGCCCAAAATTCTTTGAAAATGTTTGACAGTGATGGCCTGGCCTAACCTGATAGCTCTAACTGCAGCCACGATACTTTAAATACGTGGCTGGGTCAAGTGAACTTGCATAGATTGCGAGTCCCACTCAGCTCCAAGAAATTTTATTCTTTGAAGAGGAGACAGAGAACTTTTCTTGACATTGAGCCTTAGCCCCAAGCACTGAAGATGACGCAAAACAACATCTCGATGTTGGATTGCTAGCGTCTCTGGTTCTGCCAGAATAAGCCAGTCATCTAATAATTTAGGATGCGGTTCCCCTGAAGTCTCAGTGGAGCAAGGGCAGCATCCATACAGAAAGTGCAAGGGGATAGAGTTAGGCCGAAAGGAAGAACCCTATATTGGTAAGCTTTTCCCCCCAAAAGCGAACCTAAGGAACTTCCTATGATAATGGATGATGAAGTTATGAAAATAAGCATCCATGAGATCTATTGTCACAAGCCAGTCTTCAGATCTGATTTGCTGAATGATACTGGGTATAGTGAGCATATTGAAACTAAATCTCCTCAAAGATTTATTCAATACTCTAAGATCTACAATAGGATGAAGTCCACCATCCTTTTTCGGAACAATGAAGTAACGGCTGTAAAAACCTGAATCCCTCTCCTGATTAGGGGCAATTTCTATTGCTTTTGCTAAAAGAGATTCAACTTCATTTTCCATCACCTGGCGCTGATGTGAGAAAACCAGTGTGTGAAATACCCCGTTAAAATCGGGTGGTCTTACTTTAAACTGGATTTTATATCCTTTAACTATACCCAGGGTCCATTTAGATATATTCGGAAGGCCTGACCAGGCGTCTAAACAATCTACAAGAGGAATCAATTTCTCTGGGTTAGTCTCAGGTGATATAATGTGCTTATCGGTGGTCTGAAGCAGTTTGCTGGCAGGACGTAACCGATGAATAATCTAATAAGGAGATCAGTCCCTCGAGACTGACCTCAGGTTTTGAGATTCGGTGACCTGAAGCGATAGACCGGCAGGAACTAACCGAAAATAATATGAAGTGCCCATAAGGGTCCGCATTTTTACGCCAGGACCTCATAGTTTATTTATTTATTTTTCTTAGCCCGAAAGGCAGTCCTCAGACCTGACTTCGGGGCTTTTTTTTTTTTTTTTATGAGAACGTCTCCTCTGACCCCGAGCCCTGTACAGGGGGAAGGGGAGGGGAAGAGGTGACTTCCCAGAATATGAGGAGCTGGTGACTGTCCTCCATATAAGCCTTCCCTACCAAATTCGAGATAATATTTATATTAGCTCCACTTTAATTTTAGAGGGACGTGTCTGAGTCATCAGAGGTAATACGATATCTGGGAGAAATATTCTTCTACCCCCTGCATCATTAAATTCCCCTTTAATTTTCCTCTTCAATTATTCCACAATCTCAGTACCTCAGTATGGAGATCGTTTGAAAAAGGAAGACTCTGACACAAGGATTTTGACTGGGTTTGCAGGAAGCACTCTTTTTAGACGCTTCCTTCTTATTAAATTACCAAACATTTAATTTCATTACAGCCCCAGTCTTTCTCCAGCAACTCCTCATAATGTGGTGAATATTCGTGGTTCAGTGTTGATAGTATCTGACTCCTCAGAATCAAATAAATCAAACACCGGGTCTTTAACACGGTCGGAAGAAGCCGCAGTGACGCGGGCTTCCGAACCGTGCGCGAGACCTGTAAACACTGCTCCACGTGCGAACCCAATGCAAACAGACAACGCGCTGCCTCGACAGACGCGAGCTGATGCACTAGGAACGCAAGCCTATTTTATTCTTTTTAAACAGGCTCAGGCGGGAGCGGAAGAGTAAACTCAGAGTCTACACCCTGCAGACCTGTAATCTACGCGCTGCCTCGGCAAACGCGAGATCCAAGCCACTATAGATTCTGTATTGCAATGCAGACATTAATCTACGCGCTGCCTCGGCAAACGCGAGATTAGTCACAGAATCTTTATTGCAGAGTAGCCGTAATCTACGCGCTGCCTCGGCAAACGCGAGATCCGAGCCACTATAGATTCTGTATTGCAATGCAGACATAAACCTACGCGCTGCCTCGGCAAACGCGAGATCCCAGTCACAGAATCCTTTCAGTTTGCACAAAATAGACAGTGCCCTCGAGAACTGTCCGTGCAAGCTCCGCTCACAACCCAACACCACAAAGCAAGTGTGCGCCATCCTTGCTTCTTTAATTTTTCTTAAATCAAGGAGACGCACACTGCCTTCGCCATAGTAGATTTGACAGACAACACCAAATAAGACGTACAGTTTGACATAGAACGCTGCTGAAGAACAGAAGCTGTCATTTCCTTGTTCCTGTGACCCTTATATAGCGTCCGGGTCACCGTCACATGCAACGTCATGACGCACGATGACGCACACCAATCCAGATTGGAATAGTTGTATAGTGACTTCAGAAAAGGCATGCCGAAGGCATTCCCCGTAGCGTTGTATTCGACGCAGCGGGAGTTCCCCGTAACGAAGGGGAACTCCCCGACCATATACCATCAGGCTGTCAGACGTGATTTGTGTGACCCAGAATGTCCAGTAAAACAGTCCACTATGATCCAATATGTCGATGATATTTTGATTGCCTCAACAGATCACGAGGTACATGAACTGAATTGGCAGCATTGTTGGACTATTTGCATAAAAAAGGACACAAATGCAGCTTTCACAAAGCTCAAATTGCTAAAAAGCAAGTCACATTTCTGGGCCAAACAATGGGTGCAGGAAATAGATCTATTACACAGGATCGAACGGCTTCAGTCAAAGCCATACCTCCGCCTACTACCATTAAAACACTATGCTCATTTTTAGGAACTGCAGGTTACTGTAGACCGTGGATTGAAGAATATGCCTCGATTGCTCAGCCTCTCTGACTTGTTGAAAGGCCATGGTAAAGATTCAGATATTGTTTGTATGGAAGAACTTCACCTCAAAGCATTCAATGATTTGAAAAGAGCACTATGTCAAGCGATGTCAAAAGAGCACCAGCATTAGGAATTGCCCAATCTGATAGACCCTTTGTGCTTTATGTCCATGCCCAGATAGCAATTACATCTGGCCCGGATCCGTTTTAAGCCCCTTGCCTCCGTTTCTATCTTAGAGACGTTTTCTGATTGTGAACCAGATCCGTGCCAGATAGAGGTTTCAGCTTAAACATTCTAACTGCCATCAGTTCAGTATTTATATCATTTTACAGATCTGGCCCAGATCACTTTTCCCATAGGTAACCGAAAGACATTAGCTGTGTCTGACACTGATTTGGTCCAGATCTGCAATATGAATCTGAGCCGATACTGTTTTCACATAGGCTACACTGGTGTGGCCCGAATCTGTGATACATATCTGAGCCGACTGCATTAAAAAAAGGGCTAAAAACTGCTCTGGCCCATATCTGCAAAACGGATTTGAGCCAACACTGTTTTGACAGAGACTACCTGATGTGGACCACATCCGAAATACTTTTCTCAAACTGTGTGAAGAACTCCGTGGAATAAACATTTTCAAAACAACATGGTTACCTGTCTGCATTTTTTTTCTTTCTATCTAGAGCATGAGATAAATGCATTGTCATAAGCTGAGCAATATTATCAGTGTTTAAAAACAATACAGAAACATTTTGTGATGCTAGGTCCGTTACAGCACACACTGTAAAAAAAAGTGTAATTTTACAGGTCTGTATTTGTTTACAGATTTTTACCGTTTTGTCATTATTACAGCAAATATCTGTAAAATAAAAGGCTGTGATTTAAAGGTCCACTGTTAAATTTGCAGGTAATTGCTTGTATTTTGGTTTTACATCAATTTTACGTTTTTTAAAATGAACTTGTCTGTATTTTTACAGAGTTATGTGTAATTTTACAGGAATTATTATAATATTGTACAGATTTTTTTTCTGTGAAATTAGAAAACAAAGTAAAGGTATAACTGCGGAAATCAGCATCTATTCAATATGTTTTCCTTACAGATTATTAAGCATGTGGGGGTTAAAGTGAGTTTTTTTTTTTAGGTTAAATAATAGTATTTGTGCACACAGTACCCTACATAGGCTATAGGCCTGTATTGAATTATTTTTTATTTCACATTTTATTTTATACTCATTTTGATCATTATTTCATTGTCTTATTCTCCCATAATTTCATGTATATTTTATGAATATTTTTTCCAAATCTCCGTTGCTGCACATTCAGGGCTTTTTTTTTTTTTTTTTTTTTTTTTTTTTTTAATTGAATATGTATCAAATAACAATCAAAAATAACAGACAGAACAAATAGAACTACTACAGGAATTAAATTATATCAATATATGTAAAGCTTCACATATAAAAATAAATATAAATACAAAATAAGTAAATAAAAGACATACACAGAGGAAACATTATGCATCAGTGGTATTATCAAAAACATTCAGGGCTTTGTGTGTGTGAGTGCGAGCGCGCGATGACGCAGATTCAAATTCGCCGCCATTACTTTTCCGCTGTTTACTCCCGCCCACAACGGTTAACGTTAGCTGTAGCCTGTAGCTGATCAGTCGAGTTTGGGCAAGCGGGAGATTTGAATTCAGTCTACTCTCGTGAAGTGGATTGTGAGATCAACAGTGGTTCAAAGCAATCGTATTCGTCAAGAGGCGAGCAGCCGTGAGCAGGAGCTGTTGTGAGTCAGTCTGTTGGATTCTTCGGAAATAACGCCCTTTTCAGTAGCCTTGTTCGTCACGGCGGACATCATGCCAACCGATCACCGGCTGAGGTAAGAGTCTCATTATACTAAGTAACATGTGAACGATATTTTATATTACATTTGTGTTACGTTTACAGTTTTCAAGCTAACGTTAGCATTCTTAAATTATGTTCAGTCATAACTGGCGAGAGCTGGAGGGCAAAACACTGAAAATGTAGCATGCGTCTTTACATTTTCCATCTGTTTTAAGAAAGATCAGCTGAACCCACACCTCAAAAGACCTAAAACAAGCTTTCGTAGACTTGTTATACATATCAAAGTCCGTTTAATTGTGTATAATAAAATCTTTGTTAATACGCGATAGTATCTGTCAGTAAATCAATCTCTTAAATGGCGGGACATTTTGAAACACCGTCTGGAAGCTCAAACCTCTTCTCTTAAAAAATATCCTCGGTTTTAATTATAGTAACCACGTTTTTAATAACTACAGTTATACTACAAATACAAATAGGCCTATCATGTTTTTTGTTTTGTTTTCTTTGTGGTTAAACCATAGTTAATTTTCGTTAGGGTTAACATGGCTATCTCAAGACTGGTAAGAAAACGAATTCAGTAAATACTGTACTTGATGATACAGGAAAGCACATGAGACTAGAATATGAACACAACATGATAAATTGCATATTCTGGGTGCATCTGCTTGCCAACACGTAGCTATATAATGCATATATTAGGCTTATAAAATAAAAGTTGATAGAATGTTTGTGTTCTGATGAAGAATTTAACGTATCTACATTTTGGATGACCTGGGGTCATCATAGTAGCCTTTTTCATAGGATACTTTTGATCATTGGTTATGAAAATTGCATTGATCCAGATGAACAGACAGTTAACTTACACCCCTAACGTTAGGTGTCTCGTCTCAGCTCAAAACTTCACTGTTAGCCTTTCCTGCTCAGCTTCCAGATCATAGTCAGGTTTTGCATTGTCTCAGTGGAACATATTCTTACATGTGTAAATGTAATACTGAGTGGTTCTTTTTTTATTTTATTTTTTTATTGTGATTTCAGGTCAAGTGGAAAGCAGAATGATCATGGCAAACAAGGTATGGGAAGAAGTAATTTAAAATATTGTAATGGCCGAGTCTTCTGATTCCATATGATTGCACTAAAAGTGGCAGAAAATGTCATTTGTTTTATACTGTATTTTCCCATGTGAATATTCATTTGATCCTTGTGAGGCCACTGTAGCTGCACAAGGCTTGGTTTTACTACAGTAAAACCACAATTGTGTTAGATTCCACCCATCTATTTAATTTTGTTTTTTTGTAGTGTAACTAGGCTCTGTCATTTAGAAACATGACTTTTCCTATCACTTAATGACACATATCTCTACCTTTCATTCCAGCCAGAGGATCTGACGGTTGCTGCTCGCATCTCAGCCTACCTGATGGAAAATTCTTGCTGGATGAATGACCTTCACCTTCAACTCAACCTTGCCAAGACAGAACTGCTTATGGTTTCAGCCAAACCATCCTTGCTGTGTGATCCTGCTGATTTGCCTTATACAACATCAGAAAGATTCGGCCCTTCCTATCGGAGCTACACAACTCCTTGTCTAAGCTCTTGTTCTATCCAGACTGAACTATTGTAATGCTCTCCTGGCGTGCCTTCCAGCATCAGTCAAACCTCTGCAACTGATCCAGATGCTGCAGCAAGACCTAAACTCACTGCTTCAGATCTATGTGTCTCCAGAAGCTTGTGTTCTGCAAGTGAACGGCGCCTTGCGGTGCCATCATCCCAAAGAGACACAAAATCACTTTCACTGACCTTTCCCTGGACTGTTCCCTGCTGGTGGGATGACCTGCCCAACTCAACACATTTTCAAGAAACTGCTAAAGATCCATCTTTTCAAAAACACTTGACACAATAATACTAAATCTTTGTTTTAACAAAAAAAAGAAAAATTGTGCACTGTGCTACACTAACTGGGACTTGTCACTGCACTTGTTGCTTCTATTGTTCTCTTAATTTTAAGTCACTTTAGATAAAATGTAATTGTAAATGTTTAAAATAAGTTATATTAGAGTATAAAGGTATACAGCAATTGTCTTTTAATGTGGATATTTTTACATGTTCTAAATTATATACTTAGCTTGTATTTCCTATCATTCACGTATCTTGATGTTCAGTGTTGTTTAATGAGTAATACTGTAAATGTGCAGGTATTCCGTACTTGTACGTTTAGTTAATTTAACAGAAATTGACTGTACATTTGCTATTATTAAGTACTTAAATAGAGATTGGTCGAAGTTGTGAAACGATCTGCAAAAATTAAAACTGTAAATATACAAACTTTGTATTTGAATTTATGTACTTATTGCATTTTTATACATAACTTCTTATTTTACACAGAAAAACTATGTGTTAAAAGATAATTACTGTAGATAGACAGAGCATTATTATAAAAGAACTTTATGTATGCCTAGGTAGCATAGGTTACTATGATACCCTAACTGACAAAAATGCCGAAAATAAGGCAAAAGGACAATCCAGTAGTGATTTAAGCGGAATCGTAACACATCCGGCACAGCTCCGGTAGGCGGAATCGTTTCACGCACCCGTTACGCATCTGTAACGGGATGATCAGGCGGTGCTGGATCGGCGCTGGCACATATCCGTAACAACCCCTAAAAACAGATCAGAAACGGCTTTGGCCCGATGTGCGTTTGGACTCAGGAACGAGTCCGTGAGGCGGATGCGGGACAGACCCGGCTCTATCGTTTTGCGATTGCGGCCCTGTTCCGTTACAGCGTCCAGTGGCTATCTGGGTGAACACGTAGGCTACATGACTGCATGTCTAATGCAAGATCATGGGGGCAGTTTACGTCCAATTCATTACTATTCTGGTAAACTTGACATAGTGTCATGATTCTGCCTTCTTGTCTCTGATTTTCCCTGGTCTTGAGGCAGGATCATGACAGGCCCATGTTTTATGTGTAAGCACATGGCCATTTGTTTTGGCTGTGTGCTTGCGTTGTCTCGTCACGTAACCCCGCCCCCTTGTTACCCTTGTTTAGTCATTATTAATCATCTGTGTCACCTGTTGTCGTCATTAGTTTCTCCCTATTTAATCCCCTTGTGTTTGCTGTCCTGTGCCGGTTCATTGCCATACTTTATGTGATTCTCAGTGTGTGTAAACCTTCCTGTGAGTACCCTGTGAAGAACTCTGTCTTGTAAAGTCCTGATCTTGTAGCTGTTGTTAGTTTATTGTCTAGTTATCAGTTTAATCTTAGTCTAGAGTAGTTTGTCTTTGTTTTTGCCCACCAGCCTTGTTTTGCCCCATCGTGGGTTTTGTTTTTTCCTGTTTTGTCTTAATAAATCTGTGTGTATTGCATACCGTCTGCGATTGGGTTCATCTCTCCTACAACCACATAACACATAGTAGCTCAAGGTATGGGACCATGCCTCAGAGCAGTACAGGCAGTTCATCTAGCGCTTCAGGCTTCATCACTAATGGTGTTAGGTCAGACGGTAAATGTAAAATGCCCTCATGCAGTATCTGCACTAATGAATCAAGCAAAAGTCACTTCCTATCGTTGGGGAAATTTTGAACGAGCGCTTCACCAGCGCTTTGTTCAGGTGTCTGAGATCTAGTATAGGGTGGAGCCCGCCATCCTTCTTTGGTACTAAGAAGTAACGGCTGTAAAACCCCGACTCGCTTCCTGCCGAGGGGACTGCTTCCACAGCCCCTTTTCTCAGTAAATTCGCTATTTCGGTGCGAAGTAGGTGTGCTACTTCCTGATTCACCGAGGTTTCGACCCGGGCTATGAAGCGCGGTGGTCTGCGAGCGAACTGAAGCGAGTATCCCCGTATTCACTATATTTAGCACCCATTTCGAAGCCCCTGGAATGCTTTCCCACGCTTTCGCGTGAATGGCCAGGGGTTGAATGAAATCTGGGTTGTGGTCGCTCGTATTCGGGGACCCGGAGACCCAGCCATGATGACGTACTTCGTTCATCACGTTCATTTCGAGTGGGGCATACAGTGTTTCGCGCAGTATTTCTGTAACTGGCGGCCCAGCCATGAGCGCGGGCAGCTGCTTTGATACAGATACAGCTCTGTTCACAAAGTGTGTGCGCTGAGAGGCAGACACGTGACCTGCACTCACCACACTGGCAGCGCGCGCGCTCACACATTGAGGCTCTATGTGTGTGCGCGGCGCAGATACAGTCACATTCACAAGCGGGGGTGAGCGCTGTACAGCGGGCACATTCCCTGCACTTAAAACATGAACGGCGTGAGCCGGTTTGACTGATATGGACCCTGTGGTGGTGTGGGACACTGCATTGGTAGTGCTTGTGTGTAAGAGTGAACACTGGGGAGTGGGCACAATTCTTACACTTAGCGGTCGGGCGGCTAGAGCCAGCTTAATTGTTTTCGACCTTGAATGAGTGTGACACACAGTGAGGGTAGTGTTTTCGTGTAGGGGTGGGCACTGGGCAGTGGGCACCTGTCCTACATTTAAGACACCTTCGGCCTGAGCCGGAATATGACCCAAAATAATGCTCTTTTTGAGAGATATGTGGGTCGCCATGAAAATGGCATTTGTGTGCAGGCGAGCGAGTTGTGGAACTGACTCGTTGGCTGCTGGATACACCCTTCGAATCACCTCTGCTGAGGGAACTGAGAGAGCGGTTCGTGCATACTTCGATGGCTGCCCGGCCGCAGCGGGGCTTGACCATCGGCGTTTTCCTAGAATGGCTAGGAAGACTTGGGAGGCTCAAAGCTCGGCGCGAGCTTGTGCCTGGGTCCCCGGGCGGGAGGCGGTCTTTGGCAGCTGGTGGAGCGCGAACGCTGCATCCCGGCCCTGGCGTTGCGAGGTGGGCGGTGGAGGCGGTGGGGGCGCTGTTTTCCGAGCGGGCGGCTGCTTCCTAGCGGCTGCTTCCTAGCTTCCTATGTCTGCCTGCTGCAGCAAATGCGTTTTACATTCTAAAAATTAAAAGGATAATTTTTGCTTCAGTATTCTCGAGAAAAGGAGTTTTCCCGTAGCGTAAGCTAAACTTACGCAACACGAGAGTACTCTCGTAAGAGAAATGAAAGCTTTAGCATAAGTTCTGCCGGGAAGACTCAATTACTACGTCACCTATTGCCTTCACTTCTATCCAATCATATTCATAGGCTCATTGTATAAAAGCTTGGTACTTACACATGTTTGAGTTCGCAGATACTGAAGCGACGATTACCCCCATCCTCCCAGGGGGGTCGGCTGCGCCCCTGCCTTCATCTTTAGGCAGGATTTGCAGATCCGATACTCTCGGATTATGCACTTTGGACGGGGCCTACGCCAAATGACTTTGTAGATTATCAGCTTGCTGAGCTGTCAATAAATGTATGGTTTATTGAAATAATTCTCCCGAGTCTTTCTGGTAGAACTACTAAACTAATAGTTTACTGAGAACATACTTCAAAGTTGCTACAAGTATTAAAATAGTAAACTACTAGTATACTCATAAGTTCACTTGCAGTACAAATGAGAAACATAATTATGAACTAGTCGTGCACTTAAAGTTTACTACTGTTACACTTATAGTACACTTAAACATATACTTTTATATACTTCAAGTGGGCCAATTTAGTCCCAAGCGGTATAAAAATAGTACACTTACAAGTTTACTACTAGTAAATATTGACATTAGTATACTTACTACATAAAATATACATAAAAATATACTTGAACATTACTCAAGTATAGAGAAAAAATGTCCAGGGTGCTCAAGGAGTTCAAAAAAAGTGTTTTTGAAGGTGCTCTTTGGGGTCGGGAATTCAGTAAAATGTAGTAGAAGGAAATCCAAGGCACTCTTCTTTAGAAAATTATAAAAAGCCTTTATTGGACTGGCTATTTCATAATAGAAATCCAGCAGTATGGATCTCGCATGATCTTTTCCTAGCATGAGCCGGGAGTTCGCTGGACAGATCGCGGCCTTGGCCCTGGATAGCCTCGATCTGTTCCATTACACCTGGGGGTTTGTTCCTCTCGCTGCCTCTTGCTCTCTGGGTGACGAGGCAATTAAGTTGTGTTACCGGCTGGGGGCTAAGGAGGTCGACCCGAGGGAGCTCCCCGATCTCTCCGGTCTGGATTGGAGAGAGGCACTCTCCAGATGTCTGTAGAGCTTCCTTCCGTGGCACGCCATGTCACCGTCTGCACTTGACGCCAGTCCAGCCGAGCCTGCACTTCACGCCAGTCCAGCCGAGCCTGCACTTCACGCCAGTCCAGCCGAGCCCGCACTTCACGCCAAATCTGCCGAAGCCAAGGCAGTATGCGTCATGCCCGCCGCCCCTGAGACTGAGAGCGTCATGCCCACCGCGTCTGAGACAGCAAGCGACATGCCCGCCAAGCTAGAGCCCTCTTCACCGCTGGTCTCGTCCAGCACAGAGCCCTCTTCACCGCTGGTCCCGTCCAGCACAGAGCCCTCTTCACCGCTGGTCTCGTCCAGCACAGAGCCTTCTTCACCGCTGGTCCCGTCCAGCACAGAGCCTTCACTGCTGGTCCCGTCCAGCACAGAGCCCTCTTCGCCGCTGGTCCTGCCCAGCTCAGAGCCCTCTTCGCCGCTGGTTCCGTCCAGTTCAGAGCCCTCTTCATCGCTGGTCCTGTCCAGCTCAAAGCCCTCTTCATCGCTGGTCCTAACCAGCTCAGAGTCCTCTTCGCCGCTGGTCCTACCCAGCTCAAAGCCCTCGCCGCCGCTGGTCCCGTCAAGCTCAGAGCGCGCTGATCCTGATCCAGAGACTGAGTTTCACGTCACGTCAGTCGATCCAGAGACTGAGCTTCACGTCACGTCCGCCCGTCAAGAGTCTCGTCCCGCCGAGACTGAATCTGTTCCTAAGCCTGAATCTGATCCTGAGCCTGAATCTGTTCCTCTTCCTCTTTCTGCGCCTGTGTCTCCGGACAAGATGGCCACCGCCGAACCAGTGTCTCAGGACAAGATGGTATCCGACGAGCCAGTGTCTCCGGACAAGATGGCCGCCGCCGAACCAGTGTCTCAGGACAAGATGGTCTCTGCCGAGCCAGTGTCTCCGGACAAGATGGCCGCCGCCGCCGAACCAGTGTCTCAGGACAAGATGGTATCCGCCGAGCCAGTGTCTCAGGACAAGATGTCCGCCGCCGCCGAACCAGTGTCTCAGGACAAGATGGTCTCCGTCGAGCCAGTGTCTCCGGACAAGATGGCCGCCAACACGCCTGAGCCTGAGCCCTCAGCAGAGATAGCCGCTGCCACGGTGTCTGTTCCTGTCCCTGAGCCGGTGTCTGTTCCTGTCCCTGAGCCGGTGTCTGTTCCTGTCCCTGAGCCGGTGTCTGTTCCTGTGCCATGGTCGCCCGAGGGGTCGCCTGCCCCGCCCTGGTCGCCCGAGGGGTCGCCTGCTCCACTCTGGTTGCCTGCTCCACTCTGGTTGCCCGAGGGGTCGCCTGCTCCACTCTGGTCGCCCGAGGGGTCGCCTGCTCCACTCTGGTTGCCTGCTCCGCCCTGGTTGTCCGAGGGGTCGCCTGCTCCACTCTGGTTGCCTGCACAGCCTACTCCGCCCTGGCTGCCTGCTTCACCGTGGTCGCCTGCTCCGCCCTGGTCGCCTGCACAGCCTGCTCCGCCCTGGCCTTCCGTCCTACCGCAGTCTCCAGGTCCTCTTCTGCTCCACGGACTTGGCCCTCCATCCCGCCCCCGGATCCGCCTCCGCTCCACCTCCCTCCTGGACAGTTTTAAAGCGGCTGGAAGCCGCTCTTTGGGGGGGGGGGGGGGGGGGCTATGTAACGGTCACCAGCTGGAGTGCCTTCGAGAGCCACCAGAGGCCACTCCACACTAGACTGTGATCACTCCTTCTAACACTACATTTCCCATAACACACTGCCCGGACTCATCAGCACTCATCTCTTTCACCTGTTTCTCATCACCTTGTTTCACTCACACCATAAATACCTGGTTTTCACATTCACTCATCGCGAAGTCTTGTTGTACTGTTAGTCTGCATTTCTGAGCGTTTTTCTCGTGTTTGTATTCTGTTTTTGACCCTGGACTGTTTACCGTTTCTGACTCTGTTCTGCCTGCCCCTATCTGGATTGTTTATTGGACTCTGTTTATTGCTGCCTGCCTTGACCACTGCCTGTTTACTGGATTACGAGTTTGGATTACCCTTATACCCATTTAATCCCACCGGTCACAATAGTGACCGTAAAAAAGTGTTTCATTTCTAAGGCTATAAAAATGTTACTAAATGATCTATCAATGCATTTCCAGCAGATATTGAAATAATAAAGGGTCTCAATGAAATATGTGCAGTGTCGCATGTTTACTGTAAATTGTCACATGACCAGAGCTGTTTATTTCCTGTTTGCGCCAAGAGAAGAGGATGCCAGCAAGAAAGCTCCCAAAGAAAAGGGTGGTAAAGTAAAGCTAGAGTACTTAAAGTACTTAAAGCTAGAGTAAAGTAAAGTAAAACATAAAGATAGGACATAGATTTTTGGTACATATCATGTTTAAGGTGTCTAGTATTGATATATGCATTTGCAATTACTCAACTTTGTTTAATGTGTTCATGGAACTCACAAACATGTCAACGGCAACAATAGTGACCGGTGGGATAACCCATTGTATCTACATACTAATACACATAGGCTAACTGTTCTACCTTACTTTCTACCTAATTTTACACACAGACACACACACACACACAGACAGACACAGACACACACACACACACACACACAGACACACACACACACACACACACACACACACACACACACACAGACAGACAGACAGACACAGACACACACACACACACACACACAGACACACACACACACACACGGTCACGTCTCCTCTGATGTCTGATCTTCACACACACACACACACACAGACACACACACACATACACACATACACACACACACACCCACACACACACACACACACACACACACACACACACACACACACAGAAACACACACACACACAAACACACCTACACAAACACTTTGGATTAAATGGGTTAATAAAGCTGCATTTGGATCGATCTTCTTGTCTCGGAGCATTCATAACAGTTAATATAGTCCAAGTGACTACAGTGGCTCAATCTTAAGTTTATAAAGTGACGAGAATACTTTTTGTGCGCAAAACCCCCCCAAAATAACGACTTTATTCCATTATTCATTTCCTTCTCTCTGGGCCTCGAGTTTTTTCAGGTAGTGTTTTAGCGCAGCGCGTCTGTGTTGTACGTCACATGCATCAGACACATGACCAGTGTCAGCCAATAGTGAGCCTACGTGGTGACGTGCAACACAGACGCGCTGCGCTAAAACACTACGTGAAAAAACTCAAGGCAAAGACACCGATAAGTTTTTGGCAACGATGCCAAAGATTACAAACTTTTTTATGGCTACTGTTTGGGACACAGACAGGAACAACAACGTCCAAAGCGTAAAACATGCCGCTACAGCAGCAGCAGCTAGCTGTGAAGTGGCGCTAGGTGAGGATAACGTTAACACACTCACATGGATATACGTGGATATACACACTCGTGGATTTGCTTAGAGCCAAATGCAACCTCACCTCTTCCCAGTTCTCCCCTCTTACCCCGTCTCACTCACTTAACAGTTACTATAAATACCGTTTTGGCGCTTGTAAATGTGACGTGACAGATCCCTAGCGCACGTGAACCGATCATCTCTACATTACTAGCTAATAGTAAATAAACACGAATGAACAATGTTAAAAGATACAGTACAACTTAACGAAATGTATATTCCTCATAATATAGATCAATGAGTGTTTTTCAACCGTGGAAAGGGGTCAATAAAACAGCTGGAGAACAATTGTCATATAACATTTACCTCAGGAAAGCCAATTAATGACCATAATATGGGCTATAGCATGTTTGTTGGCTAGAAAAAAAGAGCTATTGAGAGTATTTTGCTAAATATGTGTACTCTATTACATATTTAGTATATTTTTACTTATATCATTAAATAAAGTTGTTATTATAATAAAAACGCATTATGTTTAATTTGAGTTATTTTTAACCTTAAATAATACTACCACCTGATAGGGGTTTTTTTTTTCTTGAGAAAAATTAACGCCTGTCTTGTGTACCTAATATTTATCCAAATGAGTCAAAATTGAATCAAATCAAATCACAAGAATTGAATTGAAATCGTGAAATTTGTGTCAAGCAATAATAAAAAACGTAGCTTACCAGAAATTGTACCATGTAAACATTTTAACATGTTTCTGTTTAGTTACTAAAATGTTTTGACATTCACAATACTTATTGTGATGCAAGATTTTTCAGGTATTATCTGAAACCTTATTCTCTGTTGGGTCCCATTGAAACTATTATGTAGTGCTACACTTTGTGTTTTCTCTGCTTTCCATCTTCATTTTGGAGTAAAGAAGTGTTTAAAGGGGAAGATATTTAACATTGGATTTCAGTAATATGATATAATGTTAATTTACCGTCCTATTGAAGTATTAATATCTGTTTTGTACACTGATAACCACCAATCACAGCAGTGATGAGAGTCACATAATCAATCAAGCTCACAAGCAGTTCTTCCACAAGAGAGTTAATATAGAAGCTGCACAGTGTCATTCACACAAACATTAAACACCATCATGTAACACATGAAATTTTAAAAATGCAATAAACATTAATTTAACAACATTAAATGTAACATAAACCCCTAATGTACATAACTGATTAGAAAAAAACGAAGAAAACTATGAAGAAACAAACATAGTTATTTCAACAAAAATACATCAAATGTGAAGTGTCACAGGAAATTGTGGGAAAGTCAATTTACGGTTTTTCACTGTAAATTATACAATGAGTTGTTTTTTCCACTTTTTTTCCAAAGCAGGTTTAAATATTGCCCCATTGAAGTCAACAGGGTGCAAATTTTAAAAAGAGGATAACACGGTGTAGGCAACACCGATTTTTTCCGTTGTTCTCTGTATTGACAGCACTCCAAATTGACAAAAAAATGTTAAAATTGACCGGAGTTCTCCTTTAATCAAATGTTTTTCTTTAAGACGGTTCAAAACTTTTTAAAGTCAGTTTCATGAAAACGTAGATTGGTCTAATTTGAGACCGAAAAGTAAGACCGGTAACCCCTAAATAACTGCGATTTAGTTCTTTAGACAGTCTTAACATAATAGTTGTTTATGCAACTTCCCGAGGGTTTAATCATGTCAAATACTCACTCAGCTACTTTAGTTGTTGACTGCACTGAAATGGTAGCTATCAGAATTGTATTTAAATATGTCATTTGATTGGTTGTGATGCAAAGTTTGGGCTTTCTTTAATTTTGTCACACAACATAAAGACTAAAGAAACAGGAAGCATGACCCTTACACACACACACAAAAAAACGCTGAACCTGAAAAAAAAAGCTACAAAGTTTTGTGTACAGATGTGCCAAACACCTTATGAAGAGTGAAGAAAGTGACTGAATGCAGACACACTTGACAAGATGAAATAATACTTACATCAGTTTATTTTGTGGGAAGACATTTTGTCGGAAAATATATTTAAAAGAAAAAGAAAAGAAAAAATATTTATAAGAAAAAAAATGTGTTGTTTGTATTTAATATAAACAGCAAATGTTCAGTTTTTTATGAATACACTCACTGTTTTGAAAGGAACTTTTCTCCTACAAAAATGTTTACTGCGCGGAAATGGTATCAAAATCGTATTAAAACTATTTAATTTGAAATACACTGCAGCTGAAATATCACATTTACTTAAATCAAAATTAAATGTCTCTTGGCCATACAAAATATATGTTAATTTTGGGGGAAAGCTTATCTGTACTGGTCCTTTAATGTAAATATTATTTATTTTATATTATTTATGATTATTCTGTTGTTGTTGTTATTTTCTTTTGCCTTGAAAGGGCATAAAGAGGTGAAGAACAATGGCAGAATCTTTCCCACCATCAACAAAAAAACAAGAAAGGAAAGGGAGTATGAGTTTTCCTCCATGTGAGTCAATAACCCACTCAAATCTATCTTATATTTTATCTTGAAAATAGCCACGCATGGTTTAGAATTAAGCTCAGTGCATTCTGGACATTCTCTCAACAAGATTTTGACTTTACACTTGTGCAGGTTATTATCTTCATCATTTCTCTTTCCAGCAATGTCTTCCTCCAGCGGTCCACTGATTGAGGAGCATCAGTGCTCTATATGTCTGGACGTGTTCACTGATCCAGTCAGCACTCCATGTGGACACAACTTCTGCAAGACCTGTCTGAATAAGTGCTGGGACAACAGCCAGACCTGCAACTGTCAATATTGTAAAGAAACATTCAAGCACAGACCTGATCTCAAGATTAACACCACACTCCGAGAGCTCGTAGATCACTATAAAAAGAAAAGTCCTGAGAAAAAAGCTGAAGTTCTGAAAAAAGGTGGATTTTGAAACACCTTGAAGGTGCAGCTTGGACACATCTTCAGTGAAGGACCCAGGGTCATAGGGTGTTTCGGGTCTTTGATCTTCAGACACCCTCACCTGGGCGACCCAAC
The DNA here is from genome assembly GCF_949319135.1 of Squalius cephalus. NCBI lineage: Eukaryota > Metazoa > Chordata > Actinopteri > Cypriniformes > Leuciscidae > Squalius > Squalius cephalus. Next base: position 37,853,604 of record NC_137129.1, on the reverse strand, counting down.
CGGGGTTGATCAGGCCCCGGTTTGTGTCCAAGCAGCGCGCTACTCCATACTTCTCCCCTTTTGATCCACAACCACCTAGAGGCTTTTTCGGCGGCCTCACTGATGTTTTTGGTGGCTCTTCTTTCGCGCAACCCTCTGATGCCAAGGAGTCTGAAAGCCCGATGCACAGATTGACTTAGAAAGCCCCTGCAGCCCACTTCTATTGGCTCACAGCGGGCCCTCCACCCTCTCCCTCTGCATGCCTCAACCAGCTCAAGATATTTGGCCTTCTTCCTTTCGTAAGCCTCCTCCATCCTGTCCTCCCAGGGGACAGTAAGCTCCAATAGCACAACTTGCTTTGCTGAGTCAGATGTTAAGACCAGATCTGGCCTCAGTGACGTCCTTGCTATGTGCTCTGGGAACTTTAACTGCCTCCCAAGGTCCGCATGCAACTGCCAGTCACGGGCCATGGCTAGCAGTCCAGTTGAGGCCTTACGTTCTCCCTGAGGTTTCTCCCCTGCCCTGACAAAGGAGATGTTGTGCCTCGCTGGGACTTGATGTTTAGACTCCTGGATTGCGGTGCAGATGGTGTCCGCTACTGCCTTCAGCACCTGGTTATGGTGCCACGTGTACCTCCCCTCTCCTAGTGCTTTAGGGCAGCAGCTCAGGACGAGCTCCAGGGAACCATAAGCTGGGCACAGAGGGCATGTTGGTGTTTCTGCTAGGCCCCAGGTGTGGAGGTTAGATGGACTTGGGAGGACATCATACACCGACTGGATCAGGAACTTAAGTCTTGCGGGTTCAGACTTCCATAGTTCTGTCCAGGTGATCTTCCGGGCAGATGCATGATTCCAATTGGCCCAGGCTCCTTGCTGGCGCATTGCCACGGTCCTACTGAGGCGTTCCTCCTCCACCTCTGCACGAATCTCTCCCTGCACCATCTGGCGTCTCTCTCGTCCTTGGGCTTTGTCGTAGCGTGGTTTTGTGTTGCTACCTAGACCAGCTCTACCAACTGCCACAGAGCCAACTAAGACACTATGTCTCAGTCTCGCTTCTGCCTGGTCGACTGCCTCTTGCGCTCGCCATTTCCTCCCAGTTCTGACCGTGATGCTGGCGGAAGAGACTCTGATGTCAGCAGAGTCTCTGTAAAGCAACACCTCCCTGGCTCTGGTGACTTTGATTTCCTCGGTCAGGCCAGTAAAGGGAAGCTGCAGCTTGTTGTTGTGCCCATACAGAGCAATGCTGCTCAGGCTCTTCGGCAGACCCAGCCATCTACGCAGGTACTGGCTGATATTACGTTCAAAGCCCTCCACACTGGTTACTGGGACTTCGTAAATCAGTAGTGGCCACAGGAGTCTTGGCAGGATACCATGCTGGTATATCCATGCCTTGAACTTCCCCGGAAGACCGGACTTGTCCACCGCCGATAGCCAAGTCTTCAGCTCCATGTGGGCTGCCTCCACCGCTGCCTTGTCCTTCAGGGTGCTGTCGAAGATCTTCCCTAGGCTCTTCACGGGCTTCTCTGACACTGTCGGAATAGTGACTCCATCCACATAAAAGCGGTGTTTGTCCTCCACTCTCCCCTTTCTCAGGACCAGGGATCTGGACTTGGCTGGCTTGAACATCATTCTTGCCCATACCGTGATCCTTTCCAGACCGCGGAGGAGCCACCTGCACCCTGTCACTGATGTTGATGTGACAGTCAGATCGTCCATGTAGGCTCGGATTGGCGGTTGGCGAATGCCGGATCTGGACAGGGGGCCCCTACATTCCACCTCAGCAGCCTTGACCAGCATATTCATCGCTAGGGCAAACAATACCACTGATATGGTGCAGCCAGTGATAATGCCCTTCTCTAGGCGGATGTTACTGCTCCAGAGGTGAATCTCAGGCTGAAACTACTGTAGTAGTCCCTTATGAGTTCCGTGATCTTCTCAGGAATCTGGTGTATCGTCAGAGCTGTTGTCACCAGTTTGTGTGGAATGGATCCGTAGGCATTGGCCAGGTCAAGCCAGAGGACTGCCAGGTCTCCTCGGTTTTCTCTCGCCTCCCGGATCAACTGGGTGATCACCCCTGTGTGTTCCAAACAGCCCGGCATGCCTGGGACTCCACCCTTCTGCACCGAGGTGTCAATGTAGGAATTCCTCAGGAGATACTCAGATAACCTGTTGGCAAGAATCTTGAAAAAGATTTTGCCTTCCACACTGAGCAGGGAGATGGTGCGGAACTGTGTGATGTCACTCGCGTTCTCCTCCTTTGGTATCCAAACACCCTCTGCGTGACGCCATTGCTGAGCCACCTTCCCCCTCCGCCATACTACCCTGATGAGTCTCCACAGCCTCTCCAGGAGTCTCGGGCAATATTTATAGACTTTGTATGGCACTCCACTTGGGCCTGGGGCTGCGCTGGTACGTGCAGCTCGTACGATGTTCCTGACCTCTGCCAAAGTGGGCTCCTTGATGTTAAAATGGAAAGATGGTTCTGGTGGTGTGGGTAGCTCTCTGCAGGTGGGCAGATTTTCCTCTCTCCTGCTGTCGCTGTATGTGTCACTGAGGTGCTGATTGATCTCCTCCTCTGGGCATCGCAGGGTCCCACTCCGCTTCTGCCCCAGCAGCTGCTTAGTAAAGCTAAAGGGATTTGCAATGAAGGCCATTCGCTTGCGAGCCCTCTCTCTGCCTCTCCTCCTGTGCCACTCAGCCTGTCGTAGAGAGATGAGTTTCTGCCTCAGGATGTCCCGGAGCTCTGTAAGGGCTGGCCTTTCCTCCTCACTCGCCCTCTTATACTGACGGTTTAGGGCCTTCAGCTCTTTCCTAAGCTGGGAAATCTTGGTCTCACGCCGGTTTGGCCTAGCGATGTTCTGAGCCTTCGGTAATTTGATGCCAAATCTCTCTGCACCGATGCTGATGATTAGTGTGCTCATCAACTGAAGTCGCTGATCAACTTCTCCTTTGCATGATGCATCTAGAGTAGCCTCAACATCCTCGTCAAACTGCCGCCACTCGGCCTCCTTGTTTGCAGCAGGCCATAGAACCCGACGGTATTCTGATGGTTTGCTAGGTGTAGCATGTCGAGCATGGAGGTTCTGGACACTGTGGGGTGACTCCGGTTCCTGCTCCTCCTCCGTCTCACCAGGGTCAGTGCTTGGCACTGGCTCTGTGCGTTGCTCCACTTGCTTCCTCCTTGTGCATCCCATTTTGGCCTGGTGGATCCTCAGGCCTCTGAGGTTCTTACAGACCTTGCCACAGAAGCAGGTTGCTGTCATCGTCGAAAATCCATTGCGTATGTCAGGTACCGTGAAGTCCGTCCGTTTGGGGTGCTCATCCTCCCCCCCTCTCGGGCACCCCTGGGGGTATATCTCTGTAGGGCTTTCTGTAGCAAGGTGTGGTTGCCCCCTCACGGGAGCTGCAGCTCAGGGTGCTAACCTTTACTGCACCGATTGCCGTCTCTCCGAGCTGTCCACTGTCTCTCCAGTCGTCACCATACTTTCACGGTCGTCATCCAGCCTTTCCTGGAAGTCACTGGCTAAGCCAGTTATGCTAGATTTTGAAACACCTTGAAGGTGCAGCTTGGACACATCTTCAGTGAAGGACCCAGGGTCATAGGGTGTTTCGGGTCTTTGATCTTCAGACACCCTCACCTGGGCGACCCAACCGGGGTTGATCAGGCCCCGGTTTGTGTCCAAGCAGCGCGCTACTCCATACTTCTCCCCTTTTGATCCACAACCACCTAGAGGCTTTTTCGGCGGCCTCACTGATGTTTTTGGTGGCTCTTCTTTCGCGCAACCCTCTGATGCCAAGGAGTCTGAAAGCCCGATGCACAGATTGACTTAGAAAGCCCCTGCAGCCCACTTCTATTGGCTCACAGCGGGCCCTCCACCCTCTCCCTCTGCATGCCTCAACCAGCTCAAGATATTTGGCCTTCTTCCTTTCGTAAGCCTCCTCCATCCTGTCCTCCCAGGGGACAGTAAGCTCCAATAGCACAACTTGCTTTGTTGAGTCAGATGTTAAGGCCAGATCTGGCCTCAGTGACGTCCTTGCTATGTGCTCTGGGAACTTTAACTGCCTCCCAAGGTCCGCATGCAACTGCCAGTCACGGGCCATGGCTAGCAGTCCAGTTGAGGCCTTACGTTCTCCCTGAGGTTTCTCCCCTGCCCTGACAAAGGAGATGTTGTGCCTCGCTGGGACTTGATGTTTAGACTCCTGGATTGCGGTGCAGATGGTGTCCGCTACTGCCTTCAGCACCTGGTTATGGCGCCACGTGTACCTCCCCTCTCCTAGTGCTTTAGGGCAGCAGCTCAGGACGTGCTCCAGGGAACCATAAGCTGGGCACAGAGGGCATGTTGGTGTTTCTGCTAGGCCCCAGGTGTGGAGGTTAGATGGACTTGGGAGGACATCATACACCGACTGGATCAGGAACTTAAGTCTTGCGGGTTCAGACTTCCATAGTTCTGTCCAGGTGATCTTCCGGGCAGATGCATGATTCCAATTGGCCCAGGCTCCTTGCTGGCGCATTGCCACGGTCCTACTGAGGCGTTCCTCCTCCACCTCTGCACGAATCTCTCCCTGCACCATCTGGCGTCTCTCTCGTCCTTGGGCTTTGTCGTAGCGTGGTTTTGTGTTGCTACCTAGACCAGCTCTACCAACTGCCACAGAGCCAACTAAGACACTATGTCTCAGTCTCGCTTCTGCCTGGTCGACTGCCTCTTGCGCTCGCCATTTTCTCCCAGTTCTGACCGTGATGCCGGCGGAAGAGACTCTGATGTCAGCAGAGTCTCTGTAAAGCAACACCTCCCTGGCTCTGGTGACTTTGAATTCCTCGGTCAGGCCAGTAAAGGGAAGCTGCAGCTTGTTGTTGTGCCCATACAGAGCAATGCTGCTCAGGCTCTTCGGCAGACCCAGCCATCTACGCAGGTACTGGCTGATATTACGTTCAAAGCCCTCCACACTGGTTACTGGGACTTCGTAAATCAGTAGTGGCCACAGGAGTCTTGGCAGGATACCATGCTGGTATATCCATGCCTTGAACTTCCCCGGAAGACCGGACTTGTCCACCGCCGATAGCCAAGTCTTCAGCTCCATGTGGGCTGCCTCCACCGCTGCCTTGTCCTTCAGGGTGCTGTCGAAGATCTTCCCTAGGCTCTTCACGGGCTTCTCTGACACTGTCGGAATAGTGACTCCATCCACATAAAAGCGGTGTTTGTCCTCCACTCTCCCCTTTCTCAGGACCAGGGATCTGGACTTGGCTGGCTTGAACATCATTCTTGCCCATACCGTGATCCTTTCCAGACCGCGGAGGAGCCACCTGCACCCTGTCACTGATGTTGATGTGACAGTCAGATCGTCCATGTAGGCTCGGATTGGCGGTTGGCGAATGCCGGATCTGGACAGGGGGCCCCTACATTCCACCTCAGCAGCCTTGACCAGCATATTCATCGCTAGGGCAAACAATACCACTGATATGGTGCAGCCAGTGATAATGCCCTTCTCTAGGCGGTGCCACGCAGATGTTACTGCTCCAGAGGTGAATCTCAGGCTGAAACTACTGTAGTAGTCCCTTATGAGTTCCGTGATCTTCTCAGGAATGTGGTGTATCGTCAGAGCTGTTGTCACCAGTTTTATGTGGAATGGATCCGTAGGCATTGGCCAGTGAAGTTCTGTGTGACGTCTGTGGGAAAAGAAAGCTGAAAGCCCTGAAGTCGTGTCTGGTGTGTCAGAGCTCTTACTGTGAAACTCACCTGGAGACTCATTTGAGAGTGGCAGTTTAAAGAAACACAAACTGATCAATCCTGTGAGTAATCTGGAGGACTATATATGTCAGAAACATGAGAGACCTCTGGAGCTGTTCTGTAGAGATGATCAGACATGTGTGTGTCCAATGTGTGACGTGACTGACCACAAGAACCACAACACTGTTTCTTTAGAAGAGGAGAGTGAAGAAAAGAAGGTAAAAGTTACTGACAAAATTGATTTTAAATGGCTCTTATCATGAGGAAACACATGTTCTTTAATATAAATGAATCAGTTATGAAAACATATTGTGTGTTGTTCTCTGTATATAGACTCAACTGATGAAGACACAGAAAGACACACAGCAGATGATCCAGGACAGAATCAACAAGATTCAAGACGTCAAACACTCAGCAGAAGTCAGAAAAGTGAGTTTAAAATAATTTAATTAAATTAATTTTAATATCTATTGATGTTTATTGAATTGCTGTATAAAAGCAATTTCACAGTCACACTGTTGGTCTGAATATCGACACGTCTGTGTCTCTCCTCAACAACACACATGATATGAGGAATCATTCAGTGCAAACGGTGCAGAATGAGGGATTTTGAAAACCGTCTAAAAACACTGAAGTATGAGAAATATTAACACTGATTCTTCCCTTAACAAACTCCACTAATAATGTGTTGATTGTCCTGGTTTATCAGAGAAACACAGAGAAGGAGAAAGCCGCCCGTGTGGAGCTCTTCACTGATCTCATCCGCTCCATTGAGAGATGTCAGGCTGAACTGCTGGAGATGATGGAGGAGCAGCAGAAAGCAGCAGAGAAACAGGAGGAAGAGCTCATTGAAGAGCTGGAGCAGGAGATCACTGAGCTAAAGATGAGAAACACTGAGCTGGAGCAGCTCTCACACACTGAAGATCACCTCCACCTCCTACAGGTCAGTCAACATCTCTCTGATCAATGATAATGCAGTATATGACACCATAACACTCCCCATGCTGAAGGATTTCTCCTCTCTCCTGCTGTAGATTTACTCATCCCTGTGCAGCTCTAGAAACACCAGGAACTGGTCTGAGATCAGTGTGAAGACTGATGAGAGTCTGGAGACTCTGAGGAGAGCTCTGACTAAACTGCAGGACTCTCTACAGGAGAAACTCACGCTAACTGGTACAGCAATATCAAATACACCGTACAGATACACATATTTATCATCTTTTAATATCAGTAATGAAGAATGAGTCTGTTAAAGCTGAAATAAGAGAAGTGTGTGATCGTGTGTTTGTGTCTCATTATCATCACAGTTCTTCTTGAAGAGAGCAGGTCATATTCATCTCTAATTTCAGGAAACATGCAGTAAATTAATCTTGTACTAGAAGCTTCATCACTGTAACCAGAACCTTGAGGCTTTAGTAAATCTGTGAACACTTTTAGATGAGAAACAACAGAAAGAAACATTCATTTTCTGCCATTTTCTGTTGGTCTTTTCAGCTGTTTCATCTAAATGTTGTGATTATGTGTCAGATAAAATCAGTTTAGCAGAAGAAAATCAAATCGATAGACATCATGAATTTAAGATGCAAATTTGTTCATTTTTAGAGGAAAATTTCTGACCTGTATCAAACAGCTTCGCAGTGCTGGGCTTTCATTTTCATTTTCTTAAAGATTATTTTTATAGTGTTGTCTTTGCTGAATAACCACAACACTAATCCACTCCAAAACTGAGATGAATAACATTAGGCATAAAAATATATAAAATACAAATTTCATTTCACAAAACATTCTCAAAGATGCTCTAAAAAGGAGAAATATTTCGACCTCAAACACAATAGGAGTTCAGGGATTCTCTAAATATCAGCAGAGAAACATTGATCAGATAAAACATGATGTTGTTCACAATTCTTTAAATATAACCTTAAATCTTGTCTATAATTCACACATAAACATGTCAAAGATCTGATGGTGTTTTATTGTCATTAGTCTCTACAGAACTGAAGAGGATACAGCAGTATGCAGGTACAGTGTGCTGTCTGCACTACACTAGATTACATTCAGATACTCACAGCTTCATCACTGACCCACAGTATGATTAAACACTGATTACATATTACAAACATCATCACTAAATATCTGTATTGTAAAGTTGTGATTCATATTCTCTGTTTTCTCAGTGGATGTGACTCTGGATCCTGATACAGCTCATCCTGAACTCATCCTGTCTGATGATGGAAAACAAGTGAGACATGGAGACATTAGACAGAAACTCCCAGACAAACCAGAGAGATTTGATAGATATTTAATTGTCCTGGGAAAGAAGGGATTCTCCTCAGGGAGATTTTATTTTGAGGTGCAGGTGAAGGGAAAGACTGAATGGGATTTAGGAGTGGCCAGAGAATCCATTGACAGGAAGGGAGAGATCAGACTGAGTCCCAGTTATGGACACTGGACTGTGGCTCTGAGGAATGGGAATGAATATAAAGCCTGTGATGATCCTCGTGTCTCTCTGTGTGTGAGAGTGAAGCCGCAGCGGGTCGGTGTGTTTGTGGATTATGAGGAGGGTCTGGTCTCCTTTTATGATGTGGAGTCCAGCTCTCATCTCTACTCTTTCACTGATCAGTCTTTCACTGGGAAACTCTATCCATTTTTTAGTCCAGAACTTAATGATGGAGGTAAAAACTCAACTCCACTGATCATCACACCTGTCAAACACAATAAATGAATTTACAGCCCTAATATGAAATACTCAATGAAAATGATTTATATAATGAAAAATCTAAACATGTTTTGCTATTTTTTCATAATTTGTTTGTCATTGTTCTAAAAATCAAAATAGCATAAAACTCAAAATCTATAATTTCTAGCTATAATTAAAAATATAATGCTTGTTTAACAATTTTATTTTAAATTTTTCATAATCATTTCACGTCATTGTGTTCTCCCATCTCAAATTTTTTTTTTTACACCAAAATAAACCAAACTATGAAAACATTAATAAATTATATCAAAGTTATTTCTACCATTTCAATTACAAATTTATCTATGATAATACTGGGGTAAATCAGATGTTAATACCTCAATATATATCATAGAACTGTATGATTACCATATTCATACACAACACTATGGATATTCAAAGTATACCTAAAAACACCATGATAATATGATCATGGTAATAACAAAAATATTAAAAAGGATTAAAGAAAAAAATATATATAAAGAAGAAGAAGAAGAAGAAGAAATAAACATTGTAGGTCTATTACCAAGGAATACCTTGGTAATAGACCTACAATGTTTTGTTCTTCTTTCTTTCTCTATTTTGGTTCATGTCAAATGTTTACCCCATGGTAAAACTAGGCATGTTTAACCATAATAATAGAATAATAGACAAATTTCAACACTCATCAGATTCATTTAAATGCTATTTTTTTTTATTGATACAGTTATATAGATCTTCAAATAAAATATAGGACTGTTAAATATCTAATGGTGCTGATATGAAGTAGAGATACAAATATGAAACCGTATAAATAAATATTTTCCTTCTCTCAGGACAGATTATTCTATTATAGATGGCTATTTATATTGCTGTTTATGTTTAATGTCTTTTGATCTGTATGAAAATTTATCACAGCTGCTTTTTACAGTAGATAGTGATAAAATAAGGTCATCGTTTTGAGGAAGGGAATATAGAAAGCTAGTCACATATTCTGGTCTTTTCACATTGTTCTGTGTCCTGAGAGAAAGAGTAGAAAACTTGATCTCTTTAAAGTAAACCAGTCACAGTAAAGAAACTCATACAGGTTTGGGGTGAGTAAATGATGACAGAATTATTATTTTTGTGTGAACTATCACTTTAAGATTCTCTGAGGTCTCTGTGCTACAGCATTACTGTACATCACAGGTGTCAAACTCAGTTCCTGGAGGGCCACAGCCCTACACAGTTTTGTTCCAACCTTGCTTCAACACACACACCTGCAGTTTTCAAATAAGCCTGAAGGACTTGATTAGCTGATCAGGTGTGTTTAATTAGGGTTGAAGCTAAACTCTGCAGGGCTGTGGCCCTCCAGGAACTGAGTTTGACACCCCTGCTGTACATAATGTTCACTAGGTGGCGCACTGGCGCTATATTGTTTCATATCAGAAAATATAGACAAACAATGAGGTTCATACAGTCATGGAAAACCTGGAAATATTATGCCATTTAAAATTGTATTTATTTAGTGATTTGTTTTTAGTTTACTTTTTACTGTTTAATTGGTTCTTTGTGAGTGCTATGTCTGGTAAACATTTTTGATCATGCATCTTTAGTCCTGATAATGATTAATAATGATGCCTGCACCACGCATTAATGGATGAATATATTGGATCCACATTTTAATGCACTGTTTGTGTATTGAGTGTGTGTTGCAGTATTTAACACATGATGGATCGAGTGATTGTTTAGTTCTGATGGTTTTAACAGAGACGGCAGGACAAATGTTCTGTCCACTGAGGTTTAGGACACAAGATGAAACCAAAGACCCCAGAGAACGGCTTTAATGGGACCCGGAGTCTCTCCTGGGACAAAGCATCAATTTTCATATTTCCATAAACAGAGTCGACTGCATCTAACGGAAGAGTCATGAGAATTTCTTAAATCAAGGGCAACAGATTATGTTTATAAAGGTTTGGAAAGATTATTTCTGCTTTGTGATGTTTTTAATCCTCATATTTTAGTTTCTGGACCTTTTTATGAAAAGTAGGTCTATTTTTACTTAAAATGTATATTATCGTTGTAAATAAAATGTCAAACCAAGCTGCATTATCAGCATTAAACCTTTGTATCAGACCTTTCCTTTTAAGGAACAGTGTCTCCATCAGTCCATCTTTTCCACTGGATGTGTGTGGAAAGTCTGATCAGTGATTGTGTCGTTCTTCAAGTATTGGCCTGTTGGATTCAGCAAATCCACACTAAGTACCTGAACTTCCTGATCTTTGTGCTTCAACATCCTGCAGTGAGAAACCTGTAATTCTGCCATCAGTCATTTTATCAAATTACATAGTCATCTTTTAGTTACACTGCAATAAAATGCTTTTCTTACTTAGTATTTTTGTCTTGTTTCCAGTCCAAATATCTAAAAATTCTTAAATCAAGATGCGTTTCCTAAAGTAGTAAAATGCCATATGATATTATGTCTTGTTTTCTGGGGATATAAATAAAAATGAAGTGAGTTTTTGCTTGAAACAAGCTAAATTATCTGCCAATGGGGTATGAAAAATAATCTTGTTTCTGTCTGAATTCAGATTATTTTTCTTACTCCACTGGTATAATGTTGCTTTTTTAAACAACAAAACACTTCATTTTGATTTATATCCCCAAAAAACAAGACATAATATCTTTTCAGATATCTTGTTTTTAAAGTGAAAACATAATTTGACTTAAACCCAAGTGATATTTGAAAGTTGTTGTTTATTATGTAACAAACATTTTATGAAAGGAAACATCAACAGGAGCGGTTTTACAGAAGCCATTCATATGTAAAAATACATCAAACATTTAAAAACAAAGTTAAAGTATTCTTTTGAAAGCAACACAAATAAGAAGCCACTTGTTAAATCATTATTAATATGTGAATATTTCATGTGAAAATTATTAAAAATGAATGGATAAAACACCAATGCATGTGCATTAAAATAGTGCACTGTAAAATTCACTGTTTAATACAAACAACATTTTCTGTCCAGATTCTAATGATCATTACATGATTCAATCCTGTCTCGCTGAACACACACCTCACATATTAACACTCAGTGTGTGTTTTGTTCAAATGTAAGTTTCATTGAGGAATGTTGATGTTGGAGGGAATTTAAAGGCCTGATGTTCATGCAAACACATGGAAAATTACTCAAACGTAAAATCAAAACTATGCAAAAGTACAGCAATGATGAGAACAATAAAAAAATTAAACTGAGTCACTTTGGCATGAAACAAAATTAAATTATTTGTTTGTTATAGTTCAAATGATTTGAGTTTATCATTTAAACTATTAAATGCATTTACCCAATCAAATGTGTCGTTCTAGTTGAGATATTTCTTAACATACAGATTCGGGAGAATGTAACACATAAACGTTCATGTGTATACATGTATAAATGATGTCAAGTGTTTCATAAATGTGTGTCTATCACACAGCGCTCTGTTCTTCAGCACATCTACAGAAGCAGGTTTGAATTATTTGGCATTGCAGTTTTTGCAGAGAATCTTTGTCCCGTCGGGGAAGAATCCAGCGCCGACCAGAGACACCGAACACTCAGAACACTTAAAACACGACTGATGCCACTGACGATCCTCAAACGACACGTACTTCCCTTCTCCAAAACCTGACAAAAACATTGAGAGGAGTTTCATTTTGAGCAGCCGTTTCTAAAATCTCTAAAATAACATTATCTTCATTTCAAATGAACATAATTTAAATTGTTAATAAACATTGATAAGGAATATTCCATATAGATGTTTCACAGGTGTTTTGCCTGTATTTTGAATTCTGCATTGCATTGTGTTGTGATGTATGGTCAATAGAAAAGTCTGTAAACTTAACTGTAAACAGAACAGTGTTTTTCTGCTAAAGATGATTTTACTCAATGTTGTTCCAAACTTATATTGCTTACTTCTGTGTAACAAAATAATTTCTTATAGACATAATGAAAGTGAATGGGGACTGGGACTGTTGAGCTTTTTTTAAATGACAAAAAAACCCAACATGGTTTATGCAACTTGTATGTTTAAGTTATGTTTTGCTTGACTAATTTTGTAATTTTTTTATGTGTCACTTTTAGAGCTCGACAGCCCCAGTCTCCATTCACTTTCATTTAATGGAAAAGAGCAGCATGGACTTCCTGTGTAATATCTTCTTTTGTTTTCCATAGAAGAAGTAATTGGGGTTTGGACCGAGATGAGGATGAGAAAATCTAAATAAATCTATGTATTATGTGTGTGTGTATATATATTTTTTTTTTTTTTTTTTGGGGGGGGGGGGGGGGGGGGGGTATGTGCTTTTTTTGTTGAATGTCATATTCGACACAATTTTATGGCTAATAGTATGATTAGTGAGAATATGAAGCTCATAGTTGGAGGGAAAAGAAACACCTACATTTTATTCAAAGTTCCAAACTGAGAAAAAACATGCAATTTGTTGTTGCTGATATTTATATGCCCCATAAATTTATGAAATTATGATTGTTTGTAATGTAAATCATTGAGATCTTTATAACAGTATAGCGGACTTCATAAAACGCATGTAAAAATCAGTTGTCACTCTATATATCCCAATAATGTCTTAGTTAGATGATATTTAAATGCTTAGTTTTATAATCAAATCTCTGTAGTTTTTATTGTGGGAGGCAAAACGTATAATGAAATACAATGATGACTGAGAGATGAACAAATAAATGTAACAAATAAAAGTTGCTTCAGTTTATCTTGAAATATTGATAACAATATAAACATTATTCTTACATTTACTTTAAAAAAATCAAGATTTCACAGCAAAAGGACACGTGAACCACGACCTGAAGTGGGACATTTTAGCGAGAATTAGCCTTTTACGTGCTAAATGTATAAATTATCACTCATACAATAGATGGCTGCATGTAGAAGATTGTGTTTAGCAAAGTTTTGATCATGTTTTAGAAATGTGCGTATCAAATATGATACACTAGGGTTAAAACATATAAACAGTTAGATAATATAGATATTTGAGATATCTGTATTATCTATAGATCTATAGATAATATAGATATCAGATATTATATTCTCATAGGTCATGATCCGGTGGATGAGAGACTCTTGAGTCCCGATGAACAAGCAGAAGTTTATTCACACACACTCAACAGCCTCCAAACACACGACCCTGTTTATGTGACAACTGTCTCTTGTTTCTGACAGTGTTTCTGTTCTCAGCTGAAGGAACTGCTAATGAAGAGCGCTCTTGTGATAAGGACACATTAACACACACTGACCTGTGATGGGTTTGGCGCAGGCGGCACATGTTTGGGCGTACAGGTTACTGAAGCACTTCACACAGAACGGATCTTCACCCTGCGTTGTGAAAGGCTGTCCGGCCAGCTGGACTTTACAACCCGAACACAAGAAACATTCCTATGCCAGGGCTCGTCTCTGTACGTAACGCCACCCTGAACCAAGATCTGGAGGAGACGAGACCAAACACACTGTCATTCACTGCGTACAACTTAACGAGGTTGGCAATGAAATAAAAGCAAAAAATACTCAGTATTTAGATTAATCTTCAGATATTTGTAGTTTACACTCTTAAAAATAAGGGTTTTTTTTTTCCAAAGGGAAACTTTGCCAAAGAAACTTACAGTGAAAAATTTTGAAGGCAAGACACATAGGGTAAAAAAATGCACTATACTAAATATCACTTTCCTTCCTGTGTTGATAAATATGTAAATAAATATGTAAATGAGGCATTATCTATTTAGCTATTCACTCATTTGCATAAACTCCAAAACAAAAATCTGAATATTGGATGAAGTCAGGTGCAAAATTCTTGTTTAATTTTGTTGCTATGAATCAAAGGTTTTTAGAGAGGAGATTTAGGATTTCTCTTTTTATCACTCAAATCAGCAAATACTGTCAACAAATATTTTCACCATGTTTTAGGAATAAATTGTATAATATTAGGCAAGTGATATATGAACAAACCTCTCAGTAAAAACCTTCAGAATATAGATATGAATAAAACTGTAACGTTTGGTATGTAAGTGATGCTGAACTGGAGACAAAACTCATTTAAAAAAAGCAAACTTTAAAGATATGAATTGTAATCAAAATCTAGAGATGTAAATAAAGTAGTCTACAATTAAAAGTGTATTTTGGATGTTCTCTTTATCTGAAAAGTATGCTCTTTTCATTTATTTATAGACATGGTTGCAATTTAACGTCAAAGACGTTCAGTTATTGTGCTTAATTTTATGCCATCTATGTATCTTCCAGACAAAAAAAAAAAAAAAAAAAAAACACTTATCGTTTTGAATAGAGGTTGATGATACAGTAAAATCCATTGGTGTATATATTGAAAATGGGTAAAATTCAAGATACTGAACATGGAGCCACCTTGAGATTTGGAGTCAGCCATAGATGGATTGAACAATATAGGGCCTTTAAAATGAAGATTACAAAATAAAAGTTTATTAAGAATGAGAGTATAGAAGGATATTAAGATATCTTTGTTACTTTTAGAGTTCCAGGCACAAACTATGGAAAATACTAATGTTCAATTGTGTTAATAGAAAAAAAATAACAAGATACATTTCTAGTTTCAACGTTATTTGTTCTTCAGAAAATGTGCGACCATTGAAAATGTGTACTAATTTACTCATGGCCACATTAACATCCCTTATTGGGACTTAAAATGAACCATATTCGGCCTTAAAAAGTAAGAAACCAAAATAAAATTTGTTAAGAATTAGAATCTAAAAGGATATTAAGATATTTTTAAAATGAGTTGCAGACATGCAAATTTCAGGCAAAAAACAAAAAGTAGTGTTTTTTTCCCATTTTAAAAATGTCACCGTTGGCATAGCTATAATGAAACAAACATGGCTAAAGTCAACCGATTTAGCTAAATAGACCTAACAATCTCTGTGTAAAAGTAAAATAATGATGAGGTTCTTAAGTCATTTTAACCCCCCTGTAATCTGACTCCAAATCTCAGGTGAAAATTGTGGCTTTTGTGAAATATGAAATATTTGTGAAATATTTTGGCTTTCTTTTACGTTTGAAAAAATATTTAAAAAAAATAAATAAATAACAAAATAATAATAATTTGAGCCGGTTTCTGAAATGTGGTTGCTTTGTCCATGAAATTACCAAAATGTGTTTGTCTGAGAACCTTTTATACATCTTTTGTACACATATTTAACTGCAAATTCTGAAATGATATGCACTGTGTGGTAGGCTACAGTACAAATATTTTGAGTGTCCCTTATTCCGTCCCTTATTTTCCTATAAAGAACCACGATTGTCCTTTTCATTTCCATAAGTTGGCAGCCCTAAAATGCTCAATATTAAAGCTTACAATTTGACTTTTTTGTAAAGCTGCTTTGAAACGACGTGAAATGAGCGCTTTACGAGTAAATTTTGAAAGTAACTTCATCTAACTTGATTCGTGTAAATTCATCAAAACATTATCTAATTGATCGTATACTGAAATCGCCATATCACTTAATATTTCTGTAGTATGGCTAAACAGCATAGAAGATAATTCATAAATTCGTATATTAAGGAATGCGCATGCTCATGCCTCAAGCGTCTAGGCCAATAAGATTGCTGTATTATAAACCAATAAAATCGGGTGTGGGAGGCCTTAATGTGTCGACCCGCCCCAATCGTCCACTCTGGGGAACTCGGAGCTCTGACATCACTGTAGTTCAGAGAGAGATTCAGAGAAAGTGAAACTAACTTGATCAACAACAATATGGACGATCAACCTCTTTAAACTACAGAATATTTATTGATCCGTTCTTGTGGACACATCTGATCCTCACAGGTAAGAGATAGAAATATAAGAGAGATTGTGCTGAACAGGTTTCTAATGGAAGTGATCTGGTTTAGTAGGGTTGTGTCGAACTGGAATAAGTTGAACAGAACCAGGTTTAAGCATGTATAATACTCAACTATTTTAGTTGTTTACCGCACTGAAATGGTATCAGAATTGTATTTAAATATGCCATTTGATTGGTTGTGATACAAAGATTGGCGTTTCTGTCATTTTGTCACAAAACATAACTACTAAAATGACCTGCAGATTCACTGCTAAACTGCAGATGAAAATCACATTTAGCCTACATTAAACATTATTAAGATGAAAATTACTCTTGGCCATATAATATATTTTATGGAGAGCGTTATATAGGCTAGTTGTTGTAAATATACGAGACCAGTGTGTCGCGCGCAGGTGTCGCTCATTATCAATCACGCCACCGGCCTCGTCCTACTCGCCACAATATCTTTTAAGATTATAAGAAATTTAAATTGAGTGTGTGTATCAAGTGTGTCCAAACTTTAGAATATAGTGCTGGTGATTTATCTTCATCATTTCTCTCTCCAGTGATGTCTTCCTCCAGCGGTCCACTGACTGAGGAGCTTCAGTGCTCTATATGTCTGGACGTGTTCACTGATCCAGTCACCACTCCATGTGGACACAACTTCTGCAAGACCTGTCTGAATAAGTGCTGGGACAACAGCCAGACCTGCAACTGTCCATATTGTAAAGAAACATTCAAGCACAGACCTGATCTCAAGATTAACACCACACTCCGAGAAGTTGTAGATCACTGTAAAAAGAAAAGTCCTGAGAAAAAAGCTGAAGTTCTGAAAAAAGCTGAAGTTCTGTGTGACGTCTGTGAGGAAAGAAAGCTGAAAGCCCTGAAGTCGTGTCTGGTGTGTCAGAGCTCTTACTGTGAAACTCACCTGGAGCGTCATTTGAGAGTGGCAGGTTTAAAGAAACACAAACTGATCAATCCTGTGAGGAATCTGGAGGACTATATATGTCAGAAACATGAGAGACCTCTGGAGCTGTTCTGTAGAGATGATCAGACTATCGTGTGCCTGATGTGTGGTGTAACAGACCACAAGAACCACAACACTGTTTCTTTAGAAGAGGAGAGTGAAGAGAAGAAGGTAGAAGTTACTGACAAACTGATTTTAAACGGCTCTTATCATGAGGAATCACATGTTCTTTGATATAAATTAATCCATTATGAAAACATATTGTGTGTTGTTCTCTGTCTATAGACTCAACTGATGAAGACACAGAAAGACACACAGCAGAAGATCCAGGACAGAATCAAGAAGATTCAAGACGTCAAACACTCAGCAGAAGTCAGAAAAGTGAGTTTAAAATAATTTAATTAAATTAATTGTAATTGTAATTAGGGCTGGGCGATATATCGCATGATATTTTTTCCCGGCTTTACTGACGAGATGCGCATAACAATCTCATGCAATATATCGCCCAGCCCTAATTGTAATATCTGTTGTTTATTGAATTGCTGTATAAAATCAATTTCACACTCACAGTCACACTGTTGGTCTGAATATCGACACGTCTGTGATTTTCCCCGATCACTATGTGATATTTGTATGATTTGTAGATTTGAGGAATTATTCAGTGCAAACGGGGCAGAATGAGGGATTTTGAAAACTGGCTAAAACACTGAAGTATGAGAAATAATAACACTGATTCTTCTCTTAGCAAACACTGCTAATAATGTGTTGATTGTCCTGGTTTATCAGAGAAACACAGAGAGGGAGAAAGCAGCCCGTGTGGAGCTCTTCACTGATCTCATCCGCTCCATTGAGAGATGTCAGACTGAACTGCTGGAGATGATGGAGGAGCAGCAGAAAGCAGCAGAGAAACAGGAGGAAGAGCTCATTGAAGAGCTGGAGCAGGAGATCACTGAGCTAAAGATGAGAAACACTGAGCTGGAGCAGCTCTCACACACTGAAGATCACCTCCACCTCCTACAGGTCAGTCAACATCTCTCTGATCAATGATAATGCAGTATATGACACCATAACACTCCCCATGCTGAAGGATTTCTCCTCTCTCCTGCTGTAGATTTACTCATCCCTGTGCAGCTCTAGAAACACCAGGAACTGGTCTGAGATCAGTGTGAAGACTGATGAGAGTCTGGAGACTCTGAGGAGAGCTCTGACTAAACTGCAGGACTCTCTACAGGAGAAACTCACTCAAACTGGTACGACAATATCAAATACACCGTACAGATACATATATTTATCATCTTTTAATATCAGTAATGAAGAATGAGTCTGGTCAAGCTGAAATATGAGAAGTATGTAATCATGTATTTGTGTCTCATTATCATCACACTTCTTCTTGTAGAGGGCATGTCATATTCATCTCTAATTTCAGAAAACATGCAGTAAATTCATCTTCATCTTGCTTCATCCCTGTAACCACAACCATGAGTCTTTACATCCCCAAACACATTTAAATGAGAAACTACAGAAAGAAACATTTATTTTCTATTAACTTGATTGATATTGAATCAAAATTGTGTGAACACGTGCCCCAAGTTTTCATGTTCAATTGTTCAAGAGAGAGAGAGAGAGAGAGACCCATCCCTTACCAAGCGTATAAACCATCTGCACGCGTTTTCTTTCCTCAGTTGATATTCGCTACTTGCGACCTCTTTGCTTCGCAGCTCAACTGTTTTCGCTGACTTCACCACAGTCAACAGAAGGAAATATCTATATCGATCAGCCTCTGCCAGGCATGACTGTCAGAACGTTGCATTTAGTTGCGATTTACTGGTTGCTAGCCACCCACGCTCGCCACTGGATTTGCTCAGGCTGCCCGTCTGTGTCTGTGCTTTCACCTCTCCCATGGATCAAGTCAAGCTTTCCGCTCCTGCTAACCCGTTGGACTCGCAGTCGTGTGCATGCCCTGCCGCCTGCGGTTCACTCATTGCCACAAGGGATACATGGGGTTAAAGCACGCGGAAGAAGCGCAGTTGCTTCCAGAGAACTGCAGCCATTGCCTCGCTCTGCCTCGGAAGCTTCTCCTAGACTCAAGGTTGCTTCCACCCAAAGCAAGGACGAACAGTACGACTCGGATGTTGGAGTCGGTAAAAGTGTTGCAGCTCTGGGGACCTCCCAGAGCATGCCTGCTCTCAGTTGGTCTGACCAGTCTAACGAGGGCTTACTCGAGGAAATCCTTCCTGGTATTTCCTCGCTCGAATATGAGCCGCCTGGCTCTGGCTCATACTCGATGGCTCGGATGACGAGGAAACCATCCCGTCGGCCCAAGCTCCCCCGGTTAGCGGCTCGGCTGCACTGCCGCTCGTCTCAGCATTGAATGGCCAGCTCTCCAGAATGCCGTCGACCAAGAGAGGGATGTGTATGACTGCAAACTCCTAGGCCCTTCACCCAGTCCTAGGAAGCAGCTCATACCTTTCCTCCCCGCATGCGCTAAGCACATGCGTCACTATTGGAGAGACCCGCTAGATCTTAAGCACGGCTTGGCGGGTCTAGAAGTTAATATGGCAGTGTGTGGTATGTATGGGCGACCCTCCCACCATCGAGCCCTCAATTGCCAGACACCTTAACCCCTCGCAGGGAGGTTTACTGGCCCCTCCTAAGCCAGTTCTCCCTAAAAAGATGGACCGTTTCTCAGCATCTGTCTTTCAGGCCCCGTACAAGGCTTCAGCTCTCGTTGTACGGGCTCTAAATGTTTTCTCCCTCCTCTCAGCCTACAAGGCTGAGCTGTAGGAGGATATGAGTACACATTTGGAGAAAGGCGTACCATCGCCTGCACTTTGGAAGGAGATTGTTACTGTGAACGACCTGGTCCTTCGCAACCTTCGCAGAAAGTTATTTTTCTGGGTCTGGAGCTGAATTCAGTTATGGAGCCACGCAAGAGGGCAGAACAGTGAATGGTGTGTGGCCAAGCACACTTCACTCAGCCCATATAAATTATTTAGAGCTTCTCACTGTGTGGAAGGCTCTGAATCACTTTCTGCCTCGCTTGCAGGGGCATCATTTGCTGGTGCGCTGCGACAACACGACAGCTGTAGCATATATCAACCACCGGGGGGGATGTGCTCCTCCAAGCTTCATGCTCTCACTCACAGGCTGCACTGTAAAACCCAAAAAGTTAAGCTAACTCATTTCATTTGAGGAAACCGATTGCCTTAATTCAATTAACTTTATAAAAACCAATAGTTATGAGTACTCTGAACTTATTTTAATCGAGTCCACTAAAACAATAATACAAAGTCAAATTCAATAAGTTAAGCTAACTTATTACATTTGAGGACACCGATTGCCTTAATTCACTGTAAAACCCAACAAGTTAAGCTTACTCATTTCATTTGAGGAAACCGATTGCCTCAATTCAATTAAGTTTATAAAAACAATAGTTATGAGTACTCTGAACTTATTTCAGTTGAGTTTACTAAAAGTAGATATACTTTGCAGTCAATAAATTAAGTGATTAATTAAAGGTGGGGTATGTGATTTGCAAAACGGCTGGCAGATTTTGAAAATACACAACTCAAATGGTCCTACCTTCTTTCCTTTGACTCCACCCATTCGAAGAACATGGAAATGGATGGGGGGAGGGGGGTATGGTACGACCGTTTGATTGACGCACTTACTGTCCAATGATTCTAGGTGGTCTTGGAAATGATTGGCTGGAGTTTTTCGAGTCCTGCCCGTTCCACAGATGATTAAATTGCTTAATTTTCATTTCAGTGCTTCTAACTCAGAAGTTACAGCCAGTAAGTGGGTTAGGAATAGGATTTCAAGTGATTTTGAAAAAATGGCCAAAAAAGAGAATCACATACCCCACCTTTAAGTGATTATTGAGCATTAGTGATTAACACCTGCTGTTAACGAGCAGAATCAATGAAGGAAAGAGAAACACGAGAACTACAACTGACTTCCAACCACAGCCTTAGATGAAATCAACTCAAGATAAAAGATGTTTAAATCTCTAAAGATCTCAGCAGAGGATTAAACCACTACACAAACAGCATTACCAGCTTCACTTATTACTAAACAGTTTGACTTTTGTCATGCGTCTACAGAAGTTGTTATTAAGAATGAACAGAGGGTTAGATGATAATGATTTATTGAGTTTCATTTAAAGACACCATGATAGTGATCCGTGTTTGCTTTAGTTGGGCTCTTGACCCTTGACTTTATAACACCAGTTTTTCCTCTGGCTGCTATAACTGAGTGTTTATAAAACACATTTGTTATGGCACATACGCCAAAAGAAAATATGAGCATGTGGTTGTGTTAAGATAATAAATATCATCTTTTAGTGACTTGATTCTCTGATCTTTTCCAGAGCATAATCTCTGATTAGACAAGTGATGTATTACTTGCATTATTCATTATAATAGAACTGATTTTGCTGTAAGACCCATTGTTGTGACAATCAGATTTTAAAAACCTCTATGGTATTATGCTGACTTACACAGTAATCAAGAATCAGCATATGAATCTCAACAATGGTGACCATTAAAAAATGATTTATGCCGCAATGCATGCTGGGAGCCATGGATAAGTTT
Organism: Squalius cephalus; assembly: GCF_949319135.1. Classification (NCBI taxonomy): domain Eukaryota; kingdom Metazoa; phylum Chordata; class Actinopteri; order Cypriniformes; family Leuciscidae; genus Squalius; species Squalius cephalus. Next base: position 37,831,793 of record NC_137129.1, on the reverse strand, counting down.
TGTATTATGCTAGTACCCAGCATGCATTACAGCATGAATCATTTTTTAATGGTCACCATTGTTGAGATTCATATGCTGATTCTTGATGTCTGTGTGAGTCTTAGTCATGCAATACATTTTCTGTGAAAATTTTTGTGCACAACTATTTGTAAAATCCTTCATATTATCTGATGGTCACAACATGGCTAGCTCTTATGCTGTAGAATCACAGTTTTGAGTAAAACTAATATGTTGCCCTTTTAATCAGAGATCAGACTCTGAATGAAATCAATGAATCAAGTCACTAAATGATGATTGTCGTCATCAGTCCTTCACCATCAACACCCGATCAGACTTCTCCTTGCCTTTTGTGCCATAACAAATATGTTTTATAAACACTCAATTATAGCAGCCAAAGAAAATCTTAAGTGCAAAAGTCAAGGGTCAACTAAAGTAAACGCTGATCTCCATCATGGTGACCTTAAATGAAACTCAAATCATCAACTTTTAAACCTTTGTTAATTCGAATAAGAACTTCTGTAGACGAATGGCAGTAATAAAGTCAAACTGTTTAGTAATAAGTGAAGCTTGTAATGTTGTTTGTGGAGTTGTTTAATCCTCCTCTGCTGAGATCTTGAGATGTTTAATGTCTTCTTTTATGTCTCTTCTGACCCATGTCCCGGGCATACTGAACAGGGGCGCAGATCTCTTGTCAAGGGGAAACCCTCTCTACAGGGACGGGCACATCCATACTCAGATAGTGGGTCTACTGTGGAGGAGGTTCAGCCAGGCAACTGTAGATCTCTTCGCCTCACGCAAAAACGCCCATTGTCCTATGTTCTTCTCACTACGGGACAAGGATGCCCCCCCGGCGTGGATGCACTGGCCCATCTGTGGCGCAATGTGCTGCTCCATGCATTTCCTCCCCTTTGCCTCATAACGCCGTCTCTGGCCAGGGTGAGGGAACAGAGCTTGACCATGATTTTGATAGCTCCCAGGTGGCCCAAGGCACCGTAGCTCTCAAAGATTATCCCTCTGCTGTATGCCCAGCTGTGGCCCCTCCGACTTTGCATAGACCTTCTGTCCCAAGCGAACGGGGAAATTTACCACCCACACCCAGACAGGGTGGCCCTCTGGGCCTGGCTCGTGAGAGGGCCAACTTAAACACATTGGGGCTCTCCTCACGTGTTGTCGCCAGCATTCAGTGTTCCAGAGCCTCTTCTACACGGTCCTTATGTGGCGATTGTAAGTGGTGTGTGTTCGAAGAGTGGTGTGAAGGGCGGCAGTTAACATCATATAAGTGCTCAATCGCTGATATTTTATGCTTTTTGCAGGACCTTATGGATAGTGGAAGATCCTTTACTACCATTAAGGTCTATTTAGCGGCTATCGCTGCATGTCATGTGGGGTTCGACAGCGCTACGGTGGGGCCATAGGCGTCGATTTCGGGGAGACGCGTACCCACCAGATTTCGTCATGAGTCATTTTGTACCCACCACTTTTAACTTCCGTCCATATTAATTTGACTTTTGGTTCGATTTTTTTTTTACCGTTTTCAGTGGTTGTGAGGAGCAATATGAGAGAGAAATTTGGTAATCATTAGTCTGACCCAACAAAAAAACATTATAATATTAATTTTATTTTATTTTCCGTGTTCGCATTTATGAGGGAAAAAACAACGTGTCAGTTCTCGGTTACGGACATGAGCGCTCTGAAAGCGGCACTAAAAGACTGCTTTAAAACTTTCACAGAGACCTCAAACAGAACAGCTGCCTTTCTTTAAAGTGAATTTCGTTTTGTATTAATTATATCTTAATTTTAATCAATGTTTCATGAACCAATTGCCTGGATTTAATAAATAAGAATATAGCAGAATCACGACATGGAGGCGCCGGCGAGTGAACTGGAGTTCGTCTCATAAATTAACCGAAACTCAGCGTATAATGCACATTCACATTCACAGCATATTTAGACACATTTAGACGCAGTCATAATCATTACTTTTACCGGTTCTTTGTGGCAAGCTTTATGCGTGCGTTCGTGCGCTTGAGTGCGGTAAACGCTCATTATCCTGTAGGCAGGGCCGGCGAGTGCACTTCTGCCGCTCTAGGCGAAAAACAATTGTGCCGCCCCTAGGGCTGGTCCGAATACCATTTTTTTGAGCTTTTGAGCATTTTGATTATTTCAAGAACCGTTCATCCAATCGAATTCACAAGGGAGTGCAGTGTCGCATTTGGTGCAATAGGCATATACAGTGCTATGCATAAGTTTAGGCACCCATGCTAAAGTTGACTAAAAAGAGGAATAAAAAATCATCTATTGGAAATTGAACTTAATGCCTTAATTTAAAAAATTAGGAAAAATCCAACCTTTAAGGACACCAATTTTCTTTGTGAATGAATAATGTATCGTAAATAAATAAATGTTCTTCCTTAAAATACAGGGTGCATAAGTTTGGACACCCCTATGTTAAATTCCCATAGAGGCAGGCAGATTTTTATTTTTAAGTATTTTTTTTATTTATTTTTTTAGGATACTATGCAACCTGATAAAGTTCCCTTGGCCTTTGGAATTAAAATAGCCCCACATCATCACATAGCCTTCACCATACCTAGAGATTGGCATGGTTTTATTTCAGTTAGCCTAATAGCTAGTTTGATTTGCATTGAGAGATGATCTTATGGAAAGTACCCCATGCCAATCTCTAGGTATGGTGAAGGCTATGTGATGATGTGGGGCTATTTTAATTCCAAAGGCCAAGGGAACTTTATCAGGATGCATAGTATCCTAAAAATTTTTTTTGAAAAAATACTTAAAAATAAAAATCTGCCTGCCTCTATGGGAATTTAACATAGGGGTGTACACACTTATGCACCCTGTATTTTAAGGAAGAACATTTATTTATTTACGATACATTATTCATTCACAAAGAAAATTGGTGTCCTTAAAGGTTGGATTTTTCCTAATTTTTTTAATTAAGGCATTAAGTTCAATTTCCAATAGATGATTTTTTATTCCTCTTTTTAGTCAACTTTAGCATGGGTGCCTAAACTTATGCATAGCACTGTAGATGGACACGCGAGATGCGACACGTTCAGAATTTATAAACGTTTAGTAGCCTAGCCTAAACTACAGAACAGCGCGAGCGGGAAGAGGCGCGCCTCACGCGGGCACGGCTTATTTGCTTATTTATTAAACGCACACTCACAGGTCTGTTAACTTAAGCAATAGGCTACTTTTAAGGTAGTCTAATATTTTTCTGACTAAAAAATTACTGACACAGTAAAGGGTAGATTTAAATAAAGAAAAACGAAATTAAAACGAAATTTAAATAAAGAAAACGAAATTAAGTTAAATTAAAAACGAGATTAATTTAGATTGATAATAACGGGTAAAAAGGCTAATACATTTTGTTTCTGTTATTCTATTTTCCACAATGTTAAAGCAACGCAGCTTAACCCAAAACACAAGCTCAGGCACTTCTGTCCACACACACTCCGCTGTTCTGCTCTAGCCAGAGAATACTCCCGTTGTATGAACATTTTAGTAGGCCAAGAGGAAGCAAATATATTAGGTTGGGTTCCTTCAACTGACCATCCTATTAAAATGGCCAGGGGGCATCAGAGCACACTCTATATCTGTCCATATCTCCCATAGGTGGATCTTGAACACGAGATGATGAAAGAGAACAATTAGGTTACTGTTCTAACCCCGGTTCTCTGAAACATTAGAGTGGAGAGATCCACCAAGCTTGCCCCACTTGCTGCACGAGAAGTAAATATGCTCACTGAGGAAAGATAGTGCATGCAGGTGGTTTATACACTTGGTAAGGGGCGAGACCTGGCATTGGACACGCGCTTCTGTCTGTCAGGCCAAACTTGGTGCAATTGGATGCTTCTGCAGAGGTCAGGTGCAAATGCCCTTCCCATAGATGGATCTCGAACACGAGATGTTTCAGAGAACCAGGGTTACGAACAGTAACCTATTGTTTTGCACGTTTCTGTGATGGATAGCTTTAGAGGTAAGGGTTTTGATTAGGTGACAAAATATAATTTACCTTATGTAAAATCAATTTAAGTCTATGCAATGTCCTTATTAATATAGTGAAACAAGCATGTGTTTTTTGTGTGTGTTTGTGAAATCAGGTTGAGATTATTTTAAGTAACTTTTAAAGTGTGTATAATTTTCATATATAAAAGCATCTCAAAGATCTGATAATGTTTTATTGTCATGTGTCTCTAGTGCTGAAGAGGATGCAGCAGTATGCAGGTACAGTGTGCTGTCTGCACTACACTAGATTACATTCATAATGAAAAAATGTTTGGTTCTTGTATAGCTGTTGTCAATTTGCCGACTCAGGGTGCTGACCCACCAAAGGCTGTCCGATTAGAGACGAAACGATGATGCACTTGTTTTCTGGGAATAAACCATTTATTGTCAACAGTCAACAGACTGGTTTGTGTGGTTGTGCTTATGTGTTATGGTTTTCTATCAAATAAAAACAGTAACATAAACTTGAATGTACATAATAATAATTATGAATTAAAACAATTAAGCATATTGGCAATAATACTGCACAATAAGATAAGATTAATAATTAAACATGAGCATTATTAGAAAAAACTGAAAGCAAATGTAAGGCATGATGTAGCTTCTATATTATTTGCAGCGCACAGCTGTAACCTGACACTTTGTAAGACCTGGAAGCTTGTATGGCGCCACTAATTAAGGATTGCAAATGTACTTTTACATTCACGCACAACACTTCGTTTAAAAGGCAATCTATAAACAGTTATTATGCCGCTGTAACTTCAGCGTCCGTCTCCGTGTCTGGCGCATAGACAGTATATAAACTGGACACAGCGACCCCATAGGTTTCAACGGAGAAAAGTGAAGCAAATTAGAGAAGCACTCACTTCCTGATGGCTGAGCGTACTGCGCAGACTCAAACTGAGCTTGACGACGAGGATGTGACGTGAGCAACCTGTCTGAAAGTTGTAAGTCTTCTAGGAGCTGTGCCAAGAGAAATCTGAATCATTCCCTTCCGAATCTTGCAGAGACGGAGAGCGTGAGTAGCTGTCCATGAGCTAGGAGCAGGAGCAGGAGCAACTTTATGACTCTCTATGGGCTTCTCCCTTGACTTTATCAGACTTTATGCCTCCACGTCCCCCCGATTGACTGCGAGCTTCTCCTCCTGTCTATACGGTAATTTCCAGAGAGTCGCGTGGTTATGACGCAATCATTAGCCTTCTTTTACACAAACTGTTTCTACGGGGCCATAACGTAAGATACAAGGTAATGGAGCCTTTTATACATTGTCGTGTTTCTTTAGAAATAAATAATGGACAAATGGAGTCTTTAAACGCCTCAGATGTGAAGTTATTCGCTGTCAAAGTGACGCCAAAATGAATGGGAGTCAATGGAATGCTAACAGCAGGTGATGGCTTGTTAGCCAATGGCGGCTCCTGGGGGTGGTACGGAATTTGAGCGCTGGATTACCCCCCTGGGTCTGGCGGCAGTGAAATTCTCTGTGAGGGCGGGGTAGATCACGAGGTCTGGACGCTGATTGGCTCAGGCAAGGTGTTGTGTATGCATGTGCCTCAAAATACAGAGGGAGAGATTGGTAGAGTAGAGAGAGGTTAGAGTGACAGCAATCCATAGCCATTTTTACACATATACTCAGAGCTTCATTACTGCACTACAGTAGGATAAAAAACTGGATTAAATATTAAAAATATATTGATTTGTTTTTCATATTATTTGTTTTTTTTTTTAGTGGATGTGACTCTGGATCCTGATACAGCTCATCCTAAACTCATCCTGTCTGATGATGGAAAACAAGTGAGACATGGAGACATTAGACAGAAACTCCCAGACAAACCAGAGAGATTTGATAGATTTACAAATGTCTTGGGAAAGGAGGGATTCTCCTCAGGGAGATTTTATTTTGAGGTGCAGGTGAAGGGAAAGATTGAATGGGAATTAGGAGTGGCCAGAGAATCCATTAAGAGGAAAGGAGAGATCACACTGACTCCCAGTGATGGATACTGGACTGTGTGGCTGAAGAAGGGGAATGAATATAGTGCCTGTGCTGATCCTCCTGTCTCTCTGTGTGTGAGAGTGAAGCCGCAGCGGATCGGTGTGTTTGTGGATTATGAGAAGGGTCTGGTCTCCTTTTATGATGTGGAGTCCAGCTCTCATCTCTACTCTTTCACTGATCAGTCTTTCACTGGGAAACTCTATCCATATTTTAGCCCAGATCTAAACCTTGGAGGTAAAAACTCAGCTCCACTGATCATCACAACTGTCAATTATAATAAATGAATTTATAGCCCTAAAATGAAATATTAGGACAAAATATATATTTTTAATTAAAAATCTGAAATTATTATGTGTTTGAGGACAGAAGGGCCTTATGCCTCTGTAATTGGCGTGGTCTGCGGTGTACGTTTTCGGTGGAATAAATACACCACCATCAACTGCCAGGTTGACTTTTCATTTATTCTGATAAAGATAAAGCAGTCTTTATACTGTTATTTCACCCTTTCACATTTGCTGACACACCCTCCCATGCTGACACAATGCAAAAAGGGCAAGAAAGTGGAACATTCAAGCAATACAATTAAAAGATTTAACAACATGAATGACAAAAACAAAAACAAACAAAAAAACCCTGATAATAGATAAAGCAGTCTTTTAATTTATACTGTGTGATTTTGCCCTTTTACAATTTTGTAAAGTACATGTTATGTGCAATTCAACATGCTTCAGATGCAAAGACAGATTAAGATTAACACTGCAGTCAGAAAATGAAAGGGGAAGATGTGCACAAAGTCATGTGAAAAAGAAAGTGCACCCTTTTGAATTCTATGGTTTTACATATCAGGATATATTAAAAAAAATCATCTGGTCTTTGGCAGGTCTTAAAATGAGGTAAATACAACCTCAGATGAACAACAACACATGACATATCACACTGTGTTGCCAAGACAGAAATTCCTGATAAGACTGATCACAAGAGCTCTCACAAAAAACAGACACTACACAATAAAACAATAAACTTACTAATCTGAAAAAGAAGATCATGAAGCAAGGACACAGAAGTCCATTTGCCATTCTGTCCAGTTAAAGGGGTGTATCTCTCTCAAGGTCTCTGGTGAGAATGTTTTCCTATTCCTGACCAGGCCTGACCCTTGGGTCACGGGATCCTGTTCAACCATAAAGTCTTCTGTAATTTACGACTTCGAGTTAAAGATTTCTTGTTCTGTTCTGGGTATTTAAGGGAAAGTGGCAAAACAGTCATTGAGATTCTGTGACCTGAAAACCCCCACACACTGCTGTGTGTCTTTCTGCTGGCAGGTATGCATTTCTCACTCTTAAATTGAGTTTGAGCTTTGAGCAATTTTTGAGCTTTTTATCATTTCTTAATTGGCTTCTTATTGTTTAATTATGTAATTGGCATGATTTTTTTCCCTGACAAATAAAATGTTATATTTCTCCTGCAATCATTATGAGTAGATTATGTGGAGGTTGATGTTATCGTAAATCTGTGTCCAGGATAGAACATACTGAAGGCTCATAAATGAATGGAGCAGTGGGCACATCATCGGAGACCTTTTGATGTACGTGGCTAAATAAAGTACACTTTTTGTTCCGAGCAAGCAGTAGGCAGCCAAACTTAAGGTATTAGTTTTACCCCTGCCCGTCCTGGCATCCGTCCTCCGAGGAATTTGCAGAAGTAGACTTGAGACAGAAACAAATGCAGAGAGAACCACGGTTAATTCTGATATTTTCAACAACTTCAAATTCAGACATGTGGAATTATTTTACTTGCTCCATTATCATGTCCTTTGCAATTTTAATTCCGGTTGTCACATGAAACCGAGTTTCCTTGACCAAGTCTGAATTATTGCTGTTGTTTCAGTGCATTGTGTGACACCTGAAGGTGCTCTTGCAGTTCAGCCTTCACAGTCTGCTGTGTCATATGAGCATTAGAGATTAATCAAAGTTTTTATCACTCGTAGTGTCATGAGTTCCAGTGAGTCAATGCTCATGGCTTTACTTCAAGTTGCTCTCATTACAGCCAGATCTGTGGGCAGTTGTGTCGTTCACACATTTACTTAGTGCAGATCTTTTGTGGCCTGCAAAAGGCTGTAGTACTTCTGTCTGATGTGTGCTATTCACACCCTCCTTGCAAATTTACTTCTCTTATCAGATTCAATTTAGTTGGTGCACCCCAGTTAAGGATGATTTAGTTTGCTATTACCTGTGCCACACTCCTAGCCGTGTTTTTTAAAGGCAAAAAATAAAAGCACACCCCTCCCCCCTTGGCACTGGGTAGCACACCAATGAAATTGAATTTTAAGGATTCATGTCACACTTCTCCAATTAATGCCCTGCTTGGTGTTTATAATATAATGTATATTATAATTCAAGTTATAATACAATTATATTATATTTAAGAATATAAATTCAATTATATTGTTTCTGGTCTCTGAAGAGTCTCTGGAACAGCTTATTTGTTAAAGTGTTCGTTTTTCAAAAGACGATTTATTTTAGATTTGGCCCTGTAGTCGCAGCTGTACTGGCCAGTGCATTGTATGTACAACAAAGGTCAGACTGAAAGCCAATGAGGGACTCTGCTGTTGTTAACACCCACGACAGCACATGCTAAACGCATGGTCAAAAATCTCTGCTCGTTATCATGTCAATACATTTGAATATGAAAAGGTTTTTGGATCAGGGCTGATGAGATGCACATTCGCTGTTTCTCTTTTTTCTTTGTTCGATTTCAAATGCCTTTTCATTTCATATAGTATTTTTAAAGACTATATGAAGGCAAGGGGGCAATTTTAACGTTTGATTATTCTATTTACTCTTTACTTTATATTTTACCCGCTTAGATCAGGAAACTATATCGCTCTGAGGTACCTTTTTCTCGCAAGGCCTCACGACACAATTTCGCAAGTCCCAGTCATCAAAACAGAGGTAATTGGCTAAATATCTGGGATTTGCCATATTCACACGTACACAATCGAAGATACTTAAATAGCCCCCTTGAATGCCTCCTCAGGAACTTAATTCAATCGTTTTACTTTAGTAGAGGTCTTGACCACTGTTGTGAACTATTTGAATTTTGATAGATATTTTGGACCTACAAACCTACTTCCAGATACATACGCACGCACACACCTACACAGAAAGCCAAAGCGCAGAGGACAGAAAGGACCCAAGAATGCCCATATATGGGAAACAATGTTGTCACCAGAAACCCCAATAGAAGGTTGATGTCACATGATTTATTTCCTCTGAAAAAAAAAAAAAAAAGAAGAAATTGCAAAGGAACAAATGTAACCGGTTCCGTATATATATGACTGTTTCTTTGATTTTGAGTTGTTGCATTTTTGATTTTGATGTCGTGTGCATCCCTTGGAAGAAATTAGTTCTCTTCTAGCTCAGTTTTTTAACTGATATTCTTTTTGCTTAAATTGCTCTATGTATTATTATAACTTGAAAAACCTCGGATGAGAACAAGTTATTTTTTACTTCTATTGCTTGAACTGCTTACAAGGTAATAGCCTGTGTATATCCACTCATACAGGACTGCCCTGTTGAGATTGGATAAGCTGAAGTTTTATAACCTGTTACTTTTTGATGATTTGCTACAAATATTAATCATTGTGTAACCAGTATTTTATCTTTTGTTTAAATACATTTTTATTTCATAAAGACAAACACGGTTAAGTTTTACTTCAGCTTACAAAGTTCTATTAGTAATAGACAGAGCATATCATTTTTGCAAGACCAAGGACAACAATAGTTCCAGGAACGATTCTGCTGGAGGGTAAGCATGAATTTGATCCATATGCCTGGTTGTCAATGATTGTTATTGTTTACGAGGGTGTAGGGACATACCTAGATTTACTGGTATAAATTAAACAAGCTAGTGCTATTCTGACCTGACAGCAAAAGACTACCTAGCTACTTCGATACTAGGGTTCTTCAGGAGGATGAGATAAATACCAGATCTCACCACACCACCATTAAAAGACGTTAGTCGATCAACTTTACTTTTCTTAAAATGGCTTTGGTTTGGCCAAGCTCGTGGCATTCCACGTACACTTATCTAAAGTAACATTAAATTAGAACAGAGGTAATTAGACGCACCCAAATCTAGGTTGATCAAACAGCATTTTCTGATTCTAGACGGAAAATAACTTGTCTCCTTATCCAAGCACACTTGAATTTGATACCAGGTATTAGACGTCACTAATCTCTGATGCAAACTTGTGGAAATATACAAATCCGTTTCTACTTGCGAAAAATAATTGCGGAGTAATTCAGAATGAATTCAAACGTAACAATTTATCATTTTTGTTCAAAGTTTAGAGTTACTGTGTTCTCTGACGTGTCTCTGGAACGTTGAATAAGAAAAGGTTTTTGTTTCAGAGATGCACGTTACTCTTTCTCTTTTTAGATTTCATTGTCTTGTGATTTACATAGCCACATGGCAATCCTATGTTCCTGTTATGGTTTTACTGCAGCTATATCAAAAATAGCAGAGTTTCCACCAAGGAGACAAACAAATTCAACATAAACACACTTGATATTTAATCCAGTTTACACAAGATACATGGCCTCGCATGCATGGCATCTACAACCTTTTACCTAAGTGTTTCATACAACACTTACAGTAAAGCAATCATGTGTTTTAAAGAATAAACTTAACTAGCCTATGTGCACATTTTAGTAGCACAAACAACTATAAAGTGTGTTCTATGAGCACAATGTGTTAAACAACTACAAATTTGGAAATCCAAACAGAATCATTGCAAACATGAACCTATGCATCACATCATCCTGTTTTTCTCAACCTTGCTTTTCATAAACAAATGCATCTACTTGTCTTTTCGTTTATCCAATTACATGTTTTCCGATCGTTTACAAACTTAGAATTTTCTTTCTGTTGTTTGCTCATTCTCATCACGTGTTCCTAGTGTTTCAACAAAGCCAATACAACAATGGCTGATTTTGTCTCAACACTTCTAAAAAGGCAAAAATAATTGACTTACCACAACGCCAGAAGAAAGTGAAGATGTTCAAACCTCAAATTGATTTTTAAATCCAAATACTTTGCTGGAAAGGACGTTGCCTGTGTTGCGAGATCACGTCGAGGTCACCACTTTATAAGGTCGCGCTCGATCGGCCCAAAACCAGCATCCGACCAGCGCGGAAGGTCTTTACGTGTTACTGTCCTTTTCTCGAGGCAAAGTATTTTTTGATTAAATGCAATACATTTGAATATGTATTCTCTCGTTGTTTCATCTGACTCCATAAATGAAAAGGTTTTAATGATATCTGTGCATCATTAAATGTGAGCGAATGTTTGACTATTCCTTTTAACTCTTTAATGAAAATAATGCCAAAGTCGGTTAGAATAATCAAATGTAACAATTTATTATGTCAGGTAAATGTATCATCCCAATTTCATAATCAATTCAAAGATAATCGATACAAAACATCAAATGCTCTGGAATAAAGGGTTAGGGTTATATATATATATATATATATATATATATATATATATATATATATATATATATATATATATATATGGTAGTTTATACCTTTAGACAAAATGAAATCTTTTGGAAAAATAAATGGATATGTGTTTTTTTGTTGAATATCATATTCTATACGATTTAATGGCTAATATGTTATAGTGAGAATATGAAGCTCATAATTGGAGGGGAAAAAACACCTCAATTTTATTCAAAGGTCCAAACTGAGTAAAAACATGCAATTTGTTGTTGCTGTTATTTATTTGCCCCATAAATGGATGAAATTCTGATTGTTTGTAATGTAAATCATTAAGATTTTTATAACAGTATAGCATACAATCCATGTAAAATTCAGTTGTCACTCTATATCTCCCAATATCTTAGTTAGATGATATTTAAATGCTTAGTTTTATAATCAAATATCTGTAGTTTTTATTGTGGGAGGCAAAACATATAATGCAAAACAATGATGACTGAGAGATGAACAAATAAATGTATCATATTTAATACTCACATTTGAACATGATTTTTCCTAAAAAACAGATGTATGGAAAATTAAGCAAGCCTAAGTTGAATAAGTGTTCATAAGTCCAATAAGTGTTCATCTTGAAATATTACTAACAATATAAACGTTATTCTTACATTTACTTAGATTTCACAGCAAAAAGACACGTGAGTCACGGTTTCCCTGGTTCTCCCTGGCTCTGTCATAAACTACATTACCCAGGATCCTCTTTGGCACACCTGCATTCACTCTCCAGATTACTAATCACGTGCACCTGTTCACCATCAGCAAACTCGTCATCAAGCACTATAAGACACTCACCATAGCCCCAGTTCTTGGTCAAGCCTCCAACAGGAACTGACCATTATCCATTGTCTCCTGAAGTCTCTGATGCATCGCGATTCCGACACCGTTGGGTTACACATATTGGGTCAACATGTTGGGTTATTTTCCAAAAATATTGGGTCATTTTTAAAATCGTTGGGTAATTTCTAGAAATAACCCGACTGTTGGGTTAAATAGCCTACGGTTTCTGCAGCGACGGTTCAAATTTTAACGGTCCAGTGACAGACAGTCAACGCAGGAGCTGCTGCTGCATCCTGATTATGAAAGGTAAGTCATATCGTTTTTATGTATATATAACATTAAGTATTGTGTACTGAGACGTTGAATATAATTATTCTAAATATGAATTTTATATTTTTTAAAAACGAAGTTCCCTTTAGACCGTTTTAATGATCTCCGGGAAGTGAGATCGATTGGAAATTAATCCTAGCTATCGCCGTTAGGTCGCTAGCAGTAATAAAGTAATTAATTATAACATTATACTAGCGAAACCGTTTACTACCAGTTACCTACTACAATAAACTAAGTAGGCCTTAGTCTGAAATCACTAGCATTACGCCTGTTTTACGGATAGCAATTGTTTATTCGTGATAGCAAATGTCTTAAAGGGACTTTAAGCTGTCACAGCTGAAGCAGTGCTCCAGACTGGTAACGTACTTTTTTTGTACAGGTGCGACTACAATTGTCACTAAATGCGGAACGAAAGAGCTCTACTCATATGAACCGTAGTGCACGGACCATTTATCAGCTCGGCCCAGCGGCGCGAGCTCAGACATCGGTCACACCTATGGGTCACACGACACCGCAACAGCGCTGTGAGGTGCAGTGAGAAGCGTTTGAATTCGCTGAAATCTCCCGAGATGAAAGAAAGATGAAAAAGTGCAGATATTCCCAACAACATTGAAATGGGAAACATTGTGCAACAAATAAACGATTAGTTCATGATTAGTTAAAGAAAGTTGATGTTTTCCAATACACAGATTACCTTGATTTACTGTAGTAACAAGTTTTTAAGGACTAAGTTAGTTTACTTTTCTGAAAATATTTATTTTTTTCTGCTTAATTCCAACACAGAAAGGAGTAAATGAAAGTATTATGCTGCTGGATGACAATGGTTCTCAACTCTGGTCCTGGACAGTGTACAGTACACATTTTGGATGTCTTCCTTATCTGGCACCGGTCTTGGAGTCCCTCTACTAACAAGTTGGTAAGTTGAATAATGATTAGAGATACGAAATGTGCAGTGCTGGGGCTACTACAGATCCAGGTACAGATAATTACTTATGTTTTTTTTTTTTTTTTTTTTTTTTTTAGCTGTCTTCTGTAATTTCAATACAGTATTTTTTTATTTCAATATAGTCTGAGCTGTTTGATGACTGACAATGATTGAGTGGCAAAAGAAAGCAAGAAGTCCTCACAGCCAAGTCGAGGAGTTCGTGAGACACACCACCTCAACAAACTGCAAGAACTGCTGAAGAAATCATTAGAGAATATCCCAGACTTCACAGTTTTCTTGGAATGGTGAGTTTAATATGTATGCACGTGACGTAGTAGTGGGAAGTTCGGATCATTTTACTAACTTGGATCTTTGCATCTCATTCATAAAAATTAATAAATATTTTTTCAAGTCATTTCGTTAATTTCAGCAGAATGTATTTAAATGTTACATGTCAATAGCCAAATTCCCCAAACACATCAAATGTTGATCACATTTAGAATAAGAAAAAAAATGCAATGCAAGGAAGAGGCCAAATTATGAGAAACAGAAACGATTAATTTATTTATCTGGGTCTTCGGGCTATGCAGTCTGTTAGTTTACCCAATCTAAGCCGTTCGTTCATCCCGTGACATCCTCATAAACTGAGCTTTGCAGTCTGTAATACCGGATAGAGAATTGATTAGTTCACGTTTCGAGTCTATCGACTTCGGGTTCGAGTCATTTCTTTCAACACGTGACTACATAAGCTGAGCTATGCAATCGGTACCGGATACAGAATTGATTAGTTTATCTCTCGGGTTCGAGTCGTTTAGTTTTATGTCACGGAACTGTTGTTATTAGACTATATATATATATATATATAATCTTTATCAAAGTGGTTTGCCCCATCATAGATAAAGTTTAAAGCATTACCAACTCTTTAGTACCTCATTCATATGGAAAAGATCCATCATAACAGAAATTCTTAAATTATAAATTTAAAGAAATTAAAAAGCTATAATTTGAGACCAAAAATGTAACATGTTACTGTTAAAAAATTAGTAACTCATTTATGTGTCCAGCGCTGTCATGTGACAAAAGAATGAAAGACTCAGAGAGAAGAATCAGACCCGAAGACTCGAGAGATGAACTAATCATTTCTCTTTCCGGTACTGACAGCATAGCCTCTATGGGACTGACAGGAAGAACACAAGACTCGGACTCGAACCCGAAGACTCAAGAGATGAACTAATAATTTCTGTTTCCAGTACAGACTCAGTAGTCCCGAGTCATATTAAAGATTCGTTCAAAATAAACGAATCATTCATGACCGACCCATCACTACAGTACAGAGAAGCAAATGGAGCGCATAATTGGATGTTTTTAAATAAACATTGACAAAAAACTATAAAAGTTTTAGGGCTGGACGATATAATATATATAACATTGATAGAAGTGATCACCCGGACTTATATAGTCGTTATATAAAGCGTTCACAGGCAAATAGGTTTTTTTTTTGTTTGTTTTTTTTGGTGTCTAAATCAGGCTCATATAAATATCAGGAAACAGGATTCCTGGCTGCATGTCAATATCCACAGATCACTGGATCTTTGTTAAGTTGTAAGGAACACTATATCGAGTCCAACCTTTAGTTTAAACTGATAATCGTTTGTTTTATTCACGTTTTCGCAGTTTCCCCTATTAAATCCAGTCACGCAACATCTCTTCGGTGGGAAAGTGACGTCAGTGCATACCCTCTACTGTATATGGAAGGGGTGTCTTATTTTGGAAAATTGTTTTGGCTGTGTCTAAGTGCATATGAAATTAGGTTCACACATGTGTGGTATAGTTGAAAACTGTTTTTTTCTTGTCTTTCAAAGATGATCCTGGAGAAATGGCCTGACATCCTTCCATCATCGCCATACCTCACAAATGGAAAAATGGTGTGTCCAACATATGCTGAAATGAAGCGCAGCTTAAATGACATTTGGCCTGTAAGTAAAAGCAACACTATCAAGTCAATTTTGATAAATTACACTGCTCTTCAGCTCATGTTCATCCAAAAAAAGAAAATTCTGTCATGATTAACTCACCCTCATGTCGTTCCAAACCTGTAAGACTTTCGCTCATCTTCAGAACACAAAAGAAGATCTTTTAGATGAAATCTGAGAGATTTCTGTCCCTCCATTGACAGTATACACAACTACCACTTTCAAGCCCCAGAAAGGTAGTAAAGACTTCATTAAAGTAATCCATGTGACTCCAGTGGTTTAACCTCAATTTTATGAACTGACGCGAGTGCTTTGTGCAAAAATACATAATTGTTGCTTTCACGCTCTTGTCGTCTGCTCGCGCATTAACACAACATGTTAATGTCGAGGTGCTCTCGTGAACATGCGTTTGAGTTTAATATGTTGTAAATAAAGTGATAAATTATGGTTAAGGGATAGAATATACTCATGTCACTTCATAAAATTGAGGTTGAACCACTGGAGTAACATGTATTACCTTTATGATGTGTTTGCTACCTTTCTGGGGATTAAAAGTGATAGTTGTGTAGCTGTCAATGGAGGGACAGAAATCTGTAAGACTCATCAAAAAGATCTTTATTTGTGTTCCGAAGATGAACGAAAGTCTTACAGGTTTGGAAAGACATGAGGGCGAGTAATTATTGACCGATTTTACATTTTTGGGTGAACTAACCATTTAACAGCAGGTGTAATGACTAATTAGAGTGACCATAATTTAATTCAATACAGCTCTGCTTTGATATAACTTTTTCATAATTTAACACTGTTGATGTTGTCACAGTGCATGCCCAACTGAACATTATTTATTCTTTTAAGGTTGGAGACAAGTGAGAAACAGTGAGACAAGCCCGGATCCACATGACTTGATGTGTTTCAAAAATGTTTTACATCTATGACATAAACTATTTCAAGACCTCTGCACCCATTTTGGGAGTTTTTGTAGCATGCAAATTTTAATATATCTGGAGGAGGTCCTGCCTCATTAAGAACTTTCATCATCATCATTAGGTCCAGTAGTCAACATATGTATTTGTAGTTTTATTACTCAAGGTATGTTTACACTAACACATCAATGCATTCAGTGTACAGTGAAGACCTTTTAATAAAGTTGTGATTGGGATTTATTGTTATTAATTTGTGTATTCTGTCCATATTTGTATAGGTTATTGAATTAAATGTATAGGTTATTAATGTGTAGTTCTAAATTTAGTGTTCATTTTGAATTTTTGTGTGCTGTATGCTGTACAATTGTATGTATGCTATGTGCATTTTTGTGTAGGTTTTGAATGTGTACTGTTTGTACATATTTGCATAGGTTTTGAATTTGTTATGTGTGTTGTATACACTTGTGCATTTTGAATTTATGTACACAATTATGTGTATTTACATTAAATGCTAGACTCCCCAATATATAGTTTGTAATTGAAAAATATATTTGTTGAAACATATGTATTGTTTATACAAATAAACAATCTGTATTTGAAAACAATTTGTATTTTATTTATTAAAATAAGGTCATAAATAAAAATAAATATTTAACTCAACTGTTGGGTTATTTTAACCCAACTGGAGTTTAACCCAATGCATTGGGTTAAAATAACCCACAGTTGGGAAGGTGCTATACCAATCCACAGTTGGGTTATTCGTTGGGTTATTTTTAACCCAACATTTTTAAGTGAGTATAGGCTATACTTAAGTTTGATTCAGTATACATACCCAGGTGAAAAAGATGTACAATTAAATGTATTAAAAATGTACTTGAGTGTGTTTTTAGTAGACCTACAATACAAATATACTTTAATGCATTTAGGCTACATTTAACAGTAACCTATGTCTTTTTCACTTTCAGATTAAATTTATTTGGTAGGCCTATAGGCCTATTTTATTAAATAATTTAAACCTTAAACAACAACACAAAAAAATTATAATAATATTAATAATGAAGAAGAACCAGGAGGAGAGAAGTTTTATTCTGTTTTATTTTATTCGAAACTGCTGCTATTCCTCTGCTGTCGTCGCTTCAGTGATGCTCGCGCTGCTCTCGCGCAACAAAGCTCAGCTGATCGACGTCATCGGGTTTGAACTTTGAAAGCAACGGCTCCCCTCATCAAAGCTTCCACCGTTTGTTCGGCTCACCGTTACAAGGTTTGTGAACTCGCCAAATATATATAAATACAGAGTATACTCGCCATATATTCAAACACGCATATATATAAACTAAATTTATTATACATTACTACGTTTGTACAGTGTTTACCACTCGTTTATTGCACAGTATCTGGTATGAAGGTTTTAGCCGCGATGTTAACTACGTTGATCTAACGTTAACGTTAATGAACAGATGGAAATTATTGACTTATTGTCTTAGATTGATTTAGTCATTCAGTTCAACATATTCCTTACAAATGTGTCGTCAAATTGCTGATATAGCCTAACTAATTATGAGCCATTCCACCAAATGGGTGGCATTTATGTCCCCAGAACATCATATGTATAAAATTGCATGAAAATTAACTCTAAAATACATTTTATTATTAAGCAAAATGTCCTGCATATTAAGCTAACTACAAATTATAAAATTTATAATTAAAAACATTAATAAAAACTACATAGAACACAACAAATAGCATTTTCTGCATGTCCCCACTCTCTGTCTCTAAACTTTGCCATGAAATATAATGATTAAAATCCTTCAGAAATTAAGTTTTGGGGATTGTTGTGTGACTTTATATCCAATGTATTTAAAATGTTTGTTTGTTTTTATGAGAAAAAAATATTTTATCTAATATTTTAGATAAAATACACATTTTAGTCATGTCCCCGGGTTTTCACTCCTGTTACCCTAACACATTCCCCCCTCTGAAAACCTTGGAATATTCCACAAGACACATTTTCAACAGGAAGTTGCATCATCTTGATCTTCTAAAGGCAATGGGAAGACCATAAGTTAGTCCTCTTATTTTAATTTCTGTATATTTGATGAAATTGTAACTATGACTGAGAAGGTCAATCTCAACATACTATCCTGTTACCTAAATAATTTCTTAGAATGGATTTGTTTATTTTAAAGATATTAACTTTTGTTAAGTTACTAGAATTTGCTCAGTGTCCTCATGCTATTAGCATGTATGCTATGTGGCCATATGTCATGTATTTGATAACTTTTTGCTTAAAAACTCAATCCTGTTACTTTCAGTCCTGTTACTTATATGAAAAATAACAGGAGTGAGTTAAAATAACAGGAGTGAATAGAGTCCTCTGTTTTGTTGATTTAATACTGTAAATATTATTTCTCTTTCCACCTCCTTTGCTGTGAAGTACTACTAGCATATAGTACATCACTTCAACATAGAAATCTTATGCACACACAGTAATGTACACTCTCTCTCGTGCACACACATATGGACACTCATTCCTGTTTCCTGTTCCTCATTCCTGTTATGAAATAGTTAATTCCTGTTACCAAGTGTTCATTCCTGTTACTATTATTTATTTATTTTCTAAAAAAATAAAGTTAAACCACTGTTTTTATCAGTTTTGTTTGGTCCATCATGTATACAATTGTTTAATAAATTAAATTATAAAAAAATATATAAACTTGAGGCTTCGGTCTTCTTTAAAATAAAAAAATGGCTTTGTTTTTTATTAAAATAAACTTTGCCTTAATATATAGTGATTTTTTTTTTTTGTCACAAATATCAGTTATTTGAACATATAACCAACAATATCTTTAAAATAAACACTTTCTTGTGGGGAAAACAAAGGAATAATTGACATGCTTTTAAACATGCTTTTTAAATGTCACATGAGTTTCGGTAACAGGACTGTGAAAACATGCATCCATCTTCTGCTTAGAAACCTTGTAAAAAATTAAATAAAGTTGCCTGAGATTGACCAATACACATTTTGAATAGGTAAATATTTGAGTATTAGATTCAGTGTTAAAAAAAAATAAAAAAAAATTAAGTTTCATTTTTAAGAGTTACAACAAGCAAATGTCACCCATTCGGTGGAATGGCCCTTTAGCTGATTCCTGCTGTTGTCACTGGCATTTGTTATGAATAACAAAAGCAGGTTTGTATTTGGTCTGTTTTTGTTTAGCCTTACTTTAACTTACTACAGGTGTCCTCATTCTCTCAAATACCATTTTAAAGCCATTTATGGTCAATAAATATTTTGCTTTGTTCTTTTGTTTCCCCAGAACAACCAGTACATTTTGTAAAATAATCTGAACATTTCAGTGGCAACATTGAATTACAGTAAGTACCCGCACCACATGCAGTACTTTATTACTATGAACTTTCTCTGTGTGAAATTGTATTGTTTGACTGTGTGTGTACTTTTGTTTTTTAATCAGTTTTTCTCTGAAAATCTTCCCTCATGCTCTCAAATCTCATTCATGTTACCCAGAAAAATAATATCACAGGTTTGGTTCACAAATAATGCTATGCAATTTTCTTATATCTTTATCATTTGCATTTGAATATAAGACATTTTAACTCTGAATTATAACTTCAAGTTTGTTCTTTTTCTAAAAAAAAAAAAAAAAAAGGACAAAACTATTATATGGCTCCAGAAGACTTGCAACACAACCCATAACACATGAGTTGTGAACTCATTGATTATTTTTAGGATCTTTTCTGGGACATTTTTGGAGCTTAACCATTTTTATATAAATTGTTTCATTGAATTGAACCAGACAAGTGTACATAAGAATGGTTTCATGAATGATTTACATTATGCTTGTGTTTCATGCAGTGAAAGCGAATGGTGACAGGGGTTGCATTATGCCTGAGATCTGCTTTTGGGTTCCACAGACAGAAAGTCAAACAGGTTTGGAACGTCACAAGGCTTAGGAAATTATTTAAATTTCACAACTATCACTTTAATAACATTACTAACAGTACATTTTGTGCTTTGCAGAGATCTCGGTAAGCTGAAATACAAGTTTGATCAAGAATAAAAATCCTCCTGTAGACCTGAAAATCACTGAAGTGCCTGGACCATCCACCAGAAAAGAGGAAAAACAAACGGAAAACTAATCTGCTGTACATTTTCACTTTTCTAACTCTTTACCTCACACCAACTTGGTCCCATAGTGACATTTTTGACCACAAACGAAATTGCTGATCGTGTGGATTCTTATTGAAATGACTGAATTCACCAGTGAACATTCACAGAACAACAGATAATTTTACTGCACCTTAATACTGTTTCCAGGTCGAAGCCTCTACTTCCTCTATCTTGTTTCATGAGAATACTCAACAACCATTTATGAACACTGTTGATTCAAGTCACACATTTAAGCTTTTCAAAAGCCACAGTGTACATTACAGTCTCCAGTCAAACGGCATCCAGACTTCAACATTTTATGATTCAAAATAGCTGAATAACTAACCATCTGAGATTTCGGTATAGAGATAAAGGTTAGGATCATAATTTTCAGGAATATTACAGCACAATGAGTGTATTATATTAGCACTGTTTGTTTTTGGCATCTGATAGAGCTTTTGGACTTGGAAACAGTGATGTCAGACTTACCATCGGACTGAAACACAAATGTTTTAAAGTTAAGTGAAGATGGACATTTTTAATTAGTCAAATGTATATATTTTTTTTACATTGTTTTATTTCATGGAATATATGTGTTTCCATACATTTTGTTGAGATGTCTTTTCTTGTTTATCTATTGTATGGTTGATTATTCATGTTGCTTATGTATTATATTTTTTTGTGTATTCATTGATATTAATTGTTAGCTTTTTTTCCCATGTACATGGAAGTGTATGTATAAAAATGAATATCAAATATGTAATAAACAATTCTTATTTTGTATTTGGTTCAATTTGTTTATTATAATAGAAGTCAAAGGTAACCATAGTAACAACATGAAATTAAATATAAAAAAAAAATGAAATTTGGTTCCTGGAGGCACCCACAGTGGTTCCACACGGTGCCTAATATACAGTGCCCTCCACAATTATTGAACCCCCTGGTAAATATGATCAAAATTGGCTGTAAAAAATAAATCTGCATCGATTATCCTTGTGATCTTTCATTCAAAAAATGTGCAAAATTCTAACCTTTCATTGAAGTAAAAGAATTGAAAGTGGGGGGAAAATCACATTATGAAATAAATGTTTTTCTCCAAAACACGTTGGCCACAATTATTGAAACCCTTTTATTAAATACTTTTTGCAATCTCCTTTTGCCAAGATAACAGCTCTGAGTCTTCTCCTATAATGCCTGATGAGTTTGGAGAATAACTGACAAGAGATCAGAGACCATTCCTCCACACAGAATCTCTCCAGATCCTGCAGATTCCCAGATCCATGTTGGTGCTTCTCCTCTTCAGTTCAGCCCACTCATCAGGTCAGGGGACTGAGACGGTCATGGCAGAAGCTTCATTTTGTGCTCCACAACAAATTTTTGTTTTGATTTTGATGTTTGTTTTGGATCGTTGTCCTGATGGAAGATCCAACCACGGCCCATTATAAGATTTCTAGCAGAAGGCGTCAGGTTTTGATTTTTTATCTGTTGATATTTGATAGAATCCACAATGCCATGTATCTGAACAAGAAGTCCAGGACCTCCAGCAGAAAAATATGCCCACAACATTAAAGATCCAATGGTATATTAAATTGTACACATGGGCAGGGCAGGACTTAGGGTGGTGGGGGCCCCTGGGCTTGAGTCACTTTCGGGCCCTACCTTTTTTACATTACATTAAATAGAACAAAATGATACATACAAGCTGTATATTAGAGCTACACAATTCTGGATAAACTGAGAATAAAAATAAAGATCACGATTCGGAACAAACAACTAAACAAAATAACATAATTTATGTTAATTGCTGAAGTCTATTAAAATGTTTAATTAATCTGAATTATAAAAAAAACAAAACAAAACAAAAAACTTGGGTTTGAATGAATGATTCAATTCCTCAATCAAATGCACTTGTTTCATAGATGAATCAGTATTTTTGAACGAATCTCCTGAATGAACGATTCAATGACAAATGTTTTTTAAAAGTAATTTGTCGCCATCTGGTGGCGTAACAATATAATCGATCCAATCGTTATTTGAAGTGCAAAGCTACTCAAAAGGTGACTGGTACCATAGACAGTGTTAAGTGTTAAAAAAAAAAACGTAATAATTTATTTATATGACCACTGATTGAAGCTTGAAAAAAGTTTTTTTCCAATAAATAAATAATGATTAAAAAAGTTCAAAGTGATCATAAGTTTATTGCAATGCACAAATGTCTTGGTCAGAATGAGAATAAAACACGTATTAACCTGGAAAACATATGTTTTGATTGAGGCATTTCTTTGAGATTTAGAATCCAGTATTCCTATAGGTTAATTTTTATTTCTTTTATGAATTTAATAAAGAACTCTGTCTCGTATTCTGTCCAAACGATCCATGTAGGCTACTTTTGTGTCCATTCGTTTTTCCTTTTTTAACCCGTAATTGAAAAACGAAAAATGAACAGTTGTTGTCTTTTTAAAACGCAAAGTTGAACACCAACATTTTAATTTGAACTGGCTACACCAACTGCTGCGCAAAAAAAGTAAATATCGAAGAATTTTCAGATTTCTGTTTATGACTTTTTGCCCCTTTATTAAACATTTAAAATATTCACAAATTAATATGGAAAACATGTCGATTTTTCTGGTTTTCAAAGGCCAAATTAGAACCTGGAATTGATGTTTTTCCCGCAGTGCTGAATGAGAAGAGCCATTAATATTATTAATAAACTATTGCTTTGGCTAAAATCACATCTCCATCTCCGCTGTTAAGCAGATGCGCCTTTAGAGAGAAATGCACATTTCATACGGATTAATCAGAAGGTATTAGCTTTCGATTCGAATTTGTTCGTTTTAAAGTGGACATTTCAAGCTTAAGCCTGCATAGGCTATATTTTGTTTCAGTTCTCGCGCTCCAGTTTACGGAGATCATGCAAGTGCGTCTGATTGTTTTCATTTATTTTATCAAAAGCACAACGTTTTCTTGTTATTGTGAGTTTACACAAATAAAAGTAGTTGGGAATAATGTATTATTTTCTGTATGAGCAGAAATGGTCAAAGTATTTTAAGTTGTTTCCACTATTGATAGGAAAATGCAAGTGTTCGCGGCCGCGCCTTCGTGCCATGCAGTGCGCGCTCCACATTCAGCTTTGTTCCTTTTTTGCATAAAAGCGTCTTCTAAATATAGCCTATTAAATGTTATAATTAAATAATATAAAATTATTATTATTTGCGTAGCTATAACATGGACCTCAAACACACCGCGTCTTCTAACTCAGGTGACTGTAAATGCGCAAAAACTGTTTCCATTGCAGTTTTGCGAAATATTCCTTTTTTCGAATTGCCTGAAAAACCACCTCATGCGAGCGTAAAAAATTGACGAGTTTCCATTGTGCTTATTTTCATTTCGCAATTTCAATTTGCGCAATTTGAAGGGTAGCCTAATGGAAATGCGGCTACTGTCTATGCAGACAGGTTTTTTCAACGGTTCGGCAGTAAACGAGGCACTAACTGCCAATAACCAATCAGCAAACCTCAAGATGACTGACATTTAATTTAGCTAATTAAATTACATTTTTCATTGCAGGGCAGGGCCAATAACAATGCTAGACCAATCAACAAACTTTAAATGAAAAATTAAATGACTGACATATTATTGAAAAAAATCAAACGTAAACGGACGGGGCCCCCTATTGGGCGGGGCCCATGGGCTTGAGCCCAGTCAAGCCCAATGGTAAGTCCGGCCTTGCACATGGGGTACTTTTTATCCTTGTGTTCACCAAACCCATCTAGTGTGTTTGCTGCCAAAAAGCTCTGTTTTAGTCTCATCTGACCACAGAACCCTGTGTTGTTTGAAGATCCAGTCGTGTCTGACAATTAAATTTGCTGGAATTTGTTTTTGGAGGAGCGAGGAGGTTTTTTTTTAAACCCTCCCAAACAACATGTGGGGATGTAGGGGTTGTTTGATAAATTTTTTTTTAGGCTTTCTGACCCTAAGACTCAACTAATCTCTGCAATTCTCCATCTGTGATCCTTGGAGAGTCTTTGGCCACTCAAACTTTCATACTCGCCGTGCATTAAGACAGTATAGACACACGTCCTTTTCCTGGCAGATTCATAACATCTTTAGTTGGTTATAACTTCTTAATTATTGCCCTGATGGTCAAAATGGGGATTTTCAATTCTTTAGCTATTGTCTTACAGCCACTTTCTAGTTTGTGATGCTCAACAATCTTTTGCTATACGCATCAGAACTGTATTCTGTGGTTTTACTCATTGTGATGGATGATTAAGGGGATTTGGCCTTTGTGTTTCCTCATATTTAAACTCCTGTGAAACACGAAGTCATAGCTGGACAGTTTCATGTTCCTAGTCACCCTGGTGTACTAAAAAAGGTAAATATTAATGGGAATATACTTCAGAGATATTTTACTCGTAAAAAATTCTAGGGGTTTCAATAATTGTGGCCAACATGTTTTGGAGAAAAACATTTATTTCATAATGTGATTTCCCCCCACTTTCAATTCTTTTACTTCAATGAAAGGTTAGAATTTTGCACATTTTTTGAATGAAAGATCACAAGGATAATCGATGCAGATTTATTTTTTACAGCCAATTTTGATCATATTTACCAGGGGGTTCAATAATGGAGGGCACTGTAAGAGTTCCTCAGGAAACCTGTGTGGTTCCTCAGAGAACCGGCCCTTTTTAAAGGGTGCCTAGAGGATCTACAGACGGTTCCGCCGGTGTGGCAAAGTGAAGAACCCCAAAAGGTTCCTCCAGGCACCTTTTATTTTTACAGTGTGGTTCCGCAGTGGAAGACGCGAGTCAGGTCTAGACCAAGACTCTCTCCGACCCTCCCGGTTTTCGAGATATCCACCCAAAACCGCTTCTCCCCTCGTCGTGAAACAGAACGCGATGCTGTGATCATCGGCGATTCCTGATGGAGTTTTTCGGTTCCGATGTGACACATCACATCGACAGGTCACAAGAAAAACAATGGTGTGCTTGGTTTCAACGTAACTTTATTCGTTCATGAGTTATTTACAAGTTTCTGACCACTTATAAAATGTGTTCAATGTGCTGCCCATTGTGTTGGATTGTCAATGCAACCCTGTTCTCCCACTCTTCACACACTGATAGCAACACCGCAGGAGAAATGCCAGCACAGGCATCCAGTATCCGTAGTTTCAGATGCTGCACATCTCGTATCTTCACACCATAGACAATTGCCTTCAGATGACCCCAAAGATAAAAGTCTAAGGGGGTCAGATCGGGAGACCTTGGGGGCCATTCAGTGTGTGAAGAGTGGGAGAACAGGGTTGCATTGACAATCCAACACAATGGGCAGCACATTGAACACATTTTATAAGTGGTCAGAAACTTGTAAATCACTCATGAACGAATAAAGTTACGTTGAAACCAAGCACACCATTGTTTTTCTTGTGACATTACCAATAAGTTTGTGTCACATGGCCCTCTTCCTATTGAAAAAACAAAAGTTGTATCCAAGATGGCCAACTTCTAAAATGGCCACCATGTCACCACCCATCTTGAGGAGTTTGCCCCCTCACATAAACTAATGTGCCACAAACAGGACTTATCACCAACCATTCCCATGTTATTACGGTGTATATAAATGGCCCACCCTGTATTATTTTAATTTAATACTGTGAAGCTGCTTTGATACAATCTGTATTGTGAAAAGCGCTTTATAAATAAACTTGACTTGACTTGTTTTGATTGAATACATGAAGAATTCCAAAAAATGTTTTACGTTTTCGGAAATATTATGTTTGAATAAATATGCAAATGATGCATTTTCTAATTAGCTATGCACAGATTTGCATAAACTCCAGAACAAAAATCTGAATATTGGATGAAGTCAGGTTCAAAATTCTTGTGTCATTTTTTTGACATTATAAATCTATTTTTTTAGAGAGGGGATTTAGGATTTCTCTTTTTAGTTTAGTTTAGTTTAGTTTATTTTTTATATAGCACATTTCTACTGCCTCAAGTGCAGCCCAAAGTGCTGTACAATTCCATCAATAAAACCAAACAAAGATAATACAAAACACAACAACATAAAATTAATATATTTAGGTCTCTCCTGGGTCGGAATTAAATGCCAAACTATAAAAGTGCTTCTTTAAAGCCGTTTTAAAAGAATGCAACGTGGGGATGGAGCGGATGGCAAGAGGTAAGGAATTCCACAACCTAGGACCGGCTATCGAAAAGGCTCGATCACCTTTCCGCTTGAGTCAGGACCGCGGTACCCGGAGCAATAATTTATCTGCCGATCTCAGATTCTTTACTGTCTGGTGCAAAATAATAAGATCAGATAGATAGGAGGGTGTGAGATCATTTAAAATTTTAAAAATGAATATTAAAGTCTTGAAATCGATCCGAAATCTGATCTGATTTTTATCACTCCATAAATCACCAAATACATTTTCACCATGTTTTTAGGAATAAATTGTTGTAAAATATCAGGAAAATTATATATGAACAAACCTCTTTGTAAAAACCTTCAGAATATAGATATTAATAAAACTGTAATGTTCGGTGTAAGTGCTACTGAAAAAAGCAATCTTTAAAGATATGCATTGTAATTAAAATCTGATGCAAATAAAGTACCATCAAATAAACAATTAAAAGTGTATTTTGGATGTTTTCTTTCCAGTGTCTGAAACAACATGATATGAAAATCCAGTCTTGATCAGACATTGCCTGTAGGGTCTTGCCTCAAAAAAAAAAAAAAAAAAAAAAAAAAAAATCTCAGTGTAAATAATATTTTAATAGTCTTTTTCCACTATAAAGAACCTGACAGCAGAGAGAAGTATCAGCAACCGGAGGAACAACACACTCTAACCTTCGCTCACTCTCACCCTCCATCTGTCCTCTCTGGTCTCAGACACACTTACTCCCACTAATCATCTCATCATCATCAGATACTAACAGTGCAACTGATACTCTTTTTCCATTCTAACATCTTGCTTAGACAACTTTTGCCCCCTTTCATCCAGGCCAGCCCGCGTCACCTCCTCTGCCCCTGGTCATGTGATGTTCTCCGTGAGCATCGGTCTAAACTCAGGGCTGCAGATCCCAGTCAACACATGAGATCATGAGACCATTCTCATACAGTGACACTCACAGTGTGAATATTATATGAGCTCATTGTGAATTCAAAATGTTGAGCAGGTTGAGAGATGGAAATTCAAATGTCGGTCACTGGGGAACATTATAGTTCCTGTTTCTCAACTCTGGAAAAATGTCAGCATTTGTCAGATTTGTCAGCAAACCGTTTGTGCTGTACAGTTGTGTTCTGGACTCAGCATGGAATTGTTACACTGGAGAAATGGTGAGTGGTCTCTTTAATTGCTATTCACATATGCTCATATGATATTATAATGCTAATATGCACTGTGACCCTGTGTTTGCAGAGTACTGCCACATGACCAGATACATGTGAACCAGCCATCTTACCAGCTCATGTGTAGAGTCACCTGGCTTCAGAAATCACACCAGAAATCAAATTGTTTGCATTGACATATTGTTCTCTCTGTTTCAGGATGTCAAGTCTTTTCAAGGGAAAAAAGAAATAGAGGTTAAGAAGTGTAAAGGAGTCACTAAACCAACACCAGAATCTGAATGCATCCGTCAAATAGAAATATTTGTGTCAAATGCCAACACCTGAAAAGAATACAAAATAAACAAGAAAACTGAATTTTTGAAATACTTTGTTGATGGAAATAAAATATGAACATCTACATGATGTTTGTGATATAACTGACCAATATTAGAGGAATTTTAGATCACAGTAAACTCACTAAACTAACAGAATGAGAGTTTAACACAATGATATCACAGTGGTCTCTCATGCTGAACCCACAGTTTGAGCACACAGTGAGTGAGCTTTCAGGTTACACTTTTAGATCACATTGACCATAGTGAGTATCCTGGGATGGTGAGATCACATTGTTGACTGGGAGAAGAAGAGGCGCAAATCGAAAGATGCCGCTGACCTTGGTTTGTATAAATCCCTCCTCTCGACCTTCTCTGCTAATGTCTCTCTACTGCTAAAATAACTTACTACCACAACAAAATGAACAATTCTTCTGACTCTCGCATGCTTTTCAAAACCCTCCTCGTCCCTCGTAACAGGAAGCAGTAAAACTCGCTCTTATCTGGGATGAACGACTGTCCGCCGATGAGCTTCTCACAGCCGTAACAAACAAAATTGTGAAATCCAGGTGGAGGAGTTGGATCCAGATCCATCTCCTCCTACCTTACATATACCTAAACCTACCCATCCCCACCCCCTGATCCCTAAACCCACCCCAAAACCTACCAATCTCCAGCCCTTAGATCTAGAACCAACTCCGCCCCCTGGATCTCATGTACTGCAGTGAGGTGCTACTGGGCCGCTTAGAGCCTGAGAGATCGACATCTGTTCAAACTAACTGTAGAACACTTCATCTACAGTGAGAGAGAGCAAAGCAACATGACAAAACATTTTAAACTTCATGTAAGAAACACAATGCAATGGGAGCAGGAACTCTTCCATATCTTTCTCTCGTCCAAGCAGAAGGTACTTTCTCATTTCACACTGCCAAAAATCATATTTTCAATATGTATTTTAACTTTTTTTTAGTTTAAATATCTAAAAGTCACTGTGAGAGAATGGCGGCCTCTACCGGAGACTTCAGAAAAATACAGTTTCTTCATTTTAAAATATAAATGTGCAACATATTAAAGGTCCCGTATTATGCCCCTTTTCACAAGATGTAAAATAAGTCTCTGCTGTCCCCAGAGTGTGTATGTGAAGTTTTAGCTCAAAATACCCAACAGATAATTTTTTACAGTATGTTTAAATTGTCATTTTTTGGGGCTCAGAAAAACGTGCTGTTTTAGTGTGTGCCCTTTAAATGCAAATAAGCTGCTGCTGCTGCACGGCACAGGGGGTGGAGCTTCATGAGCTCGCACTCAGTCTCTCAGGACAATTTCATCTCACGGAATGATGATAATATCAGAAACTCTCAGTAACGGTGTTCAGTTCGACCCGGAGTCGGACAATAATGCCTACAGAGTCAGAGTGCTGTATAGAGATGGAACAGGTATAGTTTAGTAGTTTAATTACGGTTATAACGTATTTGTCATCTGCTTGTATGTATCCATTATTAATAGCCTACAAGTCTGCTGTTTCGGACCAGGTCCGAATGATGATCAAACATATACTGATGAGTTTAATGAAGCATCAGTTTTACTTCAGAAAATCACTGTAAGAGCTGAGTAAACACAGTAAGTTATAAGAAGTGCGCAAGTACATAAACGAATTTCGGTAGAGTTGAGGGAGCATTTTCTTTAAAAACAAAATAATTCCACCTCGTCTTCAGCGGCTGCCTCAGATTTCGGGAGTAAATAGAGAGAGCTATGTGGATTAATACATCCAGCCACACAACACCTACAATGCTTGGGAGACATTCTCATCTATGGCTGTGAACTCGATCAGGGCGGGTCTATGTTGAAACGGCAGTGTCTGTCAACACTCGTGGGCGGGGCCTGTGCTTAGTGACGTCACTAAAACAGCATTGGGAGACACTGCTGATGATTTATGGGAATTTATAAAAAAGTGAGAGTGAGTGGATTTTTATCACTATTGGCTGGTTGTGTACACACACTGCCAACACACATTTATGTCCAAACAGCATGCAAAAGTGAATTTTGCATAATAGGGGACCTTTAAAGTCATCCAGGTCAGCATCAGCTATCTTCTGCTTTAGGAATTCCAACAGCAAGACTGATCGGAGGAACAGGAAGTTCAAGGAAGCGGAACGTCTTTTCAGCAAGTCCTCTGTCACATCAGTGGCAGTCAGTATTTTAGAAATGTATAATAAAAAATAATAACAAAGATTTTAAACAATAATTAAGAAAATTATTTAAATTCATCATTTTTGTGTGAATTGTCTTACAGGCTGTTTGTGCTCTTGGAGGGATTCCTGATCATATGAATGAAAAACGTGAGTAGAGTCTCAAACTTCTTGTGTTTGCAAGAAATTCCAGTTAATCATGAATCTTCATTTATTGTTAAATGGACTGTGTTTTAAAACCTAGTGAGCTGCCTGTGTAGGGATTACCCTCCCTCATAGGCTCATCGTCTACCTAGGCAGCATTTTTGGGTATCGTCTAATGAACATTCAGAATGTGCATGTGAAGTCCAGAAATGCTGTCTAGGTTGGCAGCTCACAAAGTTAAAAGGTGTGTTGGACTTGAAGTGGCACTGTGAAGACTGATCGGTGTCTGACATCAAAGTACCACGAGAGCAGACGGCTCTATGGTTTCGAATCGCTCTCGCAGTGCTTTGATGTCATACACCGATCGGTCTTCACAGCGCCACTTCAAGTCGAACACAACTTTTTTCACACCATTACTCCAACCTGCAGCTATCTCAAGGATCTCAAGCTGACGAGCTGAAGACGTTATTGTAGCTTTACCCATTAATAGACACAGTACTTCCTTGAAAATAAATTCTAGCACAGCGCTACAACAACCATAATAAGATGACCTTTCACAATAGATAATGCTTTACAATCAACTCTGTTAGAGAGCTACATATGACAATTTATCTGTTCAATAAAATACCTCACTCACCTGTTGAGTAAGTAAAACACCATCTCCACATCGCCTTTACAACATTTTAAATCAGTTCTTGCCATCTCCGAAAAGCCAAGCCGATGTT
Source organism: Squalius cephalus (assembly GCF_949319135.1). Classification (NCBI taxonomy): domain Eukaryota; kingdom Metazoa; phylum Chordata; class Actinopteri; order Cypriniformes; family Leuciscidae; genus Squalius; species Squalius cephalus. The sequence continues at coordinate 37,800,404 of NC_137129.1, read as the reverse complement.
GATTGTTTTATTACGAGATCTGTCATGTTCTCTTTTTGCCAGCAACTTTTTTTCTATTTACGGATATGACGAGACACGCAATAAATGCAATTTGCCAATTTGCCCACGGAAAAAAAAACATCCCTTCAGTTCTAAAATATAAACACTTACAACATGTTTAGTAGGGTAAGACAAAAACACTTTTTGGAAGAAGGATTGATGTATTGAGAAAAAAAAAGTTACATAGTGTACCTTTAAGAGAAACAGCCAATTTGACATTGTTTTGCAAGAATTGTAAGTTACTTTGATTCAGTGTATTTAGTGGCCTGATCTGTTAATCACTTTATGTTTATAAACTTTCCTTTTCCTCTGCTCCTATAGGCGAGCCAGGCAGCGGGACAGAGAGCGACACGTCCCCGGACCTCCAGAACCAGGAAAACGAACCCAGCCAGGAAGACACAGAGGAGGCAGACGGAGCCTTACAGGACCTGAAACCCAAGAAAGCAGCTTCGTCTTCTTCTGGAAGCCACCACAACAGCCACAAGTAATGCAAGAACAAGAACAGACACAGGTACCCGATCTCCAGCATGCCCTTGGGGTCCAGGATATAAGATGGTTATTTATTTATGACCTCATTCCAGCTGATCCAGTGCTAATTCAGAACAGGCTGTGAAATATTTGATGTCCTGTGGACTCCTCTGAGTGGATGTGGGAGCAGTTATAAATTGACGTATTCATAAATGATTATGATTGCCATGCCTCTTTTCCAAACGGGAGGAGTTACTTCAGTTTCATTTTTGTTCTTTCCTTTCTGTTCTTTTATTTTTGTTCTTTACTCTCTTATGAATTTGGCCTAAAGACTCTTACTCTGTCCTAATGTTTATCTAATGCTGTTTTGTCCAGTTCAGACCTACTGTATAATAGGCTGGTTTGATTAAAGAATGGAACACTCAAATGAAACCGTTTGAATCTGTGTTTGTATTAGATGGACAGAAGGAAGATTTTGAGGAGCTAGTTTTCAACATCTCACTGAGATGTTTTATGGGAATTTACTTTGGATTGGAAGGTTTGATATTAACTGGGTCTAATATATTAACTATTTTCAGACCCTTTCAAATTTGTCTTTATTGTTGTACAAAATCCATTTGCTGATATAATCCTATCATTAAGCCACAAAAATGATGGTGAATCTTGATTTTGTCATGTGTGGTTTGATTTGGAGCAGATTAAGTTTGCATCCAGGATCGTTTCCCATTAAATAAGATGAGCACTAGTTAGGGTCTGATATTCACTGATGCCCTATAGAGGATGCTTTAGTGTCTACATATAAACCCAAGTGTTGACACCCTATCTAGTCCACTGTGGGATTGATGTGCTGGTCGTCTAGTGCACTAACCTCTGATGCTCTCTTCCTTCCTAACGCTGCCCCCTTCAGCCCCTCTGGCATGTTTGATTATGACTTTGAGTAAGTCTCAATTTTACTTCCTGTTTCTCAGTCGCGTGTCTTCTGTCCGTTAGCTGCGTAGGGCCGTCCACGTCGCGTGGATGAATGCTGTGATGCTTGCTTCTGCCTCATCATTCGCAGATGTTGCTGCAGTTTTGTTCTGGTTTTGCATTTATTTTTCAGATGCATGCTTGTGGAGTTCATAGACATGTTGGGTTTTTTAGTTAGTTGCATGCAGGGTTTTAAACGGGTTCAATGATTGATCTGACCATGATGGAGTTCATTTGTTTTCTCCTCACAGATTTGACACGAAGATGAACAAGAAACCCAGAGTTCAGATGTATTTCTCTCGTACACATGTAAATAACTTTTTTAATAAAATAAATTTGCTGTTAAATGTAATGTTATATAAAGTTTGAATGTGCCAGATCATGTCACTACAGACCAATCAGTGATGACAGTATTTGCATATTCTGATGTTTTCCCACTGCTTAATATATTGAGAAATCTTTTGTTAATAAAATAATGTAAATTTGAATTGTTGAAGCTTTCACACATATTAGCACATCTTTTTCTCCAGAGTGTAATAGTGTGATTTGTGTGATTCTGCAGGATTACTCGGCCTAACGGATCCCCTCAGTCTCACTCACAGACATTCACACAAAGCAAACCTCTTCAGTCAATCCTGATTCTCTCCGGTCCAGAATGTCTGGATCTTCTCCTGCATTTCTCCACTTGTGTTTGCTTTTTCCCTTACCGTAGTGAAGCTCTCATGTGAATTATAGTCTCTGTTGGATTCAGATCCTGTTATTGCATGATATATATTGCAAAATGAGGTTCCAGAACTGCTCATAATGCTGGAATCTTTTTATTTATTACGTTACATAGCAGATGCATCAGTGGATCCAAACCTTTGCCTCTTGCTTTTGAATATCCATCACTTTTTTGTTAAACTTGTGTAATGCTAATATAAAAAATTGGTCATGTCATTATTTTATTTTTTATTTTTTTACCATCTTGTTTTGAATAAATCTGTGTGTTGTTTGGTGGCCAGTTCTTGAATTAAAAACTGGACTGTGTAAGCATCTTGATAAATGTTATTAAAACCATTTATACTATTTGTTCAGCACTGAGATAAATCTTTATGTCGAAGAAACTCGTTTTACTTTCTTTTGTTTGAGACATTATACATCTTTTCATTTGGATTTTGTAAAATCATAGCAGTGTTTCTCAGAGCCTCCCATAATAATCAGATATAAGAGTGTAAAGACCACCCATTGGCCCAAAGACGGAGTCCAACGGTCTGGGTGAAGGTATAATGTGTGTATGTCTTTTCAGCGTTCCAGTGAAGTTCACTTTATTCACTTTATTTATTATTATTATAGAATTTTAGTTTCAATATTACTTTAGCTCTACGCTTAATCTGACTCCAATTTCAAATGATAATCAAATTTAGATTGCGTTTCTTATTAGGAAATAATCATAAATACTGATTCTGATTTAATTTAGATTTTTGATTATTCTGAGTATCCATATTTTCAATTATTATTTCATTATGGACCTGATGCCGCACAGAATCTCACGCCCCGGGTTTACGTGGATCTCACGGACACAAACTTGTGTAGTTTATTTTAGCCACTTCCATACAATTTGCCAAGTCAGTGATAGCCAGAAATCAAAAGGTCTTCAGATGACGTGCCTACTGCTCCGTTCATCTGCGCCTTTAGTTTGACCTATACTGGACACAGAGCTGCGGTAGCTCATTATCTACTAAAATAATGATTTCAGAATAAATCAAGATGTAACATTTATTAGTCAGGTAAAAATTTATCATGTCAATTACACAAGTAAATGATTAAAAGCCAGTTCAGAAATAATAAATACATGAAATCAGTTACTCAAAGATGACTCTAAAAGTAAGCAATGCATTACTGACAGAGACACACAGTGGTGTGTGAGTGTGTCCCAATGGGAAAACACTGAAACAGCACTGAATGGTGGTCGTTCCTGGTTACAGGTTCCCACCGACTGCTCTGTCACCTACCCTTAAATACCCAGACCAGAACAAAGGGTTATACCAATATTTTTTAGAGTTGTTTTGGGTCAAATCATGTTCCCCAGAGGGTAACAACTGGTTTCGGGGGAGAGGGGAGAATTATCAGATATCTTGAAGAGACATCACCCAGAGAGGACAACAGGATTCTCCTGTTCTCAATCTTTCTCAATATACCAATGACTGCAATGAAATTAAGACCATTTCATCAATCGCATGAGAAGGAAAAACAATAGATTCACAAGATACATCATATGTGATATATAGACAAACTCAGTGAACTTTTAGTGACTTGATGAGGGAGAGGGGGGATGCATATAAACAAGGAGATAAGTTTGGACAAGACAATGTCCTGTGCTCTCGATCTTCTGTCCAGGGTGCGTTTTATTGCTTTATTGCAGGGTGAATTTTATCTCAGCTTTGGTTTTAGCAGGAAAATCAGTTCTTACAAGAGCAACAGATTGACTAACGATCCTTATCACAGATATCACCAAACAATCCAGCTTTTGTAAGTCTGCTATTTTTCTTCTTCAGGACCTGACAGAAACATCAGTCCCAATACAAACAGACACACATGAACCAAACACACCGAATACAGGGACAAATGTAAATGTGTGCAGTGGCGGTCTTAAAGGGTTAGTTCACCCAAAAATGAAAATTCTGTCAGTAATTACTCACCCTCATGTTGTTCCAACCCCGTAAGACCTTCGTTCATCTTCGGAACACAAATTAAGATATTTTTGAATAAATCTGAGAGCTGGCTCACTCCTCCATAGGCTTCTAAAGACGTTATAACTTTCTGGCCCAGAAAATGCATTAAAGACATCGTTAATATAGTCCAAGTGACTACAGTGGCTCAATCTTAAGTTTATAAAGCGACGAGAATACTTTTTGTGCACAAAAAAACAACAGAAATAATGACTTTATTCCACTATTCATTTCCTTCTCTCTGAGCCTCGAGTTTTTTCACGTAGTGTAATAGTAGCGCGTCTGTGTTGTACGTCACACGCATCACACACATGACCAGCGTCGGCCAATAGTGAGCCTACGTGGTGACGTGCAACACAGACGCGCTACGCTTAAACACTACGTGAAAAAACTTGAGGCAAAGACACCGATAAGTATTTGGCTACACTGCCAAAGATTACAAACTTTTTTACGGCTACTGTTGGGGACACAGACAGGAACAACAACATCCAAAGCGTAAAACATGTTGCTACAGCAGCAGCAGCTAGCTGTGAAGTGATGCTAGGTGAGGATAACATTAACACACTCACATGGATATACGTGGATATACACACTCGTGGATTTGCTTAGAGCCAAATGCAACCTCACCTCTCCCCAGTTCGCCCCTCTTACCCCGTCTCACTCACTTAACAGTTACTATAAATACCGTTTTGGCGCTTGTAAATGTGACGTGACAGATCCCTAGCGCACGTGAACCGATCATCTCTACATTACTAGCTAATAGTAAATAAACACGAATGAACAATGTTGAAAGATACACTACAACTTAACGAAATGTATATTACATTATAGATCAATCAGTGTTTTTCAACCGTGGAAAGGGGTCAATAAAACAGCTGGAGAACAATTGTCACATAACATTTACCTCAGGAAAGCCAATTAATGACCATAATATGGGCTATAGCATGTTTGTTGGCTAGAAAATAAGGGCTATTAAGAGTATTTTGCTAAATATGTGTATTATATTACATATTTAGTATATTTTTACTTATATCATTAAATAAAGTTGTTATTATAATAAAAACACATTATGTTTAATTTGAGTTATTTTTAACCTTAAATAATACTACCACCTGATAGGGCTGTTTGTATGTTTGCAGGATTATATGAGTTTTTTTTTTTCTTGAGAAAAATGAATGCCTGTCTTGTGTACCTAATATTTATCCAAATGAGTCAATATTGAATCAAATCACAAGAATTGAATTGAAATCGTGAAATTTGTGTCAAGCAATAATAAAAAACGTAGCTTACCAGAAATTGTACCATGTAAACATTTTTACATGTTTCTGTTTAGTTACTAAAATGTTTTGACATTCACAATAGGCTGATGCAAGATTTTTCAGGTCTTATCTGAAACCTTATTCTCTGTTCGGTTCCATCGTAACTATTAGTTTGTGTAGTGCTACACTTTGTGTGTTCTCTGCTTTCCATCTTCATTTTGGAGTAAAGAAGTGTTTAGTGTTGGAAGTTTTTTTTTTCTCCTCTCCAACCTTTACTTCCCCATAGATTAGCTTTACCTGCCTATTCACCATTCAGTCGGTAATTTTTTTTCCGTTCTCTTTTAAAGATCGAATAGGGGGGCCCCATACATACCTTCGCCTTGGGCCCCCAATTTGCTAAATCCGCCACTGTGTGAATACAAGAGGAGCTCTGACATCACTAGTTCAGAGAGAGATTCAGAGAAAGTGAAACTAACTTTATCAACAACAATATGGACTCCTGAAACGATCAACCTCTTTAAACTACAGAATATTTATTGATCTGCTCAAAGAGTCTTGTGGACACATCTGATCCTCACAGGTAAGAGATAGAAATATAAGAGAGATTGTGCTGAACAGGTTTCTAATGGAAATGATCTGGTTTAGTAGGTTTATGTCAAACAAAAGTTGAACAGAACCAGGGTCTGTTTGCATAAACTACTAAGACTAGTATGTTTTTCCTTCAGGCTGTTCGAAACTTTTTGAAGTCAGTTACATGAAAACGTAGATTGGTCTAATTTGAGACCGAAAAGTAAGAACGATAACCCCTAAATAACTGATTTAGTTCTTTAGACAGTCTTAACATAATAGTTGTTTATGCAACTTCCCCGAGTGTTTAATCGCCAAATACTCACTCAACTACTTTAGTTGTTTACTGCACTGAAATGGTAGCTATCAGAATTGTATTTAAATATGTCATTTGATTGGTTGTGATGCAAAGTTTGGGCTTTCTTTAATTTTGTCACACGACATAAAGACTAAAGAAACAGGAAGCATGACCCTTACACACACACACACACACACACACACACACACAAAAAAATGCTGAACCAGAAAAAAAGCTACAAAGTTTTGTGCACAAATGTGTCAAAAACCTTATGAAGAGTGAAGAAAGTGACGGAATGCAGACACACTTGACAAGATGAAATAATACTTACATCAGTTTATTTTGTGGGAAGACATTTTGTCGGAAAATATTTTTAAAAGAAGTTTGTTGTTTGTATTTAATATAAACAGCAAATGTTCAGTTTTTTGTGAATACACTCACTGTTTTTATGAATACACTCACTGTAAATCACATAAATCAAAATTAAATGGCCATACAAAATATATGTTAATTTTGGGGGAAAGGTTATCTGTACTGGTCCTTTAATGTAAACATTATTTCTTTTATATTATTTATGATTATTCTGTTGTTGTTGTTATTTTCTTTTGCCTTGAAAGGGCATAAAGAGGTGAAGAACAATGGCAGAATCTTTCCCACCATCAACAAAAAAACAAGAAAGGAGAGGGAGTATGAGTTTTCCTCCATGTGAGTCAATAACCCACTCAAATCTATCTCATGTTTTATCTTGAAAATAGCCACGCATTGGTTAGAATTAAGCTCAGTGCATTCTGGACATTCTCTCAACAGGATTTTGACTTTACACTTGTGCAGGTGATTTATCTTCATCATTTCTCTCTCCAGCGATGTCTTCCTCCAGCGGTCCACTGACTGAGGAGCTTCGGTGCTCTATATGTCTGGACGTGTTCACTGATCCAGTCACCACTCCATGTGGACACAACTTCTGCAAGACCTGTCTGAATAAGTGCTGGGACAACAGCCAGACCTGCAACTGTCCATATTGTAAAGAAACATTCAAGCACAGACCTGATCTCAAGATTAACACCACACTGCGAGAGCTTGTAAATCACTATAAAAAGAAATTTCTTGAGAAAAAACCTGAAGTTCTGAAAAAAGCTGAAGTTCTGTGTGACGTCTGTGGGGAAAGAAAGCTGAAAGCCCTGAAGTCGTGTCTGGTGTGTCAGAGCTCTTACTGTGAAACTCACCTGGAGACTCATTTGAGAGTGGGAGGTTTAAAGAAACACAAACTGATCTATCCTGTGAGTAATCTGGAGGACTATATATGTCAGAAACATGAGAGACCTCTGGAGCTGTTCTGTAGAGATGATCAGACATGTGTGTGTCCAATGTGTAACGTGACTGACCACAAGAACCACAACACTGTATCTTTAGAAGAGGAGAGTGAAGAAAAGAAGGTAAAAGTTACTGACAAAACTGATTTTAAATGGCTCTTATCATGAGGAAACATGTTCTTTAATATAAATGAATCAGTTATGAAAACATATTGGGCCCTATCTTGCACCCAGCGCAATTGACTTTGTACACCGACGCATGTATCATTCCTATTTTGCACCCGCGCAAAGCGCGCTTTTCCCTCCACAGAAGCACGTCGCTAAACTAGGGAATGAACTTGCGCTCCCTGGGAAAAGGAGGCGTGTTCAGGCGCAAAAAAGGAGGCGTGTTCCGGCACAAACGTTCCTTCATGCTATTTTGCAGGTTTAGAAAACAATTGCGCTACTAACCAGAAAAAAATAGTTTAAAGTCAGTGGCGCGTTGCGCATGTTATTCATATGCTATTTTAAGGGCGCATGCTTGGCCATAATCAATGTAGCGTGTGCACAACGCGAATACACTTTGATTCTCTCATCTACACAGAAGCAGCAGTTTTCATTTTTGCAAATCATACATTATTACGATAGATAGATAGATAGATAGATAGATAGATAGACAATTTATTATAAAAGCATACATCTAGCTTACACATTTACCCAAATTATCATACGCCTTTTTAACCGAAGTTAATTTAGGTGGGTTTCTCCATCCCCAACGTCCCTGACGAGAGTGTTGCTCTCCTCGGCTGTGAACCGCTCCTGGCGCGCGTCTGGCAAATCCGCCGTTATGATAGGAATCCGCTTAAGAAAAAGCGCGTCTGCTCTTAAAGGGAATGTGAGATGACGCTCTGATTGGTTTATTTCACGTTACGTCCAAACCACACCTATGAGTAATGAAGCTACTTCAGACCAACCCATTTTAGATTTGCGCCTGGCGCAAGAGTCATTTATCCCGCCGGGAAAATAGCAACAGCGCCAAGACCCGCCCACAAAGTTACTTGCGCTTTGCACTTTGACACTTGCGTTTCAGATCGTTAAAATAGGGCCCATTGTGTGTTGTTCTCTGTATATAGACTCAACTGATGAAGACACAGAGAGACACACAGCAGAAGATCCAGGACAGAATCAACAAGATTCAAGACGTCAAACACTCAGCAGAAGTCAGAAAAGTGAGTTTAAAATAATTTACTTAAATTCATTTTAATATCCATTGTTGTTTATTGAATTGCTGTATAAAAGCAATTTCACAGTCACACTGTTGGTCTGAATATCGACACGTCTGTGATTTTGCTGATCACTTAGTAAAGTAATAACACATCTCTCCTCAACAAGACACATGATATGAGGAATCATTCAGTGCAAACGGTGCAGAATGAGGGATTTTGAAAACCGCCTAAAAACACTGAAGTATGAGAAATAATAACACTGATTCTTCCCTTAACAAACGCCACTAATAATGTGTTGATTGTCCTGGTTGAGCAGAGAAACACAGAGAAGGAGAAAGCAGCCCGTGTGGAGCTCTTCACTGATCTCATCCGCTCCATTGAGAGATGTCAGACTGAACTGCTGGAGATGATGGAGGAGCAGCAGAAAGCAGCAGAGAAACAGGAGGAAGAGCTCATTGAAGAGCTGGAGCAGGAGATCACTGAGCTAAAGATGAGAAACACTGAGCTGGAGCAGCTCTCACACACTGAAGATCACCTCCACCTCCTACAGGTCAGTCAACATCTCTCTGATCAATGATAATGCAGTATATGGCACCATAACACTCCCCATGCTGAAGGATTTCTCCTCTCTCCTGCTGTAGATTTACTCATCCCTGTGCAGCTCTAGAAACACCAGGAACTGGTCTGAGATCAGTGTGAAGACTGATGAGAGTCTGGAGACTCTGAGGAGAGCTCTGACTAAACTGCAGGACTCTCTACAGGAGAAACTCATGCAAACTGGTACAGCAATATCAAATACACCGTACAGATACATATATTTATCATCTTTTAATATCAGTAATGAAGAATGAGTCTGATCAAGCTGAAATAAGAGAAGTATGTGATCATGTTTTTGTTTCTCATTATCATCACAGTTCCCTTTCGAAAGCTACAATCGATGCTGTGCTGCTTAGCGCATTGGGAACGTCTTCAATCATGACTAGCTGTGAATACTGTGTGGGGCTCTCGCATGGATCTGTGTGACGAGCAAGAGACTCATCCCTTTCGCTTGCTCCGTCACCTGATCCACACATCCCTTCTCGTGATCTCGAAGCGCGCTCCGGTGCTTCTTCGGTTCACGAGGGGGATGATATATCTCTTGGGTCTACGGACCACGAGCAGCTCATCTCTGAGCATTCCTCTTGTGAAAAAAGATCTGTTGAGGAATTGCTCGAGGTGGTTACTCGCGTGGTGGCCAGGTTACAGCTTGACTGGCCACTCGAACAAGAGACTACCAAAAGTAGTAAGCTAGAGGATAGGTTTCTGTCTGGTGGCGGGGGGAGAGACCACAACATCAGTCTCTCCTCTTTTTCGAGGACCTCCAAGATGAGCTGTCTAAGTCATGGAGTAAACCATATACTTCTCAGGTCTTTGTGCCCTCAACGACGACTTTTTCGACTATCGTGGGTGCGGATTTTGCGGGGGTATTTGGAGATGCCTCGGGTTAAAGAGACGCTCGCGAGCTACTGTATCTCTCGCCCGAATCAGCATCTTCGATAAAGAAACCTCCCCTCCCCACTAAATCGTGCAGAACAACATCATCACTAGTGGGTAAAGCTTACCAAGCTGCAGGTCAGGCTGGTGCTGCGCTGTACACTATGGCAGGGTTACAGGCGTACCAGGCTGACCTGTTGAAGGACTTGAGTGTGGGCAGTACCATCGACGAGGAAGCGTTCTCTGAGCTTCGTCGAGCCACAGATTTGTCTCTCCGTTCGACCAAGCAAACGGCCCGTGCCATCGGCCGTTCAATGTCGGCTTTAGTCAGCACGGAGAGGCATCTGTGGCTTAATTTAACAGGTATAAAAGAGAAAGATCGTTTGCTTCTTCTAGACTCTCCCATCTCTCCATCTGGCCTGTTTGGTGACTTGGTTAATACGGTCATTACCAGGTTTAAGGAAGTAAAAAAACATGAAGAAGCATTCGTTCAATTCCTTCCTCGCTGCACTCAAGGGGAGGGGCCATCGGCCCCCCAACCTCACCCTGGTCCTTCAAAAGCTAGGGAGGTTAAAAAGCAGAGCGTGGCGGACCGTGCTCCCCCTCGTAAGGATTGGGGACAGGCTCGTCAAGCTCGGCAACCTCCCAAGCCAGACCTCAGGACTATCATTAATAAAAAAGAGAAAGTCCTGATGGTCTGGCGCCCAATCAAGATCTTTTCGCCCTTTCCCGTTACCCTCACAAAACCTCTCCATCCCCGCCACCTCTCGTGCTTCAGGGGGCAGCGGTTTCCAGCGAAATGTTAGATGTTCCGTTGGTCCTCCGATCGATCTGAAAGACACATATTTTCACATAGAACTATTGCCACAACACAGGAAATTCCTGAGGTTCGCTTTCAGGGGCGAAGCATACCAATTTTGGGTTCTTCCATTCGGCCTAGCCTTGTCACCCCGCACATACACAAAATTCATGGATGCAGCACTGGCTCCATTACGACTCCAGGGCATTCGCATTTTGAATTACATTGACGATTGGTTAATACTAGCACAATCGCAAGAGATGGCGCTCCAACACAGAGATATCGTGTTAGCTCATCTAGTTTCTCTAGGGTTGAGACTCAACACCAAGAAAAGTGTTCTTTCTCCTGCCCAGAGAACGACTTATCTCGGGATCGTTTGGGATTCAATCACGATGCGGGCACAACTGTCTCCCGCTCGAATCGAGACCATTCGGCAGACCATGAGCAAAGTCAGGCTAGGCCAAGATCGCACTGTTCGTCAGTACCAAAGAATGTTAGGTCTCATGGCTTCAGCATCCATGGTGATTCCTCTGGGGCTGTTTCAAATGAGACCGTTTCAGTTGTGGCTAAAAGCCAGAGGATTTCATCCAAGGGCCAATTCTCAAAGGCAAATAAGAGTGATGCGCCGCAGGCTTCAAACACTATCTCTGTGGTTCAGACCCCGGTTCCTCGTCTTGGGTCCCACTCTAGGGGCGCCGTGTCGTCGCAGACTGCTAACGACAGATGCCTCCCTGATGGGCTGGGGAGCAGTCTTAGATGGCCGTCCAGCTCAAGGGGAATGGGAGGGTCATCTACTCGATTGACACATCAATTGCCTCGAGCTGATGGCCGTATTTCTGGCTCTGAAATATTTTCTCCATCAACTGAGGGGCTGTCATGTCCTATTGCGGGTGGACAAGGGAGGTCTGCGCTCACGCAATCTGAACAGAATAGCGAGGCAAGTTCCTGTCACTCAGGGCAGTATACATTCCAGGGCATCTGAATGTGGGAGCGGATTTACTGTCCAGACAGCCACTACCGACAGGGGAATGGAAACTCCACCCGGAAGTAGTGAAACAGATTTGGACCAGATTTTATGAAGCGGAGGTGGGCCTCTTCGCCTCCCAACAGACAGCTCAATGTCCCCTCTACTTCTCTCTGAGTCACCCAGCCCCCCTGGGTCTGGATGCGATGGCGCACACATGGTCCAAAATGCACCTGTATGCAGCCAGAGTTCGCCAAAAAGGGTCTTGCCTCTTGCTGATAGCGCCACGTTGGCTGAACAGAGTGTGGTTCTCGGAGATAATATCTCTCCTCGACGGCTCGCCATGGGCGATTCCAGAGAGGAGGGACCTTCTGTCTCAGGCGGAGGGCACGATATTCCATCCCAGGCCCGACCTGTGGAATCTTCACGTTTGGTCCCTGATGGGTACCAATTGAGAAACACTGGGCTTTCGCCGGATGTTATTGAGACCATTCTAAGTGCTAGGGCTTCCTCCACTAGACAAAGTTATGCCAGTAAATGGGGTGTTTTTGAGAGGTGGTGTGTTGTACACAATGTAGATCCAGTCAACAGCCAGATTGCTTCAGTTCTGGACTTCATGCAAGAGAAATTATCAACAGGCACATGCCCTGCCACTCTTAAGGTTTATGTGGCCGCTCTTTCGGCTTGCCACACCTTGGTTGACGGGGCGCCACTCGGGAGACACCCTCTGCTCTCTCGCTTCATTCGTGGGGCCAGACGACTGAGGCCTCCAGTAAGAACCAAGATCCCTTCATGGGACTTAGCTATAGTTCTCGAGGGTCTGGTTGAAACTCCCTTTGAACCTATAGAATCAGCGTCTGATAAACTTCTGACTCTAAAAATGGTTTTTCTCATGGCAATAACTTCTTTGAAAAAAATTGGGGATATGTAGTCTCTGTCTATCTTGCCATCCTGCTTAGACTTTGCCCCAGGAATGGTGAAAGTAATTTTGCATCCTCATCCTGACTACCTGCCTAAAGTTCCTTTTTCGACTGTACATCCTGTCACTCTTGAGGCCTTCTGTCCTCCACCATTCATAACGCCGGAGCAGGAGAAATCTCACAGACTGTGTCCAGTTCGTGATCTTCAGGCTTACATCCACCGCACCAGCCAGTGGCGTAAGTCAGAGCAACTGTTCGTCTGTTATGGGGGTAGTAACAAAGGAGCAGCTGCCACCAAGCAGACCATGTCTCATTGGGTCAGGGATGCTATTGCTCTTGCTTATGAGGCGCCCGGTCAATCTTTGCCAATAGGTCTTAGGGCTCACTCCACCAGAGGGTTCGCCTCCTCTAGTGCTTTGGCAAGGGGTGCCCCCTTACAACATGTTTGTGATGCACATGGATGTTGGTCCTCTCTGCACACATTCATAAGATTTTATAGTTTGGATGTTCATGGCACTCCGGGCTCTCATGTCCTTGAATCAACGTCACAAGCTAATGTCTGAGGCCTTCTTGCGTTCTTGTGAGCACACCTGCACAACCGTAGGGGTCCAGACATTTCAAGCACGGCGGCGTGGGTATTCTCTTTCCCAATGCGCTGAGCAGCGCAGCATCGATTGTAGCTTTCGAAAGGGAACATTCCGGGTTACTTTGTTCCCTGAGAAAGCGGAATGCTGCGCTACTTTGCCGTGCTGAAGATGTCCCAGGACTGCTCTTCAGACAAAATATCCTGATGATGCACCTGTGGCTCATCTATTTATAGCCTTGTGTTGCGGGTGCGCGCCGATGACGTCATCGACCGAGGCTATATTACCTCCAGGTCAATTCTATCGACGTGTTACACACAATATTCACAGCTGGTCACGATTAAAGATGTTCCCAATGCGCTGAGCAGCGCAGCATCTCGTTCCGCTTTCTCAGGGAACAAGGTTACAGTTAAGTAACCCGGAACGTTCTTCTTGAAGAGAGCAGGTCATATTCATCTCTAATTTCAGAAAACATGCAGTAAATTCATCTTGTACTAGAAGCTTCATCACTGTAACTAGAACCTTGAGGCTTTAGTAAATCTGTGAACACTTTAAGATGAGAAACAACAGAAAGAAACATTAATTTTCTGCCATTTTCTGTTGGTCTTTTCAGCTGTTTCATCTAAATGTTGTGATTATGTGTCAGATAAAATCAGTTTAGCAGAAGAAAATCAAATCGATAGACATCATGAATTTAAGATGCAAATTTGTTCTTTTTAAGAGGAAAATTTCTGACCTGTAGTTCAAACAGCTTTACAGTGCTGGGCTTTCATTTTCTTAAAGATGGTCTTTGAATTTTTTCATTTTTTCATTTTTAATCACTTCATATGGACCTGAAAAGCGAGCAGACAAGACGGAACCAATGACAGTCAATAAGACAAGCACCTGGTGTCTCATTTATAAAAATGTGCGTAGGAACCTTACTAAAAGTGTACGTGCGCCTGAAAGCCAAAAATGACGTACGCAAAAAAACATTCAGACTTATAAAACCGTTCGTACGCCAGAACCTGCGCAGAATTCACTTTATAAATCCCGGTCAGCGGAAGATTGTGCGCACATGCTCTCCACCCTGAAATAACCATATATGGAGCTTACAACGCCTAGTTTTACTATGCATATCCTCATCTGCATATCATTTGCATATGATTATTCATCCACGTGATAATGTTTAACGGTACAAGACACATTACATTAATAAAAATCATGTACTTGCCTATCCTTGCCTTGTTTTTGAATACATAAATCAAATAGTGTAAAATACATTCCATCTTTTCCACTGGCCGAATAGTATTTTTAATTGATTTATATTTTTAATGGAAACAGATAGGCCTTGGGCATTATTTGCACGAAACTATTTTCTCAGACAATCTTTTATTATCATGATAAGCAATTATCTCTGTGGTTAAAACATTAAAGCACAGCATGCCACAGGAAAAGTGTTCAGAAACATCGCATCCACAACAAATCTATTGATTGAATTTGAATATAAAATGTTGTAACTTCTCAGTAATGATTTCATGTTTAAGTGTTCTCCATTAATTTGAATGGCATATTTAATCTAAATGTTTATATCAGAAGTAAAACATAGTTTAAATCATTATTCTATTTATTTAAACTGTTATTTGCGTCAGTTTCACTAAACGGCCCAACGCGCTCGCTGGCGCGGACATTTAAGAACGGATGGATATTTGCTTCAAGTGACAGGCTTGTTGAGTGAAATTATATTTGTATTATCTTGTATTTCTTTAGATTTTCTGTCTAAAAGTGAACAAAAAGACGCTTAACTCAAGCTCACCATCGGTGTCGCCAAACTGCTCCATCTCCAAAACGTTCGTACTTATGGGTCAGAGTTTGCGTGCAGGTGCGCAAATTTTCCTGTCAAGTTTGTTTTTATAAATCACAACTTATGCGTCGGAAGCGGCGTACGCCTCTTTCAGGGCCTGTTTTGTGTGTACGCAGCGGTTATAAATGAGGCCCCAGATCTCCTTCTGTAGCAGGAAGGGTTATGACCCCTCCTACTTGTCATGGTTTAAGGTTTGGCCAATGGCCTGGCATCTGGTGCGTATAAGAGCATGGGTTACCGGTTCCTTAGGGTGCGTCACTATCCGGGGCCGTGATGTCATGTAGGAGGGGTCATAACCCTTCCTGCTACACTTCTTTAAAATGACGTTGAACCGTTATACGGTCAAAACTTTACGGTCAAAACTCTTCATTGCCACTTGAGCATTCAATAAGGATTCCCGTGCCATTGCACAAGCCTTGAAATTTACATTCATAATGCAGCACCGATGTCTTAGCACTCGATTCCTGGGCTAAAATATCTTCTTTGAGCATCTTTAAAGGACCTCTCACAGTATGACCGAATACAAGATCAGCAGGACTAAATCCTAAACTGTCTTGTACTTCTCTAGCAGCAAACAAAATTAAAGGTATACCCTTGTCCCAGTCTTTACCCACAACACTAATCCACTCCAAAACTGAGATGAATAACATTAGGCATAAAAATATCTAAAATAAAAATTTCATAAAATGTTTCACAAAACATTCCCAAAGATGTTCTAAAAAGGAGGAATATTTAGAGCTCAAACACAATAGGAGTTCAGGGATTCTCTAAATATCAGCAGAGAAACATTGATCAGATAAAACATGATTGTACAAAACATGTTGTACATAATTCTTTAAATATAACCTTAAATCTTGTCTATAATTCCACACATAAACATGTCAAAGATCTGATGGTGTTTTATTGTCATTAGTCTCTACAGAACTGAAGAGGATACAGCAGTATGCAGGTACAGTGTGCTGTCTGCACTACACTAGATTACATTCAGATACTCACAGCTTCATCACTGACCGACAGTATGATTAAACACTGATTACATATTACTAACATCATCACTAAATATCTGTATTGTGAATTTTATGATTTATATTCTCTGTTTTCTTAGTGGATGTGACTCTGGATCCTGATACAGCTCATCCTAATCTCATCCTGTCTGATGATGGAAAACAAGTGAAACATGGAGACATTATACAGAAACTCCCAGACAAACCAGAGAGATTTGATAGATGTGTTTATGTCCTGGGAAAGGAGGGATTCTCCTCAGGGAGATTGTATTTTGAGGTGCAGGTGAAGGGAAAGACTGACTGGGATTTAGGAGTGGCCAGAGAATCCATTGACAGGAAGGGAAAGATCACACTGAGACCCAGTAATGGATACTGGACTGTGGTTCTGAGGAATGGGAATGAATATAAAGCCTGTGCTGATTCTCCTGTCTCTCTGTGTGTGAGAGTGAAGCCGCAGCGGGTCGGTGTGTTTGTGGATTATGAGGAGGGTCTGGTCTCCTTTTATGATGTGGAGTCCAGCTCTCATATCTACTCTTTCACTGATCAGTCTTTCACTGGGAAACTCTATCCATTGTTTAGCCCGTGCCCTAATGATGGAGGTAAAAACTCAACTCCACTGATCATCACACCTGTCAAACACAATAAATGAATTTACAGCCATAATATGAAATACTTAATGAAAATTATTTATATAATTAACAATCTATACATGCTTTTCTATGTTTTCATCATTTGTTTTTCATTGTTAAAATCGATACTTGGTTACTCACGTAACCTCGGTTCTCTCTAGAGAGGGAACGAGTATTGCGTAAGGAACTTACGCTACGGGAAAAGTCATCTTTTCTCGAGATACTGAAGCCAAAAAATTATCCTTAATTTTTCATAATTTGTCAACGCAGTGCAGCAGGCGGCACAGCAGAGCTAGAGCGGGCAATACTGCGTGCTCATTGGCTGCCGCGCGGCAACTGCTTAAGCCTACCAGTGAGCCCCGCGTGACGTCACGCCCAATCAGGGCGCGCGCGTCCTCGCGCGTCACAGCCCGCCAGAAGGGGCGGCGTCAGAGCGTATAAAAACAGGGCTCGGAGGCTTAATTCTCTGGTTTCTGTCGAATGAAGCGACATGAGCTCGAGGCGCAAGCACGGCAGGGAACGCAATACTCGTTCCCTCTCTAGAGAGAACCGAGGTTACGTGAGTAACCAAGTATCGTTCTCTTACGAGAGGTTCTCTCGTATTGCGTAAGGAACTTACGCTACGGGAACCCTTTGTCAACGCCGTGCGCGCCATGCATCCACACACAACTCCAGGGGGAGGGGACCCGGGGAGTGAAGAGTGGGGAGAGAGGTGGCCAGCAATGCGGGCCAACACATGTACATAAGCACCCATAGGGAGAAACAGAGCGGCGCAGCCGGTCTGTATAAGAGCTTTCCCTGAAAGTGCGGCTCGACCAGAAGAGTCAAATCTAATATCCAGCCTGCGAAGAGCAGGGCATGAACATGATTTTAGACTGCAAGAAGTTTAGCCTGCAGGGCGGGAACTTCCAGGTTATAAAACCTAACAAATGTAGACGGGGAGGCCCAGCCTGCTGCCGTACAAATGTCATAAATGGAAATCCCACTGGACCATGCCCACGATGAGGCAACGCCTCTGGTGGAATGAGCCCGTATGCCCAGAGGGCACTGCAGGTCTTTGGACGCGTATGCTGTCGCGATAGCATCCACTATCCACTAAGGGCGGCGAGACCCTTAGTGCGCCCACCAAACGAAACAAAGAGCTGCTCTGAAAGCCTGAAGGCTGCAGAGCGCGTAATATAAAGCCTTAACGCCCTGACAGGGCAAAGGAGGTTATTATCGACCTCGCTGGCTGCCGGCGGCAGGGCTGAGAGGGAGATAACCTGTGCTCTGAAAGGAGTACCCAACACTTTAGGGACATAGCCATGTCTGGGTTTGAGAATGACTAACGAGTCGTTAGGTCCAAACTCGAGACACGACGCGCTAACTGATAGCGCATGTAAGTCACCCACGCGTTTTACTGAGGCGAGGGCCAGCAGAAAAACGGTTTTGAAAGTGAGGTATTTGAGACCCACAGAGTCTAGCGGCTCGAAGGGAAAAGCTTTAAGGGCCTCCAGGACCAAAGACAGATCCCATATCGGAACCGAAGGTGGCCGCGGAGGGTTCAGCCTCCTGGCGCCTCGCAGGAAACGGGTAACGAGTTCGTTTCTTCCAAGTGCGCGGCCGCGCGCCGAGTCGGCGAACGCAGCAATCGCCGCAACATATACCTTGAGCGTGGAGGGGGACCTGCCCGCGTCCAAGAGCTCTTGGAGGAAGTTCAGAACCTGTGGAACCTCACAGGACTGAGAGTTCAAACTCTTCCCTGTACACCATTTATTAAACACTGACCATTTAGACGCATAGAGCCGCCTCGTCGAGGGGGCTCTGGACTGCGAGATCGTGTTAACTACCCCTTCTGGCAGATCAACGAATATTCGTTGATTACCCACGCATGCAGAGACCAGTGCTCTGGATGGGGATGCAGAATTGACCCTCGGGCTTGAGAGAGAAGGTCTCTCCTCACCGGAATCGGCCACGGGGCTGTGTCTGACATGTTCACCAGCTCCGGGAACCAGGGTTGGTTCTCCCAGTGCGGGGCTATGAGGAGCACTGCGCAGCGCGTTTCCCTGATCTTCGCTAATACCTGAGGCAGCATTGAGATCGGGGGGAAAGCGTACAACGGGACACTGGGCCAAGCCTGGGCCAGTGCGTCCTCGCTCTTTGAAAAGAACCTTTTGCACTGAGCGTTCTCGCTTGTGGCAAAAAGGTCCAATTTCGCTTCGCCGAAGCGGAGCCACAACGTCTGTATCGTCTGGCTGTGTAACGCCCATTCCCCTGGGGGAACATTGTCCCTGGACAGTTTGTCCGGGCCGTCGTTCAGGTGCCCGGGCACGTGCGCGGCTCTCAGCGAGCGCAGCGAGCCCTGAGCCCAGACCAAAAGGCGTTCTGTTAGAGCGCGCAGGGCTCTGGATCTGAGTCCGCCCTGGCGGTTCACGTAGGACACCACTGACATGTTGTCTGAGCGAACTAGCACGTGGTGTCCCCGCAAGTATGGGAGAAAATGCTTCAAAGCTTTCTCGACCGCTAACATCTCCAGACAGTTTATATGGAGGTTCCGCTCTGGGCCCGACCAGGGGCCGCAGATTGGTCTGCCCTCGTAAAGCGCTCCCCAACCCATGTTGGACGCGTCTGTCGAGACCACTTTGCGGTGTGAGATTGCTCCCATTGTCACTCCCTGACGGTACCATTCGGGCGCTAGCCAGGGCTGCAGGGCTGAGACATAGACCTGAGTTACGCTGACTCGAGCGCTGCCCGAAACCCACGCTCCGCGGGGTACTTTCAATTTCAGCCAGCATTGTAGCGGGCGCATACGAAGTAAACCCAGCCGTAGGACCGCTGCGGCTGATGCCATATGGCCTAACAGCCTTTGGAAACGTTTCAGAGGGAGGTATCTGCCCTTTTGGACGGATGCGGCGAGGTGTTGAACACAGCGCGCGCGCTGTTCTGACAGCCTGGCAGTCATCGCCACCGAGTCCAGTTCTATTCCTAGGAAGGAAATAGACTGACTGGGGATAAGTGAGCTTTTGTCCCAGTTCACCGAAAGACCCAGGCTTTCCAGATGACTGAGAAGCGCTATCTTGTGAGAGATGAGTTCCTCTTTTGACTGCGCTAGAATGAGCCAATCGTCCAGATAGTTCAGGATTCGCATGCCCTGTTTTCTCAGGGGAGCGAGAGCTGAATCCATGCACTTCGTGAATGTGCGGGGTGCTAGGGACAGGCCGAACGGCAGGACGGTATATTGATACACCTGGCCGTCGAAGGCGAATCTCAAGAATGGCCTGTGACGGGGTATAATCTGGATTTGAAAATATGCGTCTTTCAGATCGAGAGATATAAACCAGTCCCTCGGGCGAATTAGCGCGAGGATCTGCCTGGTCGTAAGCATTTTGAACGGCCGTCTCATGAGGGCTCTGTTCAAATGTCTCAGATCTAATATGGGTCTGAGCCCGCCGTCCTTCTTGGGCACGAGGAAATAACGGCTGTAAAAGCCCGCCTCGGTCAGAGAAGGAGGAACTCTCTCTATCGCCTTTTTTCGCAGCAGCTTCGCTATCTCTGCATGCAGCAGATGGGCTGCTTCTGCGTTCACTTTCGTTTCGGTCCGGGCTAGAAAGCGCGGAGGCCGACGACTGAACTGTAGCGAATAGCCCTGTATTACCGTGTCCAGCACCCATGTCGACACACCCAGAATAGCCTTCCATGCATTCGCACTCATAGCTAGGGGTCGAATGGCCTCTGAGTCCCGTCCGTCGCATAGCGCGGGACGAGGAGTCTGCAGTGGCGGGCGCGCGCTGCGCGCTGAGACAGTGCTGCGAGACGGGGACTCGCTGATAGCAGTGACCGGCCGAATTGCGCTGGGAGAGCGCGCGTGAGTGTTTACAGCAGAGTGTGAACGCGGGGGAGCGGGCACAGGACTCTTTATTAAAACACGGCCGGTGGCGGTGGCGATATCTGAACCCTGAATGTGTGAGACAGAGCGAGCAGTGTGTGGTTGTGAGCACTCGTGAGCGGGCACATTTCCTACACTTATCGCTCGAGCGGCAAGAGCGCGCTTTATGCGAGTGTGCTCTGTAGGGTACACAGGGGGATTTGTGCTTGTGTGTAGAAATGAACACTGGGTTGTGGGCATATTTACTACACTCATAACACTGTCGGCATGAGCCGAATGGCCAGATATTATGCTCATATTGTGATTTATCTGGGTCGCCGTAAAAACGGCGTTTGAGTGCAGGCGAGTGAGTCGACAGACTGGCTCGTTGGCTGCTGGAAACACTACTGCAGTAGCCTTTTTTAAGGGGACTGGCAGAGGAAGACAGATGAATTTTGACGGCGGTCCGGCCGCAGCGGGACCCGGCCGTCTTTTCCTCCCGACGAGTGCTAGGAGGACTTCGCAGGCTCGGACTTCAGCGAGACTCGAGGCCGAGGCCCTCGCGGGGGCGGCGGCCTGCGCTGGCTGGTTGAGCGGGACCTAGGGCGGCCGCGCTGGCGCTGCTGTGTGGTCGGAGGGCGGGAAGAGCGCTGGGCAGAGCTGCGTGCAGGAGGCTCTGTGCTAGAGCGGCCTGCAGCGGAGCTCGAGCGGCGAGGCAGGAAGAGGCTCATAGCCTGTGATGCCTTCTGCACCTCCGTAAACCGGTCCACGAGGCCACTCACTGCTGGTCCGAAGAGGCCGGTGGGGGACAGCGGGGCGTTAAGGAAGACGGACCGCTCTGATTCTCCCATATCGGCCAGCATCAGCCACAGGTGGCGCTCTGTGTCGGTGAGCGAGGCCATTGAGCGACCGATAGCTTGTGCAGCTACCTTGGTAGCGCGGAGAGAGAGATCTGTCGCGCTGCGCAGGTCGGTCAAGGTGGTCTGGTCGGGGCCCTTCTCGTCCAGCTGGCGGAGGAGGTCGGCCTGAAGGACCTGAAGGACCGCCATCGTGTGCAGGGCTGAAGCGGCCTGTCCGTTAGCCGAGAAGGCGCGGTGGACGAACGCCGAAGTAGTCCTGCAGGCCTTGGACGGGAGGGCAGACTTTGAGCGCCATCTCGCGGATGGGGGGCAAAGGTGCGCTGCGACCGCCTGTTCGACCGGAGGGATGTCGTTGTATCCCTTCTCCGCGGCTTTGTCCACTCGGGAGAGAGTAGCTGAAGCTGAAGAGCGGAGCCTGGCCGAAACCGGAGTGTTCCACGCTTTGGAGAGTTCCTAGTGGAGCTCGGGCAGAAAAGGCGCTGGTCTGGACGCTGTAGACTGGCGGCGGTTGGGCAGGAAGCATCCATCGAGCCTGTTCGGTGGAGGCACCGCAGGCGGGGACCACTCGAGGCCTAAGCGCTCGACTGCCTTCGTGAGGAGGCGGAGAAGCTCGGCGTCCACACCGGTATGGGTCCTGCCAGACTCTCTTGAAGACGAGGCGGAGCGGAGTGAACCGGACCACTCTTCGCTGTCTGACACCAGAAGAGAGCAGCTGTCCAGAAGCGCGTCCACTTCCGCTTCATCCTCAGAGGCGACGGCATCGCGGGCCGTAGCCGGCGGCTGCACGTCGGGAAGCGGGGGAGGCGAGGGAGAGAGCGAGGCTCGCGGGAGGTGCTCCGGCGAGGGCCTGGCTCGAATCTCCGGCTCCGGTGGTCTCTGCGAGCGGCGTTTCTTCTTACGCGGCCCGGAGACAGTTGGAGCGGGTTCTGCATTGAACAAGGCGAGTCGAGCCCGCAGGGTTGACATCGGCAGTTCCTCGCAGAATTCGCAGCCGCCCGAAGACAAGGCAACGGCTGCATGGTCACGTCCCAGGCAGAGAGCGCAGACCACGTGGCGGTCTCTGTCGCTGAGCGGAGAGCGGCATGAACCGCATGAAACTCGAGGCATTTTGAAACAAACGCCTTGCTCTTTTAGTGAGTGCTGCAAGAAAAACACACACAAAACAAGCGAGAAAGGATATATCGCCGGATAGCTGAGCTGGCACGGCAGGCTGAAGGCGGCGAAGATTCGACCGGCTTCCTCAGGCTGTCCTAGGCTGGCTCGTTGCTGGTTTCGACGGCGACGGCTTCTCTCAGAGTGCAGCGATGCGAGAGCTTCGCTGAAGAGACATAAATCAGAGAATTAAGCCTCCGAGCCCTGTTTTTATACGCTCTGACGCCGCCCCATCTGGCGGGCTGTGACGCGCGAGGACGCGCGCGGCCTGATTGGGCGTGACGTCACGCGGGGCTCACTGGTAGGCTTAAGCAGTTGCCGCGCGGCAGCCAATGAGCACGCAGCATTGCCCGCTCTAGCTCTGCTGTGCCGCCTGCTGCACTGCGTTGACAAATTATGAAAAATTAAGGATAATTTTTTGGCTTCAGTATCTCGAGAAAAGATTACTTTTCCCGTAGCGTAAGTTCCTTACGCAATACGAGAGAACCTCTCGTAAGAGAACTATAATTCTAGCTATAATTGCAAATTCTAATGAAAAAATATAATGCTTGTTTAACAATTTTATTTTCAACTTTTCATAATTATTCATGCTATTATTTTCTCTCATCTTAACCTGACAAAGTGAAAGTGTCTGTATTTTTGTTTGTATATACATCAAAATAAACCAAACTATGATAAAATTGATAAAGTATATCAAAGCTGTTTCTACCATTTCAATCACAGATATCACTGTGGTAAATCAGATGTTAATACCTATATCATAGAACTGTATGATTATTTCCATACACAACACTATGGATCTTCAAAGTATACCTAAAAAATACCATGGTATTATGAACATGGTAACAACAAAAAAAATAAAAAAGGAGAAGAAGAAGGAGAAGAAGAAAACATTGTAGGTCTATTACCAAAAATTGTGATTTTAACAGTAAAAGACTGTAAAAATGCTACAGTGAAAAACTGTTAATTACAGAAAGTTTCCTTAATATATACGGTAAATAACTGTGATAGATATAACCGTACATTTAATGTAATTTTTTTAAAGTTTTTGGAAGTAAAAACGAACAAGTCATTGTATAAATTACAGTGAAAAAAACGTAAATTGACATTCCCACAATTCCCTGCGTGACACTTCACATTTGATGTATTTTTGTTGAAATACCTATTTCGACATAGTTTTCTTCGTTTTTTTTTCTAATCAGTTATGTACATTAGGGTTTATGTTACATTTAATGTTGTTACATGTGCAGCTTATTTATATTTATTAGTACTAACTTTTTTGTGGAAGAACTACTTGCAATGAGCTTTGATTAATCATGTGACTCATTATTGTTTTGTCAGTGTATTACAATGGTACAAAACAAATATTAATACTTCGATAGGTCAGTAAATTAACATTATATCAGATAATGAAATACAGTTTATTACTGTAAATTTTAAGTTAAGTCTGTAAAACCTAAAATGTTGCTACCGTATTTTTTACGGGAAATTTCTGGTAACCACAGCTGCCAGTTTTTCTTCCGTAAATTTAACAGATTTCTTTTTACAGTGTACCGTCTAATGTTTTCCCCATGGTAAAAGGTTTGTTTAACCATAAGAATAGAATAATACAAATTTCAACACACATCAGATTCATATAAATGCTCATTTTTTATTGATACAGATATATCTTCACATAAAATATAGGACTGTTAAATATCTGATGGTGCTGATATAAGATACAAATAGAAACTTTATAAAAGAGTACCTTATAAAATTAAACCTTATAAAAAATGTTTTTCTTCTTTCAGGACAGAGATTATTCTATTAATTATGCCTATTTATATTGCTGTTTATGTTTAATGTCTTTTGATCTGTATGGAAATTGAGCACATCTGCTTTTTTACAGTATAGTGATAAAATGAGGTCATGAGAGGAAAGAGTAAAACTTTATCTCTGTAAAGTAAACCAGTCACAGTCAATAAACTCTTACAGGTTTAGGGCGAGTAAATGATGACAGAATTATTATTTTTGTGTGAACTATCCCTTTAAGATTCATGAGGTCTCTGTGCTACAGCATTACTGTAGATAATGTTCACTAGGTGGCGCTATATAGTTTCATATCAGAAAATACAGACACAAACAATGAGGTTCATACAGTCATGGAAAACCTGGAACTATCATGTTATTTTAAACTTTTAAATTTGATTTG
The DNA here is from genome assembly GCF_949319135.1 of Squalius cephalus. NCBI lineage: Eukaryota > Metazoa > Chordata > Actinopteri > Cypriniformes > Leuciscidae > Squalius > Squalius cephalus. The sequence goes on along the minus strand of NC_137129.1, from coordinate 37,775,318 downwards.
TTTAGTGATTTTGTTTTATTTAGTTTACTTGGTTAAAAAATGTTCTTTGTGAGTGCAATGTCTGGTAAATAATTTTTTGATTGTGCATCTTTAGTTCTGATGATGATTAATAATGATTCCTGCACCACTCAATAATATGATATTGGATCCACATTTTAATGTTCTGTTTGTGTATTGAGTGTGTGTTGCAATATTTAACACATGATGGATCGAGTGATTGTTTAGTTCTGATGGTTTTAACAGAGACGGCAGGACAAATGTTCTGTCCACTGAGGTTTAGGACACAAGATGAAACCAAAGACCCCAGAGAACGGCTTTAATGGACCCGGAGTCTCTCCTGGGACAAAGACACAATTTTCATATTTCCATAAACAGGGCCAACTATACATCTAATGGAAGAGTCATGAGAATTTCTTAAACCAATGGCTACAGATTATGTTTATAAAGGGGTTTGTAAAGATTTTTTCTGCTTTGTGATGTTTTTAATCCTCATATTTTTGTTTCTGGACCTTTTTATGTAAAGTAGGTCTATTTGTACTTAAAATGTATATTATCGTTGTAAATAAAATGTCAAACCAAGCTGCATTATCAGCATTAAACCTAGATATCACAGACCTTAACTTTTAAGGAACTCAGTGTCTCCATCAGTCCATCTTTTCCACTGGATGTGTGAGGAAAGTCTGATCACAGTGATTGTGTCGTTCTTCAAGTATATTCTCATCATGCAGTGAGAATTTTACCAAATTACTTAGTGATCTTTTAGTTCTACATGTCTTTATTTGGGTAAAAAAATATGTTTCACACAAGATTTAAAATCGAGCATAACTAAAAGAAGATAGAATGAAAGAATGGAGGGTTTATACAGGCTTAGAGGAGTTATATATGGAGTATTTCTATAACCTTTATATATTTTATCAGACATTTTGTCTCAGAAATGTATAGATACATGTATAGTTTTCTTTAAAAATAGAAAACATAATTTTACTGAACCTTTGAAATGGAAACCATACTGAATTTGAAAGTTGTTGTTTTATGTATGTAACAAATATTTTATGAAAGGAAACGACACAGGATCAGTTTTACTGAAGCCATTCATATGTAAAAATACATCAAACATTTAAAAACAAAGTTAAAAGTATTATTTGAAAGCAACACAAATAAGAAGCCACTTGTTAAATCATTATTGATATGTGAATATTTCATATGAGAATTATTAAAAATGAATGGATAAAAACACCAATGCATGTGCATTAAAATAGTGCACTGTAAAATTCACTGTTTAATACAAACAACATTTTCTGTCCAGATTCTATGATTCAATCATGTCACACTTAGTGTGTGTTTTGTTCAGATGTAAGTTTCATTGAGGAATGTTGCTGTTGGAGGGAATTTAAAGGCCTGATGTTCATGCAAACACATGGAAAATTACTCAAACGTAAAATCAAAACTATGCAAAAGGATTGCAATGATGAGAACAATAAAATCTCAGGAAACTGAGTCACTTTGGCATGAAACACATGTTGGATTCAAATTATTTGAGTTTATCATTTAAACCATAAAATGCATTTACCCAATCAAATGTGTCGTTCTAGTTTAGAGATTTTTAACATACAGAATTGGGAAAATGTAACCTAAACTTTACATGTATAAATGATGTCAAACGTTTTATAAATGTGTTTCTATCACACAGCGCTCTGTTCTTCAGCACATCTACAGAAGCAGTTTTGAATTATTTTTGCATTGCAGTTTTTGCAGAGAATCTTTGTCCCGTCGGGGAAGAATCCAGCGCCGACCAGAGACACCGAACACTCAGAACACTTAAAACACGACTGATGCCACTGACGATCCTCAAACGACACGTACTTCCCTTCTCCAAAACCTGACAGAAACACTGAGAGAAGTTTCATTTTGAGCAGCCGTTTCTAAAATCTCTAAAACAACATTATCATCAGTTCAAATGAACATTATTTAAATTGTTTACAAACATTGATAAGGACACACTCTAAGAAAAGTCTGTAAAAATATGGAACAATGTGTTTGTTGTGGCAAAAATTCATTAAACAACCATCACTGCGTAAGAGACACTGAAATTCAAATGATCATTAAAAAGTATTTTATTCTTGCAAGAAGGCCCAGTTGCCACACAGAAGTCACCAGTACAGTATGTGAAACAAGTGCGACGACGAGAGGGAGGGCAGAGGAGTCTTTATACTGCTTTCAAGGTCTTCTGCTTACAGGCCCTGATCTAAACAAGGAGAGGCTTCCCTGCTAGTTTTCTGATACTGCTAAGTTTGTTCTTACAAACTCACAAGTTCTAAATTGGGCGACCTCTGACCCTAGAAGTCAGAGGTCCCTTCTCATTCTGCCGCCTCCTGACGTCCCACCTGTTACCCAGCATTAAGAGAAACACATACATGTCAGTTTTACCACGTAGACCACGTATAGAAGGTCATTTCAATGTTTTACTGAGAGTCAATGAAAATCAATACTGCAAATCAATGAAAATCAAAATTTTCCATAACATGTTAATGAAGGAATTTTCCATATTGATGTTTCACAGGTGTTTTACCCGTATTTTGAATTATGAATTGTGTTGTGATTTTTTATGGAATTTATGGTTAATAGAAAAGTCTGTAAACTTAACAGATAATGTCCTAAAATTACCAGTGTCTTTACAGCTTTGTTATCCTAAACGTGATTTACTCAATGTTGTTCCAAACTTAAATTGCTTGCTTATTTCTGTGTAACAAAAAAAGTTCTTATATACATAATGAAAGTGAATGGGGACTGGGGCTGTTGAGCTCCTTAAATGACTAAAAAAGCAACACAGAAATGGTTTATACAACTTGTATGTTATGTGTTTAAGTTATCTGAAGTCATGTTTTGCTTGACTACTTTTGTGATTTTATTTGTCACTTTTATACTGTAGCTTGACAGCCCCAGTCTCCATTCACTTTCATTAAATGGAAAAGAGCAGCATGGACTTTCTGCGTAATATCTTCTTTTTATGTTCCATAGAAGAAGTCATTGGGGTTGGAACAACATGAGGATGAGTACATCAATATATATACTGTAGCCTATATACAACAATATTATTGAAAGGTCCAAACTGAGTAAAAACATGCAATTTGTTGTTGCTGATATTTATATGCCCCATAAATGGATGAAATTCTGATTGTTTGTAATGTAAATCATTGAGATCTTTATAACAGTATAGCATACAATCCATGTAAAAATCTATTGTCACTCTATATCTCCCAATATCTTAGTTAGATGATATTTAAATGCTTAGTTTTATAATCAAATCTTGTGGAGGCAAAACATATAATGCAAAACAATGATGACTGAGAGATGAACAAATAAATGTATCATATTTAATACTCACATTTGAACATGATTTTTCCTAAAAAACAGATGTATGAAAAATTAAGCAAGCCTAAGTTGTTTCAGTCCAATAAGTGTTCATCTTAGAATATTACTAACAATATAAACGTTATTCTTACATTTACTTAAAAAAAATCAAGATTTCACAGCAAAAAGACACGTGAACCACGACCTGAAGGGGGACGTTTAAGTTAAATTTACACTAAAAGGCCTTTTACAGTACTTGCTAAAAATGTATAAACTATCACTCATACAATAAGTGGCATGTAGTAGATCGTGTACAAGTTTTCAGCAAAGTTTTGATCATGTTTTAGAAATGTGCGTATCAAACACTAGCACTAGCACAAACACTTTGGGTTAAAACATATAAACAGTTAGATAATATTGATATTTGAGTCAGATATTATATTCTCATAGGTCATGACCCGGTGGATGAGAGACTCTTGAGTCCTGATGAACAAGCAGAACTTTATTCACACACACTCAACAGCCTCCAAACACACGACCCTGTTTATGTGACAACTGTCTCTTGTTTCTGACAGTGTTTCTGTTCTCAGCTGAAGGAACTGCTAATGAAGAGCGCTCTTGTTATAAGGACACATTAACACACACTGACCTGTGATGGGTTTGGCGCAGGCGGCACATTTTTGGGCGTACAGGTTACTGAAGCACTTCACACAGAACGGATCTTCACCCTGCGTTGTGAAAGGCTGTCTGGCCAGCTGGACTTTACAACCCGAACACAAGAAACATTCTTTATGCCAGGGCTCGTCTCTGTACGTAACGCCACCCTGAACCAAGATCTGGAGGAGACCAAAAACACTGTCATTCACTGCGTACAACTTAACGAGGTTAGCAATGAAATAAAAGCACAAAATACTCAGTATTTAGATTAATCTTCAGATGTGTGTAGTTTACACTCGTAAAAGTTTCCAAAGGGTTTTTTTTTTCCAAAGGGAAACTTTGCCAAAGAAACTTTCAGTGAACAATTTTGAAGGCAACTTAGGCAAGACACATAAATAGGGTAAAAAATTAACTATAATAAATATCACTTTCCTTCCTGTGTCAGTAATGTTCAATTGTGATAGAAAAAAATAACAAGATACATTTCTAGTTTCAACTTTATTTGTTCTTCAGAAAATGTGCGACCATTGAAAATGTGTAGGCTACTAATTTACTCCTGGAGCCACATTAACATCCCTATAAATTGGGACTTAAAATGAACCATATTCGGCCTTAAAAAGTAAGAAACCAAAATAAAAGTTTGTTAAGAATTAGAATCTAAAAGGATATTAAGATATTTTTAAAATGAGTTGCAGGCATGCACATTTCGGGCAAAAAACAAAAAGTAGTGTTTTTTTTCCCATTTTAAAAATGGCCGTTGGTATAGCTATAATGAAACAAAGATGGCTAAAGTCAACCGATTTAGCTAATAGACCTAACAATCTCTGTGTAAAAGTAAAATAATGATGAGGTTCTTAAGTCATTTTAACCCCTCTGTAATCTGACTCCAAATCTCAGGTGAAAATTGTGGCTTTTGTGAAATATGAAATATTTGTGAAATATTTTGGCTTTCTTCTTCATTTATGTTAGTCTTTCTTCGAAATATATTTTTTAACAAAATAAAAAATTTGAGCTGGGAAAGTTTCTGAAATGTGGTTGCTTTTTCCATGAAATTACTCAAATGTGTTTGTCTGAGAACCTTTTATACATCTTTTGTACACATATTTACCTGCAAATTCTGAAATGATATGCACTGTATGGTAGGCTACAGTACAAATATTTTGAGTGTCCCTTATTCCGTCCCTTATTTTCCTATAAAGAACCACGATTGTCCCTTTCCTTTCCATAAGTTGGCAACCCTAAAACTGCTCAATATTAAAGCTTACAATTTGACTTTTTGTAAAGCTGCTTTGAAACGATATGAAATGAGCGCTTTACGAATACATTTTGATAGTAATTTAATCTAACTTGATTCGTGTAAATTCATCAAAACATTATCCAATTGATCGTTACTGAAATCGTTTCATTTCTGTAGTACGCTAGCCTACGGCTAAACAGCATAGAAGATAATTCATAAATTCGTACATAAAGGAATGCGCATGCTCATGCCTCAAGCGTCTACGCCAATAAGATTGCTGTATTATAATCCAATAAAATCGGGTGTGGGCGGCCTTAATGTGTCGACCCGCCCCAATCGTCCACTCTGGGGAACTCGGAGCTCTGACATCACTGTAGTTCAGAGAGAGATTCAGAGAAAGTGAAACTAACTTACTTGATCAACAACAATATGGACGCCTGAAACGATCAACCTCTTTAAACAACAGAATATTTATTGATCCGTTCAAAGAGTCTTGTGGACACATCTGATCCTCACAGGTAAGAGATAGAAATATAAGAGAGATTGTGCTGAACAGGTTTCTAATGGAAATGATCTGGTTTAGTAGGTTTATGTCGAACTGGAATAACGTTAAGTTGAACAGAACCAGGTTTAAGCATGTCAAATACTTAACTATTTTAGTTGTTTAATGCACTGAAATGGTATCAGAATTGTATTTATATATGCCATTTGATTGGTTGTGATACAAAGTTTGGCGTTTTTGTCATTTTGTCACAAATACATACTAAAATGACCTGCAGATTCACTGAACACAAACCTGCTAAACTGCAGATGAAAATCACATTTAGCCTACATTAAACATTATTAAGATAAAAATTACTCTTGGCCTTATAATATATTTTATGGAGAGTGTTATATAGGCTAGTTGTTGTAAATATACGAGACCGGTGCGTCGCGCAGGTGTCGCTCATTATCAATCACGCCAACGGCCTCGTCCTGCTCGCCACAATATCCTTTAAGATTACAAAAGAAATTTAAATTGAGTGTAGGGCTGGACGATTTTGGAAAATAATCTAATTGCGATTTTTTTTACCAATATTGCGATTGCGATTTAATATGCGATTATTTTTTAAGCTCTTTATCTTTTCTATTATTCAACAAAAACAAGCAATAAATCATTGTAAAATAGGGAAGGGAATCTTTAGGCACCTCATGAGCCGATACATTTTTTTTCTTTAATTGATCTTATTAATAAAACTTAAAATATTTAATTAGGCTACATAATTATAAGTAGGCCTACTTATAATAATTACACATTAAAAAACTAAATTAATACAATTACATGTTAATAGTTTTAACAAATATAGCTTCAAAACAAATAACAAAGAGGGAAAAAGATACAAGCAATAAACAAAGAGTGCTTTCAGTATTTAAGAGTAGGCTGTCTGAACGTGTTCATCTCTTTTGAAATTATAAGATGTGGTTTGTCCTGTTTGTTTAATAACTGACTGTGTCACATTACCGGTAAATTCGCGTCATAAAAGCATTTTGAGATGCAAACGTACATTTAACCACGTAGACTCGCTCACAGCCGCATGCTCAAATGCTCTTCGCAAAACGCACGTGAGTATTTGAAATTGAAAGCAACTTCTGTCGGTGATTTTCATATTTTTAATATATAAGCCAACTGCATTCCAAGACATATGATGCCTTCGTAGAACATTTGTAAGTAAAATACCGGCGGGCGAGACCGCGCACTACTGAAGTATATCACGCAGACCGCGCGCGTATCTCATATCTTGCGCAATGAAGCCCGCGAATGTCCTTGTAACTCGCTTCAACTTTTCCGAACTTTATTAAAGATTATTTCTCGTAAGGTTCGAGTGGTGTCGTGTGTGTGTGTGAGAGAGAGAGACAGAGGAATTAGAAGCAAGCAGAATACGGTTGTTTATAAAGCACATACACGTCTGTGTTTAAAACTAAGCTCAGACATATACAATACAGAATCGTTGGAGAGAATCTATAACACAATATCACATAAATTAAACATAAACTGTTATTTCCTGTAGCCAGGTCTAGGCCTATATGTGTCGCATGCCAAGTTGATGCTTCATCTGCAATACAGACTGGTTTACTCTCGCGTGTCACGTGACCAGACTATAATCGCAGCTTTGCGGTTTAAAAAATCGCATTTCATCATATCGCGATATTATCGCAAATGCAATTAATCGTTCAGCCCTGTATCAAGTGTGCCCAAACTTTAGACTATAGTGCTGGTGATTTATCTTCATCATTTCTCTCTCCAGCGATGTCTTCCTCCAGCGGTCCACTGACTGAGGAGCTTCAGTGCTCTATATGTCTGGACGTGTTCACTGATCCAGTCACCACTCCATGTGGACACAACTTCTGCAAGACCTGTCTGAATAAGTGCTGGGACAACAGCCAGACCTGCAACTGTCCATATTGTAAAGAAACATTCAAGCACAGACCTGATCTCAAGATTAACACCACACTCCGAGAAGTTGTAGATCACTATAAAAAGAAAAGTCCTGAGAAAAAAGCTGAAGTTCTGTGTGACGTCTGTGAGGAAAGAAAGCTGAAAGCCCTGAAGTCGTGTCTGGTGTGTCAGAGCTCTTACTGTGAAACTCACCTGGAGCCTCATTCGAGAGTGGCAGGTTTAAAGAAACACAAACTGATCAATCCTGTGAGGAATCTGGAGGACTATATATGTCAGAAACATGAGAGACCTCTGGAGCTGTTCTGCAGAGATGATCAGACTATCGTGTGTCTGTCCTGCACTGACGGAGATCACAAGAACCACAACACTGTTTCTTTAGAAGAGGAGAGTGAAGAGAAGAAGGTAAAAGTTACTGACAAACTGATTTTAAATGGCTCTTATCATGAGGAATCACATGTTCTTTGATATAAATGAATCCATTATGAAAACATATTGTGTGTTGTTCTCTGTCTATAGACTCAACTGATGAAGACACAGAAAGACACACAGCAGATGATCCAGGACAGAATCAAGAAGATTCAAGACGTCAAACACTCGGCAGAAGTCAGAAAAGTGAGTTTAAAATAATTAAATTAAATTAATTGTAATTGTAATTAGGGCTGGGCGATATATCACATGATATTTTTTCCCGGCTTTACTGACGAGATGCGCATAACAATCTCATGCGATAATTCGCCCAGCCCTAATTGTAATCTCTATTGTTGTTTATTGAATTGCTGTATAAAATCAATTTCACACTCACAGTCACACTGTTGGTCTGAATATCGACACGTCTGTGATTTTCCCGATCACTTTTGTATTTTTTTTTTTTTAATTTGTATGATTTGTAGATTTGAGGAATCATTCAGTGCAAACGGTGCAGAATGAGGGATTTTGAAAACTGGCCAAAACACTGAAGTATGAGAAATAATAACACTGATTCTTCTCTTAGCAAACACCACTAATAATGTGTTGATTGTCCTGGTTGAGCAGAGAAACACAGAGAAGGAGAAAGCAGCCCGTGTGGAGCTCTTCACTGATCTCATCCGCTCCATTGAGAGATGTCAGACTGAACTGCTGGAGATGATGGAGGAGCAGCAGAAAGCAGCAGAGAAACAGGAGGAAGAGCTCATTGAAGAGCTGGAGCAGGAGATCACTGAGCTAAAGATGAGAAACACTGAGCTGGAGCAGCTCTTACACACTGAAGATCACCTCCACCTCCTACAGGTCAGTCAACATCTCTCTGATCAATGATAATGCAGTATATGACACCATAACACTCCCCATGCTGAAGGATTTCTCCTCTCTCCTGCTGTAGATTTACTCATCCCTGTGCAGCTCTAGAAACACCAGGAACTGGTCTGAGATCAGTGTGAAGACTGATGAGAGTCTGGAGACTCTGAGGAGAGCTCTGACTAAACTGCAGGACTCTCTACAGGAGAAACTCATGCTAACTGGTACAGCAATATCAAATACACCGTACAGATACAGTACATATATTTATCATCTTTTAATATCAGTAATGAAGAATGAGTCTGGTCAAGCTGAAATATGAGAAGTATGTAATCATGTATTTGTGTCTCATTATCATCACACTTCTTCTTGTAGAGGGCATGTCATATTCATCTCTAATTTCAGAAAATATGCAGTAAATTAATCTTATAGCCTACTAGCTTCTTCCCTTTAACCACAACCATGAGTCTTTACATCCCCAAACACATTTAAATGAGAAACTACAGAAAGAAACATTTATTTTATATTAACTTGATTGACCCACGCCTTACCAAGTGTATAAACCACCTGCACGTGTTATCTTTCCTCAGTTGATATTCGCTACTTGCGACCTCTTTGCTTCGCAGCTCAACTGTTTTCGCTGACTTTACCACAGTCAACAGGAGGAAACATCTATATCGATCAGCCTCCGCCAGGCGTGACTGTCAGAACGTTGCGTTTAGTTGCAATTTTTCTGGTTGCTAGCCACCCACGCACGCCACTGGATTTGCTCTGGCTGCCCGCCTGTGTCTGTGCTTTCACCTCTCCCATGGATCAAATCAAGCTCTCCGCTCCTGCTAACCCATTGGACTCGCAGTCGTGTGCATGCCCTGCCGCCTGCGGTTCACTCATTGCCGCGAGGGGTGCATGGGGTTAAAGTACGCGGAAGAACTGCTGTTGCTTCCAGAGAACTACAGCCATTGCCTCGCTCTGCCTCGGAAGCTTCTTCGGCGTAGACTCAAGGTTGCTTCCAAAGCAAGGACGAACAGTACGACTCGGATGTTGGAGTGGATGAAAGTGTAAGTGTAATAAGATGAACCGTTTCTCAGCATCTGTCTTTCAGCCCCCTTACAAGGCTTCAGCTCTCGTTGTACGGGCTCTAAATGTTTTCTCCCTCCTCTCAGCCTACAAGGCTGAGCTGTTGGAGGATATGAGTACACATTTGGAGAAAGGCGTACCATCGCCTGCACTTTGGAAGGAGATTGTTACCGTGAACGACCTGGTCCTTTCCAACCTTTGCAGAAAGTAATTTTTCTGGATCTGGAGCTGAATTCAGTTACGGAGCCACGCAAGAGGGCAGAACAGTGAATGGTGTGTGGCCAAGCACACTTCACTCAGCCCATATAAATTATTTAGAGCTCCTCACTGTGTGGAAGGCTCTGAATCACTCCCATGTCGACCCATGTCCTGGGCATACTGAACAGGGGCGCAGACCTCTTGTCAAGGGGAAACCCTCTCTACAGGGACTGGCGCCTCCATCCTCAGATAGTGGGTCTACTGTGGAGGAGGTTCAGCCAGGCAACTGTAGATCTCTTCGCCTCGTGCAAAAATGCCCATTGTCCATGAATCCATGAATATGAATCCACCAAGCTTGCCCCACTTGCTGCACGAGAAGCGAATATGCTCATTGAGGAAATATAGTGCGTGCAGGTGGTTTATACTAGGGCTGCACAATATATCGAAAAATTATCGTTATCGCGATAATAGTATATGCGATATCCGTATCGCAGAGAGATGCAATAAACTGCATTTATGTTATGTGCCAAGCATTTGTGTCATGCATGCATAGGTTGTTTATCCAAATTCTACCAATCAAATGTGACCTTACTATCTTTATACCCGCCTCCCTAGTAGGTGCTATTATGCTATTGGCTAGATCGGGCCCAAAGGGGAACCTAGTGGCTCAGAGCAGAGAGAGGAAAATAAAAACTAATGGCGGGAGTAGAGACAAGCGAGGAAAATGACATCAGCGAAGAACCTGTACCTAAAAAGAACTGTACGTCTGAAATATGGCAATATTTTGGCTTCAATAGAGAAGACGTGTCAAATGCAGCCAGGTACTATGAAAGGGGCCGTTCACATATTGCAGTGGTTCCCAACCCTGCTCCTGGAGTACCCCCAACACTGCACGTTTTCTTTGTCTCCCTAGTCAAACACACTTGATTCAACTCATCAGCTCATTATCATGTGATAATGAGCTGATGAGTTGAATCAGGTGGATAGTGGCTGCGCCGCTATCTCCTTTCCACAAGCGCTTGCGTCTGTCGTTGCTGTGCAACCATGACCTGCGTGAGCTTGGGGAATTCTTAAAAGTTGAGATGTTCTCATCTCGTCGCGGCATAGGTGAGCCTGGAAAAATGTGCTTCCATTTTGCACGCAAAAAACGTGATATGTGAACATAAGTGACGGTGTCACTAAGTCGTGCCGAAAAATGTTGACCACATCGAGAAACTAATCTCCACAGTCATCTGGAACGCAATCTCAGGGAGCTACAGGTGCTGGTCATAAAATTAGAATATCTTCAAAAAGTTGATTTATTTCAAGAATTCAACTTAACAGGTGAAACTAATATATTATATAGACTCATTACATGCAAACTGAGATATTTCAAGCCTTTATTTGTTATAATTTTGATGATTATGGCTTACAGCTTATGAAACCACGAAATCAAAATCTCAGAAAATTAGAATATTACTTAAGACCAATACAAAAAAAAGGAGTTTTAGAAATGCTGGCCAACTGAAAAGTATGAACATGAAAAGTATGAGCATGTACAGCATTCAATACTTAGTTGGGGCTCCTTTTGCCTGAATTACTGCAGAAATGTGGCGTGGCATGGAGTCGATCAGTCTGTGGCACTGCTCAGGTGTTATGAGAGCCCAGGTTGCTCTGATAGTGGCCTTCAGCTCTTCTGCATTGTTGGGTCTGGCGTATTGCATCTTCCTCTTCACAATACCCCATAGATTTGCTATACGGTTAAGGTCAGGCGAGTTTGCTGGCCAATTTAGAACAGGGATACCATGGTCCTTAAACCAGGTACTGGTAGCTTTGGCACTGTGTGAAGGTGCCAAGTCCTGTTGGAAAATGAAATCTGCATCTCCATAAAGTTGGTCAGCAGCAAGAAGCATGAAGTGCTCTAAAACTTCCTGGTAGACGGCTGTGTTGACCTTGGACCTCAGAAAACACAGTGGACCAACACCAGCCGATGACATGGCACCCCAAACCAACACAGACTGTGGAAACTTCACACTGGACTTTAAGCATCTTGGATTGTGTGCCTCTCCATTCTTCCTCCAGACTCTGGGACCTTGGTTTCCAAATGAGATGCAAAATTTGCTCTCATCAGAAAAGAGGACTTTGGTCCACTGTGCTTTATTAAATCCAGAGTCAACGCAGCCTTCTACCAGGACATTTTCAGAGCACTTCATGCTGACTTCATTTTGGAGCAGGATTTGCACCTGCCCACACTGCCAAAAGAACCAAAACCTGGTACAATAACCATGATATTATTGTGTAATTACTGTGTGATTTCATGTAATATTCTAATTTTCTGAGATTTTGATTTTGTGGTTTCATAAGCTGTAAGCCATAATCATCAAAATTATAACAAATAAAGGCTTGAAATATCTCAGTTTGCATGTAATGAGTCTATATAATATATTAGTTTCACCTGTTAAGTTGAATTCTTGAAATAAATCAACTTTTTGATGATATTCTAATTTTATGACCAGCACCTGTATATGAAGACTTCAAAAAGTGTAAGCCAAATCTACCAAAACTGCTAACGAAATGCCAAGTAACAATAACAGAGTCTCACAGACAACCATTAATCAAAGTGTTGCATGTGTAACGTTAACTCTTTAAGATCAGAAGAATATCTATTAGCCTACCTGTTTATTTTAGTATGATCATTACATATATAAATGATAAAAAAAACTTAATAAAAGTAGCATTTCTCTAAGGAAATATAATATCGCAAGAAATATCGTTATCACAATACTCAACAACATCGCATATCGCATATTTTCCCAGTATCGTGCAGCCCTAGTTTATATACTTGGTAAGGGGCAGGTACCTGGCATTGGACATGTGCTTCTGTCTGTCAGGCCAGACTTGGTGTAATTGGATGCTTCTGCAGAGGTCAGGTGCGGATCCCCTTCCCATAGGTGGTTCTCGAACATGAGATGTTTCAGAGAACCAGGGTTATGAACAGTAATCTATTGTTTTGCATGTTTCTGTGATGGATAGCTTTAGGGGTAGGGGTTTTGATTAGGTGACATAAAATATAATTGACCTTATAATCAATGTAAGTCTATGCAATGTCCTCAATATAGTGAAACAAGAATGTGTTTTTTGTGTGTGTTTGTGAAATCAGGTTGAGATTATTTTAAATAACTTTTAAAGTGTCAATAATTTTCTTATATAAAAGCATCTCAAAGATCTGATGATGTTTTATTGTCATGTGTCTCTAGTGCTGAAGAGGATGCAGCAGTATGCAGGTACAGTGTGCTGTCTGCACTACACTATTACATTCATATTGAAAAAATGTTTGGTTCTTGTATAGCTGTTGTCAAGTTGCCGACTCAGGGTGCTGACCCACCAAAGGCTGTCCGATTAGAGACCAAACGAAGATGCACTTGTTTTCTGGGAATAAACCATTTATTGTCAACACTCAACAGACTGGTTTGTGTGGTTGTGCTTATGTGTTATGGTTTTCTATCAACTAAAAACAGTAACATAAACTTGAATGTACATAATAATAATTATGAATTAAAACAATTAAACATATTGGCAATAATACCGCACAATAAGATAAGATTAATAATTAAACATGAGCATCATTAGAAAAAACTGAAAGCATGTAACTTCTATATTATTTGCAGCACACAGCTGTAACCTGACACTTTAGTAAGTCCTGGAAGCTTGTATGGCACCACTAATAAAGGATTGCAAATGTACTTTTGCATTCACGCACAACACTTAATTTAAAAGGCGATCTATAAACAGTTATTATGCCGCTGTAACTTCAGCGTCCGTCTCCGTGTCTGGCGGCAATGAAATACTGTCTCTGTGAGGGCGGGGTAGATCACAAGGTCTGTTTCTGGACACTGATTGGCTCAGGCAAGGTGCTGTGAATGCATGTGCCTCAAAATACAGAGGGAGAGATTGGTAGAGAGAGGTTAGGGTGACAGCAATCCATAGCCTTTTTTACACATTTAACACACTCACAGCTTCATTACTGCACTAAAAGAGGATTAAAAACTGGATTAAATATTACAAATATATTGATTTGTTTTTCTTTTTTTTCTTTTTTTTTAAGTGGATGTGACTCTGGATCCTGATACAGCTCATCCATATCTCATCCTGTCTGATGATGGAAAACAAGTGAGATGTGGAGACATTAGACTGAAACTCCCAGACAATCCAGAGAGATTTGATAGATTTACAAATGTCCTGGGAAAGGAGGGATTCTCCTCAGGGAGATTTTATTTTGAGGTGCAGGTGAGAGGGAAGTATCAGTGGGAATTAGGAGTGGCCAGAGAATCCATTAAGAGGAAAGGATTGATCACACTGACTCCCAGTAATGGATACTGGACTGTGTGGCTGAAGAAGGGGAATGAATATAGTGCCTGTGCTGATCCTCTTGTCTCTCTGTGTGTGAGAGTGAAGCCGCAGCGGGTCGGTGTGTTTGTGGATTATGAGGAGGGTCTGGTCTCCTTTTATGATGTGGAGTCCAGCTCTCATCTCTACTCTTTCACTGATCAGTCTTTCACTGGGAAACTCCATCCATATTTTAGTCCAGATTCAAACCATGGAGGTAAAAACTCAACTCCACTGATCATCACACCTGTCAAACACAATAAATGAATTTACAGCCCTAATTTTGAAATACACAATGAAAATGATTTATATAATTAAAAATCTAAACATGTTTTGCTATTTTTTCATCATTTGTTTTTCATTGTTAAAATTTGTAGCTATAATTGCAAATTATAATGTAAAATTATAATGCTTGTTTAACAATTTTATTTTCAACTTTGCATAATTGTTTATGCCATTGTTTTCTCCCATCTCAACCTGACAAAGTGAAAGTGTCTGTATTTTTTTTTTACATCAAAATAAACCAAACTATGAAAACATTAATGATATCAAAGCTGGTTTTACGATTTGAATTACAAAATAATCTGTGATAATACTGTGGTAAATCAGATGGTAATTCCTCAATATATGTATAATTGTATGATTACCATATTCATACACAACATTATGGATCTTCAAAGTATACCTAAAAAACACCATGGTATTATGATCATGGTAATAACAAAATATCTGAAAAAAATGTATAAATAGGAAAAGGAGTACAAGAAGAAAACATTGTAGTCCTATTACCAAGGTACCATGTCAAATTTTTAATCAATGGTAAAATTATGTTTAACCACAAAAATAGAATAGAATAGATAGATAGACAAATTTCAACACAAATCCGATTCATTTAAATGCAAATGTTTTATTGAAACAGTTAAATACATTTTTAAATGAAATATAGGACGATTAAATATCTGATGGTACTGATATGAAGCAGAGAAACAAATATGAAACCTTATAAAAGAGTACCTTATAAAATTAAACCTTATAAAAAATATTTTCCTTCTTTCAGGATATAGTAGAGATTATTCTATTAAAGATGCCTATTTATATTGCTGTTTATGTTTAATGTATTTTGATCTATGAAAACTGAGCACAGCTGCTTTTTACAGTAGATAGTGATAAAATGCAACACAACTTCTTGTCCAGGCCCTGGTCATATCTAGGCTTGTTCACTGCAATGTTCTTCTGGCTGGACTTCCATCATGTGCAACAAAACCTCTACAAATGATTCAGAACGCTGCAGCTCGTCTTGTCTTTAACAAGCCCAAAAGGGCCCACGTCACTCCTCTGTTCATCTCTCTGCACAGGCTACCTCTCGCTGCTCGCATCAAGTTCAAGGCATTTATGCTTGCTTACAGATCTATCACAGGCTCAGCTCCCTCCTACTTTCACTCACTCCTACGAGTCTACATCCCTACCAGAAGCCTACACTGTAAAAACTAAAGGAGCCTCAAATATCCTGTCGGATACTCAAGGAACTTAAAAATGTAATTTAAGTGCCTCAAAGCTCTTTCTCCTATAGTAGGGTTACTGGAGGAGCATTGACAATATTTGAGGTTCTTGCTGGAACTTATGGGATCCTTTAAGCACTTTGTATTTAGTTCAGAGGTTCTGGAGTCACCTTTTCATTACTATGAGACCTCGAAGTGCTTTGGGGGAAAATAGAGGAACTTGAATGTGATAAAAGGGTTATTGGAAGATCTTTTAACATTTAAGTGGTTCCTGGAGGATCTCTTATGTTAAAGCCAGCATCTGGAGGAACCCAATGGTTCAGTGAGGCCAGAATGATATTATTATTATCCTTTTATTACTTAAGTTTGATTCAGTATACATACCCAGGTGAAAAATATGTAGGCTACTATTAAAAATGTACTTGAATGTGTTTTAGTATAGGCCTTCAATACAAATATAACCTACTTTAATGCATTTTAATACATTTAACAGTAGCCTACATCTTTTTCACCTGGGTAGCTTACATTTATTTAGTATAGGCCTATTTTATTGATTAATTTAAACATTAAACAACAACACTAAATAATAATATTATTATTAATAAAAAATCATTAATTATTATTGAATAAATAATAGTAATAAAATAATATTTTTTACTTCTTCATTATTATTTGAAGAAGAAGAACCAGGAAGATAAAGGTTTTATTCAGTCACGAAACTGCTGCTATTCCTCTGCTGTCGTCGCTTCACTGATGCTCGCGCTGCTCGCGCGCAACAAAGCTCAGCTGATCGTCATTGAGTTTGAATGTAACGGCTCTCCTCATCAAAGCCTGCCGCATCTTCCGCCGTTTGTTCGGCTCTTCGTTACAAGGTTTGTAAACTCGCCAAAGAAATATAAATACTCACTATATATTCAAACACACATATCTATAAACTAAATTTATTATACATTACTACGTTTTTACAGTGTTTACCACTCGTTTATTGTACAGTATCTGGTATGAAGGTTTTAGCCGCGATGCTAACTACGTTGATCTAATGAACAATTGGAAATTATCGACTTATTGTCTTAGATTGATTTAAAGTTAGTCATTCAATTAAACATATTCTGTACAACTGTGTCTTCAAATTACTGATATACAGCCTAACTAATTTAGCTGATTCCTGCTGTCGTCATTGGTGTTTGTTATGAATAACAAAAGCAGGTTAATATAGTTTGGTCTGTTTTTGTTTAACCTAACTTTACTTACTACAGGTGCCCTCATTCTATCAAATACCATTTTGAATCCATTTAGTGGTCAATAAATATTATGTTGTGAATAATCAGCTTTGTTATTTTGTTTCCCCAGAACAACCAGTACAATGTTTCAGTGGCAACATTGAATTACAGTAAGTACCTGCACCACATGCAAGTACTTTATTACTATGAACTTTCTCTGTGTGCAATTGTATTGTTTGACTGTGTACTTGTGTTTTTTAATCAGTTATTCTCTGAAAATCTTCTTCCCTCATGCTCTCAAATCTCATTCATGTTATTCATGTAATATCACAGGTTTGGAGCCAATAATGCTATGCATTTTTTAGGCCCTGTTTACACGAGAACGCTCCCGGGTGAAAACGTAAAAATATTTTATCAGATGTGCCTTTCGTTTAGACGGCGACAGCGTTTTTGGGACTTAAAAACGCAAAAAAGTGAAACCACCCTCCAGAGTGGAAATCTTAAAAACGCTCCACCGTCGTGTTTCCGTCTAAACGGTAAAAACGCAAAAGTCTGCTAGACAGTGAAGGCACCGATCAGTGCTTCACATTGCCACCTAGCCACCTGGAGTGCATACTACATTGAATTTCACACACTTTTGCGTCACCGTATGCACGCAGATTCCCCCCCCATAACGCTCATCTAAACGCAGAATAAAAAGTGATCACTTTTGCGTTTTCTCTTCAGATCGTTTTCGTGTAAACGTAGCCTTAGAGGCTATACCTTAATCATTATGCATTTGAATATAAGACATTTGAACCCTGAATTATAACTTCAAGTTTGGTCTTTTTCGACAAAAAAAGGAAAAAGCTATTAAATGGCTTCATAAGACTTAC
Source organism: Squalius cephalus (assembly GCF_949319135.1). NCBI lineage: Eukaryota > Metazoa > Chordata > Actinopteri > Cypriniformes > Leuciscidae > Squalius > Squalius cephalus. The sequence continues at coordinate 37,757,130 of NC_137129.1, read as the reverse complement.
AACACAAACCATAACACATGAGTTGTGAATTCATTGATTATTTTTAGGATCTTTTCTGGGACATTTTTGGATCTTAACCATTTTTACATAAATTGTTGCATTGAATTGAACTAGACAAGAGTACATAAGAATGGTTACATGAATGATTTATTAATTTGTTTCTGCTTGTGTTTTATGCAGTGAAATTGAATGGTGACAGGGGTTGCATTATGCCTGAGATCTGCTTTTGGGTTCCACAGACAGAAAGTCAAACAGGTTTGGAACGTCACAAGGCTTAGGAAATTATTTAAATTTCACAACTATCACTTTAAAAACCTTACTAACAGTAAATTTTGTACTTTGCAGGGATCTCGGTAAGCTGAAATACAAGTTTGAACAAGAATAAAAATCCTCCTGTAGACCTGAAAATCATTGAAGTGCCTGGACCATCCACCAGAAAAGAGGAAAAACAAACAGAAAATGAAGCTGATGCACCTTTTCACTTTTCTAACTCGTTAAGTACCTCACATGTCCCTTGTGAAGATTTTATAATTGATTGCATTTTATGTTGCAGCGAGTAAAGGTGTGTCACATTTGTGAATTTCGTGAAATTACACAGACAAAAAGGTCCATTGACCATTGTCAGCAGTGTAGCAATGTAATGTATGAAGCACCACACAAAATTGCTGATCGTGTGGATTCTTATTGAAATGACTGAATTCACCAGTGAACATTCACAGAACAACAGATAATTTTACTGCACCTTAACTCTGTTCAATTGGAAAATGTTTTCTGCTTGTTGTGACATAAGGAATACTGTTTCCGGGTCGAAGCCTCTACTTCCTTTATCTTGTTTCTAGATATTGAGAATACTCAACAACCATTTATGGGAACTGTTGATTCAAGTCACACATTTAAGCTTTTCAAAAGCCATTGTGTACATTACAGTCTCCAGTCTCACGGTATCCCAGACTTCAACATTTTATGATTCAAAATAGCTGAATAACTAACCATCTGAGATTTCGGAATAGAGATAAAGGTTAGGATCATAATTTTCAGGAATATTACAGCACAATGAGTGCATATTAGCACTGTTTGTTTTTGGCATCTGAGAGAGCTTTTGGACTTGGAAACAGTTGCGTCAGACTTAAGCGAACTGAAACGTTTTAAAATTAAGTGAAGATGGACATTTTTAATTAGTCAATTTGAATTTTTTTACATTGATTTATTACATGGAACGTGTTTTCTATGCATTTTGTTGAGATGTCTTTTCTTGTGTAGCCTATTGTATACACATGGTTGATTATTCATGTTACTTATGTATTATACAATTTTTTTTGTGTGTATTCATTGATATTAATCCATTACTAGCTTTTTTCCCCAAGTGTATTGAAGTGTATGTATTAAAATGGATCTAAAATATGTAATAAACAATTCATTTGTATTTGGTTCAGTTTGTTTATTATAATAGAAGTTAATGGTAACCGTAGTAACAACATGAAATTAATTTAATACAAATAAAAAAAAATTGAAATTTGGTTCCTGGAGGCACCCACAGTGGTTCCACACAGTGCTTCATATAAGAGTTCCTCAGGAAGCCTGTGTGGTTCCTCAGAGAACCGCCCCTTTTTAAAGGGTGCCTAGAGGATCTACAGACGGTTCCGCTGGCGTGGCAAAGTGAAGAACCCCAAAAGGTTCCTCCAGGCACCTTTAGTTTTTACAGTGTACGATCGGTCAATGAGCGACAGCTCGTGGTTCCATCACAGAGAGCCAAAAAATCACTCTCCAGAACATTCTCATTCACGGTTCCATGCTGGTGGAACGATCTCCCCACCCTCATCCGGAATGCAGAATCCCAATCCCACACTGTAAAAATAAAAGGTGCCTGGAGGAACCGTTTGGGGTTCTTCACTTTGCCACACCGGCGGAACCGTCTGTAGATCCTCTAGGCACCCTTTAAAAAGCTGTGGTTCTCTGAGGAACCACACATGTTTCCTGAGGAACTATGGAGCATATATATATGAAGCACTGTGTGGAACCGCTTTTGGGTGCCTCCAGGAACCATTTTTTAAATTAATTCCATGTTGTTACTATGGTTACCATTAACTTCTATTATAATAAACAAACTGAACCAAATACAAAATAAGAATTGTTTATTACATATTTTAGATCCATTTTAATACATTCACTTCTATGATGTGTAATACATTTTAATACATTCACTTCTATGATGTGTAATACATTTTAATACATTCACTTCTAAAAATGTCCATCTTCACTTAATTTGAAAACATTTGTGTTTCAGTCCGCTTATTAAGTCTGACGTCACTGTTTCCAAGTCAAAAGCTCTATCAGATGCCAAAAACAAACAACAAACAGTGCTAATATACAGTCATTGTGCTGTAATATTCCTGAAAATTATGATCCTAACCTTTATCTCTTTACTGAAATCTCAGATGGTTAGTTATTCAGCTATTTGGAATCATAAAATGTTGAAGTCTGGGATGCAACACTGATGCCACTGACGATCCTCAAACGACACGTTCTTCCCTTCTCCAAAACCTGACAAAAACATTGAGGAGTTTCATTTTGAGCAGCCGTTTCTAAAATCTCTATAACAACATTATCATAATTTCAAATGAACATCATTTAAATTGTTTATAAACATTGATAAAGACACACTGTAAGAAAAGTCTGTAAAAAAGACCGGCCCTCTTAGGTCAAATATGGGCGAAAACTTTTACGTTTAGAAATTTTGAATTTTTTTGCTTCATCGGAATGGAATGAAACTTGGTGACTTTTGTTGTATTAGCTATGTGAACACACAAAAATATCATGGACATCATTCGGATATGTTAAAGGGTCGTAAAAAAAAATTGGCTCCTTCGCGGTCAAAAATGACCGACATAAGAAATGAATGGGAAATACGAAAAAATACGAAAACTCAGAGAAACTTTTGGTGGTACAAACTACAAATCAGCCACTGTGCAGAAAAAAAGTGCACAGCAATGAAGGGGTGACACTCTAAAACATCAAGAGTGCAAATAAGACACCCCCCCCCCACACACACACACACACAGACATGAACTGATATGACCTGGTAAGACTGCAACAGCAAATTTGGAGAATATGCTAAATAAAATCAAAATATAAAAAAATACAAGAGACTCTCTCTCGTTCAAATGCACACAAAAACACATAATAGGTGTTCCTGATAACAATACATAAAATAATTACAGTTTGTATGTATATAGTTAAAATAATATTTATTATTATTATTACATTTTTATTACTGTTTTTTTAACCTACAGTTTGATAATGATTGTTTGCTGTTATGTTACTTCAATAGAACACAACATGAGGTAGAGATACACTATCAACTACTGGCTTCAACAGAACATCAGGTCAGGTCTGGGGTTGAAGATGAGACCTCAAAGCTGCTGCTGCTGCACACAGTCAAGCCCATAGACAGTAAAAGAAATGGACACAGCGACCCCATTGGATTCAACGGAGAAAAGTGAAGTCAATTAGAAGCACTCACTTCCTGATGGCTGAGCGTACTGCGCAGACTCAAACTGTGAGCAACCCGTCTGTCTTCTAGCTGTGCCAAGAGAAATCTGAATCATTCCCTTCCGAAACTTGCAGAGACGGAGAGTGTGAGTAGGAGGTGTCCATGAGCTAGGAGCAGGAGCAACTTTTGTATTCTGATTAATTATTTTGTCACTTTGCCTCCACGTCCCCCCGATTGCCCGCGAGCTTCTCCTCCTGTCCATACGGTAATTTCTCTACTGTGCGACAGAGAGTCGCGTGGTTATGACGCAATCGTTAGCTTACTTTTACAAAAACTGCTTCTGCGGGGCCATAACTTAAGATACAATGGAGCCTTTTATACATTTTTGTGTTTCTTTAGAAATAAATAATGGACAAATGGAGTCTTTAACCCTCTGATGGTCCGCGGGGTCTTTTTGACCCGCAAATGACTTTTGCTCAAATTAAAAAAAATGTTCCCTTTGTCCAAATGGTATGAAACCTTCTACGGCTCTTAACACTTTCTAGATCTACAAAAAAAATTATAAAGTGGAAGGATATCTGTTTTTATGTTAGCGTGACAAAATTTGTGACACTCGAGGTCCTCGGGGTCTCTGGAGACCCCGCAATCAAAATAGACAAAATTCATCATCAAAATCAGAAACAACGCAGAACACATTGACAGAAATGACAGAAATAAAGTGGCACACTTCCACCAATTCAAAAAGCATCCACAATGCTGAATTATTTTGCTCACAACAAGCGCACACACACACACACACACACACACATATAGAGGAATACATTTTTGAGACTATAAAAACTGTTCTCTTATCATTTGTCAAATAAAATCATCCAAAATGCAGTACCACCACAAAACTAAATTGGTGACACTGACACATTGAAAAATGTGCACACACACACACACACACACGCACACGCACACGCACACACACACACACACACACACAGGAACATTTGTAAGGCTATAATTTGTCAAATAAAATCATCCAAAATGCAGTACCACCACAAAAATAAATTGGTGATACTGACACATTGAAAATGTAAACACACACACACACACACACACACACACACACACACACACACACGCACACACACACACAGGAACATTTGTAAGGCTATAATGTGTCAAATAAAATCATCCAAAATGCAGTACCACCACAAAAATAAATTGGTGACACTGACACATTGAAAAATGCGCGCACACACACACACACACACACACACACACACACACACACACACACACACACACACACACACACACACACACACACACACACACACACACACACACAAACATTTGTAAGGCTATAATGTGTCAAATAAAATCATCCAAAATGCAGTACCACCACAAAAATAAATTGGTGACACTGACACATTGAAAAATGTGCACACACACACACACACACACACACACACACACACACACACACACACACACACACACACACAGGAACATTTGTAAGGCTATAATTTGTCAAATAAAATCATCCAAAATGCAGAACCACCGCAAAACTAAATTGGTGACACTGACACATTGAAAAATGTGCACACAGACACACACACTCAGACACACACACACACGCATACACACACAGGAACATTTGTAAGGCTATAATGTGTCAAATAAAATCATCCAAAATGCGGAACCACTACAAATATAAAGTGGTGTGGTGGCACTGGCACATCGACAATGTGTACTCACACACTCTCTCTCTTTATCTCTCAGACACACACACACACACACACACACACACACACACACACACAATTATGTGTGTCTAGAATATAGAATTAGATTAAAAATAAATGATTGAAATAAATGATAAAATCTTAAGACTCCAACATTTCTCTTTGTAACATTTTGTTCAGGTTTGATTCTAATCATAATGTAACATTATTGAAAAACTGGGGGTTTTTTTGGTACAAAAAATGCTAAACTTTGACAAAAATATTTTATTTTTGTTATAATTGTGATTTTATAATATTTAGATATGAATCCAACTGAATCCAACTTGTGAAAATATATCTTTCAGGTAGTCTAATAGCAAATAGCATATACTGGAGCTCTATAGCCATCTAGTGGTTAAAATTATTATTTTTTATTTTAAAACTGCATTTTCCAAAAAATGGGCATAAATGTTACATTAAACCATTTAAAATCATCCATGTTATCCCCATGAATGAAAGTTAGAAATCTGGGTCTTTTATAAAGTGAATTTTACATCAAATGCTGTTTTTTTGTAAAAAGGCTATTTAAATAATTATTTATTTAATTATTTATAGAAATTTAAAAAATATCATAAATTCTCCAAAAACTGCACAAATGTTGAGTAAAAACATTAACAAACAGAATAAAATTACATTTGTAAAAAAAAAAACTATTATCTTGTTACAAAATTAAATGTTATTGTCTGGGGTCTCTAGAGACCCCAAAGAACTCGAGTGTAGACATAAAAAAAGACCATCAGAGGGTTAAACGCCTCAGATGTAAAGTTATTCGCTTTCAAAGTGATGCCAAAATGAATGGGAGTCAATGGAATGCTAACAGCAGGTGAAGTTCTGCTAATCAATGGCGGCGACCGGGGAAGCTTCAGTTTTTTCTGAAACAGTGCCTCCCTGCCAAGTCACCACCAACACGGCTCTTCTTCTTCTTCTTCTTCTTCTTTCAATTTTATGGCGGTTGGCAACTAACTTTAATGGTGCATTACCGCCACCTGCTGGACTGGGGTGTTTCCAATTATAATAATAATAATAATAATAATAATAATAATAAACATCACCTAAATTCTTGTAATTAGTCCTGTATTTCTCAGGAAACTAAATATATATTTAACACATATTTCACCTGAGCTTCTTTGGAGGTCTTCTAAGTTTAATGTTAACTGTTTTCTTTGCAATTGTGAACTTAATCTTTGTCTTTCTTTCTGATATTTAGGACATTGTAGTATAACATGCTCTACAGACTCTGGACTATCACAGAATTCACAATTGCCATCAGCATGCTTCTTCATTATTACCAAAGTCTTATTTAATCTTGTGTGTCCACACCTCATTCTTGACAACACATCCTCCTCCTCCTTACTTCTGTTCATATTTCTGCCCTTTCCCACTTTATTCTGGACATTATAGAACTGTCTTCCAGTCTGCCCATTGTCCCATAATGTTTACCCTTAACAATGTTTTTAACCATATTCTTAATTTCTGCTTTGCTATAATTAACCTCAATATCTACAATTTCCAGCTGCTCGCTTAAGCACATTTATCAACCCGTTTCCTACGACTCCTATATGAGCTGGTAAACAAGAGTTATCTCAGTTCCTGATTGTAACAGATTATTTGCAACTTGTATTATTTTAATGACAATATCCTGTCTTGATTTTGACTGAAAAGTTTTACCAACACGGCTCTGATGATGGTTGCAGTTTAAATCCCCCCCCCTCTACAGGGATAGAGAGAGAAACAGCACAGCTTGGGCACACACAAACAAAACCTTACGTCATGGACGTAACAGCGATCACCACAAAATGTTATCCAGATGCAGTTCACATGTAGAGAGACTTCACCAAAAAAGAATGTTCCTCCAACCTTATTTCCTTCCTGGGTTATTGCATGTCAAAAAAGAAAGATATGCAACATCATAATAAAAATTATATATTTTTGTCTTTTATCAGCAGTTTCTCAGCAGGAGAATGTCCAAATGTAATGTAATTTATATTTTCAAAATTTTTTAAAAGTGTTCTATCAAACGATACCTACCTTTTGACTCTCCTTGTTATAGTTTTGGAGTTACGAGTCTTTACTTTTGTGTATGTCACTCAGACAAAACAACTCTAAAAATGCCTTTATGTTTTTGCTGTTAGATCATAATTGCTGTTCCCTTCTGAAGTTTTATTACCAGAATTAAACTGAACAAAATACCAATTAATTGCAAAATGTCTGTATAAAGTGTTTTGAATTATCACTATCCATCCCTTATTTTGTTTGATTTTTTAATGATCAAATACTGAGTAACAAAAATGCTTGCATTGTGTTCCCTTTCTAACCAAATGTTATTATTTGATTGTAATCATAATGCAAAACCTGATACTTATCTAACAAAAATATCTAAACCTTGACAAAAAGTAGTCTTTTAGAATGTCTAAATATATATCTAAATAAAATAAAAACTAATACAATGGAGAAATCATGTCTAAAAAAACAAACAAAAAATGCGAATCAAAAAGCCTATATAGGAGCTACAGTATAACCTATAGGCGGTTACACGACATCACACAAATTTTTATTTTGTAACGCCACTGGATTGCGCTTTTCTCACTTCAAAAAATGGATTTTAAAGGCCTGCACTCTATTTTAATGAGAAATGTTGCATTTATTGAAAATAATAATAAAAAAAATATTAAAAAAATAATTCTAATGGAAAAAATAGCTCATAAAAATTGTATAATTATTGCATAGTGCCATTAGCCTGGACAGGGCAGGACTTGGGGGGCTGCGGGCTCTACTTACGCAACAAACATCATTATGGAGTATAGCACAAATTACACAAACATTTAAATATGCTTTGAGTTTCCTAGAACAATTAATATGCAACATCCCTATAGTCAAAGTTTAGTGGTAGGCTAATATTAAATAGTCATTATAATACAATATAATGCAGGATGTGCTCTATCGGTTGAGAGAAGATCAAAACTCTAATAATAAAGCAAGAGATAAACAGTGTTTTTAAATTCATTGTCATATCGGTGTCCTCTTATGTCAGATTCTTAAATTTAGTCAACAAATTCAATCAGAACAAAGACAAGATTATTACCAAATAAAAGGAAGTCAGTTATAATTGTAATTGCATAAATTATGTTAAAGGGGTCATGAACTGGATTGTTTTATTATTTTATAATGTTCCCTGGGGTGCCCTTATAATGTTAGTATGATTTTTACATAAAAAATTGTCATAATTTATAAATAAAAGCCATTTTTCCAAGCCTGATTTCTGCCTCAGATTTGAACGCTCCGTTTTAAGGAGCGTGTCTGCTGTGAGACTGCAGTGTAAACGCCCACTGCTGTGATTGGCTGACATGCTTGCAATGAAATAGCTAGTATTACAGGAACTCTCTCGAAAACTTTTACTACGTTTTTACTATTACAGCTATCGAGATTAACAAATCGTGAAAAGTATCGTTTAAAGCATTATATTTAAAACTATTCCATCACATGAAAGGTTGCAGCATGATGAGCACTGAGCAGATGACAGACAGTCTGTTGATCGCGTGAATAAAGATCTTATCATTGCAACGCAATTTTTGCACTCTCACAAATGCTTACACCAAATCACAATGCAAACACGATGTGAGTACACAGTAAGAGCTTCGTTGTGTAGTGTAACAGTGTCATTATGTCATCACGAGTTTGGTAAGTGTCCAGATAAGCTCTCGCGGCTCGCGCTGTGCTGTTTGATTGACAGCTTGGGCGAAAGGGATCGTTCTTTGATCGCTTTCTGTAGGCTAGGCTATATAATTTAATAACAGTTTTAAAAAAGATTATTTTCATAATACTACGAGAAATTATGTGAAGTTGATTGTTTAGTCACTGATGCATAAACAGTATTGAACGATTTTAAGAGAAATATCTGAACTTGAATAATTACACCGAAATCACTGATCGCAGATCAGGCATTAGAATATACATGGTTACTTACATGTTGCTGGCAGATCCGTGTCGGGAAATTGTGATTGACTGATTTAATAAAGTTTAACCATGCTGGAATCCGAAGGAAGCTTATGACTGTCTTCTTCCACAAACAGGCACTGCACAATATTTAGTAAACAGCATGTTTATTGCTTGTAGGCCTAAGTAGCTCGATCCGGTTTAGCAATCATCATGTCGTCCTATGTTATTTAGCATGTTTGGGCGAATCGGTGGGCGGGGCTAAACAGGCCGTGTTGAAGTAGGCGTTGATCTTCTTTTGTGGAGGCGGTGTTTTATCCTCTTTGACGTGACGTCATAGTTCCCCACTTTGAAAAACGTTTCGGTTACTCACGTAACCTCTGTTCTCTCTAGAAGAGGGAACGAGTATTGCGTAGTTGCTACGCTACGGGAAAGCCTTTCTTTCTCGAGATACTGAAGCCAAAAATTATCCTTAATTTTTATAATCTTGTCAACGCAGTGCGGCAGCCTGCAGACCTAGGGCAAGCTACTAGCGTGCCCATTGGCTGCCCTGCGGCAACTGCAGCAGCCTACCGCTGAGCCCTTGGCGTGACGTCACGACCAATGAGCGCGCTTGGCGCGCTTAATGCGTCACAGCCCGCGAAAAGGGGTGTGGCTTAGCGTATATAAACAGGGCTCGAAGGCTGCTTCTCTGGTTTCTGTCGCATGAAGCGAAATGAGCTCGTGGCGCGAGCACGGCGGGCTACGCAATACTCGTTCCCTCTTCTAGAGAGAACAGAGGTTACGTGAGTAACCGAAACGTTCTCTTACGAGAGGTTCTCTCGTATTGCGTAGTTGCTACGCTACAGGAACGCCCTTGTCAACGCCGTGCGCGCCCAGCATCCGCTGAATGAGTCCCAGGGAGAGCCCGGGGAACGTGATAGCAGAGAGCCGGGCGGCCCAAAGAGGGCTAGCGCCGTACATAAGCACACACTAGGGGGTTAGGAGCGGCACGGCCGGTCCGAACTGACAATTCCCTGCATAGTGCAGCTCAACCAGTAGAGCTAAATCACACAACGTAGCCCGCGCACAGATAGTGGGCTGGCATACGCGAGACTTAGACTGATAACACTTTCGCCTGCAAGGCGGGAACATCCAGGTTGTAAAACCTAACAAATGTGGAGGGGGAGGCCCAGCCTGCCGCTGCACAAATGTCATGAATGGGAATCCCGCTGGACCACGCCCACAACGAGGCCATGCCTCTGGTGGAGTGAGCTCGAATGCCCAATGGGCACTGCAGGTCTTTAGACGCATAAGCAGCAGCAATAGCGTCCACTATCCATCTGGACAGGCTGTGTTTCGAGGCGGCGAGACCCTTGGTGCGCCCACCAAACGAAACAAAGAGCTGATCCGAGCGCCTGAAAGCGGCGGACCGTGAAATGTAGTTTCTCAACGCCCTGACCGGGCAGAGGAGATTACTATCGGCCTCGCTGCCGTGCGTTGGCAGGGCTGAGAGGGAAATGACCTGTGCTCTGAAGGGAGTGCCCAAAATTTTGGGAACGTACCCATGCCTCGGTCTGAGAATGACTTTGGAGTCATTAGGTCCGAACTCGAGGCACGCGGCGTTAGTAGATAACGCGTGAAGGTCTCCCACTCGTTTGACTGAAGACAGTGCTATCAGAAAAACGGTTTTGAGCGTGAGGTATTTCATATCCACAGTTTCCAAGGGTTCGAAGGGATGCGCTCTCAGGGCCTCCAAGACCAGAGAAAGATCCCACATAGGAACCGAGGGGGGTCGCGGGGGGTTCATCCTCCTGGCTCCCCTAAGGAAGCGGATGACGAACTCGTTCCTTCCTAATGCGCGGCCCCGCTCTGAAACAGAGAGCGCTGAAATGGCCGCAACATAGACTTTGAGCGTGGAGGGGGACCTGCCCGCGTCCAGTAGCTCTTGAAGGAAACACAGTACTCGCGATACCCCACATGTCTGTGGATCGAGTCCCTTAGCAGTGCACCATCTGTTAAACACTGACCATTTCGACATGTAGAGCCGCCTCGTAGAGGGGGCTCTAGATTGTATGATCGTGTTCATGACCCCGTCTGGCAGATCAGCGTGTAATCGTTGAGGCTCCACGCATGCAGAGACCAGCGCTCTGGATGGGGATGCCATATCGAGCCGCGGGCTTGAGAGAGAAGGTCTCTCTTCACCGGTATCGGCCAGGGGGCTGAGTCTGCCAGCTGTATTAGATCCGGGAACCAAGCTTGGTTCTCGCAGCATGGGGCTATGAGGAGCACTGAGTGGCGCGCTTCCCTGATTCTCTCGATGACCTGAGGCAGCAGAGAGACCGGGGGAAAAGCGTACAACGGGCCGCTGGGCCAGGTCTGGGCCAGCGCGTCCTCGTTCTTCGAGAAGAACTCTGGGCAATGAGCGTTGTCTTTTGACGCAAAAAGGTCGACTTTCGCTTTGTCGAAACGGCGCCACAGTGACTGGACAGTCTGTCGGGACCCTCGTTCAGGTGGCCAGGCACATGCGCGGCTCTCAGCGAGCGCAGAGGGTGCTGAGCCCACACGAGGAGGCGTTCCGCCAGGGTGCAGAGCGTCTTTGATCTGACACCGCCTTGGCGATTCACATAGGCCACTACCGATGTATTGTCCGTGCGGACTAGAACATGGTGACCGTGGAGGAATGGGAGGAAGTGTTTGAGCGCTTTCTCGACCGCGAGCATCTCTAGACAGTTTATGTGTAGGAGATTCTCCTGGTCTGACCAGCGGCCATAGACCGGTCTGCCTTCGAAGAGCGCTCCCCAACCTAGGTTGGAAGCGTCTGTCGAGACAACTTTCCGGTGTGAAATCACTCCCATAGTCACTCCCGTGAGATACCATTCGGCTGCCAGCCAGGGCTGCAGGGCTGAAATGCAGCCCTGATTCACTCTGACTCGCAAGCCGCCGGCCGCCCAGGCTCGGTGGGGCACGCGCGCTTTCAGCCAGCGTTGAAGCGGGCGCATGCGCAGTAAGCCCAGCTGGAGCACTGCTGCAGCTGAGGCCATATGCCCCAAGATACGCTGGAATGTCCTCAGCGGAACCCGGCTGCCTATTTGGAGGGATGCGGCGAGGAGGCGGATGCGGCGCGCGCGCTGCTCCGACAGTCTGGCCGTCATAGCCACCGAGTCCAGTTCTATTCCAAGAAAGGAAATTGACTGACGGGGCGATAGCGAGCTCTTGGTCCAGTTGACCGAGAGACCCAGCTCCTCCAGATGGCTGAGAAGCGCTGTTCTGTGAGACACAAGTTCCGTCTCTGACTGCGCTAGAATAAGCCAATCGTCCAGATAATTCAGTATTCGCATTCCCTGTTTTCTCAGGGGAGCGAGGGCCGTGTCCATGCATTTCGTAAATGTACGGGGTGCCAAAGACAGGCCGAAGGGCAGGACTGTGTACTGATATACTCGACCGTTGAAGGCGAATCTCAAGAATGGCCTGTGACGGGGAGTTATCTGGATCTGAAAGTAAGCGTCTTTTAGATCGAGAGAGATAAACCAGTCTCCTGGGCGAATCTGCGCGAGGATTTTTCTGGTTGTGATCATTTTGAACGGCCGTCTCATGAGGGCTTTGTTCAGATGTCTCAGATCTAAAATAGGTCTTAACGCTCCGTCCTTCTTGGGTACGAGGAAATAGCGGCTGTAAAAGCCCGACTCGCTCAGAGAAGGATGAACCTGTTCTATAGCCCCTATGCGCAGCAGCTTCGCTATTTCTGCTTGAAGCAGGTGCGCAGCTTCTGAACTCACTCTCGTCTCCGTCTGTGCTGTAAAGCGCGGAGGGCGACGAGCGAATTGAAGCGAATAGCCGTGTTTTATAGTATTCAGCACCCATTCTGACGCGCCCTGAATCGCTTCCCATGCTTCCGCATGCATAGCTAGGGGTCGAATGGTCTCTGGGTTCAGATCGCCGCGCTGCGCGGGATGGGGAACCTGTATCAGAGAGGATGGAGCGGCGTGCGCGCCGCTGGTGCTCGAACACGGGGGCTGGTAAACAGTATTGGCCGACTGAACAGCACTCAGTAGCTCGGTCCCATCGGATGGAGCGTGATTTGCTGTCAAACATCCCAGGCGCGAGAGTGGCGTGGGGATTATAATGTCTAAAAGTGAGTGCGCGTGCTCGTGAGCGGGCGCAGAGTTTACACTTATGACATGGCCAGTGTTTGGGAGCTTTAGAAGGTCTGTGACCCAAGGTAACTGACTGGCAGAGCGAGCAGCGGGTAGGTGTGAGCACAAGGTTGTGGGCACATTTTCTACACTTAATACTCGAGCGGCTTGCGTCCGCTTCATGAGAGAGCGCTGTGTGCGCGTTACCATGGGGACCCTGTTTGTGTGAAGCAGTGAGCACATGGGAGTGGGCACATTTTCTACACTTATAACACTCTCGGCCTGAGCCGTTGTTGCCCGGGGTAACCGAGTGGCAGAGCGAGTTACGGGTAGATGTGAGCACAGAGTTGTGGGCACATTTACTACACTTAGTACTCGAGCGGTGTGTGACCGCTTTATGAGAGAGCGCTCTGAACGCGTTACCATGGGGACCGTGTTTGTGTGAAGCAGTGAGCACGTGGGAGTGGGCACATTTTCTACACTTACAACGCCTTCGGCCGGAGCCGGAAAACCCGAATTTACACTCTTTCTGAGATTTATTTGGGCCGCCGTAAAAACGGCGTTTGTGTGCAGGCGAGCGAGTGGTGTTACTGGCTCGTTGGCTGCGGTGTAAGCTGCTGCAGTAGCCTGTACTGAGGGGACTGACAGAGCTGGGCGTTTTGATGGCGGTCCGGCCGCAGCGGGACTCAGCCATCTTTTCCTCCCTGCGGGTGCTAGGAGGACTTCGCGGGCTCAGACTTCAGCGTTATCTTGGGACGCGGACCCCTGGGGGGCGGCGGTCTGTGACGGCTGGTTGAGCGCGACCTAGGGCGGCCGCCCTGGCGTCGCTGCGAAGCAGTTGGTGGCCGAGACGAGCGCTGTGTGGAGCTGCGCGCAGGAGGCTGAGCTTGAGAGCGGCCTGCGGCTGGGCTCGAGCGGCGGGGCAGGAAGAGATTCATAGCCTGCGACGCCTTCTGTACTTCAGAGAAGCGGTCCACAATCCCGCTGACCGCAGGGCCGAAGAGGCCAGTGGGCGAGAGCGGGGCGTTGAGGAAAACAGCGCGTTCCGACTCACTCATATCCGCCAGCGTCAACCATAAGTGTCTGTCGATGACGGTGAGCGCGGCCATAGATCTGCCGATGGCTTGTGCAGCGGTCTTGGTAGCGCGGAGCGAAAGGTCCGTCGCGCTGCGCAGATCTGTTAAGGCTGTGTGATCCGAGCCCTTCTCGTCCAATTCGCGGAGGAGGTCGGCTTGCAGGATCTGGAGAACAGCCATCGAGTGCAGGGCGGAAGCAGCTTGGCCGGAGGCGGCGAATGCGCGGCCGGCGAGAGCTGATGTGGTCCTGCAGGCTTTGGACGGCAGGGCAGACTTTGAGCGCCATCTAGCAGACGGCGGGCAAAGGTGCGTTGCCACCGCTTCCTCAACGGAAGGGATGCCGGTATAGCCTTTCTCGGCGGCCCCGTCCACCTGGGAGAGAGCCGAGGAGACAGACGAGCGGAGTCTAGCGGAGAAGGGCGCGTTCCACGACTTCGATAGCTCTGCGTGGAGCTCGGGCAGGAAGGGTGCTGACCTAGAGGCTGGCGCTTGGCGGCGGCTAGGCAGAAAACACCCGTCGAGTCGGTTCGGCGCGGGCTCCTTGGGTGGGGACCAGTCTAATCCCAGTCGGTCGACCGCTTTGGTGAGGAGGCGGATAAGCTCCGCGTCGACACTGGAGCGGGACCTGCCAGACTCTGGAGTCGAGGAGGCGGAGCGGTGAGAGCCCGACCACTCCTCGCTGTCCGAAGCAAGCAGAGAGCAGCTGTCAGCAGCGTCATCTGCTTCATCCCCTGAGGCGACGGCAGTGCAGGCAGTGGCCGGCCGCTGCGCGTCGGTGAAGGGCGGGGGAGAAGGAGAGAGCGAGGCTCGCGGGAGGGGCTTCGGCGGGCGCTCAGCTATAACCACCGGCTCGGGAGGCCTTTGAGAGCGGCGTTTCTTCTTTCGCGGCCCTGAAGAGGCAGCCGGGGAAGGTGGAGGATCATCAAACATGGCGAGTCGAGCCCGCAGGGTCGACATCGGCAAGTCCTCACACTGTTCGCAGCCGCCCGTGGAGAGGGCGCGGGCTGCGTGGTCGAAGCCCAGGCAGAGAGCGCAAACCACGTGGCGGTCTCCGTCGCTGAGCGAGGCTCTGCACGAGCCACAGGATGAGCGAGGCATTTGCAACAACGCCTCGCGCTCTTTTAGATGCAGAGTGTGTCGCGGGGCGAACACACAAACACATACAACACAGAGCGGTAAAGGATATATTCGCCGGATAGCGAAGCAGGCAGGGAAGGCTGAAGGCGGCGAAGGCGCCGGCGTCCTCAGGCTGAGATCCTCGGCGTGCTGGTCGCTTGCTTCGACGGCGGCTTCCTCAGAGAGCAGCGATGCGAAGAGCTTCGCTGAAAAGACAGAAATCAGAGAAGCAGCCTTCGAGCCCTGTTTATATACGCTAAGCCACACCCCTTTTCGCGGGCTGTGACGCATTAAGCGCGCCAAGCGCGCTCATTGGTCGTGACGTCACGCCAAGGGCTCAGCGGTAGGCTGCTGCAGTTGCCGCAGGGCAGCCAATGGGCACGCTAGTAGCTTGCCCTAGGTCTGCAGGCTGCCGCACTGCGTTGACAAGATTATAAAAATTAAGGATAATTTTTGGCTTCAGTATCTCGAGAAAGAAAGGCTTTCCCGTAGCGTAGCAACTACGCAATACGAGAGAACCTCTCGTAAGAGAACGAGTCGTTTGCTGAGCCTGATGTCTATAAAAGCTTTTATTGGACTAACAAGGTAGTTTTCAGTTCTGAAACTTACAGGATATTATTATAGTATGATGATCTCTTATATGTCAAAAGCTCAAGGAAACTTTGATTTCTCAGTTCATCACCCCTTTAAGAGATTCATGTTTTACAGTTTTTTTTATTTACTTTGGTACTATTTTCACAAGTTAGGTGTACATTTTCAACTCTTCAACTCTTAGTGCTAATATTACAACAGATCATCAAAAGTGCACTTTTTTCAAACATTTCATCATGTTTCCAAATGTGTTCAATACTCAAAAACACAAAGTATCATTTTCACAACACAAAATAACTGTTTCATCTATATTCATTCACAGTAGCCGCCATTACTATCAAACTTTTGATTTGCATCTCTTCTTGTTCAGTTTAATACATTTGTCTATTATTTAATCCAACTGATCTTAGTGATTAATCAATGAATCATTTCTTATAGATTTCTATAGATACAGATTCTATAGATATAGTTTGAACTTTGTTTGCAATTTCTGATACAGATAACCAAATGTAATGAATTATTTTTTACATTTTAAGTGATTTTTCTTAGATAATAACCACTATGTTCAAAGTGTGTGTGTGTGTGTGTGTGTGTGTGTGTGTGTGTGTGTGTGTGTGTGTGTGTGTGTGTGTGTCCTGTGTGTGTGTGTGTCCTGGTAAACTCTACATTATGGGGCCAAAATGTCTCTACAAAGATGGCAATATACAAAATCCTTGTCCTTGTGGGGACATATACTGTAGGAAAACATGAGGAAAACAAATTATAAATCATACTACTGTAAGTGATGTGTGTTGAAAATGTCAAAATCCAGAAAGTTTTTTGTAGTGAGTATATTTCATACAAATAGATTTGCAATTTGTGAACAAAGCAGGATAGAGGAGAGGAGACAGACAATGACTGTATAACATAACATATATCAGATTGATCAGAGATGCTTCAGAAGAAGGGAGACAGGTGGCATCAAATATAGTACATTATGTGATACTGTAAACTGATTACCATGGTAGAGACTGCCACATTACTGTAACTCACCCTTCATCTGTAAAGGTCAACTACGGTATACAGTCATAATGCACAGTGAAAACATTTACTGTATTGCAGCAAACTCTGTTCTAGCACAAAACCTCATGACAGTTTCATAACTTCATCACAGCTTTTGATAACACACTAGATAATATTACAAACATTGAGAAAACATGTGAAAAAGGTGAATAAAGACTGAGAGTCAATGTTCAGAAATGACTAATTATAAATATGTCTTGAACTATGTTGTATAGCTGTGTTTTCCTGTGTTCGTAGTCAAACTCAAAAATGAGTTTATTTTTAATTATTAAAAAATGCCGTTATTTTATATGAAAAAGTAAATAATTGTATTTTGTTGAGAAAATATTTTAGTTTGTCTTGTGTATTTGTTTGATTAGATCAGATAGCATTTTATCTGTCATATGGTCATGTTACAATATACCCCACCTATGGGGCAAGTTGTCACATTTCACTTCCATTCTTTCGAGGTATATCAAGAAAAAAGTATATACTGTACTATTAAAACAAAACTATATAATTATACTAGACATGTGTGAAATGAATGTGGGGAAAAATAAATACTCTGAACCCTAAGTAAATTTACACAAACTGAGAAAGTCAAAAGCGTTACTTTGTGCCCGCTCTCCCCTACAGGAAAATATCCTACTGAGGAAAACTTATAAGGAATTTCAGAGTATATGTTGTGTAATATCTGTGTGGTATTTTATTTAAAGTTTATTTTCATATTTTGTTGCTTTTCACTGTGTAAATTACAAACTTACTGTAAACATGAATGACACCTTATATATTTATTATTTTATTATTATTTTATATATATTCCTCTGTAATAGTTAATAATTGTTTATTTTTGTGCATTATATAGTCTATTATAAAACATTTATTCCAATAAAGTAGTTTGAAGTTAAACCAGTCCTTGTATATTGCAGTGCAAGCACAGAGTCAGCGAGTCAATGACCCAGAACTCTTGCTTATATTGTCTGGTAATGCACTCCAGTTCATTTAGATAAAACACAGAACAAACAATATTGAATCAATTTGAAGAAAGGCATTAACATAATACAGAGTCATACAAGGAATTTCTTTTTTAAATATTTTAAACATATTATAGGAAGATGTTAGACAAAGATATGTTTGAGTGTTATTGACTTTGTCTGTAAAGAAGACTTTGTTTATGAACAACATTAATTAGTTAAACTATTTTCCCCCAATAGAAGAATAGAGGAATCATCCTGACAAAGACGCTGAGATTAATCTGATAGAAACATCAGTCATGATTCACTGAATACAGGAGGAGCTCTGACATCACTGTAGTTCAGAGAGAGATTCAGAGAAAGTGAAACTAACTTGATCAACAACAATATGGACTCCTGAAACGATCAACCTCTTTAAACTACAGAATATTTATTGATCCGTTCAAAGAGTCTTGTGGACACATCTGATCCTCACAGGTAAGAGATAGAAATATAAGAGAGATTGTGCTGAACAGGTTTCTAATGGTTTAGTAGGTTTATGTCGAACTGGAATAAGTTAAACAGAACCAGGTTTAATCATATATAATACTCAACTATTTTAGTTGTTTACTGCACTGAAATGGTATCAGAATTGTATTAAAAGTGTGTCATTTGATTGGTTGTAAAGCAAAGTTTGGTGTTTCTGTCATTTTGTCACACGACAGAAAGACTAAAGAAACAGGAAGTAAATGACCTGCAGATTCACTGAACACAAACCTGCTAAACTGCAGATGAAAATCACTTTTATATTAAACTAGATTAAAATTACACTTAGTCATACAAACTTGATCACACAATATGGCTGTTTATTTTGTGGAGATATATATTTGTAAGTATATGACCTACTTTGCACTTGCTGTTTGTGATCTAAACAGACCATAGTTCAGATTGTTCAGTGAGTTTGACTCATTCACTGTATGAGGAGTGATTGTTTCGCTCACTATCAGTGAGATTTTAACACTTTAACATACATATTTATTAAGTGGTCATGAGATAATATGAAGTAACCCCAAATCTGACTTTTGAGGTGAAATTTTATTTAAACCTGAGTGACCAAATACAAATACATATTTCAAGGAGCAAATGTGATTAGATTGGTCTTTTCAGTCTATTGGTCATAATTTATATTGTAAAATACAATATGTTTTTTAATGTCCAAGAGGGAAAGAACAATGGCAGAATCTTCACCAACAAGAACAAGAAAAACCAGGAGACGGAGTTATGATGATACACGTCCATGTAAGTCAATAACCCAGAGAAAAATGAATTAGCTCAAGAATGACTTTATTCTAATATGGTGATATTTATATTAAAAATGTACAGTTCAGGAATCAAATCAAATCACATCAACCTTTATTCATAAAGCACTTTAAAACAACCGAAATGGACCAAAGTGCTGTACAGAAAAAATAAACAAAAAAACATAAAATACATACTTTATGTAAAGCATGTTATACAGATAAAACAAATCAAGAGACAAAAAACATATGAAAAAATAAACATACCAAAAAAACAGTAAAAAATAAAATAGACAAAATGTGACCGTCAGGTGTCAAAGGCCAAGGAGAAAAGGTTGGTTTTAAGAAGCGATTTAAAAGCAGAGAGTGAAGAGGCTTGTCTAATGGACAGAGGCTGATCATTCCTCAGTTTAGGAGCTGCCACAGCAAAAGCACGGTCCGTCTGAGCTTACGTGTTGTTTTGGGCACATTCAGGAGCAGTTGATCAGCTGACCTGAGAGAACGAGTGGGGGTGTAAGGGTGTAGCAGCTCCCAAATGTAGGATGGGGCAAGACCGTTTAGAGATTTAAAAGCAAATAAAATAATTTTAAATTGGATCCTAAAATGTACAGGCAGACAGTGAAGTGAGGCTAACATGGGCGAAATGTGCTCGTGTTTATGTGTTCCAGTTAAAAGACGCACTGCAGTGTTTTGTACCATCTGGAGACGGGCTACAGAAGACCCACTAACCCCCAAATACAGTGTATTACAGTAATCTATCCGAGTGGACACAAAGGCGTGGATTACTGTCTCAAAATGTTTCCTTAGATGATATGGCTTTATTTTGGCCAGCTGCCTCAAATGAAAAAAGCTTGATTTATCGACTGCCCTGATCTGACTGTCGAGCTTAAGGTCAGAATCAGTTTTAACCCCTAGATTAGTGATGGTTGGGACAAGGCACCCAAATCAACAGGAGGGGTCCCATTGGTGCCACCAAAAACCATCACTTCTGTCTTTTGATCATTGAAACTTAAAAGTTAAGAGTCACCCAGGCCTTTTTATCTTCAAGACACTCGAGTAGTGGTCTAACAGTGTCATTCTTTTAAGAGGCTCATGAATCTGGCTATCGTCCGCGTAACAGTGGGATGACATGCCATGTTTCCTGATTATTGAACCAAGCGGGAGCAAATAAAGAGAAAAGAGAAGAGGGCCTAAAACTGAAGGAATGTACAGTACTACTTCACATTAGGGTTCTGATCAGCTTGTCTGGGTTCATTTTGCAGTAATGACCAGCTGACTGTACATGATCTCATATATATTTGAAAAATCATATTTGATTTCGTCAAAGTTGCTCTTTACATTCAACCAACTTCATGAGGGGAATCATGAGATTCTTTTTAAACTTTTTCCTTCTCTATCTGCTAACTTTAATTCAGCGTTTCAAGTGTCTCCAAACATTAGACTAGTAGTGCAATATCTTATTTCTCTTTCCAGGGATGTCTTCCTCCAGCGGTCCACTGACTGAGGAGCTTCAGTGCTCTATATGTCTGGACGTGTTCACTGATCCAGTCACCACTCCATGTGGACACAACTTCTGCAAGACCTGTCTGAATAAGTGCTGGGACAACAGCCAGACCTGCAACTGTCCATATTGTAAAGAAACATTCAAGCACAGACCTGATCTCAAGATTAACACCACACTCCGAGAGATTGTAGATCACTATAAAAAGAAAAGTCCTGAGAAAAAAGCTGAAGTTCTGAAAAAAGCTGAAGTTCTGAAAAAAGCTGAAGTTCTGTGTGACGTCTGTGAGGAAAGAAAGCTGAAAGCCCTGAAGTCGTGTCTGGTGTGTCAGAGCTCTTACTGTGAAACTCACCTGGAGCCTCATTCGAGAGTGGCAGGTTTAAAGAAACACAAACTGATCAATCCTGTGAGTAATCTGGAGGACTATATATGTCAGAAACATGAGAGACCTCTGGAGCTGTTCTGTAGAGATGATCAGACTATCGTGTGTCTGTCCTGCACTGAAGGAGACCACAAGAACCACAACACTGTTTCTTTAGAAGAGGAGATTGAAGAGAAGAAGGTAGAAGTTACTGACAAATCTGATTTTAAATGGCTCTTATCATATCATGAGGAATCACATGTTCTTTGATATAAATGAATCCATTATGAAAACATATTGTGTGTTGTTCTCTGTCTATAGACTCAACTGATGAAGACACAGAAAGACACACAGCAGAAGATCCAGGACAGAATCAAGAAGATTCAAGACGTCAAACACTCGGCAGAAGTCAGAAAAGTGAGTTTAAAATAATTTAATTAAATTAATTTTAATATCTATTGTTGTTTATTGAATTGCTGTATAAAAGCAATTTCACACTCTCAGTCACACTGTTGGTCTGAATATCGACACATCTGTGATTTCCTGATCACTTAGTGAAGTAATAACACATCTCTCCTCAACAACACACATGATTTGAGGAATCATTCAGTGCAAACGGGGCAGAATGAGGGATTTTGAAAACCGCCTAAAAACACTGAAGTATGAGAAATAATAACACTGATTCTTCTCTTCACAAACGCCACTAATAATGTGTTGATTGTCCTGGTTGAGCAGAGAAACACAGAGAAGGAGAAAGCAGCCCGTGTGGAGCTCTTCACTGATCTCATCCGCTCCATTGAGAGATGTCAGACTGAACTGCTGGAGATGATGGAGGAGCAGCAGAAAGCAGCAGAGAAACAGGAGGAAGAGCTCATTGAAGAGCTGGAGCAGGAGATCACTGAGCTAAAGATGAGAAACACTGAGCTGGAGCAGCTCTCACACACTGAAGATCACCTCCACCTCCTACAGGTCAGTCAACATCTCTCTGATCAATGATAATGCAGTATATGACACCATAACACTCCCCATGCTGAAGGATTTCTCCTCTCTCCTGCTGTAGATTTACTCATCCCTGTGCAGCTCTAGAAACACCAGGAACTGGTCTGAGATCAGTGTGAAGACTGATGAGAGTCTGGAGACTCTGAGGAGAGCTCTGACTAAACTGCAGGACTCTCTACAGGAGAAACTCATGCTAACTGGTACAGCAATATCAAATACACCGTACAGATACATATATTTATCATCTTTTAATATCAGTAATGAAGAATGAGTCTGGTCAAGCTGAAATATGAGAAGTGTGTGATCATGTGTTTGTGTCTCATTATCATCACAGTTCTTCTTGAAGAGAGCAGGTCATATTCATCTCGAATTTCAGAAAACATGCAGTAAATTCATCTTGTACTAGAAGCTTCATCACTGTAACCAGAACCTTGAGGCTTTAGTAAATCTGTGAACACTTTTAGATGAGAAACAACAGAAAGAAACATTAATTTACTGCCATTTTCTGTTGGTCTTTTCAGCGGTTTCATATAAATGTTGTGATTATGTGTCAGATAAAATCAGTTTAGCAGAAGAAAATCAAATGGATAGACATCATGAATTTAAGATGCAAATTTGTTCTTTTTTAGAGGAATATTTCTGACCTGTAGTTCAAACAGCTTTGCAGTGCTGGGCTTTCATTTTCACTTTCTTAAAGATTATTTTTTATAGTGTTGTCTTTGCTGAATAACCACAACACTAATACACTCCAAAACTGAGATGAATAACATTAGACATGAAAATATCTAAAACAAAAATGTCATAAAATGTTTCACAAAACATTCTCAAAGATGTTCTAAAAAGGAGGAATATTTCGAGCTCAAACACAATAGGAGTTCAGGGATTCTCTAAATATCAGCAGAGAAACATTGATCAGATACAACATGATGTTTTACTCAATTCTTTAAATATAATCTTAAATCTTGTCTATAATTCACACATAAACATGTCAAAGATCTGATGGTGTTTTATTGTCATTAGTCTCTACAGAACTGAAGAGGATACAGCAGTATGCAGGTACAGTGTGCTGTCTGCACTACACTAGATTACATTCAGATACTCACAGCTTCATCACTGACCGACAGTATGATTAAACACTGATTACATATTACACACATCATCACTAAATATCTGTATTGTGAATTTATGATTCATATTCTCTGTTTTCTCAGTGGATGTGACTCTGGATCCTGATACAGCTCATCCATATCTCATTCTGTCTGACGATGGAAAACAAGTGAGAAGTGGAGACATTATACAGAAACTCCTATACAAACCAGAGAGATTTGATAAATGTGTAAATGTCCTGGGAAAGGAGGGATTCTCCTCAGGGAGATTTTATTTTGAGGTGCAGGTGAAGGGAAAGACTGACTGGACTTTAGGAGTGGCCAGAGAATCCATTAACAGGAAGGGACAGATCACACTGAGACCCAGTAATGGACACTGGACTGTGTGGCTGAGGAATGGGAATGAATATAAAGCCTGTGCTGATCCTCGTGTCTCTCTGTGTGTGAGAGTGAAGCCGCAGCGGGTCGGTGTGTTTGTGGATTATGAGGAGGGTCTGGTCTCCTTTTATGATGTGGAGTCCAGCTCTCATCTCTACTCTTTCACTGATCAGTCTTTCACTGGGAAACTCTATCCATATTTTAGCCCATGCTTTAATGATGGAGGTAAAAACTCAACTCCACTGATCATCACACCTGTCAATTATAATAAATTAATTTACACCCCAATATGATATAGATGAAAATAATAATCTTTATAACTAAATCCGAAAACATTATGTGCTGCTATTTTTTTTTTTTTAATCTTTTAAAAATCAAAATTACATATTGTAATGTAAAATATAATGCTTAATCAGTAAAGGATTTTTTTCATGAATATTTGTTTCATAATTTCATGTTATATTTTTTCTCCCATCACCACTTGTCAAAGTGAAACTGCCTGCAAAATCTTAAAACCAAATTATAGTAACCTAATCAATTATTGTATCAAGGCTGTTTCTACCATCTCAAAACAAAAAGTTATGTGATATTACTGTGGTATATCAGATGGTAATACCTTGATATGATAGAACTGTATGATTACCATATTCATATATCATTGCATGTACATTGTATTTAAAGGTACCTTAAAATACCACGGTATTATGATCATGGTTATGTAAAAAACAAACAAAGCTTGTATATGAGCTTATAGTTGGAATTTTTTTTGAAGAATACAAACAATTTAAGAAATCATTTTTCGCACCGTCATCTTTAGCTAAGTTGATGTTAAAATCGCCAAGAATAAAACAATGTTTATTCATGTAATTGATGCTACTTAATATTTCATCCAGTTTGGTCAAGAAACAATTTAAGTCAGAGTCAGGAGGTCGATAGACTATTCCAACAATTATACTTTTCATATTTCCATTATGTATTTCAATAAATAAGGAATCTGATAACCCATCATCCAAAAGTAGGTCATCCCGAACAGTTACACTCTGCTGTATGTTGGCATATAAGCACACGCCCCCGCCCGGTCTGCTTGTTCTATTTTTATTATACAGCACATAGCCGTCCATGTTGAGTGTGTTCAGATATGACCGCTCATTTATCCAGGTTTCACTACATCCGATAATATTAAACGTATGATCTATACTAGCTAAAAGAGATAGTAAGTCAGTATGATGCTTTATTAGGCTTCTCGTGTTAAGATGTAATAAAGAAAAAGGAAGTTTATCAAACTCTACTAAATTTTCAGGCAAAACACATTTACATCTGAGTTTTTCAAAGCAATATTGGTCAAGCACTTCATGATTCCTAAAGGTAATTAATTAATCAAACCCCATATAATATCTATATTAAAAAATGATTGAAATCCCATAGTGTAAGTTTTAGAACATTTTAAACCCCATATAGAACCTATGAAATCCATCTCTCGATGGTAAATAACAAGTTTACCCTTTTATCACTAAATGAAATTGATTTATCAATCTACAATGTTTAGTCTATATTCAGTTAACCCAAACCCACTAACTTCCACAAACTTCCAAACCCCCCACCCCCCACCACCCAAAAAAAAAAAAGAAAAAAAAGAAACTCAACTATGACTTTTGCTGGATCAGAGCCAACAAGTCAGTACAAAGATATATATTTACTCACATAGTTTATAGTCAACTAGTCGTTACACAGTCCAGGATTATAGACGCAATTTTTTGACATCAGACAGCTTATTTAAGACGTGCCTCTGATCTGATTTGGTCAGTAAGTCCATCCTGAGTCCAGTTGGCTGCAAGTTTGTCCTTATACTTTTTCCCCAGATCGTCCAGTAGTTTGGCCCGCTTCGCAGTTAAGCTCTCCATGATGTACATCTTTGGTGTTGATCCCTTTAGTCGTTTTTTCGTCCTGTAGACCATGTCTCTAATATTGTAATTAGAAAACTTGACTATGATCCCTCTTGGTCTTTCCCTCCCAAATCTGGATCCCAAACGGTGACACCTGTCGATGTCTCCAGGCTTCACATCAATATTAAGATTGGATTTCATAATGTTCATAATCACATTACTTGCATTTTCACGGTCATTCTCCGGGACACCATAGAGGACAAGACAGTTTCGCCTGGAGTACTGTTCTTGCTCATCCAAGATGTCCTCAATTTCATTGTATTTATTTTGTAGATCGATTACTTTGTCAACCGTGTCTTGCAATTCATATTTCAGTGAGTCTTTTACAGATTCGGCGATAGAGGCAGTAATAGCTTGTTTAATAGGTTCAATCAAGGAATCAACCAATAATTGACTAATTTTACGAATAAAGTCATAATCCTGGAAAAGTACATCAATCTGTTTGCTTACTGTGTCCTCAATGGCAGCAATTTGCGCAGGTTGTTGCATTTCCCCCGCAGAAGGAGCTCCACTTTTACCCCGAGGCATCCTGAGATGTTTGTTTGGCGTCTCTCCGAGTCACGCCGAACGTAGGAAGCCAAGCCGTGCTGGGCCGAATATACAAACTTGTTACAAGAGTCTCCGTCTAATATAATGTCGTAGGGTTGCATACACCTTTAGTCACACAGCAGAGGCAAACCGCTGATCAAATGCACCAGAAGAATCATACTATTTGTTAGGTTTTGCTGGATGATCCAAGCAATGTTTTACCAGCACGCTTCTCGCGTTGATGACGTCATTTCCTTCCACAGGTTCAAAAGAGTAACTGCTTCTTGTCTAAACCTTTTACAGTCTCTATAGACTAAACAGTGGATATTAAAAAACAAAAACAACAAAACAAATAAAAAAAACACTGTTAAACCAACTGGTTGGTTTTTGTCATGTAAAAAATGATTCAAAAATACCCATTTGCACATTTGATGTAAAAGTTACAACCTATATGCAATGTTACTGAAAACCACAGTGACATATTTTAGAGAAAACAATTAATAACTAAAAAAGAACAACAACAACAAAAAAAAAAGTTAGCTCCCCCGAACTAATAAAATATTGAAGCAATCTCTGATTTTATTACTCAGTCTGTTTGGACAGGAGTCTATCAACTTGGCACATCTTGACTTAGGAATATTTTCCCACTCTTCTTTGCGAACATTTAAGGTCTATTAAATTGCTAGGTCATCTCTTGTACATGGCCATCTGTGACCTGGTCGACCTGAAGAGTTTCAATAGGATTCAGGTGTAACAATATTAGCTCAAAGGGGAAATATGAATTATAATCCATAATTACCAATTATGATAAATTATTAATATTTGGGTCAGTTAATTAGATTAACTTTGAGGTAAGCTAAATTAATATCACAATCAATTAATCAGTTCCAACGAACTCTTTGATTATTCATTTATTCTAAGAAAAGTGTATCTTTCATGGTCACCGAAAAATAATTATTTCTTAGCATGTACTGCACTTAGAGCATGTAACAAGATCAAGATCGTAAAAGTGACTTTGTTGCAAGCAGAGAATCAGAAACCAAATCCATATTGTGCACAAGTTTTATTAACTAACTCACAAACATAACTACCACTAAACAAACATACATACATACATTCATACATACATACATACATGCATAGGTAAAAGGCTGAGTGATGTGGAACCGGAAGCAGGAAATAGAACTATGGAAAAGATCTATTTAACTATGAAAGGAACCATCAGCTTATCATTTTCAGAGCACCTCATTAAATTGATACTTGCATAGTCGGTGCAATGGATACAATTCTTGAAGTGGTTGAAAATTGAGTTTGTTGATGGGTCCGTGAGTGTCAAAAGTCACTGTACATGTTGCAGTCGTTTTCTTCTCTGCTGGGTGGAGAAGATATGATGAACTTGCATGGTGGTTTCGAGCACATGTGGTGAGTCGGAGCCTGCTGCCCTGGCCTGTTGAGGGCACGCTGGACGGCACGGCATCCTGAAGTGCCAAGAAGGCCAGGAGTTGATTGGATTGAAGACCAGGCAGTCTGATTCCCTTTGGAAGTATGAAAGCATGGCAGACGGGGCTCAGGTCTGCTTGGGCCCTTGTGGGAGGGGGGGCCAGCAGCTAAGAAGCTAAGAGGAAGGCAGGGCTAACAGAACGGCCTTTTAAAGCTTGACAAAAGGCACACCTTGCAGGCTGGCTAAACCAATAAGAAAGCGGGAATTTCTGAGGGGAGTTTCCTCTGTGGGGAGGATTTATGACGCTATCTCAAATGTGGTCAGACATCTGCCTTCCCTCTTTTCTGTTCATTAATGCTCAGATAGATATAACAAACCCACACTGCATTCTAAGAGAAGGTGATGTACATCAAAGTGTGAGTCATTAAATGAGGATTAATTAGATAGGAGACATGATACAGGTAAGGTTACATTGACCGTTGGTTGTATAATAAAATACATACCATGGTATATACATAATAGTACACAAGACAGTCACTCGTTCACACAGTTTCTAGGATGCATGTTCATTTATAGATAATCTATGATTAATGCAGCAAAGTCTGTATTAAAGATTGTTTCTGTCTTCCCATTGTCTCTCTCTCTTTGAGCCTGTGGTCGCATTCTTTTACACCCATAAAAGCAACTTATCTGATCGTGGCCATGGTAACGAGAAGACCTTCTTGCCCTGTTTGGTTTTGTGTTTTGTGTCTGATTTGGTCTCAGTTGTTACACAGGTCTGGGCTCTGGCTGGGCCATTACAAAAGATTCATCTCTTTTGCTGAAGTCATTCTTTGTTGATTTAGATGTGGGTTTTGGATCATTGTCATGCTGAAAGTTGAAAGTTCTCTTTATTTTCAGCTGTGTTAAAATCGACTGGTACTTGGAGCTACTCATGATTCCCTCCTTCACTAAATCCTCAGTTCCAGCTGAAGAAAAGCAGTCTCAAAGCTCAATGCTGCATCTCAATACTTCACCGAGGGTCTGCTGTTCTTATAATGTTGAGCTGTGTTGTTTTTGTGCCAAACATACCCTTTAAAAATTTGGCGAAAAAGTTCAATCTTTGTCTCATCAGACCATAACACATTTCCCTATGTTTCCTATGTTTTTGCATAGTTTAACTGGGCTTGGGTGTTTTTTTTAATCAGGAAAGGTGTGTGTCTTTGCCCCGTAGCCCAGACAGAGAACAGGAGATAGTGTCACACATGTCGGGAGAAACCAGTACTTGTCAGAAAGAGCTGCAACTCTTCATGTTGCTGTAGGCGTCTTGAGAATCTCCCTGACCAGTTTTCTCTTTGTCTTCTCATACATTATGGGATGCCCTGTTATTAATAATGTCACTGACGTGCCATACTTTCTCCATTGATGACTGTCTAAGTTGAGCTGCATTTGTCCTGAAACTCTTAACCAATGTTGCCAAACAATCAAGCTTTTGTAAGTCTGCTGAAATCTCTTCTTCATAGAAACAGCAGTCCCAATACAAACAGACACACATGAACCAAACACACCGAATACAGGGACAAATGTAAATGTGTGAATACAGGAGGAGCTCTGACATCACTAGTTCAGAGAGAGATTCAGAGAAAGTGAACCTTGATCAATAACAATATGGACGCCTGAAATTATCAACCTCTTTAAACTACAGAATATTTATTGATCCGTTCAAAGAGTCTTGTGGACACATCTGATCCTCACAGGTAAGAGATAGAAATATAAGAGATATTGTGCTGAACAGGTTTCTAATGGTTTAGTAGGTTTATGTCGAACTGGAATAAGTTGAACAGAACCAGGTTTAAGCATATAATACTCAACTGTTTTAGTTGTTTACTGCACTCCCAGAACTACTAACAGACCTTTGATTCCCATTGTTTTCAAAAGAATATTAGTTTTCTTTCCTTTTTCAATTTCAAATGGTGCATTAAGTGTTCTGAACAAAATGTGGAAGAACTACCACGATCCAGGAATGCATATGTTTGAATTACCTTTTGTCCTTTACCGGATTTGACTTGAACTGGTACAATTGATAATGCACATTCTCCATCAGTGGCTCGTTTGACCACATGCTTGAAGGGCAACAAGCGCACTACTTAGTGATAGACAACTTAGTGATAGGCAGTCCTTGAGTGCACATTCTCTCCTTTTGTTGAATATGCAGAATGCTGGGATGCATTTGGCCACATACTGTGCAAGTCAAGCGCTTTTCAGAATCTCTGCTCATGTGTCCAACACAAAGACAGCCAAAAAAAAAATACCTTTCTCCTTTAGAAAGTTCAGTTTTTCCTTGTGCATCTTGTTTTGCATTTGTGTACACTGCTCCAATAAGTGATCACGTTTGCAGCACAAACATACAACTTGGGATATTGTTCTGAAATCAGACACACAACACTGAATTGATTTGCTGTTAGTCACAACCGTTGTTGCAAAGCTGCTTCTAATTTTATTCCTAGGTTGAGGTTTCTGTTGTACAGTTTGAGTACCCTGGATATCACCAAAAAGTGGATCAGATGACATTTTGACTTGACGTTCAACAAATGTTACAATATCTCTGAAC
The DNA here is from genome assembly GCF_949319135.1 of Squalius cephalus. Lineage (NCBI taxonomy): Eukaryota > Metazoa > Chordata > Actinopteri > Cypriniformes > Leuciscidae > Squalius > Squalius cephalus. The sequence goes on along the minus strand of NC_137129.1, from coordinate 37,726,895 downwards.
TGAGCCCTTCGATTGTGCCTTTCCAATAGCTCACAAGCAACAGTTCTCCAATTTTCCCTTAATTTGTAAGGCAGCTTCATGATGACTGTTTTCAAATTGCTTGGCATCTCCAGCTCCTCCATTACAGCATCCACGCAAAAAGAGAGCATAACTCTGCAGTGAACTTACATCCTCTGATTTTACTGAGGGCCATCCAAGTACTTTCTCTATATATGCAGCAGCTATTTTGAACTCATTGCCAAAATGTTCCTTTAACAATGCTTTAGCTTGCACATATCCTCTTTGTGCATCCATGTGCTGACAACTGCGCACAAGTTCGTTAGGTTGACCTTGTGTGTATTGTTCCAGAAAGTACAAATGATCTCGATTATTGTTGGTTTTGTCCTCTATTCCATGTTCAAATGCTCTGATGAAAGTTCTATATTGCAAAGGATTACCATCAAACACATGAATATCTTTTTGAGGCAGTGTGCTGGATTGTTGTTGTTGTACAAGAAGAGCAGTAATCTCATTTTGTTTTTGCATAATACTGCAGATGTTTGAAGTTGATGTTCCATTGCTGTTCTGTATTACATTTGATGTTTGCATTTGTGACACAGAATGAAGATCAGATTGCAGTGCACTGTGAGTTTGCTGAATCACATTCCTTGAGCTTGCTTGCTGGGAACAATTCTTTGGCCTATATTCCTCAACATGAGGGTTAAGATTAACTTCTTTGCCACTCATTGTAGATCCTTTATCATAATATGCATTCATACCATCAGAAAGGGTTTTAGGATGCTGGCCGTCAGAATTGTTTAAAACCGCAATTTTAGCAGTAGCAGCAGCGATTTCTGCATCAATATCCATTTGCTCTTGTCTTTGCCTCAGTTGTTCCTGTTGTACCTCCAAGGCACGATTCTCCTTTAAAGCAGTTGCACATGCAATTAATGCAGCCTTTTCTGCCTCTGCTATAATTCGTGCTGAAGAAGCAGAAGATCTCCCAGTACGCACACTGCTAGAAATGAAAGCTTTAGCATTAAGTTCTGCCGGGAAGACTTAATTGTTACGTCACTTTACCTTTCATCTATCCAATCACATTCTAACACTCGTGGTATAAAAGATCGGTACTTACTCATGTTTGAGTTCGCAGATGCTGACGCTCCAATTCACCACCATCCTCCCCACCACCTCCAAGTCGAATCATTCCCTCCATCCTCCCCACCACCAGCAGGATGGTCCCTTCCATACCTCTCAGGGGGTCGGCTGCACCCCTGCCTTGATCTTCAGGCAGGATATGCAGAGTCCGGACCCTCAGATTGCGAGCTACGGACGGGGCCTACGCCAAAGAACTTTATTGCTTGCTGGGTTGTTAATAAATGGATAACTGTCACAGTATTTATTCTCCCGAGTCTTTCTGGTAGAACTTTTCCTACTGGATGGTTTACTTGACACTCGTGAGGAAATGTTTGAAACGCTATCATTTGGTTCAATGTCATCTTGACAAGCATTGTCATCAACACCAGAACATGAAACTTGACTTTCAGTACTCAACCATTTTTGAACATCATCCTTAAACCCATTGTAAATTAACATCTTTCCATTGAACCATGTTTGTTGTTTTTCCTTTTTTTAGTTGGGCTAAATAACCATCACAGAATTATGCATTTCTTTTGCTTCATCATAGGGTTGAGTACCGAAACCCGGTTCCAATAGGGAACCGGTTCCAACGTAAACGGTAATAACCAGACCGAATAAGAACGAAACTTTCGGTGCCTGATTTCGGTGCCTGACGTTTTTTACCGCCCCCTATAAAACATCTCGCGGCATGAATGATCCAATAATAAAACATCTCCAGTTAACCAGCAGAGCATTCATTTAGTTCGTTTGTTAAATAAGAGACGATCTAGCGCTGAAATGTGTTTTTTAAATCAAGTGATCAAAGTGCTCGTTGCCGCTGCGATCAGTGGCGCGGATACAGTGTTTTCTCTTGGCTCCCACACTGTCTTCACTCGGACGCGCGCTTCAATACGCTGCGGAGATCGATCTATTTATGAGGCGCCGTCTATATGATTATGTGCGCGGAGAGTTTGTGTGTGCGTGCTCGCGTCTCAGATGAGTATGTGCGCGGAGAGTTCCGCGCGTCTCGTGTGTGTAGAGTTTGCGTATGTGTGCGTGAGCATTGTGCATTTCATATGTATTAGTTTGAGCATTCAGCAGTATACATGTATGTGTGACTACCTAGTATATGTGTATGCAAGGGTTTCATATGTGCGTGAATGAAGTTTGATTTAAGCCCTATAGACGGCGCCTCATATCTATTCGTTCTGGTGAAATCTCAAAATATAATGGACACAAAGTGTCCCTGCTTGATATACAACCACTGATGAGCATAATCGGTTTAAAAAAAAAAAAAAATAAATAAATAAAAAAACTACGAATGCGGATTAGAACCCAAAACCTCTGACACGCTTGACTAAAGTTCAAGTTCAGCTGCCAGTGTTCCTCTTCGGGTAAGTCTAGTATTTTAATGCCAACTGCAAATCTTGCATATCAAGTATGAAGTATATCAATATCAAGTATATTTATATGAGGCTATACTGTGTGTGTTAAATATTTCTGCTCAGTGTCAGATATTTCTCTGTTTTGTAAAAGTCATAATATGAGAAGACAAAATTTTTATCTTAACTCAAGTGTTTTGTGCTACATCAGTAGCCTTTTAAAGGGCACAATTTTTCATTTAATCAGAAATCAGAAAATCTTTTTCAGAAAATCACACACACACACACACACACACACACACACACACAGAGGTATTATTTTTTTGATAAAGTGTGTGCGGTTTAGTTTTCTTAAGTACCGTTTCAAGAACCGTTTAAGCACCGGAACCGTTTGAAAAATACCGAGTAGGTACTGGTATCGGATAAAACCCAACCAATACCCAACCCTATTCATCACACAGTTTTATGAATTTCTCAAAAGAACATTGCACTTCCTTTTCATACTCTCGGTTAGACATAAAATCTCTTATGATAACCATCAAGTTGTTTGCTTTGTTTAATTTAGTCTTTCTTGTTTTCTGCAATGTTTCCAATTTTTCCAGTAATGCCCTTGGAGTAAGTTTGATGCACCGTTTTTCTTTCACAGACTCCATTTCAACTTTCTCAACCGGCACATTAGTCTCTGTTGGTTTACCAGCAGCCATAAAATCTTTACCACAATTACTCACGCTCATTTTCACAGAGTGTTAAATTCATTTACCTTAAATTCATTTAACTTAAGCAACCAATGCATTGGATTTATGCTATTAAAGGTTCTGTTCTTCGTGATCCCATTTTTCAAACTTTAGTTAGTGTGTAATGTTGCTGTTAGAGCATAAATAATACCTGTAAAATTATAAAGCTCAAAGTTCAATGCCAAGCGAGATATTTTATTTAACAGAAGTCCCCTTTCAAAGCCTACAGCGAACGGCCGGTTTGGACTACATCCCTCTACTTCCTGCTTTAATGACGTCAATAGAACAGTTTTTTGACTAACCTCTGCCCACAGGAATACGGAAAAAAAAGGGGGCGTGGTCTTGTTGCGCTCCCACGGAGAAGAGGAAGAGTTGCGTTTGTAGAGTGTGTTTGTCGCCATGTCGTCGAGACGCTGTTATTTTCATCCCGGAGTCAAATCACTTTTGTTTGGCCTTCCCAGGGACGCTGTACTTAAAAATTATTTAATTAGGAGCAGTGCCCGAAGTGGGGCGGTACGTACCGGCACTTCTGCATTTTACTCCAAAGCGTACCTGCACTTTTTCTTGCGTACCGCTACTTCTCGCATGTAGCCGATACTCTACCACTGACAAAAAAAGCATCAGTGTCACGCCCATTTCACATATACTCCGTTTGCAATGCGTATGCGGTGCTTATTTTTTTCCGCACCCATATTAACAGGTTAGAGCTTTCACACTGCACGCGGATGCGGCCCGGCAATGCGTTCCAATCATTTCTGCACCGAGTCTATTTCTGCTGTGCTGCACGCACTGAATTAAAGTGACAGCGCATGGTTCATGGTCAAAATTACAGTTTTTCTCAGTCGCTTTGGTGCATTTCTCATAACACTATTTACATTTGCACAACAGTTAATGCAGTTCTCAAAACAATTAGTACAAACTGCAAAACCTAGTTGATAACCTGCAAAAGCGTGTCACTTGCTCAAAATGGATAGCTCATTCCTCAAAAGCAAGTATTTATGTCAATGAATGTGTCAGTGTCATCAAAATTAAAAGTCCTGACACCATCGTTTATGAACAAGATAGTCGAATGGCTTAGTCATGTTTTCATTATGACAGTTTACTGTAAATGTTTTCCAATGATAAAAGTCAGATCTTGGTGACACTACCTGAAAATGCTCAATACAGCACTAAATACTATTTGCACAGCCATTTGAAAAATACAGTAAAGTTACACATTACTGTATTTAGTGAGGTAACTGAGTACAAGACACTGAATATGTATGTTTCACATTTTTACTGCATATGCTCTTTGCAATTCTAATTTGTTCACAGCATTGTGCAACAGAAAAAATACACCATTATTTACAACAAACATAAACCCCCTTTGGGTAGAGCTGTGCACAACTGTAAACAATATTGCAGTAGGCCTATATACTGTATTGGAACTGAACATACAACATAGGACTGTAATCATTCATGCACATCCAGACGTTCCTCTCTGTCTGGTCACATAATTTCATCTACATCCCAGCGAATATCATCTCTTGCTCAATTGCAAATTGTTCAAGTTAGGAGACTTTTTCAGGATTTTTTTGTTGTTGTTTTTTTAAATGACAGATTTTGACAACTAGTTCAACAGTTTTGTATGTAATGACTCAAGCAATGAAATGAGGACTATTAGTTTTATATGGAATGACTATTCAGCATTCACAAGTATAGTTAATTTTGACTGACATGACATAAGCAAATGATAATGTTATAAAACAGCAGAGAGTTGTATGAAACCAATTGATGCATGTCCAAAAGCATTTGCAATTTGTTGGAAGGAATGAGAAACTGCTACTATGATGTGCACAAATGACAAAATGTTGTGGAGGTTGAACTAACTGTTGTGCAAATGTAAATAGTGATGTGAGAAATGCACCAAAGCGACTGAGAAAAACTGTAACACAGAATATGACATTAAAATATAATAATCTCACTATAAATGCATTTAATTAAATAAAATGTAGTAATCTTACCATAAATGTATTTTTGGACTTGCAGACTTGGAGTAGTTCCGTTTTCACACACACAAACACACACACACGCACACACGCACGCACACACACACACACACACACGACTTGTTTAAATACATTTATGTTGTTAATAAATATCAATACATTGTTGTTGTACCGGCAATATCTCCAAGTTTTGTTTTTCACTGTAGAAATCTCAAATGTCATGATTACTTGCCAATGCAAGAGAGTACCGGCACCTTTTTTCCCCCACTTCAAGCACTGATTAGGAGGTGTTACAGTACTTTTTGTATTTCTTTGCAGCAGATGTTTTCAACCTCCGTTGGCATTTTGTCACAGTTACCACATGTACACCTATAAAACATATATTACTAATCAAAACTCGTGCTCACGTGTAACAAAGGTAGGAATAAACAATGCACTTATTTTAAAAATTCAACAACACCATCGTTAATTCGACAGACGGACAAAACCATATACCACAAGCTTTCATAACAGTTTGTAACATTTAACATTACAATTTAACCAATTCAAGGTAACAGCCAAACGTAAAAGTATGACAACTACTAAATAAACAGCTTACCATTGTGAAACATCCTGCAAAAGTCGTGCTTGAACAGGTTCTAATCGATCCTCTTCATCTATGTTCTCCGGGTCTGATTCCGGCTCAAATTGATAAGGTAATATTAAAGACATGTTTACAATAACACTGAGCGCATGCATCTCCACGTTATGGTAAGAGGCGTGACCTTTCCGGGCAACGTGCGCTAAGCTGCTGTCGAATCACAACACAGGAACCACTGGCACAATCAGAACTCGTTACGTATTTCTGAAGGAGGGACTTCATAGAACAAGGAAGTCATCAGCCTGTTTTTAGGACAGTGAAAAAAGCGGTGTACAGATAAGTAAATTGTGTGAAAAATACTGTGTTTTTTTACACGCGAAACATGAACACGTTATATTGCACACTGTAAACACAATCAAAGCTTCAAAAACACAGGAAAAACGGGAACTTTAAAGGTGTGCACACAAGAGTCATTCATAGGTAGCACATACATAACTTGAATTCATTCGCTCGCTTCGTCGCGACTGGTCCTTGATTCATACGTCCAATCATATCCAAATCCACAGCAGAATCCAGTAAGGATTCCGTAATCCACAAAGAAGCAATTTTTGACAAAATGTAGCAACAAATGACCATCTTGTCACTTAAGGCCCTTTCACACCGGATGCGTAACGAAAAAGCGTAACGGAAAAGCGAATAGTTCGCGTGCGAATAGTTCGCGTCAAAACCATTCACATCAGCCGCGACGCGAATTAGCGACGTCTGTGACGTTCAGAGCTTCAACATTCCAAAACTTTCGCAACCGACAGCTGAGAAAACATGGACACTTCATCATCATCATCATCCAGTGAAGATGAGTTTTTCATTTTCTTTAAAAGACCGAAAAGAAGGTTTTGGGTGCACCCAATCTTAAAGGACAGAGAGTCTGAAGGGGAGTAACTTATGCTAATGTCCACTTTTAGTTTCCTTTTCCTCTCTCCTTTTCCTCTCATAGGTGTCCATGAGGTTTTTCCACAGTTTTTTGCGTCTTCAACTAAACAGTGCGTTTTGTAATGTCACTACACATTACATGTAACACACGAAGTAACAAGTTAAGATCATTCAACTAGAAACTGTAGATATCACACAAAGAATGTATAGATACTAAAAGCAGCCCTAAATAGTCTCACTACATTTTGTTACATGTTCAAAGTAAACACGGTCTCAGACTGTCTCTATCTTTGACGATAATAGTTTTAGCTTTCTATCCCAAATGTAGTTTAGCCTGCTAGCCTACACAGCACAGGACTATACAACGACTAAACTATCACACAACATACTCACAGTCGTGATAACCGAGTTGGTTGGCAATGCTACGCCACGCATTGCCTTTCAAATCGCTGTCCTTGTAGTATGTGATTGGCTGAAGCCTTTCTGTCGCCGCAAAAGTAAAAAAAAAATCGACATCGAAGCGAAAAAAATAAAAGTCGTTTTTTCACCGCAGCACATTCGTGTTCGGTGTGGAAGCACTCGTTACACAAACAGCTGATCAAAAAATAAAACCATCGCGTGAATTATTCGTGCATCAAAATCGTGTCCAGTGTGAAAGGACCTTTAGAGGTGTTTGTAGGGCTATCTGATGCGTGGTTCCAAACAAATACACTTCCAATCCAGTACTGCATTCATCTTCTTTATTTGTCTCAGTTCTGATGCTCAAACATATTGCAATCACCAGTTAGCATGTCCTTAGAGGATCCTGACACGGTCAAAAATTGTTTGCTTCCCCATTACACCTAACGTCTCTTGCTCTCTGATTACCTATATACCCTAAACCCATACTCCACCCAGTGTTCTCCAGTGGAACTACAACAGACATTTAAATAGAGCATAATGGCTCTTACAGAGTTTGGGCCCTATTTTAAAGTCCGCGTGAACCGGAAGATGCAAACGACTTTTCTCCAGTGTTGTGACGTATTTCCCAGTGAAAGGGAATATTGAACAGAGGGCAGGGTTTTACTGTAGCGCTCCTCCTCTCTATCTCTCGCTCATAACAGACTAACGGTTTGAGGGGAGTGGTTAAGCGTTTCCCAAACCAATTCTTCAAACCTACGTCATCGGAGAAGGTCCTCCAATGCAGAGGGGAGGGGCATTTTCAGATTTTGATTAAAGATTACGAAGCCAAAAAAAATGTTTGTGTGGATTGACTTGCATGGATGAATTGTTCACCACAAAACGATCAATTTAGCCAAACAAAGTAAATATGGTCAATTTTGATTTCATGTGGACTTTAACGATCTGAAACGCAAGTGTCATGGTGCGTTCAAGTCCTCCTGGGAAGTTCGTACGTACGAGGTGGGAAGTCGTGCTTATAACGGCATGTGCGTTCAAGTCACTTTCGTCGGAGCAAGATGGCGGAGTACTTTCTCTTAATTAATTACACAAAAATACAGTAAGATTCTTAAAATCTTGTTCTAGAAAATGAAGAACAAAGAAATGTGCATCAGGTGTACTTTGTATTCTTATGTTTTTAATTAATTTATGAAGCCCCTGCCAGCTCATCGTTATATGTTGCATTGTTATATTATAATACTATCATATTCTGTGTTGGTGATTAGCTAACTGCTCTGTAAATAGAAAAGCCTGACAATATCACTGCTAAATACCTTTACGTATTGTGTATTCCGCCATGTTAATCACTGACACGCCCCCAACTCGTACAGATCGGGGCTTAAAGAAAATCCCGAGCTCCCCACTGGTATTTACGACATTGTGCAAAGCGCAAGTAACTTTGTGGGCGGGTCTTGGCGCTGTTGCTATTTTCCCGGCGGGATAAATGACTCTTGCGCCAGGCACAAATCTAAAATGGGTTGGTCTGAAGTAGCTTGTATGCACGTTGTGCACACTCTACATTGATTATGGCCAAGCATGCACCCTTAAAATAGCATATGAATAACATGCGCAACGCGCCACTGACTTTAAACTATTTTTTCCTGGTTAGTGGCGCAATTGTTTTCTAAACCTGTACTTTCAGTCTACTTTTTATGTACTTCTCAGAAATATACTTTATGTACTTCTCAGAAATATATACTTTAATATACTTTATGTACTTCTCAGTTGGCTTGTATTGTGTTTTCTATTTTGATTGAGTAGCTTATTAAATCCTTTTTTAAAAACATATTACACACTGTCTTGTAAACTAACATGTTCATGTTTATATAGTAACAAGCTTTCGGATGGAATAGCTTATAGAGTAAATAAAATGAGCATGGAACTGAACCTGATCTTGTATACAGTGATAATAATAATTTAAAGTTTATTCAAGTTTTCTATTAGTATACTTCTTTTCAACTAAAAAGAAGAAAGCATACTTTCAGTCTACATTTTATATAATTCTTAAAAATATACTTTATGTACTTCTCAGAAATATACTTAAATTACACTTAAGTGTACTTGACTTACACTGAGAGAAAAGTCCAAGTATATTTGGCCTGTACTTGTACAACATTTTTTGATCGAGATATACTTAAAAGTGAAATTAAGTATTCAAAGTATACTTGGCTTGTAGTTGTGTTAACTCTTTTGAGTAGCCTATTAAATATACTTTTTTTTTTTACATAGTTTTTCATATACAGTCTTATGAAACTTACATTGTTTGAAAATATTGATTAAAATATTGATATAAAACAGCTATGTTTCTAATTCTGTGTATCTGAATTTTTGTTTAGGCTAGTCCACTGGTAGTGTAAAGGAATTTACTTTAATTCTACTTTACTCTTTCCCCGCCATTGTCTGAATTTTCCAGCTATCCATGTTTTCACTGGTATACGTTAGGGGGCGCTATGACACATCTTCTAGTACAGAATCTCCGGATCAAAATACAGGACAAGAAGAAGCTGAAACAAGTGATAGAAGATTGCTCACTCAAATGTAAAATAACGTGATCATCAAACATTAAACAGCGTGTAAATCAAAACTGCTTAATATTACCAAATGAAATGAAGCGTAACCTATGAACAGAAAACGACTGTGAAGTTTCGGGGGTGTTGGACTCGATCTACTGATCAAGGATGAATTTGTCTTTGACAAAAATTAGATTTTCTCAACCTTTTTGTTTAAAATGTTGCCCTTCTTTATGAAACTTACCAACGTTCAAGTGTTGATAAAAAAGGATACATGAAGCTAATAAATGTTTTTAAAATTAAAATACAGTTAAAGGTATTTTTCAAGTATAAACAATAAAATTTGAACATAGTGGTATAGACTAGGCCTACTGCAAGTGCAAAAATAATATATAAATAGTAAACTATAAGTATAATGTTAAGTTCACTTAAAGAAAACTTGTATAAAACTACTAAACTAGTAGTTTAGTGAAAGTATACTTCAAAGTGTACTTACATAAACTAAAAATGTGCTACAATAGTGAACTACTAGTATACCCATAAGTTCACTTGCAGTACAAATGAGAAACTTAATTATGAACTAGTTGTCCACTTAAAGTTTACTACTGTTACACTTATAGTACACTTAAACATATACTTTTATATACTAAAAGTGGGCCAATTTAGTCCCAAGCAGTATTGAAATAGTACACTTACAAGTTTACTACTAGTACATATTGACATTAGTATACTTACTACATAATGTATATTTAAAAAATATACTTGAACATTACTTAAGTATACTTCATAAAATGAACTTGAAGTATACTTCTTTTTCGTAAGGGAAAACTGAAATAAGAGAAGAAACATTCATTTGTCTGCCATTTTCTGTTGGTCTTTTCAGCTGTTCCATCTAAATGTTGTGATTATGTGTCAGATAAAATCAGTTTAGCAGAAGAAAATCTAATCGATAGACATCATGAATTTAAGATGCAAATTTGTTCTTTTTAATAACAGATAATTTCTGACCTGAAGTTCAAACAGCTTTGCAGTGCTGGGCTTTCATTTTCATTTTCTTAAAGATTATTTTTTATAGTGTTGTCTTTAGTGAATAACCACAACACTAATCCACTCCAAAACTGAGATGAATAACATTAGGCATAAAAATATCTCAAATACAAATTTAATATATATATATTTTTTTTTTTACAAAACATTCACAAAGATGTTCTAGCAATATCAAATACACCGCACAGATACATATACCGTGAAGACGGTAGAGTTGTAGTCGAAGATGAGTTGTTGAACTTTATTGTGATTAAAATGTGAACACTAAGCCATGATGATATTGTGACGATTGTAACGAGCAGCTTCAGCTCTGAGCGGATTGAGAACTCAAAGGCAGTTTTGGCAGAGCTCCTTCCACATCATAAACGATGGATCTCCCATAGGGGACAAAAGAAGGATGTTAATAATGTCAAAATGTGTCTGCAAGCGCTTAATGAATGCGGTGAAGAGATCCCAAGATTTGTATCGCATTTCCTGGATGAACTACCCCCCGTCTCTTTTAAACATATCGACGTGTCTGTGCTCCTTGGGAAAATGCAGCAAATTAATACTGACATTGATTACCTAAAAAGAACTATGGGAACTCAAGTAGCTGCCTGTGAAATGTTGCGGGAGGTTTCTGAGAAACTTGATGGCCGGCTGACAGCTGTGGAGGGGCACTGTGACCCGGACGCTATCTGCCTCTCTGCCGTGGAGACACAACCGGGTCTTGCGCCCAGCGTGACAGGTCTTCCCTCGGCTGTGTTGGAGAGGCCAATGGGCCCTGGTCCTGTCTCCTGCCCTCCCTCTGTGGCTGATGGATGTTCGACAGCGGCGCGTGGTGAGACTGATGGCGGAAGACCGGTTCAGTCTGTGACTCCCCCATGGAGTATGGTGGTTAAGGATGGGCGCAGACTGAAGCAGGTACGGCTGAAGCAGGTATCTGAGAACCCTGTTCATCGAAGCCCCACACCTCGCACTGTAAAAACTCCAGCAAGGTATGTGAGAAAGAAAGCTGGCATAATTGGGACTGGTGTGGTTAGTAATATACTGGCTGTTAAAACAAAGATGGTCAAGGTATTTGCAACAAAGTTTGATCTCAGTGTTGGTGCAGATACTCTCAGTGACTACTTAAAGATGAAGCTGAATCGGGAAGTGACATGCAGAAAAATAGAGGCGTCACAGAGCAGATTTGGTTCCTTCTGTATTTCCGCTGAATGTAATGATGTGGTCGAGCTATACGATCCGCAGCTTTGGCCCGCTGGGACTTTTGTCCGACGCTACTATGAGCCTCGTCGCCCAAGGGGAGCAGACGGAGGTCTGTCCGGGCCAGAGGATGCCCCCCGCTCTCGAGATGAGGGGCTGTTGCATGTTAATGATGCTAGTGTGCCTGCTGTAGTTGTGGGTGAGGACGGGATGAAGGCCAGCTGCTCGGCTGGAAGTGACAAAACATTGTAAAATGCGTGTTGTTTCATATAATACCCGCGGGCTGCGAGTAGGTCATACTGCTACTGATATATCAAAACGTCTGGTTGTGGATACATTGCTGGATGAGTGTGACATTCTGTGCTTGCAAGAAACTTGGCTGGCGAAACAAGATCTGGATAAGCTGAACACTATACACATAAACTTTCATGGGGCTGGAGAATCCACTACTGACCTCAGTACAAAGCTGGTTCGAGGTAGGATAGCTGGTGGTGTAGCAATATTGTGGAACATCAAATATGACTCAATGGTGAATGTGGTGCGCCTAAAGGTTGACTGGGCCATAGGGCTAGAGTGTAATTTTAATGAAAAGAAATTTATTGTCTTAAATGTTTAGACACCGTATGAATCATATGAGCATGAGGATGAATTTTTGAACAGGTTAGCGTTTATTCAGTCATTCATAGAGGAGAATAGTTCATCTTGTGTCTATGTTATGGGTGATTTTAATGCTGACATGTCAGATAGCAAATCTTTATTTGCAACACACTTACAGCAGTTCTGTAATGAGTCTAACTTAATTCTATCGAGTATTGCTTTGTTGCCTGACTCAAGTTTTACCTATGTTAGTGATGCGTGGAACACAACATCTTGGTTAGACCATATTGTGACCACAGCTGATGCTCATGCCTCACTGATAAATGTGGAGATCTGCTATGAACTTGCCACCTCAGATCATATACCTATTGCTGCTTTGTTAGATGTTGAAAAACTCCCCCTGCTGTCCAGGAATAATAATGCTGCTTCAAGTAAACTGGACTGGTCAAAGCTGAGTAAAGAGGAGGTGGCTGAATACTCATTGCGAACTGAAAGTTTTCTAAATAATATTCCTCTGCCTTATGATGCCCTAATGTGCTCAGACATTAATTGTAAGGATGTGCTACATGTTGAAAAACTCTGTGCCATGTATGATGGTATTGTGAAATGTCTTAATGTTTCCAGTGAACCATTCTGTAAAAGAAAATGTAAGGTGCTTAACATTAGACCTGGGTGGAATGAGTTTGTGGCTGAGCAGTATGCTGAGGCAAGAGAGGCCTTTAGACTTTGGTCAGAGGCAGGAAGACCTAGACATGGGGAATTGTTAGATAGAAAAAAAATGACAAATGCTAGAGTTAAGTATGCACTACGTTTTATTAAGAAAAATGAAAATACAATGAGAGCAGACTCACTAGCCAAAAAGTTACAGAAAAACAACCCTACTGATTTTTGGCAAGAGGTCAAAATTATGAATAACAGTACAATTTCCTTACGGGCTGTTATTGAAGGTATTAGTAGCCCAGAAAAAATAGCTGAGCTCTGGCGTGAGCATTACTGTGACCTATTTAATTGTGTCAAAAGTAACTCAGTTAGAATCAATCATGAACATACTGATTTCTCAGCAGATATGATGGTTAGGGTAGCAGATATCTATGATGCCATTAACATGTTGGAGAACAATAAAGCCTGCGGTATGGACTACATTAATGCTGAACATCTAAAATATGCCAGCCATAAGCTCTGTCCTTTGCTTTCCATGTGTTTTAATGGTTGTTTGGTTCATGGTGTCCTGCCTAATGCTATTATGTCTGTTTTGTTACTACCTGTGCTTAAAGACAAGGCTGGTAAGCTTAACAGTATTGACAATTATCGACCAATTGCATTAGCCAGTATCTTGTCTAAAGTACTGGAGAGAATACTGCTAACAAAGTTAGAAATGTATGTTCTTACTACTGACAATCAGTTTGGGTTTAAAAGAAAGCATGGAACCGATTTGTGTATCTATGCTCTTAAAGAGATTGTGTCCAGGTATAACAGCCTGAAGTCGTCCATGTTTTTATGTTTTATTGATGCGTCAAAGGCATTTGATAGAATCAATCATGAACGACTGTTTGTAAAATTGCTTGATAGAGGTGCTCCTATATTTTTAGTGAGAATTTTAGTGTTTTGGTATGCCCATCAAACGTTTCAGGTTAAATGGGATAATGTTGTATCTGCTCCGTTTCATGTCAGTAATGGAGTGAGACAAGGAGGAATTATGTCTCCTATTTTATTTAATGTTTATATGGATGATCTGTCAGACCAGTTAAATAGGTTAAAAACTGGCTGTCTTGTGGGCAACACTGTTGTTAATCATCTAATGTATGCAGACGATCTTGTCCTGCTCTGTCCATACAGCGCTGGGCTGCAGCAGATGCTGAAAGTCTGCTCGCAATATGGCTTAGATTATGATATTAAATATAACACTAAGAAAAGCCACATAATGGTAGTTAGAAGTAATGAGGACAATAAATCAACTTTTCCGACTTTTTATTTGTCAGACAGCCCTCTTGCTGTGTGTGAGGTAGTTAAATACTTAGGTCATGTTATATCTAATGACTGGACAGATGACAAAGACCTATACCGTCAGCGCTGTAAAATTTATGCTCAAGCCAATATGCTCATAAGGAAGTTTTATATGTGTTCTGACTCTGTGAAGTGTTCTCTGTTTAGAACCTATATCACACCGCTATATACTGCTCAATTGTGGTCTAACTATAAGAAAACGAGTATGCAGCGGCTAAAGGTAGCATACAATGATGCAATGAGGTTGCTGCTCCGTGTCCCTAGGTGGCATAGTGCCAGTCATTTGTTTGTGGCTAATAGAGTGCCAACCTGTGAGGCACTCTTAAGGCAACTGATGTTTGGTTTTATGTGTCGATTGGACAATTCAGTGAACCATATAATTGAAGCCCTTGTCAATCCTCTGAAAAGCTGTTATAGATACTCTTCGAGGCTTAGACGACACTGGTGTAATAGCCTGTATATTCTATAGGCTATTATGGAATTTTTATGTATTTTTGTATCTCCTTTTTTATGCTGTATGTTGTGTTATATGGACCTGTGTCTGCAATAAAGTTATATATATATATTTATCATCTTTTAATATCAGTAATTAGGTATAAAAATATCTAAAGTAAAAATTTCGTAAAATGTTCACAAAACATTCCCAAAGATGTTCTAAAAAGGAGGAATATTTCGAGCTCAAACACAATAGGAGTTCAGGGATTCTCTAAATATCAGCAGAGAAACATTGATCAGATAAGACATGATGTTGTTCACAATTCTTTAAATATAACCTTAAATCTTGTCTATAATTCCACACATAAACATGTCAAAGATCTGATGATGTTTTATGTGTTTCTACAGAACTGAAGAGGAGACAGCAGTATGCAGGTACAGTGTGCTGTCTGCACTACACTAGATTACATTCAGATACTCACAGCTTCATCACTGACCCACAGTATGATTAAACACTGATTATTAAATACAAACATCATCACTAAATATCTGTAAGTTATGATTCATATTCTCTGTTTTCTCAGTGGATGTGACTCTGGATCCTGATACAGCTAATCCATATCTCATCCTGTCTGATGATGGAAAACAAGTGAGATGTGGAGACATTAGACAGAAACTCCCAGACAAACCAGAGAGATTTGATAGATGTGCATGTGTCCTGGGAAAGGAGGGATTCTCCTCAGGGAGATTTTATTTTGAGGTGCAGGTGAAGGGAAAGACTGAATGGGATTTAGGAGTGGCCAGAGAATCCATTAACAGGAAGGGACAGATCACACTGACTCCCAGTGATGGACAGTGGACTGTGGGTCTGAGGAATGGGAATGAATATGAAGCCTGTGCTGATCCTCGTGTCTCTCTGTGTGTGAGAGTGAAGCCGCAGCGGGTCGGTGTGTTTGTGGATTATGAGGAGGGTCTGGTCTCCTTTTATGATGTGGAGTCCAGCTCTCATCTCTACTCTTTCACTGATCAGTCTTTCACTGGGAAACTCTATCCATTTTTTAGCCCATCATTAAACTATGGAGGTAAAAACTCAACTCCACTGATCATCACTCCTGTCAATTACAGTAAATGAATTTTCTGCTGTAATATGAAATACACAATGAAAATTATTTATATAATTAAAAATCTAAACATGTTTTGCTATTTTTTCATCATTTGTTTTTCATTGTTAAAATCTATTAGTCTAGCTATAATTGCAAATTATAATGTAAAAATATAATGCTTGTTTAACAATTTTATTTTCATCTTTTCATAATTATTCATACCATTGTTTTCTCCCATCTCGACCTGACAAAGTGAAAAAGTGAAAGTGGTCAGTGTTTTTTCTTTTTTTACATCAAAATAAACTATGATAACATGATAAATGATATCAAAGCTGTTTCTACCATTTCAATTACAAAATTATCTGTGATATTACTGTGGTAAATCAGATATTAATTCCTCAATATATATCATAGAACTGTATAGTTACCATATTCATACACAACACTATAGATCTTCAAAGTATACCTAAAAACACCATGACTCTAAAAAAATGCTGGGTTGTTTCAAATATGGACAAACCCAACCGTTGGGTTAAACATTCAATAAAAAAATGAAACCAATGGTTGGGTTTGTCCATATTTGACCCAAAAAAGATGTTTTAGAGTGTATGATCATGGTAATATATCATGGGAGGAGAAGAAGAAGAAGAAGAAGAAGAAGAAGAAGAACAATGAGAATAGAAAATAGACCATTGGAAACACACATCAGATTAATTTAAATGTTCATTTTTTTTAGTGATACAGTTGAGTACATTTTTAAATGAAATATAGGACCTTTAAAATATCTGATGGTACTGATATGAAGTAGAGATACAAATATAAAACCTTATAAAATGAAACATGTCCTTCTTTCAGGACAAAGTAGAGATTATTCTATTAAAGACGCTTATATATATATACAGTATATATATATATATATATAGCGGGGGAAATAAGTATTGAACACGTCATCATTTTTCTCAGTAAATATATTTCCAAAGGTGCTATTGACATGAAATTTTCACCAGATGTTGGTAACAACCCAAGTAAGCCATACATACAAAGAAACAAACAAAAATAAGTTCAGAAATTAAGTTATGTGTAATAATGTGAAATGACACAGGGAAAAAGTATTGAACACATGAAGAAAGACAGCTGCTGAAAACTTACAGTAATTAAAAAGCAATCCAGCCCCCTGTCAGTGGAAATTAATAACAGCTGGTTCAGTCCCAAATGATGGCCTACAAAAAGGTCTCATTGCCAAGGTGTCACACAAGACACATCTCATGATGGGTAAAAGCAAAGATCTGTCTCAAGACCTTCGCAAACCTAATTGTTGCAACACATAATGATGGCATTGGTTATAGGCGCCATTCTAAGCTTCTGAATGTTCCAGTGAGCACTGTTGGGGCCATAATACGGAAGTGGAAAGACAATAATTTCACCATAAATTTGCCTCGACCAGTGCTCCTCGCAAGATTTCTGATAGAGGAGTGAAAAGAATAATCAGAAGAGTTGTCCAAGAGCCAAGGATCACTTGTGGAGAGCTTCAAAAAGACCTGCAGATAGCAGGTACTGTTGTCTCAAAGAAAACAGTGAGTAATGCACTCCACCGCCATGGCCTGTATGCACGCTCACCACGCAAGACTCCATTACTGAAGAAAAAAAGCATGTTGAAGCTCGTTTAAAGTTTGCTGCACAACATTTGGAAAAGCCAGTGAAATACTGGGAGAATATAGTGTGGTCACATGAGAGCAAAATTGAACTGTTTGGATGCCATAATACACACCATATTTGGAGGAGAAATGGCAGTGCACATTACCCTAAAAACACCATACAACTTGGTGTTGGCTCTTGGACAACTCTTCTGATTATTCTTTTCACTCCTCTATCAGAAATCTTGCGAGGAGCACTGGTCGAGGCAAATTTATGGTGAAATTATTGTCTTTCCACTTCCGTATTATGGCCCCAAAAGTGCTCACTGGACCATTCAGAAGCTTCGAATGGTGCCTATAACCAATGCCATCATTATGTTTTGCAACAATTAGGTTTGTGAAGGTCTTGAGACAGATCTTTGCTTTTACCCATCATGAGATGTGTCTTGTGTGACACCTTGTCAATGAGACCTTTTTGTAGGCCATCCGTTGGGACTGAACCAGCTGTTATTAATTTCCACTGACAGGGGGCTGGATTGCTTTTTAATTACTGTAAGTTTTCAGCAGTTGTCTTGGCTTTCCATGCCTTTTTGCGCCTCCCTTTCTTCATGTGTTCAATACTTTTTCAATGTGTCATTTCACATTATTACACATAACTTAATTTCTGAACTTATTTTTGTTTGTTTCTTTGTATGTATGGCTTACTTGGGTTGTTACCAACATCTGGTGAAAATTTCATGTCAATAGCAACTTTGGAAATATATTTACTGAGAAAAATGATGACGTGTTCAATACTTATTTCCCCCGCTGTATATCCTAAACAGTAGATAGTGAAAATATTAAATTATAGAAAGCTAGTCACATATTCTGTCCTGAGAAAAAGAGTAGAAAACTTTATCTCTTTAAAGTAAACCAGTCACAGTAAATAAACTCATGTTAGGAGCGAGTAAATTATGAATTTTCATCTTTTGTGTGAACTATCCCTTTAAAATAACCTGAGGTCTCTGTGCTACAGCGTTACTGTAGATAATGTTCACTAGGTGGCGCTATTTAGTTTCATATCAGAAAATACAGACACAAACAATGAGGTTCACACAGTCATGGAAAACCTGGAACTATCATGTTATTTAAAAATGTTCAATTTAATTTGTTTAGTGAATTGTTTTTAGTTTACTTGGTGAAAATTGGTTCTTTGTGAGTGCTATGTCTGGTAAAAAATTTATTGAGCATCTTTAGTCCTGATGATGATTAATAATGATTCCTACACTATTCAATAATGGACGAATGCATTGGATCCACATTTTAATGCACTGTTTGTGTATTGAGTGTGTGTTGCAGTATTTAACACATGATGGATCGAGTGATTGTTTAGTTCTGATGGTTTTAACAGAGACGGCAGGACAAATGTTCTGTCCACTGAGGTTTAGGACACAAGATGAAACCAAAGACCCCAGAGAACGGCTTTAATGGGACCCGGAGTCTCTCCTGGGACAAAGACACAATTTTCATATTTCCATAAACAGAGTCGACAGCATCTAACGGAAGAGTCATGAGAATTTCTTAAACCAATGGCTGCAGATTATGTTTATAAAGGGGTTTGGAAAGATCATTTCTGCTTTGTGATGTTTTTAATCCTCATATTTTTTGTTTCTGGACCTTTTTATGTAAAGTAGGTCTATTTGGACTTAAAATGTATGATCGTCATTAATAAAATGTCAAACCAAGCTGCATTATCAGCATTAAACCTTTGTATCAGACCTTAACTTTTAAAGAACTCAGTGTCTCCATCAGTCCATCTTTTCCACTGGATGTGTGTGGAAAGTCTGCAGTGAGAACCTGTAGTAATTCTTAAAACAAGCAAAAAAAAAAAAAAAAAAAAAACCTTATCAGATATCTTATCTTTTATTGGTTTTTAAAGTGAAAACATAATTTGACTAAACCTCAAATGATATTTGAAAGTTGTTGTTTTATGTATGTAATAAATATTTTATGAAAGGAAACGACAGCAGGATCAGTTTTACTGAAGCCATTCATATGTAAAAATACATCAAACATTTAAAAACAAAGTTAATAGTATTCTTTTGAAAGCAACACAAATAAGAAGCCACCTGTTAAATCATTATTAATATGTGAATATTTCATATGAGAATTATTAAAAATGAATGGATAAAACACCAATGCATGTGCATTAAAATGGTGCAGTGTAAAATTCACTGTTTAATACAAACAACATTTTCTGTCCAGATTCTAATGATCATTACATGATTCAATCCTGTCTCGCTGAACACACACCTCACATATTTACACTCAGTGTGTGTTTTGTTCAGATGTAAGTTTCATTGAGGAATGTTGATGTTGGAGGGAATTTAAAGGCCTGATGTTAATGCAAACACATGGAAAATTACTCAAACGTAAAATCAAAACTATGCAAAAGTTCAGCAATGATGAGAACAATAAAATCTCAGGAAACTGAGTCACTTTGACATGAAACACACGTTGAGTTCAAATTATTTGAGTTTATCATTTAAACTATAAAATGCATTTACCCAATCAAATGTGTCGTTCTAGTTTAGAGATTTTTAACATACAGATTTGGGAGAATGTAACCTAAACTTTCATGTATATCATACATGTATAAATGATGTCAAACGTTTCATAAATGTGTGTCTATCACACAGCGCTCTGTTCTTCAGCACATCTACAGAAGCAGTTTTGAATTATTTGGCATTGCAGTTTTTGCAGAGAATCTTTGTCCCGTCGGGGAAGAATCCAGCGCCGACCAGAGACACCGAACACTCAGAACACTTAAAACACGACTGATGCCACTGACGATCCTCAAACGACACGTACTTCCCTTCTCCAAAACCTGACAATAACATTGAGAGGAGTTTCATTTTGAGCAGCCGTTTCTAAAATCTCTATAACAACATTATCATCATTTCATATGAACATTATTTAAATTGTTTATAAACATTGATAAGGACGCACTCTAAGAAAAGTCTGTAAAAATATGGAACAATGTGTAAATGAAGGAATTTTCCGTATTGATGTTTCACAGGTGTTTTACCCGTATTTTGAATTCTGCATTGTGTGATTTATGGTTAATAGAAAAGTCTGTAAACTTACCTGTAAACAGAACTTTTCTGTTTTTTATGGATTTTTTTTACAGCTTTTTTTAAATGACAAAAAAAACAACATGGTTTATGCAACTTGTATGTTGTATGTTTAAGTCATGTTTTCCTTGACTACTTTTGTAATTTTTTCTATGTGTCACTTTTAGAGCTTGACAGCCCCAGTCTCCATTCACTTTCATTCAATGGAAAAGAGCAGCATGGACTTTCTGCGTAAAATCTTTTTTTGTTTTCCATAGAAGTCGTCATTGGGGTTTGGACCGAGATGAGGATGAGAAAATCAAAATAAATCTATGTATTATATATATACACACATTTTTTATATTTTAAAATCTTTTTTTTTTTTTTTTTGATATGTGCTTTTTTTGTTGAATGTCATATTCGACACAATTTTATGGCTAATAGTATGATTAGTGAGAATATGAAGCTCATAATTGGAGGGGAAAAAACACCTCAATTTTATTCAAAGGTCTAAACTGAGAAAAAACATGCAATTTGTTGTTGCTGATATTTATATGCCCCATAAATGGATGAAATTCTAATTGTTTGTAATGTAAATCATTGAGATCTATATAACAGTATAGCGTACTTCATGAAATGCATGTAAAAATCAGTCGTCACTCTATATATCCCAATAATGTCTTAGTTAGATGATATTTAAATGCTTAGTTTTATGATCAAATCTCTGTAGTTTTTATTGTGGGAGGCAAAACGTATAATGCAATACAATGATGACTGAGAGATGAACAAATAAATGTAACAAAAAAAGTTGCTTCAGTCCAATAAGTGTTCATCTTTAAATATTAATAACAATATAAACGTTAATCTTAGATTTACTTAAAAAAATCAAGATTTCACAGCAAAAAGACACGTGAACCATGACCTGAAGGGGGATGTTATAGTTAAATTTACACTAAAAGGCCTTTTACTTGCTAAAAATGTGTAAACTATCACTCATACAATAGATGGCATGTAGAAGAGTGTGTACAAGTTTTCAGCAAAGTTTTGATAATGTTTTAGAAATGTGCATATCAAATATGATACACTAGGCTTTATAGGGTTAAAACATAATAAACAGTGAGATATTTGATATTGATATTTGAGTTAGATATTATATTCTCACAGGTCATGACCCGGTGGATGAGAGACTCTTGAGTCCCGATGAACAAGCAGAAGTTTATTCAAACACACTCAACAGCCTCCAAACACACGACCCTGTTTATGTGACAACTGTCTCTTGTTTCTGACAGTGTTTGTGTTCTCAGCTGAAGGAACTGCTAATGAAGAGCGCTCTTGTTATAAGGACACATTAACACACACTGACCTGTGATGGGTTTGGCGCAGGCGGCACATTTTTGGGCGTACAGGTTACTGAAGCACTTCACACAGAACGGATCTTCACCCTGCGTTGTGAAAGGCTGTCCGGCCAGCTGGACTTTACAACCCGAACACAAGAAACATTCTTTATGCCAGGGCTCGTCTCTGTACGTAACGCCACCCTGAACCAAGATCTGGAAGAGACGAGACCAAACACACTGTCATTCACTGCGTACAACTTAACGAGGTTGGCAATGAAATAAAAGCAAAAAATACTCAGTATTTAGATTAATCTTCAGATATTTGTAGTTTACACTCGTAAAAATAAAGTTTCCAAAGGGGGGTTTCACAGTGAAAAAAATAACTTTTGCCAAGGAACATTTCAGTGAACAACTTTGAAGGAAAGACACATAAATAGGGTACATTTTTTAACAATAATAAATATCACCATACTTCCTGTGTTGATTGAATACATTAAGAATTTCAAACATTTTTGTAAGTTTTTGGAAATATTATGTTTAAATATGCAAATGAGGCATTTTCTAATTAACTATGCACTCACTTGCATAAACTCCAAAACAAAAATCAGAATATTCAATTTCATTTTGTTGACATATTAGAACTGTAAAGTTTGGTGTATGTAAGTGCTACTGAACTGGAGAAAAAACTAATTTTAAGAAAGCAACCTTTAAAGAAATGAATTGCAAATAGATACAGTAAACACTTAAAAGTGTATTTTGGATGTCTTCTTTCCACTAGTCTGAAACAACATGTTATGAAAAGCCAAATAGGCCAAAATCTCAAAATTGAGCAGTGCATGAAAAAACAATGTTTTTGCCTTAAAAGTAAAAATTTTTTCTTAATATGAAGAATATTTTAATAGGCTTTTTCCACTTTAAAGAACCTTTTGTCCAATGGAAAGGTTTCATGGATGTTAAAGGTTCTTCATGGAATCATCATCTTTATTTTTAAGAGTGTTAGTTTTCCTCTCACCTGTTTGCAGTGGGCGCAGCGTGGGGCGAATCGTCCCTCGTAACAGGACACACAGTAAAACTCGTCCTTATCTGGGATGAACGACTGTCCGCCGATGGGCTTCTCACAGCCGCAACAAACAAAACATTCCTCGTGCCACGAGCAGCCTCCGTACTCCAGCCGCTTAGAGCCTGAGAGATCCACATCTGTTCAAACTAACTGTACAACACTTCATTGAGCAAAGCAACATGACAAAACCATTTTAACTTCATGTAAAGACAATGCAACTACTAATGGGAGCAGGAGCTCTTCCATATTTTTTTCCCGTCTAAGCAGGAGATACTTTCTCATTTTACACTGCAAAAATTATATTTTGAACATGTATTTTGGACAAATATTTCAATTTCAGAGAAATTTCATCTAAAATGATCATGAAAAAAACAAGATGAACCACATTAAACAAGTGAAACCCGATTTAAAAAGAGTGCTTTTCAATTAAATTGTATCTTGTTTCAAAGATTTTTCTTTACATATTTTTACTGGGAAATAAGTAAAAAAATAAAATAAAAAAAACATTATATATATATATATATATATATATATATATATATATATAAACCACTAAGAACAATGACAAAAGCACATTACAAAATTACTGAAACTTAAAAAACTAAATAAAAAGTAAAACATATAAAATATAAAAATAAAAGCCAATTTAAAATGTTAATAAATAGAGTATACAAATAATACTAAAATAACAGTGGGACACTAGATTCACCTCAAAGATAACAGAAATAAAGTAAGCCACAAAACTGTCATTTTGATTTCTTGGGTTTTTTCATTTAAGAGCTAAACATTATCTCATAGCTTTTATCATTTTTATCTCGTTACATCATTGCACAATCTGTGAATGTGCTTCTACCTGCATGTCTGCACTGGTTTTCTTCTGAGAAACAGCCTCATCTGTTCTTGCTCAAGTGTTGTATTGTGTTGAGGGTGGCTGATATGTCTGATAAGTAATTAGTCTTTGTAATGCAGAGAATAACTACATGTGTGATGTCACGCTACAGTCTGTCTGCTACACAACTACATTCACAATTGAACTTGAACTGCCCTGGATCTACTAAAGCCTCTCGAGTGGGTGTTTTGTTTCTGAGGCGTGCAAAAGCTGTGGGCTGAAAATTCCACAACGGCTGGTATTTCAATAAAATGCATCTGGAATCTGGAAATGCACAAGTTGCAGATGTAATGTACAGGTTTGGTGGGAAAACGCCAAACTGGCTCACCTGATCTCTGTATAAAGACTGAGAATGGGTGTGAAAATGAGCCGTGAGGGACTGAGACGGCGGGTCTGTTTCAAATGAGCGAGGGAGGAGAGAGCTGCCACTTTCAGTTTGTAATTTTATCCTTCTGGAACTTTCACCATCTCTTATTTCTCTCTGAAAAGCTCCAGAGAGACAGAGGCGGGCGGCGGAGTGTAATTATGGGTAATGTAACGCCCAAGTGTTGGCACCAGGCCTGGAGGCGTGTGTGTGTGTGTGTGTGTGTGTGTGTGAGCGTGTGTGAGCGTGGCCGCAGGGTTTTCTCTCTCAGCTGAGTGTGTCTGTAATCACACTGTCACATCTCTACTGCCGCACCCTGACGCCCAATCAAAACTCATTAACTCGGTTTCTGCTTTAGCGGGCAGGGTGAGAAACACACAAACTTCATTTTATGTCGGATTACGTTGGAAAGCTTTCGTATTTGTTGTGTTGTATTATGACTGTAATCTATACAATCTGGTACAATCAATTACATGCAAGAGGCTTGTGATGATTGAGATGTTCACAGCAGCAGAATACACTTTTCTGCAATTCAAATCTATAGAAAGAAATTATATATATATATATATATATATATATATATATATATATATATACTGTATATATATATATATATATATATATATATATATATATATATATATATAATTATATATTAGTGCTGAGCAACTGACTAATCACATCCAAAATAAAAGTTATGTGTGTGTACTGTGTAGATTTATTTTGTATATATAAATACACACACATGCATGTATATATATTTAAGAAAAAATATTTATAAATAAATATTTATATTTATACATAATATAAATGATGCATAAATATGTACATATTTCTTAAATATATACATGCATATGTATATATTTGTATATACAAAATAAATATACACAGTAGCCTACACACACATAACTTTTATTTTGGATGTGATTAATTGCGAATAATTGTTACCCAGCACTAATAAATATATAAATATGTTAAAAAATAAAGTAAAAACAGTAAAATTGTGAAATATTATTACAATTTAAAATAATTTATTCCTGTGATGGTAAAGCTGAATTTTCAGCATCATTACTCCAGTCTTCAGTGTCACATGATCCTTCAGAAATCATTCTAATATGAGGATTTGATGCGCAAGAAACATTTCTGATTATTATCAATGTTGAAAACAGTTTTGCTGCTTCATATTTAGGCCCATGTGGAAACTGTGATCATTTTATTCTGGATTCTTTGATGAATAGAAAGTTTAAAAGAGCAGCATTTATTTGAAATAAATATTTTGTAATATTATAAATGTATTTACTGTCACTTTTGATCAATTTAATGTATCTTTGCTGCATAAAAGTATCAATTTGTTTCTTTAAAAAAATTAAATAAATCTTACTGACCCCGAACTTTTGAATGTTAGAGTATACAGTATATAAATGAAATATATGCATTTGCATATGTGTGTGTGTGTGTGTGTGTGTGTGTGTGTGTGTGTGTGTGTGTGTGGAACTGTACCTGGCATCACAGTCTTGGCGCAGGCCACACATTTAGAGGAAACCTCATTACGGTAACACTCGTTACACACCAGGACGTCTTCCTGACGGGTGAACGGCTCGTCGGCCAGAGAACGGCTGCAGTGTGAGCAGCGCAAACAGTGTTCGTGATAATACCTCTCCTCATAATACAGCTCCTGAACACACACGGCACAACAACACAAAGATATATATTCAGTTCAACTGTAAATTATATTAAAGCATTCTAGAAAATCATGTGGTACTTCCTTTATTGAATTTAGTTTAGATCTTGTGACCGTGCATGAGACTGACTCCCCTGGATATAGTTCAAGAAGGAAGATGTGGCATGTCGTATGTTGTCCATAGAATTGAATCTATTTAATCACAGTTACATCATCAAATGTTGGATCAAAGGTCGCTGCACAGCTGAACAAAAGGTGAATTGAGGTGACACAGCTGGTTGTGCAGGAAGTTCTATGACCAAAAGCATGTTGAAGTAAAACAGATCTTGCTGTTCTCTGTGTCACTTCCACTACCATGAAAGGAATTGTGTCTACACAATGAAAACATGCTTTACTATCGTCCACTAGTCCAAGCTCTCGAAGATCAGACGGCTATGAATCCTGAACACAGAACAGAAGCTTCTGCTTAACCTCCTCGTGTTTGTCTAAAACACTCGAGATCTTCCAGTGAAGATGTGAGAGATCTCACTGTCTCTATGTACACTAGATCTGCTGATGTGACGGTGTGCTGTTTCTCACAGATGTTAAATCAATCACTGTAAAGCTGATTTGAAACAATCTGAATTGTATAAAACTCTATATAAATAAAGTTGACTTGACTTGACTTCTGAAACCCTCACATGTGAGTCACTGACTCAGAGCAGTTCAAACTCAACTGTTAAACCTGACATTTAATAAATGATGTTCTTTTAAGCCGAATGACCCACAAATCATCACGTCTCCAGATGACTGATGGAGAACGAGGGAGAAAAACACAGAAAGAGAGAGAGAGCGTGTAGTTAGTAGTAGTGTTTGTGTAGTGTGCAATTCTCCCAGTGGATGTGTAAGTCTCTGTTTGCTTTGGCCGTCTGTCACGCGTGACCGTGACCAGCTGTGAGAGTGGAAATCTATGACGAATGATACACAGATACATCTCCTGTAAATATTATATGGAATGCATTTATGCCTGTGTGTGTAAACTCACTGAAGAGCAACCATAAAACACATGAAGACACATCCAAATACAACACAGCACAAGTGGAAGCAATTGATAGCAGTGTTTAAAAATACTGTGGAAGTTTGCAAGACACACACACACACACACACGCACACACGCACACGCACACACACACACACGCACACACGCGCACACGCGCACGCACACGCGCACACACACACGCACACACACACACACACACACACACACACACACACACACACACACACACACACACACACACACACACACACACACACATAAGAACACTTATTAAAAAGTACTGTGCTGGGATCAGATATAAACTACATGAAAAGTGGTTGCCATAGTATTTACATGGTACTGCAGGGCATTTTAACCAGTGATGGTATATGACATGACAATATTATGGTATTTTGAAATAAACCCGTACTGAAATACAACCATGGAACACCAAAGTACTTCTATATAAATACTTGTGTAAAAAATTATTAATATAAAAATAATTTCTGTATATATATATATATATATGTATATTATGTTAGATGACAGCACTAAATAAAAAAATGTTTTCTATTATTCTAAGTATTTTTTTATAGATATTTATTAATATGTCTTAATAAAATAATTCAATAATTAAACTTTGAATCTACCATGGTATATATATATATAGGCCTATATACATGTATATATATTAATATTTTACATTTATAATTATACAACTAAATCCAAAATATATAAAATATTTTTTAATTAATAACTTTTAAAATGATGTTTTGTAAATATACATGTGTCCACCTATGAAGCCCATCTGTGACGCTGAGTGAAACGCTCACCCGTGAGGTGTGTTGGATGAGCTCTTTGCACTCCTGGCAGGTGTTTGCGTACAGCCGGTCGTAACAGGGGACGCAGTGAGGAACGTCGTTCACCTGGATGTATTTCCTCCCGTAGAGAGACTCCTTACATCCGTCACAGTCAAACGCTTCCGACATGACGCTTCGCTCCTCTCTGACTCATACAACACAGTCAGCGGATTGAGATGCTCTCTAGTCCTAAAGAAAAAACAGATTTAAAGAGTTACCTTTGAGTAATTATCTGTGAGGCTTTCCACATCAGAAAGCATTATATAGTCTGTAATCAGTGATGAATCTGTTTTGATTTGATTTTTAATTAAATGACTGGACAAAATTAAGAGAGAGAGAGAGAGAGAGAGGGAGAGATACTCTAGGGATATGAGTCTGGGGAGAGAGAGAGAGAGAGAGAGAGAGAGAGAGAGAGAGAGAGAGAGAGAGAGAGAGAGATACTCTAGGGATCTGAGTCTAGTCCATTATCTTTGATTAAATGGATCAGATGGTCATCAGGATCCAGTGGGGAAACAAGCGGTCACATTCTATATGCGTGTTAAATGTGTGATCATGACCGATGTCCACTGTGTGTGTCCTGGACAGAGCGTGAGAATGAACAGATTCCCACACTAAAAACTCACTGAATCTCCTCTCACTATATCTTTTCAAACACATCACACAAACACTAAACTTCTGTAATGTGATATTGCTGAGTGAAACAAGATCTTTAATGAGAAAACAGGGCAGGACTTCTTTTAACCATTGAAAATTGATTGGATCTTAAAAAATGAGTGTTGGAGAGGTTGCTAACTCAGGGGGACGAGAGGTCTCTTCAGCCTTGTCCAAAAGCCCCTGGCCCAAGTGTGCCACACGAGTCCTGAAAAGTGAAGCCAAAGCATTTCGATCGCCCCTTGGTTGGCTGCGGATAGGTCATAAACCCCGCCCTCTCCATGTAATCCAATGGGACACAAGCCAAACTTGTACAAAATTACACTTCAAATAATTTTTCCCAAAGATGGTTTCTGTCATTTTAAGCAGTTCTCATCATGCAGTGAACTCCCAAGTGTTTGCTTGTGCCCAAGTGACCATCTTTTTTCCAGTCCACAAGCTCTGGCACGCCCCTCTCACGGAGCTATCGCCCCCTCAAATATGAAACGTCAATCTCGAGGGCATATTTATACAGGCATATTCATTTATGTAGCACATTTTATAACTTTAACATTTCATGTAAGATCAATTCAACTCTCCATGAGAAACTTATGCCTAATTTACAAACGTTTATTTTGAAAAGTAAGTCAGCGACATTTGGCGGAGGTGAAAGACTCTTGGAGTTCACACCCTGCTCTGGAGATCTCCAGTCCACAGTTATATCTACTCATCCCTTTCCATAATTTATACCCTGATGTGAACGCTTATATGGGTTTAAATTCAGTGGACAATGTGTGGAAGACTATTAAGACATGAAACCAAACAAGTAGCTTGAGTTCTTCTGTGCCTGCATCTCTTGTCCCGCTCGTATTCCCGCTCTCCTCTGGCATTCTGTGTGGGAGTCGTTCTGATTGTAGAACATGCGGATCTAATGAGATGTATAGAACTCCCCGAGGGTCAGGAACATCATGACAGTGATTTCGCATTCTCCCCCTTCTTCATATCCTGCTCTCACCCCCAAACGAGTGAACGGCCTTGTAAACTGGAAATAGCTCAGATTCCCCCCAAACATCTTGTTTTTGTTGAGAAATGACGAGAGCAATGCAGTACAGGACTTTGAGTGACTCCTCATATAAACAGAAGCACATTCCTTCATGAGCACCAAGAGGTTTACCAGTCAAATGTTTGGACACATTGTCATATTATCATTATTTTCCATATTCTACAATAATAGTTAAGACAGTAAAACTAACACAAATGGAAGTATTGCAATTATGTAGAGACCAAAATATGCTGCTGCTTTGTCTGGATTCCAGTTCTGCGCACTCTGGACATTCATCAACAAACACACTCTTATCCTAGGATGGATCCTGGAACTTTTTTAAAAACATAACAAAAATAATAATTGAATAAAATAATGAAACAAATAAATCACACACACATAACACTATTAAAGGAGTTTACATGTTTTATGAACACTTAATAATGTGAAAAGGAATTCACTATCCAGTCCAACTCATCCACTGAATAAAATAAGATAATTAAACAATTACATAACATGTTAAATAATTAAGCAGCAACTAACAAAATTATAAAAAATAAAAATAAAAATAAATAAATAAACTGCAACCATTAAAACATAAAAAAAACAATAAAATGAAAACAAAATCATTCTCATACAGAAGGATAAGAGAGACAAGTGTGTAAGTGTTGTGGAATGTATATAATGTAAGCAGAAAGAAAAGATGAAGAGACAGTTTCCAGATCATAGGTGACACATTATTCCCACTACGCTGACATTCCAGTCTTTGTGTCTCGCGACGGTAAACGTTTAACTGACGGCTCATTTCAGGACTCACAAAAGAGTGTCTGCACATCTCAGCCAGTTTATTTCAGTGCAAAAGAACTGGAAATGTTAACACACACCACGACAGATCTGTGCTTTTAGCTCATTATTACAGCTGGTTGCAACTAAAACTATTTGATAATCCATTGATCAAAACATTTTACAGTTTTATTTCAACTGCTTACACACAAAATCCTTTACTTGTCACACAATTTCTGAATCCTGACACTCAAACACCAGAATCACACATCAAATCTGCAAAACCATTCACTAATTCTCAGTCTCCGGCTCAGTTTTCAATTTTATGAAACACTTTTTGCAAACCACAACACACAATTCTCTCTGTAACACACAAAAATCTTCTTGATTTCCTTTTTCAAGGGTTAGGGTTAGCCTAACCCTAACCAAGAAACTATCAAAATGCCACAGTAATTCATCAGTGCCTCACACACACAAACACTCATTGCTTTACTGAACACCAACCAATCATGGCTTTAGAATAAACAGACCAAAGGTCAAGTTATAGGTTTTTCGGACTGTATAATACTGTATTCACAACCACAAATGCTTACAGTAAAAAAATATTTAGTTTGGTTTCAATCTTGCTTTCGCGTTTACTGTGAATTTTTAAACATCTCATGAAAGAAGAGCTTTAGGTTTGGAATAACTGTGTGTATGTATGATATATCCAAAAATATAATATTAGACAAAGGTGTTTGCAACGTAAGACAAATGTTTGCTTTTGAGATGTGTTTGTGATATTTTGAATGCAGTGCTTCGTTTAGCAATTCTTGGATTTGTGAGTAAAGTTTTGAAAAAAATAGGCAAAGTTTTCAAAATGTGTGTAAGCAGTTGAAAAAATCTGTAACAACCATTCATTGAATGATGGAAAACCACATATCATCTGATCAGATCATTCAGACAGAAATGCAGACAAGAAAGACCTGATTTTAATTGCATTTCAAACCACCTACATTAAAAACTTGTTTTAATCACATTTCTGACCACATTTTATTATTCCACTCTTTTTTAATACCCCTCTCCCCTAAAGATCAAACCTGATTTCATTACAAAAGAACGCTATATAACTTGTAAGCCTGCCATCTAAAGCAGAACATTGGCAAACAACTAATCAAATAAATTCCACAGCATTCCCACATGATTAAACCTGCCTTGACAAGGTGCAGATTAATGACTGCATAACAAGGAATATTTTCCTTCTCAACAAGACGATCTAAGATGCCTGATGCGGCCCATCCAAAAACAGTACGAACTTACACAGACCCCATGCAATGGCAAATCCAGGAAGGGCGTCTCTGTTCTGGTTCCACCTCATATATTCCCCAAGCCGCGGGTCTTTAAAGAAACACGCCGCTAAATGGTCTGTAAAACCGAACACTAGAACAACAAAAACTTTCTTTGAATGTGGTTTCCACAGGTATGGTATTCTATGTACTGGAGTTCAGCTTATTCAATGCATCATGTGTTGTGAGAAGAAAATATAATGAAGCCCTAATTTGACACAAAATTACTCACACTTACTGAAGCACATAGTACGTTATTCAGCAGCTGCAAAAGTTTCCAACCCCATTGTTCAGAGGGTGGAAAAATTAACCAGCTGGTTAACTGTGTGTGTGCGCTTTGGTAGTTATTTGTTTCCTGAGGTCTATGTGCCAGTGAAATGATTGCTATTGAACACCTGCGGGCCAAATGTCAGTGTAATAAAACTTTTAAGTTACATTCTGAAGCCATTCTAAATGAATCCGTCAACATATCAAACATGTTGATTGTGGATTTTAAATTCATCCCAGATTTAGAATACCACAGAAAGTACTCAATGTTCACTTGCGTGTAAACTTGTAGTTAAACTTACATTGCCCATATTTCTGACAGATGTTCAGACTGTGAGTTTCTAATTTTAATTTGGGAGTAAAAAAATGTTAAAAGACTGTGAATAAACAGCAGGAAAAGTGAAACAGGCAAAACTAAGGATTCTAGGAAATTAAGCAAAGTATAATTAAAACATTTTTTTTCTATTAAAGTAAAAATATCATACACTCTTACAAAAAAAAAAAAGGTTCATAGGGTTCTTGACTCAATTTTAAAAAGTGCTTTATGCCAAAAAGGTTTTATATTAGGAGAAGTGCATTATCCTTTCATATTAAAGAGGTATTTTTTTTAGTTGTTAAGTATGTTTTCAAACTGTTTAATTCATAAAATGTA
This sequence comes from Squalius cephalus, assembly GCF_949319135.1. Lineage (NCBI taxonomy): Eukaryota > Metazoa > Chordata > Actinopteri > Cypriniformes > Leuciscidae > Squalius > Squalius cephalus. Next base: position 37,694,230 of record NC_137129.1, on the reverse strand, counting down.
ATTAAAATGAAATGTGAATTAAAAGAAAATTAATTAATTAAAACCATAAAATGACCCCATGATGGAACCCCTTAAAGGTTCTATATTTGAATCAGCTGACATGCCCTTGTTCCATATACAACCTTTTCTTCTAAGAGTAAAGAGTTAGTATAGTTACAGTATTAATTCACATTTCTGACAAATGTTATAGCTGAAACAGTCAGACTATGAATACAATGAAGAAATTGAGAAAGACTCTGAATGAATAACATGAGACATGCAAAACGTAGAATTCTGGGAAATGAAGCAAACGTTAATTAAAGCGAAACTTGTGCAGATTAAAGTGCAAATTCCAGTCTGAAGAATAAATACCAATTTGGGGTATGAAAAAGATGTTTAGTTCTGAATCTAATATCTTGGTTGAGATCTTGGGAGGGTTGCTTACTCTTAAGAACAATGTGTCTTCCTGCCACGGGACGTGTTAGAGCCAGCTCCAGATGTTTAGCAAACAACGCAGTCATCATAGGATGCTTATTAAACATATCTATATGCCAGACAGGTTTTATTATGTGAGAAGAAGGGATTACATTGCTTTCCTTATCCAGTCTTTAAACATTCCCTCAAAAAGTTTTCTCTTCTTTCTACACTGATGTTAGACACTAAACCTGGTCCAGAATCACTACATTTGATTGGTAAAACAACTATATGCTGAATATAATGGACTTATAATTCTCATCTGTGGCGTGAATTACAATTCAACAGATTTTTGACCTTAAAACTAATGATTTCACACATGCTTCAACAACCACAAAAGATTCAAAGCAATCATCATATGCAATATGCATAGCAACATTTAATCAAAAACAGCCACTTAGTCAACATAGCAACAGCATAGCAACGCCCTGGCAACCACTCAGATTAGTTTAGCCATGGCAAAGCAACATGATAACAACTAAACATCCATCCACAATCTCAATAGGTTGTTATCTAAAACTAAACTATAAAAATTAAAGTAAACTAAACTTAAATGAAAATTATAGATATTGCCTTGGCAACTAACTGAAATAAAATAAGTTTAAACTCAAATGCAAAAAAAATAAAAATAAAATAAAATAGTAATACAAAAAAATACTAAATGACTAAAACTTAAACTAAAAACTGAAAACATGAAAAAACTCATTCAAAATATGAATGAATACTATAATAGTATATAACAAAATAACTGTGTATAGTTACCACCCAATACCTAGCAACACCCTGGCAACCACTCAGAACACCCTAGAATCGTGGCAGTGAGTTTTGGATGGGAAAGTACTGCTCATATTAACATCTAGTTGTTCCTACACTGTGGTGACAGCAGATTGTTCTAACACTGAAAAATAAACAAACAAATTCAAAGAACTAATCAGAATTTTTTTTTAGAAGAAGATACTATATGAATAAATAATTTAGGAATTATTACAAAATTTTAATCAAGCCAACCTAACATTTTACGTTCAGTAAATACATTTACTTAAAATATTTAAGATGAATTCAACAACAAAATTAATGTAACTAAAGGGGTCATGACATGGATTTTTTAAAATAATTTTAATATGTTCCTTGAGGTTCACATATAATGTTAATAAAGTTAACAAAAAATAATAATTTTCTACCTTCATTCTGACCCTCTGTCTGAAATTATCAGTTTTTAAGGGGCGGCTCCTTTAAGGCCTGTCAGTAAACAGCCACTGTTATGATTGGCTAATGTCACAGCATAGATGACAGCATCAATGCCCACTCGCTATTGAACGCGAGTAAGTGTTTTGAAAACATTATCCATATAAAACCATCATTTACAGAAAACGCCCGTGTGACGTCACAGATTCCACAATATGTTCGACTTGAAGCGGACCAATCAGTGTATGATTTCAAAATAGCAAGAGCGATTAGAGAGCAGACGGCTCTGTTTTTGGAGCTTGAGTAAATAAATGCTTTGTTTATAATGAGAAGGACAGTTTAAGCTATGAAACTTGCAGGATGTTTGAATGTTTCAAAGACCTCTTATATGTCAAAAGATCAAGGCAAAATTGTTGTCTCATGTCACGACCCATTTAAAAGCTGTCTCATTTTTTCTAGAGCAGTGTGTCTGTCAGCCTAGTGTTCTTCACTGGCATGTGTCCAGCTATTGTCTCTCTGCCCTGTACCACCCTGTGGGAATGCCACTGTGGTCAGGGCCATGGTTGGGAAGAATTTCATGGTTTCCAAAAGGGCAAACAAAGGCATTTTTCTTCCTAAAAATGGCACATTCCAGTCTTCAGGCTGAGAAAAACCAGACGGAGTTCTTAGGAGACCAACATTTCTGCCTTTTACTCACGGAGAAAGATTACGCACAGCATTCCAGTTTTTGGGCCAACTAAAAACATTGTGTGGTCACAGCCCCCCCCCCCCACCTCCCCATACACCCATCCGATCAGACCTTATAACGACGTGTTTGCTGGATGTGAGTGGAAATATAAAGTTTGGAGCCAAATTCGCTGTATGTCTGGAAGTTGCTAGTGACATCATACACTTAGATGGTGGAAAAACCGATGTGTGGACACCACAGTTGGCTTGCGGATAGAGAATTAATGCAGAAGTTAGCCTTAATTACTCTTTTACAAGCCATATTTACCCCGCTCTATAAACAAGCATCATGCTTACCTACTGGCGCCTTCCCATAATGCCATGTTCCATCCATGCCTGCTGTTACAATGAAACTAAATGAGGCAGCTTTTTAAAGAGGGGTCAAAGTTCGTGTTTCAGTATGTAGCAGTATAAGGTCAGATACCTATTCTACACAAGCAAAGAATTGTTGATTGCAAGCATGTGGTCTTATAGTACATACTTAAAGGGTTAGTTCACCCAAAAATGAAAATTGTGTCAGTAATTACTCACCCTCATGTTGTTCCAACCCTGTAAGACTTTCGTTCTTCTTCGGAACACAAAATAAGATATTTTTGATTAAATCTGAGAGCTGGATCACTCCTCCATAGGCTGCTGGGTAACTGATATCTGCCAGCCCTGAAAAGTTAGTAAAGACATCGTTAAAATAGTCCAAGTGACTACAGTGGCTCAACCTTAAGTTTATCAAGCGACGAGAATACTTTTTGTGCGCAAAAACAAAACAAAAATAACGACTTTATTCAACCATCTCTTCTCTTCCATGTCATTCTCCTAAGCTGTTGACGTAGTGTAACAGCGCAGCGTTTCTGGGTTGTACGTCAGAACGTAGGCTCACTATTGGCTGACGCTGGTCATGTGTGTGATGCTGGCCAATAGTGAGCCTACGTTCTGACGTAGGTAAAAAGTATTCTCGTCGCTTGATAAACTTAAGGTTGAGCCACTGTAGTCACTTGGACTATTCTAATGATGTCTTTACTAACTTTTCTGGGATGGCAGATGAAATTACCCAGCAGCCTATGGAGGAGTGGTCCAGCTCTCAGATTTCATCAAACATATCTTAATTTATGTTCCGAAGATGAACGAAAGTCTTACGGGGTTGGAACAACATGAGGGAGAGTAATTTCTGACAGAATTTTCATTTTTAGGTGAACTAACCCTTTAATGTGTGACTCTTTTGGTAATGTACCTCTGTACTCAAAGGGGTGATAGATTAACATCTTAAATCATCATTAAAAATAGATAATTTCCCATTATTTCTATTGGTAGACAAAATGCTATGCATTCGATTGTGCAGCCAATTAGAAGTTATAGAAAATTTCTTTAGCATGTTTTGTCTTAATTATTAAAATATGTTAAAGTCTATTTCATTTCATTTCACATTTTTATCTGTCTGGGATTGTAAAAGAAAAAGGTGCACTCAGTCTCCAATTTCCTTGTGTGTGGTGTGCTACATTAAATTAAATTACATTTAATGTAATTTTTAATGGGTGTACAATTACATTCAAATACTGTATTGCGATAACATAGTTGTCTGGGATTTTTCTTAATGGGCTTGTAAAAATAATAACATACAGTATAACTTAATGTCACTGTCACATGACCAGTATCATAGATTTACTATTTTAGTTTTTGTTAATATTTTGAGTTAGATTTTTGTTTATATGTTCTGTTTTCCCTTTAGTGGTGTTTTTAGCTTATGCATGCCTTAAAGTTGGGCCTAAGAAATCACAACCTTCAAAAAGACTTCATAAGGACCTATAATAATGTAGTAGAGTCCATTCACTGAGTTCTTGTATCATTCATCTGCACGACAGTGTGATTAATTTATTAACGCTCTGGGAAGGGAGATATATACTTTGAGATATATAAATCACGTCTGTGGTGGAAAGCGCTCTTCTATTCATCTGAGACTTACAGCAGTCTGAAAACTCAGGCTCCATCTATCTTACTCAGCAACAGTGAGTGTCCACAAAACTTCATCCCTTAAATTTATTCGCACCGGGAATGAGCGCCACAATTCCCCTCATTTTCCTCCAGTGGCTACAATCTGGGAAGTATTTCTGCCATCTCTCAGAGGAATCTCTGTTGTTTTAAAGCAGCTTTATTGATTCATGATGTTAATGTTTAAAATAATCTTTATTCCTATCTGTTCACATTTAGCATTTTATGGGTATAGGAAAGTGTGACCTCAGAAGTACTATGTACCTTTAATTTGGTAATTATCATTTAGTATCATGTTGTATATAAACACTCTATATGGCATCACCACAGTACTTTTTGTAAGTACTGAAAAGGAAATCTGGGAAGGAGAAAAGACACTAGGGAACAGAAGTGTGGGCAAATTCCATCTTAATACTGGTGAGAAACAGAAACAGAGGGATACACACTGTGTGTGTGTGAGAGAGAGAACTGCCTGCATTCTGGACAAAAATAACTCACTTTTCATGCGGCCTTTGTCGCCGAGCCCCTGGGGTGTCTCACACACACACACACACACACACACACACACACACACACACACACACACACACACACACACACACACACACACACACACACACACACACACACACACACACAACTGTCATTGTTTTATGGAAAATGTAAACTGTACTACTTTGAGTCTATTCCAAAATTACTGTACCACAGCTGAACTGAACAGCAGGACAACAGTGACAACTGCTCTCTCTCTCTCTCTCTCTCTCTCTCTCTCTCTCTCTCTCTCTCTCTCTCTCTCTCTCTCTAATAACTATTAAAACAAATCATTAATAAAATGAATAGTTATTATAATTAATAATAATAATAAAAAAAGTATACTATATACTAAAACTACACACACAGTACCACAAAGTTAGAACAAAATATACTGACATTAAACTGATTATTATCAATTAATAAATAATACAACTTATTATGAATATAAATTAATCAAATACACACACACACACACACACACACACACACACACACACACACACACAGGTTCCTGGGACTAATTAATCCATAATACACCAATCACATCTCAGGTTCCATTGAAACTGATAGAAAAAACGGAAAGAGTTCTTGAACAGAAGACGTTATGAGAAGACAATATTATTATTATTCAGCTTATAAAACTAAAAAATTCTGTTTTTTTTCCTATTAATAGTGTCTACAGTAATTAGTTGACATCTTACCGTGGTATTGAAGTGTCCAGCTGATCTGTCCCTGTGCACAGCCTGTTAAAGTCTGTCTGTGAGACACACAGTGGTGTTGCTGCAGTTTTTCTCATGAAACACACACACACTCACACACACACAGAGTTGATCCTCCCACTGGGCGAGACATTTGCACTCTCAGCCCTCCCACATCTGACACACACCACGACATTTAAACTTTAAACAGCTTTAAGTTGATTCTTCAGCCTGTCCAACATGGCGACATGGAATGTCCTTCTGAAATTTAATAACTTTACGGAAAAACTCCCACACACTCGCCACTTAGACATTCTGCTCAGGGACAGCATTGCAGTTTGTTAAGGAGTTTACAAAAGTTAAGTTGTTTTAAACATTATACATTCACAAAAATTAAATGAATGTATTAAAAACAAACAGTGTTGCCTGTTGTCTTTCCTCAGAATTATATTCAGATTAGTTCCACTTATGCGTTTCAATTTGTCGAATTCAACGGACAGCGACATCTAGAGGTGACACAGACACACACACACACACACACACACACACACACACACACACACACACACACACACACACACACACACACACACACACACACACACACACACACACACACACACACACACACACACACACACACACACACACACACACACACACGACTCAGACCAGGGCTCAAATGAATATAGCTTTAATTTATCAGCGTGCTCTGAGACAAAATATACCATAAGTAAACAAATATCGTTTTCTTGATATTTTACAAGTAATATTCTTTATAATTCAATCACAAAATTAATATCTTATTCTTTTACACTTTATTAGAAAAAAAAGAAGAACACACACTCATTCTACAATCACATTCAGCAGTGAGTTTCTTGTACACACATTTACATAGACACACACAGCCCACATTATATCTATTCAAGAAAGGGGAATTTTTGAATATGACTAAAACAGTGAATCATGTAAAAAGGAAAAAGGGTTTTGTTGGACCCTGGGACTTGTCATATGAAAACATAATACCTTTATCTCATATTCAACAAACTTGAGCATTATTATTCTGTTTCCCACACGTATCTCAGTATATCGGAACTGTGGAAAAACCGTTTAATGGCAAAACACACTCTTCCTGTTAGTCTGGGCTGATGCTTAAAAAAAAGTCTCTGTATGTGATTCATTTCGCTGTAAGTTCACAGAAACATGATGACGTTCACAAACGTCTTTAGCCTTTTCTCCCTTTATTTTCCCTTTGTGTAGGTCAGGAGTAAATAACAGTGAAAGCCAACACAATCACAGGACTGGCCAATATTAACAACTGCAATCTTAAAGACGGGGTGGTCTGGGAATTTTGCTACAAAAGAGAGTGAAACAGTATTAAAAGATCTGTTTCATGGGTGAATCTAACATGTCCGGGTCATATTTCACCCCAAAAATCAAAAGAATGAAATAGGAAAGATATTGCTTAAAGAAAATGAAGCCTATTTCTAATTTAGTTGTTACATTGTGACAATATTTTAATGAAAATTAAGCACAATTTTAACCAAATTCTTAATACTGTAAAAAAACAAAACTGTATTCTCATTAAAAATGTGAAAAATATATTATTTTGAATGGTAAAGAACTCATACATTACATATTTATCGTACAACATTTATACCGATTTAAATAATACAGTATTTATTGCAATAAAAATACTGCATTAAAGTAATGAAAAACTGAGAATTACAAAAAAAGTTACCTTTTTCAGCAATTATGAGAATTTGGGTAAAATGTCTTTTGTTAAAAACAATGTCAACATTTTAATGCACCTAAAAATGGGCTAAATTTTACATAAGCAAATGTCTCATTTTTTGATTTTTTGGTGAAATGTCACTTGAACATGTTTGAGATTCACACTCAAACCACTGAAAAGTGGAATGTGCCTCGAAACGTAGAGAGCGCCATACATAGACAGCACTTTTAGCCACCTTAAACATAAGGATATAAGAAAAATAGGCAGCTCACTAGTTTTGAGTCTAGATTTGCTCAGTGTAACACCATTTCATAGTGCCTCATTCTGTTGGCTAAACTAAAGTTTTCCATTTCCCTCTATTACAACAACTGATGTTGTGTTTGCACACAATCTCTCTCTCTCTCTCTCTCTCTCTCTCTCTCTCTCTCTCTCTCACACACACACAAACACATCAAAATATCATAAAAAGCAGCAATGTAGTCTCTCCTGTATGAGTGTCCTGTTGTGTCTCTCAGGTCCTGGAACTGCAGGTATAACTAGAGAAACGCTCCAGTAATCTCACGTGTACCTTAGCGCATGTTCAGCGCACTAGTGTGAAGGCCTGTGTTCTCAGAGGTCCGTGTGTCCTGGGTTAAACCAGGCTCCTGGGTGTACCGTTGAGCGCTGCTGATTTGAGCCGGGACAGGCCGTTACCGCTGCTGCTGGGGGGGCTGGACTGCACCGCCACTCCCGTCCTCTGGGTGGAGCTGCTCACCTCGAATACCTCGTGGATGGCCTTTCGAAAGCAGTGGAAGTTGTAGTCTATCAAACCTGTGGAAGATAGAGACATGAGATACGTTCAGAATCGCATATTTACACACTACAGAATTGAATATGCCGAGACATCTTTAAGTAAGAAACAATACGGAGCCCATAAAGGGACATGGTAGTGGAACAATAATATAAAGAGAATATATTTCAAAACCTTCGCTCGCAAAACTTTTTTGTTCCCCAAGAAACTTTACGTTTACTCGCAAAACATCTGCGTTTCCCCAAGAAACATTTGCCCTCCTCTGAGGAACTTTGCTTTCGCTTGCGAAACTTTTGTGTTCCCCATGAAACTTTACGTTCGTTCGCAAGACTTTTGCATCTCCTGAGAAAACGTTTGCTTTCCCCCAAGAAACTTTACGTTTACTTGCAAAACATTTGCGTTCCTGTGAGAAACTTTGCTTTCGCTTGCAAAACTTTTGCGTTCCCCAAAGAGACTTTGCATTCAATCTCAAAACTTTTGCATTCCCCCCCCAAAAATTTCCGTTCACTTGCAAAACATCTGCTTTCCCCTGAGAAAACTTTTGTGTTCCCCCAAGAAACTTTGCGTTTATTCGCAAAACATTTGCATCCTCTGAGAAAACTTTGCTTTCGCTGGCAAAACTTTTGCGTTCCCCAAGAAACTTTACCCTGGAAATCCAGAGTTCTCGCGAGAGCACAAGTTGAATTTGCTCAGCGAGTTTACTCTGGTGTCGAGTAATGATGCTCATTAAATATGCCCTTGTATCCGAGCTGCACCAATCACATCGGGTTATCTGATATAGGCGGGCCAGAGGCGAGCTAAACAGAAGACGACAGCGCTGTGACGTCGAAGTCATTAGTAAACATTGCAAGATGGCTATGGGAATTTTTGAATATGACTAAAACAGTGAATCACATAAAAAAGGAAAAATGATTATTTTGGACCCTGGGACTTGTCATATGAAAACACAATACTTTTATCTCATATTCAACAAACTTGAGCATTATTATTCTGTTTCCCACACGTATCTCAGTATAACAGAACTGTGGAAAAAACGTTTAATGGCAAAACACACTCTTCCTGTTAGTCTGGGCTGATGCTTAAAAAAAGTCTCTGTATGTGATTCATTTCGCTGTAAGTTCATTTTTCAAACCAGTTGTTTCAAACGGCTTTGGCCGCTACAACGAACGAGTTAGACTTGGCTTTTTATCTAAAAGAGGAACAGAAGACGGCGCTCGAATCCTTCCTTTGTAAGAAGGGCGTTTTTGCTGTTTTGCCGACCGGACACGGCAAGAGTTAGCCTGGGAAAACCCAGACAAACTTCCGGCAAATTTAGATTTGCTCTACAAGTAGTCTGGCAAAGAGCCCATTCAAGCCCATTTCTAATCCGTCGAAATCGCGGCACCAATCAGAAATGTTGAGGCGGGCTTTACACGATGACGATCGCTCTGATTGGTTAGGTCTATCCAATTGCGCCCAGAGGCATTTGAGCGACATCCGTTGGTGAAGCGCACCAACTTTTAAATGCATTATTATATTCGAATTGCAAACACATGAGGACAGTCTCCATGAAAGACCCACGATGAACGTGCTACTACATTTCGCTCCGAAACGGTAGGAAATTAAATTAGATTTAATAGAGGATTTTAACTGTGACAAGATGATTGACAGGGCAGTTTACGTGACAGATCCGTCCGATAAAGATGACGAAGTAGTATGTCCCAAAGGTTGCCTATTTTTTTGCTACACATTCAAAAGTAAATACCTTTTCTTCACAAAAAGAGTACATACTTTTATGCCGTAGTGTAACTTAGGCGAATTGGGACGCAGCATATGGCTTTGCACGATGACGATCGCTCTGATTGGTTTTAGGTCTATCCAATTGCGCCCAGAGGCATTTGAGCGACGTCCGTTGGTGGGGCTTGTTGTGATTGGTCGTAGTGTTCTCCAATTGTGTGCAGTGAGATTTTCAAATGCATGCTTGGTGCCGCCCCTCGAGCTGGCCGAGTTTCATTAGTCGATGCCAGACCATTAATCTTTCAGATTTAGGTCTGGATTTGCAGGCTAAAGAAACTTAACATTCATTCGCAAATCATTTGCATTCCCCTGAGAAACTTTGCATTCGCTCGCAAAATTTTTTGCATCCCCCCCCAAGAAATTTAGCTCACAAAGAACTCAATAACGATCGCAAAGTTTCTTGAAGGAACGAAAACATTTTACGAGCGAACGCAAAGTCACATTTTTTTGTCCATTACCTGCTTTATTTAGGGTGTGAAAGTAAAGTAAAACCAATCAAATAAATGACCCGCAGTCTAAATAACACTTCAACTTCACACAAGTCATGCTGACGCTCTAGATTGGGCGATCGTGTCTGTACCTTTCCTCTCGAAGCTCTCCTCTCTCAGGATGCAGACCAGAGCCAGGAACTTGGTGACCTCCTTCAGGTAAAGCACTGTGGTGTTGTTCAACTTTATGATGGCCAGAGACTCTTTATCATACGCGTTACCGTTGCCGTCGTCTTTTAGACTATACATTCAACAAATGGACAAAACAAAAGGATACGATATATCACAATCATCTTATATCTTACACTGTCAGCATTAAAAAGGATACAAGTTCGAAATAATAATCTATATTTTAAAATAGTATATATATATTTTTAATTGATATATATAGACATTTATAATGTTACAAAAGATAGAATTTCAAATAAATGCTGTTCTTTTGAACTTTATATTCATCAAAGAATCTTGGAAAAAATGTATCACGGCTTCTACAATAAAAATATTCAAATAGAAAACAACAATATTTCACAATATTACTTTTTTTTACTGTATTTTTGATTAAATAAACGCAGCATTAGTGAGCATAAAATACTTCGGTAACACTTTACATTAAGATTAATTAGTTAACATTAGTTGAGTACCTTAGTTAACATGAACTAAGAATGAACAACACTTCTACAGCATTTATTAATCTTAGATAATATTAATTTCAACATTTACTAATACATTATTAAAATCAAAGGTTATATTTGTTAACATTAGATAACCCACTGCGAACTAACATGAACAAACAATGAACAGCAGGATTTTTATTAACTAATATTATATTAACAAAGATTAATAAATACTGTAACATATGTATTGCTCATTGTTAGTTCATGTTAGTTAATACATTAACTAATGAACCTTACTGTAAAGTGTTACCACGATTTCTTTCAAAAACATTAAAAACATCATACCGACTACAAACTTTTGAACGCTAGTGTATATTTGTATATAGAGCATTGCAGTGTAGTAAAGACAAATAAAGCTCAAGGTCTTCAGGATGGACATATTCATCTGTTTTATGCTGTGTAACGTTCACAGATTCTCACCCATAAATACACGAGACGTCAATGACGACATCGATCATGTCACAGCAGAGCTCGTACGACTGCATGTCCACTGGAGAGCTGTCCGTGGCGATGTAGATCTTACTGACCACATCGAACAGGAAGGCTTTCTCAATCCCAGAATTCTGAGAGGAAACAATGCATTTACAAATATCCACTTATCAATTCTGTTATTTGTCTCTTATGTGCATCGATAAACACCAATAAAAGCATTTAGAGTAGAGACATTTTATCTAGATCAAGCTAAATTGGACATTAATGGATACTGGAAGCATTCAAGAAGCAATCATTATGAGTAAAGCAGCTGTGTACATACAGAAATGAATATGTTGAGGAGGTTTTCCAGCGTTGGCAGTTGAGGGATGAGCTTTTGGACCACTTTACTGAAGGCCTCAAATATGGAGTGATCATAGATGCTGGTGAGATAGAAACTGAAAACATACAAAGAGAAATATCGCTTGTTAACATAACATATTCATTCATAATGCAACAATTACATTCAGAATGTCAGGAAATGAGCTTCAAAAGGGGATGAATTTAAGCAATTTGCCTAATAATAAGAGTAAATATTTTATTGAAATTATGGTTTTAAAAACAACATAAGAAGCATAAAGATGAACATAAAGTGACGTGATACTTCAAATAAAGATTGTATAAATTACACCAGTAGGTGGCGACAAGTGACTGATAAAAAATCCGACAAGTGACTGATAAAAAACAAATAATTTTGTGATTCTCAATTTATCCAGAATCATGGTGTTATTTGAGTTTTATTTTGTACACTATTAGAGTATCAAAACAGTTCTCAAGTTTTTTTTAATCTAAAATGTATATTTTATTTAAAATTTATTTTATTTTAATTCGCAAAAACACATTTTAAGGGTTGCACTTTATTTTAAGGTGCCTTTGTTACGCTGTAATTGTGTATTTAAGTACTAAGTATTATTAAGTAACTACATGTACTTACTATAGGATTAGGATCAGAGTTTGGTTTGGTTTCGGATTAGTTGCAGGTAATTATGCATACTTTATAGTCATTACTATAGTAACTACATGTAACACTGTAAAATAAAGTGTTACCATTTTAATTTTTAGTTTTATTTAACAATAACAACACTGTTAATTACACAATCTCTGATGCATTACTTGATGGAATATCTCGATAGCCTTTCTAAAAGCGCAGCATAATCCTATCAAACACTCGGTATCTGTCATTAGACTGCAAATTGATCAGTACATCAGGACGACCAACCTGAGGTGAAGCTTTTCCAGACTGGCGTCAGCTAGATCATCATTAGCTCTCTGATGAATGTCTCTCTGCGTCTCTATCTTATGATCGTCTGATAAACCGTCCACCTTATGTATAAACACCTCAAAATTGATCTCCGGGTTCACCCTGAATGCCCGCGACACTGTGAGATGTAGCCGCCCTAATGCTTCTACATAGTCATCCTACAGAGAGAGAGAAACACATCCATACATTATGTTAATAACAGCCATTAAAGTAAGCAGTTTGAATGACAACCACTCTTCAGAATCGCTCTCATATTTTCCCGGTTGTCGGCTTACCTGAGCATCGATGACAAAAATCAACGCGCCGGTGCCCCTGAAAATCATCTCGTAATCGAAGGTGGGGTCGAAAAAGTCCACCTGCCCTGGAAAGTCCCATATGTGAAAGTTCACGAAGGAACTGGCGGAGATGTCGTCCTTGTAGATCTTGTTGGTGCTCTCCAGGAAGAGTGTCTCATTGGGAGACATCTTATGAAACACCACCTGAGATTCAAAACATTAAGCCATAGCTCAATATGGACATATAGATTAAAAATAAAATAAAAAAACAGATTCTGATATAGTCAACTTTTCACACAGTAATAAAACCATCTTAAATATACACAAATGACAAAAATATTCTAAAAAAATATTAACACAGAAAATGCATTCCAGAGATTTTAAGCAGCATTAAATGTTACTTAATAGTTAAAGGAAATATTATTTTGCAACTAGGGTTTTACATTCAACATTTGCAAAGCATTTCACTTGGTTATGTCCGGAGAACTAGCAGCTGTTCCATTAAAAATAAAAAACAAAGCTTTTTTTTTCCCTTTTGCAATAACATGCACTGATAAATTATGCATGTTATGATCATAGAAATTTATTAAGAAAGTAAACATTCACTTTAATTTCATGTTGACTTCAGTCAACAATTGTTCAATAAAAGCCCCATTCATCTGACCTGGAATAAAAATATAAAGGGGAAAAATAATATTACGACAAGCGCTTGTATCATTACAGAACGGTTTGTTTTCATTACACATTCTTGAGTTCATTACTAGCTGGAATATTGTTGCAGGAAGCCCATATGATAATACAAACATAATATTTGAATAAATTATAACAATAATAATATAATACATAAATAAATGATATATATAACAATTATAACATATGAATATAAATCTAATACGACAATTAAATAAATGAGAGCCTGATCAGAATGTCACATGTATTTTACAAAATAAGGGTAAACATGGTACTTTTGGTAATGCTATGATTTATGTTACACTTACAAAAGTACTAAACGTAATATAACATCACACAAAAACATACTGACCTTACAAGCATGTGAGGGCACAAGAGTACGGTGATGATTATGGTAATAATGATACTTTGAAATATACAGTTGTACTCCATGTTACTTCCAAGAATACCATGGTGCTTTTAGAAATAAGGCACTATGAACCTGTAACGTTACCATGGTATTCTCGAAAGCACTACGGTACATATCAAAGTACAAAAGTAGCTACTAAGTTACCATTTGATAGCATTGTACCATGGAACTGCCACAGTACGTTTTTGCACAAAATTATATACCTTTTTTATATTGTAATGTACTTCAAAGAACACCATGGTATTATCATCGTGTTAGTGTCCAAAACCAGGGCATTACCATAGTACTTTTTTAGTTAACGTTAGTGCAGTGCTGTATCCATATGGGATCTGACCTTCTGGATGGAGGATTTCCCGCTTCTCCTCAGTCCCATCAGAAGGATTCGGGGTTTATTGTCTGCAGAGGGAGAGTTCTCCATGTTCTCCTGCATCATGTCCATGTTTTCCACGCCGTAGCCGAAATCTTTGGGGAAAGAGTCCACCAGGCTTCCGGCTAGCTGCTCCTCGTACTCCATCGACATTACAAATCTATATTTGAACCTTTAAATCCCTTTGATCTGTCTACGTTGACTTTGTAGGATCTATTTGAGTAATTGAGGTGGGATCGGTGTGGATTAAATGTTTAGTTTGGATACAGATGAGGAGGTTTCATAGTGGGAAGCGGTTAGCTTGCTGCATGAACACAAACAAACGGGAAGCTGATCATATGACAGGCGCAGAGTAGGAACGCCTGCAGGCGAGCGGAAAGGTCTGACGCGTGAGCAGCCTCTGAGTGGAGCGGTCTCTCAGATGATCAGCGGTTGATCATTCCGAAAATGTTAAATGTGAACGAGAGGTTCACATTTTGGAAACATTTTTTGAACATATTATTACATGTATGAAATACGATGAAATGTGCTATTCACAAGTTCTTTTTTTACTTTTAATTCCGTCATTTATTTGTTTTTAATGTAGAACAGGCACTGGGACATTTTGTTTTGTTAAACTTAATGTACAAAACACCAGTGGGACGAGAATTTGACTCTAAACATACAGAAATTATATTTATTTTTATTATATTAAAAGATTAGCAAGTTCATAAGATCTTTTCCCTCGTTCTTTATATTTATATTTAAGTATATTCCTGCAAAGCTGCCTTAGAAAGCGCCATACAAATCAATTTAATTGATCAGTCCGTTTATCGGATGGCAAACATTATATTATATTATATTATATTATATTATTGGTAATGAATGTTGGAGCTCATCCAACAGGGGGCGCTTGAAGACACGAGCATGAGTCACACGCCTCTCACAGACAAGACAGTAGCAGAAGAAGCAGCAGCAGTGTTGACAGGAAGAGCGTTTGTGAGTAAAAACAAGCGTTTACACTCGTATTTCAAACGCATATGATTTATTCTGTCAGCATTATTTTAGAATAAATCTTACACTTTATGTTGTGGGGCTTATAGCCTTCTTTATTGCGCTGTTGTCACATTCATGTCTGCTTTTGAATTTGAAGATGTTTCATTCAAACACGCCTTTGAAAACAGACCAACATAAACAAATATGTTGCACAAATATATCAATTTTAATGAATAAACTACGATGATTGTTTCATGAAACAAATTGAATTCAAAAAGGAACTAGATAAGGTTTTATTCAATGGTGAAACATTTGTCTGTTTGTTCTGCTGGTTTGTTTATAAAGCTGCATGTTACAATGCATTCATGTTTTATTCAATTTATGTTTATGAACGTGTAACATATTACATATTTTGAGAATATTGTATGCATTTATCTGTGCTGTTTACAAGATTACTAAACGTACTTCAGTAGTCCTTAGTTGTGTCAAGTGTTTTTAAACAAAGATTACACAGTGATTTTGTCAAATGTGAACCGTGAGGTGAATCGTTTCAGTTCATTTCAAGTGAAGAAAATTGATGAATAATTAGAGTTTGTGAAATATCAATCATTTCAATAATTCGTTGTGCTCATCTTCCTGCTTTGGTAACTTTTGCAGAAGTAACGTTAGCTTTTATTGGAGAGTTTTCAGTTAATAATTATTAATAATAATATACATATAGCCTAGGTGTGTGTGTATATATGTATATGTGTGTATATATATATATATATTAGGGCTGTCAAACGATTAATCGCGTTTAATCGCATCCAAAATAAAAGTTTGTGTTTACATAATAAATGTGTGTGTATGGTGTATAATTATTTTCTATATATAAATACACACACATGCATATATATTTAAGAAAAATGTGTTATTTATATATAAAATATTTTTATATAATATAAATTATATATAATATAAATATATACACAGAGTATATACATGCAAATATTTCTTAAATATATACATGCATGTGTGTGTATTTATATATAGAACATAATTATACACCGTACACACACATATATTATGTAAACACAAACTTTTATTTTGGATGCATTTGACAGCCCTAATATATATATAGTGCCGTTCAAAAGTTTAGGATCGGTCCATTTTTTGAAATGTTTTTAAAAGAGATCTCTTATGCTTTTGCATTTATTTGATTAAATGTCTTTACTGTCACTTTTAATCAATTTAATGCATCCTTGCTGAATAAAAGTATTAATTTCTTTCATTTCTTTCCAAAAAAAGAAAAAAGAAAAAAGACCCCAAACATTTGAACGGCAGTGTATAATGTTACAAAAGCTTTCTAATTCTGATAAATGCTGTTCTTTTGAACTTTCTATTCATCAAAGAATCCTGATTTTTCAACATTGATAATAATAATATAAATGTTTCTTGAGCAGCAAATCATCATATTAGAATGATTTCTGAAGGATCATGTGACACTGAAGACTGGCGTAAAAATTCAGCTATGCATCACAGGAATAAATTATATTTTACAATATATTGAAACAGAAAACATTACTTTTTAAAATTTAGATCCCTTCTGAAACCTGCCATAGTAAAAGAATACATGGTTTTGTGTATTGTTTTCCTTCTCTAGATTCCCTGTATGCAGACATGAGTGTCCCAGACTACATGCAGTGTGCTGAGGACCATCAGACGGTCCTGGTGGTGGTCCAGCCCGTGGGGATCGTCCCGGAGGACCAGTTCTTCCGCATCTACAAACGCATCGTCAGCGTGAGTCAAGTCAGCATACGAGACTCCCAGCGCGTCCTGTTCATCCGATACCGGCACCATTACCCCCCTGAGAACAACGACTGGGGCGACTTCCAGACTCACCGCAAAGTGGTGGGCCTCATCTCGGTCACCAGCTGCACCGCGGCCAAAGAGTGGCCCCAGACGTCAGACCGCTTCCACGGGCAGAAGGAGGTGTTCGGCTCCACACTGTACGACTCGCGGCTGCTGGTGTTCGGCCTGCAGGGGGAGCTGGCGGAGCAGCAGCGCACAGATGTGGCCTTCTACCCCAGCTATGAGGACTGTCCTGATGTGGAGAAGAGGGTGGAGGATTTCGTTGAGTCCATATTTATCGTCCTGGAGTCCAAAAGGCTGGACAGGGCAACCGATAAATCCGGCGATAAGATAACACTGCTGTGTGTGCCGTTCGAGAAGAAGGACTTTGTGGGGTTGGACACAGACAGCAGGTGAGTTTGGGTTCTGGGGATGTTCATTCAATGGATGAACTACTGAGAAATTCAGTTCAAATGATAAACTACTGAGAAATTCAACTTTTTTATTGGTGACCAATTTAGTTTTTTCAGTAGTCGATGCTTATATCTAGAGAAGGGTGGCTGATGAAACTTCAATTACCATTTATTTATTATCCTGCTAATGCAAGCATCATTATTAGGGATGGACAATATAATATAATCATATATCAGATATCAGCTGATATTAAAGATGTTTTTATTTTATTTTTTCATTTAGGTGACCTTCATCATCATCTAATGCTAATCTTAATCTTGAAAGACACACTAATAATTTAATATCACTATTAAATGTAACTTTTGCAAATATCCTAATCAATGTGTAATATATATATATATATATATATATACACACATTGATTAGGATATTTGCAAAATTTACGTCTAATAGTGATATTATATATATATATATATATATATCAGTTTATATATATATATATATATATATATATATATATATATATATATATATATATATATATATATACACACATTGATTAGGATATTTGCAAAAGTTACATCTAATAGTGATATTATATATATATTTATATATATATTATATATATATATATTTATATATATATTATATACTGTATATATACACACATTGATTAGGATATTTGCAAAAGTTACATCTAATAGTGATATTATATATATATTTATATATATTATATACTGTATATATACACACATTGATTAGGATATTTGCAAAAGTTACATTTAATAGTGATATTATATATATATATATATATATATATATATATATATATATATATATATATATTAGAACTGTACATTAGAATTTTGTGATGCCTGAATTTATTTATAGCATGTATATTGATTGGTTTTAATTATTGTTTTATTTTTCATTATTTTATGACTATGGTTTCCCAAACCTTTTTGTCAGCTGAACCCATTTGGCATAAATATATATACTTAAAGTTTTTTAAGTTAATATTTTTTACAATTTATAAACACACACATGCATATTTACAGTTCTCTGATCTCAGTTAATGGTTTATATATTTATATAATATATTTAAATATAATGTGTGTGTGGATACTGCCATAGTAAAAGAATACATGGTAGAATACAAATATATATAAATACATATATTTATGTATTTATAAATTGTTTTAAGTGTTTTATTTTGAATTTATTTATTTTAGTTTGTTTTGATATAATTAATTATTAGCTTTTTATCAACCCAGGGACGTCTTGCTGTTTCCTCACAAACTTTGATTTAGACAAAATACTAGAAAATTTGAACATCGGTTTATCAGTTATGATCCATAACAAGGAAAATAATTGACATATTGAAGAATCCCTAATCACCATTAATGTTGTTTATACTTGCAGTTTTTGGAATGAAGAGATAAAAAAAAAAAAAAAGAGTATTAAACTGGTGTGTAATTCATCCTAAATTTAGCCTGAATTTCACAGCGGTAAATACTGGATTCCCAAAAGTCCCACGACATGATGGTTTTGCCTGTAGGTCAACCGTGCATGATCTTCTATCCTGTTTCATGAGTTTTGCCATTTTTCTTTTCATGGTTGTTTTTTCTTCCCTTCTCTTGTTTTGCCTTGTTTTATTTGTCTTTCTTCTTTTCTTTCATACTGTCCTGTGAGTTTATTATGGGGTGTGAAAAGGTGAGCCGGTAGTTCTGTCTCCTGCTTTAGTTCATTCTTCCCCGATCAGCCTCTTCCTCTCCCCTTCAGTGACACACTGCTTGGACCTCGATTCTCTTGTGGCTCGGTTTAGAGTAGAAAGGTCAAACTCATTTTTGTGATGGAAATCGCTGTGCAGGAAGGGAAAAAAGAGCTTTCAGCAGCGTGTAATCTTTGTGTCCTCATGTCGTCTTTGAGTCGATTGTTTAACGGTGAAACATGGGCAAGATTCTCGGGGTCCTGGTGCCTGACAGGGTCAAGTGTCTGATCAAGAATACCGCCTCTCTCTGTCTGTCTCTCTCTCTCTCTGCTTTAACTGCAGAAGATCATGGATGTCATTCAGTAATTCATGAGTGATTGCACGCAAAGCTTTGTGCTCATCTCATCTACGGTCGCAGCATGAATTTGAATATGGCATCCATTTCTAAATATAATCTGAGTTTAGCTGTGTTTGCTCCATTGTAGGATGGAGGTTCTTGATCTGCAGTTAAATATAGATTATAAAGATGATGTTAGTCAAAGAAATAATATTAATATTATTATTAATATTATTTTTAAATATATTTGTATTTATAATACATATAATATTACTAAATATTTAATTAATACTTTATATATTATTTAATAATTATTAGGGATTCATGCATATAGACATTCTGTATAATATAATATAATATAATATAATATAATATAATATAATATAATATAATATAATATAATATAATATATGTGTTTATAAATATTATATTAATTAATGTAAAGCAATAATATTAATAATTCTATTTTTAAATATATTTTTATTTATACTAATGAATATTAAATTAATACCTCATATGTTATTTATCATTATTAGTGATTAGTGGATATATACATTTTGGATAATATAATATAATATAATATAATATAATATAATATAATATAATATAATATAATATAATATAATATAATATAATATGATTCACTGTAAATAAGCATTGCAACTTGTATTATACTCCTAAGTTATTGCCTTGTAATGTCTATAACTGTTTTGCTGTGTGAAGTTTAGGCTAATTGATCATTAATTAAAATAATAATCTTGCATTCACACTAGAGTTCCTGGCATTGAACTATTTAAAGATTTAGTTAACAGTTTTGTAATCAGTCATAGGACAACAAATATGCTGCTTGAATTGGAAAAAATATTAAAATATAAATAAATAAATAAAAATATTCCAACATTGGCTTAAGCAGACTGTTGCTGATCATTTAATGTTATTATATGGTCACTGATACGTCATCCTAAATGTAAAAGTAAATATTTATGAAAGTCTTAAATATGTTTCTCCTGTTTCTCTCTCTCTTGAATGACACTTGACCCTCTTGCACACTATCTATAGGGCTCCTTCCACCACAGTTTTACCTCCTCATGTTTATAAACATAAATCCTTTATTTTTTTTAGTTCCTTCATTCCCATGGGATAGACATCAAGTTGCTTTTGGATCCCTTTAGCTGAAATCCCCAGCGTTTTGCCTGTGCATCCCCTTCCCTCTGCATCCATCATCTCTTCACCTCCAGCTTCCCTCTCTGTCTGTTAATACTGGGCTAAGACAGAAGACAAAGCTTGATGCAAAACCACATCAGCATATCTGTGCTCCATATAAGGCGAGCCAGAGAGACGACATCGATCCACCGCTGATAAAAGATCTTGAATTAAACATGGCTGACGTCACCTGCACTTGGCTGCGAGCGCTGATGAAGAACTGAGCTGTGTGTGTAAACGCTGAGTGTTTCTCTGACTGCTCTTCCTCAGGCACTATAAGAAGCGCTGTCAGGGCCGCATGAGGAAGCACGTGGGGGATCTGTGTCTGCAGGCCGGGATGCTGCAGGACGCCCTGGTGCATTATCACATGGCCGTGGAGCTGCTGCGCTCTGTCAATGACTTCCTATGGCTGGGAGGTAAGATGAATGATTCATAGGGGGTGTTCACACTTGCCAGGTTTGTTTCCAGGTGCGATTGCTCTGTTAGTGCGGTTCATTTGAATAAGTGTGAACGCTGCCATCTGAACCATGGTGCGAACCAAACTAGCGAACCCAAACCCACCTTTTCAGGGGGTTTCGGTCTGCTTCAAAACAAACTTTGGTGAGGTTCGACTGGAATATGAACGCAACATGGACCAAAGACAATGAACCAAAAACAGGACGTGATGTCATATCCGTAAAGGTCATATCCGTAGGTTCTTCTCGTGAATCTCGTCATAGGTGCTACGTTTCCCATCACAAGCCCGTTTAGCACAACACACAGCACTGTTTTTGATGTTTGGTAAGTTCTGTTGCAAAATATGCCACAAAATATACGTCATAAAAGCTGTATATTTTAGCTTTTTTGTTTTGTTTAGGTTCGATGTTAAAAATGACGGTGTGAACGCTAAGCGAACAAGGACTAAATGTAATATTTTCTTTTTCGGTCCGGACCAAAAGAACCAAGAGAACTGAACTACAAGTGTGAACACACCCTTAGACTTGGTTTCACCCTAAATCAGTATTTTAGTATCATTGAGATACTATTTTAGATAAGTATTCATATTTTGAAGTGTTTAATTTTTATATGTTCTGTTTTTATTTTTATTTTAGTTAAAGTTTTAGTAATTTTTTTGTTAAAATAGGTCTATATAGTTCTTATTAATAGTTGTTTTAGTTTGAATTAAAAAGAATATATATATTATTCTTTTAATATATATAAACCTAAAAAGTTCCTGTAATACTAATACCATCCATCCATCCATCCATCTAGTATATATATATATATAGTCTGTATATGTTTTTTCAAATCGTTTTAGTTAACCATAATAACCCTGTACCCAAATATCTAAAGGTGGCCATTTCCTTAAATGTAAGAATGGCATGAGAAACCAGTATCACAACATCTTGGCTCTTAGAAGACTAGTATTACAGGAACTTTACATGCAGTATGTAACTACCACATTATAGTATCACCTCATGTACAACCAAAACACTTCAACATTAGAATCACTTACATGCCTGAGCAAAGTTATATCCAATCTTTAAACTCACGATGAACAGCTAACAAAGTAAACCCAGTCACTTTCAGCACTTTCTCCAACACTTCAACTCCAGCAGCCGAGACGTTCTCAGTCTTTGCCGAATGGATCTTGCTTTCCCAAAGGCCTGCATGACAGATTAACTCTCTCCAGTGATGAATTAGAAGAGTGAAAGTGTTTCTGTTTTGTTCCTCAGCTGCTTTGGAGGGACTGTGTTCTGCGTCTGTCATCTTCCATTACCCAGGAGGCACTGCGGGGAAGAGCGGAGCCCGTAAACCTAGCGTCTCCTCTGCTGCCGACGCTGGGAAGAGACACAGGCCTGGTCAGTGTGGTCAGACACATCTGTAGCGTCCCTTTTTATTTGACTAAACTAAAAATATCAAGATGATCCATGATTTTCTGCTTCATATTTTCATTTTGTTTGCTTGAGTGATTCTGGAGTTCATATTTAATTCTGGAGGATAAAAATGATTGTAGACCTTCTGCATATCTTTGCTTTGATTCATTCATAATGATACAATTATGTGTGATTTGCAAAACTTTTTCTTCTTCGCACTGTCATGTATTTCAGGAAGAAAAGCAAGGGTCTCCTATGGAAACTCAATATGTTTTTATTTACATCATGAATGAATGTGTGTGAATAAGATTATAGGTGAATGAGGTTGGATGTCTTCTGTGTGTCTCAGATGTTATTTACTGCTCTTCTTTGATGTTTGTTTCATCTGGAGTGAATCGTCACCGTTTCTTCTCAGAAAGCAGCAGAAGTGTTCAGTCTAAACCAGAGACAGTCATTATTACATTATTATTAAACCTGAGTCAGTTATGCTGATCTAGAACAGGAGCGTGAGAGTGTCCTAGAGCAAAACACAAGACAAATGTGCTGTTCTGTTCTGTTCTTTTCTTTTCTCTTTTTTTGCTTTTCTCTTTACTTTTTCTTTCTTTCTTTTTTCCTTTCTTTTCTTTTCTTTCTTTTTTCCTTTCTTTTCTTTTCTTTTTCCTTTCCTTTCCTTTCCTTTCCTTTCCTTTCCTTTCCTTTCCTTTTCCTTTCCTTTCCTTTCCTTTCCTTTCCTTTCCTTTCCTTTCCTTTCCTTTCCTATTTACTCTTTCCTTTTCCTTTCATTTCCTTTCCTTTCCTTTCCTTTCCTTTCCTTTCCTTTCCTTTCCTTTCCTTTCCTTTCCTTTCCTATTTACTCTTTCCTTTCCTTTCCTTTCCTTTCCTTTCCTTTCCTTTCCTTTCCTTTCCTTTCCTTTCCTTTCCTTTCCTTTCCTTTCCTTTCCTTTCCTTTCCTTTCCTTTCCTTTCCTTTCCTTTCCTTTCCTTTCCTTTCCTTTCCTTTTCCTTTCCTGAATTTCCTTTCCTGAATTTCCTTTCCTGAATTTCCTTTCCTGAATTTCCTTCCATCTGAATTTCTTTCTTTCTGAATGGATTTAATTTGTTTTTTTCCACATTCATTTGCATGTATTAACATATACAGTACATACGCCTGAAAACACTATAACATAATATTTGAACTCATTAACGGGTGTATCATTAATTCACACGTTTCATTTGCTAATTAATCCACTGTGGTGAGGTTTGCTCTACAGATTTATGTCTAAAAGGGCTTTATAAAGTATTTGCACACTGTCAAACCAAATGACATTTATTTGAAAGAAATATACACTTTCCAAGTAAAATATTGTGATAAATGATACAAATAGATGCTGTTCAAAATAAAGAGAAAAGCTCTTGATTTGTACAGATGCCATTTGGTTTGATTTTAAGTGTGCCTTAAGTGTCCAAAGACTTTTTTTTTAAGGCTTTGATAACAACATATTCAAAACTAAGAGAATGAATCATGTTTAAGCTTGCATGCTTCCTTAATGTCTGTTAACAGCCATTATATATAAAGAGTCCACCTCTCAGTTCTGCATGTCTGCTGACGGCTTTTTCACAATGTCAGGATCATAACAGATCATTTAGTGCTGTACTAACACTGCTTACCATCAACTGCAGCTTGTGCCAAGAGTGAACCAGGCTCTCTCTCTCTCTCTCTGTCTGTCTCTCCCTCTCTGTCTGTGTCTTCAGGCGCTCAAGAAGTTCTCATTGATCCAGGTACAGTAAAGCACACGTGTAGCTCTAGATAAGGATTTTGTGCTGTTGTGATGTAGTTTTAGTTGCTTTGTTGTGCTTGTGCATGTGTGCAGGTGTTTTGGTGGCCTTTTGTGTTTCTGATCTGATGGAAATGAAAATATCTGCAGTGATTTCAGTGCATGGATGTGAATCCTTACTTTTAAATCCAGCTGAAAGAATTTATAGCTCTTTTTTTGCAATCATTAATGTGATTTTTGTGCCTGATTTTTGCAGTAGTAGTTTCACCATTACAAAATCTGCAGTGCAGACACTTACTGATCAAATTGTTTCTAGCTATTAAGAATAACTAACTTAATAGTTACTAATGGGGTTGACCTCATGATTGATTTAGTTGATAGATCTTATACACAGGCTTAACTTGTTGTTTATGCTAATAAACTTAACGACATCTGCTCTTTGCTGACACTAGATGTCAGTGTTTGTTTGCCATTTGAATTTGAGTTATATGATCACAAACAGACTTAATACACTTAAGAGATTTAATTTGCATAGCAAAATTAAATATTTTAAATGGATTTCTCATTACTTTAAAGAGTTTGGAAGGTAAAACCAACAGTACGGATACAAAACTTTATTTATGAAAAATGTATTAAACTGTAATGAAAGATTATGCACTGATGAATCGTTCCGATAAGACCAGGGATATGGATTAAGTAAACAGGGTGAATTTGTCCTCTCTCTCTCTTTTTTTTAATAAACGTCCTGAGTGTGTAATTATTTTTCTCATTCCTCTAAACATGTTTCTTGATGACTTTCATATTTAATTCAAAGAAATTGCTTGTCGAGTTCCAGGTCTTGCATCAGACAAATGGGCTCATTTGCAGCATCTCATATCTCAGAGCTGTTAAATGCAAAATAAAATCTATTTTTAGTATTATTACAGACCTTAGGCTTTATAACATTTGAAAATAAGGTAGCGTGAATGCAAGCATTGCATTAGCATGCAGAGAACAGAATGAACTTTCTTTTCGTTTGTCATGGTCATTAACGTTGGTTCTCTCTCTTGTCTTCCTGTCCAGGCGCTCTGACGACCAATGGCATCAGTGCAGACACGAGCACTGAGATCGGCCGAGCCAAGAACTGCCTGAGTCAGGAGGACATCATTGACAAATACAAGGAGGCCATCTCTTACTACGGCAAGGTAACTTCATGCACAGGCATGCTCTGTCTGAGAGGATGTTCTCTGCTTTTTAATGCAAATTTATTTTTGCAGAAGCCGCTTTATAAACATGGGTATCTCTGGGTATCATTTTATTACTGGGGTTCGTTTGTTAAAATCAAAATATTGATAAGTTATTTAATTAATTAGTATTATTTAGTGGGCCTGAGCTAACAATGAACAGTTGCATTTTTTTTAAATTAACTAACGTTACCAAAACACTACCACAAATGTACTGTTAATTTTAGTTTATGTTAACGTTAACTAATGGGAACCTTGTTATCAAATGGTTCCAAAATCAGACATGGTTAAAGCCGTTGTAAAATTGTTTTTGCAAAATCGTTTAAGTATGAAACAATTTTTTTATTAAACATGGCCATAATAACCAAGTAACACGTCTTTCAAAGCCTTGTGTTATATTGAATTTACCCCAGTTAAGGGAGTTTTAAGCACACATTTCTCCGTGCCGTGCCTAACAACGCTCTTTAACTGTGGTAAAACCACTTTAACACGCAGCTTCTTTGTGGGACATTGTTTTATTAAACACTCAAAGTTGCGTTTCATTATTCATCAGCTCTCGCTCTGAGATTGCAAATGTTTTATGCAGGTGTTTTACCCAAAATGGCTCTGCTGATGTGCGTTTCACAGCAAATAGCCCCTAGAGATGGTCTAGATTCTGGAATTAAAATATCTTTGTATGGTGCATTTTAAACTGCTCATGTAAAGTCAAGTATTTGACCCCAGTCTTGTGAATTGAGCCGCTCGTGCAGTCTCTGCTGGTCTCGTTCTGCCAGCCGCCAGCGGGGGACACTGCAGCCTTGCAAACGCAGCCGTTCGTGCCGCTGACCACTGCTGAGCTTTGATTTTCAAATATGATGACACATCCTAAAGAGGCTCAACAGCACGACCTTTCTCTGAACCTCAGGTCTTTTCAGCATTGCACATTGCAATTTATTATCCGGATGGTCTCGGAGTGCAGTTTTTACAGTCTGAAATTAAATTTCAGTGTGATTGAAATGTCAGCATGATTTGGCCATTTTTGCAAAACTTGTGCAATCAAAACCATATTTCGTATTGTATTAACTGATTTAATAATTCAATTATTAAATAAAAAAATAAAATAAATAATTCCTGAACAGAGGCACACGCGAGATGACCTTTTTTTGACCCTCAATTCTTTTTTTTCCTTTTTTTTTGCATTTATATTTTAATCAGTGAACCTCAGTATTGCAAGTTATTGCCTTTATGGTCTCGGAGTGTGATTTTTGCAATCTGAAATTGTAATTGCAATGTTATTTAAAATATCAGAATGATCTGGCCATTTATATTAAATGTGTTTTTTTGTTGTTGTTTTTTTCACTATTTATTTATTATTGTATTCAAAATATTATTTTAATAGCATTATTATAATCAATTTAATTTAATTTATTTATTTAATAATATTAAGTAAAATGAATAATTTAATAATATATATATATTTTAAATTAGTACATTTATTGAATAAATACAAAATAAATTCTTTATTAAAATAAATGTGTGTATATTTTTTTTATTAAGCTTAAATTGCTTTAATGGAATATAGTTGTGGGCTGGGCCATGATTAATTGCATTAATTTATTTTTTATAATAATTTTTTTTAAATAAATAATTAAGGCACTAAATTAACGCTTTAAAGTTGACAGCTCATAAGTCATAAAAAGGCAAATGTTGTTGTCTGTGTTTCAGTATAAGAGTGCTGGAGTGATCGAGCTGGAGGCCTGTATTAAGGCCGTCAGAGTGTTGGCCATTCAGAAGCGAGCCATGGAGGCGTCTGAGTTCCTGCAGAACGCTGTTTACATCAACCTCGGCCAGGTGAGCGCATGTACAACACTGTTCAGTAAAACCGCAGCAAGTCAGTCAAGTTACTCTATGAGGAATGGTCCTATCTGTGTTCAGCTGTCAGAAGAAGAGAAGATCCAGCGTTACAGCGTCCTGTCAGAACTCTACGAGCTCATCGGCTTCCACCGTAAATCTGCGTTCTTCAAACGCGTCGCCGCCATGCAGTGTGTGGCTCCCACCATCCCTGAGCCGGGCTGGAAGGCCTGTTACAAACTCCTGCTGGAGACCCTGCCGGGGTACAGTCTCTCTCTGGACCCCAAAGACTTCAGCAAAGGTAACACAAGATGCTTCTTTATAGGGCTGTCAATACTGTCAGAATTATTGTTTCTAAGGCTGTTTTATTGTGTTCTGTGTGGTTTCTGAAGACAGGTTGGAGGTGTTTCCTTTTATTAGTAAATTGTGGCGAATTATTGACGACATTGAATGATGGATTTGAATGATGGTTTGAAGGACAATGTGTCTGAAGGTCCACCAGTGGGTGAAAAACACTGTCCGTTTCGTTACTGAAAGCACGAGCAGAGTAATCTAAAACAAAAAACTAATTCTAATAAGCTTTATTTTTATTTCAGTTTTAGTCATTTCAGTACACCAACTTAAACTTTAGAGAAATGTTGCCTTGAAAAAATGAACTGAAATAAAATAAGTTTAAGATTTTTCATCTAATATTTATTTTATATCAGATTTATTTCTTTTAATGGAAATTAATTTGAATAGTTTTAGCTTTAGTTAACAATAACGACACTCTACGGAAGCCCTGTCATTTTTTTCTGCCTGTTTTTGTGTGTGGTTTTCTTATGATCACAAGTTGCCTAGAGTTGTTTTCTAATTTTTGTTAGAAGTCACAGTCCCATTCATACGCAGATCATTTATATATCTTTACACCATAAGGTTTAAAACAAAGGCGTAACAATATTATTAATTCAATCATTAACAGCGACTGTCTTTATGTAAGTTAACAGATCTTACATACATTTTTTACATTGCAGTGCAAAAGAACAGTCAGACTCTAAGTAAAAAGTAATATTCCGTTTTATTCCGTATTTGTAATATTATATTTACAGTATTTGGTCCTATATTTATTTACAAATAATCAGTTTGTGAATGAGACTAAAGGTCCTTGCACAATGTCGTGGATATTTTCCCTAAACCTAACTACCTGGGTCTCGTCTACTGGCGACGTCCCCACTCGGGTAGATTATTCCCTAAACTAACTATCTGTACCTGGGTCTCGTCTCCTGGCGACGTCCCCACCTGATATCTGAGTCTCGTCTCCTGGCGACGTCCTCACTTGGATATCTTACCTAGTCTAACTTGTTCCTCTAACTAATTAGTTTTCTAAACTAGCTTCCTACCTAAACTAGCTTCCTGAACTAGCTTCCTACCTAAACTAGCTTCCTGCGCAGGAATAAATTGACAAACAGACCTGCAAATGTCCTTTAAATGCTTTAATCACGGCCAGGAGATCTTCCCGAGCAGTTCTCAGGGAATCTCTCCCAAGAAGCAAGGCCGGAGGATCTCAGACAAATTCCATTGAGAATCCCACCGAAAAACACATATACAACAGTTTTTATAGAATCAGGGTATGGCATAAATTTCATGCTGCATTACATAATTTCCCCACTATTTGATTGGTTCTTCATATGCAAACCCCTCTGTTACTAGGTAAAGAAAACTCTAATCTTGTGATTACTTATCACAAGGTTCTAACGATGACTTAATTCGTTAATCATAAGATTCTAACAGACTGTCTAGTTTTACTTCCCATAACTATGTTATTTTTACCCATAGACACTGACTCAAAGTCACAAGTTTTTCCCCAAAGAGTTTTGACACATTAAAAGCATATGAATGTTATTCCTGCAAGAAAAACAAATGTTAGTTGATTAATTAACGTTGATTAATTAAAATCCACCACAACACTGAGGCAGAAATTTTCGTATGTATTTTTTCGTATTCGTCATTTAGTGGCTCTGAAACATGTTGTCGCTACGTTGTTGCTATTTTGAAACAAAATGCTTGCAATGGATGCAGAAAATGCAGAAAATCGAACCGATTCGAATTTTTTTTTATGACGGACGAAAGTTCCAGAGGCAGTGTGTGTAAACGTGATTGACAACGTGAGGTTGTATTTATTTTTTAACGTGCGGAAATTTCGGACAAGAATTTCGGACTCAGTGTGCAAGTGCCTTAAGACTGTTTTCTGTGTCAAAATCATGACAGAACTGAATCAAAATCACATGAAAACAAGTCTCTGTCATTCTAGCATTTTTGGTTAAAACCAGACCATTCTCAGTAGTAACTGATTTATGGTCTGGCAAAGCTCCATAGACAAATCATTTCCAAAGGGGCGTCACCAACGGACGTCGCTCAATTAGAGCGATCGTCATCGTGTAAAGCCATATGCTGCGTCCCAATTTGTTACACTACGCCATAAAAGTATGTACTCTTTTTGTGAAGAAAAGGTATTTACTTTTGAATGTGTAGCAAAAAAGTAGGCAAGCTTTTGGACATACTACTTCGTCATCTTTATCGGACGGATTTGTCGCGTGCATCCTGTCACTTAAACTGCCCTGTCAATCATCTTGTCACATTTAAAATCCTCTATTAAATCTAATTTAATTTCCTACCGTTTCGGAGAGAAATGTAGTCGCACGTTCATCTGCCAGTGGGTCTTTCATGGAGACTGTCCTCATGTGTTTGCAATTTGAATATAATAATGCATTTAAAAGTTGAACGGACGTCGCTCAAATGCCTCTGGGCGCAATTGGATAGACCTAAAACCAATCAGAGCGATCATCATCGTGTAAAGCCCGCCTCAACGTTTCTGATTGGTGCCGCGATTTCTCGGCCATGGAAATGGGTTTGAATGAGCTCTTTGCCAGACTACTTCTCGAGCAAATCTGAATTTGCCGGAAGTTGTCTGGGTATTCCCAGGCTAGCATTTTTCACCCTGCTCTCTAGATATATCACCCTCAAGCATTCAAAAAGTCACTTCAGTCGGCCAGAAGTTTCAGTATCTATTTCACCTGTTTGAAAGGCATTGTCCTCCTCCATGTCCTCAGGCCTATTTAAGACAGACTCCTTTTGACAATAAACAAAGAAGTAATGTGCATGCAAGTCTGGAATAGACATTTGGCCTTGCATGCATTATGGCGCAAGTGTTGTACGTGGCAGTGTCTCAAGGTTTTTGAACCGGGATAATGACATCATCACCCCCCCCCCCCTCCCCCATGGCTGCTCTTTTAATTAATTAAATGCTGTCATTTGTTTGATAAATGCATGCTATTACTGCGTTTTATTTCATGGTTGTCCTCTCGACCCATTTTACCTCTTGTTTACTGACGTCTTTCGCAATACATGAGCAGAATGTGAACAGTCCGAATTGCTCATTTTTCTGTAAATACCTCTGACTCATAAACGGGCTTTGGTTGATTTGTAATCTGACCAGGCAGCATTGAAGTAACCTTGTCCCTCTTTGTATGCTTGCAGAAAAGCGTTGTGTGTTTTGAAGGGCTCCTCTCAGGGGTGATATATATTCCGTCAACTCTTTGTGTTGGAAAACAGCGCCGAGAGGAGATCTGACCCTGAGCTGTGATGTCAGACTCTATGGTGCATTACTGTAGGGTCCTTAACTATATTCTCTTTAATATGAAATCCTCTCAACCTCCTGCCGACTCGCACACACGCGCACACACGCGTGGAATAATAAAGATGTTTAGATTTAGAGACACACTGCCTGAGGGTCTGTCTATATCGTTCAGAATCCTGCAAATTGGAGAGAGAAAATCATTGTTATTCTTTATAATGACACAGAATGGAATTCGCAAAGCATTTAACTTCCATTCCATTACGGATGAAAAAAGATGGGACTCGTCATGTCTAGAGACCAGAATATCAGAGAATTGGCAAAGAGCTCTTTAGTAAGTAAGCACCCATAAACCCCTTGCAACCACATAGCAATGCTCTAAAAAACATTTAGAACACCTTAGCAAGTGCATAGCAATAGTTTTGCATGGTTTTGGTTGGTTGGCAAGTTAGTTTTATTGTTTTTCACTTCCCTCAAAGTGCTGGTACTGTGAGCAGAAACATTGTTATGAGAGACAGGAGAATGCTATTTCATTTTGATAGAAGATTTGAGATTCAGTTTTGATTTCACGCTGCAGACCCAGCCGTTCTCTCATTCAGATCTATTTAAAGCAGTCGATTATGTGTGTTTTTTGTGTTGAATCTGTGATGTCATTGAGAGCAGGAGGGCACGGAGACCCCATCACATGTGTAGGCTGAAGCTGGGGGTGATCCTGGCTTGCTGAAGCTTTAAGTGAAAGAGAGGAGGGTCAATAGAGACACCATGGAGTGCAGCGAGAGAGAGAAGAGAAAATGGGTTTTTAATTGGCCTGGGATTCTCCAGCTCAGCTCTCTTTAGGCACAGAGAGAGAGAGAGAGAGAAAATATCCTCAACCTCTGATTGATTGCGTTTAGCTCAACCGTTTTGCGCATGGACTTGGAAAGTCCAGTGAAAACACAAAGACCGCACACAGAACTACAGCAGACCCTGGAGTGCCATAAAGCGCTTCCTAGAGACTCAACGGCCTGTTATGAGCCCTGAACTGCAGTGGGATGTATTATTTCTAGTTGATGAGGGAGTGAAGTGGCTGTTTTTAATAATTGGCAGCTAAATGTGCAGCAGCTGTTTGTAAATCTTCTAATTTTATGGGGTGTAATGGTTAAAGATCAGGGACCTATTGAATAATAATATTGGGTATGCACAAAATTGGAAAGTACACACTTTTACTGATCCAAATAATGAACTGCATTAAATTATTAAAATCCATAGTACACTTTTCTTTTAATATACCGCATTTAAAATAAACGTGCTTCCTCAGTCGTGGATCAGATGTATTTTATAATAAATTTTTTATTTTATTTTACTGTAGTACTTTGATGTAAAGGTAACAGTAATCTGTATACATGTTGAATGTTTTATTTTACAAAAGATATTTCAGTAATAGGCTGATATCAGACAGTAGTTTTTTTCTTTTCTGCCAAAATTATATATTTATAGTCTTTATCGTCGCCTAATGTGTTTCTGATGGCGCTAACACGCTGTAGTATCTGTTAATGGGTGTCTGGATGGAAAATGCATATGGAAATTATATGCAGATAAGGTTGTGCATAATAAAAAGGCATGAGATCCATTTATGGTTGACTCCAGGACGAGACGGCATGGGGAATAGAGCTTATGCATGTACATAATATTTTGCTAACTAGGATTTGGACAGAATCTGCTCTTTGGAGGGCTTTAATTATTATAATTTTTATATTTTTTTAATTAATTTTCTTCTTTGATTTCCAATAACACAGTATCAGAATCTCAAGACAACATATATACATTTACTAGCTAACAATCTGTGTAGGAACAGGGCACCTCAGAGTAAGGAAGATAGGATGTGATATATCTTTTTTTTTTTTTTTTTGATCCTCCAAACTTTGAATCTGCTGTTTATGTGTACACTATTGCATTTGCCAAATTAATTACTCACTTTTAAATTCACACATTGCAGCAGCTTTGATCACGCATTCCATCTTTCTACAAACAAACTGCTCTTCTTCTGTAGTGCAAGGGCTTGTGGGTAATTATAACCCAGAGACCTGGGCAAATCCTTGCATACATTTTTTTTTTTGTTAACTTCTCTGATTTGGGACACACTATAATCTCATATACCATTTAGAACATAGGTGGTATGCAAATAAGGATGCATCTGTAATTTTGAAGAGATCTCATCAAATTGCATGGTCAATTAAGCGAGTTGCGCCCAGTTCTCTCTCTCTCTCTTTTTTTTTTTAACCTTTATTTATATAGCGGTTTTCACAATACAGATTGTATCAAAGCAGCTTCACAGTGATAACATGAAAATAATACGACAAAGTTTGTTTCTAGAAGAAAATTGCGTCATCGTCCACCTTAAGTAAGGCAGATCAATAATATTGTTGAATATTAAATGTCCCCATGTTTTTCGTAATGTTCTCATCTTGGAAATATGTCGAAATTTACAGTTTTAAGTAAATTTACACTTTTAGTGAAGAATGAGAAATTAAGAATTATGATTGCTTCTTGTTTGAGCACATTGGGTTGTGGAATAAAGTGTGTATACTTCACATTTTGACATATGCAGTAGGTTACCATTGTATCCCATGCCTACAGACTTTTGTAGTATTGTAGTGTGCCGTTCTAAACAGTTTATTGGAGGCTATTGATTACAGTTTATTGAAAAAGCATCAGCAAGCAGAAATTCTTTTTGCAGACACACTCTCACTACTCTAAAGCTTAGTGTGGATTTGCATGAATTGAGTGAAAGGTGAGTTGTGAAACAGACGGTCATGTGAGCGGCAGAACTGTGTGGAGTGATAAATCCTCACGATCGTTCCAGAGCAGCGCGGATCAGCTTCAACTCTCTCTCTCTTTACTCTGACGGCCGTGTTAGTCGCCTGATGGATGAGTTTTGTAACTGGGCTGTTTTATCATGTAATTTAGGACTGTACATTTTATGATGCCTCTCTGACAGCTTGAGCAGAAAAAGATGCTGTATGTACAAACAAAACTTGGCCGAGTTTGACCTTCCTGTCACATTATATTTCATCAGTTAAAGAAGACTTTTTTTGATCTTGTTGCAAGGACTACCATGAAAGGGCCTTTTTAACTTTGTACTATTGGGAAAAATCAGAAGGTGGAAACGCAAAGGCTCATGTGAACTAAATCCATCAAAAGTGTTGTTTTGTGTGTGTTTAAATGCTTTCTCCTTCTGTCTGTTTGTAGGGACCCATCGTGGATGGGCGGCGGTGCAGTTACGGTTGCTTCATGAACTGGTTTATGCGTCTCGTCGTATGGGGAATCCAGGTCTGTCTGTCAGACATCTATCTTTCCTGCTACAGACCATGCTGGACTTCCTCTCGGACCAGGGTAAGACGTGGGACTCAAAACCTTTACACACAAGGTTTTAAAGACCTTCTATTGAGGTTTTGGGCTCATTTGGGATTTTAGTTTTTTTTTTTTAAATGCTTCAATTATGCTAATTTAAAAGCTCCTAATTTTGTTTTGTAGGTCTCTGACAAAAAGGTTTACATGCATCCAAAGTAAAAACACTTTGATTTTCTCTTAATATACATTGCACATCACCTCATTTCTTAAAGGAGAACTCCGGTCAATTTTAACATTGAGCTCATTTTTTGTACATTTGGAGTGCTGTCAATACAGAGAACAACGACAAAAATCGGTGTTGCCTACACCGAGTTATCCTCTTTTTAAAATTTGCACCCTGTTGACTTCAATGGGGCAAGTTTTAAACCTGCTTTTAGCCTCTTAACATGCT
Source organism: Squalius cephalus (assembly GCF_949319135.1). Taxonomy (NCBI): domain Eukaryota; kingdom Metazoa; phylum Chordata; class Actinopteri; order Cypriniformes; family Leuciscidae; genus Squalius; species Squalius cephalus. The sequence continues at coordinate 37,659,192 of NC_137129.1, read as the reverse complement.
TGATGTGTCATTACAAGTGCACAGGTCATGTGAGTGATTCCTTCGGAGTGAACGCGGGTCAATCTGACTGCAGTAGATGTGAAAGATATGGATAAAAATGATATTTATTTAGCCAGCGCTCATACCTGTATTTACATCCTGTTTTCGGTCAAAGTCCATAGTAATCGATTGTCGAGTTCACGCGCATGATCATAGGTACTAAACCAATGCGCGTGAACTCGACAATCGATTACTCTGGACTTTGACCGAAAACAGGATGTAAATACAGGTATGTGCGCTGGCTGAAATAACATCACTTTTATTCATATCTTTCACATCTACTGCAGTCAGATTCACCCGTGTTCACTCTGAAGGAATCACTCACATTTTCTGTGCACTTGTAATGACACATCAAGGATGTTAAGAGGCTAAAAGCAGGTTTAAAACTTGCCCCATTGAAGTCAACAGGGTGCAAATTTTAAAAAGAGGATAACACGGTGTAGGCATTTTTGTCGTTGTTCTCTATTTTGACAGCACTCCAAATGTACAAAAAATGTACCTTAAAATGCCTTAAAATTGACCGGAGTTCTCCTTTAAAGAGTCTGACAACAGTTTTTGAAGATATTGGGCCCTATCATACACCCTAGTTTCAGCCTGACGCAGTTATCATTTTCACATCCTGCGCCACGTTGTTTAAATAACAAATGCATTTCCACCCATTTGTCAAGTCAAGTCCTCTTACATTTACATTTACATTTATTCATTTAGCTGACGCTTTTATCCAAAGCGACTTACAATTGCTATATATGTCAGAGGTCGCACGCCTCTGGAGCAACTAGGGGTTAAGTGCCTTGCTCAGGGACACATTGGTGTCTCACAGTGGATTCGAACCCGGGTCTCTCACACCAAAGGCATGTGTCTTATCCATTGCGCCACCACCACCTCTTCATTTGTGTAGTGCTTTTAACAATATAGATTGTTTCAAAGCTTTGCAGTGATAATAGAAAATTAAAGTAACAGAGATTGTTTTGGGTTTGCAGCAGCTGTAGAATAAAGTTATTGTCCAGCTAAAGTTAGTTTTGATTGATTCTCTTCCATTGCAAAGATCATTAGTTATTAACTTAAGGCCGCTAACATGACACCGTTCTAACAGAAAACCGTTAACGCGCTCCGACTTGCTCATTCGCATGACAACAGTGCCTGGCGGCTTGAGAACGCAAACCTTAAAAAAGGTTCCAAGGTGCAGGCGTTGAATAAAAAATAAAATGAAAAATAAATGTAGACAAACACGAACTACACTCTTTCAGGCCTCAGGCACAACTATAGTGTTTGAGGGCGGGTCAAAATGCCAGTGAAGACCATAGGCTGGTATTGTGCAAATTTGTTAAATTGTTACATTATGTATGCAACAGGAAGTGAGACTGGAATTGCTGACAGTTCTGAATCGATTCTTTTTTTAGGACTCAATAACTTTATTTGTTGTGCACTTTGGACCTTTTACATTCACAAACAGTTATATTAATATTAGGTAATATTTGAAAAAGCATAATAGGTGCACTTTGATTGAATTAACTTTTTTTTTGCACCATATATGAATGTTTTTTTTGTTCCTTAAGTTGGTTTTACTAAACTATTGAAGACATTTTCAGAAATGTAGCCCTCAAACGTATTAAAACAAGCACTCATTGTGCAGTAGATGCTGTCAGCCTGTTCAGAGAGATTCTGACAAACAGACTGTGCTCATCTAAAAGACAAGAGATGAAAAGAAAGAGACCGTAAAGATAAAATGTTCACTGGAGTGCGTTTATGTAGATGGATTCTGCTGCGATGACGACTTGTGATTGTATTTTCAGGCCTGTATTTTATGGAATTGTCATATTATACTTTCAATCATGCTCTTTTTAGAGGGTAATCACTTTCTCTCTGCACAATGACTTATTTTCTTTATTCCTTTAGAAGCCTGTGTGTGAATGTTGAATGCAGGGTTGGGGAAGATACTTTAAAAGTGCACTTCACCAGGGTATTCAAAGTAAAGAAGTTAAATTACAGTTAGAGTTGCTCTTTTGAAAAAACAAAAACAAAAAACACAACGTACAATATTGAAGGTCCTTAAGAGTGAAATATGTTTAATTTTACCACACTTAGAGATTATATTATAATATAAAAATTAGTGGTGGGCATAGATTCATTTTTTTTTAATCTAGATTAATCTCACTGTAATCTTGGAATTAATCTAGATTAAAATGGCTCATTTGAATTCTGCCGAAGGCATTCAGAATATGTGTGTGCTACCCAAATAATGACTAAAGGGCACGTGTTTCTTAAAGGAGAACTTGGTAACTTTTTTAACTTAATAAAACTGTCTAGAAATCATTTGGATGGTTAAACAACCTGTTCTGGTGATATTGGTGACTTTCCCCGCTCCCCCCAGCGTTCCCAGGCGGAAAACCAACCTTGCAACTTGGGGACTACCGTCCCGGCAAGATAGAAATTGGAAGTCTCGTGAGAAGCGAGAAGCGAGAACGAGAACGAGCGCGAAACACGAATTGCTTTACGGCAATTCGACATAAACACAAACGCATGTATGATGTATTACCAGATTACCCACCTCGGTAGACATAGCTCCACACGATACAGTTGGCTTGCTCCGATCAAAACAAACGCACATGAGCAGCGGTAGAGAGGGGGAGGAGGCCGCCGCAAGTGAGTTTTTTACGACCGTGTTGTGAAATATACGCCCCCCCACAGCTGTAGGGGGAGCTCGTGGGGAAAACATGTGACAACAAAAGGGAAAATCAGCGAAGAAGTGACTAGAGTTCGCTAGAGTTGCCGAGTTCTCCTTTAAATACAAAGCGACTTTTAAAAGAACTTGTGAAGACTAACATAATAAAGTATGACTTTTTTTTTTTTTTTTTTACTTTGAGCAATGATGGAGCTTTAATAGACTCTTCTTATGAGCATATAAAACAAAACAGCTCCTTGGAAAAAATGAAATGTAGCCTAATATTGTAGTAGTTATAAACAAAGGTCTATTTTTAGTTCAGATTTACATTTGAGGGCAGCCATTTTATTCATAATGTCAAAATAAAACCAATATAATGTTACTTGAAAGCATTATAGCCTATTCCTGCCAAACTTCCATGGTTGCAGTTAGTGTTACTACAGTAATTCCATGGTAAATGTTGCAGATCTGTGGACACTGGATAGTTCATTCATGGCACAATGTTTCTTCCTGGCTTCCACGCACTATTTGATCCGTTAATAACTGAGAAATGTGAATGTTTCTCACTAGATCTCGCAGCAATGTTATTACTTCTGTGGCGAATTCGAATGCTTTCTTTACTGGATCTCTTAGCGCTGTAGTGTCGCTTGATCATGATCGGCTCGCGCTGCTTTGGTCCAAACTGATAAACAACGGTCCGTCAACCACACAATAACGAGTAGCTCAGTTTCGTTCCGCTTACATTACGTTTGCCATTTGATGTCGGACAATGTTGTTGACCCGTCTACATTTGAAATAACGAAATTTTGGCTAGGTATACATCCGCGCTAAAATATCAAGGTGAAAGTCATCATAGCTTTCGTAGTATAGACCCAGCTCCCAACCCAACTTTGAGAATAGATTAACGGCGATATTTTTTTTATCGCCCGATAAGAGTCTCACGTTAACGCAGCACGTTAATGCCGATAACGGCCCACCACTAATAAAAATATATAATTTATTTTACTCTATAATATTTTAATTACAGTGTATAATTTATATGAATATATATTATAGTTTATTTGAATTATAGTGAATTAAATAGATCATTATTAATTAAAATAATAATAATTAATAAACTATGACTAATGAAATAAAAAATGCAATTTACAAAATATGTAATGATGTTCACTGTTTTGGGAACAGTATTGAGTTTTATTTTCGCTTGCTTTTTTGATGCTGAAATAATTGAACTGATTTATCATAATGATTCAGATTTTGCAGTGCTACTTAAGAGAGGCACATTTGATAATCGGCTCATGTTAAAACTATTTTACAGGCCTGATATTTAATAAAATATTAAATAATGGAAATGCCCTGGAAATTTCTATAGTCTTTTTTTTTTTCTTTCTTTTTTTATAGTTGTACTAGTACTAGTTGATCTTCATTTTTTCAAACTGGGTTCAAACTGGGTTCAGTGGTTCATAAGCGAATGTGTCTGAATCAAAATGATTTTTATAAATCTTTACATAGAAATTTTGCATATTGTCCTGCTACACCATAATGTTAAAAACAAATTGCTTTTAAAAGAACAGCTAGATTGTATTGAAATTGAAAAATACTGAGCTACTGAAAATGTATTTTGGTTAAAAGTGTTACTATTTTCAGTGTCCCGAACACTGGTTAAGTTTAAAGATGTAAGTGCTTGTGTTTATGCATGTGTGTGTGTGTGTGTGTGTGTGTGTGTGTTACCTGGATTTTCCTGAAAGCCTCTGTGTCTTTGAAAAGAGATTGATGTTGCTTTTTTGTTGTTCAGCCATGGTCCACTTCACAGCATCCTGTCCCCACAGAGGTGTGCTGTAATCCTGTCTGCTTCTCTTTCTCACACACACACACGGTTGGGCCTGCAGCTCTTGGGTATTGAGCTCTGTCAAGCTTATCATTTCCTACCAGACAGAACAAATCCAGAGTTCCCTCGGCTGAGCTCAGTCATTGGTCGAACGCTGTTTTCAACACAGTGTCTGAGGAACAATGGCTCCCTAAGTTCTGATAAAACCCATTTCTACACTTCCCTGAGAGCCAAACCAATCACTCTTATTTTGTCTAATGAGCGATGTGATCTGTTTTCGGGACTTTATTGGAATTTTGGGCCGCCTTTAACAGAAGCTTGAACGCTTCAAGTTGAAGCCTTATAGTAGATATCTTATATGTTGAAATTTGGCATTATAGTGTGTCCACTTCCTCATGACTTAATATATAATATTAATAATAATTTTTCAGTTTAGGTATACATTGCGTACAAATGTATTTCTCTCAATGTAATATCACTCGCTTTGGCTTACAGCTCAAATTTAGTCCTTTTTTTTAAAGCTCAAATTTAGTCTACATTTAATCATGTGCTATGGGAATGCACACTTGTACCAAGTTGAGAAATTTGATTCATTTTTAGCAAACCCGTTTGTTTGTATAGTGTTTGTTTCAGTCAACCAGCTAAAAAAACAAACTGTTTTCAGTCATCACTCAAACATTTTCTCACATTTTCAATACATTTTTTCAGCATTAGTTGAATGATGCTCGTTACATAGATTGTCAATCACTAGCTGAGTTCACCTGGACCCTAATAATCGGAGTGTAATCGGACTAGTCGCACAGTTGGAAGAAAAAAGTCTCATGTAACCACGTCAATTGGAATGAGTAGGCTTAATCCGAATGAAATTTGATTCGGACCATAAGGGAAGGTTTAAAGCTTTTCTAATCCATATAGGTCATGAAAAAACACTTGATCAGATTGAACACCGAAACTGGAAAGTTCTGCGCATGTACAATGGCGTATGAATACCGTACTGATGTATGAAGCATGAAACAAGCATAAATGACTGTCGTGTCATTCTGAAATTCTCCTTCCACTCATTGTCTGTGAAGTGAAGTTCTGAATAGACAACTAAACAAAATTATATGTAATTTACACTCAAAAAAATGAACTAGGAAGGTTGTGCACTTTACATAATATATTTATATTTAGTTTACTTATAATAATTGTGTTTGTTGACTTGAAATGTTTTTTTCTATTAAGGTCCACGTAATTATGTCTCAACTTAACAGTACAAAATCCTAACATGTTGTCTAAACACAAACAATTTATGTTAAGTAAAAAATTCTTACATCCAGAGGGTGGCAGTATAGTGCGACGCCAACTGCCATTTTGCCCTAACTTAATTGGATTGTGTTCAATCTGCTTAATATGTAAAATTTAAGTTTACTTAATCCGTTTGTGTTGGATTACATGAATGATTTGTGTTGCATTAACTGAAACTGGGCAGTGCTTGTTAGTTCCCAGCATGCTTTGCATATGGTTGAATTAAGAGAGAATAAATGTTAAAATTAAGTGTTATTTTTTTTTTTTTTTTTGAGAAAATGAGAAAAGGGGAAGACTTGATAGTGTGTAATTGTGTTTAATGTTCAATTACATTGGAATTATTAGAACCATTTAAATTACAGTGGGTTACCATTGTGGAGAAGTGTGGAGCATTTCGTTTGGCTGTGGACTGATTTGGTTACTTTTAACTGCTTTGGTTGAAGGAGCATGTAAATCTTAGCATTTAAGATGCTAATATGTGCTTCTGCTAGCAAATAGCTAGCTGTAGTCTGTCAAATTAATTATGTGTCACTAAAATAAATGAAATATTGATGGCTGAATGAAAATAACAACCACATAAGTTGGATGCAAATTAAGTAAATTAGTTGGGCTGACAATATTAAATTAAGCTGTGTCCAACCATAGTAAATAAGTTGAATCAACCTTAATAAATTAAGTTGACCCAACGTAAGTACATTAAATTGGAATAACATAATTGCATAATGCTGAAATAAAGCAAGTTAATCATGTGGAAATCATTTCCATGATTTTTTTACGTTCATTCAAAGAGTTATTTTTTTGAGTGTACAAGAGGTTTTGACTAAATGTTAATTGCTGCGGTCTATTTAAAAATACTTTATTAAATTGAATTATTTAAAAAAAAAAGGTTGAATGAATAATTCAATGACTCGCTCATAAATATTTCACTTGTTTCATTACCAGATGAATAAGCATTTTTATATGAATGGTGATTCAATGACAAATGCATTTTTAACAGTCACTTGTCGCCACCCACTGGTGTAACGGTGTAATTAATACAGTCTTGCATGATTTACTCTATTTTGATCGCTACCGTAGACATCAGTGTTTATATCCAAGCTATAAACGTTTATCCCTGTACTTCTGTGTTCATCTGAATGATTGTAACACAGAAATAATGATACTGTGTGGTTCACTGTTTGTGAAGCTGCTTCATACCAATACAATACAGCTCTGGCAGATCTTCGCTGATCGTACTTGTCAAAAGTTTAATAGACATATAGCAGAATCGCTGTCATTTAGGAATAAGATCACGTGGGTGTTTGAATCGAGATCACGATCATTTAACGATTGATCGTGCTGCTTTTTGATTAGGAAAAAACTTACAGTTGCAGTCGGCCTACTGATGCTTTTCTTGATTTTATCACTGAAATCATCTGTCGGAAAGAACAGGGAGTACAGTCAGATTGCCGCCCGCCCTGTTGTACACTACTGTATAATGGCTAATGATTAGCTGCAGTTGTTAGGAACACCCTCAGCACAAAGACACTTCACAGAATGGAGGCGTCTGATTTAAACACGTCTGCTTGACATTGATCAGTGCCAATCTGGACTCTTGACGGGATAACAGAGCAGGAGATTCTGAGATTCTTTTAAGTTAGCATATGAGGGGTACCGGCTTTTTCAGTTCCTGACAGAATGATATTAGAAGAAAAGATGGGGATGTTTTATTCAAGGCAGAGCTTTGTTGTGAACAATTGCTCTGCCTACAGATAACAGGTGGATGCTTGTGTTATGAAGTGATTAATGCAGATAGAGAGAGAAAGAGGTGGAGAAACATTTGCATATGTGGCAGAATACATGCTTCCAAAAACTAGATGGAAGAGATAATGAAATATAGAAATGAAGAGATGCTGGATAGAGAGAAAACATTTTAGTGTGTGTCATTTTTCTTTTATAAACTTGAATGAAATACCAGGATTATTCTATTCTATTCTTTTATTTTTTTTTATTTTACAGGATACTTCCCGTTCCTGTACTTTTACAGACTTTCCATGAATAAGACAGGAGACCAACTTAAATATTATATTAGCTGTTGCATATTATATTAAACTAATCGTTGGTTTGTAGACCTTGATAAACTTTGCATAC